>NC_090933.1:1157332132-1158559670 GCF_040938575.1 Ambystoma mexicanum
TAAAGATTAATATTGCAGAAGCGCTAGAGTGGTAAATTCTCGTATTGCAAGTCAGGTAGACCATATAAAAGATAGTCCTCAATAGGCACCGCATTTTAGAGTGCAGACGCCAATCAGAAGCACCACAAAAAAAGCACACTTAAATGATCCTGCGATAAGACCTCAACTGACTGAGCCAAAAAAATCCTTACATTGCCATGATGCCCTAAGGTTACATGTGAAGGATCGAAAGATGAATGACCCATTTCCTAATAGAACAACCATCTTGACCGCTCTTAAGATGATTATAAATTTAAGATCAGTGGAATCTAGTGATATAGAAGTAGTCCACTTCATGAGGTCTTGTAAAATGGATACTGTCACCACTACAGTGCCCTCTCAAAAAGGTAAAGATTTAATTTGGAGAGAGAGAAATCTCCTAGAGGAGAAATTAGTTCTATTGACAATCTCGGGTCCAAAAGAAACGGTAAACACAATGAATCAAAAAGGGAAGGATTACGAATGTGTTAGTGCCCAAGGTAATCGTCCAGTAAAAGAACAAACCTCTTGGGCATGGCTCTGAAGTTCTCTCAAGGAAGTAAAATCCCAACCAAAAAGTAATGCCTAAGGAATGAAACTTTGAAGTACTGCAGAATGCCAGTGTGGAATACCAGAGGGTTCACACACCTTTTAGATACAAACAAAATTCAACAGCTTGTCATGTTATTATCCTTCAAGAGACCTGGCTGACATATCAGCCCTTTTGGCCAAACTACGATATTGCATGGATACCTTCCATCAAACAAACGCGAGGGAGACCAATGGCGGGTCCAATGATTGCTTTAAAAAAGAAGTGAAGGGAAGTTTAATAATATGGGCTTCGCCGCACCCATGTATTCAATTAGTTATATTTATTCTGCTGGATGCAGTTAGCCCTTTGGCTCCCTGCATTGCCATTCTAAACCTCTATTGGAACTCTGCGCTACTGAATGATGATGGATTTTTCATCTTTGTCATCCAGATGCTAGATTTAGTGATGCTAAAAAAGGAAAAGAACAAAAGGTTTGCAGTAGGCGACTTAAATATATCGTGCTTTAGCCAAAAGAATATCCTTGCAAAACAAAAGACAACAAGGTGGTTAAACCTAATGGCAGACCATAATTTATCTATGTTGAATGGAACCTTTGACAATGACACTACTCCAAATCCAAAATGGAAAAGAGAAAATTCCACTGCAATTCTGGATTATGTTTTTTTAGCTGTTGAAGCCATAGCAGCAGTTGAACATTTTAAAGTCATAACATCTCTAGAAAGTGATCACAATATACTGTAAAGAAGCTGGGGAAGAGTGTCACTGTTAACATTTCAACAGTTCTCCATCAAACTACATACCAATAGCCCTCTTGGATATTCCAGGAAAATTATTTGCGAGAATACTCCTTAAAGATCTAAACAAATCACTCATAACCGAGGAATTGACAGATCCTCAGCAATCAGGATTTGGTCTATGCACTTCCATAAACTTACTAACTTTGACAGCTTTAAAAATCAAGCAGAAATCACTAGGCAACCCATACACTTAGCATTTATAGATTTCTGATTAGCTTTTGATTACATTTCTAGGAAAAAACGATGGCAAAAACTCAGGGAAGCGAGTTGTCCACAGCACATTCTGCAAACCTTAAAACACTTCTATATAAACACCTCAATCCAGATTAAATTGACACAAGATGGTCTATTATCGCACTAATACATCATTCTGGGGTTTGAAACAAAGCTGCATCTTGGCTGCAACATTATTTAATTTTTACATCAAAGATATGCAGCATTTTTTTAAAATAAGAGAGCCTTTCCACCGAAATTGGGTACAGACTCAATTATGTTCCTTTTCTATGCTGATGACCTGCCAATTATTGACCAGACTCTAATAGATCTTCAAAGGCAGCTTCAAGAATTAACAATATATGCTGACCTAAATATGCTGACGATAAATATTGGGAAATCGAATATCATGAAATGGCAAAGCTCCAAAAACATATCTCCCCAAAATTATAAGTGGAACGCGGGTGGCCATATTATGGAGTTTGTACATCAGTACAAATAATTAGGACAAGTGGTTAATGACGCAAAATCAGAGGCCTCTTTTAAAAATGACCTAAAATAAAACATCCAAGCCCTTGCATCTCAAGCGAAAGTTATACAGGGAGAATATGGTAAATGTTCGTATTTACCAATATTAAAATTTTACATGAGTTAAGTGGTCCCTGCAGTAACCTATGAGGCTCATGCAAAGCTTCCAAAAAACCAGCCAAACTGGAATTATCTGGAGGGGGCTTTCTGGAAGCATTAGCTCCCAATACCCAAATCTTCCCAATTCAAATTGTCAGGTATGAATTAGGATTAACATTGTTAATAGCTGTTATTGCATGAAATGCATTGATGTTACACAGTAAATGTTTAATGAAAGATGTATACCCGGCCTCGATACTACCGGCACTAGACATGAGCATGGGTGATAATAAAATGCTCAAGGGGTGGAAACAGGCATGTATTGAGACAATGAGTAGGGTGGATATAAATCCAGACCTTTTAATAACAAACCCAGTGATAGCTAAACTAAAACTGTGGTACATGGACTGGAATGACACCTGCTAGAGAGTTCTAAATACAAGCTATTCACAGAGAAAAAACTAAACACAATACCGCTATACTTGACAAAATTTCCTGATCAGCAGTAAAGAGCTCACATCATGCATCTTCGTTTTGATCTCTGGCCTACAAGAGATTGATTGGCCGTGAAATCAAAATATAATCTACTCCCCACATGCCGTTTCTGTAACAGCTCTGAACACCCTGAAACTTTAAAACTTCATCTGTATGTACCAATTTAAAAGCACTAAGGTGCATTTACCTTTTTAAATTTGTCAGTGAGTATCGAATAATAACCCCACAACATATGTTGGCCAGAGGCCTTACATGCTGAAATGGTAGTCGTATAGATTAGAGTGAAATGAGGATGCCAACAAGTTGGGGCGGATAAGATACATTTCGCCAGTTCAAAGGGAACTTGTTTGTTTTCTCGCCCTACTTGTATTTTTGAAGTATGCTTGGTAAAGCTATGTGTGTCACAACTGGGATTAGGGGTCCCTGACCAGTTGGAACTTGTAGTAAATCAGGATTGTTGTGAATATGTAACCATGTGATGATATCTTGACCTACTATGGAAAGATTCCGATAAGGGGTGTGCTGTAAATATGAGATGATGCAAATGTATCTTGAAAGTGGATGGTGGCTAAATAAATATATCCACTGAGAGCATCAGAACTAAAGGGGATTAGATTTCTTTGTACATGGTTGACCAATCATGTTTGGGGGATGACTTTGTAACAAAATATGTGGGAGTGTGTTAACGGTTGCTAGATATATATAATGTGAGATCTTTGTGTGGTTTGAGGAGAATCTGGTTAGTTTGACACTATGCATCATCTAGCCCCTCCTGGCCGTTTGTACAATAAACTTGCTTTATGGACAAACATGCACTCGCTTCTTAAGAGGTGGGCCTGTTTTGGGCTATGGAGATTGGAGGTCCTTTCCCACATTTGGTGACCCCCAATGTTATCCCCAGGCTTTTTCAAGATATTGGAGGTTTCCTGTCTGCACAACTGGCTGCAGCACTTCTCTGTGAGGACTGGCCGTTCATGCACAACAAAAGGAGAGGTCTACAGGCACCATATTGGTTATAGGCCTGTCTGCTCCTCACCACTGCTGCACCACTTCAGAGCTCTTCGGGGACCATTTTTACATAAGTGCACTTTGGTGAGTAAAGCAAGAGGGTAATTGGATAAAAAGGAGTCTTTTCTTTTCTTTTAGTTTTTTGGTAATGTAAATTAGGCATGTATGTGTGGAGTCAGAAGAGGTTAGGTGGGTTGAAAGGATGATTCTTTTGAAGGAGTGAATGAACTGTTTCATGTTGTGTTTTTTCATACATTTTCACCTAGTTTGTTATTTTAAGAGGGGTAAGTTGGCATCTTAACCGTAAATCCTTTGTGGAGTTCTAAGTAATTATATAGTGCCTCCTTAGTATTTATATTGGCCTAAGCCTTTTCGCGCTACACGGAGAACATTGTTGCAAAGTTCTGATTTTTGGGTTAACTTAGCTGCCATTCATTCAGCATTTCAATTTCCACTTGTGTGTTCTACGTTCTAAAATGGTGGACTATGTTTTCGACTTGCAGCCAAGCCTTCCGACCTTTGAGTTCTGTTAATGTTTGGGCTGTCCGAGAGCTGACTGTTTAAACTGAGCAAAGAGACCTTGCGCTTCATATCAACTGTCATTTAAGTGTTGTCTGCGCTCACAAGCCTCATCCTTGTATCAACGTTGGGACAATGAAGAACAAACCTCGAGCGTATGCTTTGGCTGAACTACATTGTGAAGAAATGTTGAACAAGGCTTACCACGGGATCCGAGAACATGCATTGCTATTGTGTCTTCATGGAAATACAAACCTATGTAATCCTTTGCATAATATTGTATAATCTGTATGTGAACTAGGCACAAACTCTGCGCCACAAATTATTAACGAGACGAGAGGCTGGACAATATTACACAAATGTTTCGATGTCCAGTACCTCACTCACCTCTCTGTGTCAGCTGGTACACACTGCAAGGTGTTGGGGACAGATAGCTATCTGTTTTGCTTTGTAAACTGTACAGTAATGAAAGATCTGTGAATCTTTCAGCCCATGCTTGGTGTATTTCCTTTGTAGTACTCAGCCTCGATATTTCTTTGTTCTTTCAGATTGCGCCCGAATGGGGACCCTCAAGATTGATGCCACCTCGTTGAAGAGTAGCTATCGGACCGGAATCAGATGGTGAGAAAAAAAGGGGGCCCCTTTTGGATTTGATGCGATACCTCAACAGTACTGCACGATCCGATCCCTGGACGGTGAACACACGGTCCGAGGCGGCATCTTGACGATGGTCCATATATCGAGGTGGGCAGTTTTGCCGAAATCACCAACCATGATGGTCCTTTGTCCTTTGTAATCTGATCGGACCTCCCTTTGTCCTTTGAATCAGGTGAGTATCTAAGTATCCTGATATTTAGTTGTAGATTTGTACTCGCAAGCACAAACAACGCCAGGTAACATCAGTAATATGACATGCCTGGGAAATTGTCTGCCTGTTTCAGGGCGTTATTCTGCAGAGACAGTCAATCTTTGGAATTTGGCCGACCGGCGCCACAGGAGGGATCACCGGCATGTACTATGTACTGTAAGTACGGCATTGGTAGTATAGTATTCAAACTAGACATGCTCCCGAACTTCAGTGGCCAGTCAATGGTAGTTTTGAGATTGCACGAATAGAGTATTTAGAATCTATATTGTTAAAAAAAAAATCTAGACCTGCAGCATTTGATGTAATACAAAATTGGAAAAATGAAGCTATGCAGCAACTTAAGAGTAAAGCGAAGCATGCACATCGTCACATGTCAAATTCCGAAAAGGCATTATTGTATGATCAACAAAGACAGTCAGAGTCTGTTAGAAACATGGAAAGGGCTTTTCAACTTGGTATAAAGATAATATATCCGTCTAAAGATTTTCATGCCTCAGATGAGCTAATTGATAAACTCTTAAATGAACGTAGGCCTGGTGCCACTAACCCACCTCCTTATGTACCTATTCCTGCTCTTTTACCTCTTCCTGCTATCGCTCCTCCTCCCATAGCAATTCCTGTTCTTCCTGTTCTTCCTGTTGTTCCTCCGCCACCAGTTATTGCTTCGCTTCCTATTGTTTTTCCTCTGCCTGAACCTCCGCCTTTACCGACTGCTACTTTTCCAGTAAATCCGTCTTTGTTGCCAGTGGTAGTGTCTCCTCAGCCTGTTGTACAGGATTTGTATGCTCTCTCCTTCCTTAAGAGGGCGAGTGCTGAATCAAAAGTTGTAACGCGGAACACGGTTACCAAAGAGAAGAGGAAAGATTTGAATGCATGGGCTAAGCAATGTATAGAGAAAGGTGAAAAATCTACTGTGTTAGCTACACTCCTTAATCTAGAAAATATTCCCGATCAGAATGTCTTTATTGAGGGGATGGGGATACATTTGGCTGTAATGTGCAATAGAGGTTGCATATTTAGGCTATCTCCTGTCAAAGGAGGGACGAGGATTGACAACTGAACAAATAACAGAAGGAAGTCAGCGCCTTGATAAGAATGGCTTCTTACTGTAGACAGTGGATCCCAAATCTTTCACTAGTGATAAAACTAATGTTGGCATTGACAAGGAAGGGCATTTCTTTACCACTACCGTGGAACTTGGAACACCAGGAAGCTTTTGATCTGCTCAAGACTGCACTGTGTTCAGCACCAGTTTTGGGCACCCCAAACTATGATAAGGCCTGCGAGTTGTATGTGCATGAACGTGATGGATGTGCTTTGGCTGTATTAACACAGGAACATGGGGGGAAGAATAGACAGTGCCGTTATTTTTCCTCCACACTTGATCCTGTTGCATGCACTTTGGCGAGATGTTTGAGAGCTGTCACTGCTGCTGCATCTGTAAAACAAAGTAAGGGTATGGTTCTAGGCCATACTTTAACCACCATGGTACCTCACTCTGTAGATGTTCTATTAAATAGAACAGAAACACAACACCTTACTTCTGCACTATTAACAACGATATGAACTGATCCTATTTGCACTGCATATTCAAATTAAAAGGTGTTGCGTGTTAAATCCGGCTGAATTGTTACCTCTCCCACAAGATATTGCTTGCAGTGATGAAATGTCACATGGCTGCCTTTATACCACAGAGCAAGAAACTAAAGGCAGGATTAATTTAAATGATATACCTCTGAATGATCCACAAGGGGAGCTGTTTTGCGATGGCTCCTGCTTCAAACCTCCGATGGTACATCCACTGCTGCTTATGCTATCACTACACTAAGCACGATCGTGGAAACCAAGAGAATTTCGCATAACTCCGTGCAGGCCGCAGAGATTATTGCACTGACTCGAGCTTGTGACCTTTCAGAAGGGCTTAGAGTGAATATATTTACTGACAGCCAGTATGCCTTTGGGGTGGTTCACAACTTTGGTAGACTTTGGGCAGAAAGAGGTTTCTTGACCTCACATGGAACAAAAATCCAACATGGCACCTTGATAGTTCAGCTACTCTCAGCACTTGGGCTTCCTACTCAACTAGCAATCATGAAGTGCACCGCACATCAGAAAGTAGTAGATGATGTAGGGAGAGGAAACTCTTTTGCTCACAGGATAGCTAAACAGACTTCTACTGACTTATATTCAGAAATGTATGTTATGAAGGAAGCCACAAACACCTGCACAGTAGATGAAGGGATTGATTCGATAAAGAATATTCAAGCTGATGCCACTCCAGAAGAACTTAAACAATGGGCTAAGGGTTTAGCATGTTTGGATGAGGAAAGGTGTTGGGTAGAGAGTTCAAAAGGAAGATGGATGCTACCCAATGCATATGTCATTGCCATGGTTACAATGGCTCATGGTCCCACTCACATATGTGCTAGGAAAATTTGTAAATTATTAGAATCTGTTTGGGTAAATGGCAATATCAAAAAAACTGCTGAGCGTTTTGTCCAGAATTGTATGGTTTGCTTACAGCATAAGGCGGGGAAGGGTATGTCAACACCGAGGGGTAGTTTTGGCCCCCCCTCGGTGCCTTTTGAATTGATTCATTTTGAGTTCATTGAGATGGTGCGCTCTAATAACTACAAATATGTCTTGGTACTCATTTGTGCCTCTAGCAAGTGGGTTGAAGCCTTCCCCGTGAAAGATGCTACAGCAATGACAACGGCGAAACCATGCTTAAGGAATATTTCACTAGGTTTGGTTTACCAGGGGTCATCTGGTCGGATAATGGGCCACATTTTATCGATGCTGTTATTCTATAAGTATGCGCAGGATTACAGATCGATAAACGGTTCCATTCGGCAAGACACGCTCAGAGTGCTGGACTTGTAGAATGCCATAATGGTATTTTGAAGAACAAGCTTGCCAAGGTCTGTGCCAACAGTAATTTGAAATGGCCAGACGCCTTACCTATAGCACTACTGTCCATGCGGACAACCCCAGAGACTAAAACTGGGCTCTCCCCCTATGAGATAATAATGGGAAGGCCAGCTAACATTTGGAATTTGCCTAAAACTAAGAAATTGAGAGATGTGGAGCATTTACTGAATAATGTGACCAGTTAACTCAAAACTTGTATTTGATTTACCAATAGGTGCGAGAAGCCCTCCCAGTTAAATACGATGGGCCAGGTCACAGAATTCGACCCAGTGACTGGGTGCTCACAGTCATTTGAGAGAGCATCCAGCCTCACACCATGCTGGAGAGGACCGTTTCAGGTCCTGTTAGCCACACAGACTGCCGTACGAGTGGCCGGTCGACACTGGATACATGTTACACACAGCAAGAGGATACCTTTCCTTTTGCCATACGACAGAGATGAAAAAAAGGAAACTACTTGCTCTGCTTCTGGTGATCAATCGGTCTTGAACAACACCAAGGGTATTTTGGAGATTCTTCCTGAGCCCATGGGGCCTGGGGAGACTGTTGCTTTGTCTCTGAATTCTTCTTCAGATCTTTCTGTACCCTTGAATGACCTTGCCTCTGTTTTACCACTTCCATCAAGAAGCAACAACACACTGTTCGCAGATCACGCAGTACCTGGTGTCTTAAGGTACGATGCGCGTCCACAGCACTAGACTTACAGCACAGCACGGCTGTGCCTACAGGAAAGGACTGTTGAGCTCGTCCTTTGCCACTCTTTCGCTGAAACATAAGTAAGTGGCAGGGACCGGCAAAAGCTATCTTCAATCAAGGAAAATCACGGGGTCAGGAGATCACCAGCAAATGAACTACGGTGTCTGTCGCAGAAACTTTGCATGAAAAGAGCTTTGAGGAACAATGCCTGACGCTATCTCTACTCATACGGAATAATCGATTGATTGTGTGGCTAACAAAGACATTGGACAGAAAAATAAATGGTCCGTGAGGACGTACTGTTTTCTTTTAATTATGTTAACCGGTCTAACAGTAGTAATTGCTCTTGGGTTTTGGTATATTGCGGGGGTGCGTCTACTTAAAACTCTTATACCCACTGAAAGTGTTCCCACTATGTCTTCTCCTTTTGTGCATCTGCACACTCTATCTTCTAGGGATTCCCAACACAGACAGACTTATCATAACAATACGCTTTTGTTAATCATGAATGCGACCCGTGCAATCTTGAACAAAACTAATTGCTGGATATGTTCACATCTGCCACAACACAGAGAAAAAGGGTTGGGCTGGTATATTCATCCTTTGCCTTTAACTACTGCATGCTATGCCTCTCTAAGTGCATTATTCTTTGGTCATTGGAATGACAGTGTCTAAGGGAACTTTGACGGGACTATTTTAAATGAATTTGAAAGGCGAGTCCTGACGCCTCTAGGATGCTCCCTTTTCGCAAATAGGAGCAAGCTTAATGTTGCTTCTATTAGGCCTTCCGATAGACTTTCTAGACCTTTCCAAACGTTAATTTCTTTCAAGATGGCTCCCGTAGGCAACCAGGATGCCATGCCTCCTTCTTAGACTATCAATCACAGCCCCAACTCTGTTTCCTTCTGCATACAAAGGAATGGTTCTCAGACAATGGGTACTTTTGAGGGTTGTACCAATATTGCAAATTTGACTAGTGAGGACAGACCCTTGTATGTAGGTGATCCTGTTTATTTTGTTTGTGCAATGAAGCTTATCCTTGGTTACCTAGGGATTGGCAGGGTACCTGTTATTTGGGAATCTTGCTACCAGGGGTATATGTAGCTAGCACCTCTGAGGTCTCTAGGGCTCATCCAAGGCAGGACGAAAATGGTGATACTCCTTCACAAGTCATGGGTGATGTAGCGAAATCCTTTGTGTCATTTTGAGGACAGATCTTTAATTCTGAGGATATAAGGAGACTAGCAAGAGTATTGGAGAGAACCATCAACCGGACCACCAACATACTCTACAACATGATGTTAGAACAGAAGGCAATTAGATTAGTGGCTCTACAGAACCGGATGGTGTTAGATGTCATCCTGGCTGAGCGTGATGGAGTATGTAAATTGGTGGGATCTGCTTGCTGTGTTTTCGTACCTGACTCCTCCCCTACCATATTTAAGGCAATACAAAATCTGCACGTCCTAAGTACAGAAGTACATGTTCCCGCGGGAAATTGGGATCGTAGTACTTGGTTCTGGGGCTTTTTACGGTCTTGGGGATGGAAACTCTTTTCAGTCTTAATGGTAATCCTTGGTATTCTGTTATTCTGTTGTTGTTTCATACAATGTCTTCCTGTCATATGTTCGATGTTAGGAGGATGTTGTGTGCAAACTGTAGACAGATTATGACCAAAAATACATGCACCTGAGAAGATGACTAATTTTTTTGTATTGGAGGATATAACTGTTACGGATTTGATGGCAATTGATATATCTGATGAATGTGATTCAGGATGTACGGAAATCGAAATGTGGAGTTACGAGTAAAGCGAATATTTTTAGTAATGCTTTTGGTTTAGGCCAAAAGGAGGGTTTGTTAAATGGTAATAATATAGTCCCTCCTTAGTATTTATATTGACCTAAGCCTATTCGCGCTACACGGAGAACCGTGTTGCAAAGTTCCAATCTTTGGGTTAACTTCGACACCAATTTAAGATTCATCCGCCATTTTGATTTACACTTGTGTGTTCTACGTTCTAAAATGGTGGACTATGTTTTCGACTTGCAGCCAAGCCTTCCGACCTTTGAGTTCTGTTAATGTTTAGGCTGTCCGAGAGCCGACGGTTTAAACTGAGCAAAGAGACCTTGTGCTTCATATGAACTGTCATCTAAGTGCTGTCTGCGCTCACAAGCCTCATCATTGTATAAACACTGGGACAATGAAGAACAAACCTCGAGCGTATGCTTGGGCTGACTACATTGTGAAGAAATGTGGAACAAGGCTTACCGCGGGATCGGAGAACATACATTGCTTAATGTGTCTTCATGGAAATACAAACATATGTAATCCTTTGCATAATATTGTATAATCTGTATATGAACTAGGCACGAACTCTAGACCATGAATTATTAACGTGAAGAGAGGCTGGACAATATTACACGAATTGTATAAAAGCATGGATGTTTCGATGTCCAGTACCTCACTCACCTCTCTGTGTCAGCTGGTACACACTGCGAGGTGTTGGGGCCAGATAGCTATCTGTTTTGCTTTGTAAACTGTACAGTAATAAAATATCTGTGAATCTTTTAGCCTGTGATTGGTTGATTTCCTTTGTGGTACTCAGCCTCTATATTTCTTTGTTCTTTCAGAGTGTGTCTTGATACCCTTTGGTTTGTGTGTCTGGTTGGCTGGAGCCCTCACCTAGGGGCGAGGTGGCATCTTTATAGTAAGTCCACCCATGGATACCTTACTGAAGTACGCCTTTTGTACCCTTCATTTTGCTGTTTGTGTGGCTGAGACTTAGCCCCGCTGAAATCAATATCTTACTTTGTTATTTTCTTTTCATGGTTAGTCAAAGTAATAAAGGGTATCTTTCCATAGTCGGACAAAGACAACAATGATTTGAAGGTGAGAGGCACTTGTAAAGAGGATTTGCACCAGCATTGTGTTTTTGATAATAATCTGTCTTTTGTGTAACATTGGAAGTATAATTCCAAGTGAATAGCTAAGCGAGGTGATCATGGTGAAAGCAAACAAGGTGAGTGATTGCGCGAACCTTTAAGAAATTGGGAAGTAAAATTGTTAGAGTTAGACTGGTCTGGAGTATGAAGGCTCCACTGAAATACTTGTGTCAGGCACTTCCTGGGTATAAGGTTACCTATGATAAGGGAAAGTTGGAAAACCTGTTTACCTTCTTAATCACTAAGCACAAGGGATCAAAGTTAGAAAATAATTTAAATATCTTAGAGTTGTGGAGGATGTAAGAGAAGGGCAGGAAGGTACACAATGCTAAAATTGCAGAGGCAGCGCAGAGAAAGGAGGGTGTTGGAATTCTTTCTGCACTTCCCCCCTATGGGTGCTATCCTTTATCGCCCACAGAAGGGTACACCAAACCTGAGTTCAAACCTCCACTTTCTCCAGCGGCCACTCAGTGGTTACAAGACGGGAACGGGTCAAGCCCCCGTCAGCATTTTTTTTTAAACGTTCTTTATTGGTTGATTCATGTCTCAAGACATTTAACGCAAAAAAAATGTTCATGGTGAAATACAACAACAAAAGTACAGTTCATGTCATACGTCGTTATGCTAGCAGCCATGTTCCCCCGAACACGTGTGGCACAGGCAGAAGGGCCTCTTCACTGGGCCATCATTAGCATGGTGAAATATACTACAACTTGGGTTAGATACCAGGACATTGTCTAAAGTTACCTACAGTGCAGGCTCTGGCTCCCCATATTCTGACTTGGGATGCAGAGATAGTATCTAGGACTCCAGGGGGCCCCACATGTTCTTAGGCCTGTTCTGTTGGCCACACAATAAGCTGTATTCTTTATAAGTGGTGCTAAGCTAAACCAGATCCTTAAGCCAAGCTTGTATGCCAGGAGTGGACGATCCAGTCCATCTCATCAAGATACATCTCCTAGCAACTATCAAACATGTTGTAAGCAATGTACAGTTCTGTTTTGGAGTCATAGGGAGTCAACTAAACATACAACACATTATTTCACAAGGCACTGCGCACCACCCTCTCTGAGAAATCTTGCAGTTTAGGGCACACCCACAACATGTGGGAAAAGTCAGCTGTTTCAGGGTTACATCTCGGGCAGCTACCCGCCCTATCATGATTAAATTGATGGAGACGAGCTGGGGTAAGGTTCGCTCTGTGTAGGGTTTTGAATTGAATTAGTTGTAAGCGTGTATTGAATGCTTCACTGTGTGTGTGTTCACAGAGCTTTGCCCATTGTTTTTCTGTGAAAGGAGCCCCAGCATCCTCCTCCCATCGTCTTCTACACTTCAAGGTCTCCTGGGGGGAATCGCATTTAATTAGCCCATACAATGCAGAGACCATTCGTCTTGTAGCTGGGGAGCCCAGCAGAAACTTCAGCAGCAGGAGTGTAGGTGGTATAATAGGGAATGACGAGGACCACTCCCTGAATGCGACTCAGATCCTGAAGTATTGCAATCTGCGTTGGAACCCTGCTCCCATCTTTGCAAATAACTTCTCCTGAGTTACAAATGTTCTCCGTGGGTATAAGCAGTCCATGTGTTAAATCCCCGCCACTCTCCACTGCCGGACTATGGCTTCATCGCATGTTAGTGGCAGGAACTCGATATTCTATAGCTGAAGACCCTGGTCGAAGGGGATATCGACTCACAGTTGCTTCAGAACCCTGTTTCATGCGTGTACTATGCACGCCACTGGGTCAAATGTACACCTGCCTGACACCCTCCTTGACGCTAGGGCCCCTTGCAGTGTGAATGGTCAGACTGAGCATCTCTCGATATGAGGGCAGAATTGGGCCTCTGGCATCCAGTGGGATGCAAAGTATATTTGTGCTGTAGGAAATATGACTCCACATCTGGAGCGCCAACACCACCCCTGTTCCAGGGATGAACCAGGGTGTCCAAACTAACGCGAGTGATCCGTGGTTACCATGCCAGTTTAATACTGGGCATTCAGCACATTGAAGTAACTGACCCCGGCATTACTGGGGTGTTTTGGGAAATGTAAAGCAGTTTGGGAACCACCACCATTTTGTGAATCGCAATCTGATCCAGCAGCGAGAGGGGGAGTCTACACCATCGCTCCATCTTGGTATTCAGAGTGTTTAAATACCCTACGTGATTAACCTCCAGTAAAATCTGGGCGGCCTGGTTTACCTGCACCCCTATATACATGACTGTTGTTTGCTCCCATCTAGACACTTCAGTGTTTAGAGGTTAGAGCGTGGATTCATTTAGGGGGAATAAGATCGACTTTGACCAATTTATCCTGATGCCAGAAGCCCGCCCGAACTCAGCTATTTCCAACGACAGCGGTTGCAAGTTGGAAGCTGTGTCTTTAAAGTATAGAATTGCAT
Source organism: Ambystoma mexicanum (assembly GCF_040938575.1). NCBI lineage: Eukaryota > Metazoa > Chordata > Amphibia > Caudata > Ambystomatidae > Ambystoma > Ambystoma mexicanum. The sequence goes on from NC_090933.1 coordinate 1,157,346,202, forward strand.
CATCTGCATTCTATCGATTCCAATTCCCAAACCCTGCCGAGTGCCAGAACCCTCGACAAATGGAATTTGCGTAGCTGGGCCACCAGTGTTTCAATCGTGATCGCAAAAAAGCAATGGCGAGAGCGGACAGCATTGTCTGGTTCCACTACCCAAGTTAAAAGTCCTGGATCTCTTCCCGCCTAGCCCTATTTGAACATTTGCTCCAGCATACAGCGAGCAAACCGCCTTCAGGTAGGATTCCGGAATGCCCACCTGGGCAGTACCTCTAAGCGGAAGCTCCACTCGATGGTGTCAAAAGCTTTCTCCATGTAGAGTAGAGCTGCCATTGCCTGCACCTTGGGGTCTATCTGAGCCAGAATTGCAAAAGAGCCGGCGCAAGTTCAGTGAGGTTTCCACCCCGGGATGAAGCCTGACTATGTTGGAGACATTTGGGAGCAGTTGGTCTTCCAGTACCTTAGCAACATTTTTGTATCTAGGTTCAGCAGGGAGATAGGGCGGCATGAGGAATGGTCCAGGGGGTCCTTCCCAGGCTCCAGGATCAGAGTAATGACTGCCTCATGCATAGTTTGGGAAGCTGTCCCCCTTCATCCCTTCCTCCATACTAAAAGCAGGTGTTGGACTACTTCTGGGCCCATTTCCTTGTAGAATTCAGTCATTGTTATGTCCGTGCCCGGCGCCTTGGCAGAGGGTAGGGCACGTATTGCGACCAGAATGTTGTTGTGTGTAATCGGATCAGCAAGCGCCACAAACCCCTTGCTCTACAATACATGCAGGGACACTTCACTCATATACCCCACAAGTTCTTCTGTTGATATCAACCCCCTAGATGTCTATAGCAGCTCATAAAATTGACGGAAGGTGTCCAGTATGGCATCTGGCTTTACAACCACATCACATCCACTGTCCTCACAGCGGCTATGTCTGTGGCCTCCATTTCACGTCCAAGCATTGCTGCTAACAGTCTACCCAGCCTACCCTCTTCCTTGAATCGGCGAGCCAGTGCCAGACATGCCAGTTATTTAATCTCACGCTCAGCCAGGTTATTGAAGCGGTCTAATGGGTCACACAAGTCAGCTTTGTAGCCAGCTCCTTCCTTTTCCTCAACCCTACTCTCTTGCCTCTTGATTTCCCACTCTGTTTCAGTCAATTGTCTATGTATCGTCTTCAACATTCCCAGTTCCAGGGATGGGCATCCCCTCGTAGGCCCACCTTGAATGCCTCCCATATGGAGCTCACCATGGAAACCGAGCCCAGGTTCTACTAGAAGTATGACTTGACCAGACTAAGCACTTCATTTCTGTTTACTATGTCTGATACCTTTGGATCCCCGTCTAGTGACCAAAGAATCAGAAAGTGGTCAGATAGCATTCTATGGAGAAGGATGCAATCGATAGTATTGTGAACTAGAGTCAGACTCGCTGGAATATAATCTATATGTAAGGAGGTGTTGTGCACTGTCGAATGGAATGAGTACCCACTGCCCTCCATTCGGAGTAACCTCCATATATCCCCCAGACCTAGCCCCGGCTCCTATGTGCATCTCTGCACCATTTCCACGGCCATACATCACTAGGGCGAGAGGTTCCAATGGGTCTATCCCTCACCGGGTCCAGGGTGATATAGAGGTCTCCCGCCCTCACAATGTTGGTGTGTAGGTATGTGTGGCATCTACATATTAGTGACACAAAGAAAGAGGGGTTGTCCACATTGGTGCCATAAACGTTGACGAATGTCACCAGCGTGGACCCCCAACATCCTGAGACGATCACAAATCTCCCCTTTGGATAAATCACTGTTTCCGTGGTGCGAAATCTAAGTGACTTATGTATGAGTATAATAATAAGAGGGTGTCCAGTCATACTTTCAAAAAAATAGTTTCGACATACAAAAGTTCTGAATACAAAGTTTTGAATGAAAACGTTTCAAATGCATTTTTTTCATGTTTTAGGTTTTATTTTAGTTTTGTATAGAATTCTTTTTTTTTAAAGGAAATGGGGGTTGCGGGGGAACCCCCTCATTTAAATTTTTTTTTTTTTTTAAATGAATTCGAAACTTTTTTTTTTGGTACTTTTGTGTCAGAACTTTTGTATGTAGGAACATTGACTGTCTAAACTATCACTATGAACCAGTAAGAGGTGTAGTATTTGCGGTCCCCCCGGTAACCTGCAACCCCCTCATTTCCCTTTCCAACTAAGTGGGTTTCCTGTATAAGGGCCCCCTTGGCACCGTGTATCTCACACTATTGGATCACCTTCGAGCCTTATGCGGGTTGTTAAGTCTGCGCACATTCCAATTTATCACCTTACAACTCTCCATTAACCCATATCTGCTTTAAACAGACTAGTCCTTCCATCCAACACTTTCGTGCCTCACCACAGCTATGACCTGAATGCAAGAGACGTGATTCATTTTGAATTACCACCCAACTTTCCCCCATCCTCCACCTCCCTCCAACCGCCCGAGCAATCCCTTAACACTCAATAAAGCCTCCCCCACCCACACTGCCCACCCCCATCTAGCAGTGGCTATTCTGCATCTCCCTTCCCCAACAAGAAAATAGCCATTTTCCACAGCCCCGGGGGGCTGGACACTGCTGCCCAAGTAACCACTCACTGCAGCAAGACGGAGATCCTCCTCATCGGCACACCTTCACCATCCTTTCACCTCACTCTCTGTCCGGCCTCCCTTGGCCCTCCGCCTACCCCCACCTGCGAGGCTAAGAACATCGGGGTCCTCTTTGACTCCAACCTTTCCTTCTCCACCCACATCTCAGGTATCAGTCAAATTTCCTACTGCACCTCCTCAGAGGTACTCTGCCTTTCTTCTCCTTCCCCCAGAAGCTCATGGTATCCCAAACTCTGGTTCTCTCTAGCTTGGACTATTGTAACAGCCTCTTTCTAAATCTACCTGCCTCTACTCTCCACCCTCTGCAACTAATCCAGAACAGGACTGCAAGACTAGTTCTTGCCCTCAAGCCCTGGGATCGTATCTCTCCAGCTCTGAAATCTCTCCATTGGCTCCCAGTGGATGTAAGGATTACATTCAAAACCCTCTGCATTGTCCAGAAGGCTTTCTGGGGCCTGGGTCCAAATTACCTTCAGCTATCCCTCCGCAAATACCTCCCCTCTCGAGCTCTTTGCTCCTTTACCTCCAACTCCCTCAGGGTCAGTCGTTTTTCAAAGAAACAAGCTGGGGGTAGATCTCTGTCTTCGGCTGGGGCCTCCCTCTGGAACAGCCTCCCTGCCATTCTAAACCTTGAGGAGAACCATCTCCGGTTCTGGAAGCACCTGAAGACCTTCCTCTTTTCTTCTGCCTTTGCTCCCCCTCTCCCCTGCTGATCTGTTCTCTCTTGGCACAATGCACCTGACCATCCTCTGTCCTCCAGGCTCAGGTACCTGCTCACCCTGCCACTCTCCCGCACTGCCTCCAGGGCCTTTTTCTTCCTGCACTTATCAGACCTACCCTGTCTGCTGCCTTAAACCTAGCACTTGCAAATTGCTGGCTGCACTACCACTGTTTGTTGCCTTTATTATTTATTTATTGTTATTTATCTGTTTCTCCTCTGCTTCACACTTTCCAATTCTCCCCCCTTCATGCACTTTTCCCCTCCCCCTATCCCATGCACTTGCACGTTCTCAATGTCACTGGACCTAGAAAGATCTCTGTTTTGTTCTCCCCTGTTCCCCTCCCTTGCCGCACTCTGAAACACTTGTGTACGAGCGCGATAGAAATAAAATATCAATATCAATATCAATATCAATATCAATATCTGGCCTAATGGGGAAGCCCTTACAGTCATCTCTACCCAACAGCTGGACTGTAATGTTACATGGGCCAGCATATCTATATCCCACCAGGGAAAGGTTTGTGTACTGCACATTGTTATGGCTATTAGCAGTCGCTTTCAGCTAGGGCCTATCATCCTCAATACTCAGTGATATTTGGGCTCATGTGCTGATCTACACAAGGGCAAATAGTCCTGATTCGATTGACCTCTCACTCATTGGGCAGCATCTCTAGTAAGTCCTGCACAGCCCCCAGGTCTGTGAAGAAGTGTGCTTGGCCTCCATAATGCACACACAGTTTGGATACAGGTGCAGCATTGCGTACTGTAGACCACGGTCTACGCTCCCTTGCCGCACTCTGAAACACTTGTGTACGAGCGCGATAGAAATAAAATATCAATATCAATATCAATATCAATATCTGGCCTAATGGGGAAGCCCTTACAGTCATCTCTACCCAACAGCTGGACTGTAATGTTACATGGGCCAGCATATCTATATCCCACCAGGGAAAGGTTTGTGTACTGCACATTCTTATGGCTATTAGCAGTCGCTTTCAGCCAGGGTCTATCATCCTCAATACTCAGTGATATTTGGGCTCATGTGCTGATCTACACAAGGGCAAATAGCCCTGATTCGATTGACCTCTCACTCATTGGGCAGCATCTCTAGTAAGTCCTGCATAGCCCCCAGGTCTGTGAAGAAGTGTGCTTGGCCTCCATAATGCACACGCAGTTTGGATACAGGTGCAGCATTGCGTACTGTAGACCACGGTCGCGAAGAGCTCGCTTTGCTGACAGAAAAGAGAGGCAAGCCTTTTGGACTGAAGGGGTGAAGTCCGGGTAAAACGACACCCTGGTATTTTTGTAGTTCAAGTCGCCAAGCTCTCGGGCCCTACGGAGAATTGTGTCATTGTCCCTATAGTTTAAAAGGCATGCTATGATCGGGCGGGGCTCTGGCCCAGCCTTGGGACTGTCTGTGATATCCGGTGTACCCTCTCAAACAGGAATTGTGATGACAATGGTGGTGCCTGCAGCATGCCTTGTATAAACCTTTCCATAAAGACCTCCATGATTTGTTGTGGGACGGATTCTGGGACCCCCAGCACCCGGATATTAATCCTACGGGACCTTGCCTCAAGATCTTCATGTTTTTCTTTAATAGCAGTGACTTCCCTCTGGAGCAGGCAAATCTCCATTGTCACTTCGCAACTGGTGTCTTCGAGGGTCCCCACCCGGTGTTCCGTCTCAGATATCTGTCCACTCTCCTTCTCGATGCAGTCTTGCATTCAGTCCACATTTTATGCCATTCTTTATAGTTTTGTGTTTATGGACGTGAAGCTGTTGCACATCTCCATTAGCACTAGACTGACCTCTGACACTGGGGGGCCCCCTGCAGGTTTCTAGGGGGCTTTGTCTTGGCCAGGTTGGCATGATCTGTCTGGAGTGTCACGCGACGCCAGCATCTTCTCACCCCTGCCGCTTAGTTCCTCTTTCTGGGAAAAAGGCAAGCAGGATTGCTGTTTATTACCCTTAGCCATATAGCACCCCATTTGCAGGTCACCCGGTGTACTCCCCAGGGGGGCCTCGCACTGCATTCAACCACTCTTGGTGTACTCTGTAGATTGACTTCCAGGGCCACCTGCTGGTTGAGGTAGTCCAGGAACCCCCCCTTAGGCATGTTGTTCTTGTAGGGGCAGGTTCATTTGTCCCTGACAGTATCTACGGTATGATGGCTGCCCACAGGGCCAGGAGTCACTCTGATGAGAATAGGTCCACCTGAGGTGGAGCTCGGAGTGCGTGAGTTATTCCTGACAGCTTTTGGCTGAACCAGTGTAAGGGCCCAGGGGTTGCCTACCACCAGGTGGACTCCGGAGCCACTGTAAGCTGCCTCTGAGGCTTCAAGCACAGGAGGAACAAGGGTAGTGCACTAGACAGAGTACTAGCCCGGACCCGGAACATGTCAGCCTGGATATCAGAATGATCCATCTGCCCTGGGTGGAGATGACTCAGCTCAATGGCTGTATCACAGGCCTAGCCGCTGGTGTCAAGTTCTGTACGAAGGGACCACCCTGGTCGGGGCATCGGCAGCTGCGGATTCCTGCATCCAGGCTGCTGCAGCGTTGGTGCACACCACAACCGTGCTGTTATTGTCCAGCGTGGTCTATGCTGAGGCTGTCGTTCTGATTAAAATGGCTTGGGATGTGCCAGGGTGTAGAGAACCAGCCTAGGTGCAGTGCGTGCTAGTAGGGTTGTGTGGGTGTTGCTGCTGCCCTGGGGACTGGAAGCCCTCTCGCTCCCAAGGGTTCATGCCCCCGGTGTCCCAAGACTCAGGAACACCAGAATGGTCTGTGCCATGCAGCGCTTTGATCGTGAGTCCTACCTCCTCTTCCGACTCCCTCCGCTCCAACCGTCTCAGTAGCTCGAGATCCCGGCGGGGCAGCCTCATCCAGGAAATCTCCTCGGGTTCTGTGCGGCACTGGGTGTCCTCCCACTTGCTCCTCCCCACACAGTCCGGGAGGTTCTCCTTGCTGGTATCCGAGCTTCTCACACTGCCAGGCTGCTGTGGGCTGGTCCAGTCTCCAGAAGTCATGCTATCAGTCGCAGGGTGGTTGCAGTCATTTGGTTTTTCAGTGTCTGCTCCTCCCACTTCGCCAGCCATGCCTCCTCAGCGGCACGAGTCAGGCAACTTTCTCACCTTTCTCAACCTTTTGTGGTATGTGTCAGCTATTCCGGGAGCTCCAAGTCAGGCTGTAGAGGGACAGCACTTGAACGGAAATGACCCCGCCACAGGGGTTCATCCTTTTCCCTGATGCGTGCTATGTTAGCCTCCTCCTTCAGTAGCTCTTACGCAGAGCTCAGAATTAAACAGCCATCTTGGTTGTGGGCTCTCTACCACCCCCCAAACACCTGTCAGATATGATTTCTGAAAGATAGGATATCGAGGAAAGTGGAAGTGTAACTCCTTCAATGGAGACACGGACATAGAAAGTTTGAGAACAAAAGGTGAAAAGGGAAAAAACGCCCCCCGACTACTGGGTTAGCAGAGATATTCAGGGTGGAGGAGAGGGAGAGAGTGAGACCCGTAAACGAAAGATTAGATGAAAGGCTGAGAATGGGCAAAAAAGGGGAGACTGTGCCTTTTACTGCTAGGATAGAAAAAATTGGAAGAAGCATTGAGACTGGCAGAGGAAGAGGTAGCGCTGTTACGACAGCAGAGAAGTGAAGAGCGGGCAGAGGTGAATAAGCAAGTAAATGATGTAGAAGAAGGAAGGAGGAGACATAGGCAAATGCTTGTCAGGCTAGATAGATCAGTCATCAAGGAGTTCAACGTAGACCTTTAACGACAAAGGGGGTAATTCATGGATTATTTGTGCCTAAAAAAACCGATTTGTGCACCATTCTGCCCGCAAATCCCCATTTGTTAAACAGGGATTTGCGGGCAGAATGGCACACAAATCCGTTTTTTTCGGCGCAAATAATCCATGGATTACCCCCAAAGTGTTGTCAAGGGAAAAGGATTTGGGCAAGGATAACAGTAACTGTCACTCTATGGTAGCTGAGTATGCTTCCAAGCCCATAGAAAGGCCAGGGGATGTGATAGCAGGGGCAGAAGATGAGGATGATTAGGAATCGGATGTTGAGCATGGAGATGCACAGTTGTCGACCCGTATTTTGCACCTGGAATCCACACCAAGAAGGTTAGGAAGCATTTGCGTACTGAATCCTTCTCACTACCCATGGACTAGAGACTTCCTGTGTGCGTTAGCGATGAGCCGTTAGGTGTCAGCGTTTCGTCGGGCTAGGTGGCTTAAAGTAGAGCCTTGCCTTACTGAGTTTAAGTGTCCCCGTGCCATCAGAGGTTAGCTTGCCTTTGTAATTGCTTCCTCATTTCTTGGTGCTTCAGCTGCTTCGCCTTATTGTCTTCAGGATTATTGCATTTGAGATCATCTTACCTCATTACGGTCAGCCACGGCATACTCACTGCTACATACCAATACCTTTCAAGCCTTGTGTTAAAACGTTTATTATTACAGTAACATCTGGATTTATGTATTACAGATGCACACAGCGCTCCATCTCAGCCATTAAGAAGGACCACACTCTCAGCAGCATACTTCTCGCATTATCAGGTTAGCCTCTTGCTGAGGTGTGCTTGGATATGTCCTAGTGTGAGTTTGCCACCCTAACCTGGTTCTTCTCTTGTTCTTTAGGCAGCCTGGTGATCGCTTTTTGTCCATTCTTTCAAAAAATAAATCCCTCTGTCTCGTTTTTGTAAATCATTCAGAGGGTTACATTGTTGGAAAGAATGTGTCTCCTACACTACACGTGCACGTAGAAGGCTTATTCTGACAAGCTGAGAGATGGCCAGCTTTTCCAGGAGCTTACCAAAAAAGGGAGTAATGGAAGTGGGCGATAGTTTCACTTTTCTTCAGTTGAAAGGTTCAGTATTCAAAAGCTATATTTGTACACAGTGGTCTACTTCAGAGAGCCCCCAGGGTCACCCATGTCAGGCCTCTTACCGGTATGTCCTAGTGTCTCCTTCTGACTTGCTGCTTCTGCTTCTTCCCTCATCATGACTTCCCTGTCTTTTGACAGCTCCTTCCAATCTGCTGCTGCTCTCGAAGTCTGCCAGTGGGATTTACATGGCTTCACTCGTGCTCCGGTGAAAACCCCTCACTGGCGTTAAATGTAGGACACAGAGAGATTCTCTTTCATTTGGGAAAGATGGCCTTGCTACCGCTTCCCGCTGTGCGTCCTCTGCATCATTCAGGTATCCCGACATCCACAACATTCTCTGCATGGCGTGGCCATCACATGGTGACCATCACGTGTGCAAAAACATGGTCTCTAGAAAGCAACATGACAGGAACTGAAACATTACCTTCAATAGCAGCCAGGCTGCGTGTGACTCTACTCAAATGTGACATGAAACCCACGGAATTCTCAAAATGTTGGCCTCCCATGGTCAAGTAAGTAATTCCAGAGGGGTGGTGGTGGAATCTCAAGGCCATGAGGGAGTAACCACCCCGAAATACACTAATAAAAAGGATTTCATAATGTTATTAGTATGAGGAAGCAAACAAAGTAATGTAAAATGTGTTATACATAGATGAATACTCTTAATGCAGACTTCAATTATGTGCGAAAAACCAATCAGTGTAATACATAAATCATGGATAGCTGTTACAGAGTGTGAATCGCACAATGTCAATGCATACACTAATGATGTTGACTTCAAATAGCAACATACATACATATTGGACAACTGTTTCAGAGGGCAAATCCCTCACTATGGGACTCTGTCGATGTCCCATAAATAACAAAGAGTAGGCTCAATTGAACTCATTAGATATATGGATTTCGAAAGGCGCAATTTCACATATTGGATATATACATTTCGACATTACCATCAAGAGTGGGATACATATAGTTTCTTGCCCCCAATGTTTATAAAAATGGAATCAATGGACAGAAGGAGAGAGAAGGCTTAACTAATCATATTGGATGTATGCATTTTGACAGGCTCAATTGAACATCTTGGATTATACATTTCAACATAACCATCAAAGGTGTAATGCATATGGTTTCTTGAGCCCAATGTTTATAAAAAATTGAATCAACTTGCCAATATTATTTAGACAACAAGGGAAACAAATGGTTGACAACAGCCCCAAAGGATTGGACTCCGGCTGTTCATTTAGTCAAGATTTGTAAGTGTCTAGGCTGTACAGCCAGTATTCCTCTGTTAGCACCAAAGCTGTTCGGTACTCCTTTAGTCCAATCCAGAGATCCTATCAATAACCCACCATAGTCCATAGTCCTCCTTGCTGTGTTCCATAAATAAGAAGTGTTCCACTGGGGGTTTTAGTTCTAATGTTTGACCAGTGTTCGTTGATCCTGGACTTGACTTGTCTGGATGCCTTACCCACATAGAGTTTAAGACATGGGCATTGTATTTCATAGATATAATTGGCGCTTTTTCAAGTGCTGTGAACATGAAATACCATTCTCTATTGATGACCTCAACATTAAATTTGACCAAAGAGAATGTGCAAGCAGTCCACACGTATAGTGTCCCTTCACCAGGGGCAGTCCCAAATATGACCTCACGTTAGGAGAGGGTTTAGCCAATTCCCTGTCAGCTGAGACTAAATGTTGTTTGAGGTTTTTGCCTCTCTTGAATGCAAAGAGAGGGGGTTTCATTTCAGGGTGGATTTTTTAAATACTTTTTTTATGGCATTGCCGTGCCGACTGAAAGAAGTAACACAAACAGTTCTTAAAGTCTTGGTTTTGTTATAGGATTTCTCCAAAAGGGTGGGTCTATTTAAATTCCTAGCTCTCTTTTTGGATTGTCTAAGTGTGTTTCTAGGATAACCTCTCCTCATATGGAATATCTGCTTATTTATTTAAATCTACAGTTTCTCCTTATATTGAGGAATTGACGCAAGGGCACATTGTATTGGAGTGCCCTGGGCAGGTAACTTTGGAAGTGAAGGATGGTGTTTCGATCCGTGGACTTTCTGTAGAGACTCCTAACATGTCCTTTATTTTCTTAATCTCTAGGTCTAAAAATGGAATACATATGGTACTCTTGGCCGGAGCAAACTTTAAATTAGGTTTAAGGTCATGTATCCACTTGTAGAATTAATTCCTCCTTGTTAGCTTGTTTGGCATCTCAAATAAGTAAGATAGCATTGACGTATCTTTTAAACAAGCATATAGCTGACAAAAAGGGATTTGCAATATTCAAGATGAGCAACTCCTCAAATGTATCCATGTGCAGGGTGGCCAAGTTGGGGGCAAAAGATGGACCTGGTAAATGAAGAAAAGGGGTTTTAGGATTGATAGGATTAAGGAATTCTGATTCTGCTGTGGTAAGAAAGCCTGCATCAAGTCCAGGATTTGGAATCTCAGCAATAAGACCTCTGATGGATGCCTTAGATGAATGCCATGCAGTTTCCCTGTAACACACCAAAACTATCTTCTTGACATAATATTCTAAGTTCTTTAGTATCGTATGACAATTCCCCCACCTTTGTCAGTACCTTTGATCACAATCTGGGGATCATTGGGTAGAGAAATAAGAATGTCCTTGTGTTGTTTGCCAAAATGAATACTTTGCATAGATATTTGTCCTTATATAACTCATCAAACCCCCTCAGCATGATCCTCTAAAAAGTTAAAACTTCCTTAGACAGCATATTATTGGTGTGCATAAAAATGATTTAGGACAGAATGGGGTATATCCTGTCTGGGATGTCTGCATATCTTGGCCATCAAAAAAATCAGAAGCCTTATTTTGCTGAAAGATTGCTGCAATTCCAAGTCCATTTTAGAAGTGTTGCACATGGGAAAATAAGAGAAACCTAACTCTAGGACAGCTCTTCTTCCTCAGTCAATGATATTTTAGATATATTGGATGCAGGCAAGGTCCTGTCTATATTCAGTAGTCTCTGTTCCTTGTCTTACGTGAGTGTGGCTGGAGTAGAGGAAGAAGCTGTGGAGGAGGGAAGTTTTGCGGTGGAAACTCTCCTCTTCGTATTTGCCGCCAACATCCCCTTCCTAAAAAAAACTGTCTATTGCCCCTTCTGCCTTGATACTTAATTTAACCCACTTTCTCTGGATGATTTATTGGAAGTATTTTAAAGGTACGTTTTAAAGGAAGTAATGGTTTTCTCTGGGGTTTATAATTCACACATAAGGACGAATCATAACTACTAAGAGTGGTTGCATTAACTCCCTGTCCTTTATATACACCCTCTTCACATTTAAAAGAAGGAGTCTCATACTTGTCATCTTGGATAAGCTTGGCCGGGAAGGACCTACTGTGGCAACATGCCATTAAATACCCAGGCATTAGGAAAACATCATCCTCAGAAGAGGATAAACACTGCGTCTCTCCTGACAGAGTCCCCACATTCCCTTTACAGCCTGCTCCTCCCATGTGACCCTCCCCCCGACACCACCCCCAGGGTTAGGATCAGGTAGAGTCTGCCTTTCCCAAGGCACATGGGAGGAGGCTTTAGGCTGGGATTCTGTGATGACTCCACAGGAGTCATCACATAATATGTATCCATATTAGGACAGCCCACATAGATCTCTGATGTGTCCACTCCTGTCTGTTACTACCGATCCGGAAGCGAAACTCAGGATAGGTGAAAAGGTAGGTGATCAAATGTTTTCATTCATGTCGATACAGAGGCTACAAAATTTTGCATCAAGGAAGGTGTCAGGCAAAATGATGGACACACTGGGATTCTCTGGGGCTATCCAGTCAGTTCCTCATACTGAGGATCTATGTATTAAGGTAGGTACAAAAAATGCATCCATCCCCTTCTTGTATTGTTAAGATACCCCAAGAAACCTCTTGGGTAGAGATCTCCTCAGTAGACTCAACATGACGATCGCCTTCACGGATTACGGTATAATATGTTCAACTCCAGGTTTGTATTCGGTGAGAGAAGCAATGCTTTTGTATGGATGTTTCAATGACAGCGCAACAATGGGTAGAGTGCCTGACCATTCAGCTTTGTTCTTTTATGGATTAATGGTTGTGTTGAGTTGGTTTCCAGCAATCAGAGATCAGACATGGCGGATAACGATTGCATTTTTGTTTTGGCCTGCTGAGTTGCAGGAGGTAACGCCAGGAACCATTGTTATGCTTCTCCTAGAAGTAGTGGTTACTAAGAAGGACACAGTGGTTTGCTCAGGCACTGATGAGGAAGGTGGGGTGTGGTGCACAGTTTTGTGCACAGATCCAAACTTATCACTAAGAGACATTTCAAATGCACAATTGTTCGCAGATGCCATTTACACAGGAGACATTTTTTCGAGATTGTGGTGCCATGCCTGATAGTGATACGACGGGAAGAACCACAGACCATTCTCAGTGTTAGAAATACATCATAATATAATATAATATTGGAAGGAGGATTTAGAGAAGGAGCCGGACCACTTGTGGACCAGCAATCCTCATGATGTGGGCTGTTACAGAGTGTCAGAGCAGTGAAAATCAAATTGAACCCTGGTGCGATGTTGCCACTTGTCAGGCAATACTCCAGATCTAGAGAGGCTAATTAAGGGTTTCATGATACATTTTCTGGCGTTGTTGAAGCAAGGCATAATACAACCTTCTGTCCCCATGCAACAAGGACATCTATCCGGTGAAGAAAGCAAAGGGGTCCAGTGGGGGGATTGTTCAGGATTTACACCCTCTGAATAACATTGTTGAGGCAGAGTTCACGGTGGTACAGAATGCTGCTACCCTGCTCTCAAATTTCCCTACTAGGTTGACCAACTTCACTGTGATCAATTTCAAAAATGCATTTTCTCAGTCCCCTTACACCCTGATTCTCAGTACCTCGCAACCTTTACGTATCATGGCCGCCGATTCGAGCACACAAGGTTGCCTAAGGGGTACTGTGAATCTCAGAGTGTTTTCAACAGTGTGGTTCGGATGGATATGGGGAATTTACATGTGCCCGGTACAGTAATCCAGTACATGGATGATTTACTAGCCTGTAGCACTTCAGATGACCGGTGTCGAGGAGATTCAATAACACTCCTCACCCTGCTTGGGAGAAGGGGTACAAAGTGGATAAGGACAAATTGCAATACTGTCAGACAGAGGTATAATGTTTGGGGCAAGTAATAGAATAGAATACTCCACAGCCAGTTACTGTGAAACAAATGCAGCAGTTTTTGGGACTCTGTAACTATTGCAAATCATTGAGCTTTGACTACTCTAGTTACACAAGTCACTTACTGCAAGGATTTAAGAGAGCACAGAATGGGAAGGGTCTGATTGAATGTTCCTCAGAGATGATGACCTGTTTTTCGGGACCTCAAGGCTGTGATCAGCAATGCTCCAGTCTTGGCGACCGCTGATTAAAAAAAAGCCATTTTATATATTCTCGCATTTAGACAGGCAGCCGTCCTGGCCCAGAAAATATCATCAGCCCATAAGCCTTGGCTTAGTATGGTGGCCTCCTAGACTCAGTAATGCAAGGCCAGTTTCTGTGTGTACAAGCTCTAGCAGCAGCGGCTTTTGCAATACAAATGTCTTGGTCCATTACCATGAGTTTCCAGTGACATTGTATGTGGAGCATGTGGTCTTTGCAATCTTGGAAAAGTCCAAATTGACTTTGACGACCCAGAGAGTTTTGGTGTATGAAGTTATCCTATGAAATGAATTGCATCTATACATTTGGTAAGATGTCACTTAGTCAATCACGCAACATTTGTAGTCGAACCAGGGAACGTTGATGACATTGTCCAAGCCTGTGTGGCTTATGAGGGAGAAGAGGAATAGAGGACGAATGTTAAGGAGGACGCTTTGGAGGAAGGTGAGGTACTCTTTGTTGATGGTTCCTCTACAATCAGGACACTGGTGAGAGGCATACGGGTGTGGCTGTTGTGGGACTGGCAGATGGGGATTACCAGGACAGGATGAAGAACCGGTTGCCTTCACATTGCTCTGTGCAAGTAGCAGAACTAGCGGCACTCATAGAGGTGCTAGCAATGAGTATGTGGACGGCAGGCACTATTATTCTGACTCTGCGTATGTAACCTCCATGGTACATTTAGGCTTATCATGATGGCAGAGAAGATGGACCCCTGTCTAGCATGCTGTGCTGTTATCCAAATTAATAAAAGCACTAACACTATCCACAGAGGTCAGAATAGTTCAGTGTGCTGGCACACTACCATACAGACCCAATAGCGCTTGGTAATGATGCCACGGTCAGAGCGGCAACATAAGCCGTGTATTTGCCATTCATGGATTCCAAAAAATGCAAACCATGTCCTAGACGGTACAGTTGCCAGCCCTTTACACTGCAGTCCCTTTTCTTCAGATTGTGGAAAGGCAGGAGAGAGCACTTGAAGATGAAAAGGAGCTCTGGGCAAAGAGGAAATGTTCCCTCTTGCCCACAGATCTTCTGTGGAGGCAGGAGTTTACAGGGAAGGAAGTGATGCCTGTAGAGCTGCTTCCTGTGGCTCTAGAGCCACTAAATTACCCAACACACACTTCTCAGTAACAAATCCCAGAAGAGCTCCAGGAAGAATGGTTTATAACAAACCTCCACGAACAGGTGAGTAGATTTGCATGGAACTGTGTAGTTTGTATTGTATTGTATTGTTTATTTATAAAGTGCCTATACACATGCAAGTGTTTCAAAGCGTTCAAGGAGGGGGAAAAAACAACAGTCACTCAGAGCCCTTGAAATTTTGAGACGATAATAGTCTGCACAGGCAGAGTAAGTGCATATAAGAAATTTAACAGTTGAGACACAGCAAATAGGCTGGACAGCGATTCTGCTGTTTTACCAGTGCAATTAGGGAGTGAAGACAAGGGAGAACAGATAGACGATCTTCTGGCACAGTGTATTCGGATCATGCGAGTGCACACACAGTCACAGGGAGGGGGTAGGTACAAGTTCCCCTAATCGGTGGAGACTGGGTAAGTGCAGAGAGACCAACCCTATTGGGTTATTTCTCAAGTGCAGTGAGGGTGGTTGGGGTGGAGGGCAATGAAGCAAGTGTGAGAGAGGACTGGTGGGGATCCCGGGACCTGTGAGACTCTGAGGAAAACCAGGTGGCCAGTCAGCAAGCTGTGAGGAAGAGGAGGGAGGAAGGTAAAGAGCAGAGAGCTAGATTAGCAGGGTAGAGGGCGAGAGAAGGAAGAGTAGAAGAGGATGGTCTTGAGAAGTTTCCGGAACTTTAGAAGATCGGGCTCAAGACGGAGGATGGCAGGGAGGCTATTCCAGAGGGAAGCACCTGCTGAGGATAAGGATCTCCCTCCAAATCTCTGCTTGGAGAAACAGCTCACTCGCAGAAGGTTGGAGGTAGATGAGCAGAGGGCTTGTGAGGGACAGTATTTAGGTAGGCAAAGTTGCAGGTAGGTAGGTTCCAAGCCCCAGAAAGCCTTCTGGACAATGCAAAGGTTCTTGAACTTGATCCTTGCTGCCATGGGGCACCAGTGAAGGGATTTCAGTGCCGTAGAGATGCACTCCCTGGGCTTGAGACCAAGGATAAGTCTCGATGTTGAGTTCTGGATGAGTTGCAGAGGACGTAGGGCAGAAGAAAGGAGGTTGTGGAAGAGGCTGTTGCAATAGTCCAGCCTGCAGAGACCCAGGGCTCTGGAGACAGTGAGCCGCTGAGGGAATAGTATAGTATCAGATGCACACAAGTCAGCAGAGATTCTTGGTGAAGAGTTTAGGGGATACCTTAGGGCTTTAACCCTGAGTGTCAGACTTGTATCTTCACAGGTTGTGTTCTTTCATCAACAATCAATGGGAAAAAAAATCCAAAGAATTCAAAGATCTACACAAGCCACAGTTGCTCCCCGGGGACCTGGTTTACATCTGTTCCTTTATCATACGCTGGGACAAGCTGGATTTCCATGGGCCACACCAAATGATTTTTGCTACTCCGACTGCTGTGAAGGTGTAGGGCAACTACAGCTGGATTCACATCAGTGACATGAGAAGGGATACCGGTGGCCCTCCACAAGCACAGGAGAAAGAGCAAGCTCAAAGTTATGTATGCCCTAACGATTTCTCAGTTTGCTCCAGTAGAAAAGGGGGGAGAAAACAGAAATCAGAAACTGTTATTGCAGATACAGAGAAGGAAACCTGGATTTAAATGTATACTAGAAAGTTTGATGTTAAGTTTTTATCACGTTTCTTGTTATTTGGTTTAGGCGTGACAGACAATATTAATGTGAATGTTTGTAACCTTTCTAATACTATCAGATTTGATGAAGTGGTATTGATGCCACAAAGGAGCATTGATTCAGACCTCATGAGTGACAGCGTAAATTCAGATCCAATAATGAATGCACATGGCTGTGCAGCAGATAATGTCTGGTACACACATATGAAGGGGGTGCGGAGAGAGAGATCGGTAGGTTCATGCTACATTAGCTCTCTTATCCCCATGCTTCTGGTGTCCCTAATCTATTTATTCCAGGTGAGATAGAGGTAGTAGAGAAAACAAGATAAGAGTTCCCAAACATCCCCTGCACGTATCGTAGGCCGAAGAAATTCAGCCAAACATTCAATGAGTTAATTATGTTGAGGTACTTCATCCAACTTTAACAGTTTGTTCAATATACAAAGTCACAGTGCGATATGACAAATATCAAATAAAGTATAAATCTCAACTGTAGAACAGTGGTCAAAAAGTGTTTTTAATAATATGGCCCAATGTGTTTCAAGAACAATCTCTCTTTATCAGGGGTAATCTTTCTAGAAAATAATTCAAAAAATGTCATAAGTGTAAACTCATTACTTTCATAAGTATAAACTCATCACTTGATAATCATACAAGGAAATGTATCTTTTGACTCATACAGATTAATGTCACAGTATTAAGTTTGTTCAGAACAATACGTATTCAACCAAATACATCTAGATTAGGTCCACTATGGTCAAACATAAAGAAGTGATCTCAAATGAAATCCCTTCTAGTTTAAAAACCCACAGTGATAACAATTAAATTATTGTGTGGGTTAACGTTTGACACCAGCTCTAT
Source organism: Ambystoma mexicanum (assembly GCF_040938575.1). Classification (NCBI taxonomy): domain Eukaryota; kingdom Metazoa; phylum Chordata; class Amphibia; order Caudata; family Ambystomatidae; genus Ambystoma; species Ambystoma mexicanum. The sequence continues at coordinate 1,157,363,525 of NC_090933.1, forward strand.
TCCTTGAATCTCAAAAAATCTACAGTATATAATTCATACCTTAAAGGTCCATCATCCGTCTTGTGGGAATGTATTTGAATAGTCGTCTATGCTTGCTGCTTCCTATTTTCTTTAAACATAAAGGATCTCCTATGTACCTTTGTGTGTAGCCTGAGTATTGATGTAAAGAATCAAAGAGAAAAGCCACTCACCCTGTGTCATGATCCCTGCTTCCAAGGGGTCAGGACTTGCCCCACGACCTTGGAAGCAGGCCCATAACTCTGATCCCAGGAACCAGCCAGTCCCGATTGGGACCTTTTGGACCTTGTCCTGGCGTCAGTGGCGCCAGGCTCATGATGGTGACCGGTCCCGGCACTGGAAGCGCCGGGCTCATATCTCATATTAGGTAAGAGTGCTTGGTGGACCTACCTGTAGCAGACCATGCTGCTTACTTACCAGCTAACTGGTCTCCTGATCCTTCTCTGCCTGGGACTACTTTTCTCTCTGGGTGGAGCAGGAGCCACTCCCTGGAAGCAGAACACAGGAACTCTTCTAGAAATCTGGAACTCTTTTCTTACCTGGGTGGGGCCGTGGAAGAAGACGCCTAAGCACTACAGAAGGCTATTTAAATCACACCCGATTGGTTTCACGTGCTTCGCGTTATTCTGCATCTGCAGCAGGACTCTCACCGTGTCAGCTCCAGGAAACCTCCAGCTCCAGATCCTGTGAATACGAAATAACCTGCTGGGATCCAACCTTCAGTCTTCTTCAGTCTTCTGCAGCTCCTGCAAGACAATGGCACAGGTTAGGCTAAAGCAAAGGCAGCGAATCTACTTACCTAATCCAACGGCAGCATCCGAAGCGCCTTTTTCTGCCTTTCTCTTCCGGCATCCGACATCTGCAAAGAGAAAGAACATCGGTCAGTAATATTTAACTACAGAGCCTGCTTACCTGTGTTACGCCCATACCAACTCAGCTCGCGCTGCATTCCGGCACCTGCAAGGCAAGATACTTCGGTTAGTAACGCTTAGTTACAAGACTGCTCACCTGTGTTACGTTTGCTTCCAATCTGTTCGCGCGGCTCCTCGGCACCTGCAAAGACAAAAGAGACATTACGGTGCATTCTACAGCGCTAGAACAGTCTTTCTACTTACGTGCCATTAGAAGGATAATCTTCATCGCCACAGCATCTGTAAAGGGAAAAGACATAGACTTTAAAGACTTAAGACTTTTGAAAGAGAAGAGAACAATCTAAAAGGAACTTTATTACTTACAAGGCACGCTCGTGCATTAACGGCGTCTTCGCTCTCAGCAAATCCTCTGCTATCAAGAGGCAGAGCTTGCATCCAGTGAAGCAACTGGACCCAGCGCCCCTGCACAAGACGCAGGATGGAGAGCCCGGCAATTACCTATATAAGGTAAGCGCAATATCAACCCAGTTCCACGGGGAAAGAAAGGGCGAGAGGGGCAAGGAACTTTCCAAACCTTCCAAACACTAATACCTTGTTACAATTAACCCTCTTCCACATCACATCGATGTCCCCAAGTCCTTGATCACAGTCTATTCTTCCAAACACTAATACCTTGGTTTACCCTTGCAGACATCTCACTCTTCAGCTTAAACTGTCGGTGGGAAGGGGGCCCAGTCCGGGAGCAAAACGAACCCTGCGCCTAACACTGAAGACAGTATCCTCGCCAGATCAAGACCTGCGCCTCCGGGGGAACCAGGTGAGCGTTACAGAACGCGAAGCCTTACCACATAATTCCCGCCCAGGCGCAATGGAAACCTCAGACACAGACCAGTTGGCCCAATTACTCGGGGAGTTGAGGGCGGAAGTACACGCTGCACGTCAGGAAACAAATGCCCTAAGGAGGGAGTTAGTGGTCTCCAAAGAGCGAACAGACGATTTGGCTAGACAAATGCTGCAAGCCCAAGCTGGACAAACTCCTCTACCAACCCCAAGTGGGGGCCACGCTCCTCCAGCTTCCTCGAATCCGGTGCAAATCAATCTACCAGGAAATATACCTTTGGCTCCGCCCGAACGCTTTTCAGGTGATCCGAAAAGGTTTGCTGTGTTCTTCAATCAATGTCGCTTGCACTTTTTGTGCAGACCCGCCGCTTTTCCAACGGACCAGGCTAAAGTGGCCTTCGTGATCTCTTATCTCAGTGGCAGTGCCGCAGATTGGTCTGTTCCTTTAGTGTCTCAAGATGACCCCATTCTCCATAACTTCCAGGACTTCCAAGCCAGTATGGAGAAACTGTTCGCAAGGCACTATCAGGGACAGGCCTTGGACAATGAACTTCTTTCACTACGACAGGGCAATCAAGATCTTCTGACTTATATTGCATCATTTAACAGACTAGTGGTGGAAACCGGATGGCCGGAGGATAAGAGGATCACACTGTTTTACAGAGGTCTGCGTGGGGAATTAAAAGACGTTCTGGCTCAAGTGGTAAATCCTCCACAAGACTGTTCCGAATATATCGATCTGGTAGTGCAATTGGATCATCGTCTACAGAATCGGAAAGCCGATCGATCCAGATTTGAAACCCGACTTTTTTCAAGGCCACAAAGTTCTACGAAAGGAACTGATTCTGTGGAACCCATGCAAATAGGGGGTGTAAAAGGACCTTTAACCCAAAAGGAGAGAGAAAGGAGGAGACAACTGCAATTATGCCTCTATTGCGGAAACTCAGGGCACTTTCTTCGAGATTGTCCAGTGAAGCCCAAGAAGAAGATAGTAGGGGCGTCTGATAAAGGTACCGAGAAATCTGAGCCGGGAAACGACCTCCCCCGGCAAGTGTAGAGGTCCGCTTGCCGAGCGTTAAAACCAGTTCTTTGACCTCGCATTTCATCATGCCCATGGTCCTCGTGAGTCCTGAACAACGTAATCGTATGCATGCCATTAAAGCATACATTGATAGTGGCGCAATCGGGAATTACTTGGACTGTGAACTGGCCGCCAGGATGAATCTATCTCTTTGTCCAAAGACGGTGAAAGACGTCATTACCACCGTGGATGGGACGGAAATAGCTTCCGGACCTGTAACTCACACCACCATGGAAGTAACGTTAGTAAGCCAAGATGGGCATCAAGAGAAGATCGTGTTTGATGTGATCAAGGCCCCGCAGTTTCAAGTCATCTTGGGAGTTCCTTGGTTGGAGAAACACAATCCTCAAATTGATTGGCGAGCAAAGACAATCCGGTTTCCAGAATGCGCTTCTACCTGCTACCCTCAGCCCTCCACCAAACTAGCTGCAACTGTTTCTGAGAGTCCACAACTGCCTCCTGAATACCAGGAATTCCAAGATGTCTTTCGGAAAGACCAAGCTAATTCTTTGCCTCCCCACAGATCATACGACTGTCAGATAGACCTGATTCCCGGATCCACTCCTCCGTGCAGTCGGATTTATGCCCTTACTGAACCTGAAAATCTCCACCTAAGGCAATATTTGGACCAGTACCTGGCTAATGGATTCATCCGTCCTTCGAAGTCCCCGGCCTCCTCAGCTCTGTTCTTCGTACCAAAAAAGGAGGGAGACTTAAGAACGTGTATAGATTACCGTGCCCTGAACCAGATTACAATTAAGAACAGGTATCCATTGCCATTGATCCCAGAACTACTTGACCAAGTCAAAAACGCCTGCATATATACTAAGTTGGACCTCAGAGGAGCCTACCATTTGGTGCGAATAAAGGAGGGCGATGAATGGAAGACGGCCTTTCGTACCAAGTATGGACTGTTCGAGTATCAAGTGATGCCTTTCGGGTTGTGTAACGCACCGGCCGCCTTCCAGTTCTTTATGAATGACGTGCTCCGTGAACTCATTGATGTGTGTGTAGTTGTATATATTGACGACATTCTGGTTTATTCGTCCTCTGAGGCAGAACACCAAAAACACGTCACCGCAGTACTGGAGAGGCTCCGCAAACACAAACTTTTTGCAAAATTAGAGAAGTGCGTCTTTCATGTCACTGAGGTCGAATTTTTGGGATTTATTTTGTCACCTAACGGAGTTCACATGGACTCGAGGAAAGTAGACGCAATCATCAAGTGGCCCTCACCAACATCTGTAAAAGGGGTTCAAAGTATGTTGGGCTACGCCAACTTCTATCGCAGGTTTATTCCAGACTTCTCTCGGGTAGTCCAACCCATTACAGCTCTCCTCAGAAAAAACAAACGTTTTGAATGGTCTACCGAGGCAGAACAAGCCTTTCAGGAGCTAAAGACTAAATTTACCTCCGCCCCGATTTTAAAACATCCCCGCCCGGAACTACCTTACATCGTCGAGACCGATGCCTCCAGCCTTGCTATGGGAGCAGTGCTTTCACAAAGAGATCCAGAAACCAACCAGTTGCACCCCGTGGCGTTTTGGTCTCGCAAATTATCAGCCCCAGAAATCAATTACACCATTACCGATAAGGAACTGTTGGCTATTAAGTCCACCTTTAAGGCCTGGCGGCATTATCTCCTAGGAGCCCGACACACAGTCACTGTCATTACTGACCATCGTAATCTACAGTATCTTAAATCAGCCAAAGCTCAATCCTCCAGACAACTTCGCTGGGCATTATTTTTTGCCGAATTTGATTTTATAATCACCTACCGACCAGGCAATAAGAATGGTAAAGCGGATGCCCTCTCTCGAATTGGAGTAGATGAACACATGGTTAACCCTGAGCTCGTACCTATTATTCCTGAACAAAGAATCCTAGGTCTGACCGGCATGCAATCCATTGAAGAAATTGAAGCCCAGGTTAAACAACTTGTAACTCCAACAGACATACAAAAATGGCAGCTTCAGGGGGAAGACTTCACAGTAAAGAACGACTTATTATACTTCAAGGAACGACTTTATCTACCCTGTACCAGCTTACAAAATCAAGTCATCTCTTGTTATCACGACTCCTTAATGGAAGGACACCCCGGTATGGCCAAGACCTCGGAAAAGGTCAAGCGTCACTTTTGGTGGCCATCTTGGAGAAAAGACATCAGAAACTTTGTCATGTCCTGTGGAGTGTGCGCCCAGAACAAGAGTCCTAAGGAAAAACCAGCAGGCCTCTTACAACCAATTGAAATCCCACCTCATCCCTGGCATACCCTTTCCATGGACTTTATCACCGACTTACCTCCCTGTTCCGGATACAATACAATCCTGGTAATCGTAGACTTATTTTCAAAAATGGCACATTTCATCCCACTAAAGGGGTTACCGTCAGCAGCAATCCTGGCTCGAGAATTTCTTGAAAACATCGTTCGGTTGCATGGCTTTCCTTCAGTTTTAATCTCAGACAGAGGAAGTCAATTCATCTCCCACTTCTGGCGGAGTTGCTGTCGGTTGGCTCAAATTGATGTGAGGCTTTCCACCAGTCACCACCCACAAACCGATGGTCAGACCGAAAGGACCAATCAGACTTTGGAACAGTACCTACGCTGCATGCTGCAACAGACAGGAGGAACTTGGAAGGACATCCTTTGGATAGCCGAGTACGCTTACAATAACTCAGTCCACTCTGGAACCGGAAAGACCCTGTTTTTTCTTTTTTATGGTAATCATCCTCGAACCTCTAACCTGGATCCACCTCAGGATCTTGGAACACCAGCAGTTGACCACCTACATTCAACCATCACCCAAGCCTTCAAGGAAGCTACTACCCACCTTCAAAGGGCCAAGGAACAATACAAGAAAGGAGCAGATCAACATCGAAAGGAAGCCCCTCAATACCAAATAGGAGATCAAGTCTGGTTATCCACCAAATATTTACCCCTAAAGGGACCACGCACCTTTAACCCAAGATACCTGGGACCCTACTCTGTCACTTCCATAATAAATCCAGTAGCGGTCAAGTTGGATTAACCCCCTCGCATGAAAATGCACCCAGTCTTCCATGTTTCACTACTAAAACCTGTTCAACCAGAAACCCGATTGACTAAATCTCCTGAACCTATCCTAGTCGACGGAGAACTTGAGTTTGAAATCAAAAATATCCTGGATTCCAAGATCTCCAAATCAAAACTACACTACCTGATTGACTGGAAAGGCTACGGCCCCCAAGAAAGATCTTGGGAACCTGCAGAACATGTACATGCACCCCGACTAATCAAGAAATTTCATCGGACATTTCCTAACAAACCAAGACCTCCGGAGAAGTCAACCTTGGGAGGGGCCTTGAGGGGGGGTGCTGCCATGATCCCTGCTTCCAAGGGGTCAGGACTTGCCCCACGACCTTGGAAGCAGGCCCATAACTCTGATCCCAGGAACCAGCCAGTCCCGATTGGGACCTTTTGGACCTTGTCCTGGCGTCAGTGGCGCCAGGCTCATGATGGTGACCGGTCCCGGCACTGGAAGCGCCGGGCTCATATCTCATATTAGGTAAGAGTGCTTGGTGGACCTACCTGTAGCAGACCATGCTGCTTACTTACCAGCTAACTGGTCTCCTGATCCTTCTCTGCCTGGGACTACTTTTCTGTCTGGGTGGAGCAGGAGCCACTCCCTGGAAGCAGAACACAGGAACTCTTCTAGAAATCTGGAACTCTTTTCTTACCTGGGTGGGGCCGTGGAAGAAGACGCCTAAGCACTACAGAAGGCTATTTAAATCACACCCGATTGGTTTCACGTGCTTCGCGTTATTCTGCATCTGCAGCAGGACGCTCACCGTGTCAGCTCCAGGAAACCTCCAGCTCCAGATCCTGTGAATACGAAATAACCTGCTGGGATCCAACCTTCAGTCTTCTTCAGTCTTCTGCAGCTCCTGCAAGACAAGGGCACAGGTTAGGCTAAAGCAAAGGCAGCGAATCTACTTACCTAATCCAACGGCAGCATCCGAAGCGCCTTTTTCTGCCTTTCTCTTCCGGCATCCGACATCTGCAAAGAGAAAGAACATCGGTCAGTAATATTTAACTACAGAGCCTGCTTACCTGTGTTACGCCCATACCAACTCAGCTCGCGCTGCATTCCGGCACCTGCAAGGCAAGATACTTCGGTTAGTAACGCTTAGTTACAAGACTGCTCACCTGTGTTACGTTTGCTTCCAATCTGTTTGCGCGGCTCCTCGGCACCTGCAAAGACAAAAGAGACATTACGGTGCATTCTACAGCGCTAGAACAGTCTTTCTACTTACGTGCCATTAGAAGGATAATTTTCATTGCCACAGCATCTGAAAAGGGAAAAGACATAGACTTTAAAGACTTAAGACTTTTGAAAGAGAAGAGAACAATCTAAAAGGAACTTTATTACTTACAAGGCACGCTCGTGCATTAACGGCGTCTTCGCTCTCAGCAAATCCTCTGCTATCAAGAGGCAGAGCTCGCATCCAGTGAAGCAACTGGACCCAGGGCCCCTGCACAAGACGCAGGATGGAGAGCCCGGCAATTACCTATATAAGGTAAGCGCAATATCAACCCAGTTCCACGGGGAAAGAAAGGGCGAGAGGGGCAAGGAACTTTCCAAACCTTCCAAACACTAATACCTTGTTACAATTAACCCTCTTCCACATCACATCGATGTCCCCAAGTCCTTGATCACAGTCTATTCTTTTCTTTTATGGTGGTGATACGTGTAAATCACTATTGATTAATCTGTTGGTTTTTCCTATCACAAGCTGTATCACAGAGAATCATGTCTAGGTAGTCAATTATCCTACATGATAGCTTGATGTTATGGCCGGCACTTACATATGACCACCATTCATTCATGTCATGGTTCTGCGGTTTAAAGCTATTCAAGTGCAGGGTCCGCTGGGTAGTTGTGCCTGTGCATTCAAGTATCAAATGTTTGATGGACTCTATTTCACCCGATTCACAGAATCGACATTTATTGTCTGCGGTGTCTTTGTTTCGTTTTATCCAAAGAATTTCTCGATTATTTAGGGCGTTTAGCCTGAATTTTAAAAACATGTTCCTGTGATATCGTGAAGGGCAGTCCAATAGGTATTTCGGTGGCTTATGTAGTTTGATTTCTCCTAGTCCTGATGGAAGGCCTGTTTTTAGTTTCATACGTTTTTCAAGGTTTTGCATCCAATCCCATTCTTCTAATTTTTTTTTTGCGTGTTGCGGGCGATTGATTAGCTCGAGTCGGCTTATATTTGCAGCTTCCATAATGGCCTCAAGTTTTTGTTTCCAAATTTGGATTAATATGGATTGAGTGTCGTCGTTTCTGATCTTGAAGATTTCATATGCTGGTATTTTTTGGCTACAGTACATTTTCCTCATGGTGGAGAAAGATTTCCAAATTACTGTCATGTACAGGGAATTGCGTGCAAGTTCGTGTCTCAACGCCAATATCGGAACATAGTGGGGAAGCCTCAATGCACGTTTCCAGAAGATGCCTTCCAATCTTTGCCGTAAGCGAAAGTCCAGGTTCCAACCCGCTTCCGCGCCAAACACAATGGTCGGAATGACCTTCTGTAAATAGAATGTCAATATTGGCGCTATAGTTAATTTCCTGTAGTCATGGTTAATTTTTGCTCCTTGTAGGCCGAGTTTGATTGTTCTACCGGTCAGATCATTGATCCATGCTGTTTCACAGATAGAATTGTTGAACATCACACCGAGGTATCTTATAGATGTTACAATATTGAGTTTGTCACTAGCGATTCGCCATATGAATTTTTTTCCTGCCTTCTTGTGAGTGTGACTGATACTCATGATTTTTTTTTGTCTGTATTTATCAGCAGCTCATTTGATTTCATGTACTCGTTCAATCGTGTCAGAAGGCGCTGTAGGACGATCTGTGTGTAATCAGTTAGTACTACATCATCTGCGTAGATAATGCATTTGATTTGGGTGTCCTTGATCTTGGGTGAAAAACATGATACAGAGTTTAACCATGTCGGTAGGTCAGCTATGAAGATTTTAAATAGTTCAGCTGCCAACGGGCAATCTTGCTTGACACCTTTATGGGTTATTACCGGTAGGCTCAACTCGCCCTGTTGATTTAACCTAATCTGTATCGAGGTGTTGGAATGGAGAGCTTTCAGTGGTTCCAAGATTGTTGATGGACATCCCCACTTTTTTAGCTTAGACCATAGTTTCTCGTGGTTTATCGTGTCGAACGCTTGCCTTAGGTCTATAAATGCAAAGAAGATTTTTCTCTTTGCGCGAAGAGCCTCAAGTTTTAAGATGTTCAATAAGAGTAGGTTTACATCGACCCCCTCGCTGAAACCTGTTCGTCGAATATCGTGTATTCCTGCATTGAAGGCCCATAGAGCAAGTTTCTTTCGAAGGAAGGAACCGTAGACTTTCCCGATTGTGTCGAGAAGGGCGATAGGACGATAGTTCGTCGGATCGTTCCTATCGCCCTTCTTATAGATCGGTACCACGATCGCCTTTAACCATGACTCAGGAATTTTCTTAGTTTTCGACACTATTCTGAACAGAGATTCCATGAACTTGGCCCAATGTTCTTTGTTTTTCTTCAACAAGATATTTGAAATTTGGTCAGGGCCCACTGCTCTTGAGTTTTTTAGCTTCTGTATTGCTATTTCTATTTCATCGCTTTGTGGAATTATGTCCCATGGTAGTGCTGAGACACTTTCTTGAACTTGCATGTCTTCCGGGGGTTGTTTATACACTTTCTCGAAATGCTCAACCCATTTGGATTTGAGATTTTGTATTACCTTTATTTAGGATGGGCCAAATACCGTGCATGTTTTTTGTAATCAGCAATTGAAGCATCAACTCAGCACGATTTTGTTCTATCATTACTGAGTGCGCTTTTAACCAATGTCGGTATTCTTGACGTCTTGCTTTCACTTTAATCGCAATTTTACCTGGTGGTGATTTCAATTTCTTGATCTGCCGCAAAACTTTCCTCGAAAACCTTTTTGCTTTTGCAATGACATTGCTGAACAGATGTTTATTTGAGTGACCAATTACTCTAGAATTTACAACTTCCAGCCGGCAGTCTGTTAACAAGGGAACGTAATTCATGTTGTTCTCATTGGTTATGTCAGTTGTGAGTTTCCCAATTTGCGACCGGTTGATCCTCAGGCGATTTCCTGCTGCATTTGACGTGACTTGTAAGTCATATTTTTCAGGAACTTCGCCCCAGTCCGTCTCCAGAACTAGGCGGAGTAGATCATGATCGCTTTGAGGCCTCGGTATGACATTTAGGGAGTTCACTCGGTCAAAAAGATGTCGGGAAACCCAAATGTAGTCCAGTGTGTTTTGGCTATAAGGGCCGTGCCATGTTGGATTACAGGGTTGGTCTCCTTTGGTTTTCCCATTGACCATGGTGCAGTTTCTTGTTGCTAGGGCATCAAACCAAAGCTTTCCTCTCTGTTCAACCTCATCTGGTTTCTTCAACGTGTTTGTCTTTGTAGTTTTATCAAATTTATAGCAACTACAATTTAAGTCACCACCTACCATGATGGTTAAGTTGTTATATTTCAGTGATGCCTCGTCAATTAAGGTTGTCACTGTCCCGATGAAACTATTTGAGGAGATCTTGGCGGGATTCCAGTATCCATTTATTGGGAGAAGATATTGTTTCGCCGGTGTTGTTGTAGCTGTTATTTGTACCAAAGTGCCTTGAACAAAAGGAGTTGGGTTTCGGGATTCTAGCGGCGTCAGCCAGTTTTGGATCTTCAGTAAGGTGACCAAACCAGAGAACGGACGACCAGTTGCGTTTTTCCCAGCAGGGATTAGGAATGTAGTAAAGCCGTCTCGAGTCGGTGACTCGCGTAGCCATGTTTCCTGTAAACATACGGCGAGGATGTTATCCATAGCCACCTCAAAGTTGTTAAATAGGTGGATGAATCCTCGGGTGTTCCAGGATAGCACAATTTGGGCTGCGTTGTTCTTCTTCAATCATTGTTATTGGTGATTACCTTTTTGGAATTGGTTTCCGGGCTTAGTTCGATCTGGAGAACCACGCGTCTTATTTCCATTGTATTTTGCAGCAGGATACGCTAATGATTTCCGCAAAGTAGCATGTTGAATGTCAATTCCTTCCGCTTTTTCACAAGTGTTGTTCTTCAAGGTATCCTGTTGAGGTTCGTGTTCAGGTTCCAGCGTTAGGTCAAAACCAAAAATGAGTAGGTCTTCTGTGGCTCGTAATAACATGTTCTTCACCGCTGAAGAGCCAATGTGTAGTAGTACTTGATCAGAAGTTAGCTCAGTTGGATATTCTACAATCTTTATGTTGTCTGACGATATTGTCCGTAGAACTGGAATGCATGCAAACAGTTTCATGACATTTGCTATATTTGAGTTGACATCATTATCGTCAGATTGGAAGTTTTGAAGTCGTAGTTTCCAAAATCGATTGTTAGAGGTTTGATTTTTGCCTAAGTGCACCCTGGATGTATAACGGGTTTTGGAGTTTCTTTGATTACACGTCAATTTTGGATTTAACTTGGATGCTAGTTGTGACATTGGTCTCTCGGTCGATCTAGCCGTTTCTTTTTGTGCACCAATCCTGGTTGATTTTTTCCCGGCTAGTGTTTTTTGTTGTTTCCACGATTTCGTATGAGATCCCAAACTTTCTTTAGGATGGCCTATATTTGTTTGCTCATCTCGGTCATAACCTTCTGCCGAGTATGTAGTAAGATCACATAGATCTATTGTCGAGGCATTCACAGAGCTCTGTCAGTACTTGAGTCCTCGGAGTCGAAACGCCGACGTTTTGTGGACTGTTTGTTAGGCGCATAGTCCTTTCCTTTATCTGGATCATGTTCAAGCACTTCATTCGACGTCTACTTGGTTGTTCCCATTATGCGGTCGAACAATCGTGATTTTGTTGCCATTGTGAGGTTCCTTATGAATTTTTTCACATTGGGATGTTTTGGTTTTGTTTGTCTTTTTTTATTTTCTTGAAATAGTGGATTATTTCCTTTGCCTGCCCTTCTGACAGATTTTTCAGTCGTGGAAATGGTTTTAGCTGACCCATTGAATATGTCAAATGAACTCTTTGTGATGTCGGAAGGCATTGTAAATGTTGTGTTCTCGTGATTATTTATTGAGGCCGAGAGCATGTGTGCCCCTGCTGAAAGTAGTGACTTGCCAGCATCAATTTGCAAGATGGTATTTGCATTTGTAGTGTCTTCAATGGTTTGTTGATCGTTTGTTTCCGGTATCTTAACATCAGTTTTATCTGTGCAATGAGGCTGAGACCTTGCTTGAGACTCAGGTTTTTTAACAGGCGCTGGCAGCGGTTGAGTGTCATGAGGGGGCATCGCCAGTGGCAGTGAGCTTTCAGCCACTGAAGATGTGGTTGCCAAGCAATGTCCCTGAGCCTTTAGGGTCTTGTTTCCACTTTGTAGAGGGGTTTAGGCAGATTGGCCCGCTTTGAAAGGGAGTCGTGCATCTGTATTTTCTTATCTACCTCTCCAGACTGATGACACATCCATTTGACTGCTTCCAGCAGACTTTCAATTAGGTTGTCGTTTTGGCAGTGATGTCTTGCAGCCAAATCGCATAACCGTTTTTGCCAACGAGCAGACAGGTCTGCCTGTGATTCAAGTTGTTTTTGTAGGATGCCTGTGAAAGATTCAAGTTTTTCCATTTTGTTTGTTAAGTTTGTTAGCATCGCTCCCTGATCACTTATTGTCCCATTCAAGGATTCGTACAGTTTAGTGAAAGGTAGTAGGACAATTGAGGAGTCAGCTATAACATTATTTTGCAATTGGGTTAGGGCATCAACAGATAAGATCACTTGTTGCACCGATGTATTGTTTCCATTCGATGATTTTTTGTGAGTGTTCCATATCAAACTGATCGTCTTGACATAAAGAATTTTGGACTTTTTTAACATTTTCCTGGTTAAAGCTATTTGGGTTTTTGGTGCATGGAGTACTGACGTTTGTTGGTGTTGGCACCGATTCGTCGAAGGTTGACTGATTTAGTTTTAATTTTAATTCAATGATTCGCTGGAGGCCGCGGGCTCTTGCAATGGAGCTTGACTCTGTGCTTGCCAACCTGGATGTTGTACTAGATAGAGCTTGATCAGGTACCACAGGATCACTGCCTGATTTAGTCAGTTTGTTTTTCCCTGAATCATCGGAGCTTGGCATGCATATGCGCTTTGATTTACACTTTCCTTTCTCTGAGTGGTTTTTCATATCTCCCTGTTTCCGAAAGTTAAACTTCCTGAGGAGTTACTTTGAGGTACAGGTGAGTTGTTCTTGTTACATAGTTTTTGGACGTCATTCTGTGTTTTGTCTGCTTGTTCACTGGGTGCTAACAGCTCTATGTTTGTGTTGTTTTTGATGCTACAGTTGTTTCCTGTTGTGCCTTGTGGCTTTGAGTTTGGGGACAATGGGCCTCATTACAACCTGCCAGTCCGGGACCGCGCAAAATCCGTGATGGCGGTAAAAACGTTTCCGTGTCCGCAAGGGTGCGGAAAAACCGCACGATTACACGCTGTCGGTCGCGCGCACCACACGGACTCGGAAACGTTGTTACCGCCGTCACGGAATACCCCACGGAAATGGAAACAACGAAGCCACAAGTGGCGCAAAACCCGTTTCCGCCTCCGCCGCCACGGACACGGAACCGGAAATACCATGATCGCCAAAACAGGAAACAGAGAGGCGGCCATCATATAAAAGCACAATCCATTGCCATCCAGAGCCAGCACAAGCACAATCCTGACTCTGAGAAGCCAAAAGGGACCACCAGCATGTCTGCCAGGATTCCTGCTCAGAGGCAGCGCAAACAGCGCTTCAGCGAGGCGGAGCTAACCGTCTTGGTGGAGCACATTGTGGACAATGCTGAGATGCTGTTCAGCGCCGACCAACGGCGTGCCACACAGCAGCGGAGGAAGGAGGTGTGGGCCGAAGCTGCACGCAAGTGCACCGCTGTGGGCGTGGCAGTGAGGAGCGTGAAGGACTGCCACAAGCGTTGGGACGACCTGAGGCTGAGGGTACGCAACCTCATTTCCACGCACCGCCAACGCAGCAGTGGGACAGGCGGAGGACCCCCTTCCCCACTGAGGCTGCAAGCATGGGAGGAGCGTTGCAGCAGCGTCCTCCACCTAGAGGGAATCCATGGGATTGGGCAGGCTGAGGCAGGAGTGAGCCCACCTGCAGATGCCGGTAAGTGCCCAAACATGAATGCCACATGTAAATATGCAGTTGTGAGTACTGGGCCAAAGGACCCATTAACAACCCCCCCCCCCAGGCAGTGCATGTGTGGGCCAAAGGACCCATTAACAACCCCCCCCCCCCCAGGCAGTGCATGTGTGGGCCTAGGACCCATTAACAACCCCCCCCCCAGGCAGTGCATGTGTGGGCCAAAGGACCCATTATGATCCGTATGGCAACCAATATCACTGAATGCAGACACCAGCAATCAGATGCATGTGACTAACACTATTCAATGTACAATCTTAATGACGCATGTGATGCACCCATCTGCCACCACAACAACACTAATTGCATGCCCTTTGTGTCCCCACAGCCGTTTCAAGTGACAGTGATACTGCACAACAGGCCAGCCAATCAGCATCGGCAAGTACACTAGCCACCGCCACCACACAGGAGGATGCTGCCGGCAGTTCTGCACCTCTGGCCACATTACCAGCCACCACAGATGTGCATCACACCACCACCAACATCCCCACCATCTCCACACTGGCTGAGTCCAGACAGGTGCCACAGGAACCTATCATGGCCACCCAACAAAACACCGAAGGCAGCAGCACTGCAGAGGGGGCGGCCTGCAGTGATAACAGTGCCCCGCAAGAGCACTCGGAAACAGGGCCACAGGGGGAGATGCCCACATTGGAAGACCTGGGCTCCTTCCATGAGCTGGGGTTCAGCCCCACTTCACTGGGGAGTCCCATGAGGTTGCCCACCCCATCCATGGTCGAACTGAATGCCCGCATGCAGCGGATGGAGGACCAGCAGGCTACCCTCACCCAGCTGGTGGAGAGGCAGCTAGAGGAATCCAGGCTGCAGAGGGAGAGCTACAGCGCCTCAGTGCGTCGCCTGTCGAGGTCCATTGGACGCTTTGCGAGCACCATAGTGACCCTTGCACGCCATGTGCGGGAGGGCAATGACCACACCTCCAGGCTTGTGGAGGCCATGTTGGTTGGCCAACAGGCAAATCTGGCACGGATGCCCTCAATCCCTGATTCTGGCCAATCAAACACTACCACCCCATCCAGCTCCACTACTGCCAGTCCAAGGAGGCGCTCGAGTAGGCTAACGGGTCCCTTGGGCAAGGTTGCACAGAAGCGCACACGGAAGTGATGGCATGTGTGTAGGGCAGTGCAGGACACATGTGGACTACAAGGGTGTGAGAGGGGTGGTCACGTTTGGGTGGTGGGGTAGGTAGTTTTGGGGGTTTGGACAATGGGCTCTGGGTGGGGGTGGGCACGTTTGGGTGGTGGGTGGCCCCGGGTGTACAGCTTCCCTAATCAATGCACCTTCTTCCCTGTTGTTATTACATCAATACATCACCATTTCAAATCAAGACATACATGTGTGGACATTGATCATTTATTTTGCAGTGCAACTATTAATTCATTGTCGTCACCATGTTTGTGCATTACTGTGAATGTGCTGTGACTCAAAAGTAAATGCGAATCAGGGCATCCCGTGCTCTCTGGCCATCATGTGCACCCCCAGGGGGAGGCGGTGCCATCCAATCCCCATCTCCATCTCCATCCCCATCTCCATCCCCATCTCCATCCCCATCTCCATCCCCATCCCCATCCCCATCCCCATCCCCATCTTCCTCATCTGCGTCTGGTGGCATTGGGATGTTCCTGCGCAGGCATATATTGTGCAGCATGGCACATACCAGCGTGATTTTGCCCGTCTTCACTGGGCTGTACAGCAGTGATCCGCCAGATCTGCTCAGACAGCGGAAACGGGCCTTCAGCAGTCCAAATGTCCTCTCAATCATTCCACGTGTGCGGATATGTGCCCTATTGTATGCCTCTTCATGCCTGTTCCTTGGTCTCCGTACAGGTGTCATCAACCATGGTGTGAGTGCATATCCCGCATCACCTACATGGGATGTAGATGGGGGAACATGTCAGTGTTTGTGGCATCATGTCCTCATCTGCTGCTGTGCATTCTTGTATCATCATTCATTCATGCATATGAACCATGCAGTGTCTGGAGGTATGTTTTGGCCATCACGAGGAATGTCGCTGACTGCATATGGGCCTACACATTAACTTGCATGTTTGCTGTGCCCTGCGGGTGACATTTGATTGTGTGCATGTCATGGTGCAGTGCTGTCCACACATGGCAGAGTGACTTCACTGTACGGAAGTAGTAAATACTCGTCGTATCATTTACACGCCTCTCGTGCTTTTTGGGGCAGTGTTTCAATTGAGGGTGGGTGTCTGCAGTGGCACAGGGTTCATGGGACAGTGACGGGATTGGCTGTGGCAGTGTGTGCACGGGCACATTGTGGTGCCCTGTCATGTCTTCCTTCATGATGTTTGGCATCCGCTGTGTATTTGGTAGATGGAAGGGGGGTGATGCATGTGCGGTCACAGCGGCACACTCACAATGCTCATTGCCTGGACACACACACACCACTCCGACAGGGTTGTAGCATCGTCAGCTGTACTCACCCAATAGCCATGTGCTTTGTCCGGCATAGCGTTCCATGTACCGTGGCAACGTGGAATTCCGCAGTACCATTGAGTCATGTGATGAGCCTGGGAAACGTGCGCAGCAGTGTGTAATCAGTTGCATGGCATCACAAACCATCTGGACATTCAAGGAGTGATACTGTTTCCTATTGCGGAACACCGCCTCAATTGCATGTGGTACTGTCAGCTCGACGTGGGTGCAGTCAACTGCGCCTATGCAATTTGGCATGCCTGCTATGGCATGGAAGGCCAACTTGGTGGCAATGACCCCGGGGAGGGTGCGGGGTAGGGCTATGTGTTCCGACACATGGCGCAACATGGCATCCAGTACCTGTACCAGGACTTTTGAGAAACACGGTTGTGATATGCCGTGCAGCTCACCAACCGTGTGTTGATAGGTGCCAGTGCCAAGGAAATGCAGAACTGAGACAACCTTCAAGAGGGGGGGGATGGCAGTGGGGGTGTCAATTAGGCTGCTGATGTTGTCCTCAATCATGGCGGTGATGTGCAGGATTGTTGCACGGTCCAGCCGGTATAGGGTGTGGATCTGTCCTGGGGTGAGGTTCCAGGGTGAGGCCCTGATGCGTGGTATTGGTGGCTGGCGGCGGGGTCGGGCTGGCTGGGCAATGGGGTTTGCCATAGCTGCAGGGTTGGCTGGTTGCCGCCTGCGCCTCCTCCGCCTACGCCTCCTCCTCTGCGCCATTGCTGCCACCATGTGCAGTACTGCCTGTTGGTTGAGTAGGCCCAGTCCCAGTGCTACTAGCCCTGCTGCCTGCATGGTTCTGTGTTGTGTTGGGCTGGGTGTGGCCCTTTTGTGGGCTCCCAGTGGCCTGCTAGGTCCAGCTGGGCTGATTTGGTGCACCTGTGCCCTGATTCAGTTCAGCCGGCAGTGTATAACGCCATGTTCGCGGTGGCGGCGGTTCCGCCACCGTGATCACGGTATTTCCGCCATTTTTTTCCCGGTATTTCCGTGTCCGCGCTAGTTGTGATGCTCACGGTGTTTCGTGTTGCCGGTAACGGAGGGGTTTCCGTGCAGGCGGAATTAAGGGGAACCCTATTTCCGCGGTGGCGGTTTAGGGTGGTGCTATTACCGGGGCCGCGGGTCATGATTGCGCGGACATGCAAACGGCGCCGGTATGGTTTTACCGGCAGTGTTAATTCCGGACCGGAGTACTTGTAATGAGGCCCAATGTCTCGGTTGTGGTTGCTTGTCGTGCTGGCAGCGACGATTGTACAGGAACAACAGGGGCATTTTTCCTTAATGTTTGTGCAGTCTGATTTTCATTTTCATCAGACGTGCTTTTTGGCATAGCACCTTCCGCCTGCTCTTGGACTTTATTAAAGGGTGTTTCTTGATCCACGGTCGGAACATTGGCAGCATTAATTAACTCAGCATCAGTGACCTCGATAGCAGAAAAGGGAAACTTGAGGTTGAGGAACAAATCGCCAAGGTTGCTATTCGTTTGCATAGTTATCTTAGTTTGTGCATTGGATAGATTGGAGAAATCAGATGGCGCTGCCTGGTTAGTGGATTTAAACGACAGAGGTAGTAGTGTCACCTGCGTCTTTGTAGTTTCGGGTATATTTATAGTTACTTCCTTCTGGATTGCACTTACTTCGATAGCCATTTGTTGTTGATCTTGTAGGGTGAGAGTACTATTATTTTGGGGATGGTCATGGGGGTGGCTATCCATGCAATTATTTGTATCTGAATTCGTCAGGAGAGGCGATGGACTTTGGATACAGGAAGAACATGTGCCATCGCCGTGTGCGATGGGCAAATCCTTTGATAAGTGTGTTTTGTTCAGTGCAGTGGTGTTTATTTCCTGCGGGTGTGTAGCAGAGTTTACAGAGGCCTGCCAGGGAGCACTTTTGCTTACCTTGCCTCCCCCGTCCGAGGGGGCTTTTAAGGCGGTCCAGAGGTTTGCCATTCTGCGGTAGTGGAGCTTCTTCCTCCGTGTCTGGGGACCTTCCACGGATCGCGTCATGAGCCCACTAGCGGTTTGTAGATTCGAGCGGTGACTCAGCTGCGCAGAAGAGCCCTGCGGTTGGCAGAAAAGCAGCAAACAGCCAAACAGCAGGAGTCTCAGCAGTCGCCCTTAACGCGGCCAGGCTTCATGCCGCAAGGGTTGCTGGGATCCTGTTTTGTATCCGCACTTCCTGGATGGGCAGAGCTTTTGAGATGGGCGGGGCTTCAACCCGCGATGCAGCACTTGCTCGAGATCTACCGCCCTCACACAGCGCGAGGGGCGCGAGGGGAACACGCTGGATGGATAATGTAGAGAAGTTTCAAAAGGGGATAGTTAATCCACACACCAGCCAAACAGCAGGAGTCTCAGCAGTCACCCTTAACGCGGCCGGGCATCACCATTATATGGTGAGGTAGGAATCCCTTTGTATCTGGGATAAACATAGTACATAACTACATTCAAAATCTTTTATATTGGTAAGAGGATAACAGACTGCAGTGTTTACAAATGGTAAATAGCTTACCCAAGGTGTCTCTCTGGACTGTGCTAGTGACAGTTACATTGTATTCTGTTCCTCAAATGGATCGCTAATCTGTGTCTTGATAGAGCAGTCCTGGTAATTTCAACAGCTAAAGTCAGAAAAGACCATTT
The DNA here is from genome assembly GCF_040938575.1 of Ambystoma mexicanum. Taxonomy (NCBI): domain Eukaryota; kingdom Metazoa; phylum Chordata; class Amphibia; order Caudata; family Ambystomatidae; genus Ambystoma; species Ambystoma mexicanum. The sequence continues at coordinate 1,157,382,684 of NC_090933.1, forward strand.
TTTAAAGTCTAGTATGATGGCAATCTTCCAAATGATAGCTCAATTTTAGAGTTCACTTATTATGGGGCTTAAATATGGTAATCCTGGATTCACTAATTTTCGTGTCAGAGCCCATCAGCATGGAACATCTTGCGGCACGATCTAAAGATGGACGCTTAATGTGGATGCGTCATGGCAGACGTGATGACATCATCACACGATGATGCTACCAATGTCCATGATGTCATCACGCGGTGACATCCATAATGTTGCTTATGTAAACACTGCTACGTAATTCGCGTTCTATCCAATACCTTCAAATTCCCCATCATATTTGTAATCTCTGTGCTTATGGTGCTTATGGTGTTGTGGCCATGAATTTTCAACATTGTTTGGTTATCTCATTCTATTTTTATTCTAGTGTATGCAACTCAATGTGATTCAACATAGATATCGGAGTTGTAGATAGGTCTCTGATAAATTAAATGGTTTAACCTAGGAAAAAGTCCCAAATGTAAAAATGCCCTCTTAGGATCCAATTAATATATGAGTCTCTTTTGCTTAACAGGATGATTAGGTGATAGTTACGCCTGCAGGTTAGTGTTTAATGGTATATAGCGGGTTATCACATACAAACATAGATTTTCTGTCACATTTTCACTGTGTACCGTCTGGCCGTATGTCGGTCAATGTTCCATTTATATAATTTAGATGCCCGAGTTTAGTACCCCAATTTGATTCATGTACATATTGTCTCTGCATATAAACTGGGTCCTAAACCGGTTCGTAGATGCATTCTCTCTTCCAAACCGAAAGTCTTAACTTGTAGTTGTTCCAGGGGAGAGTGTGAAAGGCAGTGAGGCTCCGAAGGAATCTCTTGTGTACACCTCGCAAATGGTTGCCCTGACGACCGTCGCACGTTTTTATCATATCCTGCATTGTATGCAACCTGGAGTTTCTCAAGTGCCTCTCTGGAGGTCATCATGTGGTGGGGCATTCTAGCATCCCCTATTGTGGATCACAAGCAGGGTCCCCCGTCATTATGTCTTGTATCGGTCAATATGGCCTTCCATGAACTTAATGCTAGCTAATTATGGACTTTCATGATTATGCATGGTACCCAAACTAATTGGTTGTTGTAGGATGCTTGGTAATTTTAATAGTCATTTATAATACCATCAGCTGATATACATGAAACACTTCATTCTTTGATGTATGATATATATATATATATATATATATATATATATATACATATATATATATATATATATATATATATAAACATTTGATGCTTCATGGGCCTACACGCACAAGCTCAGCCTTGGTCTATGACATTCAACCATTGTGTTCCAAGTATACATTAATACATGCAATCTGCTGCCATCTACTATTCGGAATTTTTCAACGTTATTCGAAAAAATACCACCCATTATTTCGAAGGGTCTACTTTATCCATGATGATCTGAGCCAAAATCCTAAAATCCTTGGGTTGTATGATGTTTTTTCAATTGATTTTTGTGGAATACTGCAAGGGCACGGCTTGTTTCATCAGTACTGGACTTTTTGACGCAGATGCCCACCTCCATGCATATTGGCGGTATGGTAACTCACCATCACTTCATCAAAGCCAGCACATTCTACTATATTTATTTGTTCAGACCATTATTCACAGTGTCTAGACGAAAAATCCAATGTTGTTCTCTTTTTAGGAGGAGATTATGGTAATTGCCACCTCTACGTGGTGGAGTGCTTTTTTCAAGAATTGTCCTTTTAAATTGTTCTGCTGTATGTCCCAATGCTTTGAAATGGGCTAGCAGAGGTGCAGTCGCTCTCATGGTCCTGATGCACAACATGTGCTCTATCAACCTCTTTTTTATGGGTCGAGATGTCATCCCCACATACCTGAGGCTGCATGGACAGGTAATCAAATATACAACTCCCTTGCTGTTACAGTTGGTAAGCTTATGTTGCTGCCATGGGGTATTCCATATCTACTCTCGTAGCACTTGTGCTTCTGGTAGTCTGAGTACACATCACACAGCTACCATATGGAGTGTGAACAAGAGGTGTGTTTGATCCACAGATGGTATTGGGTATCATTTGTCAGTCACCCCTTTTAGAGTATGGACCAATCGGTCTCAGAGGTTCTGCCTGTTTTTTGCAAATGATAGGTGTGCAAGTACATTATTGCTGGTGTTAAGTATCAGCCAACGTTTTTTAATCTCCTGTTTAAGGGTAGTAAACATTGGTGAATACTGCTGTAATGTCCTCAAGTGGCTCCTTCTTTGTGTGTGTGGAAGGGTAATCTCCTGTGGGATATTCCTAGCTCGCTTGCATGTACTGTGTACGATTCACTTGGAGTAACCTCTACAAAGGAGTTGTTTCTTCAATCCGGATGCCTGTGCATTGAAACCCACAGTGTTTGTACATCTCCGTCTGTACCTTAAGAATTGCCCAAAGGGCAAATTATCTCATAGGGCTGGTGGGGCATAGCTGTTGTATGTCAGAAGTTCATTTCAGTCAGTGGTCTTTTTAAAAACTTTCGAGACCAATACACCATCATGTACTGTGAGCTGGAGATCCTAGAAATGTGGCTCTTTCTTGCTCGAATCAATGGTGAATTTTAAGTATGGATTGCATCCGTTCACCCAATGATGGAAGCACTCGAGACCTTCTCTGATTCCCTCGAAAATCATAAAAATATCATCTATATCCCTGCGTCATACTTTAATCCGGTGTAAATATGTATTAGCAAGGAGCTATATGTGCTCAAAAATGTTCGATGTATAGATTAGCAAGGCTTGGCACAAACATGGCACCCATTGACATACCCAAAATAAAATAGTTTTTAGTGGTATATAGCTACAAATAAGTGAACATTGGTCATGTCTTGAAAGCAGAAATGTAAAAAGACAAAAATGAATAAAGCATAATGATAGTGAAAAATAAGTAGAGAAATGAAACTCTGATAACATCCCCTTACAGTACAGTTAATATCAATGTTCAAACAGTTAGACGGACTAAATCCAGAGACTGAGCAATCTCATAGGTTATCATAATGCTTTAATCATGTTTGTCTGTTTATTATCTCCTTTCAAGACATGACCATGTTTCACTTATGTGTAGCTGTATACCATCATGATGTTAGGAAGATTGTGAAGGTTTCAGACTTTTCATAAGCTAACTTATATGTTATGTCTAATATTGATGTAATCAGCTATATTCTATGTAATTAGTGTTGTCACCATGGATGGCATCAGTGATGTGATTTATAATGTCATCAGTGTTCTCGTACAACAAGTAATTAGTGATGTCATCAGTGATGTCATCTGTAATGTCATCATTGTGGTCATAGGCTGCGCAACAGGGGGTGCTAACTTAAGGTGGCTTTAGCTGAATTTCAGGGGTTATGTTGCATTAAGTTCTCACTTTAACGTCCCTGCAACTAAAGTTGCTTCCTGGAATTTGAAGCCTTTTGTTACAATATACTGCTCACCTTAACATGCCTGCAACTAAAGTTTTTTCCTATATATATATATATATATATATATATATATATGCAAACAAAAGAAGAGGGGTGGCAGGGGCGCTACTCCGGATCCCAGCTGCAATAAGCTCAAACAGTCCAAAGATGTTCTACTCCTAGTGTGCTTTCATGCCTCAGCGATCTTCCGGGAGTCTGATTGGATGCAGGTGTGCAGGGTTAAATCCCTCTGGTATGTACCGGGAAGTGGCAACAGGGAAATCTGGCAACTGTAGTGTAGAGCCAGCCAGGATCCAACTCTCCCCCATTTTCAATGTTAGCCCTCAATGGGAAGGGAGAGGGAGTAACCATCAGTATGGCACTCCAAAGTTAGGCAAGAGTAGCCAAGGTACAGCCCCTCTGGAGCCCTAGTCTCAAGATAGATGTGCAAACAAAACAAGAGGGGTGGCAGGGGCCTTACTCTGGGTCCCAGCTGCAATAAGCTCAAAGAGTCCAAAGATGTTCTACTCCTAGCGTGCTTTCCTGCCTCAGCGATCTTCCGGGAGTCTGATTGGATGCAGGTGTGCAGGGTTAAATCCCTCTGGTATGTACCAGGAAGTGGCAAGAGGGAATTCTGGTAACTGTAGTGTAGAGCCAGCCAAGATCCAACTCTCCCCCATTTTCAATGTTAGCTCTCAATGGGTATGGAGAGGGAGTAACCATCAGTATGGCACTCCAAAGTTAGGCAAGAGTGGCCCAGGTGCAGCCCCTCTGGAGCCCCAGTCTCCAGATAGATGTGCAAACAAAACAAGAGGGGTGGCAGGGGCGCTACTCTGTGTCCCAGCTGCAGTAAGCTCAAACAGTCCAAAGATGCTCTCCTCCTAGCGCGCTTTCATGCCTCAGCAATCCTCAGGGAGCCTGATTGGATGCAGGTGTGCAGGGTTACAACCCTCTGGTATGTAGCAGGCAGTGCCAGCAGGGAATGCTGGTAACTGTAGTGTAGAGCCAGCCAGGATCCAACCCTTCCCCCATTTTCAATGTTAGCCCTCAGTGGGGAGGTGGAGGGAGTAACCATCAGTATTGCACTCCAGAGTTAGGCAAGTGTAGCCCAGGTTCAGCTCTTCTGGAGCACATGTCTCCAGGTAGATGTGCAAACAAAACAAGAGGGGTGGCAGGGGCGCTAGTCTGGATTCCAGCCTGAGTAAGCTCAAACAGTCCAAAGATGTTCTCCTCCTAGCGCGCTTTCATGCCTCAGCAATCTTCAGGGAGGCTGATTGGATGCAGGTGTGCATGGTTAAATCCCTCTGGTATGTACAAGTCAGTGGCAGCAGGGAATTCTGGTAACTGTAGTGTAGGGCCAGCCAGGATCCAACTCTCCCCCATTTTCAATGCTAGCCCTCAGTGGGGAGGGGGGGAGTAACTATCAGTATGGCACTCCAAAGTTAGGCATAAGTTGCCCAGGTACAGCCCCTCTGGAGCCCCAGTTTCCAGGTAGATTTGCAAACAAAAAAAGAGGGGTGGCAGGGGCGCTACTCTGGGACCCAGCTGCAGTAAGCTCAAACAGTCCAAAGATGTTCTCCTCCTAGCACGCTTTCATGCCTCAGCAATCTTCAGGGAGGCTGATTGGATGCAGGTGTGCAGGGGTTAATCCCTCTGGTATGTACCAGGCAGTGGCAGCAGGGAATTCTGGTAACTGTAGTGAGGAGCCAGCCAGGATGCAACTCTCCCTCATTTTCCATGTTAGCCCTCAGTGGGGAGTGGGTGGGAGTAACCATCAGTATGGCACTCAAAGGTTAGGCAAGAGTAGCCCACGTGCAGCCCCTCTGGAGTCCTAGTCTCCAGATAGATGTGCAAACAAAACAAGAGGGGTGGCAGAGGCGCTACTCTGGGTCCCAGCTGCAATAAGCTCAAACAGTCCAAAGATGTTCTCCTAGCGCACTTTGATGCCTCTGCAATCTTCAGGGAGGCTGATTAGATGCAAGTGTGCAGGGTTAAATCCCTCTGGTATGTACCAGGCAGTGGCAGTAGGGAATTCTGTTAACTGTAGTGTAGAGCCAGCCAGGATCCAACTCTCCCTCATTTTCAATGTTAGCCCTCAGTGGGGAGTGGGTGGGAGTAACCATCAGTATGGCACTCAAAAGTTAGGCAAGAGTAGCCCAGGTTAAGCCCCTCTGGAGCCCTAGTCTCCAGATAGATGTGCAAACAAAACAAGAGGGGTGGCAGAGGCGCTACTCTGGGTCCTAGCTGCAATAAGCTCAAACAGTCCAAAGATGTTCTACTCCTAGCGTGCTTTCATGCCTCAGTGATCTCCGGGAGTCTGATTGGATGCAGGTGTGCAGGGTTAAATCCCTCTGGTATGTACCAGGAAGTGGCAACAGGGAATTCTGGTAACTGTAGTGTAGAGCCAGCCATGATCCAACTCTCCCCCATTTTCAATGTTAGCCCTCAATGGGAAGGGAGAGGGAGTAACCATCAGTTTGGCACTCCAAAGTTAGGCAAGAGTAGCCCAGGTGCAACCCCTGTGGAGCCCCAGTCTCTGGAAAAAAGTGCAAACAAAACAAGAGGGGTTGCAGGGACGCTAATCTTGGTCCCAGCTGCAGTAAGCTCAAACAGTCCAAAGATGTTCTCCTCCTAGCGCGCTTTCATGCCTCAGCAATCTTCAGGGAGGCTGATTGGATGCAGGTGTGCAGGGTTACATCCCTCTGGTATGTACCATGCAGTGCCAGCAGGGAATGCTGGTAACTGTAGTGTAGAGCCAGCCAGGATCCAACTGTCCCCCATTTTCATTGTTAGCCCTCAATGGGAAGGGAGAGGGAATAACCATCAGTATGGCCCTCCAATGTTAGGCAAGAGTAGCCCAGGTGCAGACCCTCTGGAGATCCAGTCTCCAGATATATGTGCAAACAAAAGAACAGGGGTGGCAGGGGCACTACTCTTGGTCCCAGCTGCAGTAAGCTCAAACAGTTCAAAGATGTTCTCCTCCTAGCACGCTTTATGCCTCAGTAATCTTCAGGGAGACTGATTGGATGCAGGTGTGCAGGGTTAAATCCCTCTGGGATGTACTAGGCAGTGGCAGCAGGGAATTCTGGTAACTGTAGTGAGGAGCCAGCCAGGATGCAACTCTCCCTCATTTTCCATGTTAGCCCTCAGTGGGGAGTGGGTGGGAGTAACCATCAGTATGGCACACCAAAGTTAGGCAAGAGTAGCCCAGGTGCAGCCCCTCTGGAGCCCCAGTCTCCAGGTAGATGTGCGAACAAAACAAGAGTGGTGGCAGGGGCGCTAGTCTGGATTCCAGCCTGAGTAAGCTCAAACAGTCTAAAGATGTTCTCCTCCTAGCGCGCTTTCATGCCTCAGCAATCTCAGGGAGGCTGATTGGATGCAGGTGTGCAGGGTTAAATCCCTCTGGTATGTACCAGACGGTGGCAGCAGGGAATTCTGGTAACTAGTGTAGAGCCAGCGAGGATGCAACTCTCCCTCATTTTCAATGTTAGCCCTCAGTGGGGAGTGGGTGGGAGTAACCATCAGTATGGCACTCAAAAGTTAGGCAAGAGTAGCCCATGGTTAGCCCCCCTGGAGCTCCAGTCTCTAGCTAGATGTGCAAACAAAACAAGAGGGGAGGCAGGGGCGCTACTATGAGGCCCATCTGCAGTAAGCTCAAACAGTCCAAAGATGTTCTCCTCCTAGCGCGCTTTCATGCCTCAGAAATCTTCCGGGAGGCAGATTGGATGCAGGTGTGCAGTTTTAAATCCCTGTTGTATGTACACATTTTATTTTTGTAAATGAATGTTATAGCCGCGTCTACCAAATGTTACTACTAAATACAGCAAAAGTGAAGGTGGTGTAGTCACATCAATGAAAGGCCCAATTGGTTTGAAAATCATGTTCACGCGGCTATGCACATTTGCGCATCTTTTTACCAGCCAATCGCGTAGTCCGCTGCTTACTTGCGTAGCCTAGTCAACAAATGAACCAATCGTACACCAGGATTCACGAACACGACTATACCCCCATGCCATTGCAGTCACCCGCGTGTGCAAAATCACCCTATAGCATGCCGACATGTCCTTGCATGTATGTGTCATTGTCATCTGTGCTTACGGACTGTCCAATCACACGTGCAGATGAATTGAGGCGGCTACGCCCACGCCGTATGACGATGTCCATGCAAAGTACACTTTCCAATCAGCGGGCACGGAAGTATGTAGCGGTGAATAATAACCACACCCACAAAAAAGAAATTCACATTTATCATTGCTTTCTGTACTTTCTGTACTTGCTAGTGAAAGGTGATCTGAGTAACTGCAAGAACTTTAATGATAAAACAAGACATGGCAAAATTAATGGAACTGTTTCCTCACACCATCTTTATCTTTTCCAATTTGACTCAGAGGCAAAAATGGAGATGGACCACCAAATGTAATGGTACATTTGAGAAATCCTGAAGAAATGTTAACAAATCAGTTTCAGCATTCATGAGAGACCACACCAATTATGGCTATTAAACAACAAGATACAATTATACATGGCTAATGTCTATAGACATGACCGAGTACACCTAACAGATGAAGGAAATGCAGTATTACTTAATAACATCAAAACAATACTCCAGATATGCTAAAATACTACACTCAGTGTACCCCAAAACAGTCATTTTAATTAAGGACTACTTATGACATATGAATACACATATACAATAAAATATGCAAGAAATATTTGTTCTCATAACTGCGGCTACAGTTAATTTACTTTTATCATAGCCGCGATTACAAAACATTGATTCAGAAGACAGATACTCACTTCAGATTTATAACTACAACAAAATTTAAAACATCATTACACCGCAACACAGCTCAAGCAGTAATGTATGATACCTAAAGTTAAAGAAATCTAAAGAAAGCTAAACATAATACATGACAATAAACTAGGCACAAAATAATGAATGCACACAAAATGTGATAGCATGAGAAGCAATACACAGAGTAATCTACAGAGTAATCTACAGTAAAACACCATTTTTATATTATTGTTTTTTTTACTGTACTTCTGTTTTTCTCCACAGTCTTCCATGTACAAAAAATCGAAAAACACACAACACAAATAGATAAGACTCTACAATATCTTCCTAGTCACTGATGGCCTTTTGGCCATGGTCAGTGAATCTTCACCCCCAATGTGACTATACCTATAAAAATAACTTTATAAAATAAATTAAACACAGATGCCCTGAAACAGATATCCACAAATACAGTACTACTCTTACCCACAGGTATCTGTAGTCCTTTGTAACCTTGGATATAGCCGCGAATATCGGCAATAAGGTGGGAAAGAAAATGCAACCCTGCCCCCCTAGGCCATCACCAAGTGCCCCACCCATCTATGCCAGCTCCCCCCACTCCCCAGACAGCCTCCTCACCTACCCTACCATCTCACTTTCACCCCAGAACACACGCTGCTTCTGTGATGCAGTTTTCTCTCAGATGTTCACAACTAAAGGCGAGGCTACAGCCGAGGCTACAGAAAGCTTTGTGTTGCAAAATCGTTCCCTGAACCCCCTCTGGCTTTTTCATTCAGTGCCCTCCAGCCATCCCCCCACCTCGAACCTGATGCCATTTATATGTTTTTTGGCTTGCAAATAGCTTTTTACTGCGTTTCATGTTCCCATCACCTTGGCTATAGCTGTGAATATCTCTCACATCGAGAGAAAAACAAGATGCCGTTCGTTTCATGATCCTGCAATGCACCATGCGAGATATCTCTATTTTTGGGGGGCATGGCAGCAAACATTTACCTTTTTTGTCTATGGGAAAATTAATGGGAAGTATGGGAAGTAGCCGACACTTTTGGAATTTCTTTTTTTTTTACACTTAATAATGTTCTTATTTTTTAACAAATCTTTGCAAAACATTGCAGTCTGGGGTGGTGTGCCTTAGATTCACTTTCAAAATGTCGGCACAAATCCATTACTTGAATCAAAAACTATTAACAATAGAATTTTGAGAGGTTCCTATGTCTCTCCGACTCACCTTAACTATTGCCGCCCTATGATATATATATTTAATCACCATGATGTGAAGTAAAACAAAGTATTTCAATACTATAAAACAATGGCATACGAAATAGATGTGTTGTGAGATTTGTTTCTTCAAGCGTTGACTGTATTATTGTTATAGTGTTCTAATTTTCTGCTTTTGCATGTTTTTTATTTAATTGGTGTAGAGTAAGCATAAAGGAATTTTATTATATGAATGTTTTTAATGGATTAGATAATAACAGATTGCTATTTAATGGGAGAAGAGGTGACCCACACTTACTGCAGAAGAAAGCAATAATGACGTATCAGAGAAATAACGTACAACCTCACATTTGGAAACCCAGAGAGTTCCATGGTGATGCTTTCAATTACCCCCAAGCAGCAGCATTGATCGCAATGAACGACTAAAATGTGCACAGCAGTCTAATCCATCAAACTATCTCCTCCGGTGTGGGCAAACACATCTCAATTTTCCGATGGATCCACATTGTTGTTTTAAATTGCTGTTTTCCAGTTAGAGCCAAATACTTCTTAATTATTATTGATTCCGTCATGCAATGCACAGATTTTAAGTTCTTTTGACTGAGTCGTATGCCTGCTGGTAGTGCATTGCTGAGTGTTTTTACGCATCAGGTTTTAAAGGCTTGCATGCCAGTCAAATGACACCAAAGGTGCACAGAATGGATGCAGGCACAGACAACTTTGGTAGCCTGTTTTCCATAATAATTTGGAGTTTTTGTTTTTATTACATTGAGGTATTATAAGCAAACATCCGTTTTAAGAAATGGCTTACTTTTCAAAGAGTAGTCCCATTACAAGTGCTGTTATGGTAAAAAGAGGCGGTATATTAGAATATCACCTCTTTTACCGCACTGCAAACTTAAGGGTTCTGAAAACCATAGACCAAAAAACACAATGGGCCTCATTCCGAGATTGGAGGCAGCCATGGACCTAATAGCGCCATGGCTGCCTCCAATAACGGTACCGAGTCCGCCCTCATTCAATGGGGTCTTACCGATCTAGTCGGACCTTTGCTGGACCGGTAAGTCCCCATTGAAAATACCATTCCCCATTCCCATTTGAGCCCCCATAGGGCCCAATGGGAATGGGGAAGGTGCAAATAACAGTACCGCAATTTGCGGTACCGTTATTTGCTCCCTGGACCCTTTGCTGTTCCCGCTAAGGGACCTTGCAATAGGGCGCAAAGGGATTACCGGCACCGATGTCCTTAACGGTGACCGGTATCCCTTTGCGCCCACCTCGTAATGAGGCCCAATGTATATATGACCAAAAAACACAATGTTGTTAGTGCTGGAGTTCCCTCACTTACAATGCCATTATTGACTCCTGTAAAATTACCACATGCACATCCTCAATGGACTCCAATGGGACTCCAAAACAGGAACTAACAATACACCTTAAACGTGAGGAGAAGTTTCAGTTACTGCATGTGTTAAAGGCAATCCAGTGTAGGGGTGCTAGCACAGACAATGCTAATAAAATAGTAATGTGACCCTGTTTTTGCTATGAGTCCCCTTTTGGTGAACACAGACTCGGTTTATCTTATTTGCTCTAAATGTAGACCACAGGGTAATCCTAACCTCAGGCACCAAGGGAGTTATTTTCCAAACCCCGAGATTAGTAATAATTGGCCTTAAAAGTGAGACTGAAGACTAATGCCACTTCTACTGCCCCTTTTACTGATCCAGGGAATTTTGTTGGATTTGGCAGATGGAGTTGGGGAGCAGAGGACTTTACAAATCTGCCGCCTTCTCTACTTTGCATGACTAATCTGCATGGATTACCGCCAGCATGATTTTCATGCAGGCAGTAAATCTATGGATTCATATGGAATCCACCTGATTTCACCACTTGATAAAAGATGTCAGAATACTTTGGAATCCGTTGTAAATGAAGTCCTGCAACCATTAATAACGGAGGCAGTAACACTTTTCCAAACATGAGGTGGAAAAGTGAAGAGTAATACAAAGTGGAAAGGTTATCATTTTCCTGGAAGGGACTTTTGCTCACTGAAGCTCAAACGGAGCTGGTCCGGCCCGTCCAATGTTCACATTAGGGAACTTGAGGACTCACGTTGAGCACAAGATTGTTGAGAGTGAGCAAGTGATTAGCAAGTACCCGCAGGACAGCTTATGTTTTTCAGCTTTAATGATTTATATTGGAGATATCTTTACAGAAAAGTAATTTATTGACACAGGAGGGGTTATTACCGGCTGATAATGGCCCAAGTTAAAGGCCAGAGCAAAACAAGCTAGGCTCATAACTACAATTGTTTAAAGGAAAATTAGGTTTACACTGAGCACCTGCTCGAAAGTCCCATAATCATAAAACTACATAAACACATGTCCACCAGCGATATAGATAAAGATAGTCCATTTGCTATGCACATGAACGCAGTGGTGACGAGGGAACGTATGGCCAAGTATGCAAAGGTTGGCTTTGAGGTGTGAGGGAAATGGGTGTCAGGGTTTAGGGAATCAGGAGTAGCATGTGTAGGGGACCAGTGCTGCTGGCCGGTGAAGCCAGAAACAAATGAAAGCCAGAATAGTAAAGGCTGGGTTTCCAGTCACCTGATTAGATAGAGACTGTCTTCTGGGTGCTCTTCCGATTCTAGGTCAAAGTTTCGAATGCAAAGGATCGAATGACCAAAGGGTTGAATCAAAAGGACCGAAAACTAAAGGTTCGCATTTTTTTTTTGGGGGGGGGGGAGTCCCTCAAAACCCTTTTTTGTGGTAAAAACCACTTTTTTTCCAAAACAGAAACCCAAAAAAAAATAATAAAAAAAATAAAACTTAGACCCTTTTGTTTTAGGTCAAATTGACTCTCACGTTTGGCATTCGATCCTTTTGAATTCGGTATTTTAACTGGACACCCTAAAAAGAGTATCTGTCTGTGTGGCTGCCTAAGGTGCCATTATGTCACCAAGTTACATTAAGTACATGAAACGGCCATGCGCGAATGCTTATGTGAAGGGAAGTTCTAAGTTTACCGTTATACACTTACTTTATCTGTGGATGCTCTGGGACCTTCCTGCAACATGAAGTAACTGCTCTGAGCATACATATGGTGTGCAGTTACCCGAACAGCATGGAGGCAGTTCTTTATTTGTTGATTCCAAATAGCCATAGAGCTCAAAAATGTGCCAACACACCTTTTGCCTGTCCTGCCCACTGTGTGCACTATCATGGATCGGCCATTAAGCTTTATCTTGACCCTCCAAAAATCTGGTCCTATTCACTGACTTCAATGGTATCGTCCTCCAAACAATGGCATGCCGTTGCCCTCCTCTGTCCCAGTGTCACTGGCAGGCGGAGAGTCAGAGCATGCGAGATTCAGACACAAGCAGAGATAAGTTACTACTATTTCTTGCTGCAGAAAGTGCACTGCAGCCAGGGGTCACGTCGTAAAATAATAGTGCGGGGACTCACTAAGATACGCGATTGGAGGTGACATCACTAGAGATGAGAAAATAAAGGTGAAATGTGGCCATTTCATTCAATTGACTTTGCATACCCATTCATATTGCACAGGGCAAATTGGCATTTATCTGCCATAAAATCACCATACACCAAAAACCAAGAGCGGATATTTTCTTCTAATAGGGTTTGAAAATGTTAAAAAAAAAGTCTGCACGTTTGAAATCCGAAGAATCAATGTCAACGTTTTACCTGGAGAGTGCAGTGCCGAAATGTGACATTTCACCTTAAGTTGTTTATCTACAAATATGTCGGTCAAAGAAAGGGCATATGTCCTGGGCGAGTCTGTTACATTCCCAAAGTGTATAGTTGTCGACACGGTGGACACCTATATTGTGACCGTTGCAATATATGATTAGATATAGGGCCACATCACGAGTTGGGTGGTATTCCAGCGGTATTCACTCCAGGATACCGCCTGGGCTAATACCGTTACCGCCACCTGGTCCGGCGCTATTAGCGCAGGATCAAGGGTTGGGAGGTAATGGGTATTCCCCATTCCCCATTAGGTCCAGTGGCGCAATTAGCGCGATACACTAATTGCGCCTGAAAATGGGTGTTACATTGGTGCATTTAACACCAGTTTAGAACTGGGGTAAATGCTGGCAGACTAATAGCATTACCGCTGCATTTAAGGGCTACCACCCAACTCGTGATGAGGCCCACAGTATTTTCTCAAGTGGTACCCTTTCCCGTGTGCCAGCTATTATACTATTTGTTGGGTGATTGCTTTTAATTATTACAAAAAATCACGGTATCCAGTCAGTACGTTTTTTACCATGGCTTTTTTATTATTTCTTTCCCCTTTCTCACAAGTTCCCCAGAGAAAAGAGGTATACTCCTTATCCTTAATGGTCACAAATTATTTTTTCCTTTCTCTCACAGATCATCTTTTCTTTCTCTCTACACGTGTTTCACCATTTTTTTTATCATCGATCATTATGACAGAATCTATAGAGAAAATCATACATTACACAACATTAACATTTCTCACTCACAAAAAGGAGGAGGGAAAGCAGCGCAAAGGTGAGAATGAAGATATTTCTAATTCTAACCACCCAGAAGAGGTCCACAAAGAACATAAGTGTAGATCCCACGGGAAACCTGGTAGGTCTACGAACCCTCTGGTGCCCATTCCAGAGAGCAATTGGAAAATGTTTTGTCTGTGGATCTGTGGACCATGTGAAAGTGGATCCCAGATGCAAGGGTAAATCTGCAGGGGTCAACACTGCCTCCATAGCCTACAACCTCTTAGAGAGAAGTTCAAATGGCTAGCAAACACTTTCACTTTCTCCTGAAGAACCCCTTGGAGTTCAAGCCAGTGCATCTTTAGTGTCCCTGGGTCTGTGTAAAAAACAGAATATGGAAGTGTATAGCTCCATTCCAGATAGCACCAAAGGGTATTATATGAACAGTCTAATGTGAATGGCCAGGAAACCCCTGCCATGAGAGACACTGGGAACGCAGTTGTGGATGAATGTTCTTTCAAGCCTGAGGATGTGGCTAAGGCACCCGAAGGTCCCACTAGATTTTCTGGAGGCCCTGTCCAAATTGTTCCAATTCTACAAGCCCTGACAGTAAGGATCCCTGTCAGTGCTTAGAATTAGGTGCCTGGGACAGTCCTGTTGGGGGATGACTTAAACACTGTAGGAGTAGTGTCCAGTACCCCCAGGTCTCCCAGAAAGAAGAAACAGGAACAAACCAAATTGGCTAGTGATGCAACCCTAAGAGACCAATCTGAGCCTGTGGAACCCTTTACAGAGAACCCCACTGTAATTCCTTGTGTTAGGAATTTAACCTCTAACCAAGGCAAATCCAAGACTAGAATATTAGTTAAATTGGAGCCCCAACCATACTCCATCATTACCACTCCAATTGTACAGTCTGTAACCCACACTCTTCTAAGGAGGAGGTGAATAGACAAATTGTACCCCTATCTAGGCCTGTGAGAACTGGTAATTCTCGGAAAACCAGGAAAGAAAAGTCTAAGAATAAACACCTTAAGACTGTTGGATCTTCTAAAAAAGGTAGCAGGCGCTCCTCTTCAGAAAGAACATGGCATGATAACCTGCTCTGAGATGAGAGTTTGCAGCACACGCTTTTTGCTCACTGTACCTTTCTCAGATGAGAAATATCCATTTGCATATCAGTCTTTGTCCCGCTCACATGGGCAGTCCAGCACCGAAATTCTATGGCAATTCCTCTCCTCTCTGAACAAGAGTACCACCAGCAACCCCATACACATGTTTCAGCCTTGTTGGGCCTCATCAGTGAGTTGAAGCTCTGCCTCTCTGAGCACAGTGAGCAGGGAGTCCACGTCTGGTTGCCCCCAGGTAACTCAGGGTGACCAACCCCAAGTTCCTTGCAAATATTTTAAAAAAGGTAGCAGGTGCTCCTCTCCAGAAAGAACATGGCATGATAACCTGCTCTGAGATGAGAGTTTGCAGCACACACTTTTTGCTCACTGTACCTTTCACAGGTGGGAAATATCCATTTGCATATCAGTCTTTGTCCCGCACACATGGGCAGTCCAGCACCCAAATGCTACGGCAATTCCTCTCTGAACAAGAGTACCACCAGCAACCCAATACACGTGTTTCAGCCTTGTTGGGCCTCATCAGTGAGTTGAAGCTCTGCCTCTCTGAGTACAGTGAGCAGGGAGTCCACGTCTGGTTGCCCCCAGGTAACTCAGGGTGACCAACCCCAAGTTCCTTGCAAATATTTTTAAAAAGGTAGCAGGCGCTCCTCTCCAGAAAGAACATGGCATGATAACCTGCTCTGAGATGAGAGTTTGCAGCACACACTTTTTGCTCACTGTACCTTTCGCAAGTGGGAAATATCCATTTGCATATCAGTCTTTGTCCCGCCCACATGGGCAGTCCAGCACCGAAATGCTACGGCAATTCCTCTCTGAACAAGAGTACCACCAGCAACCTTTTTTTAAAAAACTGTTGGATCTTCTGTTGAAGACTCCAGATTAAATCCTAGTATTAGGAGGGAAACTTGTAAACCAGGTAAAATAAGATCTAAAAGGAAGTAGAAACATGTACCGTGCTTGACCACAACCCTTCCAAATAAGATACCAGAGACCCAAACTGCTCTTGTGAGTGAGGTGGTGAGGAATCATGGAGGCCCCTCTAGGTCTAAGGGATTTCTTTCCAAGAACCCCTTGAAAATGCCTATTGCAGGTTCAGAAGTTGTCACAGCTTCCGAGGGGCTGTTAAACAAATCCCCTATACATTAAACAGGAGAGATGCACCCAACATATTTGTAGGTCATAAAGCTTGCAAATTAAAATACCTGTTAAGATGTGCCATGGCAAGTGTTACAAAAGATTGCTGGTGTTCTCAGCAGACTATTTAACTGACTTGCAACAGGAGATCCATTCTGGTGAGGATTAGATCCTCCTGTCCCTTAGTGTGGGGGGGGACGAGTGATAGGGAGAATTTTCATTTTCATGCTAAACTCCTCCCACCTTAGAGACCCCCAGCTCTTTTTATGGACTTTAGGACTTTTTAATTTTAACCCTGGAGTGAGTGAGCCCATTTTCTGACACTCTCATGTGTTTTAACGTGATTTGGATTATGTGTTTCCTTTGTTTTTTGAGTCCGACAAACTCCATAGGCATCTACTTCCAGTGCAGTGCTAAATCCTTTAGATTTCTCTGAAAGGTTTAAATACCTTTTTTTGTGATAACTACTGTTCCCAAGAAAAGTAAAGTGAAATTGACTTTACTAACACTGTATCTCTGTAGGTCCAGCACACCCCATCTTACGTGGAGTGTTGGGGGTTACTTAGTCGCCCCTTTTTCTACTTACCCACGTAACATTTTTTATGTTACCCTCACTACCTTAAATGTCTGGTAGCAGTGGTTTAATTTTCCTACCATTGTGCTTTTCTACCGCAGGCTGAATCCTCAGCTGGAGTAGAGCACCCATGGGTGACCATTTTGTCAAAATGGCCTCGGTCTTCTTTTTTCACCTTTTCTGTTTGTGAGGTCTTTCTTGGGTTTTACTCTGTGCGCCAAACCAGGTTTAAGCCCTTTGTTCATTTAGCTTTTGGTGTCCTTCCGTACTGAAACCTGACTCTGGCTCCAGTGTGTCTGGAAAGGCAGGAAGTGAGAGAGGTTCCCGAAACTCCCCAGTCCTTTGTCTTTAGGAATACCTGAATGCACCCAGCCCTAATTGTCTGGCTGGCTGTCCTTGCAGGATGGCCAGCTGGATGAGTTTGCACCTCGTTATTTGAAGCCATTTTGCATTCGCTCGCGCCTGGATGCTGGGAACGAGGGACGCGAAAAACTTCTCGACAGAGCTGAACAACCTGTATCGATTGGGGATCTGTGCAAGAAGTTCTGAGGATTGGGCTGAGATATAGTTTGATGATTGTTTCTTCCTCCGCATCGTGCTCTGCAACCCTTCTTCATCCACTGTATACACGAGAACCTCTTCAGGTGGCGTTGGGGGAAGTTTGTTTGGCGCTGCCACTTGCGTGCTTCCACCTTGGATGTGGCTTTCTGGAATCACCATTAGCGTGGAATGCAGCATTGCCAATGAGCACGTGCCCCTCCATTATTGTGGGAGGTGCAGGTACGCCAGGTTGTCGCAAACCCAGTATGTGTCCATCATTGCCGCCGTACCTTTCTTCATGTCAGGTATTATGAGAGTTTTGCTGCAGTTCTTGTTTTCTCCCTTGTTTTTTTTACCTTCCCAGCAGAAGCAGAGTTCATAAGAAATGTCTTTTTGCAGTTTGAAGGGTTTTTCGATGGGAGTAACCCAAGTGAGCTTCATTATGTGTTCAGTCCATATGGGAGCTCATGGTCTCTGTACCCATGAGAGTTTTTCTTCTGACAGTCCTCGCAGTGCTTCTGCCTTACACATTATTTCCTCGTTTTGCCACTTATTGTCCAAGTGCAGCGTTCCCTTTATTACCAAAAAAGGCTCCTTTACACAAATTACTCCTTGCGGCCGGTAGTAACATGTCCGTTCATTTTGTAATAGTTCAAATGAAACTGTATGCTTGAAATGTATTTTTGATTCTACACAGCCCATGATATAAGAGACATTATGCCTCTGCAAATGGAATTTCTTGTGGCAGTAATACCTTAGGGGTGCCTGAGGCATGGGGTATGAGTGAGCAGATGTAACAACTTTCATTTGTTGTCTGCTTTGCTGTGTTGCAGATGTCAGCATACCACTTGTTTGTTTGGTGTGGGTGCTGAGGATCATCAACCATATCTAGGCCAAATTTATAATGTTTTCCCATTTCTCATGTTGTGTTTCTCTCTTTTTCCTCCTGTGTCCACCCCGCTTATACCCTGGGGCCTCCTGGTCATTCCCTTTTTCCCTCCCACTTAGTGTATAGGCTGGCATAGCTGTTAAGCATAATCTCTATTATCGACTTTTTCTCCTCTGGTAGTTATGCTACTTATTGATGTGGATTCTGCAACTGGCATCATGGTTGGATAGGGGTGATTTTGTACCCATGTGAGTTCCGATGGCGTCCTGTCACTCATTGTGTAAACACTAAAATCAGATTCATTGAATGGTTGGGGCTTCTGCGTGGCGTGCATCATTGTGCCATTTGTGTTGTTATTGTATTCATTCCCGTGACTCCCGTGGGCCCAGATTAACGTACACCGTCCCAAATTAAATGTGTTCCTTGTTTAATTGATTTCATGCCCACACCCCCTTGGCTCATATCAATTGAAATGAAGGCTATTGCCCAGTACAAGAACAGACCAAATAATGTTGAAAAGAACATCATTGCACACACAAACAACACACACTCATATGAATAACTAGGGTAAACATGTCTTCTTCGTCCAT
This sequence comes from Ambystoma mexicanum, assembly GCF_040938575.1. NCBI lineage: Eukaryota > Metazoa > Chordata > Amphibia > Caudata > Ambystomatidae > Ambystoma > Ambystoma mexicanum. Next base: position 1,157,401,482 of record NC_090933.1, read on the forward strand.
TCCAGTCTACACTATTATTTGTTGCCACTGGGGCCTCTTCCATGCCCATTGTTGCTCCTAATAAATGAGATGTAAGCAATTGTTGAGCATACCTGTTAAACTTTTTATTAATTACATCGTATATTTGTGAAACATTTCAACTTATCAAGTCCTCCACATTTGCTTCCTGTCTCTTGTTATGAGTGAATAATTTTGCATCCTCCTTTCCACCTCCCCACATCTCGAGTCTGGGGAAGAGGAACTGAAGGAAACAGTTCATTATCAGCTTAAAACCAACAAAGGAAAAGGAATGAGTCATTAGAAAAGAAAAAGTGAAAGAGAGAAAAAGAGAAAGAGCATGTAGGTCATTTATCTTCATTTTTATACGACGGTTTTACATTTCGACAGAATATTTTCATTTTTTCATACCACACACATTATAACTACTCATTGTGGTTATGCATCATTTTAAATGCTGTTATTTATTCTTTGTTTATCCTTGTTCTGCGTCTGCAATTTATTTCTGTATTCCTGCCGTTTTACTTTCTATGTTTGCCCGCTCTGCTCATTTCTATTGTCTTCATAGTCTGTGCTGTCTGTACTCCCATGAGCCCTGCGAACATCTGTTACGTGTACCCAATACCTTAGGCCCTGCACCTTGACTGCTGTAAGCGTGCAGTACATTACCTTGTATGGAGCATGGAACCTTGGTCCTTTCCACCTTCGCACACAACTCTTCATGTATACCATGTCACCTGTCAGTCTGGGCTATCAGTGGCTGGAGTAATTGTGTCAGTGGCAGTTTCCTGTGTGAATGGTGGTGCGATTTGCTTTGCTATGACTCGCGCTGCTCTTGTAAGATTTCTGAGATATTCATGGAACTCTTCTCCTAATACTGTGGCACTCTGATGTGCATCTGACTGTCTACGCAGGGGTGATTGGGCTGTGTGCATCCTCCTACCTGTCTCAATCTCATGGGGTGACAAGTGGTGGTCCTTGCTGGACTGGTTCCTCATCTCAAATAGTGCTAAGGGTAGACAATATACCCAGTTCTTTTTGAGTGTATGGCACAATTTTGACAATCTGCTCTTGAGCAATCCATTCATTCTCTCAACAATTCCGTTTGTTTGCGGATGATAAATAGTACAGAGCTTGTGTGTTATACCCAGAATTGCTGTTATATGCTTAAACATGTCATTAACAAAGTATGTCCAATTGTCGGAACGTATGACATCACAAATGCCCCAGCGGGGAAATACTTCCCTGACCAAGAGCTTGGCAGCACACCGTGCATCTGGATGAGCACAGGGGCCTGCTTCCACCCAACAGGAAAAGGGACACACTACAACAATCAAATATCAGCATCCATGACACCGCTCTCCCATGTCTGCATAGTCTATATGCAGCTCTCTGAATGGCCCTTCAGTTTTTGGCAATGTTCCTCTGAGCACCCGTAGTGTCATGCCAGAGTTGTATGTTTGGCACGTGATGGATTCTACTATTAACTTTGTGACTTGCTCCTGTAGTCCCGGAGCGAACCAATCTTCTTGTATATCTGCGATAATGTGTTGCTTTGCATTGTGGGCAGGGAAGTGCAACTGCTGGAATGCTACCTTCAATAGTTTTGCATGCATCACTACCTTACCGGTGTTATTTTGTCTCCATAAAAGGTTGGTGGATGACTGGCTGCACCCTCTTTTCACCCATGTTTCCTTCTCCTCACTGGGTGCATCTTGCTGAAGTTCAATAATTTGGGAGCCTGGCAATGAGTTGAACACTTCTGGCTGCTCTTCCTCTACTGCCTTTTGTAGTATGTACTCACCTGTTGAGCTTTTTGGTAAATAGGAGGCTTCTTTGGTGGCAGCGTCTGCTGCCGCATTCCCCAATGAGATGATGTCATCACCTCGTGTGTGGGCCTGACATTTCACGACTGCTACAAGTGTAGGTTCTTTCAGCGCATCACTTAATTCCCCTAGTAGTGTTGCATGCTGGACTGGGGACCCATCTGCACTTCGGAATCTTCAACTTCCCCACCTTGCTAACCCTCCATGTACTGTTGTAGCCATGTAGGCAGAGTCTGTATTGATGGTGACCGCACACCCTTTTGCTGTGTGTAATGCTTCTATAAGCACCACTAGTTCTGCTGCTTATGCTGAGAAGTGTGGTGGTAACCTTTTTTGTACAATCACTTCAAATTCCCCATCTTCTACTCGAACCACTTCTGCTCCTACGTGCTTTTCTCCTGTTTCACAATCTATGGAGGCAGACCCATTGACAAAATACATTTCTCCTCCTGCTAGTGCATTTCCATGTGCTGTAAGTGCGTTGTCATCGTCACGTCTGTATGTTGCACAGTCATGTTGCTGCATGTCTTCTACTGTGCATGCTTCATTGAGAAATGTGGCAGGGTTTACCCTTTTGCACCGCATGATGTGAATGTTTGTGCTGGATGTGATGAACTCATACGCTGTTGCCCTTTGGGTAGTTAGTGTGCTTTTTGCTCTTTCCAGAATGGTGAAAAGAGAGTGTTCTACATACGTGACGGAACATCCCATCACGATTGTAGAGATTGTTTCAATCACGAATGCGGAAGCTGTGAGAGCCTGTTCGCAAGCGAAGTGTCCTTGCATTACTGCATCCAGTGGTCCACTGTAGAATGCTAGGGGCTTGTGGCCTAAGGATGTTTTCTGTGTCAGTACAGCTGTCATGAGTGTGCCGTTGCAATGTGAGAACAAATAAAACTCATGCTCATAGTTGGGGGTTGCTAGAACTGGTGCCGTGGAGATCAATTATTTAAGTGTGTCAAAAGCTGGGTGCATTTCTTGTGTCCTCTGTACTTGAGTGATCTCTCGTTGCGCTTCCTTGACTGCCAGTAATAGGGGTTTCGTGTATGCTGAGTAATCTAGTATCCATACTTGGCAGTAATTACACATGCTAAGGAACTTCTGCATCTCTTTCACCGTTTTTGGCTCTTTCATGACTGTTATTGCTGCTGCTCTATCGGGTATTATCCTCTTACCATCTTTGGATATCAATTGACCTAAGTATAGCACTTCTGTCAAGCAATACTGCAGTTTTTGTCTGTCCACCTTGTACCCTTTCTGTGCTAGATGTGTTAACAGGGTAATGGAATCTTCTCTACACCCCTTTTCGTCTTTACCGCAGACCAACAAATTGTCTACGTACTGAATTATTGGACTTGACATGTGTATGTTTCCAAAAGCATACATCGACAGTGGAGCTATTGGAAATTACATAGACCGTGAATTGGCTTCCAGGATCAAGCTTCCTCTCCGCCCGAAAGTAACCCAAGATGTCATTACTACAGTAGATGGAACCGAAATAGCCTCAGGGCCAGTAACGCATTCCACTGTTGAAGTGACTCTGGTGGGTCAGGATGGACATCGGGAAGCAATCGTGTTTGATGTGATCAAGGCCCCACAATTTCAAGTAATTCTTGCAATTCCTTAGTTAGAAACACATAATCCCAGAATTGACTGGCGAGCAAAGAAGATAAGTTTTCCTGATTGTGAACCAACTTGTTATTCAAGAAATCCAGCTATGGGTCTAGCCTCAGCAACTTCCACCCCTGTACAGCTACCGTCAGAATACCAAGAATTCCAAGACGTTTTTCAGAAAGAACAGGCTAACACGTTACCTCCCCATCGGTCTTATGATTGCCAAATCGATCTGGTACCCAATGCTCAACTACCTTGTAGTAGGATTTATGCTCTTACGGAACCTGAGAACCTGCATTTGCGTCAGTATTCAGATCAGTGCCTAGCCAATGGTTTTATTCGTCCGTCCAAGTCTCCTGTCTCTTCAGCTCTGTTCTTCGTGCCGGAAAAAGAAGGCGACCTTAGAACGTGTATAGACTATCGCGCCCTAAATCAAATAACGATTAAGAATCGTTATCCTCTGCCCTTGATCCCTGAGCTTATCGACCAGGTGTAAGACGCTTGTGTGTACACCAAGTTAGATCTCCGAGGAGTTTATCACCTGGTGCGCATAAAAGAAGGCGACGAATGGAAGACTGCATTCCGCACCAAATTTGGGCTCTTCGAGTATCAGGTGATGCCCTTCGGGTTGTGCAATGCACCTGCCGCCTTTCAGTACATTATGAATGATGTTCTTCGGGAACTTATCGATGTCTGTGTCATTGTTTACATTGACGACATCCTGGTGTACTCTTCTTCAGAATCTGATCACAGAAAACATGTTAGGGCAGTTCTTGAGAAATTGCGCCAGCACAGACTATTTGCAAAACTCGAAAAATGCGTTTTTCATACCATAGAAGTTGAGTTTCTCGGATTCATCCTGACACCTCAAGGAGTCCGAATGGACTCGCGAAAGGTGGACGCCATCCTCAAATGGCCATCTCCTAGCTCGGTGAAGGGAGTTCAGAGCATGCTCGGCTTTGCCAATTTCTATCGAAGATTCATCCCGGAATTTTCCCGAACAGTCCAACCCATCACTGCTCTCCTAAAGAAAAACAAACGCTTCGAATGGACTCTTGAAGCCGAACAAGCCTTCCAGGACCTGAAAACCAAATTCACCTCTGCACCTGTACTGAAACACCTGCACCCAGATCTCCCGTACACAGTGGAAACCGATGCATCCAGTTCGGCCATGGGAGCTGTCCTGTCGCAAAGAGACCCAAAAACTAACCAACTACACCCAGTGGCCTTTTGGTCCAGAAAATGTTCTCGTCCTGAAATCAACTACGCAATTACCGATAAAGAGTTACTGGCCATCAAATCTGCTTTCAGGGCTTGGCGTCACTATCTTCTCGGGGCAAGACACACCATTACCGTAATTATGGACCACAGAAACTTACAGTATTTAAAGACGGCCAAAGCTCAATCTTCACGACAACTCCGATGGGCTCTATTCTTTGCGGAATTTGATTTTGTAATTACCTATAGCCCTGGCTGCAAGAATGGAAAAGCGGACGCCTTATCCCGGATCGGCATGGAAGAACCTAATTTGATCTTAGAACCTGTGCCTATCATACCTGAGCAAAGAATCTTAGGCTTAACTTCATTGCACACTATTGAGGACATCCAAACGCAAGTAAAACAACTTCTAGACTCTTCAACCTTACTGGAATGGAGTCAGAAGGGTCCTCATTACACCGTTAAGGGTGACTTACCCTACTTCCAGGAGCGGTTGTTTCTGCCAAGTAAAGAATTGCAAGAACTTGTTATTGCCCATCATCATGAATCTTTAATGAAAGGACATCCTGGTATCGATAAAACGGAGGAAAAAATTAAACGTCACTTCTGGTGGCCTTCTTGGAGAAAAGACATAAAGTCTTTTGTTCTGTCTTGCGGAATTTGCGCCCAAAACAAGGCTCAAAAGAAAAGGCCAGCCGGCCTACTTCAACCCTTGGATATTCCACCGGCACCATGGCACACCCTGTCAATGGACTTTATAACCGACCTGCCTCCTTGTGCTGGTTACAACACAATCCTTGTAATTGTGGACCTATTCACCAAAATGGCCCACTTTATCCCTTTAAAGGGTTTGCCTTCTGCTTCCACCTTGGCCAAGGAATTCCTGGAGAATTACATGGTTTCCCTTCCATATTAGTCTTGGATCGTGGAAGTCAATTTATCTCCCATTTTTGGAAGAAGTGTTGCCAACTAGCACAAATAGATGTGCGGTTATCCACCAGCCACCACCCCCAGACCGACGGACAAACCGAGAGAACCAATCAGACTCTCGAGCAATATCTTCGGTGCATGTTACACCAATCCGAGTTAAATTGGAAAGACATCCTTTGGATCGTAGAATATGCATACAACAATTCAGTGCATTCTGGAACCGGACAAACTCCTTTTTATACTTTGTATGGTCACCATCCTCCGACCTCTGACCTAGATCCACCTCTGACCCTGGAAATGCCCGCAGTAAATCATCTGCATTCCACAATAACCCGAGCCTTCAAAGAAGCTGCAACTCATTTACAGCAAGCCAAGAAAAAGTATAAAGAAAACGCAGATTTGCACCGAAGTAAAACTCCTCCTTACCAAGTAGGAGACCAGGTATGGCTAGCAACTAAACACTTATTCCTCAAGAGCCCGCGAACCTTCAATCCCAGATTCATAGGACCTTATCCCATCAAGGCTATAATCAACCCAGTGGCCTTTAAACTGGATCTACCGTCCAACATGCGTATACATCCAGTTTTTCATGCATCACTTTTGAAGCCCGTACAACCAGGAACCCGATTGTCCAAGCCTCCAGATCCAGTTCAAATTGAAGGGGAATTAGAATTCGAAGTTAAAGACATTTTAGACTCCAAGGTGGTAAAGTCGAAACTCTTCTATCTTGTTGACTGGAAGGGATATGGACCTCAAGAGAGATCGTGGGAGCCTAGTAACCATGTCCACGCACCTCGATTAGTACAAAGGTTTCACCAGAGATTTCCGAACAAGCCAAAACCCCCGGAGGGAAGAACCTTGGGAGGGGCCTTGAGGGGGGTACTGTCATGATGCCTACCTCCAAGGAGCCAGGTCCGACCCAGCAACCCCAGAGGCAGGCATCATTTCCCCCAGGGGAGTGCCAGCGGGCCCAAGCTGGGGCCCTTTGGACGCAGTCCTGGCGCCTTAGGCGCCAGGCTCATGTTGGAACCCTGTCCTGGCGCCTTAGGCGCCAGGCTCATAAAGCTAGACATGTGTTCAAGTGTTTTAATGTGCACTTACCTGATGCAGACCATGCTGCCACATCCAGGCCCTCTTGAGGCCTGAATGGAACTACTTTACCTGTGGGATTACTTTCCACCCGGGTGTGGTCGGGGAAGGCTACCTACCTGATCGGAGGAAGGATACACACTTGGAACTTCTTCCAAAGCTATTTAAACCACACCCGATCAGCAACTCACGCTTCGCGTTGTTCTGCTCCTCGCAGCTGGACGCTCACCGTGTCAGCTCCTGCATCTGGACCTCAGCCACGCCTGTCAGTATCCTGGGTCACCTGCAACGGGAGGCAAAAGACCTTACCTGCTAAATCAGCACCACAGAGACATCACACCGACGATCCTGAAAAGGAAGACATCATTTAAAAAGCATTTCGCTACGATCGCTGCATTTCACTCACCTTTCCTGGACACCACCATCTTCAGCAGCGATCATCCGGATCCACAGCCACTTCCCAGAACCTAGAGAGAAAGACAAGAACAAGGTGAGAGAAGGAAGGGAATAGGAAAAGCTCAGTTTCCTTCTAAGTCTTACCTGTTGGGTCATTGCCATTTCATTTCGGGTCTTGCCGCTTCCAGGCATCCGGACCCCGGCCCCTATGGGGAAAAAAGACAAAGACATTGAATGAGCGAATGCAAAGACATTACCCGAGCGCTCATCCAGAACTTACCTATCATTTACTGGAACTGCACGTATCACTTCGGGTCGGCGCCATATCTCCGGCATTCCGAACCCCGGCCCCTAAGGGGAAAAAGACAATGAACATTATTATTAAGCTTGGACTTTTGAACTTGCAACAGAACTTTTACAGAGCCTTACCTGAATAGTCAAGCTTACCTGAACTCCCATAATCCTCAATCAAGTGAAGTAACTGGGTTTCAACGCGCCCCTGCATCAGAAGCAGGATGGAGAGCTCATCCTTCCTGACCCTAAGGTGAGACTTCACAGGGAATCGTGGAAGGGTATCGTGGAGGGTTGGAAGAGAGTGGGAGGCTTGAGCATAACTCAGTCAGTAGGTAATACTCCCTTTTCACGCACAGGGGAATATTCCTGCGAGCCGGAGAAGCCAGAGTAGAGGGGCCCTTCCTGTCCATCTTCAGAGTCCTGCGCTTCACCATTGAAGAAGCATCAGCACTCGAAGCCAGACCTGCGCCTCCGTGGGAATCAGGTGAGCGTTACAGCTGGGGGTGCTTTGACAGTTGCTTTGAGGGGTAGTGGCACCTCTCTTTTTTGAATCATCACATCACAGAGGATTGCAATCTCCATCACTATCTCCCCATCATTTTCTTCTTAGCTAAAAAGTTCTTCGTCTCTCAAATCCCATAGGTCCATATTGGCGTTGATGCACAGTACTGTCCTCCACTGGCATCCCTGCATGTCCATTGCAATTACCACTATTCTTTGTGCTGACACCTGCACTGCATGTATGTCTAGGGATACTATTGATCCTGGCACTATTTATGGGTCTGCAATTGGGCGGAAAATGAATTCCGAGGGTACCCTCCATTTTTTACTCTTCAATTCTGGCACCACTCTCGCTAGTATTCTCAATCCTTGTGTGAACATATCTGGATTTACAGGTGTACCATGTGTTTGCGGAAAGTGTGCTTGAGTGTGTATGGCTAACATGGCATGAATCGCACATATACCTGGTGTAGAGCACACTATTCCTCTGTCAGTAAAGGATATGGTCATGCTGAGTTTGCTGAGAAGGTCCCTTCCCAGCAAAGTAATGGGCGACTCTTCATAATACAGCAGGGGTGCCCATACATTTTTACCCCCCACTTTTATGTCTAGCTCTTCAGTGTATGGAACCTCGACCACCGCCCCAAAGAATCCTCACGTTTCCAAGTCTGATTAGAAAGCGGGAACCTACCCTCCCTGAAGCATGATTTTTCCACTACCGAATCCACCTTAAAAATGAATTGTTTGTTTCCTATCGCTGCCCCTACAAGTAGTTCCTCTGCTGCGTTAAGGGTCGTCGACAGTTCTGGACACCAAGTGTTCCCTGTGGGCTGTCCTATGCTGAGTTCCATGGGAGTTCATCAACGTCAAAAACATTTCCTGTTACCATTGCCGTCCCTCTACAAGGGGCGAGTGCTCCATTTGTGGTGGTTGCGTAAGGGTTACGGCGAGTGGGGCAGTATGTTCATGGACTGGGGGTGTTGAGATGTGTTCTGTGGGGGCATCTGGTGCTCATTCATATACCTAGGGTCGGGCTGGCTTTCTCTTCTATTCCTACTCATTGGTAACCCATAGGGTCTTCCTGGGTGGGGGATTCCATTCTGTTGTTCGGCTGGGTACAAGTTAGTGGGCCTGCTCTGACATTCTCTCATGAAATGCCCCCACCTCCCGCAATTCCAACACTGTCCTTGCCCTCCCCCTTGGGCCCCCCATACCCGGTACACCCTCCTCTTGGCCTCCTGAAGCCTCCCCTATTGACCTGTCCACCTCTCAACAGCCACTGTGGTCCGTCATACTGGTTTTCCCCTGACCATGAGTCCTGGCTGTTACCTGTCCAGTTCGCTGCCATTTGCACCGGTATTCCCATCTGCCCGTTGTCCTCCTCCCGCTCCCTTCCTGTCGTGCTGATTGCTGCTGCTGTACTAACCTTGCTTTGTACTAATTTTGCCCCATCTGCCAACCGCCGCTGAGCTATCCCCTTTCTTTATCTTTGATCCTTTTACAGTGTTTGAATTTCAGGCCATCCCTTGGATTCTATCCCAGCTATTTTATCAAGGGCTTTCTGTACTTCCTTCGGGAGCCCTCTTTTTATAATAAAATAAAACAGGGAAGTTGATTGGTCCCAGGCCGTACCCATTTCCGCTCTCCACATGTCCTTCACCCGGAGAATGAAAGACATTGCATCGTCCTGATCTCCCATCATACACTGCATAACTGACTGTAAATCTGGTGTGGCTGGAAATGTTTCCCTCAGGGCATCCCACACTCATGCCCGTACTGTGTTGAATGAGGCACCATCATGGCAGTCACAATCGAGTGTTATTCCGGGAAACCCCACCTTCGCCCAGACCCTGTTTGCCTGGTCTCCCACTGCAGACACCAGCAGGCTCGTAACATTCCCCACTGCCAAGGGCACTCCTGCCGTGTGCTTCTCAAATGCGTATATCCACTTACTGGGGCCTTCGGACAGTGGGGGTAACTGTTTGATCAACTTGGCCTTTTCCATTTGGGCCCATGGTAAGTAGTTGGGCCTTCCCGCCCCCCTGTGTATCAATGGCAGCTGTAGATTCTTCCCCCCTTTGTTAGTACTCACCTTCTTCCCTTTCTTCCCTATGACCGCCATGCGTCCTGTTCTGTTCCTTAACCGCCCTCTCCACTCTTCCATGGGGGACAATCCCTCCCCAAATGAAGCCCCTCCTGTGGCAGTTCCTGACCTCCTTTCTTCTTCTACCTGTTCCTCTATGTCACACCAACATTCTTCATCCCTTTCTGATACCACCCCTGCCTCTTCTTGCTTGCGTTCACTATCAGCTGTGTTTATTTCTATGATTCGCGTAGGGGTGTCATTTACTGTAAATAGTATCTCTACCTTTTTCCATTCTTCTTCTGCCGTCCCATTTACTCGGCCGAGGAGTCGCGTCTCGCTCTATTCTGGGGCTGAGTAACCCTTCATGTTCTCCCATTGCCTTAAGGCGGGACAGCTCGGTTCGAGCCATGGTTAGTCGTGAGTCTAAATCCTGCGTGAGTTACTTGATGTCAATGGTGGGGGTACTCACCTGTCCTGTTATTCCCTGACTTTCATACGGGGGTGGTGCTGTGGCGGATGGCTTAGGTGTTGATGGCAATGTGGGTTGTGCTACGTATACAGGCTCACTATATCCTTCTGAGGGCACTGGTTTTGTCAATAAAGGGTATACATGCGTAACCTCTACCGTATTCTCATTGTGTAATTGGCCCTTCACTGCCAGTTGTTGTCAGGAGAGAAGCATTGTACTCGCCATTTTTAAAAGGGGGGACTTCTTCGAACAGCCGCCACAGGTCCAATATTTCCTTCCTGTTTTGCAACTGTTTTCCTTTATACTTAATGAACAGACAGGTGGCAACCATATCTAGCACAGCCTTATCGAAAGACCCCCCTTGGGGCCACACTTGGGGCAATCCTTCTACCTTAACTCCGTGACCCACTGAACATGGTCCATGGTTGATTTTCTCCTCGTATGCTGGCAGAGTTTTACAAATATGGGCTAGGGCCGTCTCTGCGCCCATTGTACCCACCTGGAAATGTTATTCAACTAACAATCCTTTTTTAAACTCTTACACCTCTTATATGACCAAATCAGTATGTTATGCAATCTTCTTAAACATTTTTTTACTTTTTACTCACTTTTCATCAAGTCTAAACCACATCGATTTAGGCACAATTTTCTTAAACGCAATGTCAAACCAATTTCATCAATGTTCACCAACAAGAAACAATGCTTACACAAAAAACGGACACTCAACAAATATCACATACAACAAATAACATAGACAACATAAATTCTACTTCACCTTCCCTGTACCCCCTTTTACCCCTCCCTGATCTTTTTTTCCCTTTATACACTCCCTTTAAATAGTTCTCTCCCTTTTCTGTACCTGAATCCACCTGAGAGGGAGAAGGATAGATACGACAAAGTAGGAAAAAGCGTTTCTAAATACTACTCCGGGTCTTCTTTTGAGACCCCTACTTTTCTTTCACCTTAATTTTCCCATGTCCATATATCCTGTACTAGTCGAGATAGCACTATGCGGCGCCGCCTTCCACCCCCAACGGAGATAGGATCCCTTAACCTTTTTTCACCTTATTTTCCGTCACTATCCTAATGGCCATATGCGATAGACAAAGAGTAGGTTAGAATATAGAACAGACCCAGACCCCTAAGTCTTTCCCCCGTGCTATAAGTCTCTACACCTGTTCACCCCTACTTGTGCTTTGTTCCCTAATCCTCCTAATCTCACTCTCACCTGCTTTTTAATATCACCCGCACTTGATACTCACGTGTCCATCTTGATCCGAGACCCTCTGGACCCGATCGGTCAGTGCGCTGCCCCTCGCTCAAAGACCACGCCCGGCTCTGGCGAGTGGTACGGTGGGTTTTGTAAAGGGGGATCCCGTACCCTTTCGCCCTATTGCATGCGCACGTCTAGGTGGCGGATTGCCGTTGGCGGGTAGCTCTTGAGGGAGTGAGCTCCGTGTCATAAACAGGAGGACGTCTCATGCCAGAAGGACAAAAAAGAACGCTATCGCGTCGGGGTCACCAATGAAAGTGAGAAGTCCCCAATTTAAGGTACCGTAATTAGCGCCTTCCCCATTCCCATAGAGCCCTATGGGGCAAAAATGGGAATGGGGAAGGGCAATGGTGGAAAGGGGAATTACTGCCCCGCCAACCTTGGAAGAGGGCGGTAATTCCACTTTCCACCAAGGCGGTGCCGGTATTTTACCGGCATGAACCATGGCGCTAATAGCGCCATGGTTTACCGCCTACCGTGTAATGAGGCCCTTTATCTAAAATAGTGCAAGCAGAATCTACTCTGCTCACGCCGAGAGCGTGCTGCAGAAAACATGTTACAAATTACTTTTATACACTATTTTTGTCATCAAAAAGAGGGAAGGCCTAAAGGTCACATGTACAATTGGGATTGGTCACTAGGGGTGAACACCTATAGGTGCTAGAGGGTCGAAGGGCTGTGGTTGGCTCAGGAACACATGGTGTGATGATGATGCTTCTTGGGCCAATCGGTCAGCTGGGCTCATAGAATTGGTTTGCAGAATCGGCAACTGTCGAGATGTTTCTTTATTAAATAACCATTTGACATTTGCCCTTGTGGCCACACATTCCCATTCATCTATTACTATAATCTGCTTGGTCCAGCGAGCTCAGAGACCTGTGGGCTTAGGCACTTAGGAAAACATTTTTCTAATACATGTTAATTTATAACTGGGCATACGTCAAATACAGCTATTAAATATACTGTTTTGATCCATTGATAGGCCGGCTTAACTGTTTGTTGATACAATACAAAATATTATGACTAGCGAGGTGAGACTATTGAGGTCACAGTGTGGCCTGGAATGTCCATCTGACAAGCAACAGAGAGGGCTCTTAATCTAAGGCTGGATTTACACATTAAAGGCTAGGTCACAAGAGACACATACCATCATGGGCATAAATTGTATTGTGAGGGTTAATGACCGGTTCTTTAAACATCATTAAATCTCTGCTTATCTGCTTTGACACTATGAAGGGTGGAGGAGAATCGAAACACCTTTGCAGTGTAGTTCTGCATTGCATGGAAAATCAGGGCCTTCAGGAGTGGGTTTTATATGAAGGCCTTTTACATGTGGCTTATTACACTTTGGTTACATTCGTCTAAAGACTTATAATAAAAATATGCGCATACTTAGATTATTGTCCATTCTTTATTAGTCAGTTCATGATTCTAACATAGTGTCATAATACGAACATACTGGTCAGAGTGATTGGTTACTGTATTGGCTTTACACAATATCATGCATGTATTTATATTTAACTTAAAAACGAGGTAGATTTGTGCTGGCATGTACAGTATTATGTTTGGTTATGCATTTTGTTATTGCAATCCATTTCTATTAAACATAGTTATACTATACGTTAACACATATCACACTTTTATAACTGTATTCTAACGTTAGAGCTTTTAATCACACATATATAATACAATATACTAATGTGTTTATTGTTCTACTATAAGTCTTACATTATTCTACAAACGCATGCGAGAAGGCACTTGATTTTCTTCTATTGGGGCGCGATCAATTAAACATACTTGAGGGTCGCTTCTAGCTGTTTGATCATGTGTTAGGGAATATGGGGATGGTATTCTTTATGGCCAGGGTCTGCGGGGTGTGAGGCAGGTTTATAGAGATGAACAACTTCTGTTATTGGCCCCTGTGCTGGGCCGTGTCAGGGTCAATGAAGTAAGACGAAAGACAGAAGATACAGTGTAAAGTTTGTTGCATTCTCGCGGCTAGTCTCTCATGAGAACCAAACAACTGCAGAGATGGCACAGGGGAGGAGGTGGGGAAGTAGCTTGCTCGCTGTGTGTGCCTGGCTGGGAGAGCTGCAGGCCTGTGTTCTAAGTTCACAACTGGCCTGCCAATACAAAATAACAAAATGGAGTCGGTAATACACAAAATGGAGCCTCATCCACCTCTGGGTATATACTGTCTTAAGGGGGGTTACAGTTTGGGGGCAAACCGCGCGGGTGCTCTGGGGCCGGGGCCCTGAACCCAAAGCAGCCGCAACTGGGTTTACCCAAGAAGTGTAACAATGACGGGGGGGTTCCAAGACACTCTCCTCCCACTCAACTGCTATACTTCAGCTGATGATTTAGCCTGCAGTAGAAAAGCACAATGATAGGAAAATTAAACCACTGCCACCAGCCATTTAAAGTATTGAGGGTAACATAAGAAATGTTACATGAGTGAGTAGGAAAAGGGGGCTACTAAGTGACCCTCCAGCACTTCACATAAAATGGGGTGTGCTGGACCTACAAAGGGAAAAGGTAAGTAAAGTCTATTTATCCTTACTATTCTTGGGAACAGTAGTTCTCAAAAGAAAAGGTATTTAAACCTTAAGAGAAATCTAAAGGTTTTCTCTGTGGCACTCTACTGAAGGTGCTGTGTGTCACCATACGAAAAGTAGATGCCTATGGAGTTTGTCAGACTCCAAAAACAAAGGAAACACATAATCCAAATCAGATCAAACACATGAGAGAGAGAAAAAAAGGCCTCACATGGTTAAAATTAAAATGTCCTAAAGTCCAGCAAAAGAGCTGGGGCTCTCTAAGGTTGGATGAATTCAGCACTAAAATGAAAATGCTCCCTAAACACACACCAACACTCCCACTTACACCATCTTTGAAAATTGTACTCTAAATATCTTTACCAATGCCAAACATTGTCATAAGGCTGGGAAGATATATCAGGGGCAACAAAAAGCAAGACAAGGTAGTGCAACACAGGTGCGAATCATAGGCCTGCGCTTTGCTATGGGTCTCTGGTATTAAGCGCGTTATAAAAGATTAATTAATTAAGTAAACATAATGTCCTTATCACAGTACTATATTGTTCGCTTCCTCCTCCTTTTCCCTGTTTTGATATCTCTTCATCTGTACTGGATGAGGTGCAACTTATAGTGACTACCAAGGCAACTGGCAGACTTGAATGACAGGTAGAGACCATTACAAAACTAGTGAGGGGGTCATTGTCTGTGAGTACACCACTGTTCTTGGACCAGATGGCAGATGTGGACATTATGTCAGGATCCTTCTCTTATACTTTAAATGACGATCCTAATCGCAGCCTGCTAAGGTGATTGCAAGACATCAAAGGTTCGGATACAAACACCTTCACTGCCCTGAACTGTGTCCTAAACGCGCTTGTCAAGCTCTGTGAAAATATTAGCACAGAATTGAGAGGCCACACTTCCAGCTTTTGAGAAATTGAAAGAAGAATTATGTGTTGAGTAAATCAGGATCATTTAGTTGCGATTGTGTAAACTTGCTTAGATTTTGGCATCAATTTGCTTAATGATCAGTCTGAATCTATGGATGGTACTTCTAACACCAGGATGCCTTCTACTATGCTTAACTCTACTTTCAACCCATCCAACATTGAAGAGTCTTGCATTATCACAGAGCCAATGAAAACAATGACGAGGAGATCTAACCAGGACAGGGAATTCAAACAAGCTGCTCTACAAGCAGGAAAAAGTCCAAATATCAACGATTTCCAGGAACCAAACATAACGCATCCTCGAGGACATGTCTGAGGATCTTGATGAACAGAGCTAAGCAGGACCTTAACAATATTGGCATTGTTCTAACTGATTGGGCGAATTATGATGATCATACTATCAATGATAAATCAAGTTCTCCGCCCTCATTACAGGAAGAACAATGACCTATTGAAACAACAACAGAAAAGAAAAAAAACAAAGAAATCAGCTTTAAAAAACAATATAAAGGCTTGCTCCTGTATTTTTAACTATTTTTGATCTATAAATGTTACAATGCCATTATGGAATAGCACCAAGAAGAGCTGGACAACAGAAGTCAATCTGAGCGAGTATCAACCAGCTATCTTCAAGAACCCAAGGAACAAATTGAATCCCATTCATTACATTGGTGCCTTTGCAAATCCCTGTTCATTCAAAGGCCTCAAAGTAACCAGCCTCGGGTAAATGTGGCAAGCACACATACCGTTCCTAAACAAGCTCTTCTCCTAGTAATAGACATTGAGGATAGTTTGGTAAGACATGGTTGTGCTAGTATTAATACTGATTTGATTCCATTGGAATGAGGCTTGGAGTTTGTTTTCTCCAAAAATGGCAAAATCATGTTAAATATGAGTAACGTTTGCTCATTGATGCAGGAAACGCCTGGTTTAAGGAATTTGAAATCTGCAGTCTTGCTTAAAATTGAACCTATTGATGAAAACACAAATGATATTGTAATCATTCACCTTTGATCTCAAATTGTTTAAAAAATACTCGTAGAGGTAGTAGACCATCTCCTCACTCTGGGTTATGAACTGTTTCATCTGATTGAGAGAAACCGGAACTGAGCTCATAGCAAACATAAACATTTCTAGGACAATAGAGTAACCCAAGGGGAACTACTCATATTCTGCTCAAACAGTGTTTCAAACAAAAAAGAGGTACACTTCACACAGAACGACAATCAGTGATAGAAGTGTACCAAAAAAATAGTTAAACTGTGACACCGATGGGTGACAGAGTTGGAAGGAAACTGAGCAACGTGCAACACATTTTTCAAGGGTTGCAGTTATGCTACTTGAAAGACAATTGAGTTGAAAAAGATTTGAGTTTAGCTGTAACTGTTATTTTTTTTTATTTTTTTATTTGAATTCTTATGTATCGCGCCACTCGCCTGCAGGCGTCAGGGCGCACACGAAACAATACAAGACAAACAGATGGAGAAAGCATTAGTAAAAATCAAGGTTGAATGAGTCAATGGTATCAGACCGAGGAAGCCTGGGGTTTAATCGGGAGGGTGATTAAATAGCAGTGGTAAAGTGGATAAGTGTGCTTTAACTTCATAAACAGCAGTTCTGGAATGGTGAAAATGGTTGCAAAAAGTAATGGTGCTGTTTACTATAAAAAATTAAAGTAGTGGAACTCCGCTCCCGACCGTTCCCGCTCACTTCAACCACTGATGACAAACAGGTTAGACGGAAATCACTAAAGGAGGAAAGCTCTAAATTGGATGTGGTTAACTACACTCGTTCAATCACAGATAATAGTGGATGCACCAGGGATGGGACCTCTTTAACACTGGATTTGTGAGGGTGATTTCCTTGAATTCTCCAGGCAATAAATCCCTATTTCCGACTGTCCAGACTTTCCAACACGTGATATAATTAGGTTGCAGGAAGTATGACATTGATAATTACCCCACTTAGATGGCTTTAAAACCATACTACAGAAAGTACAGAGGGTGACTTTCAGAGGGTCTTCTCACAGCGACCAGAACTAAATCTATTGGTAAACCTGATTTATGGATGTAACCCTGCCCAAGTTTCCTGGCAACTAAACTGCATCTCAAGTGCTCTTCTGTCCGTCAGGAAATGTTGGTAAATACTCTTTATTGAAACAAGGCCCGGATGGGTCCAGTGGAATTTGCATATCACTTGACAGGGTTGCAGACAGGTGGCATGCAGTTACAATTCTAATTGTATTATCTTGGGAAGGGATTGGAATTCATTCTGCCCAGATCAGAACTCGTGCTTGGGCTTTTCAAACAGTGTACACAATGGAAACAATACATGCTTGAATCGGAATACCCATGTTTGGGGACATTTCTGTAGCGTATCGAATTTTTTTAAATGACAATGTAACTCAGAGGGAGATGAGGGCTACATCACCAAATTGTATTCAGGTGATTTATACTCTTACATCAATCATAGTCTTGTTAATCAGCCTCTGACACCAGTACATCATTTGAAATAATCTCAGCCTGCGCCAGTGATCACAATTGGCTCCAGACCAATCTAGTCGTAGCTCGGAAAGACAGCTTGCCACATATAAGGTCTATGGCAGCTTCTGCCCAGGGAAGTCCTATGTCCTAGACATCTAGGGACATTTCCAGATACATCACTGGTCATACAGGCCGGATAGACTCTTTGTGGGTTGACAAGTGTCATTCACATGCACCTGGTAGATTTAATACATTTATCTCAGAATGTAAGAACAAGTTCTTAGGAGGAAAAGCCAATATATCTCAGTATAGTTGAAAAAGGGAAAAACGTAAATATGATAATAATCTACACATGAGGATAGAGGAGCTGCGTAGAAACATCAAACTGGTACAACAATCTTTGGAGATGAGTTTCATAAGGAGGCATCTGGGCTTAAACGTGAATATAAAGATTGGGTACGGAACAGCAGGATTTGAATGATGCTGAGAGCTAGCCAAGCAATGCTTCAAGTACTTATCAACCCTGACTAACTGCAGAAAAAACTGAGAAGTTAACTCAGAAATCATATCAGAGGGAAAGTGGATTTGGCATTATTATTATTATTATTATTATTATTATTATTATTATTATTATTAGTAAACTATTATTAGTTTAACCTGGTGAGTTTTTCTGTTGGCATGTTTAGTTTATTGACTAAACATGCCAACAGAAAAACTCACCAGGGTAATTTTTTATACACCCTGGTAGAGTATTGTAGTAGCATTTAGCCTACTGCACATTGTTTTGCTAATTCAGTCAGAACCATTTTATATACTGGTTTTACTTTGATGGTTTGTTTATTTTTGATTTATGTGCAATCGGAGTGTTTGTTCTCTTTTCTCTCACTATTTTGTGTACCAATTGTATGTGATAAAAATTATTTATGAGTTTAAAAATCAAATAATGATACCCTTTTGTATTAAAGTAACTTTGTACCCAAAGGGCATTTCTGTTTTTTGTGACTTACGAGGACAGTCTCTATAATTGAAAATAGTTTAGAAAATGATGACAAGAATTATTATTGTCATAAACGTGGGTATTCTGTTCATTTAAAACTGTATTCTGCCCCGACTCACGCTAGCACACAGGGGCACTCCTATTGCTTGAAATAACATGAATAAACAATGAACACTGCAAGCAAATTAGAGTCAATAGCAGCAACTTTGGATGCTGTGTCTGGCCTCTGCTCCAACCTCATGAAGGAACATTGTGAACTAAATACATTGGTGGCAAGGATTGCCGAAAATATCAAGTATAACAGTAAACAAGCAGTAGAGTGCACATTAGAAAATTAGAAAATGTGGGCAAGGAGGGGGAATTTGTAGATAATTTGAGAGAACTGTGCTTAGCTATAACAGAGTATTAAGGGGGTATTGTGAACAAAATAATAGCGAATGAGATACAAATTATTGTTGAGAGTCCAGAGAATGTGGCTGTTGGTTCTGAGGGTGAACAAAGCTCCTCGTATGGGAGTAGAAAGAACACTCGCCATAACGAAACATTAAAAATGGTCAAAGAAAAAATGTACATTTGGAAATATTGGTAAGGAAAATTCAACTAGAAAGAATAGTGCCTCATTGGTGGAGATGAAAAAGAAAGATGAGTCTTTAAACTAACACAAAACAATCCCTAAACTGCCAACTTCCCCAAAAGAGGCATTTAAGCGGAGAGGGGTCTAAAATCCCAAATTCTCAAATCATCCCACGTGTTTTCTGCCCAGCTTCCCTGGTCTTTAGGTGAGGGGAGGTCTGAAATCCAAAGTTGCTAAATCTCCCTGGGTTTATTTCAAAACAAAAGTGTGGGTGAAATAATAGTTGCTGTATGCATTTGTACACATCTGTAAACCCAACTGCTAGCCTTTTAAGCGCGCAGGAAAATCAAAATTGCATAGCACTGCATGTGTACATAGGGTTTGTTCATTGACTAGTTTTGGTTATTTCTAGAATTGAAATTGGGGTAAATTTAAGTACTGTGATTTGTGTTTTTTCCCAATCAACTTGTGTGATTTATTGTGTAAAAAGAAGTTTAATTGTGAGCCACAAAGAAGGTGGTGTGTGTAGTTTTGGTGTGATTTCCATTATTTATAAAATATATTTCCTGTACACTGGCCTGGTTCTTGGCTCATTGAAAGCTCAATGGGAGGGATCCCAGGGGCATTGTATAAGACTGAAATAGGGCTGAATAAAGAACTGACATTAAACAGTTTACTGTGTGATGACTGACTTGGGGAGGGAAGGCACTCCCCTTGTTGAAAGCGGCCTCTCAATAAACCAATACACCTCATTGTAACTTGCCCTTTTGATATTGGCCACACAGAAACATGTGAGGTTGGCGTATGTAAATGCACTGAACAGTATTCTGTAGGAAGCAGGTGCATCCCAGGTTACATGCAGATGCAGGACCGTTGCAAAAAAGTGTGTACAATATTTGCTGTGCAATTTTTGAAATCTCGTATCTCCTCTGCAGCAATTTGAATTGTTCCTTTAATAGAAACTATAGCCAAACTGTTATGAAATAACAGCATTAGGGTGCAGTTAAACGTGCATATGGTAATGATCTAATCGTTTACCTTTCCTTTTTTGCCAAGGGGAGCCAGTGAGCAGAAATGACCTACCAGGTGTATTTGTTTAACAAAAAATGCACATTTAAAGCTTGCTTTCCAGATCGCACCTTGTGGTGACAATTGTTTTTTGATATGTGACAGCTTTTGCATTTACATACTTCATTGAATACATGCTCTTGGTCCTGTGTGCCTTCTTACCTTACAGTCTAATTCCTACTTTGTTAAAGAAACATTTATCATTAGATCAGAAGCTTGTCTACTCAATGACTCAAAACTTAGAAATACCAGGAGCATCAAATGCATTCGAATTACTGCAGGCCTTAGCTCTCTGGGTCATTAATGATCCTAGGGAGACGTGGCCAGTGCAATCCATATTGAAACATCAGGAAACTGTATCACATCACAGATCACAAAACGGACAATCATTGAATCACTACTCCTAAATTCCATTACTAGGCTCTCAAGTGAAAAAGCCCATTGACATTTCATTGATACCAGAGTGTACTACTTCACTGGGATTTACTAATGGCAAATTTTAGGAACACATAAACCTAGGAGCTATATTCCCCACACAATACAACACCTACCATTTTGCCTCTGCTTTCTGTTTGCTCTCTCATGTAGATCCCTTATTTATGTTATTTCTAACGGACTGGAAAACAGCCCAACGGCATAGAAGCACAGGGACAAGTAACACAACAACAGATAACACAGAGGAGAGTTCAGCAGGTGAGAACTCATGGAAAATCACTCCAAGAGTAAAGTCTTCCGTCTGTGTTTGAATGAAGCTATAGAGTTACATACTCTTAGATCCGGGGGTAAGTATTCCAGAGACGAGGAGCTACTGCAGAAAAACAAGCATCTAAAACCTGAGATAACTTGGCTGTGGGCGTTTGAAGCAAGCCTGAGTTGTTTGATCGCAGAGTTCGCCTGGCAGGAAGCCATGCCAGCTGCTTTGCCAGATAGACAGGACTTTTCCCGAAGAGACAAGCGTGGGTGGTGCATAATGTACGGAACAACATTCATTTATGGATAGGAAGACAGTGCAGTGATTGACTACTCGAACCGCAGTATTCTGGACAACATGCAGGCGGTTGAGCTCTCCTTTACCCACTCCCTGAAGTCAAGGCGGGAACCTATTATGGCGCGAGCCAGAGTTGCACTCTCTGCAGAGCCCACAAATGGCTTGATTTGCATCAACAGCTTGATGTAGTAGGATGAGCAGGACACAAAATGGCTAACATGCCCTTTCATGGTGAGCTCTTGATCAATTACACCACCCAATGTTTTTACTTTAGGTAATGTTGCCAGCTCACACTCAGCAACTTGAAAGGTGCAATAGGCTGGGCCCATGTGTTGCATGTAGTGCTCATTGTTTGGAGCAGTCCTGACCACCAATGGGTATCCTAGCACTTGTCTGCATTAAGTGGGTAAAGTTAGTATGCCCTGCCATCATTTGAATTTACTTGGTTATAGAACTATACCGATGGCTATGGCTAGCGCTCAACTGCCTGAGCCATCCCAGGCGATTTATAATTCTGCCTGCATTATGTGGGATAATGGAAAATGTCTGTTTCTGTGACAGGTTCTGTTTGGATCCATATGTCTATGGAATCTATTGGGTTGTCTTCACATAAGTTCCATAGCATATATGTAGTATGCATTATGATATGGCGTAGAGTTGCTTTAAATATGTGTACATATTGGAATGCGTCCACTTGCACTGCATCTCTGAGTGAAGGCATTTTGTACCCCCGCAGGTTGTGGCAGATTAGGTATTCACGCATGAATATCTGATCAGCATTGCATTGCCATGTTATGTTATGTCACACTATGTTGTAGCATGGTATGGCTATGTTATGGCAGCTTGCTAAATGCAGGAGTTTACACCACTGTCTTGCTTGTGTGTGGCATTCTGCTCATGATGGTGTATGCCAAGGCACTGTTCTGCTTTGCAATTCACCCATTTGATTTGTCATGGTCTACGTGAGCCCATTTCAAGTCTGAAATGCTTTCCAGGAGCTAGAATATTATTCTAGATCGAGGCTCTACACTCAAGGCAGGGTTATTCTAGAATGTACCCAGAACCTGAGTTCCAGGGCTAGAATTGTTTGACGTGAGGTCTAACTGCTACACCACAGGTGCATTGTAGGTGCAGTACTGTAATTGCAGCGTGTCTGCCCCTCAATTCACTTGTCCTGAATTACCTCTATCTAAGGCTGTGTGGGCGTGGCTTAAGTTCAGGAGTGACTTGAGCCATGTGCTTGTCAAACCAAGCGTTCGCTTGCAAAGCTTGCTCTGTGTCTGTCTCTGCGACTAGCAGAGCTGTCTCTCACAGCACAAGGGGCGTGGGCCTGCTGCAGATCTCTCGCCCCTCATCTGGCTGTGCTGGCTATGTGTTAGCCGGCCCCCACCTTTATTCCCGGAACGAGTCCCGGCGGTTGCTTCGTCAGTAGCACAGAAGTGTATTTGACTTATTGTGAGAGCTTTGGAATGCGACTCCCTTTATCTGCAGGCTGCACAGAGGCGCGGTTTTCACATTACATGAATTAAGGCCTCAATTCACTGTGTTATCTTCGAATTCCAAACATGTGGCTATTCATTTCAATGCTTGAAATACCTGTATGTAATATTCTAAAATGTGTTCGTTAACTTGCTCAAAAGAATTGTTATTGGCTTTTCTGCGCTGTGCTTTCTAAGTATTGTTGTCTGCCAATGCGCTCTGGTTACTGTGAGCTTTAATATGAACCGCATTAATGTGTCTCAGTTCTTATATCTAAGAGTAAGGGCCCCTATCATTTGTATGCAGATTCTAGGCATCCTAGCAACACATTTGCAGTCTTCGCCTGAGTAACTGAATGCCATTAAAATGCACTGGGCATGTTTTAGTATTGCCTTAGAATCCCATTTCCTCATGGAAGCAGGTCCTCAACTATTTAATATTATTCTCATGAACCTACCAATGCAGGGTTGCAGTGAGTGCCGTCAGCCACTGAGCTATCTGCTTTGTCAGTGACATTCTATTTAGGGACTGACTCTCTAAACCGTACGCATGCTGTTGCTGCATGCTATATCCTCATCTGTTCTATATCAGTTCTCATTGCAAAGTGCATGCATCATTATTGATACCTCCTATAGTGCTTTACACCCATGGGTCTCAGAGCACTGGAATCACACGTGACATTATTACCCCACTAAGACTGAGTTGACCCTGCCATGGTCCAAACCTGTCACAGCAGGCTGCGCACAGTTATCAGGAGCGAGCGCTCATCACACTGTGCTATTTGACCAGCAGGCACGGGCAGTGCATTGTGCAAAACTGCCATGTTTAAAAGGAGAGAACCTTATATGTCTCACACTCTAGTGTGCACATGGTATCTGTCTAAGACTATATAGGGGGGAGATGTATATATATATATATATATATATATATATATATAAACTTTGTTAAAGGGACGTTATTGTTAAGTTGCACAATTACAAGTAAAATCAGAAAACCCCTGAAATTCGCCAGTTATGGTAAAGTGAGTGTAGTAACCTAGTGCATAGATGTAGCATAGCGCTTAGAGATATTCATTCTTGGTGTTCAATCTGATAAGAGCGCAGTGTGTGTATGTGTGACTTGGAAGTGGAGCTTTGTGAGGCCTGGAATGGGGAGAGTGTAAGGGTTCCAGGATGGACGGTTGAGGACACGCAGGGAGAGGGCCAAGGGAACAGCAGGACATCACCTCATCTCCTTATCCCACCTTTCCTACTAGAACTGTAACAAATAAAGAAGACTTACTTTTGATAATCCTAGCTCTGGAGTGGTTCCTGTTTATCCTGTTTGCATTGATAACCACTCCCAAGATAACACACTGAGCAACCATAACTCGCGCCACCACCGTGCACTGCTAAGACTAACACCCAGGACACCAAAGATGACATTACAAATATCATTGATGACATCACCGAATACATCACATGTCTAGCCCCTTCTTTTTTGTTCACTGTCATATTTAGGCAGGTGGTTTTATTTACTGACAGTCAGAAACGTAACTTTCAAAAGGCATTACATGTATAGATATTGCTATTCTCACATGTTCTTACACTACTTTCCTTAGAATTTAATCGCATCTTATGATTTACATGTATAGGGGTAGAAGCAGGCCTGAAACACAGCAATCATTTTTGTGCGTGAATACAATCATGTAGATTATACACAGTTGCTAATGATACTGCCTCTTGTTTGCTTACTTTACTCTCCATATATAAGCCCCATATTTGTATGCATTGTAGTCTATTTATGTTTTGTGTGTATTAGTAGAAATATGTAGTAAGTGATGCATTATTAGCTTCTTAGTACATGTTTCACAGTACGGAAAAGTCTGATACAGAACCATTCACCTTTTTATTATATAACTTCGGAAAATGACAAATATTGCACCTCTGTGGTGTATGCTGCAGCCAATACCTACATTTCTGTATGAGTAGGTTCCTGTACTAGAAATAACACTGCAATAGAATGTTCTTTAGAACACTACATTGCATAATGAAGTATGTAGTTTATTACACATCTCCCGATAATCACTGATACTTTTCTGCCAACATTACATTCACAACCCTTTGTATGAAAAGTAAATGCACATGTGCTGTCATCAGTAATGTCATCAATGATATTTAGGATGTCATCTTTGAGGTCCTGGGTATTAGTCTTATGTGTTTAGCTTACCATAACTGGGGAATTTCAGCAGGTTTTCAATTTTACTTGTAACCATAACGTCCTTTTAACAACGTTTTTTTACTGAATTTCATAGGTTTTGATGAGTCCAACTTAACCATAATGTACCTGTAACAACATGTTTTCATTGAATTCCTTAGGTTTTTATGAGTCCAACTTAACCATAACGTCCCCTTAACCAAGTTTTTTCATTGAATTTCATAGGTTTTTATTAGTCCAACTTAACCATAACCTCCATTTAACAACATTTTTTCAGTGAATTTCATGGGTTTTTACCAGTGCATGCTATTTTCCTACAACTTACTAATATCATACATAGCAAATATAACAATATTTGTGTCACCTTAAAACTCTGCCATTCTCCACCTTCTGGAATCATTTTTTACAAGTCTATACACTTTTTGCAACTATTTCAACTAGTTTTGCATCCTTAAACATCTACGAACATCTGACTTCATTGCGGGCATTCCGGACAGTGCCACATGACCATATGCTGGCGCGCAGCATGATGACATGTCCGAGAACCCATCCACACTTCACGATAAGGTCCATCCTTCGTGGACAGTTCGGAACTGCATTTTGTACTGATCTAGGAACTTTCATCTTCAAAATTTCCCTTGCACACCTCCCACACCTTTTCACACTCATTATCCATTACCAATCTAGTACACAGTACATACTTGGAAGAATTTGATCAAAACTGCTATTTATCTTAAAAATGGCATCATTTATTGCCATGCCTCCTCCCCAGGAGCCACCACCAACACCAGCTGGAGGACCTTCACAACAGAAAAAGCGCAGTACTTTCAAAGACAATGAAGAGGACAAGAAAGATGAGGTAGAGGAAGTGCCTACTTCTAGCACCAAGGTTGAATCATGCGTGTGCCAGTTCTTTGCTACTGTTGGCAGTGTACCAAAGGCTAAAGCTACCAAAGTGAAATGCACTGAGTGCAATTTTGTACTCAGTTGCAGACTACCTGGACAGAACTCCTATGGGACCACCTCCATGTGCTGCCACACAAAATCCAATGACCGCAATTCTCTCAGAAAGGTTGTTCCTTTCTCAGCAAGTAGTAAGCTGTCTTCCTCCACCTCATCTTCCTCAACAAATACTGTAACCACACAGCCTGATGTCTGCAGCATTGGTGCATTATAAATAAATAAATAACGAGGGCTAGGGACCATTATCGTCCATTGTAGCCCCTGAAATGGGGGTTAAAGGCCATTAGCACCCCTGGTTTCCAAAGCGGGAACCCAGGGTGCTAAAAAATAGATTGTTCTTCCTATAGTGGGACGCCTGCAGAGCCCCACTGTAGGAAGGAAAATCCTTTTCCAAGACAGCCAACATGGAAAGAGAAGGCGGGGCTCCGTACACAGCCACTCTTCCCTTGCCATGGCAGCCTGCAAAACCCTGTGAACGTTATACTGCAAGCACTTTTTTTCCCTTTCAAACCTATCCTACCTTCGAATAACTTTACCACATAGCCGGTCCCATGTAGACATAGCCACTTTAACACCATTTTACATCCCTAGTGTTCATGGCCAGTAGCCAGATTGTCTGCGTCATGACCTTATGCCATGGCCCAGACAATTTGTCTACTGCCCACGGCCACAGGCTATACCTCAGTCACCAAAGTTATATGACTATTTTTTGTACCTACATTATTACACTTGTCAAAAAATAAAACAAGGGCACATTTGCAAAACCATGCTTTAATGTCCTTGCCAATGCTCCTCATGAGTTTGTTCGAAATCTGCCCATGTTTTATTTTTTTAAAAGTGTCAAAATATATGTATACAATAGTCATGTAACTTAGTCCCCACTTGACAAAATCCATTCAGTCTCTACACAAACATTGAAGGTTGGGTCTATAATCTTTCTCAATACTTTTGTCCACATTCGTCAAATAGCAATAAAGTTATAAGCCATCAATAATGTTGAGACCCCCCTCTAATTTTACCCCCTCCTGAGAAAATCCCACAAGACTTTAGAAAACCATTTATATCTAGATCCATAATCGTTTTGCCAAATGTTGTGCAGATTCATCATATATGCCTTCAAAATATTTTGGGACCCCCCTCTAATTTTGCTCCCTCGTGACAGAATCCCACAAAACTTTGCAAAACCATTCAGGATTAGTTCTAGAATAAAATTGCAAAATTACATGCAGTTTCATTGAGTGGCGCAAAAGTTACAAGCCATCCAAGAACTGCTTTTCCCCAACCCTGTAATGCAGAAATAGGTACAGATGTCCTAGGACATCTGAAGTGTCTGTGAACACCACAGGACTGCCCCAGGACATCTGGAGTGTTTGCAGACTTTCGGGGGTAGTCCGCTTTTCAATGTGTCCTATTCCTCGGGATTTGATTGCTGTGATTATCTAAAATGTGGCTATGTTATATAGTATGCAATGACATCATCGCGCATGCCTACGCGATGACGTCAGGCGTACTGTGTGCTAATCCCCCATTTTGGTTTGGGAGAAATGTTATGATGAGCTAATTCTAATTGTTGCGATTTTGTTTAGGCCATTCGATAATTATTATGTCATATTACTCGTGTGGGCTTGAAAGATTATAAATAAAACCTGGTTTGTCTTATGTGAAGAACTCTTAAATCACTAATTGGGTTCTTAGTGTGCTTTGTTGAGCATGAGAGGGTGAGTTATTATTTGTTGCAGGAAAAAACGTTCCTTTTCATGCAAATTAAAACACAACATTTTGATTTAGAATGATGAAACATTATAGCACACTTATAGTCAAAGAGTACACATTTTACATAATGTTGAAAAACCTTAAATGGTCTAGGTTGAAGGGAGAGATGCTGGACTCTTGAATGTTCAAAAGTAAGAGGTTACTACATGATTTAGAGGAAATTCTGTAGTTCTTGGTCTGTTTTTATGCCGGAGTGGTCGGTGTCCATGTTACAAATCCAAAATGCTTCTCGTTTTCTAAGAATTTTCTCTAAATTGCCTCCTCTTGGTGGTAATGTTATTGTTTGCATGCCGAAAAAAGTTAGTTGTGCCAGGTGTCCTAGGACATGTTTGGCTTGAAAGTGAGTTGCCAGGGGCAACCTGGTGTCTTGATTGGTGATTGCTCGATATGTTCACCTATGAGTGTCATTAATGCCCTTAGGGTACTTCCTACATAAAGTAGATTGCAAGGACATCTGATCTCATAAATTACATCATTGCTATTGCAGTTCATTAGTTGTCTAATTGGTATTTGAGTTCCATTTGGTTTTTGGAAACTTTTTTTGGCAGTTTCTGAGTATTTACACATCTGGCATTGTCCACATTTGTAATGTCCTTGTATAGGTGGTTGCAACCACATTGCTGATGTGCCAATTTGATGTTTTTTCTCTTGATGAAAATGAGATGGACTCAACATATCCTTTATTTTTTTTGTTTTACGAAAGGTTATACTAGGTTGGTCATCCAGGATATGTTGAAAATCCGGATCAACTTTGCGTATGTTCCAATTTCTCTTTATAATTTTTATAATTTGGTGATTATTGGTGCTATATGTTGTTATGAATCGTGTTTTTTCTGAATTTGCGAGCTATGGAATTTTGGGTTTATCTTGTAGGAGGTCTTTCCTTTGTACGGATTTGAGTTTTCTGATAAGTTTTATTTAAATGCCTCTGGATGTATCCTTGCTGTTTGATGTTCTGCATGTTGTTGGTTACAGGCTTTTCAAATTCTTCTTGGGTTGTGCAGTTTCTTTTCACTCTCAACATTTCTCCATACAGTATATTTTGGGTTACATGAATCTGATGCTTACAGCTTGCATGTAATGTACTGTTTACTGCAGTTGGTTTGATATAAAGTGTTGCATGGATAACACTTGTCTTCGATGTAGAGGTGAAGCTCCAAAAAGTCTATTTGTGATTGACTTTGTTGTATTGTTAATTGCAAGTTATATGTATTGAGATTTCGATAGTTATATTAATTCATGAATTGTTCTTTGGTGCCATAAAAGATCATAATGATGTCTTCAAAATATCTCCCCCAGTAACCCACATTATTGTGTGTAGCAAACGCAGTGTGTTGCCACACGTGTTCTAATTTGTAATGTCCCATGTACAGATTTGCGTAGCCTGGTGCAAACTTGGAAACCATTGCAGTTCCTTAGGTTTGTTTGTAGAGCTGATGGTTGAAGATGAGGATATTTTTTGTGAGGGTGAAATTAAGCATTTCTAGGATCATCAGATTCTGTTGAAAATAGGATACTAATCTTGTTTTCAGAAACCACGTTTGCAAAACCATGCATTCAGGTCCTTGCCAGTGCTACTTACACGAGTTTCCCTGAAATCCGCCCATGTTTTTTTGTTCAAAAGTGTGAAAATGTATGTACATACAATAGTCATATAACCAAGCCCACAACTTGACAAAATCCATTCAGACTTTACACAAACATTCAAGATTGGGTATACAATCTTTCTGAAAACGTTTGTCCACATTCGTCAAACGGCAACAAAGTTGTAAGCCATCTAAAAATGTTGAGACCCCCTCTAATTTAGCCCCCTCTTGAGAAAATCCCACTTAACTTTACAAAAACATTTATATCTAGATTTTAAATCTTTTTGCAAACTTTTGTGCAGATTTATCAAATGACACCACATTTATTAGCCTTTACAATATTTTGGGACCCTCCTACAATTTTTCCCCCCTTGATAGAATCCCACCGAACTTTGCAAGAATATGTATATCTAGATTTAAAATCGTCCTGCAAACATTTGTGCAGATTCTTCAAATAGCACCACATTTATAAGCCTTTACATTATTTTGGTACCCCCCTTTAATTTCACCCCCACTTTTCAGAATCCCACCAAACTTTGCAAAAACTTTCAGTACCAGGTCTAGAATAGAATTCCAAAATGTCATGCAGTTTCATTGAGTGTTGCCAAAGTTATAAGCCATTCAAGAACTGCACCAACATCTGAAGTGTCCCCGAACTTCACAGGACTGTTCGCGGTTGCGGAATAAAGGGCAAAGCGGGATCTCGGCGTGCTAAAAAAATTGATTTTTCTTCCCACAGATTTTATCTGACCAGTACAGCATGCAACGAGAGAAGAGGGACTACTATATAAGATAGAGTGATAGTCCATTCTCTACATAAAACCCCAACATTAACTCAAGACAGCGTGTGATGTGACCACCAACAAGAATAACTCTGGTAAATGGTCATGACAGTCGGGACCTATGTTGAATCACTGTGAATTAGTATAATCGTGTTCACATTGACTCAATGCTTATGTCAGGTGAGTGAACTTGATGTGTATATTTATTTTGATACAGGTTGTTCATTCCGATTGGTTCTGTTCGGATAACTTCTCTACACGGGGTCAATCCCGAATTATATCAGCTAGTCAGATTGAAAGCTATAGACTGAATCTCCAGTAGAATGGCCTGATTTTTCTTAAGTGTGGGAGACACTGTACTTGGGTGAAACTTAAAATATGCTGTTCGTGATTTTATGTATATGATGGGTTCTGTAGAGGTTAGTAAGAGGCTGCACCTTGTGTTTGCATTTACAGTGCTGGTGAAACTATAGTCGAGCAACAGCCAAGCCAAGTCCAAGCGACAGGACCAATTAATGCATCAAGAGAAGTTGGAAAATGGATACAGCATGTCTTGTGTATCCCAGGATACTGCTCTCGAAGTAAGCCTTTCCTATAATATGATACTAGGAACACCTTGTTGGATAGGTGACAGTCATTTATAAAGAACTGTCCCACAGATTGGCAGGTATCTGATCTTTCTCAAATGGCAGGACTTACTTGCCATAGATGCATACTTGTGAAGGGTGGTGATTTCACTAACTTACGTCTGGGAAGCCGCTCCTTGATCTCTATCACATTTGCAGCTTTCAAAAAAGACTTTTTTCTGACAACTACAGTGTATTTGTTTACAATAGATGACCACAGAACGTGCTTAATGCAGCGTTTGGCACTAGTTAAATGACATGACTTTGGAGAATGTTGTGTTTAATTTCTCCCTCATTGTTTTTTCTTTCGTGTTGTTATGTTAAGTTCCTGACTATCCCCTTTGGTCATATTCTAGCTCTTATTACACAGTCCCAGCATTGTGAGGAAACTTATATTCCTACATTTCTGCCCCGAATGACCAATTGATTGTTAGTAGGGTGTGTGTGAGTCTTTTTATCCGGTTTAATTTAGCTAGACTTGTCAATGTCTCATTTACTGGGTCATGTTGAGTAGTTTGAACTATGAAGTAAATCAGTTCAGTAATATTGTGGATCTCTGTGTGTAGGTGAAATTCAAAGTACACTACTCAGCCACTGAACAAGTGTTAAGAAGTGCTATACCCACAAGACTGCTACTAAACACCTGAAGTATTTCCATACAACAGAATATTGTGATTTAATGGAAAGAAACATGTTGGGTCCTTATGGTCTCATCTCATCTAGTATGACCTATTAATGTGCACCAGTTAGTGAGTCATTACATTTAACAGTTTGTTATTTTTCATCAATTCCGTTTTCTTTGTTTGTGGTGAATTGGTTATGGGTACTCATGTTTGATTGAATTGAAATTTTGCACGCATTTGTTGAGGCTCATTTAATTGATTATATTTTGTGCTAATGTGTATTTAGGTAAGGGTGCATGTGGGTGTGTGAGGTATATGTATCACTTTAGAATTATTTTGCTTTTTTTGGATGATGATTTAATGTCTAATATTTTTTGTTTTGCTTTAATTAAGTATTTCATGTTTGTAATAGACATTTTTTCATTACGTTTCCAATATTATTTGTCATAAATTCATTTTTTATAAGATGTATTAGCATTCCATTGATTGATGTTTTAGAATAATACATTTGTAATAATACTGATGTAGTGGATATGAATTCAATTCTTTCATGTCCAATTGTCTGTTTAGTGAACTTTGTAAACAGTGGAGAGCCTGGTTGCCCTTCATTCCCTACTTTGATGCACTAGAACTCTTGTGTCCTTATGTGTTTTTGTGTATACCTTAATTAAACCAGATATGACCAGAGTTTGAAGTACCTTGTGTCCCCATTTCTGTGTTTTGATTGAAACATGTTATTCTTGCAAGAATCTTTTCCCTAGTGAGTTGTATTTTTTCTGGCGTGAGCGTTTGTGGACGTGTGTTCATTTGTTACAAACACTTCAAAGTTATGGTAAGTGTTGTGAAAAATAAAAGGAGCTACAAGCCGACTTTGCATTACCACTTAGGGATTCCAGCACACAACCCTTTTATCACATACATATTTATGAAATACAAACACATATCAATTCGTATGTTCCCAAAATGCTTTATTTTATGCTAAGCAGAAATAAACCCCCATTGCTGCTATTTGTTGCATTGCCCCCTCTCAAAAGATTATTTTGAAAGAGTGCATCAGGAATCAATTTATTATTCTAGGGTTTGAAAATGTGCTTTGCTCAGTGAGACAAGTGCAACATTCGTATTGTGGCTAAAATATCTAGTGGAAGTGATTATTAGAAATTCACATTTTATAATTTCACAAAGAGCCAGTTTAGAATGTAAGTACAATTAAACCATTTTCTTGTTGTGTAATTGCTTCTTTTGCTGATAGTTCGCATCATTTTGTCCCTCAAAATGTTCTTCTTTCTTGGAAAGC
The DNA here is from genome assembly GCF_040938575.1 of Ambystoma mexicanum. Taxonomy (NCBI): domain Eukaryota; kingdom Metazoa; phylum Chordata; class Amphibia; order Caudata; family Ambystomatidae; genus Ambystoma; species Ambystoma mexicanum. The sequence continues at coordinate 1,157,434,097 of NC_090933.1, forward strand.
GTTGGGCTCTGATTAAAACCAATTATCTGAGAGCACCTAGGACATTTTTATTTTGAGTGTTGGCCAGGGCTAGTACTGAACCTATGCATTTGTCACAATATGAACACTAATAATTAAAAATATCTGTAATAACAAAAGCAAGCTCCTCAGAACCTACACACTACCCTCTAACACACCTCCACATACGGGCCATGAACTCTCAGTTTGATGGTGACATGTATGCAGGAAACATTTAGTGACAATTGTCTCTAAGCACCAGGCCGGCCCCCTCTTTGGTAAATACCTCTGTTGCTGCTGTTATCATTCTAAATCATCCTCCCCTCCTTCAAGTTATTAGTGTGTGTTCTCTGGTTCTGCTCTGGTTCTGCTTCTGTCAACAACAACTGGGGTGGCTCTAGCAATGTAGAGCAAGCAATTTGTAGGGGGATTAGATGAGGGTGTAGAGAGGGTGGAATTCTGGGAATCTTAAGACATCAACACTCACATGGAACCGTGATATGAACTGCAAATGTGGATGACTGCTCCAAGTCAGAGTCTGCCTGAACTTCTACCTAAATAACAGTTCAAAATGATTTTATAAAAGCACATTTTTACAGATTTTTACAAAGTAGGCTTTTGTCATAGTTTTTCATAAAGAAAAAGAACTTGGCTCTCTAAAAAAGAAAAAAGAACTTGGCTCTCTAAAATGTGCCCTCGTTTTTGGGTGTAGCCTTGGCAAATTTACGGCTTCCAGTATTTTATATGTAGCTATTTGCCATCTCGTTTTATCACCTCCAATCAAACGAGACCAACATATATCTTCGTCCGAGATGATGAAATCCGAGAAAATGGGCCTTAATTATCGTTCTCTTATATGTTGGTTTGCGGCAAATTTTAGAAGTAGATGACGGATTGTTTCTTTTTCTTGAGTCTTGCAGAAGCAGCAGAAATTTAGGTGGGCACGTAGCAACAGGTCCCTCCCCTTCCTGGATGGAAACTTCTTGATGTATTCTTGTAGTTCGTTAATCTTTTTAGTATTTGGGGGCAGGTGTGTAGTTAGTTTGTTCTTTCCTGCTGTTTCCAGGGTTGATATCCAGTCGAGCTCTCTTATTTTTGTGAGTATTTTCTTTGGGTTGTTCATTAATGTTTCTTCATCGGCCTGTATCCTTTCCAACACTCTGGTGTTGTCTTCTTTCCAGTTTATGAGCCGTCTGCTGGTGTTTTGTTCTATTTCCTGATTTACAAGATTGTAAATTGAAAAAGGCTCCGCCATCCGACATTTCCTGTATAACATTAGTGTTGATTGTGTCACTGTGCTTTCGAGGGATGGTAAGCCGAGCTCTTGGCGAATCGATGCACCCGGGGTGGAGTTTGGTAGCATCAACACATTCCTCCAAAATGTTGCCTCCATTTTTGACCAGATGTTTGATGGTAAGTTGATCATTGCGTCTCCTCCATATGTTAGAGTTGGCATCACCTTTTTCTTGTAGAATTCTCGTACTGGAATTAGCGAGTATCTGCTGAACTTTTTGTCTATGGCCCTGGCTTGGGCTGCCATTTTGTTGACTTTGGTCATTAAGGCTAATTGCATCGCTTTATCCTGTTTTGAGAATGTAACTCCTAGGTATTTGAAATCAAGTACTCTTTCGATTGGTGTTCCTTCCAGATTTAATCGAGGTTTTTCTTTTTTTCTCGAAGAAGCTTCTAATGTCAGAAATTTCGTTTTTTTTACGTTGATTTCCAATTTATTTTTTTCCATGTAGCTTTGTAGGTTTGTTAATTGGCGCTGGAGTCCTATTGACGTATGGTCCAATAGGATAAGGTCATCCCCGTAGAGAAGCCTCGTTATTGGCGTTTTGCAGATTTTTGGTGGGAATGAAGTATTTTGGTGTCTTCATCGTTAATGTCACCAATGAATGCCAGAAATAGAGCCGACGCCAGTGGGCACCCCTGTTTCACCCCTCATGCTGTTACAATTGGCGATGACAAAAGACCATTTTGGTCCAAACAGATTCACATGTTGGTTTCAGTATACAGGGCCTTGATCGGGTTCAGTAAAGTGGCCGGACAATCCCAGGCTTCCAATTTTGACCAAAGACTCGACCTGTCTATGCAGTCAAAGGCCTGAGTAAGGTCGATGAAAGCGACATAGATTCTTGTACCTCCTTCCAATACATTGTTTTTCAGCACATTCAGCATCAATATGTTCGCCGCCGTGCCCATGTTTTTCTTAAATCTCGTTTGGAGGGGGTCGTCGCAGGGGGCATTTGAGTCCCAGATCTTGAAGCGGTCGAGAAGCATCGAACCAAACACTTTTCCTATTACATCGAGAAGCGAGATTGGTCTATAATTCGCTGGGTCTTTTTTGTCTCCTTTCTTGAAAATTGGTACCACTGTTGCTGATTTCCATGAGGGTGGTATAGTTTTCAAATCCGTGCATCTTCTGAAAATTTTACTCAGGAGACTGGCCCACTCCTTTTGGTTTGATTTTAAATCCACGTTAGTGATCCCGTCGGGACCTGGCGCTCTTGAGTTTTTTAAGCCAGAGATTTTTTTTTGTCGGATTTCCTCTGGGTCGTCCACTCTTGCCCATGGATCTGAATTATGCTCTGTTAATGCCATTATTGAAGTTGTTGGAGCCAGGTACGTCCTTGTAAAATGTTTTGTCCAAGTTGTTTCACCAATCTCACTTATTATGGAGTTTTCTTGGACTTCATAGGTGGATCTCAGGGTGCTCCAAAATTCCCTTGTGTTTCTTCCACTTATTAGTTTTAGAATGTTTTCTGTATCTTTCTGGTAAAGAATCGATCTATGACCTTTTACCCATGACTTATAGTGTCTTGTTGCCACCTCTGCTTCTTTTACTGCCGCCAATGTTGCTAAAAGTTTTGCTCTGCACTGGATTTTTTGAAGTTCGCAGCGTTTCTCAACCAATGTTTTATCAAACACGTGTCTTGGATGGTTACCGCTTGTCTTTCTTGAAGTTGCCGTCTTTTTGTATTTTGTCAGGATAGGAATATAATCCGTTTTATTTACGCCGATTTTCTCTGACAAGAGTTTTAGCACAGAGTTTCAGTTCAATGTTATCTTGTCTCTGTTTTCTTTTGCTTGTGTCAACTTGATTCGCCATTTCGCTTGATCCACTTTTCTCTGATTTTGATTGTACTTTTGCATCTTGGATCTGTACCGAAAGGCCATTTCTCCTGACTCTCTTGGTGGACAGGAGCGGTTCTTGTCGTTATTTCTGGTATTGTCGTTCCTAGATTTAGTGCAGGGCCGAGTTGGAGTCTCCCTTCTATGATGTTTTCTGTTTCTCCCTTGGTCCTCCCAATGATGCTGAGGTTCTACTCGCGGTCTCCTATCTGGTTGTTCATTTTCATGAACATTCAGCTGTGAGTGGGAGCGACTTTGTGCTTTCTCTCGGTGTCTGGAAGTCCACTTGTCCGGGGTTTTTGATCTGGACCTTTATCTTTCTCTTTTCGTTTCTTCCATCATCTGTTTTAAAATTGTCTGCCTTGAGGTTTCTGGCAACCGAGTGACCTTTTTCTTTTGACTTCTCTCCTTGGCCCTGATTTTTGCAGAGTTCTCACTGGTCTCTACTTCCTTCCTCTGTGGGGACTCTGTTTTGCTTTTTTCTTTACTAGTTTGGGGATTCGGTGTTTCACTGAGTCTATCCAAATTTGAGGCCTTCGGAACCTGTTCTGTTAGATGTTGACTCAGATTCATCAATTCCTCGTTTTCGAGGAAGTCATTTGTTGTTGTTGGAGATAGGCTGTTTTTTTTTTTCAACCTTTCTTGCTTCTTTGTTTGTTGTGGATTTACCTCTCGGTCTTCCATTAGTGGTGATTCTTTTTGGGCTACTGGGCATGAGAAGAATTGAAAGATGCCTTCTGCCCTTTGAGTTCCAGTTGTATTTGATCTTGGTGAAGTTGTCTTTTTTGGTTTCAGAGTCGAGTCAACTTGACATGGTAGTGATTTAATATTCGCCCTTTTGTTTGTCGCTTCATTTACTGTTTTGTTTGTTGTTAAGTCAATTGTTGTGATGGTTTGGGTCCCAATTGTTTTTCCCACCACAGTTTGTTCTTTGTCTTGCAGCTTCACTTGTTGACGAGGAGTAGTTGCACCCTCGTTGGCTTCCAAAGTGCTGATTTTCCTTGCTTCTAAGGCCATAATGTAGGCTTCTAAGAAGATGACTTTACTGTACATCATTGTTTGTATGCTTGTACGATCTTTCAATGAGTCTGCGATGGCTTCATAGAGCTTCATGAATGGAGCTAACGCTATGTTTACTGATGACATGATGGAAAGTAAGTCAATTTTTTTGTTGGGGGGTCCGCGGGGCTGGCCGATTGTAGTTGCGTGGAAGATCTCCTCATTGCTGAATCATTTGAAGTTGTTGTCGTGTTTGCCCATTGACTTTGTGGTGGCCTTGCGTTTTCTAATGAGCCTCTTCGGTTTCTGTTTTTTTCTGTAAGGGGGCTGTAGCTTTCATTTCCCCACATGCTTTGATTTAGATTGTGCCGAGTTTTCAATGCTGGGCCCTGGTTTAATTCGTTCGTATCATGCAGCATTTGCAGAGCTGTGGAAGTTAACTTCTCCGTCGACCTACTTAACATGCGTTTTAAATTCAACTGAAAGCAATAACGCGTTATTGCATGACTTGGAGTTGGACCAATAGATTTTGAGCTGAGATGACCTTGAATAGCATTACAAGTTATGTGATCCACTGCAAAGGTTATGACATTGGAAACGAGAGAACATCCTTATTTTGACACCACACCCCGACACTAGTGAAGTGTAGCCCTCGTATGTGTTGGCAGCCAGTGTTAAAAAGTAGTCATAGCTTTAAGTGGGTGACTTGTCCCAGTTATTTTTTTTTTATATTTTGAAAACCTACTGACCCTACCAACTATAGAAGCTGTCCGTTTGTGGCTGTTTGGAGATCAGGGGTGTTACTAGAGGGTCTTTGCATGCTGTGTTTTCTTGGGCATGGTTTCTATATGCCTTTGCTCACCATCACACTGTCGAAGGCTCAGGCGACTGACCATGGCTAAGCCACAAACTGGCTTGGTGTTCTTAAGCACTTTGCGCCCAAGCACAAGCCCAGGGTTTTTGGAACCATGACATAAATAAACGAGGAAACCAAAATATGTGCTTTTCAGGAAGCTGTTACAAAATTAGCAAATTCGGATTTCTGATATACAACCCCTCTCAAATTTTGTTGTGGGCTCTAGGGAAGTAAGTAGAAGGGCTTGGCCGCCTATGTTTTCTTAGTCATGCTTCAACCATCATACTCCTACTTTGCCCCTCTGACAGGCAAACATGCTTCAGTGCCATGAACTATGGCAAGAGGGGATGTACAAATTCAAGATAACAGAACCTATGCAGCCCTAGCTACTCCTCTCAGCCCCTCCTTTCTAAAAGCCTGCAAGGCTCCTTACATCACATCTCACACCACAAACGGTGACTGAAACACAGCAAGGCTCTCCAGACAGCTACAGACCTGATCCTCCACTCACCCTGCACCGCCTTGCTTCAGATCCTAGGTCACCTTTAGGGGTTTGGGGTAGCAGTTCAGCAAGACTCCTGCTCTTTAGCACAGACTGTGGGAGAGGAGGAGGTAAGGAGTCAATGAGAGAGGGAGATCCAGATAGGGCACGAGCGAGAGAGAGAGAGAGATCATTGTATAATGCACCAATCACATCTAGTAGAGACATTGAATGTATGGTGTTGGGATTTTGGTTCAAAAAATGTCCGTGGAATAGTGTAAAATAATGCTTTCATCATTATAGTTCACTAACAGAATTTCGTGTTCAAGACCATGGGTAAATGCGCTCGGATGCCGTATGCGTAAAATGGTGGAGGGCATTCATTGTCGTACGTGGTTGCAGGCCACACGTTCAAAAATGTGGAAGGGATTGTGCTAGTCACACTCAAGTGATTCATGTTTTGGATTGTTTTAATATTTTTCCTAGATTAATGAGGGAGATTTGGGCACTCAGGACTTCACCATATCTCACGTATTGCGCACAATGTTTTGGTGATCCGCTTCTATTGCAAGCTTTCCTGATCTTTGCTGTTTCTCTGGGAACATTTTTTGGTGCGGTTCTCTGCCAACGGTCCATTTGAATTTCTTGAAATGCTACGCTGATATTCGCAGCATTACCTGAAGTTTATTCACCAAAAATCCTTTATTCCAATTTGTTAATTTCACAAGAACGGTTTGACTTCCGTACCGCATTGTCATCATTGTGCTAAATACAATCTTCTTACTTTTTCTTTTTTTGTATTTATAGCCTATAAAATCCTCAACCACAAAACACTCACACATTTTCGAAAAACATGTTCACTTAACTCCAAATGCCCAATGAACGCAACGCACGTGAAAAGGCAGCTCCTATCAATTAGCCCTTTTGAAAGTATACCTCACAGAGATCAAAGCGATCACAGTATTTCCTGCACGAAGAGGAAACTTCTTTCTTAAGCATGATGCGAGTACAAATAGAAGCTTTTCTGACGTTTCTTTGTTCAGCAATACTATGGGGACACAAATCCCCAAATGTCCTCTAAAGGGTCACATTTTCAAATTGTGTTGTTATTAAAACACTGGTGTATGTTTTTTGTTTATCTGTGCATGGCGTACTGCATTTTGTTCCTCAGTTAACTTGCCTTCTACTGTAGTTTTGCTGTCTCCCATTCTGATTATGAAGCAAGCTGGCCCTTGCTGAACGCGGGCTCCAAAACCATCACAGCACATTAGGCTGTTTCCTGTCCATTCTGTGATTTTCTTGTCAAGTAGCTGTTCTCCCCTTTTGACAGGGGCTATCACGCATGTTCAAAAACATTAGGCGCTCAACACATGAAGCTATTCCGAACAGCTGCCTTCCCCAGAGCCAAAAGTAAGAATTGTACATCTAAAAATAAATGATGATAATAGCAAAGCAAGCTACTGTAAGAGAAAAGCTTTTATTCATGGCCCCATTGGCAGCCTAATGGGCTACCTTTACATTCTGTGTGTTCACACTATTGTATTCTAGGAAGCACCGCGGTAAATGATGTTGTGACACTTGTATTTGCGCTGTTTACATGGTAATACCTGATTTGACAGGCGAACAATTGCTTGAAAGCCTTTGCCTGAAGGTCTCTCCTAAGCATTGGCTCGGCGTCCATGAGATTTACAGAGATTATTGGCCCTTCATCATGATTGCCTTTCATCTCGCTCTTAGTGCGTAATGGTATGTCATGACCCAATTCTACACTGGAATAAAGGCTCACGTGCCCTGTGGGCTATCAACTAAAATGGGCAAATCAAAATGGCAGTTCAACGGAGGGCTTTCTTTGACACTACCAGCTATTAGTGTTTCCCCGCAAAACATCCCCGTGCTTTTTATTGGCAAGAGAAAGTTTGCAAACATTATCAGTGACCTTAACTGAGTAATCGCCAACCCACACGGACCATTCCATGCGGCTTGGCTTCGTTCATTATGCTGCGTCTCAAGGAAAAAGGGGAGTCACTTTGCACTGCACTAAAAATTCCATAAAATCAGGCCTTTTGTGTCAAGGTCTCCTATTCTGTAATGCTAATTTTGCTGCTATGTAGGCTTTGCTAAGAACTGCAAGATCCCTGTCATACACCTCATGAACTCATTTTAAAAAACACCTGAAAATTCTATCCCATACGCCATTCACTTTAATAGAACTATATGCATCCGACGTTTGGGGTTTTGAGCAATCAACACACCTTTCAGAAATAGAAAACAGAGGGGGGGGCGTGGCTTGAGGCGCCGGCAATGCTGTCGCCTCCTTAAGAGCTCTGTGGTACGCCCGGGTCCGAGCCACTACACGCACATAATATAAACTGGAGAAGTTACGGGGACGACCTGGCGGTTGGAGGAACCCCCCTAGAGCAGCTGGCTAAAATCTGGGGGAAAATCGGAGCGCAGAGACCATAACTCTCCACTCCTGAAACTCCACCAGGGAAACACTCGAGGCCAAGATGGTGCACCCTGAGCATGCCAAGAGCGAAAGAGGAAGAGTGGGCCATCTCGCTGCTGCGGCTCCCACTCTGCAGTCTCCAGACCCTCTGGTGATCAGCAGCACGAGATCCTGGAGCCCACGCCCTGACCACCAGACATTGGAGGAGCAAATTCCTAACCCATAGCGACCCTCGGTCGTGCAGCAGTAAACGCTCACGTGCCCACTTGGAATACCCCGGCGGAGTCAGCACGCAACGCCCTGAGTGCCACAGCTGGCTAGTGCTCCGGCAAACTGACAGGAGCTCCACTGAAGGGGGAGACCCACGCCACACCATAGGGGGGCCTACGCTGACCTACCCTGACTGCCCACAAAGCCAAGGCGCTGGGGAAAGAAAGGTAACTTTCAGCCCATACCGGAGTTGTAACTGTCACCCACACCGACTGAAACCCCTAGGCGTTATACTTTCTGACAAGCGGGACCCCCACATGGCACCCCTTGCTGGGACAGGCGCCGACTCACCAATGATGCTTCACTAGAGGGGGACCTCCCCCAGAGCGCCACCGCAGGACCCAGACTCTCCTCCCCTCCCGCATAGTCGGGGCGCCGGGAAAGAAGGGTTTGCATCGACCCACACCATAAGCACCACAGCAACCCACTGCAGCTAGGGCTAGGAAAGTGGATAAGACAACGTGGCAACACCAGCAGTAAGTTAATGGGGCGGCATCAGTGGGCTTGGCGATATCTAAGACACCTCAGCCCGGCCAGTAAGAGCTGGCCCTATAGACGACAGCGCTGCATACTACAATAGAGGCCCATGCAACAGGGGAAGCCAGCAGAGGCCTCACATGTAAAGAAGGACCCTCCACAGGGCTATCAGAAGGTACCAATAACTGGATTTACCTTCCATCAACAGGACTTAGAGCCAGGGGCCCTCTGTAGCACTCTAGGCACAACCACGCTGGGATAACACAAGTCTCACTCTGCTTAGCTGAACAGGCTCCCCACCATAAACCAAGCAGCCCAGACTCTGGAAGGGACAACAGTGGTCACCTTGCAGGGGCATACAACCCAGGAGCTGCACGAAACCACCACATAGGCCCAATACATTTGCATGGTCGAAAAGCACTGGGACACTTATTGAAAACTGGTAACCCTGTACCACCCGAACTCTCACACTATCTGGTTCCTGTCCCTACACTACGATGGCCAAACATAAGCCCCTGAAATCGGCAGACATAGCCAGGATGCTACACCTTCAGGAGAAATCCAAGAAAGCGGACCCCAACCAAGCCCAGGCCTCGACACCTGAAAGATCCCAGGGCCAATGGGCCACGAAGGATGACATTCAAGCCCTTTTAGCAGACAATAAGATGGAATTCCACAACTGCATGAAAGAGATTGCGACCAAAATAGAAGGGCTAGAGAACTGAATGGAAGAGGTGGAACACAGGGTCGGCGAAAATGAGGACCAGGTCCTTGAACATGCAACGCAAATTGTGGAACTGCAGCGGAAACTCCAAACCCTATAAGGAAGCAGCGAGAGAATGCACTGCAAGCATGAGGACTTGGAAAGCAGGGCTTGCAGGAATAACATTTGCATGAAAGGGGTTCCCGCTTCAGTATCAGATGAAGCCCTGCCTGCCTACCTTAGCAACCTCTTCCATACCCTCCTCCCAGACTGCGAGAAATCACTTCTTATGCGGGATCGCACCCATAGACAGTGAAGCTGCAGAGGCTCCCCCACATCAGACGCACCGGAAATAATCACCAGGGTCCATTTCTTTTCCGCAAAAGAGGAAATCATGTCTGCAAGTTGCATAATGGGCAACCTGATATATCAGGGGGCCTCTATTTCAGGATCTGGCACCCTCTACAGTCCAACGACAGAGGGCCTTGAGGCCGCTGATAACCTTCCTCCAGGATCGAAAAATCAAATACCGGTGGCTCTTCGTGGCTAGGCTTCAATTCTCATATGTGGGTCAGACATGTATAATCCACTCCCTTGAAGAAGCGGGGGGAATTATGGGAGGGGAACCATCGACCCCAGATGAAGATCTGACAAACCCATCCCCAGACAAAGTACAAAGCTCACCACCGAAATTGCAGTGAAACCATTGGATGAAGGTCCCCCGGGTGGGGGGGGGACCTCCTGCCACCTAAGATAAATATGAAGGAATTTGGTCTACTTGTCGGAACACACTCTCTCAGCTCCTGGGCGTTGCCCGCTATGCCCCTGCTGAGTGAATGGACAGAACCTCCGGCCTAAGGCCCACTGAGCCTAGTTTGGTTAAGTTTTGTTTTTTTATTTTGTTGGTTGGGCCCCTTCCGGGCCCCTCAGGTTGGCGGCCCACGTTTGGACCCGGATTACATCAAGTTAAAACCTGGTCGCAGGAGAACAGAATGCACAGCTCAGCATTTGAAGACAACCTTCCCACTGGCTGCCCCCATTCCCCATCTGACAGCTACAGGAGAGTAGCAAGGTGACCCCCACCACACATGAAGGTGCGCTATATTTCACTGAACGTGAGAGGCTGAACTCACAAATCTACCCTCAGATGCTAGAAGGATCTCCAGGGTACTGTGGGATGTATTGACCCACTCCACGATGCTATGCGGCATCACACTGCCAGTTATGGGGAAAGAAACAGCAACAATGGCGGCAAAACCCTTGTGCGTGCCAAAAACCTACAAAAACCTACCAAAACTGTGTGCTTCAGCACACAAAAAGAGGGATGCACAACCTGCTACCCATGGTGCATTTGCAGTGGAAGAGAGCACACCCTGCAGAAATGTGCCAGTGGGTCCCATGACCAGCAAACAGAGTGCAGAGAGAAAAGCAGCACTATGCAAATGAAACTCAAAAATGTGCCTACCATTGACATTTGCTTTGTTGCTAAAAACTCCAAAATGCCTATAACACAATACTGTTCAACATTCACAATCTTGCCCGGTGCTAAAATCCATGTATTAGATGAAACACTGTGTAACATACAAAGTTTGAAAACTGACAGCCTCTATGCCAAAACCTGGGTGCAGTACCCAGGGCTGCCTGAATGACAGCTGTCAGAGTTACTAAGGCAGCTTTAAAATGACCTAAAACTCAAAAGTCTGTTGAAACAGCAACATAAACAGGATTGTTGCAAAAAGAAAGACAGATTTTAGTTGTGTTTTGATTCCACAGATTTTAAGGCCAAGAAAGAAATGTATTTGTATGTGATGCAACAGATGTGTTTTTTTTGCTAAGTTTAAAAGTTAATTAGTTTGGCTGAAGCTGCAAAACTGGAATAGCAGGTTTGTCTCAAAGAAGGAAGGCCTTCCCTCAGCAGGAACCCACAGGGAGGCGTTAATTGCAGGGTAGGACAGAATCTGGTCTACAGAGGGAAAAGGAACAATGACAAGTTGCAGCTCAGGAAACTTGAAGTGTGAAGAGGGTCATAAATGGCCTCTGCATGGAACAAACAAGGAGGAGACTGCTCCTGGACTGCAGGGAGACGAAAAACGGCAGACCCAAACAACCATCTGTGGCTGAACATTAACAAAGAACACTTTTTAAAAGACTTATAACTTGCCATTCAAAAGGGTGAAAAATATAAAAATGACAGAATTGTTCATTTAATTTCCGGCTGCACAGGTGAAGAGGTGCCAGAACTGTGACATGTTCTGGACAGCAATGGCAAGATATGTGATTTTACACAAATGTATTTCCACTAGAATTGTGAAACTTTATACACTCATTCCCATGTTAAACACACACATTTGTGGAAAGTTGAATAAAAATTGAAAAGCGTGTTCGTAGCAAAAAGGTCAAAAGTCTGTAGAAAGCGGAGACAAGATCCCACTGCTACAGGGTTTTGAGGAATAGCTGCTATGTAAAATATGCAATCTGTATATGTGATTTTTATGGAGGTTGCACATGTGTAAATATGTATTTTGCCAAAATTAGACTTTGTATTGCAGTGGCTAAGGGTGGATTCTCAGCGTCATAAAATTGTACCATAAATATGACACTCTGTTTCTCTCCTCCTATCAAGGCAGAGAGTAGACTCTGACCCAATCACATTCACAGCTAAACCAGCCCATACACCCCCTTTGTGATATAATTTTTAAGGCATAAATAGAGACAGCAGAGAGCAGATAGGAACTCACTGATCCAGCCACCTCACTGATACAGCTTCCTACATCCAGCTTTAACTATTCTTCCAGATCCAGATTCCAAATCTCTTACAAGCAATAGAGACTATTGATTTCCAGCAAGGCCCCAATCCTCAACTTTAACCTCTCCACTCAGTAAAGCGCTGTTTGGGTGAGAAGGCCTTTTGAACCAGTATCCAGAAATTCTCTGGCTTGCCACCACTAGGCTTGCCTGAGGAACTCACCATCCAGCTGATGCAAATACCCACAGATTAGGAGAGCAGATCCTGTGCCTATCCGCCGACCGGCCTAGAGGTTTTAGTCCTGTGCCTGATGTGCTGTTTTTCCTAGACCAGATTCAATCCATGACCAGAACTGACGGTCCCATTTAAAAACCTATCCAGTGATTATAAATAGGAAGAACTGTGTCCCATAGAGATGTGCTTTGCATAGTATTGTCCCTATTTCCAACCCATCCTATCTTTCATTCACAACAAGTATTGTTAGGAGTATCATTGCCTTTTCTTATTCCTAGCTCCAACCTATCCTATCTTTCCTTCAGAACCAGTATTGTTAGAACTATCTTTGCGCTGACCCTCATCCTCATCTGAAGAAGTTGGGTTTCCTTATCAGGTGGTCACCCTGATCCAGTGACTGTAATCCCTGTGTGGTATTCGCTTCTTCAAAGTCATCCCCTAGTGTAAGCAAATTCATTTGTCATTTTTAACAGTGCATTCCTGTTTTCAATTCTCGCGCCAATTTTCTTAAAACGACCTGTACTAAAAACTCCATAACTCTCTCCATTTATGTGATAGAAACAAAATTCCAACTCCTACTTGTAGCCAACATTCATATCTATCCATAGCACCCAATACTGCATACATCAATGCGATTCTCCCGTTGTTGCGGATGTCCCGCAGTGAAAAGTTTGCCGCAATTTGAAAATCTGAAACGTTTACACGTGTAAAATAGCTCTAAACTGCTTCCGACTTGGACCTTAAGATTTCAATTGTATTCTGCTGACTAAATCATTGATTGTGCTTGTGTGCAACTATCCAAAGCAGCTCCCATAAGAATGTATAACAATTTTAGCAAATTTTAACCATATTGGTGTTTTTTCCCAGTCCATTCTAAGTCATTCTTGAAAGCCAGTCTGACAGATGAAAGTCAATTCCGTTTTTCTCTTGTGTTTGCTGGGGGAAAGTGGGATTGATATTCTGTTTGATTTCTGCCATTCTTGAATTCCTGCTCTCTCCTCCTATCTCTTTACATTGCCTATTGGGGGTTGAGGGGTGTGCAGGGGGAACCTCTAACCACAGTGCTATCTGATCTGTACCAACTCAAAAGTATTATTTTCTGTGCTGCAATTGTTTTGCTCATTACTTATTCCCAGTGTATTAAAGATACTATTCATTGTTCTGTCACCCCATTGGTGATGGTTGTTTATCTATTAAAATATATTGTGATAACATTTTCAATACATAAATAAATATTTACCTTTGCAAACCAGCCTGATTCCTGGTTCAGTGCGACCGGGGGGTGTGGGGGTTCAAGGAGAAGGTTGTGATATGTGTGGTATATCGTTCAGAATATTGAACTTTTAGACACAAATAAATAAGGGTTTCAGTTGTGCACTACATGCTGGGCTATTGACTTGGGTGTGTGCCGGATTGAAATCACTTACAGTACAGTGGTGTTCCTCCAGGAGACGCACTTGCTTTTGGAGGACTTACCACAATTGCGAGCGTGTGCATTCCCGATTCAGTACCTGGCATCTGGAAACAGCAAGAAAGCAGGCACAGCGATCCTAATTGCAAAGGGAACACTGTTCAGGGAAAGAGAAGTCCTGCGAAGCACTGAAGGCAGATACATTTCAATTAAAGGAGACCTTTACGACCAGCTACACACTCTAATTGCCATCTACGCCCCGAACGAGGGGCAGCAGACCTTCTACACAGAACTGGAATCAGCGCTCCTCCCCTTCATCGAGGGCCAAGTGGTCATAGGAGGCGACTTTAATGGGGTTCCGAACCCCTTGCTGGACAAATATAGTACCCCGGCGCCTAGAGAATCAAAATTGCGCTAAGCCTCTGCCACCTATTTAGGACCCTGGGGGTCATGGACACCTGGTGGGTCCTCTATCCCGAAACCGCAGATTTCTCATTCTTCTCACATGTCCATCACTCCTCTACACAAATAGACCTGATACTGGCTAGCCCACAATTGCTTTAGTTCACGAACAAAGTAGAGATGGGAACAAGGGTCCGGTCTGACCACACCCCAATACTGTTGACTGCCCAGATATTCGACCCCGACCCCCTGTCGAGATCTCGATGGGCTCTCTATGAACCAATGCTGCACAATATGTCGGTTTGAGATGCCATAACTAAAGCAATTCACGACTACTTCAAGGAGAATCCGCCAGACCTCATCTCAACAGCAACAAGATGGGAAGCTATGAAAGCAGTGATCAGGGGTGAACTAATTGCTCAGGCTGCAGCATACAAGAAAAGATGTGCCGAGAGAAAGGAGCAGCTGGAAAAGGAAGTGGCAAAGGCAGAGATACTCCATAAGAAGAAATGGTTACACAGGGCAGCAAGCTCCTGTGACTGGCCAGCACGAAACTGCCCAGATCCTGATCAGAACTAAACAAAGCTATTATTTGAATGGTAACAAAGCTAACACGTTCCTAGTCAGCAAACTAACGCAAACCCATCGGCGAAACCTCATGTCTGCCCTGAGGGGCCCGGCATGCAGGATCCTATATTGGAAAGAGGCAAAATTATAGGTGGCCACATCTCATCTCCCAGACACGCTGACAGCTTCCCCCGATCACACCCACAACAGGAACAATTTGTAGCACTCGCCAAAATCCTGTGCCTATCAGAAATGGATAAGTCCTCTTTGGAGGGCCCCATTACAGCAGAGGAGATCGAGGAAGTGCTCAAAACCCTGCAACCAAGGGCTCCAGGCCCTGATAGTTTCCCACCTAAATTCTTCAAACTTTTCTGCCCCCTCCTTTTGGGCCCAATGATGGAACTCTTCAACTCATTCCGAGACACACGCACCATAAATCCCTCTATGCAAGAGTCCACTACAATCATGCTCCTGAAACCCGGTAAAGGCCCAAGGGAGTGTATAGCATGTAGGCGTATATCTCTACTCAATGTGGATGAAAACATCTACTCTAAAGTGTTGGCGAACAGGCTGGCATTAGTCCTGCCAACAAGCATAGAACTGGATCAAACAGGCTTTATCAGAGGAAGAAACACAGGGGACAATATCCAACGAGCCCAGAACCGCATCAAGGTGGCTGTCCAGCATCGGCAGCAGCTAGCGGTTCTAACCTTGAATGCCACTAAAACTTTTGATAAGATGGACTGGAACTTCCTGGGACTCATGCTGGAAGCCTTCCAGTATGGCCCCACATTTGGTAAGATGCTGCTAGCTAACTACTGGGCCCCGAAGACATCTCTGAGAATGAACCAAAAACTCTCGACCTTGGCCGCACTTTCATGTGGAACAAGACAGGGATGCCTGCTCTCCCCACTGATCTTCGCCCTAGTGCTGGAACCGTTCGCTCCTAGAATTCGCCTGAATGATAGAATAGCAGGGATGAACCTAAATGGTGAGCAATGCAAGATTTCTCTATATGCTGGTGACGTAATGATCTCCATCACCAACTGTCAGGCCTCCGTCCCAGCTGCACTAGAGTAACTGGAAGCCTTCGAGTAGGTGGCAGGGTTCACAATAAACTACTCTAAATTGGAAGCACTGGGAGTGAATTTAGGCACAGACTTCATGGCAAACCTCTGAACGCTATGCCCACTGAAATGGAGCACCACGTCCTCATTTTACCTCAGGATACACATTGGGATACACATTGCTGAAGACCCGAAGCAACTATATGCAGCAAACCTCCCCCCCTGATCAGAAAGCTGGAGCCTGACTTGAAATGCTGGGAGGGTAAGGAAATATTTGCTTGACCCTGCCGGTCCTCCTCCTGAAACAGCCCCTGGACTTTAGGTAACAGTCTATCTCTTCCTAGTACTTCCCTGGCCTCCTTAGGCCAGCTTCCTGAAAGAGCGTGTGCTAAGCTGTTCTGTGTTCCGGGGATGTATGTTGTTTGGAAATCAAAGTTGGAAAAGTAATAAGCCCACCTGGCGTACCGAGAGTTTCAGCACTCTATCTGTTGGAGTATCTTTAGATTTCAGTGGTCGGTAGGTATCAGAAACTGATGAGTTGCCCCTTGTAACAGATGCCTCCACTCTTTGCATGTCATCCTCACAGCCAACAACTCTCTTTCCAGTTCAGAGTAATTCCGTTCACTGGCAGTAAAAGTCTGTGAGTAGTATGCAATCGGCTGGTCATGACTTTCTCAGTCTTCTCGCAACCGAACAGCACGCATTGCCCCACCTGAGGCATCGGTTTCTAGAACAAAAGGTTTGGATTGATCTGGTTGTATCAATGCAGGAGCTGTAGAAAACAGTCTGTGCATCTGAATTCCACTGAAAGATGAACCCCTTTTTGAGCAGGGAAGTGAGAGGTAAAACAATGTTCGAGAAATTAGTAATGAACCAGCGATAGAAATTTGCTAGTCCAAGAAAACGCTGCACTTCTTTGACTGAGAATGGTTCGGGCCACGGGGTGATATCCTTAATCTTACCTGGGTCCATACATACTCCATTAGCAGAAAATATGAACCCAAGGTAGGGTACCTCAGCTGCCTCAAATGTGCACTTTTCTGGCTTAGCATGCAGCTGGTTCTCTTTCAATCTGCGGAGAACCTCCTTGACATGTAGACGATGTTCTGTTAAGGTAGTAGAAAAAAACAAAATATCATCTAGATAAAAAACAACTGATAATTTTAGCATGTTAGCAAAGACCTTGTCGATGAATCTCTGAAACACTGCTGGGGCATTCACCAAACCAAAGGGCATAGCACAATATTCGAACAACCCCAGTGGTGTCCTAAAGGCGGTCTTCCATTCATCGCCTCGTTTTATCCACAGCGAATGATATGTGCCCCTTAAGTCTATCTTGGTGAAGACTTGTGAGTCTCGTACTGCTTCTAAGATATCATGAATTATCTGTCCCAAATAGTTATACTATTCAAGCCCCTGTAATCGATACAGGGGCAAAGTTCTTTAGTTCCCTTCTTGGTTATGAAGAACAAGGATGCTCCTCCTGATAACCTGGATTCACGTATAAGACCATTCTTAAGGTTGGATTCCAGATACTCCTTCAAAACGGATTTCTCTAGATGGGATAATGGATACATCCATCCAAACAGGAGTGGAGCTTCATCCTTCAGAGCTCTGCTGCAGTCTTCAGGACGGTTAAGTGGGAGGAGTGCTGGGATCACGTCTTCAAAGACTTCAGAGAAATTCCGGTACTGTGTAGGTATCGTAGAAATGGAGGCGCACTGTTGGACCACCCTACAAGCGGACTGAACTACCTCCAATGGCTCCTTGATGCAATGTTCACCTCAGTACTCTGAGTCCAAACTTAATTTAATGGAACCCCAATAGATACTGGGGTTATCCGGGGGTTGTCCTTAACCACGAAATGCCTAGGATTATCGGAAAATGGGCAGCTCTGATAACATCGAGTACAAGAGTCTCGGTGTGATTACCCATTGATATCTGGGTACTGAAGTCTCCATGGTTATTGGCCCTAAGGATAAAGGACGGCCGTCAGCTCCTTCTACCGGAATGGATTTCTTCTTCTCTTGGAGCGGGATGTGCCTCTCTTTAGCCCCAGTAACATGGATAAAGTTACCCGCTGCACCGCAATCTAACATGGCAAGAACTGACAGGACTAACAGGACTAACAAGGAAACTTGAAAAACCATCAACTGGTTGTCTCCTATTCCTTCATCTCCTGCTCGGGTGAAGTTTCAAGCGCTTGGGCGGTTCTCCCCGATATCTCTCCTACATAGATGCAGAGTTGTGCATTTCCCTGATGCCGTGGAGGGACTTTGGTACAATCCCGCAACTGATGTTTGGAGGATCCGCAGTACATGCTTAGGTTCTGGTCACGTCTTATCTTCCTCTCCTCTGAGGTCAGAGGGCCTCTCGCAGCACCTATTTGCATCGGTTCGTCGGTTATTGGTATTTCCTTCGGAATTGTAGGAGGGTTGTATACAAGTGGGTACCGTCGGCCTCTTCTCCTCTGATGGCATCTTTCCAGTAATCTATACTCAAGCTAAAGCACCAAAGTCACCAGTTCCTGAAAAGCATTGGGTCTTACCACTCGGCTATCTCATCTTTAATGTCCTCATGTAAGCCTCTGCGAAAGATGGTCTGTTGGGCTGTGTCCGGCCATCCAGCTGTGGTGGCTAGTTTTTGGAACTGGGTAATGTATGTCTGGACATCCTGGTTCCCTTGCTTGACATCCAGTAATGCTTCATAAATTGAAAACTGTACCTCAGGTCGTTCGAAACGTGCTTTCAAATTGAGAACAAACTGATCATAATTGTTAACTGAAGGATCTTCAGCGGTCACTAATGGCGTCGCCCAGGCCAAAGCACTTCCAACCAGGTTAGAAATTATAAATCCTACTTGCAATCTCCCAGTCTCAAACATCTTGGGCCTGAAGGAGAAATATACTGAGCAGGCATCAAGGAATTCTTTCTTCATCTTTGGGTTCCCATAGTACTTGTCCAACGAAAAGGGCATTGGTGGCAAATCACTTCTTCCTTCGTCTCTAGCAGCAGGTTGTTGACGGAGAGTTAAGTTCTCTGCGTGGATTGTCTGCATTTCAACTCAAAGCCCCTGAATGGCGTTGCATAATTCTTGAAATTGCTCCAATGAAGCCATTGGTCTTTCCTGGAGTTGTACACTGTCAGAACTAGGGTGTCCCGCCCTCAACTCCTCTTCACCTGTATCTTCCAATGAGCTTTCAGGTGTTTTAGATTCCTTCTTCTTTCTTGACTTTCTTAGCTCCTTCTCCTTCTTCTCCTTTTTGCGATGTAAATAGGGCCGAGCCTCCTCTGTGGCCACCTTGACTGGAAGGTAACAAGTCCTGGGGACTTCCAAGGAGCAAGCTCCCAATGTCAGGGAAAAATCTGATCAGCTGAAAAAACCCTGATTAGAGCGGATGAGTTGCTTTCTTCTGTTTGAGTTTGAATCCTGCAGTTATATCACACTGGAAGCAGATTTTAATTATGTGCCAACTGTAATAGTCCACCAGTTAGTTGTTGGCTGAAGAAACAAGTTATCTATCTATAGCAGGAAAATACCCAGAAAAAACTGAGAACAGGGTAAGTAAAGAAAAAATCAAAAGTTCATCCAAGCATTCCAGAGGAGATCCAAAACTAGGGCAGGCAACAGGATCCCACACCAGAGACCAGAGGGTTTGGAGGAAGCTGCGGTACAGAGCTAGGTACCATAAAATGGAGCAGTCAAAGGACTATGTAGACAATTCAGTTCACGAAAAGTATGGCATGTGAATAAGAGCCGTACGACACGAAAGAGCAAGGAAAACTGAACAAAGAGAGTGGCACCGGAGAACGGATGCCTTGTTAAACTAACAAGCCAATAAGCAAAAGCGGAAACTAAACAAAAGAATAGAAAAAAACAGGAAGTAATAGTAACAGAACTGGGACAAGGAACGAAAACCCACTAGGTGTAAAGAAAGAAAAAAGACCTGCGAGAGAAATACCTGAATAGAGGCGTACTCACGGATCGTGCAGAAGGATGATAGAAATAAAAAATATACAATTAGAGTACAACAGGAGGTAACAAAGCGCTAGTCACTGGCGCTCAGAGACCGGCAGTGTCTAAGGTCGAAAAATGATACAACACATCAGGGTAATGATGCGATTGATGTAAATACGTTCCAGCGGCCATTTTGAAAACATATAGACCGACAAAGCTGAACTAGCACGTCCATATTAGGTGTATCTCCACCTAAGCCAACACCTCCAAGACTGATGCATGACAATAAGCTTCTTCATTGAAATATGCTTCTGTGATGCTTGTGTGAATCCATTCACCTTCAGAGAAGTTCGCAAAGGTATCTATGTTGACATGGCACATGTTTAGAAGTACTTTTTGTAATTTACTGATTCATTTTGTTAGTGGCTTCATTCTGGTTAAAATTAATATAAACAATTTTCTTTTGAGCAGAATTGTGCTGTTAATGAGAGCTTCCAGTATTAGTCTTCTGAGGTAATTTATAAGGGTCGAGTGTGACTTTTCTTCTGTTTTCATAAGATTGTGAAGTACTCTACGGTGGACATTTTATTGTAAAATTAATTTATTGGAATGCTTAACTGTGGCTACGTTAACATTGGTAGATATAGTGGTTGGGTCATTAGCAGTTCTATTCTTCTTTAAACATTTTTTATCTATTTTTATTTTTTGAAAGAGGGGCCCCGTATTTTAGTGCTAGCTGGTCAGTTTTGTTGACTGGCTGCATTACCAGTTTTGTTTGAATATTTGCTATACATTCTGCTATAGGTGGATGAGTATTTGGCATGCTTTTATTTGTATAGCTCTATTTCATCTTTGTTTTCTACAGAATTGCTTTTTAGTAGGCTTTCTGTTCTGTCTGTTGGAGAAAAAAGGAAATTGTGGGTTTGAAAGTTGTGGAATATATTTGCCTGTATTGTGAATGAGTGTGTGAATATGAGGGCAGACATAAATAGGGGACTGTGTGATTGTACAATGGGCTGCTAGTTGTGGTTGGGAAGGTTGTAAGAGTAGCTGTGTGAGTAGATGCATGAAGAGCTTGGGTTAGTGTGTAAGAGAGTGGTAATGTGAATGAACAAGTAAGGACATTATAATGTTTTCAGGATAATAGTGGGTATTATGATAATGGTGTTCACATGAGAATACAAAGAGTGTACATGTTGAGGTGTAATGAATAAGAGTGAAATAAATGTTGTTGGTTTGAAAGGAATTTTGGAGGCTACTATGCAGCTACGTTGTATTGTATGAGTAATAGAAAGAATGCTACTGCACTAGTAGACTTACTTTGTAGGATGTGAAGAGTAGTTTTCTTCATGTTGTTGTCTTCCAGGGGATTGTTTTTCACTGCAATTTGCAAAAGATTAAAATTAGCGGGTATATATGGTAATGGTGAAGACATTTTAGTACAAGAAGAAATTATTTGTGAATATATGAGGAGATTTTGGGAAGAAGAGTTAATAGCATTGGGCCTCATTATGAGTATGGTGGTAACGCTGCCATTGCTGCAGACATGTCGCCACAAAATTCCTGAATAATTATTCAGCAGCTAGCTTCCTGGTGCCACCAGGAAATTACAGGTCCTGTTGGCTTGGAAAGTCAGGTGTCGAAAAATGTTAGTCCCTATTTCATTGGAGTCGCATAGGACTCTAAGGGAATGGGGACAAGGGAGCACTGGCAGCATTGCTAATTGGGCTGGTGGTCCTGTGATAAGTATGCCTAATGGGGCCGTAGCAAGAACATTTGACATTTTTATATAATATAATTATATATAATATAATTCGAAATGGAAAAGCTGTCCTTTTTGGGGGGCTGTACATTAAAGTAAAAAAATGGGTTTGTGGATTTATAGCAGCAATGTGCGTAACTTTTTTCTATAAAAAAAAGAAATGGAGATGGAAAATATTTGTAGAACACTTTTAACTGGCACTTGCGTGAAGATTTGTTATGTTGTCGGTACATGCATACTTGCAAATGGGATGCATTGTAATGTGTAGTTGCTTATTAAATGATTGTTCTTTTGTTTGCATTGTGGGAGTTGTGGTTGCACTATTTGCATTAGAAAAGGTGCACTGCAAGTCACAGAATACAGAGAAAAATCGAGACGCCAATAAGCACATATAGATTAGAAAGGGGAATGTTATAAAGTATGCATGTGCAGGAAAGTTAATACATTTTCACATAATGAGTATAATTGCAAAATGTTTGAGAAATCATTTTCATTTTCTTTCACTTATTTATTCAATATTACACAACGCACTGTTGTAAATGTATGCATGCATTTGTTTTACTTGAAATGGTGCTGAACTACATATTTGTAAATGCATTGAATTTTGCTATTTTTCATTCCATGTACATGCCATGCTTTGGTAACATACATGCAGTTTTTGTTTTGAGTTTGCATTGTGGGAATTTCAGTGTAACTTTGTTTTGTTGGGAAAAGTGATGTTAAATGTGACAGAATTATTGAAATAAATAACACTTGGTAGATTATTATGGGTCATATTGGCAAGTAGGCTGGGATTGCTCAGTGGAATTTCCACTGAGGTAGGAGCCACCTGATGTGTAGTAAATACTACTTTAGAAGTTATTCTTTGATGGTTAAAAAGTGTGGTACCTGGTCGGTTTGACAAAATAATACAGTTCATGATGTTTGCAGCTACAGTTTGTGTAAGATCTTTTGATTTATTTAAGCATTCATTAGCAGAGGACCATGCTAATGCATTTCGGACCTGTTGTCCTTCCTCAGGGAGGGCTATAAAAACACATTAACAGAAATGGGGTTATTGTCATGATGCCTACCTCCAAGGAGCCAGGTCCGACCCAGCAACCCCAGAGGCAGGCATCATTTCCCCCAGGGAAGTGTCACCGGGCCCAAGCTGGGGCCCTTTGGACACAGTCCTGGCGCCTTAGGCGCCAGGCTCATGTTGGACCCCTGTCCTGGCGCCTTTGGCGCCAGGCTCATAAAGCTAGACATGTGTTCAAGTGTTTTAAGGTGCACTTACCAGATGCAGACCATGCTGCTACATCCAGGCCCTCTTGAGGCCTGAATGGAACTACTTTACCTGTGGACCTACTTTCCCCTGGGTGTGGTCGGGGAAGGATACATACCTGATTGGTGGAAGGATACATACCTGGAACTTCTTCCAAAGCTATTTAAACCACGCCCGATCAGCAACTCACGCTTCGCGTTGTTCTGCTCCTCGCAGCTGGACGCTCACTGTGTCAGCTCCTGCATCTGGACTTCAGCCACGCCTGTCAGCATCCTGGGTCACCTGCTAAGAGAGAAATGGAGAGAAAGAAGACCTTACCTGCTAAAGCTGCATCACGGAGACTTTACACCGACGATCCTGAAAGGGAAGACATCATTTTAAAAGCATTTCGCTTCGATCGCTGCAGCGCTGCATTTCACTCACCTTTCCTGGGCACCTCCATCTTCAGCAGCGATCATCCGGATCCGCAGCCACTTCCCAGAGCCTAGAGAGAAAAAGACAAGAACACAAGGTGAGAGAAGGAAGGGAATAGGAAAAGCTCAGTTTCCTTCTAAGACTTACCTGTTGGGTCATTCCCATTTCATTTCGGGTCCTGCCACTTCCTGGCATTCCGGACCCCGGCCCCTATGGGGAAAAAAGACAAAGACATTGAATGAGCGAATGCAAAGACATTACCTGAACGCTCATCCAGAACTTACCTGTCATTTACTGGAACAGCACGTTTCACTTCGGGTCGGCGTCATATCTCCGGAATTCCGAACCCCGGCCTCTAAGGGGAAAAAGACATAAGCGTTAGCGCTTGCTGCAATAAGACAATGAACATTATTATTAAGCTTGAACTTTTGAACTTGCTACCGAACTCTTGCAGCGCCTTACCTGAATATTCAAGCTTATTTGAACTCCCATCAAACCTCAATCCAGTGAAGTAACTGGGTTTCAACGCGCCCCTGCATCAGAAGCAGGATGGAGAACTCATCCTTCCAGACCCTAAGGTGAGACTTCACAGGGAATCGAGGAAGGGTATCGTGGAGGGTTGGAAGGGAGTGGGAGGCTTGAGCATTATTCCGTCAGTAGTTAATACTCCCTTCTCACGCACAGGGGAACATTCCTGCGAGCCAGTGAGTCCATCTTCAGAGTCCTGCGCTTCACCATAGAAGAAGCATCAGCACTCGAAGCCAGACCTGCGCCTCCATGGGAATCAGGTGAGCATGACAATTATCATCACCCCTATTCACAAAAAGTTCAATATTATTTTACATCATTCAAATTTAACAAACATTTTGTTTAAGCCACCAAACCAAACAAATCTGTCAATTATTTGTATGCACTGTTGTAATACACAGATTCAACTTTCTTGTAGACACAGTTGGTTACTTGGTTAGACCCTCCTGTTAAAACGTCATGTGTATGACCCAGACGCTTGTTCACTTTTACAAGGTGTTTCATTAATGTGTAGAAATGTTCAAGCTTTGATTGTAGAGCTGTATTATCTAAGTATGCATGTACTGGTAATATATTGAACTTTGACACAGGATCTGGCACATTAGCATGCTCTGGAAATGTTTTAAATGTGGTTTTCTTTTCTTTCACAAAAAAAGACACAGAGAGTGCTGCTGAAATTGCAAATAAGTGTTTTGAAATTGTTATGAAAATGTTCATTAAAAGAAAACTTTGCAGCCACACAGCATTGTAAGTAACTGCCACTTGATGTCAGGAGGTGGGACAAACAAGAGTATGATTATTGAGTAGAGTAATGCAGGGTAAGTGGCAGGAATCCAGTTTAAATGCATTTGTAAAAGAGTTGGAAATGTAAATTTTAAAATATATGCGTAACTGTACTTTATGTTGATAGATGCAGATGTAGTTGAATCTGCAAATAGAAATCTTGGATTTTTACAATATTTTTTGATGTTTGTTGCATGTGATTGGGAGTAACAGGAGACATGTACTCTGAGTGTTCAACAGTACATTTAAAGTGTTTAACTGAGATGAGTTAGATGTAGAGTGTTTGGATGTGATTGATGGATGGGAATGTCACTGCTTGAAAGTAAATTCACAAGGGGCTCCTGGGGATCCCTCTGCCAGATATTAGTCCTGGTTACGAGAGACTTACCCAGAGTCTTTACTCACTATCTTTCACAGAGAAGAAATATCCCAAACATATCAGTCTTTGTCCTGCCCTGGGGCAGTCCAGCACCAAAATGCTAGGCAATTCTCCTCTGAACAAGAGTACCAACAGAAATCCCAGACACGTGTTTCGGTCTGGTTTGACCTCATCAGTAGGGTGGATCTGTGCCTCTCTAAGAATAGTGAGCAAGGGGTCCATGTCTGGATTCCCCTAGTAACTTAGGGTGAGACCCAAAGTTACGTAAATATGCAAATTAACAAGGGGGTCCTGGGAGTCCCTCTGCCAGACATTGAAAGTAGCCAATGAGGGAATGCTACAAAGATTAAAGTGGAAAGTGAAGAAGGGCTGCCCCATGTTACAGTGTCCATGGACAGCGTGGGAGTCTGTGGACAGGATGTGCCACATCCAGTCTTTTAAGGATGCCTGGCATGGAAATGGGACTGTGGAGATTAGCCAATGAGGTCTTGTGGTTGGGCTTTATAGGAAGAGAGGGTAACTGTTCTTTTCATTGCTGTGTGTAGGGAAGATGGCTGTGGTTTATCAGATGAGAAGGCTTACTGTGTGGAAGGTGGGAGATTCTGAGACGGTGAATCTGAAAAGGTACACAGAAACGTGTGGCATTTCTGCTAACCTCGGATTGGAGGGAGTGGAGGCTTTTTGGTATGGTGTGGCTGGGCAAAACTGGGAGACTTTATTTGCACATTGTAAAAATATGTCTCATTTCCAATGTCCAGATATCATTGTGGAGGACATAGTTTGGAGTACATTAGTGCAATAACTTTGCAGATTGCATTGAAAGATATGCTGAATGCACTAATGGAACTGATTCCATGTAGAAAGGTATTCGTTTCACACATACCTCCTAGGTGGAGATGCACCAATGTCTTTTGTCCAGATCAAGACACAGGAAAGTGCCTTGTGAACAAAGGGGTATGTTCATTTTTGCATGGTGTTGGGGTGACATCCTTCCCAAATGAGAACATTCTGTTGGATGGTGGACGTACATTGTTCAGTAATGGCATCACTTGTACTGATTGTGGCAATGCAATATTTCTTAACAATATTCAAAATGCACTCAGAAAGTTCTTGTGAAAATGATGTAGAGTGCATGTGAGTAGCTGTAGGAATAAAATCTGAAAAGCCCCAAACAAAAATCAAAACACAAATAAAAAGGTTTTTGATGTCCTGGGTGTTGGTCTTAGCAGTGCACGTGGTGGTGCAAGTTATGGTTGATTACCTTACCATTTCACTGACAAATTTCTGGGGTTTTCCATTTTACTTGTAACAATAACATCCCTTTAACAGCGTTTTTCCACTGAATTTTTACGTTTTCATTAGTGCAACTTAACCATAACGTCCCTTTAACATATATCACATTCAATTAATACTTTCTCATTTGAATGTTATTCTCCTATGCATATATTTCTATTGGTTTCCAGTGTGGGTAAGCATACACTTTACCAACTGTGGTGGGTTGCAATAGTAATCTATAGGCGTCAGTTTAGGGAGCTGTGCTTTCATTTTTTTTTAGAAATCACACAAACAGGAAAATTCAATTCTCTCAAAGGATAGGAAATAACTCCCAATGCTACTTAATATCTATGATATTTTTAATTCACTTCAAAAGGATATCACATCCTCCATGGTATATGCCATGCCACACTATGCTGCAATGAACTAAAGTAAAATATATGTATTAGCACCGACACATTGATGGATAGGTGCAACAATCACTTGTGATCAAAGATTTGCAACTCTAATCTTTGCTTAACAGTGAATGTTCAGTGCTCTACCCTAACCAACACCCCACAAATCCATTAAAGCACTCTCTGTCGCGTTATATTGAGACCATCCTTAACCTGGGTAGTTCTTTCCCACCCCCAATAAAGGAGCCCTGCAATACTCGCTTATGTTTTATTAGTGCTGGCCTTACTGAAGACTCGTGTAGAGTCACACAAATCTCGCCCCATGTGCCCAGAGTGAGCCATGAACCAGACGTGGTATAGGAAATATATTTGTATTTATTTTGACTATAGGTAATAGAGATTGCACTAAAATGACACACACCACCTACTTTGTGGCTCACAATTAAACGTCTTGTTACACAAATAAATCATGCAAATTAGCCGTGAAAAACACAAATCACAATACTTTATACAGATTTCGCTTCAATGAAGAATTTTCCTGCACACTAAAAAGGCTAGTAGTTTGGTTTATAGATTGGTACAAATGCATATGGCAATTATGATTTCACCCACACTTTTGGTTAAAATAAACACAGGGTGATTTAGTGGTTTGTCTTCAGACCTTCCAAGACCCCCCTCACTGAAAAGTCTGTGTTGGGGAAGCTGGACAGTAACAACTGGGATGATTTGAGAATTTCTTTTTTCTGACCACCCTCCACTTAAAGGCCTGTGTTGGGGAAGCTGGACAGAAAGTAATTGTGATGATTTGACAATTTCGGATTTCAGAACCCCTCCACTTAATGGCCTGTGTTGTTGGAAGCAGGACCCTTAGGATTACCCAATTAAAGTACAGTCTATTGTTGTCAGCGCACACTGGGAATGTGCTTTGTTAATTTTGAATTTTAACAAAATTCACTGCGTGGTGTTCTGACAAGGGGAATTAAGTAAATTGATATTTTTTAGTTAAATAGGTTAAGGGTATACACAGTTTTCCCGACCCACACCTGTCGACTATGAGGGGAAAGGATTTAAGGCAAGCAGATTCCCCAACCTTTGGTTTCAATTAGCCCAAATCTACTCACAAATAAAGCTCTGTTTAAAGTTCAGGAATGCCAGCTGCATTTCAGGACCCTCTTTGAGAACAGGTCAGGTGTCCGGTCACTCCAGTCTCAAGGATGGTCCCCAGCTCTTCACCATAGTATACAGTAAGCTTTTAGGCCTCCCCAAAAATAGACAGCTCCACCCAGATACAATCTCTACTGATGTTTCCTTGTGGCTTTCAGATGGAAATGTTCAGCAACTCTCCACTTTGCTCATAGTGCATCTAGTTTATATACCAGTGATGACACCATCAAGATTCCAATACTAAGTGATGCCCTGCAAGATGTCTCACAACCAGATTGGAAAGTTACCCTTCTCTCTACCCCCAGCTCCAACCTCTCTTTTAGATTTCGTTTAGGAGTCTGGAGCAGACATATGGCAATTCCGATTTGCAATCCCGTTTTGTTTTTATGTCTACTTTTGGCAAAATCTAGTTATGTGTCAAAACCCTTGTGATTTACTAATAACTGCCATAATATATATACATATGTTCTGTTTCAGCTAATCATGGGGAAATTAATAAAACAACAGTCGTGTCTGCACCATGTTGCACGTCCATTTGGCAATTTTCTGTCATTTTTACCAAAAGCACAATCTTTAGGAACATGCAGTTTATTCCCCACATTCCTAATTTTACACCCCACCCGTTTGACACCTCTTAAATTTGGAACATGTTCAGAGTAGCCAGGAACACCTTTTAGCTGGTCATTTTAATTCCCTAAGTCACAGCTGGATGAATTTTATTTCAACAAATCGCCTTGAAAACTATCTAAAAAATAAAACATACATGTATACAGTGTTACTTGTAGTTTCTGGGAAAAAGCAACACTTGTGACAGTTCATTTAAAGTAAGGGGAATCCTCATATCTGGAAACATGAGCTTCCCTTCCTCCAGGCCATTTTCCACCCTTGACCTGCCTGTGACCAGAGTTGTTTTGTTATTATCCTCATTGTTGTCTGAAGTGTAGGCTGCACATAGTAAATACCTGGGATGCACCGGCCAACACAGTGTTCCCACTCCCCACATTCCAGTCATGCACTGGCTAAAAACTTTTGGCCTGCAGAGAACTGGGGCAGGCCACATTGTTTTGCAGTTGTAAACAGTGGGGATGCAAGCCAGGCTTTCAGTGGGGTAGTCCTTGGTGAATTTTACCCAGAATCCCACCATTTATCCTTAGCTGAAAGGAACACACACATTGCATTTTCTAACATCAGACTTGATGCTTTGACATACCTATAGTGTGTTTAACTGATCAGTGTCTACTTTGCTTTTGCGCTGAAAGTACAGGGCTGTTTCTTTCAGTCATTAATAAAATACACTTTTAATTATCTACTGTTCATCATTCTGCTGAAAAGTGGGTCTGAATTGTCACAGTGCACCACCTTTAGATGGGTGGCAATTTCGGTGAAAATGCTGCATGTATTTCTCAGCCAGCAATGTGAGGTGCTTTTTTTATTTTAGCTTTCTCTGGAGTTCCACTGCAGAAAGACACCCCCTTAGTCTGTCTAAAAAAATCCCTTTTTTAGCATACAGGTTTCTGAATGCTGGCAGGTAATTTCCCCAGTGGGCCCTTCAGTTCTGTTGGTTTGGTGCCTTTTATTACACTCCATATCTCCTCCACGTGCATCCTTGTCTCACTACAAAAAACTGACTTGGAAAATGCAAACCGCAAAGAGGTTATGCCTATTGCAAGGGCTGTGGTATATAGCAAGAGCCTAATAACATGACATGTTAAACATAACATTACATAACATACTGTATATATACTGGTTGCCAATGTGAAGATGGCGAAGATGGCATACATGTAGCCTGTTCCATGAGGAGTTCTCACAGCCAAGAAAAGTAGTGGCTCCCACGTCCACTCTTAAATTCACTTTCCAATCAAGCATCTACCTTCACCTCGACTAGCGCTTACAGCAACACAGCCCTCAACTGTGGCGAGGGATCCAAAGCTGGAAATAGAGATGCTGCAAATGATTGTCCAAAGCATTGGAGCATCCTATGATCTTCCAAAGGTGGTGTTTGAAAGGATGATGCTCCCGTATATTGGCAGATGTACAGGGCAGTCGAGTCCCGGTAGTGTGATGAGTCTAGACTATGGGAGCACATGAAAGCTAAGGACTAGCCATTTTAGCACAGCCTTAATTTATGGGTTTATTGGGTACACATACAAGCAAAGAGAACCATTGGAATAGCCAAAGAGAACATTTACCATTTCAAGGGTAATAAATGTAAATGGCAATAAGAGCAGATTGCGATCTGACCCTCCAACACACTTTACAAAATAAAGTATTCCCAAAAAAATGTTCTAATGAAAAACTAATCAATTACACATCTGGAGCTTTTCTTATAAACATCACTTGTTTCGCCACTCCTGTTCTCTCTCGTTGACCATAATTGTCCTATTCAGCTATAAAATGAATTATACATTCTGTTGAAAAATGATAGGACACGATTCAAGTCGAACACCTTAACAAAAACCTTGTTGACCCTGATATCACTCACTTACAACATCCCTTTAAAATGGTCCCACCGATACCGACCAATCTACTTGTCTTCTGAACTTCATTCTTGTGTGTGACCCATGGAGAACACAAGAAGGTAAAGCCAAAGACAACCTCCTTTGCTTCAGCATCTACAATGATGGGAATATCATAATTCAAGCCAAACATCTCAACCCTGCTGGCTTTGACCAGCGATTCGTTGTTTTCAAAGAAACACCTAAAAAAAAAAGAAAGGACTGGCTCTGACGGAACCCTGGCCATCCTGTGACCATTTGCCATGCCAGTGTCCTCATAGCATCAAGACCTGATATACTCTATCCTGCCTTTCCAAACTCTGGAATAATTTACAACTTGTTTCACGTGTAGTTTGATATGAACTGCTCCGTAAACATCAAAGGGATAGCAGAAATACTCAATGGGCTATTAAAGATGTCTCCCACATCACAAGTGGAACCACACATCGGACCAACTACCCACCTTTATCATCAAACTCTTCACTGCAAGTACATCTACTTTTGTTTCCATCCCACAAGGCCAAAAGCCAGATCACCAACCTGATATCAGTACTTCTCTACTTTTTCATTAATATAAGATCACCAAGCAAGTAATGGCTTGGCAGGCGAAGACCGATGGTCTGCAGGGTTACCCAAAGCAATTACCAGAGGTTTACAATTAATTCTAAACCTTCCAGCCATCACCTTTTTGTTTTGCTTTGCCACCCCGAGTGTGAGGGGTATGGCCAGATGTTAGTCCCATGCCTGTTGGGCCTAGAGACACAAGATACTCCTCACTGATGAAACAACAGGAGGCCGAAACATGTCAGGGGATGCCTATGGTCTCATGCAGGAGATGTGACATAACAGTTTGGGCTAGACTGCCCCGTGCTAGAAACTGACATATCCTTCAGGCTGTGTCAAGACTGGATGAACTTTCAACCCACTCCTCCTCACCTGTGTCTTCCCAGGAACTCTCCTGCTTTTCTGACTCAATTTTTCCTTTCATGCTATAGTATTTGGCTTCAGCCTCCTCCTGTTTTCATTCAGCCTTTCGTTTGGAGCTATGTTTCTCAATTTCAATCAAGCACCAACTGGAGAGCTGCTCGAACCTGCAACCCCTGAGGCTGATGGCGGGAAAAGTGATCATGAAGATCATGAAGAATCAGAGTACAGGGAGTGAGTTATAGCAATACTTACCTGCCCCCTAAACTCACTTTAAAAGTTTGCTTATTTTTACAGGTGTTTTCTAACACATTGGCTTTGCCATTGCTATTTCACACAAGCACTCTGAAAGCTGGCAACACGTTTATTAGTTAGATTCACTTATCCCTTGACACTTGGAAATGTTCACTGAACCCCAGAGACCCTAGCTTCATTTTATCCAGCTACAAAGAAAGGTATGAAAGTTTGCTGAACCTTTGAAGTTAGGATTTCTTCCCTGTGGACTAGCAGTACAAATACCTACCTGTACCCTTCTTTTCAGAGGTTTGATATGTATTTTTCCCTACACCAGTATTTGTATATATGTGTCTAAGTTTAGTGTTGTGTGATAATATTCCTGTTTGTGGTGACTTTTCACTGTGTGCTTTGGCCATAAGTAAAGACGTATGTTTATACCTGATTGTCTGAGTGTAACATTTGACTGCTGCACTGTGTGTAATCATTGTGGACCCCGTAGAAGCTCACAACCTCTTAAGACATGGGCCTCATCACGAGTTCGGCTGTATTCCCGGCTGTAATACCGCCGACTGTAATAGCCCTAACACCGACCAGTCCGGTGGTATTACCACCAGATCACAAGTTGGGCCTTAACGCTAAATCCCCATTCCTGATTGGGTCCATTGGATCCAATGGGGAATTTTCGGTGCTAATGCTGCGGGCTAATACAGCCGGCTGTAGTACAGCCGAAAACAGGGATTTTCACCTCCAAAAAAAAGCTGGAGGTAAACCAGTCGATTTAGCACCCAACTCGTGATAGGGCCAGCCCTTAAATGCGGCTGTAATACCGTTACCACCGCATTCAAGGGCTACAGCCAAACTTGTGATGAGGCCCATAGCCTAGACCGCTCGCCTAGATACCTTGAACTGGATTGGCAACAACCCCCCAGATTTGTCCCTGTCACAATATAGGTTGGCCTTCTATACATCTGTCCACCAGGCCAGAGTATCGAAAGTCAGTCCTAACAGGGACCAAGCCTGATTTGCATATGGTCTTTCCCCTTTATGAAATGGCTCGGGAGGCAAAGATTGATGGTCGAGAGGGTTGCCCAGCGCAATTTCCAAAGGTTTATGATTAATTCTAAACCTTCCAGCCATCATGTCTTTTTTCTGCTTTGTCACCCTTGAGACAAGGGGCCTTATCACTGCCTTGGCAGTAACCTGGCGGTAATACTGCTGGGATGGCGCCACTGCATAGAGCGTTACTGTTGCTCGGTCTGGTGCAATTTTCACCGGATCACAAGTTGTGGTAAGGCTGTAGTTCACCATTTGTTTTACTCTATGGGGTCTCTCTGGGGATTTTTGGTGCTATTACTGCCAGAAGTAATTGAGCCGGTGATAATAGCTCTGAAAACAGCCAAAAACAGGCAGAAAGTGATTCTTACCTCCAGAAAAAAGCTGGAGGTAACACTCCAGTTGCCAGAATCTATTGCATCATTCAGGAATGAATGGCCACCCATGGCCTCTGCCTGAACGATGACAAAACAGATCTTCTCATCCTGGGTACTACACCCCTTCTTAACAGACTGGACACACACTACTCATCCTTCACTATTGATAAGAACCTTATTGAAGTCACCAAGGAAGTAAAAACGTTAGATCTCTACTTAGACTCCACTCTATCATTTACCAAACAGGTAAACTCCCTAGCCTCCTCTACAGCATATACATGCAAACTAATTAGAGCGGGCAAACAATTCCTATCCCCTAACAGTTGCATGACATTAGCCAGAGCTCTGATCATATCCAACCTAGATTACTGCAATGCCCTTTACATTGGAGCAACCAAATCTACTATCAACAAAATACAGATACAGCCAAATAATGCTCTTAGAGCCGCACTGAACATCTCCAAGAGAGAACATATCTCTGAGACAAGAAGGAAGCATAAATGGCTGTCCACTTATGAGAAAATCAGACTTAAGACTGCTTCCCTCACCTACAAATGTCTAAACAACAAAGCCCCACAATATCTAGCAGATAGATTCTCTAGAACAGCATCCACCAGACTGACGAGACTAGCAAACACCAATTGCCTCCAGGTACCCCAATTCAAACTCTCCACTATTGGAGGCTCCAGCTTCCCAGTCGAAGCAGCCCACCTGTGGAACGAGCTACCCACCACATTGAGAAAGGAACAGTCCTTCACCAAATTTAGGCAAAACTTGATCAGATGGCTAATAGAGATGGTTGACAAATGAATGCACAAACCTGATCCTGCTTGTATATAAATTTTGATCCTGTATATAATTGTTATTATCTTATTGTTAATTGTTAGATTGTTGGATTGTTAATCACATGTCTCTGTTAATACCTTGTAACCTTGTAACCTTTGCACTAAGCTGTACGATTTCTTGCTTTCTTGTGCCCTGATACCCTCGGGTCTGGTGCGCACAATAAATACTAAACAAACAAACAAACAAACAAACTCCAAACTTCCTGCCAAACTCATAATTGGGCCAACCCTTAAATGCAGTGGTAATTGTGTGGCCATAATAACAGGGATCCCACCTGACACTATAATGACCCATTGAGCACCACTGTGAGAAGAGGGGCCACCCAAGAAAAACAGCAAGGCTGCAGACTGCATGGAATGGGGACACCCTGAAAATAGAAGTTTGCTACAACTAGCAGCAGTGATCATGGCGGGTCCCCACCTGGACATGAGGGCCACCTATGGACATATTTGGAGCACGGGGCACATGTGGTGAGCTGGGGCAGGCGCACATGATGGACAGGGACAACCCAAAGAATTAAAACTGTAGAGACCAGAAACCAAATGTATCTGGGCACGGACCCCCATCTCACATCACCAGGACATCACCCATGAAGGTACTGAGAACGGTTGGCTGACTGCAGCAGTCACTCCTATGTGACATCATATATTTATGTGTTTTATGTCATTGTTTGTTTGTATATTTATATCTATATTTAAGTGCATGTGGATACAGTAGAAATGTATAGTGTATAGTGAATGTTTAGTAGCGGATATAGTGATGTATATAGTGTGACTGTTTAAAGTAATATGAATGTTTAGTGATAGTGTAGTTATGCAGGGGGAATGCTTATGGAATTAAGTCAGAGGTACAGAGGGCATTGGTAGCTTGGAGTGAGGCAGCTAAGGAGCAGTGTGGCCTGCCTGAGAATATCTAAGGGGTGGGACCACCCACCATGGCTATCCACAGTGGGTGGTAACAGGTGTAGGACAACTGGCTCTTTCATCAGTTCCACCATAGGGGTCTCCCTGCTAACCCCAAAGAGAGACTGGGCTGATGGGGCAGATCCCTTTTAGAAAGAACTTCTGCCAGGGAGGATTTAGTTATTAATTAGAAGAAACAAAATGTTTAATATAAAAGCTTTACATGGTTTCATAAATAAAAATAGTGCCCGTTGGGATCCCTGAAAAACCTACCTTGTTATCTGTGTCTCGTGAAGGATAAAGGTAGGGATGCAGGGCATAGCCCCCCTCCTGTTAATATCAGTTTTATTTTGTAGATGCAGAGCCCCCCGCTGTCAAGCTGTCCAAGGGGCGTGGGGTAGGTTGTTCCTGTTGGGATGGCCCCTCGTATGTGGTAGGGGAGGCACCTTTGCCCAGACAGGATCCAGTAATCATAGTACATAAGTATTTTGTTTACTCGTTGAAAAGTATTACTACTTCACCCACCATCTTCATGTTGCCCTTTTATACTACCCCTAAGATCATGATTTGGTTACTTCTGGTGGAGAGGCAATAAAGCAGATTTCAGAGAAACCCCTGAGCTTTATGACTATAACAGTGCTGATGGGTGCATTATCAAAGATGAGTGACATAAAATGATTTGTATCCCTAGTGACTCTAAAAGAACCAGATTTTCTGGATTCCATTCAACTCTTTAAACAACAAACCCATTTACGCGCCCAACATCAAATTCAAGCTGATGTCCATAGTAGAAGCTCCCCATCTAAAAATATATCTAAACAATAAAAAAAGCCCCCTGCCCTAGAGAAGGTTTCACTTCTCAAACAGTTCAAAAGTAAAACAACCGATAGGACAGACAACAATCGGTACACTTTGAGCAAAGCAAAATGAAAACACAAGCTTGAGTATTAGCGAGAAAATAGAATTAAAAAATCCAAACATTGAACTACTGCATTGTGCGATCAACAGCTGTGGCTACAATGATGCTGTCATAAGGTCAAACAGTTATACTTCCAAATGCTCATCACAGAGCCACATAACTCTTCCAATGCACTTTTCAAGATCTGCAGGGGAAGGGTAAACCAGGCCCTCTCTCAATCACTATGCAAGACTTTAATGTTCTGCTGAAATTCGGCTCCAAGGTGCAAACCACCCACCCCCCCCAATGTCGGAAGACACTCACAGCCCGTTGAGCTATTAAAAATTTAGTACATCTTTAAAAAACATGCCCACCACCTGTAATGCCAGAGCGGTGGTTTTGCACGCCAAATATTGATCCTTTTAATATCCAATTTAAATTATATTTTTTTAGAATCAATTATTGTAGACAGAACTGTAACCACATAATAGTGACACCATTATTGAAGACACTAAAGAAGATTCTTAGTCCTTGGCAAGTTACCATCCAAAAATGTTTTCTCTTGCATTATCAAAGTTCTGAAAATTGTGGTAATTACTCAAATCCTATCTCATACGCAATCCGGTGAGGCTCGATTGATAGACCAAAAGCGCTTCATGGACAGAGAGGATTTGCTGGTGCTCACATTCTGCTTGTCTTATCCTTTGCATTTGAAAACATCAATTGTCCATTGTGATATCATTCCCCTCATGTCTTGCTAAGCACTCTGTTGCTTTCTGAAGCTTGGTCTATGCCTAATAAATACCCTATAATAACAATATAAATAATAATGGGGTACTGCTTCCCCACCAAGATGGTTTGGAAATGTAAGTGTATTTCCCTTAACTGGATCAGATAATTTTGCCAACAACATCTATTCGGCAAAATAGGACTATGAATCTCTGTAATCACCAACATCAAAACGAGCAATCGGCAAGCATAATCCCTATCACCAATATCATATATATTTACATGACCCCATCATTAGTAAACATTATAGAAATGTAGAATATCTTTTTTATGCAGCCAGAACTGTGAGAGGTCAGAAATATGAGGCAGAACATGTTGTGAAGCTTTTGTAGAGGAGCAGCTGCATGCCTCTGCAGGAAACCTTGCCCCCATACCTCCCATTTGTTGGAGATCTTAGATTGTACCGTGTTTGACACCAGTAGTTGTGTCAATAGCACAGCATGTGTTAGAAAGAATATTCCCATTGAGACAACGCTACCAAATGTATCCCAGAAGCAATGACAACTTGAGGGAGGAAATCCCTGAAGAAAATATGTGAAGGAGCACAGAACAGAAGCCAGTGACATCACAAAAAGTATGGACGACATCTCGGGATACTGACTGAAGAGAATGTATGGATCCTAAAAGAAACTATTGATGACACTGAAACGCAAGGTAGACAAAGTCATCATAGAAGCTGGCTATATGTAGTCATTAACGCAGGCAAAGCCGCCATTGTATAGAAACTGGACATCAGTACCATATATTTAGTAAGCTAGGACCCATGAAGCGGGAAGGGTAAGCTGTGTCGCAGCAAGAATAAGCAGAATCGTGGAGCTACAAGACAAGGTTGTCTGGCATGGAGTCAAGACTGAAGCCGGCAAGTTCAGCAATCTATTCTGGAAATGGGAGAACGTGCATAGGATGAATAATCCCTTGTTAAGGTGCAAAGAAAGAACACCAAGAGTGTCAAGTTTAATTCATTTAAACCATTTGAAAGCTACAAAACGGACCGTGAGCCAAGCAGAGTTCGAACTTGGAGGACCAGATCACGATAGTGAGTGCTCTGACTCCCATGTTTTCTAAAAGACAAGGATTGTTTACAAGGTCAAGTTCAAAGATAATCTTCATGGCAGAAGGCATGGGCGACAAGAGATGCTGGGCTAATCGGGTGGGGAAGTAGGGTCATGCCCCATCTCCTTGCTCATTGGCCTGGGCGTATGTGCTGCTAAGTTACCGAATGTTCCAGATCTGGCACAAGCGTGCCAACCAATTATAGTAGTCCATATAACAAAGTACCTTATAGTCTGAAAACCAATGAGGAACTGCGTTTGTAATTTTTCTGAAGATTACATGTTTCAGAGGTAGGCATATGTTGTCCACCTGATAGAGGGCAGCCAATCACATTCCTAGTTCCTATAGAAAGTATACTTAGATGTTCCCCTTAAGCCAATCCCGAGCCTTAGTAGGTGTTTCATTATTGCCACGTAGTATGGCATCACCTCTGATGTATTGTAGAACCTGATAGAATGGAGAGGCCTGATTTGTTATCATTACAGAATCATTACCCATCATTAGCTATTGTTAGAGAATCATTATCCATTTAGGAATCATGCATCATGTTTAGTTATCCATCATACATTCTGATTAGGAGTACATGAAGTACTGACATTAGACTATCCACATTATTCTGCCACATATTTGTAGCATTTGCATTTGCTTATAGAATGTGGCCTGGTATATTCGCAGAGACATGTAGAGCCATGTAGAGACACAAGACACATGTAAAATGTATTATGTATACATGTAGAGAGACACGCATTGAGTGTGCACTTAGAATATACATGAAGTTGGCATTATAGAGAGCACTTGGATTTACGACAGAAAGAGTAAACGCTAGAAAGCATGAGGCTTATGGCATTATAAAGCCCTTTCTGAATGGAGTCACAGAAGCGCCATTTGGTTCTGTGCGAAGTTGTTATGGTACAGTGTGAAGAAGGAATTTGTAAACAGTTTGGTTGATAAGAGGTCGCCTTTGCCTTAGTAGAGACACGGAGAAGGAGGGAAGGAGGCTTAATCAGCCTTTGGCTGGTGTTCACTGAGAGAGAAAAAGTGGGGGCCAGGCAGTGCCACATGCAGGGAGAGCTTTGCATGCAGGAGGAGAGAGGGATTGCATGACAGTGAATGGAGGAACAGATGGTAAAATGGTGTATTGCAGGCAGACAGAAGAAGGCCATGCTAGTAGATCTGATGAACAATGTCACATTGACAAAGAACACGACCAGAACACGGAGTGAAAGTACATGCAAACACAGACTTTCAGGCATTGTTCATATTTAGAAACGCTGACAGAACAGAAAGAGGAATTTTAGCTTAGAGAACAAATGTAACCATAGGGATTTGTATACGTCATTGCACAGTATAACCAGAGGTGAGGAGATTGGAGTTTTTAGATGTAGATGGAGTTCGAGTTCGATGAGAGAGAGACGTCTGGTTGGCATGAGATCGAGAGATGTTTGGTGGGGGAATGATGCAGCCTTGGCAGACCAGCTTGGCAGAGATCGATGAGCTTGGCAGAGGCTTGAGGCAGTTTGAGTGACCAGACTTGGCTAGATTGGAGTGGGGAGAGATGGGACACATTCAAGATGAGACCATGGGAAGCTCAAATGGGAAGTATGCTTTATGGCCTAACCTGATTGATTAGAACAGACACAAAGAGCTTTGGGTTTGGGAAAGGGGAATTCAGACAGGGATTGTCTTAGAGAGAGAGAGAGAAGTATGGTGTGGAATGGAGAGGAATGCTGAATGCTGGCACTTTCCATATGTATATTGCATGAGACACGATAGATCCAGCTAATCACCGGCTTGCATTAGAAACCTGTAAGGCTTATAGTTATTACACTGCATGGTAGATTTGCACCAAAAGTATAAAGGTGCAAATTCAATATTTGCATTACATTATTGTTTGCATCATGCCTTGCTTTGCTTGAATAAATGTATTCTATTGTTATAATTGAATCGATTCATGTGTTTTCTTTGTGTCTTATGTTATTGTGTCCATAGGAGTAAGACAGGAGTATGTTGTTAGGAGTGATCGAGAAGTAACACCGTGCACAAAGGCCCTGAGATACACAAGCAAGGGGGCATAATGGTCCACACCCCCCTAGGAGATTGTCTAAGGTTGTCTAGCTACTCTGGGCTAGACCATGGAAGGATTTGTTTTAGGAATAACAGTATTTTTATTTGTATGAAGATCGCTGAGAGAAAATGAGCGTACGTCCATTGATGTTCGTTGTAAAGGCCTGTTTTAGATACTTGTTAATAAAACAGTACTTTGCCATCTTCATGAGTTGGTTCTGTTATTTGGACTCAGAATGTATCTGTGGGATCCCATTTATTATATATGCATATTCCTTAAGGGTACTAAGCTAATTTTCTCAACAAATACCAGTATGTTATAATATAAGGTTGGATGAAGGGCTCACTATCCTTACCCTGACAAGGACGTCCCTGCCTAAAATAAAATAAACAAAATACTCTAATATAGGGCTTAATCAGGAGGTTGGCGGTATCCCAGTGGCAACAGCGCTGGGATACGGCCTACACAAATAGCGTTACCCCTACATGGTCCAGCACAATTAGCGATGGATCCTGAGTAGTGGTAAGGCGGTTAAGCCCCATTCCCCATTGGATCCTGTTCTGCAAGATTTTATGCAGTACCCTTTGGGTGCACTACAACAACTCCGACCTCCTGCTAATAGGAACCAAACATTTGGTATAAGTCTGTACTACACAGGTTGGTAGCTTGTTGAGCAGCCAGGCTTATCTCGAGAGGGGTCAATGTCAGCTGTAGTGGAGTTACACAGAGATTCACAGTGACAAGTATTCAAATAAACTCTTACACATAAGGTTTCTTGATTAAACAATTATTAATATATTTAATAGTCAGTTTGAGTAAGCCTTCTTCAGAAGGGGCAATATAATAGTAACACACAAATACACTCCAAAATACACACTCTGAGTTTCCCTAAATCAACAAATACCTATTTGGGATGACACACAGAAACATCCTACACCCTCATGTGACTTCAATAGCTAGGACACTGTGGACATTAATATATCACTGCTGTATTTAGGGCAATACTTAGGAGTATGTCAAAGAAAAAGATTATTAGAATACAACAACAGATCTCACAAATATTCTGAAGCAAGTAAGTACTTTTGGTAACCCCCAATGCAAAGTAAGTTAACCCCTTCCTGGAAGGAGGGCTAAACACAGTGTCAGAGGTAAGAAGAGTTATTCAGGAAGTCAGGCCAGGCCAAATGCAATTGGACAAAAGTCAAGATGAGCTGAAGTACTACTTGCAGGTAGGTAAAATTCTTGCACAATGTTTTAAAAGTCTTTTTACAAAAGAAGAAATCAAAGTAGGGCCACAAGCTGATTAGGCTTGTGAGGTAAAGAAGCTGTTAGCAACTCTACAGAAGTAACCAAGACAAGTCTCCACTGAGAACAAGTGAGGTTACACAACAGGAGTTAAGTTCTCTTAGACTTTACAGGAGCTTTGTTTAGAAGAAAAGGGCTTTGGCTGGCTTCTGTTCTTGTGCTGCTCTGCAGATCCTGTTTTCCTGGGCGTCAGTCGTGGGGACAAGTGGGAGGATGTCTGTAGGACTGCAACGGGATGGTCGGTGACAGAAAAGAACCAACTTCTATTCAGTGGCACTTCACGGTTTCAGCTCCTCGTGTCTCAGCAAATAGCACCACCGCGGACTCTTGACTGTTGAGATGGGCTTTCCTTACATCTGGGGTCCAGCACTCTGTTGAGGTGGTTCAGGCTTGGTCAGTCCTGCTTCCTTGGAGTCTGGAAGATCTTCCTGGAGCTCTTGGCCAACATAAAAACAACACATACAATCTGGTGGTCCTCTCCCTGGCTCTTCGGTTCCAGCAGCAACTACAGTGAAAATACAACCAGCTTCGAGAGGATGTCCAGGTGACTTACTTTGGAGTTGATTGGTCCACCAACTCAAGGGACGAAGTCGTCCTTGCAGGACTTCTCTAGTCAAAACGAAGTTGGAGCTTCAGCACAGCAGCAGTTCTTCACCGGGCATACCAACGGTCCAGGAGTTGCAGCAGGCATCTCTTCCAAGTTCTTCTACAGATTCCTTTGTCCATTGGGCGACTCTGCCTTCCAAGCCAAAAAGCCTCACCTTTTATGCAGGTTTCTCCCATTCATTCCAGCCTAGATGTCAGTCACCCAGCAGGGTGACTGTCCTTTCCGGATAGCCAGCCAGCCAATCACCTAAGATTGCATTCCTGTCTTCTAGGAGACTAAGCACAGTGAGTTCCAGGCACCTCCCTCACTTCCTGCCCCAGCCAGACACCCTGGAGCCAGAGGCGGGCTTCATTCGTGAATCCCACAAAAGACAAAATGAACAAAGGGACCAAAACTGGTTTGGCGCGCAGAGTACATCTCATGAAGGACCTTTCCACAAAGAAATGGTAAAAAAAAGAAGACCGGGCCATTTTGACAAAAATGGCACCCTTGGGTGCTTTAATGCAGCTGCGAACGCAGCCTGCGGTGTGGGATATTTTTACCCATGCCAATGCGCACCACTGCACCCCTTTGCCAATGGGGGAAAGAAACTGCCAAAAATTGATGTACTACCCCTGTGCACGCCAAATCTGCAAAACTGTGCATGGTTCATAAATCACAAAAGGCTGCACACCCTGCCACACACAGTCAAAGTTGGTGTAAAACAGGACTCACTGTCACATGAAGCAAGGCCACAGAAGGGCTAAATTCGAAAAATGCCTTTAAAAATGCAGCTTTCCCAATCAATTGCAACTTTCAGAGTGCTGTTTTGGTGCTAAACTCAGTTATTTACCAAGGGAACCATTGAAATTCAAAGTGTGCTGAAATCACAGATTCTCCAGGTGGCTCAGAGAAAACTTGGCCTCCCTGACCGACAGCAGCTAAGAAATTTCTTTATGAAACACCAGTACAGCAATAATGTGTTTCCAAAAACACACGAAAAATGCGGATACAAGTGGTAACATATCAATTACAGCTGTGTAGAGGAACTCCAAGCATAAGCTGAATACTTACTTCCAGATTGCAGACAACTTCCAGCATTCAAAGACAAAATCATGCCGAGTGAATGTGTGTGCTACATAAGAAAATAAGATGCAAAAAAACCCAGTTTAAATGTGTTTCTTTTTCCTGAAGAAATTGCAAAATTCACCTATATAAAGCATGTTTGTAAAGGGCTTAATTCTTTTAAATTGTCAAATCCCTTGTCAACTGTGCTTATTTCTATATGTGTTAAATTGAATTTTAAAGCAACCCAATTGGAGTTAAGTAAATACTTAATTCTGACCTGATAGTGCCAGCCTGGGAAATATGACACTTCAATTGACACTCCCTTGCTATTGGAAGCCTTAATGGTTCCCGCATATTGACAACAAAGAGCTCATTAGACATTCGTCTTTGGCTGAGCCAAGAACAATGGCAAGCTGCCTACTGATCTCTACAGGGGAGCTTCCCTCTCCAGGAAGAGTATACACCTCCCTGATCAAAGGACTGTGACAGCTTTTGCCTGTGAAGAGGAAGTTACAAAGGAAAACCTTGATGTTTAAATCCTTATTTGTGATTAAATTGGAAACTCTTTAACTGTGCAACCTGAAGGAGGATAAATATAAAAATTGGTAGATGTTAACTTAATTTTAGGCTTTTGCTTTGAAGACATTAATGAAGCCTGTACCATCTTAGGAACCCAAGGTACAGGAAAAACCTAATTGTAGCAAAACTATTAATGTGGCAAGTTTAAGATTGTATATTCTTGTTACAATGATAATCGCCCAGATATGTACTGAGTTAGAAATTAATACTCTAAACTGTTATTATTAAAATTGATAAAAATCCATAGAATGACAAAGACTGCTCCCACAGAGATGGGGATTGAGCATGAACATAACCCATCAAATATACAATGTATGTGTCTGGTTTTATATGGGGACATAATTTTAGAAAAGTTAAGTTTTGCTCAAAATCAATGTGGGAGTTCCTAAATCGCCTCATAAAGATGACAGCTCTGTTCTAACTACCAACCAGATCAAGCAAGGGTCTTTGGCCACTCACAGCCGTGGGGGTGTGTTTTGAAATTCTGCCCACACCATAAACTTGGTGATGTCACCAGGTGGGATAAATATAGGAACTTCACCACACATAACACACACTGCTTCCTGATTTCCATGCCGCACTATTTTCCAGACTTCTTCATCTTGTCCAGAACTCTTCACCTTGCAGCTGACTCCAGATTTTTTTGCAGAATCCAGGCCTTAGCATTGTTGAACTCTTTTTAGCTAGGCCCAAATTCAATTATCCCAAAAACTGTAATGCTTAGCTGGTATCCACAGGGACGCCACACAGCCTGTTTGGACCTCTCACGACCTCAAACCCTTCACTGGAATCTGTGTGGCTGGAGAATGGGCCTGAAATACAGGATTTCTGGATTTTAACTCTATTGTCTCTGGTTGCTTGACCCCCTCTTCCCTTAAGGAGCAAACCTTCCCCTATGACCTCTCCTCACCGGGTTTTCTTGAGTTGTGTGCTCTCCGTCCTGCCCTTCGGTGCAGGGGTGCATCGGTGGATGTGGGCGCTATGCAATCTAATTGCTTCAATGGTGCGGGCCCAATGGGTCTGGGTTTGTTGTAACTCCAGCACGACAAGGTAGGTTGGTTGATTCTTGATGAACTGTCCTTTTCTTGTCTCTTGCCCCCTTTATAACGTTTCTCTTCTCCCTTAGGTGTTTGAGGGGTCGGAGATGGTGTCCTGCTGCTTAGGGGACCAGAGCGCTAAGCGGTGAGTTAAAGAGCGGTGTGCGGTACGTGGCGCTGTTCGCTTTTTCTTGTGTTGACCAATGTCTCTCTCTGTCCCTTACAGGCGCTCCAATTTCCCAGCGTGGCTGCCGGCTGAGAGAATAAGGTTCGGGAGTAAGCGCAATATGCGGCGCCTTCTTGTCCTTTATATGCTAACCTGTATTGTCTTTTCCCTTTGCAGGTGGATGGCGTGCTCCAGAGCTGAAGTTACCCTGAGCGGCTCGAGTCCAGGTAAGCGCTTGACTCTTCTTGCTGTTTTCGAGTGAACTGTGATACGAGAATGCTTACTAATATCTTTTCC
This sequence comes from Ambystoma mexicanum, assembly GCF_040938575.1. Classification (NCBI taxonomy): domain Eukaryota; kingdom Metazoa; phylum Chordata; class Amphibia; order Caudata; family Ambystomatidae; genus Ambystoma; species Ambystoma mexicanum. The sequence continues at coordinate 1,157,478,486 of NC_090933.1, forward strand.
TTTCGTTCGTTTCTCCCAGGATGCGGCGTCCCGAGATGGAGATGACACCGCCGAAATGCTGCACACAGAACTGGAGGAGCGATGGATGGAAGCAGGATCCTCCCCAAGGTAAGTGTAATATTAATGCTGTTCTTGTTCTTGCAGGTGCGCGGGATGAGGAGGAAAGGCGAAGGCCTTCAGGAGACCGATCCTAACACGGTGAGTGTCACGCTGCAGGTGCAGAGTAACGCAAAGCGTGTTTCTCTGCCGGTCGTGGTTTAAATAGCCTCCAGGTATCCCAGGTATCCCTGGGTCTGACCACACCCAAAAAGCTAGACCGCATAGCTCAGTTTATAGAACTGGGTTATGTGGGCACATCCATATTGCCCACAATGCATTGCATGTCCAATGCCAAGTTGTCCTCAGAGTTATGTATGAGCCTGTTGCCACAGGCGCCGGGTCTCACTCCAAGTGGGTCTCAGATAAGACGGAGAGGCCTTTAAGGTCCATGTGGGGGATTGTGGGCTGGCTCCAGTATGTTGTCTCACAGGGCTAGGGGCAGGGATCATGACAGCACTCCCCCCTAAGGCCCCTCTCATGATGGTTCTCTTGTCTGGCCCTGGTTTGGTTGGATGGTTTTGATGGAACCTTTTGAGCAAACGAGGTGCATGGATGTACTCGCAAGGTTCCCATGTTCTGTCTTGCGGGCCATACCCTTTCCAGTCCACTAAATAGCATAGATTAGATCTGACATATTTTGAGTCCAGAATGTCCTTGACCTCAAACTCTGGTTCCCCATTGATTACTACTGGCTTTGGTGGTGTTCTAACACGGGTCCCAGGTTGAACAGGTTTCAGGAGAGATACGTGGAACACAGGATGAATTTGCATGTTGGATGGCAAGGCTAGTTTGACTGCTACTGGATTTATCACAGAGGGGATGGCGAATGGACCTCGGTACCTTGGGCGGAATGTCTGGGTTCCTTTAATGGGCACATGTTTAGATGAGACCAGACTTCGTCTCCAACCTGGTAATTGGGAGCCTTTTCTCAGTGCTGGTCAGCAAATTTATTTTGACGGTTCTTAGCTTGGAATAAATGTTCGACTGCCCTTTTAAAGGTTTGAGAAATGGTCGTGTGCATGGTTTTAATTGCTGGCATTTCCAGGGTCGTAAAGGCATCTAGCTCGGAAGTGCGTGGATGCCTGCCATATGTGGCATAAAAGGGAGTCTGCCCAGTGCTGGTGTGTAGAGAATTATTGTAGGCATATTCAGCTATCCAAAACAGGTCTGACCAACTTCCTTCTACTTGATGTAGCATACAGCGTAGGTACTGCTCGAGCGTTTGATTCGTTCTCTCCATTTGACCATCCGTTTGGGGATGGTGACTGGTGGATAATCGGATGTCGATTTGGGTCATAGAACAGCACTTCCTCCAGAAGTTGGACACAAATTGAGTACCTCGATCCGAGACCAGTACCGAAGGAAACCCATGGAGCTGTACGATGCGTTCGAGAAACACTTTTGCCAAAGTGGATGCGTTTGGGAGACCCTTAAGAGGAATGAAGTGTGCCATTTTTGAAAACAGGTCCACAACCACTAGAATGGTGTTAAACCCTTGACTGGGTGGTAAGTCGGTAATAAAGTCGAGGGATAGCGTATGCCAGGGCACTGGCGGAATATCCAATGTTATGTTAAGTTATGTTATGTTACTTTGCCTTTATATAGCACCTTATGTACCATTAGTATGGTCTCAAGGCGCTGGTAGGTTGAACGCCCTCGGGAACCGAAGTTCAGGTCAGTAGAGAGAATAGAGAGAGTCAAAAGGTGTGTGTGAGCACCGGATATGTGTGCAGCTGGTGTGGCATTCATGTGATAGCTGCTTCCTAGCGGTAGGTGTGGAGGTTGAGGGATCAAGAGTATGTGTTTGTTATTGCAGGTTGTTATCCAGACCGATTTTGGCTGCGTTAGGCCTGACGAGAAACGCCTAGGCTAGAGGGTGTGTAACCAGTAGTGTTTAGAGTGATGGGTAAATGATGGTATGAGGACAGCTATACCGAATGGTGTCATAGTATCGCTGTGTTCTATTTGAGTGGTGGTGTAAAGAAGAGAGTAAGCATGGAGATGTGAATATGGTGGTTTAATTAGGTGCTTGAGATCAAGCCCACTCCAATATTTCCATGTATTCCATCTGTTCCAAGTACTCCGGCGGTTCAAGTACTCCGACCGTTTCAAGCACTCCAAACCGTTTCTTTCAATGCTCTTTTAAACGTTCCATGCTCTCCAAACCATTCCATGTAAGTCATGCCATTCTATGCACTCCAATTCATTCCATGCTCTCCAATCTGTTTCATGCACTCTAATCCGTTCCATGCACTCGCATCCGTTCCATGCACTCGCATCCGTTCCATGCACTCGCATCCGTTCCATGCACTCCACTTCGTTTCAAGCACTCCAATCCAGTCCAAGCACTTGTTTGAATGGTTTCAATGGTTGAAGGAGTCCAGCTGGTTTCTGCTTTGATGATTTATTTTGTGCACACACTCCACAGGATAGGATGAATTGGACAATGTCCTTATGCCACATGGGCCACCAGTAACTTCGTTTTACCTTGGCTAGGGTTTTTGCAATTCTAGGATGGCCCTCGATTAAGGAATCATGATAACCGGACATGACGTGTTCTCATAGTTCTTTGTTCGGCAGAAATAAATGGTTCCTGAAATAGGTTAGGTGGTTCTTTATTGTGTGATGTTCCCCTTGTGTACTCCACTCTTGCAATTTCTCGGGACTCATCAAGCTTTGGATTTCTTCATGTAACTTGCTCTGAGTCATGGTTGCTGTGATTCCTAGGAGTTTGTCACTTGGAATAATGGCTATTGGGTCGGGGACCTTGTATCCCTGTTCATCAACACCCATACAGGAAAGAGCATCAGCTTTTCCGTTTTTAACTCCCGGTCGAAACGTGATCACGTAATCATATTCAGCAAAGAAAATGGCCCAGTGTAGTTGCCGTGAAGATTGAGCCTTTGCTGTTTTTAGGTACTGGAGATTTCGATGGTCAGTTATTACGGTGATTGTGTGTCTCGCCCCTCGGAGATAATGACGCCAGGCCTTAAAGGCTGATTTGATGGCTAGGAGTTCTTTGTCCGTGATAGCGTAATTGAGCTCGGTGGTGTGAATTTACGTGACCAGAAGGCGACAGGGTGTAATTGACCCATTTCTGGGTCCTTTTGTGAGAGGACAGGTCCCATTGCCATACTTGAGGTGTCCGTCTCCACCATGTACGGGAGGTCTGGGCGAGGATGACGTAGAATCCGGGCAGAAGTGAACCTCACCTTGAGTTCCCGGAAAGCCTTTTCTGCTTCTTCTGTCCAGTGAAACTTCTTATTGCATTTCCTTAGCAATGATGTGATTGGATGCACTATTTGCGAGAACCCCGAGATGAATCGGCGGTAGAAGTTTACGAAACCCAACATGCTCTGGACTCCCTTGAATGAATTTGGCGATGGCGATTTTAGGATAGCATCCATTCGAATTCCTTTTGGGGTGAGGATGAAACCAAGGAATTCCACCTCAGAGACATGAAATGAGCATTTTTTGAGTTTGGCATAGAGCTGGTGTTGGCAGAGTTTTGCCAGTACAGATCGAACATGCTCGACGTGGTCCTGTTTTGATGCGGAATATACCAGGATATCGTCAATATACACTAGGGCACAGACGTCGATTAATTCCCTTAAGACATCGTTCATGAAGTATTGAAATGCAGCGTCAGTGTTGCAAAGGCCAAAGGGCATTACCTGATATTCGTACAGGCTATAGTTGGTATGAAAGGTGGTTTTCCATTCGTCACCCTTTTTCACTCGAACGAGGTGGTACGCTCCTCTAAGGTCTAATTTTGTGCAGATTTGGGCGTCTTTGACTTGATCAAGCAGGTCGGGAATGAGTGGTAGAGGGTAGCAATGTTTCACAGTGATCTGGTTTAGTGCACGATAGTAGATGCACGTCCTCAAGTTCTCTTCCTTCTTCGGCACGAAGAATAGGGGAGAGGCTGCTGGTGACTTCGAGGGGCGGATGAATCCGTTTGCCAGGTATTGATCTAAGTAGGACTTTAGATGCTGGTTTTCTGGTTCGGTGAGTGCATAGATTCGCCCACAAGGGATCTGTTTGCAGGGTATCAGGTCGATCTGGCAATCATATGGTCTGTGCGGTGGTAAGGTATTAGCTTGGTCCTTCTGAAATACATCTTGAAAATCTTGGTATTCACTTGGTAAGGTACTGGTTGCCTCTAGGGTTGTTGCCACTGTTCCAAGAGCAGAAGTAGTATCAATTGACTGTTTCCCTTGGTGATAACAAGTGTGAGCACAACTTTCGGAAAAGGCCAACTCGTGCCTTGATGAGGTCGAAAGCGATAGATTCCAGGTGTTCATCCTGGCACAGAAGGGTTTACACTGTAGTGCATTGGGATACTGGACCAGAAGCAATTTCCATGCCATCAACAGTGGTGACAGTGTCTGTGGTTAACTTAAGGCATAAAGGAAGCCCCATCTTTGCTGCGAGATCTTGGTCCATATAGTTCCCAATGGCTGCACTGTCTATGTACGGTACTGTAAAAGCAAAAGTACTGCGTGCATCTGAGATGGTTGTTGGTGGTTGATCAAGATCACAGACAATGTAAAATGGGAGGTCTGTAGTTCACTTTCTTTGCTGGACAAGTGGACTCCTACACATGCTTGGCTTGGTAGTTTTCCAATTCTTTGTTGGTATCTTCTTTGTCCATGCCCCCTACTGTTCTCTTTGGTGGTTTCACTGGACACTCTGTAAGGAAATGGCCTGACTTTCCACACTACAAACATACATGCTGCTATCTTCTCTTGTCCCTTTCAGCCTTAGTCAAGGGGGACCTGACCCCTCCGATCTGCATTGGTTTTTCCTGAACTCTCTGTTGTTCGAGAAACATTGTCCTTTGAATGTACATACATAGGGCGAGGGTCCAGTCTGATTCGATCTGCTCTTCGGTCTTGAAACCTATGATCTAATTGAAAAACAAGGTTAATAAATTCTGCACAGTCTTACGGGGGGTCCAGTACTCATTTAGCTCCCCCCATAGAACCCGATGAAATAAAGTGGTTCTCTTCTCCTCCGGCCATCCTGTTTCAACCACAAGCCTGTTGAAAGTGGCTATGTATGTTAATAGGTCTTGGTTTCCTTGACGAAGGGACAAAAGTTTGTTGTCTAATGCCTGTCCATGAGTACGACGGGCAAAGAGTTTCTCCATCTCCTGCTGGAAACCCCTGAAGTCATGTAGCAAAGAATCATCTTGACTGACAAATGGTACAGACCAGTCTTCAGCACTGCCGCTCAGATAGGATAGCACGAAAGCAACCCGTGATTGGTCATTTGGAAAGGTCCCTGGCCTACAAAGGAAATGCAGACGGCATTGGTTCATAAATGTTGCATACTTTTTGGGATCTCCTGTGAATCATTCAGGTGGGGCCAAAGGAACTGCCCCATGAAGGGTTATCTGAACATGGTTGGCTGATGGTACTGGCATTGAAGACACGTTACCGTGTAACGGTGCATGTCCCTCCTGTGACTGGAGAAGTTGCCGGCTTAAGTCATCAGTGCGTTCTTTAGCGACTATCAACTCTCTCCTCATGGCATTGGTCTCCTGCCTGGCTGCATGTACTTCGGCACGTAACTGCCCCAACATTTGGGCTGACTGGTCAGTTTCTGACGCTTCCATGACGTCCAGGTGGATTATGATGTGAGGCTTTGCGTTCTGTAACGCTCACCTGGTATCCACGGGAACGCCACTCAGCCTGCTTGGACCTCTCACCACCTCAAACCCTTCACTGGAATCTGTTTGGCTGGAAACTGGGCCTGAAATACAGGATTTCCGGATTTAAACTCTATTGTCTTGCTTGACCCCCTCTTCCCTTGAGGACCAAACCTTCCCCTAAGTCCTCTCCTCACCTTGTTTTCTTGTGTTGTGTGCTTTCCGTCCTGCCCTTCGGTGCAGGGTAGCTCCGGTTGATGTGGGCGCTATGCAACCTAGTTGCTTCACTGGTGCAGGCCCAATGGGTCTGGGCTTGTTGTAACCCCAACCCGACAAGGTAGGTTGGTTGATTATTGATGAACTGTCCTTTTCTTGTCTCTTGCCCCCTTTATAACATTTCTCTTCTCCCTTAGGTGTTTGAGGAGTCAGAGATGGTGTTATGCTGCTTAGGGGAGCTGAGCACTAAGCGGTGAGTGAAAGCGCGATGCGCGGCGCTGTTCGCTTTTTCTTATGTTGACCAATGTCTCTCTCTGTCCCTTACAGGTGCTGCAATGCCCCATCGTGGCTGCCAGCTGAGAGAATAAGGTGCGGGAGTAAGCGCAATATTCAGCGCCTTCTTGTCCTTTATATGCCTACCTGTATTGTCTTTTCCCTTTGCAGGTGGATGACGTGCTCTAGAGCTGAAGTTACCCTGAGCGGCACGAGTCCAGGTAAGTGTTTGACTCTTCTTGCTGTTTTCGAGTGAACTGGGATACGAGAATGCTTACTAATGTCTTTTCCTTTCGTTCGTTTCTCCCAGGATGCGGCGTGCCGAGATGAGATGACACCGCCGTAATTCTGCCCACAGGACCAGAGGAGCGATGGATGGAAGCAGGATACTCCCCAAGGTAAGTGTAATATTAATGCTGTTCTTGTTGCTGCAGGTGCGCGGGATGCAGAGGAAAGGCGAAGGCCTTCAGGAGACCGATCTGAACACGGTGAGTGTCACGCTGCAGGTGCAGAGTAACGCAAAGCGTGTTTCTCTGCCCGGGCGTGGTTTAAATAGCCTACAGGTATCCCAAGTATCCCTGGGTTGAACCACACCCAAAAAGCTAGCCCACATAGCTCAGTTCACAAATAAAGAATAATTCTTCCAAAAGAACATGAGTCATTTGTTCGCTCCATATTGCCCACAATGAATTACAAGTCCAATGCCAAGTTGTCCTCAGAGTTATGTATGAGCCTGGTGCCACAGGCACCAGGTCTGACTCCAAGTGGGTCTCAGAAAAGACGGATAGGCCTTTAAGGTCAATGTGGGGGATCGTGGCCGGGCTCCAGTATGTTGTCTCAGAAGGCTAGGGGCAGGGATCATGACAGCACTTAAGGGATTTAATTCTGATTCAGTCTGGCTTGCTACCATTAAGGCTTGTCCGCTGAAACTTGCATCCTGCTATCTACCGTGTCCAGTGACCAGAAGGGCCCATCCAAATCCAGTCTGAGGTGCAGTCCAAAATTGACCAGAACCACACTGCTGATCCAATCCCGCCAGTGGTGCCCTGCTGCCGGTAGACCTGACCCGATCCCGTGACCAGAACCCTGACGGTACAATTTTTATTACAAGGGACTGTAAGTATCAATAGGAAGAACAGTGACCCATAGTATGTTTGCATTGTCTTAACCCATCCTTTCTTTAATTTCAGAACCCTAGTATTGTCAGAACCATTCTTGCGCACATTTTTCTCATTTGTTTTACAAACCCATAAATCATTAGTGATTTTGAGTAACTAAAGTAAATCCCAGAAAGAAAACAGAGTATCCACCACGTGAAGCGTTATGCTGGCCACGTTACTTTGGAGATTCACGGTTGGCATTCTCTTTTTCATAGTCATTATTATAGTGTAATAAAACCTATGTGTTATTTTTAAAACCGAATTTCTGTTCCATTTTCGCGCCTATTTCTCAAAAACGCCTCTCACTAAAACCTATATAACTTCTTCAATTTAATAGATAGAAACCAAATTCAAACTCTCACTGATACCTATGACCCTTAGCTACATCCACAACTAGAGAACGCAGCATGGAACATTATGTATTTGACCAATTTTGATCAAAAATCTCATAGTGAAATTTTGCCGCAAATTGACATTTTAGCAAAAGTTTCCTAAGTGTCTTTTTCCCATTCAAAGTGTTTCTTTAATGCCATCTGATCTAAAGTGTGTACTGTTGTTGATCTTATAGCTCATGTGTGTTAGGACCTGGTTAGTGTTGCTTTCCTAAGAATTTTTATCAAGTTAAACATTTTTGCCCACTTTGCATTTTTTACAAAGCCATTTTCACCTGTCATTTCAAAAGTGTCAATTTCCAAAAAACGGGTTTCTCTCTAACGGGTTTCTCTAAGTCTAGCAATATCAAGGCAAGCCCCGCACTACAAAGGCAAGCCCCGCCCTACAAAGGCAAGCCCAGCCCTACAAAGGCAAGCCCCGCCCTACAAAGGCAAGGGAGGGAAGATTGCATTTAAACTCTAGACATTATCTTGCATTCCTGAATACCTGCTTATTACTGACATTTGTGTAGGGTTGTTCATTTTTACCTTAAAGCACTTTGCAGGGGGAAATATTAACCTAAACGTTATCTGTTCATAAACCAAAACTGTTATTTTCCCTGTGTTTTCTATTCTGCATGAATATAAGTGAATTCAATTGCTTTACTTATTTTCTGAATTGCATTGTCACCACTTGGTGATTGCTGCCCCATATATGTATATATAAAAATGTATGTGTGATTTGAATATTAAATAAATAAATACACATTTACCTTTACAAACTAGCCTGATTCCTGGTCCACTGTGACCTGTGGGGTATTTTGAGATGGGTGTGATATGAGTGGTATATCATTCAGCATATTGAACTTATAGACACAAATAAATAAGTATTTCATTGCGCACTACATGCTAGGCGAGACCTGGGTATGTGCCTGATTGAAATCCTTAACAGCGGTAAAATCACACCACGGTAGTTAAAAGTAAACCACTGCCACCAGCCATTCATCGAGGAAAGAGTAACATAAAAATGTTACATGAGAAGCTAGACAAAGGGGATACTAAGTAACCCCTGCAGCACCTATTGTAAGATATGTGTGCTGGGTCTAGAAATTTAAAAGTGTAAGTAAAGTCAATTTCACTTCACTGCTCTTGGAAACAGTAGTTTATCCATGAGAAGGTATTTAAACATTTGGGAAATCTTAAAGACTTCCCTGTGCCACTGCACTGAAGGTGCTGTGTGACTCCTTGTAAAGATGATGCCTATAGAGTTTGTCAGACTCTATATTTAACAAAGAAACACAGAGTTCAAATCACATTAAAAATACATGAGAGAGTGGGAAACAAGGTCTCACTCTCTCCAGGTTAAAAATTTAAAGTCCTAAAATCCAGCAAAGTTGCTGGGGGTCTCTAAGGTACAGAGGAATTAGCACATTTCTGAGAATTCTCCCTAACAGGTCAATAGTACCCAATGGGATTTTTTGGCGCTATTAGCGCCGGAGCAATTAGAGCTGCGCTAATAGCACCAAAAACAAGTGGAAAGTGGAAATTATTTTTACCTCCAGCAAAAAGCTGGAGGTAAAACTCCAACTTTCCCCCCGACTCGTGATTGGGCCAGCCCTCGATTGTGGCAGGAATAGCGTTACTGCTGCATTTAAGGACTACTGCCCAACTCCTGATGAGGCCGATATTATGTAACTTCAACTTGTCAACAGAAAGTTCCAACACATAGATTTTAAGATTCTTCTTCCTAGAACAGGCTTTTAGCCCCTCAATATCAACAGTGTTTATGTTGGTGAGGATGATTTGCCACTTTAACAACTCCAGCATATATACCTTCTCTACAATAGCCTTGCTTGACTCTTCCTCCATTACTACTAACAACATTAAATGTCTCATTAAGGACCACCTTGTAGCACTTCTCCATCTTCAACTTGGTTTGCTTCCTTGCCAGACCTACAATCTCAAAAGATTTGCCATTAGGGTATACCGCCCTGCGCGAGCAGCATTTCACAACAAGTGCTTTTTGTGGTCAATGTCAACTGCCAAGAGGTTACAACAGCTTCACAGGATTACACAAATGACAGCTTGAAGACTTCAACAACTTGTTAGGGAAGACAAGATTCACATTGATGCTCTACTTTTCCCCACTTCACAAACAACCACAGACTGACATGGATAGGGTCTCTTCCTACCTCTCCCCTAGTTATGATAATATGTGGGTGTCCCAACTTGGACCAGGTATTGCATATAATATGAGCAACCAGTTTCAGAGTTTATAAATCGTACATTAGCCCCTTTCTGCCCTTGGCAATATTGGATAGATTGTGTTTGCCTTATTGTCAGTTTCTCTTGGCCTGGCCAATGTGTATTATTATTATTATTATTATTATTATTATTATTATCTTTATTGAGTGCAGACCTAGCTTCCAGAAGCAAAGGAGTGCTTTAAAGAGCTATATACTAATACAGATACATAACAAGTTCTTTACAGAGGTGTACACCATTACAGATGCATAACAGAGCTTTTTTCTGTGGTAACAAAATAACAAATATACTGTGGGGTAGGATGCAGTGGGGCACAGAGGAGGGGTACAGCTGCACCGGGTGGCAGGGAGGAGATGGGTGGGCAGTGTCTAGCTTATTGACATCAACTCTTAAGAAAGTTTCCCCCACAGTTGCTTGGGTTTTCCACAAACTCCCACTTTCAAGATTACAGTCATATAGTTTTTGTATATTACAACTTTGCTGCTTTTCCCTAGTTAGGTATTCAGAAATAACTTGGGAACCATTTTCATTCACAGGCAAGTGCTGCTTTGCACACCGTCTGCTTCTATGCAAGCATGTCTCACTCACATATCTGCTTCCAACCTGCGAGCGGGGACAGAGCGCTCCAGGGTCACTGACAATCTGTGAACTAACCAGTTTAGACGTGTGCCTATGTTCTCGCGTCTCACAGGACTTCTGCTGCTTTGGCTCTTCACGACTTGGCAAACCTCTTCAGTAAGTCTGCCTTCATCCACACCATTTTCATTTGGAGCTCCTCTTGCTCCGGAGGCTGTCTGGTGCAGGCCAGCCATCAGAGACAGCCTCGAGGCGCACAGGTGCATGCCAGCCACCTGAAACAGCCTTCTGCACGCATCCCCCTGTGCAGCCACTGCAGAACGGGTCATAAAGGGGAAAGCCTTCATTCAGCACGCTTCCCGTTGCACAACCTCTGCACTTCAGATTTCTGGGGATACGGACCCCCTCAGGACTGGCAGCTGATATCTGCCATGCGGTGGTCACAGCGTCCTCTCTTTCCTCCAGCTTCTGTCTGAGCTGACAATATGAACTGTGTGCCTTCAGATTCTGACTTCCTCTGCTCTTCACCAGCAAAGCCAACTCCATGGCCTGCACCTGAGGGGGCCTTTTAAGCCTCTCTACCTCCCTCAGGTGCGGGTCATGTACATGAATGTACTGGCCACGCCTACAACATTGTACCTCTTCAACTCTCTTCATTGTCCCAGGACTTGAAGTCCCTAATAGAAAAATTTGGTTTTCTTATTTTAGTTCAATCCCCAATTTGTTCCTTATAACATTCTTTGAAGAAGTATTATATGAATTAGTCATTTGTTTGGTTTGTGAAGCGAAAAGTAGGACTATTACTCTGGTGTTATTCCAAAATGTCCTTTCACTGCACTTTTAGGATGTTTTTCAGTTTTACAACTCTCTCAAATTTTAGAAGGGTTTTGATTCCTCCCAAGACCTAGGAGTGTATGATTAATTTCACCTTTATTTATATGTATTTTTGTGAAACAGCAGATGATTATTACAACAAGCCATTACATACTGTGGTACTGCAGAGTCATCCTACCTAAAGGACGACAAATACAGTGGGCCTCATTACGACCCAGGCGGTAATCTTCCGTCATTACCGCCATGGCGTAATGAGCGTTTACGCCATGGGCCGATGGCGTAAAGAGCGCCACATTACGACCCATCGCGCCCGAGCATTACGCCATGGCGGTAATGCAATTAACGCCATGGCGGAAAAGGCCCCTACCGGCATCGTAAAGCGAGCAAGGTGCACTTCCGCCACCGTAAGTAGCGGCCAACGTAATTAGCGGCCACCGTAATTAGCGGTGGCCGTAAAAAGCAGAACCGGAAATAGCGTCATCGCGCCGGAACGGGAAACAGCACGTCGGCCATCTTTAAAAACACAATCCACTGCCATCCTACCGAACAACACCAGATCCAACCCTGACACCTGTCCCAACCAATCACCCACCCATCCAACTACCCAAAAATGCCTAAAGCTGTTAAGAAGGCATGTGACCGCCAGCGCCAGGAAAGATTCAGCCTGGAGGAACTCTGCATGCTTGCGGAGACCCTGCAAGACAACGCAGCTGTCGTTTTCTCCCCGGAAATTACCAGGACAGCGATAGGGAAAAAGAAGGCCATCTGGGCCCTGGTGGCCGAGCGCGTCAGCGCGGTGGGGACCGTACCCCGCACCCCACAGCAGTGCAGGAAGCGCTGGGATGACCTTCGCATACGGGTCAGAGCCGTCATCTCTGCGAACCGCAACCTTGCCCTGGGTACCGGTGGAGGGTCGGAATCCCCACTAAAACTCCAACCGTGGGAGGAGATTTGTGCAACCACGATTGGCATGGAAGCCATTGAAGGCATCGGAGGGATGGAAAGGGGAGCTCCGACATCAGGCGATGAAGGTAGGTGCCTCAAACAAGACATGCCATAGTCACTGCAGTCCATTCATGTGTAGCACAAGGTTGCCCTAGAGTGTAAATGCAACACATTTCCACACTGCCCATAGCCACATGCGAGCACCACCCTGTATACACTGCTGGCACCCGCATACCTGCATCCACATTCCACACTAAAAGGAGACAACCTGCATGGCCCTGCCTGAAATCTGCCTCATCTACTGACCAGAATAATGTCTATCATTGTCATTCCAAAGTCTGCAGACCCATCAATAACGCCCTCCCTCCTTTGCTCCACCACAGGCACAGATTCACACCCCGAGGACCAGGACACCCCTGCGACGAAGAGAGCCAAGAAGGCCAATAATACCGTCCCCGCACCCTCAACCTCAGCTGCAGTGAGGCAGACCCCACAACAAGCAGGACCCACTGCAAGCATAACGGACATCCAACCGGCAAGCACCCCTGTAGTCAGCAGGCCAGCAGCAGCTGCTCCACCTCTACCAACATTGCCTGCCACAGAAGGCACCGGGTCAGCGTCCAGCAGCAACATGGGTGAGACAGCTGCAATAGCTGCATGTTCAGACTCAGACATTGAGGAGCACGAAGTCAGAAGCCCCACTGACCTACTACATTCCCCCTGTTTGTCAGACACCAGCCCCCATGAGGATCACACACAGGGGCACACAGAGGTAGAGGAGTGGCCTTCTACCCCATGCCCAGTCCTCAGTCCACAGGAGGGGAGCAGCCCCTCCATCACACCACCAGCACTGGCCATGGGCCAGCAGGGGCAGCAGTCCCTCGAGGACATCACAGAACCGCAGCAACAACTGTCCACGATGCTGGCTGAGCATGCTGCGGAATGTGTGGGGGCTAGGGCAACCATTGAACAGGCCACGGAGACCCTAAGGGCCGAAGTAGCGCAGAGCACTGCCACCCTGAGGGATGCCATGCAGGCCATGTCCAGGGACATCTGTGCTGAACTTGCCGGCTTGCGTCGTGCGCTCACTGAGCTCACCCACACCCTACAGGACGTGCATGCACGGGGGCAGGCAGGGACATCCTCCACTGCCAGTTCTGCACAGAGCAGCCCCGTCCGACGTTCCGGACGTAACCTGCGCTCCACAGCCAGGGGTGCCCCGGGGCCGGTGGAGGGGGCATGTAACAGCCTGTGGCCACTGTCACAGGCATCTGTTCACACCTACATGGGGTGTGTTGGGGTGTGCAGGGGGGAGGGGGGAGGTGGTGTGTTGGGGTGTGCAGGGGGGAGGGGGGAGGGAGTGTGTTGGGGTGTGCAGGGGGGAGGGGGGAGGGGGTGTGTTGGGGTGTGCAGGGGGGAGGGGGTGTGTCACGACGTTTCATAGTTTAAATACACTTTTTTCTTTCCCAAAATGAAATGTGTGGACATTTTCATTGCGTATGTGTGCTTTATTGGTGTACAGTCCACAGTGTGCATGTCCCAGAGACACACAGTGCCCCAAGTGCAGTCTCCATGTGATTCACACCAGCCGTGTGTGCTAGAAGCAGTGGTCGATGATACTTTGGCGCATTGCACGCCCCTCCTGTGCGTCGCCTCCTCCATGGGGTGCCGCCCCATCTGCACCCTCCTCTTCCTCATCGTCAGGTGGTTGCAGTTCTGCGTCAGGGGGCAGGGGCACATTCCGTCTGATGCACATATTGTGTAGCATGACACATGCCATGACGATCTTTGCCACCTTCTTATGGTGGTACAGGAGTTCCCCACCAGACCTGCTGAGGCTTCGGAACCGTGCCTTCAATAGGCCGAATGTCTGCTCTATGACCACACGAGTACGTGTATGTGCACGGTTGAAGTCCTCCTCGTGCTGGTTCTGCGGGTTCCGGACTGGTGTAAGGAGCCACCTCTTCAGGGGATAGCCTGCATCACCTGTATGTAGGCGAGAATGTATGTGTCAGTCATGTCGTCTGATCAAGAACATGATGTGCCACCATGGCTTGCATCCAACTGTTACTTCGGCTCACTTCTACATGCACTAATTGATTCACACAATGCAACCAGTATATGCTCATGGCTCCCATGGCCTGTTTTGCATGCCATCACCCAATGTATGCAGAGGGGTTGAGTGCATTGTGAGTGCCCATCCTCTGTCTCCGTTCTCTGTGTTACTCACAGCCAGGTGGAGTATGCATCATTCCCCCCCCCCCTTTCAGCCAGGTGGAGTATGCATCATCCCCCCCTTTCAGCCAGGTGGAGTATGCATCATTCCCCCCTATCAGCCAGGTGGAGTATGCATCATCCCCCCCCCTTTCAGCCAGGTGGAGTATGCATCATTCCCCCCCCTATCAGCCAGGTGGAGTATGCATCACCCCCCCCCCTATCAGCCAGGTGGAGTATGCATCACCCCCCCCTTTCAGCCAGGTGGAGTATGCATCACCCCCCCCCTATCAGCCAGGTGGAGTATGCATCATCCCCCCCCTTTCAGCCAGGTGGAGTATGCATCATCCCCCCCCCCCTATCAGCCAGGTGGAGTATGCATCATCCCCCCCTATCAGCCAGGTGGAGTATGCATCATCCCCCCCCCCCTTTCAGCCAGGTGGAGTATGCATCATCCCCCCCCCCTATCAGCCAGGTGGAGTATGCATCATCCCCCCCCCTTTCAGCCAGGTGGAGTATGCATCGGTACGTCATTCACCTGCCCACTTCCATGACATTGGACTCACCGAGTAGCCAGGATCTTGGGCCTGCATGTCGCTCCATGTAGCGTGGTATTGTGGAGTTCCTCAGGACCATAGAATCATGGGTTGATCCGGGGAATCGGGCACAACAATGTGTGATGATCTTGTTGGAGTCACAGACCATTTGCACGTTGATTGAGTGGAACTGTTTCCGGTTGCGGTACGGTACCTCCATGGCACGTGGAACCACCAATTCCACATGGGTGCAGTCGATGGCACCAATGCAACCGGGTATGCCGGCTAGTGCATGGAAACCCACTTTGGTGTTTGCAATGTCCTGGGCAGTCCGTGGTAATGAGATGTGGTCGTCTGTGTGCTTGAGGAGGGGATCGAGCACTTGGATGAGTGTTCGTGAGAATAATGGTTGTGAAATGCCATGCAAGTGCCCCACTGTGTGCTGGTAGGTGCCTGTGGCCAGGAAGTGGAGTACAGACACTACCTTCAGTAGGGGGGGATGGCGGTTGGAGTTTATATCATGCTGACGATGTCGTTGTGTATCATGTCTACGATGGCGGTGATGGTGTCCCGGTCCAAACGGTACAGGGTGTGGATCTGCTCAGCAGTGAGGTTGAATGGATTGGCTCTGATGCGTGGGATTGGGGGCTGCCTGCCTGGTGGCACTGGCTGTGCTGGTGGGGCTTGCTGGGCCTGCCTTGCCCTCCTTCTCCTCCTGCATCTCCTCTGTGCTGCCTGTTGTTGTTGTTGCTGTTGTAGCACATGCATTGCTGTCAGCCCCAACATTGCTAGTCGTATTGGTATCATTGTGGAGTGTGACTGGGTGTGGGAAGTGGTGGGGTGTGCTCTTTTTGTACTTCCTGAGTCTGTATTGCCTTCACCTGTGCTGTTTCTGTGCACCTGTGGCAGCTGCATTCACTTTACATGGCCCTTTACGGTTGGTTCGCGATGGCGTAATTAGCACCATGGCGGTAAGGTACTTAACGGGCTGGGTGATGGCGTCAGGTGCATGTCCGCTTGGGTCGGCATTTGCGTACCTTTCCGCCATGGCGCTAAGTACGGTGTGGCCGGTCGCGTGCGCGCACCCTTAGCGCAGTTAGCGGTAGCGTTAACTACGATGCCGCTAATGGCATCGTAGTTAACGGTCACGGGTCATGATCGGACCTGGCGGAAAACGATGGCGGTAAACATTTACCGCCATCGTTTTTCACTTAGCGCCAGGGTCGTAATGAGGCCCAGTGTATCATCCCACGAGTTCTTCTCACTCCCCTGGGTCTTTTCTCCTCTCAGGTGGTCCTCCCACACAACACCACACCCAAGTTCAGGATCAGAAAACATCTGCCTTTCCCTCGCCACCTGGGAGAAGACTTTAGGCAGGGAATTAGTGAGGGGTCCGTAGGATTCATCACAGAACCTACATAAATGGAATGAGAATGCCACAAACAGTCATGTAATGCCTGATTAATCTACAACATTGAAAGTATCAAAATGTGACCTGTTTAAATGTATATAATACAGATTTTGATATTGGAAGAAGTGAACCACACTCTTCTACATTCTGATTGGCCTGGCTCAATAGGACCACCTGCAAGATAAGCAGAAAATGCCTATAACCTTAGTATAATTTTCAACAGTGCCCCATAATTAAATAAAGTCACTAAACATGTATTTCACCACTGACTATACTGTATGCTGTTGCTCCTCCAGTGACTTAGGAAAATAGGTTTATTGCTAGCTGTTCTGTTATCATGGCCTGACCAATGTATTGTCCTATATGAAGGTCTGCCAGCAAAATATCTTATGGGGTAAGCTCCAGCAATGCTCAAAATCAAAAAGAAACACTCCTCTTTAGCCCAAAATATATTAAAAACATCACACCATCTCTCGTCACCCACATTTCAAGACACTATGGATAATGCTCCGAAATACCACAAGCCTGGCTACCTCCCTACGATATTTGTGTGAAAGGACTTAGAAGGTGGAACCTTGGTGTGGAATGTGTACAGAGGAAACATGTTCCATGTTCCGAAGGGAAGCGGGTGAAGGAGTAGAGCTGGAGCAGGAAGGTTGTGCTGTGGTCGTTACCTGGATATGTATGCGAATAAAGTTGAAGTGTCCACACGTACTTATCTGGATTCTTCTACACAATAATGGCAATGAGGTTCAGGGCCCCCAGCCAAGCCGTGTCTGGCCCAGTGAGTCCTGTTACAGCCCAGCCTCTAGCCGGCAAGAGAATGCAGTCGGTGAAGTAGAGGAAGGACAGATGGTACAAGGGCATCAGAAGAAGGTGGAAAGAAGTCTGCTTCAAGAATGGAAAGGGTGCAGTGCATCATGCGAAGTGCAGAAAGGAAGCCGCTTTGGTAACAAAGTGAACAGTGTCACCAGCCACCAAAGGAAGGGACCTGGAAGCACGAGCAACGTGTCGCCATCTTGGAAGACGAGTAAGCGATCTCTACTACTCCTTTCCCTTTTCCTAGACACAATGAGGTCTGCTTATCACTGTTACTCTGTGGCCGTGCACTCGTCCCAGTTATTAAGTGGAATAATTTAATTTCTTGGCCTATGAATGTCTGTGATGCAGCAGAATATTGAATAGAGATGATGGTGCTAGGAAGGGTGAAGCTGAGGAGAAGGTGCTGGTTACATACAGAAACAATGGCCATGCCTTGTGTGCCTTGGCCTTCCATATTTATGGCATCTCCTGGTCTAGTCAAAGTCAAGTGGAGCCAATAAAAGATATTTCTGTTACACTAGGGTAGAGCAGTGTGTGGGACTTCCTTCTCTACCAACAGGAAGGTGTCATCATTGATGCCTTTTTTAGGATATGAAGAGCAACATATTGTCAAGACGCTAGCCAAACTAGATGGAGTGGGTAGTGGGGATGTGACCAATGAGTTGGAGATAGCTTTCCTCAGGGACATCATTTAGGGGTCGCCAGAGGTTACAAATGTGACCTCTGAGGTCTCCCTTGTGACCTCTATGGTCTCCCTTGCGATCTCTAAAAAAAAAATAATAATACATTTTAATGCAAGCCACTGAACTGTGGCTAGCACCATGTGGCTCTTTACTTCTGGAGTTGCTGGCTTTCTTGTTCAGGCACCTTAAAAAAAATAAGAAAAATTAGAACAGGAGTGCCACAAGAACACTTTCAGCACTGACCCTAAATAAGAAAGAGTAGGAATACTAAATAATGTGTCTTTCTGGAATTTTATACAATAATTGCTAGACTCATTAACGGTTTATTTCAGGCACACTTCAGTGGGTGAGTCACTGATTTTGTCTGTTCTTAAACGCCTCAACTCAGCCTTTCATCCTTCTGAGGTCGATAAATGAGTACCAACACAGGTTGGGTGATATTGGGTGTATATGTTTTCTATATAAAACACTTAAGCGTAAGTGCTATATAATAACACATCATTATCATTTGGTCATGGACGTCTGCTTACATTCACAGTAATTTGGTATTATGGGCCTATACACACTGATCTTAATGATACATATGGCGATCCATTCTTGTATGAAATGTACATCACATTATAGTGATATCGTAACCATATTTTCCGTACTGTACAATGGTATGTGATGCCACTTCCTGTTTTGTCAACAGGTGAAAGGTCATGTTACATCGCTTCCCGTGATATCACTTTGGGGTGGAGTCAAATGGCATCAATTCATGTGAATTCATCAGGGGTCAAGGGTTGTGTGATGTCACTTCAGCTACCCCAGGCATTTTGGTGAAATGACATCCCTGGCTTTCCTACTCATTTTAACCCAAAGACAAGCATGATCCTAGAGCGATACAATTTTGGAGTACATGTGCAAGAAAACTGAGAGAGTTTGGAGAACTATATGACATTTTTGCACCTCCTAGCCCTGTCTTGCAGATTTGGTAACTCCCTGGACGAGTACATTCGGGATCAGTTTATGATTCAGTGCAATAAACAATAGAATTAGAGAGTAACTCTGGTTGAAAGACAAACCTACCCTGGATGAAGAGATAGAAATTGCCAAACGTGTTGAACATTATATGGGGTGAGTGGCCAAACTGGCCAAGACAGACAGTAAGGACAGTAAAACTGATGTTTAAAACATTTCAGATGGGTCACACTTCGCTGTGTCTCCAGTGTGTCCAGAGCAGAAAGTGGTTTGCTACAAGTGCAAGAAATGGGGCCACTTTGCCAACTGCTGTAAGAAATGTCACCTCAATCAGAAGAAAGTACTTTATGTGAAAGGGCGGATGAACAGGGTTCATCTGAGGAAGAAGAGGATTATGATGTTGAAACCATTACTGTACATGTTGTCCAAGGAATGGCTGAAGATGATTGCAAAAGTTTGTGGTGGTTATTCATGTGAATGAGAAGGTGGTGTCCAAGACGGCAGACTCAGGGGCAAATATTTCTATCATGTAATGGTAGGTATACGAACGCAACATGGAGGGTGATGTAAGAAATGTATTGAAGCCGGATGTAAGTCCAAGTGAATATAAACTGGATAAAATTGAATAGGATGTTTTGATGCCAAATTTGAATTTAAAGGTAGAAGTGCCCAATGGAAGGTATATCTGATGAAGGAGGGTACAAAACTGTTGGGGTGGCATGACCAGAAACATTTTGGGATAAGGCTGGATCCCAACACAGTTGAACAAGCTATGCAAATGGGGGGAACAGAGTATGTGTGATTTGAGAAAGTGTTCAACAAAAGTGGGGGTAATGTCTGAGGCATGAAACAGCAGATTATTTAAAAAAAGGGGAGTCACCCTCTGGTTGCTAAATTGCGTTCAGTCCCTTTGGTGTTGAGAGCGGGCATGATGAGAGAGCTTGATAAGTTGCACAACATGGGGGTGATTGAAAGGGCTGGCTGTGTACAATGGAGTGAAGAGCCATCAGGGGAATTGCACTTATGTGTTGATCTCTGGGAGTTAAATAAATGTGTAGTGGTAGAAAGACACCCTCTATCAAAAATGAACAAGATACTCGCCATGATTGGTGGTGACAGGGTGTTCTTGAAATTGGATATGTACTCACTGTATCATCAAATAGAGATGGAAGAGGAATGTAGGAAATGTATTGCTTTTATAACTCCCAAACAGATTTTTCAGTTTCGGCGGATGCCATTTGGTCTGGTATTGGCATTGTCAGTTTTCAAAAAAGTAATGATTGTTGAAGGGGATGAAGGGAGGTTTTCAGGATGATGTGTTAATATGCAGAGAATCAGAAAAGGAGCATGATATGATCCTAGAGAGAGTCCTAGAAATTTTAGAAGAGAGGTGTGCGACATTGAGAGATGAGAAGTATGTGTTCAGAAAAGAAAAGGTGGAGTACCTGGGACATGATTTGTTGGGGTGCTAATGGGAGGCCAAAATGCAAGAAGGCAGATTCGATAAAAAGGGTAGAAGTAGCAAAGTCCATGGGAGAGCTGCGCTCTTATTTAGAGATGATTGAGTTTTATCAAAAATGTGTTAATAAATGTGCTGATAAAGTGACTGAGATGAGAACATTGCTTAAAGGAGAGGCGTTCATATGGAATGATTTGTGTGAAAGGAACTTTTGTAAGATAAAGGTGGATATTGACTTAGCGAAAGCTTTAAAAAGGTTTGACACATGGGAAAAGAGTGCCATCACAGTAGATGCAAGTGATATTTGTATAGGAGTGGTTTTATCAAAGTTCAATGGGGATGGTTGTGAAGAAGCTGCAGATCATGCCTGCAGGGTGTTGAGAGGTCCAGAGAAAAAATATTCTGTATTAGAGAAAGAGGCTCTAGCATGTCATTGGGCTGTGGTGAAATTATGCAACTTTGTGTGGGGTGTGGAATTCATTATATGCACAGACCACACACCCCTACAAAGTATTTTTGAATCAAAAGCTTTGAGCAAGATAGCAAAACACGTGGCTAGCTGGATTACCAGGATGACGGGTCACAAGTTTGGTGTGAAGGTCATTTCTGTTATTGAAAATATGTTAGCTGACCATTTGTCAGGATTAGGAGATAAGGAGAGGAGAAAAGTGTTGAATAGATTTCTGATATGGTTTTTGTTAAGCATGATGGTATCCTGGGAAGGAGAAGTGGTTGGAAGCTAAAAACAGTGACAAGCTATTGGTGCGTCTAATGGGTTATGTGGATTCAGAGTGGATGGTTAAGAGGAGATTAGCACAGGATGAAAAGTTGGTTTTAGATGTGTGTGATGTATTGAGTCCAGTAGGGGGCTATTGTATCTGAAAAATATTGTTGATGTTGCCCATGAGGCATATGTGCGCATGACCTGAGCTAAAGCTGTATTAAGGAGTGAGTATTTTGGCCATGATTCGATTGAGATGTTGAGAGAAGACTGGCTGATTGTGTAGAATGTGGAAAAGTGGGAAAAGGAAAGGTAGCCTGTAAAGGAGGCCCCGGACATGATCTGCACCCCTGCCCCTCATTTCGAGCTACCAAGAGGGTACTCACCAAGGTATGTGATGTATGAGGAGCAAACAAACCGACAGAGAGCCGCACTGGGACTCTGCCCTGTGTACATAAGAAGATCCATAGCGGTTGAAGCAACCATAACTCCACAACCCTGGGCAGCACGGCACCCTATCAGACAGCCATATGAAAATGACACAAGGGCCTGAACAGATTCATGAATGAGCAAAAGTGGCTATTGAAGACAAGCACGCCAGTGCAAGTAGCTACGAAAATAAATGTAATGTACGCAGAGAAGAGACAATGTTAAAACGTAAGAAAATGGTGCTACTAGACAAGATGGAAGAAAACCGTCCTGTTAAACCTGTGTAAATAGGCTTGAAACGCAAGATGCTAAGAAATCGATAGTG
Organism: Ambystoma mexicanum; assembly: GCF_040938575.1. NCBI lineage: Eukaryota > Metazoa > Chordata > Amphibia > Caudata > Ambystomatidae > Ambystoma > Ambystoma mexicanum. The sequence goes on from NC_090933.1 coordinate 1,157,500,438, forward strand.
CTTGCAATGCAAAGTAGAAGAAAGAGCAGCAAGCGCCAATCATATATCTGCCTCAATAAGGCACATTATACAAGTACGACTCCATTTTGTAAAAGCAGAAAGGTACCTAGGTGGCCAGAGGCCTGACAGGCCAAGTTTCGAAACCCAGCCAAAGGCAGGAGAAGGAGCAGAATCGAAACTCAGCAAAGAGCGACTCATGCTTAGGAAATCGGGGTCAACCATCGAAGGGGGCGAGAGCATGAGCTCACAAGACTCACACTGCAGAGCATACCAGCCCGTCCGTGAAGGTCAAGATAAGAGAGGCCCATGCAGGTGGCTAGGCTGACACAGAATTAAATGCACTAAAGGCTAGAAACTGAAGCAGATTCACGATGAACCAACACGTGACCAGCCAGGCGTGAAGAGGTACCACCGCCTGATGTCATCCAGAACCCGAGGATGCCATAACGTTTCCTGATAAGAGGCTACAGTTCCGAGGCCATACCCAGCCAACTAATTGACACAAAGCCCTAAAACACTGATTGATGGAAAGGAGGAAGGGTGAATCTTGTGGCACTAGGCACCTGGGTGTCTATTCTGCATGCTGCTAATTAAAGTGAAGATTTATGTTTAGGGGTGTAACTTACCCAATCACAATGGACCATGTAATCTAGGGTCATATAGACACTGTAACCAATGAGACATCGTACTTGTAGTGACGCCATTCAGGTGTGATGTAGAGGGATGGGCGTAGACGCCCACCCGATAAGAGTTATCCAATCCACATGCTTTCATTCTATATATAGATATAGCACCTATACTTAAGTTGCCTTTCCTAACCAATTATATTGCATGATTATTTTTTATAGAAATTAGACATCAGTGATGACAATTTTTGACTATGAGAATTGCTGTTCCACCAAAGTTTGTGGAAGTCGGAGCGAGACCGGTGATCGCACTACAGCTGATTCCCATTTGTTTCCCTGTTCGATGTATGTATCATTAAACAGACTTCCCTTTGCCAAACTACTGAGTCCTCGTTATTGAGTCGTGTCAGAGTAAGTGAATCCTGCACCCCCTGTCCTCACATGGTGCAGCTATCTTGTCTTACAAGTTCTAGACGGTGAGTGCTGACCTATGGGCCCGTCAGTGATTTCCTCCCCTCCTGGACACTTGGTAGCAGAGGATGGTTACGGCCATCGATTATAGATTATCGATTGATATAGTGTAAGACACCCTTAGACCAAAGGCACGAAGTAACTCTGGGCCTTCGGTAAAATCACAAGTTATTTTTGCCATTCCGGCTGAGTAGACTGAGAAGCATCCCGTTGACAATGATAGAGTAAAATATTTCAAAAAATCTGCAGTGGGTCTGAAGGAACCAGCCTCTCTAAGCATAACCCTTCTCATTCCCACGGGCAGCGGATCGGACGAAAACCTTAAAAGCAGGAAGAGGAAGGGGCGGTGATCCCGAAGTTCCAGAGAGGAAACGATGTGATCGGTGAGTAAAGCAATAAAACTCGTTACTTTGGCAAATGTCATGTAGGCATTAGAGCCAGTAAGGGAAAGGTAACGGAGGGTGGTGGAGAAACAATAAAATAGTTAGAAGCAGAGAAGACTGTATATATAGGGACTAATGACTCGAGCATAAGAAATAAAAACATAAAGAATATCAGGGGGGCCCCTGAAGTAAAAACGTAAAGAATATCAGGGGGGCACCTGAAGTAACTGTACTGTAACTGTAAGTTTGTACACTGTATTACTGTGCAACTGTTCCATTTTCTCTTGTCAAGCCATTCTCTCATGCAACCTTCTGCACCCGCTTCATGTAATGCCTGCCTGCAATTATGCTAACATGTATTGACTATGTTCCCAAGTAATCTTGTAATCTATGCCTACTATGCTAACATGTATTCACTAAGTTCTCAAGAAATCTTGTAACCTACGCCATGATACCCCAGGGTTTGGGCGTACAACCAAATGCAATAAATAAAATTAATAAATAAATACAAAATAAATGCCCACCCCCATCCTAGCGCCCACCCCAGGCAATAGCATAGAAGGTTATTCCATCAATTAAGAACAGAGCTCGTTCTTGTCTAACACTGTAGGCCCATGTAATGCAAAAGGAATATGCCCAATGAATCGCAGGAAGGGTTTTGTCTGGTTTTGAAGGACGATCTCACAAGAAGCAGGGCTAGCATCCCCAAAACCCCAGCTTTCCTTTTTCAACTCTCAGGAGCTCAATATTTAAACTCCTAAATCCTGCAACTGTCGATTGATTAGTGTATCTGTAGCAGGAATCCCAGGAAAGAGGCAGATGCTGAGAGGGTAGCCCAAATAGAATGTCCTTTGATTTGTGATGCGAGGTACGTGGGGTGAAGCTAACAAATTTAGGACAATGATGGCCAGGCATGGCAGAGGCACTGGTGCACCTGTGATCGAACAAGGCATCTTACATTTCTGAGGGTTCTCTTGACCTCGAGAGTATCCACTGAGTTCATGTCTAAATTACCAGGTGCACACCACATGGCCAACATTTGAAGAGACAGGTCTATTCATCTAATGAACCAATTGTGTAAATGTGAGGCTAAGGTGAGAACCTATCGAGGCCAAGGTAAACATGGAAGAAGAGTTACACAAGCAATGGCAGCCAATCGTCTGGTGGTCAATAAGGGGCCAACTGTGTGTACGTAGGGGCCCCACCAATAATAACAATGTGATTGTGCTCTATACTGTTTTCACCATTAGTGACGTTGATGTGCATTAAAATGCCTTGTCTGCTTTGAACTAACCAGTGTGCTCCGTGGCAGTAGGGTTTGAATACCCCTACTGACATGTATTTTTTCTTTTTGGAAGTTAAACTTTGTTATCCATGCAAAAGGTGTACACGTTGTGTTCCCTAAGGGGGTTGCATTTATTCCGTGTCTGGTTGTCAAGAGGTCTGCCACACAGTTGGTTAATGTTATTGCATTCACACTCTTCTTAAAAGTACAGCTTGCCCTTGTCACACATTACCACAAATGGCAAAGGATATATATGTCTTCACTGTGCTGGGACCACTTTTGTTTTGGAGTAGTGTGAGGGTTGTGAAGATGGTTTAGCCACTAATCATTCTTGTACTCCTGCAATGAAGTAGTCATTTTGTCACAAATCTCCAGTTGACTTTGAAAAATCTGCATATGCATAGCTATTAACTATTAACAAATGCTGCAAACATGTGACAAATGAGTGGCCATGCTTAATTCTGGAGTTGGCTGCTTATCTCTATAGATAGCCCATCTTGAGAACAGTCAGGCTTGCAAAGTTGCATTTTAGCCTTGAGCTATGCATACTTCTGGAATACTGGTAGATATATATATTATCAGGGAACTTGGTGTTCTAGAGTGTGAATTAAATACATATATATTCCTATATATGACACACAGCTTTCCTTTCCTTTACTACCACCTCTTCCTCTTCTCTGATCCCTGATTGTCTGTCTGCATTCAGGCATGGTGTGCAGCTAACGATCGCTGTCTTAATGCCAGTAATTTTATTTTATTTATGTATTGGTCATTTGTTAGGCACTTATACCATTAGGAAAACTGTTTCAAAGTGCCCACAGGGCAACAGAGTGGGGAAAGGGGAAGGCAGACAATGAATTACACAAGGATAAATAAATAACTGAATTAATAGCACAACAACAAATAATGAGAATAAAAAGGGAGGGGAGACAAACCTATAGTGCCTTGTGAGTGTTCAGAATGTGCAAGTGCAGGGGCGAGGGGGTATGGGATAGTTGCTGTGGTACTCATGGAGAAGTGCTCAGGGTGAAGTGCTAAGAAGAGGAGAACATAAGTGCAACCTCCCGAGGGAAGGGTGAGACTATGTAAGTGCAGTAAACAGACACAAGCAGGTGAACATAGATTTGGGGGGACATTTCCCCAAGGATACATAAGGGCCCTGCACATCAGTCACACTACTGTATGATGAGCAGGGAAGAGAGGAGGAGAAGGAAGAGGTAAAGATGAAGATCTTGAGGCTTTTTCAGAACGCAAGTAGGTCATGCTCAAGGCGCAGAGAGAGAGGGAGGTTATTCCACAGGAGGGAGCCCGCCGAGGAAAGTGATCAACCACCAACTCTCTGTTAAGTAAACCGCTTCACACACAGGGAGTTGGTGCCAGAGGAACGCATGAGTCTAGAAGGGGAGTATTTGGTCAGGAAGTGTTGAAGACAGAGCGGTCCCCAGCTCCAGATAGCCCTGTGGATGATACTGAGGGATTTGAATGTAATCAGTGCTGAGACCGGGTGCCAGTGGAGGCTTTGTAGAGCAGGAGAGATGTGGTCCCTGATCTTGAGGCCAAAGATAATCTTGATGCCCTATTCTGGGTTAGCTGGAGGGGTCACAGTGTGGACACAGGAAGATTAAGGAGGAGGCTATTACAGTAGTCTAGCCTGGAGAGAACCAAAGCACAGGTAACATTGAGTCTCTGGGGGAGGTGAGGAAGGGAAGAGTTCCTTTGAGAAGGAAGAGCTGAAAGTGGGACTTCTTGACAATGGGCCTCATATATAAATGTGGCGGTCACGGTATGAACGGTGCCGGTAAGGCACCGGCACCATTCATACCGGACCGCCGCATTACGAGTTCTGCTCGTGGGTTCCTGACAGCCTGCCAGGTCTTACCTGGCGGGCTGTGCGGCACCCACGAGCAGAACTCGTGATTGCACTGGAATCGTTATCAACGGTGCTGGTTCAACCATGCTCCCCTCCCCCATTCTGCCCTATTAGGCAGAATGGGGATCGGGAGCCCGGCATTACCGGCACCCGTGAATGGGCAATTACCGGCCCATTCAACTGGGCCGGTTATCGCCTAATCGTGGGTGTCAGTGCCAGTACCGAGCATGGTCGTAATGAGGCCCAAGGTCCTGAATATGAGAGATGAAGGAAAGGGAGGAGTCGAAGATGACTCTGAGATTCCTGGCTTCCATGGAGAGGAAAGGGAGGAGCCCATGGAGGAAGGCCAGAGTGAAGGTAAGAAGTAGGGCGCGGTGTGCCCAGCAGTGTGTTAGGTGACAGCAAGGTGGAAGGAGCTGTCCTTTTCGCTACGTGTTGGAACTCTAACTCTGTTTAGTCCCTCTACTATTTTGCTTTCCTCGTCATCCAGCCCTCCTCCAAGCCTACATAATCACTGCGCATGCACGGCGCGCTGCGCGGTGTGCCCAGCAGTGTGTTAGGTGTTTGGTGGAGCAGTGGAGTCGGGGAGTACTTGGACCTTGTAGACGTAGCCCTTGGAGACATCGGTAAGAGAAACTTTGCCTGAATTCAGCTAACTGACTTTGTTGTGCTGCTATGCATCATGTATGCTGACTTTCATATCCAACGCGCCACATGTTGTCTCTCCTGACAACACGCACTTGCTACAGTATTGAAGAACCATCTGCTGCGGTTATAGGCGCCAACAAGGGTGGTGCGCAATGGTAAATTTATTTTCAATTTGCACCATAATCTTCTGTTTGCTGCGTTTTGCTGGCGCTGAATAGCCACTGCTACTGTGCTGACTATTATCCACGAGTGGAGACTCAAATGTGTCTAAGTGGCTCTATAGTCATCATTCCCTTTTTGTGTGGTGCACTCCCCTCGTCTCTTCCCTTAGAGGATCGACATTTATTATTAGTGCAGCGATCCAGCTCTGTGGGTGAAACCGCGGCTCGTGTCAAGCTCATTGTTGAGGTCGGAAACGCTGACATGGCTGGCCTTTATGAACGCCTTTGGCATTTCTATTTTCATTGTTAACTCATAGTTTTTCCCACACACTTGAAGAGGATCACTCCCAAAGTGGGTAACTGCGGGCCTTTGAGCCTTGGAACCCCTGAGCGCAGGACTTAAGCTCTCACCTGATGAAAATTGTGAATTATTGCCTCTTGATGTGTGGGTGAATGTTGTCTAAGAATGCATAAGGCTGACTACAGAGCTTGTGCCGCACTGTATTAAGCTGTGTTCAAGGCACGCCATGTTGCTGATCAGGGCCTTATGAGGGCTCATTGTTGGGTACACATGCCTCAGTAAATATTTCTTCTAAGGAGGTGACTGTGGGCTATTGAGCCTTTCAACCTCAGGAGACTGGCATTAAGCCATTAGCATTGGCAACTGCAGCGACACTTTGCTTTACAAAGTGGGGGTGTTTGTCAGCTGAGTATTTCTGAGTTTGATTTATGTCATTTTCTTTAAGTACTAATGCTTTGTCTACAGGTCTATAGGGATATCACTGTAGGGGGTGACTGCGGGCCTTGGAGCCTTTGAGCCCCTGAGACCCATACAGGAGTAGCCAGGTGCTTAGATGCCTGTATATTGTTGGCACCCCCAGCAAACTGCTGCTCTATCGCAAAGTAAGCTCTTGAGCTTATGCGCGTTCTATACAACTTCGAAGGGGTGACTACGGGCATAGAAGCCTTTGAACCCTTGTGCACAGCTACAAATTGAAGGGGTGACTGCGGGCACAGTAGCCTTTGAACCCCTGAAGACTGCTGTGAAAACACTCTGCCTCCAGCTGGTTTCTCACTGGAAAAACATGGTGTATGCTTCCCTCACTCTGTACACTCCCAAAAGTGGGCTCTTGGAATTTGATACCCTAATGGTCCCCAAATTAAAATCTTGAGGGCCTTGGCATCAATCTGGGAATAGGGGCTCCTTTATTTGGGACAATGCCCTTGTAGAGGGATTTTGCACCGCATCTATCTCTCTGGCTTTACCAATAGGGAGACGTTTTTTGCTTTTGTTGCCCTCTGTCTTTGGAGACTTGTGTTTGGCGGGGAGGGCCTTAGCTTTTTGGCTATATCGACTCTGATTTCCAGGGCAGTTGAGTGCATTATCAGCCACATGAGATTCTTCACCACATGCCGTCTTAACTGAGTCACAGTTTTGTAGTAACTGGTGTCCAAAGTGTCTTGCAGTTGGTGTCCTAAGAGTCTCGCTCGCAGACCTGAACAAGCGTGCACCGCCTCTGGTGCGAGGTGAAAGTACACATTTGCTTGAATCTGCCTAACACTCACTACATCTAAGCAAAATTCTGTGTAGCCCACCGCTTGGGCCCCCTTGAAGTAAATGGTATATCAGCCTCTTGGTCTTTCATCTCTGCAATTTAACTTAACACACAGCTTCTCATTGACATCTCTCAAATTTGTTTGGAATTCACACACTTTTGGTGTGAGAAATGTTGTGCTAAATCACTCTCGATTGGCTCTGTAATCATGAGTCGCAATTTATGTACTACCAATCGTTTGTGTAAAGCCCCATCTGGGCGGCCAAAAATGATGGCTAGCAAATCTGCAAATACTATTATCCCATTGTTGCCATCAAACAAAAAATCTGTGTCATCAGTGTCAGTCTATGTTTCCCCCTTGTCAGGTCTCCCACCTACAGTGGATGACCTGATTATAGCACCCACAATTCCTTCTGAATCAAGGGAAGGTTCGCTCTCCTCCAAAAATACGCCTAACTGGCCCATGCTCTCATTTTCAGTTAAGAATGCAAATAATGATGAAAGTAATACGATGATTGAATTGTCTCAACGAGCTGTCCTTGGCCCTATTTGTAACGACGACCAGGTGGCCTTTGTGCCCATATCGGACAATTCAATGCTTGCTCCCATTGTAATGGACAAACTGCGGAAACGGGTTTGGCTGTCTCTCGGCCCCTCTACACCCGTCTCCACGAGTCGTCCGCGCTGGGAGCAGGTGGACTTACACTTAGCTGATAATCTATTATATAAAGACAACATCACTGCAGGAAGGGACCTTTTTGGATCCAGCTCCCATGATGCTGGAACTCACCTAGAAACAATACTTCAAAAAGACAAATGTTCCTCCATGTCAAACTCACTCATAGAGCATGAGCAGAGGACTGGATCCCCTGACCACTTTGATTTAAAACCAGCAAATATTTCTTCCTCGACATTGGAAGGCCTATCAATTAACATCAAAGATCACGACTTGCAGAATTTTCCTGTTATTACCAGAATACTCAATCTCCTTGACAAGGGCCATGACCTCACTCATGCTTTCCTTAGAGAAATGAAAGGTGCTTTTGGATGCATGATGGAAAAAATTATCAAAATTCAAGGCAACATATTGGCACAGGAACAGGCCCACTCCTTTTATGCTACCTAAGTAGAGAAAATGTCGATCTTTAATCAACAAACTGGAGTCCAGCAGTCTACACCTACGACCATTACAAGAGGTTCACAAACTGACTGCGCAGTGAGAGATTCGATTACTGCAGGCAAGTCTTATGCTCAGGTACTTCAGGGAACATCTTATCATGTCACTGCTCTATCAAAGGATGAATCGATAAATCTGCTGGAAGTGGCCAAATTGCATCATGATCGCTTCCTTCAAGTCGAACAGCTTCTGTTTGATGCTGTCTCGAAAAATCATACCTCTGTAGTTGAGGAGGCCTCGAATGGACTGCTGGACAACAATGAAAAGTCAAAGACTCACTTGATTGTCCGACTGCATTGACCGATATCATTGACCTACAAGAAGCAACAAAGCTCCAAAAGGCTGATTCACAGCTTCAAACATGCCAAAAGGATGAAGTTCAATCAGGATCGCATTTTATTTCTCGGAAGGCCAAGAAATCATTTCTTGGAGCACAGAAAAGATAAAATCTCTCTAAAGCCAAATCAAAAGACCCTTTGGCTAAAACTCCCAAAGCCGACGAAACTGGCGCCTCCAAAGTCATCTCAGCAGCGCCTAACTCGAAAATGTATGTAAATGTGATTGAGCCAGCTCTTAATCTAGTAGAATTGATCAAAGAGAGCAAGAGGCTTTTAAATTAAACTTACAGGTGAGTCCGAAGTGATACCTCTTCAAACAAGGCCACCTGCCAAGATCGCTGAAAAGACGCAAGCCCAACTCCATAACCTTTTTTCAATTATCCACAATAAAAAGGCAGGCAACTTGGGCATAGTGGGGAAGGAACTGCACACCTGACGTCCAGCAGGTTGATGCACTTCTACCTCAGTATCCCAACGTCTGCCAACAGGTGGCGACAAGCAGGCAGCAGGCGGGTCCCACTATTTCCCTTAAGACTGCGTCTTTGGAGACGAATGGAATGGATCTTAAGAAAGGCTTGATGTCTCCAATAGCAACGGAATTTATTCCACACCAAATTCTTGAGGATGACCCTGAACTATAGGGAAAACAAACGCCGGAGTTAATCGAGCTGTCCAAGGAAATGAAACACATTATTGGATGGGGAAGCGAGTTGAACATCAATGGAACTACACGGATCAATAGATCCTTTTTGATGAACACCTTCTACCAGATTCCATCTTTACGAATCCTAGCCAAAAAAGACATTGAGTAGGTCAAAATTGCGAATGTGAATAACCATAGAGGATTATGTAAACTGCAATCTCCAATAATTACCAAGCTGATACTAGATCATAAAGAAGATCTCGAGACCTTGGGTCTTTATCCTCATCTCTTCAGAGAGATGGATATCGCCTGGGCCTTTCTGGAATTTGTTCCCCTGGCCCAAATGGAGAGGGCCAATAAAGGGGCGGCACAGCTTGCTCTATCTGAATCCAACATTGAATTACGGGACCAGCTTGCTTTGTTAAGCAAAGCTCTTAATGGTCTAAGTTGGATGGAATCACTTCTCAAAGCGGTAGCTCCAACGAATGACTCAACCGCCACCTCGTAACTATCGGAACTACCAATATTATCTTGGAACTGTTGTGGAGCAAAAAATGTTTACGCATGGCTCAAATTGGTGGTGCCCTTGCACATGCACGATATATTGATATTGCAGGAAACAATGGCACTGATGGAAATCACTCTTGAAGGCTTTGTTTCTTATTGTGTTCCAGCTCGCCGCACTTCAGTGGGACGCCCTAGTGGCGAACTTGCTGTCTTTATGAAGAACGATTTTAGATGTACAGCTAAAATTTTGGACGACCCTGACATCTTCTTGATGGTCGCGTTGACTATGGTCAGAAATTCTGCCCAAATATTATTGCTTATTTCAGTTTACTGAAATCCCATGGTGATATCATTAGAAACAGCCCTTCAATTCTTAAATAAGCCGCTGACCAATGCCATGCTTCAGCACCCAAAGTATGAAATCTTGATTGGGGGCAATTTTAACGCAAATCTAGAACTGGAAGGAACTAAATTTGCCTGCCGCAGCACGACACCCTATGAAAAGCAGGCTAGAGTCAGGTGTATGCTTTGGCTAGAATTCTTTGAAGCATGGAATATCCATCCATTGATTATCATACCATCAAGCAATTTAACTTCATGGCAGTATGGTACTTCCTCTTCTTTGATCGATTACCTTCTGGCATCAAGTGAGTTTTCTGGCCACCTTGCTCCTGTACTGATTTCACATGTAGGCCTGGGCGACCATACTATATTGAGCACTGTCCTTCATATCACCTGTCAATCCTTTGACACCTTGGCCCATACTGCCCTTGTGGACAGTGATCGTTTTGGCCTCTATGCTCATTGGAACGCGTGTACTTACGGGAAATTAATATTTTTGGTAAATAGGGATATTCTGATTAATGATGCCAATCCGATATCATCATCCTATCTAGAAAGCGTTATGAACAGAAATCTAAAGATTATTCGAGAACAGCTTGAAGCACTATCCAAACAGTCTGTAGATCATTGGAGACCTCTTGGTTCTTCCAATTACCTGATGGAAATAACAGTCCTGAAACGCGCAAAAAATCGTGATCTAGGAGTAGCGAGACGAACATCGTCAACTGATGCTCTATACACATCAACCAAAAGTGGCATCTTGGCAAAGTATAGAACTAAAATAAAAGAAATATGCCATGCGCGTTATATGTTGGACAATCAGACAATGATGGAGCTACTATGTAAACATAACGCTAGGCAAATATGGGCAACTCTCAGAAATCCCCTGAGTAAGCAAGTGACCTGCTTGGTTGCAGGCATAGATGGGACTACTTGGCAACACTATTCTAAGGTCAAGTACACCTTGCCGCTTGAGCATGTGAAACAGGAATCTGAGGCCATTAATATGACTATGGTGACTACATTCTCTTGGACATTGAAGGATGTGATCTGGGCAATTTCCAAACTTTCATTCTCTAAATTGCCGGGTACAGACGGGCTCCCTCCGTGTGTCATTAAAGACGACCCTTGCTTTTGGCAAAACATCTACTCATCCGGTTTCATTTAGTATTCCGGACAAGAGTGATTCCGCCTTTGTGGCTGACTGCCACAATTATTCCCATTCATAAAACGAAACCACTAGATAATCCCAGTAACTTCCTTCCCGTTGCCCTAATTGATATTGCGGCAAAAGTTTTTTCATGTCTAGTATTGAACGACCTAGAAGCCTTTATGATCGCTTCTCCTGTTTTGTCGAAAGCACAAGTGGGTTTCCGTAAGGAAATGGGCACCCCCTTGAATGCGACCATTTGCGCCCATTTATTGATGACATCGCGAAACGATTCCAATGGGCCCATATTTATATCCTCACTGGAAGTTTTCATCGGCGTTTGATAGCTTATTACACAATCGTCTATGGACAAAAATGCTAGCATATGGAATTCTGTTGCATGTTGTAGCATTGATTGCGCATCTTCACACAAAGACTTCTTATAGGGTACGCATTAATTCTGCAGGCTTACTGTCAGATTATATCACTACTCAAATTGGTGTAAAGCAAGGCTGCAATCTTGACAATCTTGACATCTTGAACAAACAAGACATCATTGAGCGCCCAGGACTTGTTAAAAAACGATTTCATCTTAATTCCTGGGCACTGAACTTGGACAAGATCGAAGGGTATTCCTCCTTCACTAATTACTCCAACTTTAGACATGCGCAAAAACCTCAATGTTCATACTTGATGCGCTTTCCTGACAACAAAGTGCGTGCGACATACATGTGATTTCACCTTGATTTAGTTCACTCTGGATTTCGATTTCGAAAATGGTATGGGCATGAAACACTTGATCTTGGCCTAAACTGCTGTTTTTGTACCAATGAAAATGAAATGGAGACACTACAGCATCTTTTTTTTATTTTGCCCCCACTTTGAATGCGAAAGAAAGCTCCATCTGGGAGCATACATGGGGTCAGCCTTAAACCATGAAGGTTATGCTGTTTGGTCGTGGTGCATGTGGGGCAGCACCGCCCGGATCATATTGGCCAGAGTACGACTTGTATGTAGGATTGAGGAAGCCTTGAACGAAAGAAATCAAGGGATTGCAGAGGCAATCAACCAGGAATAATAGCTGCACGTTGGCTGTTTTTTTGGGGGGAAATGCTTTTGTCTTGATTGGATTAGCCCATTCGGTAAATAAGATGCTCCTTGTTCTTTATGGAGTTGGGAAAATGCTTTGCTGAGATGGAGTAGACACTGGAACAGGAACTCTAACATAACCCTCATATGCAGCCTCTGGGTTGATTCATCTCCCCGGCTCAGTGCAGTTGCAGGATGCCCCAGTCTTGATACACAAGTCATCTCCATCTCACTACTGGTACCGAGTTTACTACACCGCTAAAAGCCCCACATCCACTAAAAATAATGGCTCTTGGAAGGTGAAATAAACCTAATGACCATAGGCTAAAGACTATCTTCAAGGAACTCCTGTCCTTACACCTTAGTGGATGTACTAAATCTCTATAGAACAGCTCCATGCTGATGTATGAGAAGCCATTTATGCTTAAAGACATTGGGACTCAGTATGGACGATGCTTGAAAGTGAGCTCTAGTTTTTAATAAAAAAATTAATATATTATAGTAAAAAAAAAAAATAAAGTTTTTAAAAGTGAGCAAATTATAAGCTTTTTAGTGTTAACAAATGAAGTATGATCAGTAAAGCTCGATAGAAATAGCGCCCAATACTTGACAAAAGATGGACACAACGGGCTTCACTGATGCATATTAAGGCTCTTATAAATCATTACAACAAGCAAATTGAATATGGTTGATCTTGCACACTGATGACCTCTTACACATAGTTACAAATTAGGGATGATGTTCAATGATGATGCTGCAACTAGCTGATTTTGCACACTTCATATTTTGCACAATTGTTATAATGCGTACTTGCACAAATGTATAATCCTTGCATATTTTGCACAATTGTTCAAATGCGTATTTGCACGCATTCATAATCCTTCCATGTTTTTCTAAGGTGTATTATGCTTCCTGTTTGATCCAATGAAATTCAATGGGTGCATAGACAGATAACTAGGATGTTATATGTATATACCTAATTACAGAGAAGTTGCATTTTCGCTCAATTCAGATAATGCATACTGTTGATTTATAACAGAGCTGATATTGTTCCCGATGTTGCAGAATGATGCTGATGCTTAATGGTTACTTGATAAACAGCAATTTGTGTACAATGTATTTTGTGAAGCTTGGGAAGATTCCTCTGTTATTTTTTATATACTTGTATTTTTTGTACAAAGTTGTAACTTTTAAATAATAATTTGTATCCATTCAAAAGATTTGCTACCGTAGCCTATGCATCATGTTGGTTTTATGTGTATTTGGCTGATGCAAAGCAGTGATACTATATTAGTAAAGGTTCTGTAAACCATAAACAAATATAAATTGAAAAAAGAAGAAGTAGGGTGCAGGATACCCATTGAGGCTGGATGGCAAAGAGGCAGTCAAGGATGAAGGAGGGTGCAAGGGCATCAGTAGAACGTTAGAATAAGAGTTGTGTGTCATCAGCGTAGTACTGGAAGGTGGGGGAGAAAGAGGAAATGAGGCATGCCAGCATATAAAGGATATGTGTTAAAGAGCCAGGGCAAAAGACAGAGATGCTTCTCATTGGGAAACCTGCACCCTCCTTTCCTCCTACCCTCTGGTCACCCTCTCTAAACCTCTACACTTACCATCCTGTTAGGCCAAAACCCTTGGGGTTATCTTCGACTCTGCTCTCTCCTTCACCCCTCACATCATGGACTTTACCAAGAAGGACCACTTCCAGCTTCACCTCCTCAGAGGCATTCTCCCTTTCCTCACCTTCCCCAAATGCCCCATGTCTCCAGAGCTCTGGTGCTCTCTAGGCTGGACTACTGATCGCAGTTATCAATGCACTACAGATAACCGCATGCTTCAGTAAATGCACACAAATAATAATGGTAGGATGGTGTTAGTTTCTACTCAGTTGGCGCTGGTGTCGTAATACAAAAACCTCGTCCCCACTCAGCTGAGTAGGAAGGTAGAGTCAACAAGATTCATTGTTTTTTATTCCTTTTTATTGGCTTTCATCTATTTCTTGATAAATAGCTAAACTGTCCTTTGTACAGTTAAATGTCAGGGTGTATTAACATTGTTTGACATGTGGTGCTGACACGTGTTTCGACCGTAAAGGTCTTTATCAAGGCTGATTGGTGTATGTCCTTAGTTAGGTTGGAATTGGAGCAAAGAGAGGTCTCTTGGTGCCCAATGATGTCTTGAGTTGCATGCGGAGCGGAGGTTTTTAGCCAGGGCTTCTAGTATTCATAACAGGTTGGTACCTGTTGTCTGGTGTACGTTGCGTACACTGTCCCGTTATCTGTCAAAAGCATGCAAAATTCAAAACTCTTCGCTGCCCTATCAGGCACCCATCCTTCTTTTTTCCTCCCTAGCCCTCTCCCATTCCCCCAACACCCACTCTTCCTTTCGCCTGACACACTTTTGTTCCCGAAAGAATGCTTGTAAAAAACGTTTGAGCTCTGAACTTGCCCCCAGAACCCCTCCTCCCTCGGTTATTTCTTGCATCGAGCAAAATAAAAGGATGGCTTTTTTTTCTTAAAAGCCTCACTGATCGATTGTGGGACACATATGTAACTATCATTTTGGGAGAAGGGGGCACCCCTTCTCCATCGAATATTTAACAACTACTGAAGAGAATAACCCCACAGCCCTCCTGGAAATTGGATTATCCTCTCACAGTCTCTCTGCTGCAAAGTTCGATATGAAGGTTTTAAGCAGCAGGGGGCACCGTGTTCTCTGCCAAATATTTGTACATCTACTGGATGGATATACCCCAAACTAGTGAAGGAAATTAATTCAATGCTTTGTGTCCAAATTGTTTCTTATTTGGTCCAAATCTTCCAAGCAGTTTTAATGCTATGGATGTTCAAATACTGCACTTTTTCTCTGTGGGAAAATGAATGGGAGTAGGATGAAAACTATGTGTTTATGTTTTACTAATAACTTGTATGTTATTTTAACTTAATGCTTGGCTTCTTCACTGCTTTCTTTCCTCACCTTTCATTTTCAGTAGGTGACTGGTCTGGATCTCCGCCTGTAACACGTTCCATGGAGAAAAGGGTCACTGGGCTTCGCTGAGCTCAGCTGTTCGCCTGTCGCCACTTGTAGTGTGCAAGGAGAGGCGAGCACTCACTGAGGAATATTATTGATGATTTATTATGTTGCATGGAAAGTATTAATTTGCTTGGGTCGTAGGGCCTGTGAGCCCGCTTTCTGGCACACCTCCACTTTTTCAGTTTTTAATGAATTGTTCCCCAAATTTCCAGTTTAGGGGTACACTTGACATTCTTTTTGTTTTGAAAATGTCATCTAAATCCATCCAGCAAGTCAAACCTTCTTGGCCTCTCTTAGCCCCTCTGCTGCAAAGCAGCAAGACCAATATAAAGGTTTTAGAGAGCAGGGGAACCATGTTCTCTATTGAATGTTTTAAAACCTACTGGATGTATTTATCTCAAACCAGTCAAGGAAAATAAGTCAATTCTTTGTCCTCAAATTGATTCTTATTTGGTCCAAATCTGCCAAGCGGTTTTCAAGCTACGACTGTTCAGAAATTGCACGTTTTCTCTATGGGAAAATAAATGTGCGTAGGCTAAAATCTACGTTTTTCTGTTTTCCTAATAACTCTTTAATTTTTTAACAACTTGTTACCGACATTTTCAGGTTAGGGGGGAGGGCCCTTTACAGCCTTTTTGTTTGGAAAATGGCATCAAAATTCCTCCAGCAAGTCAAAAGTTATTAACCCCGCTCAGTCCATCTGATGCAAAACAATATGGCTGATATACAGGTTTTAAGGAGCAGGGGCACCCCCTTCTCTGTGGAATATATTAAAATTTACTAAATGGATTTACCCCAAATCAGTCAAGGAAGTTGCGTCAAAGCTTTGTGCCCAAGGTGTTTCTTATTTGGTCCAAATCTTCCCAACAGTTTCTCTACGTCTGTTCAAGAACATCACTTTTTCTCTATGGGAAAATGAATGGACTGAAAACTGTGGTGTGTTGTTTACTTTATACGTTTTTTATGTTACAACTTATTGTTCCCAACATTTGCAGTTCGGGGGGTGGAGGGGTGTTGTCCTTGACAAACCTTTTGTTAAGAGAATTTCATCCAAATCCATCCAGCAAGTCAAAGAATATTAGCAATAGATTTTTGGGGGAAAAATTGCTGCTTTTTCATTTCTGGAAAGCCTCTCAGCCTCTCTGCTGCCAAACACCATGGGCGATATAGCTATTTATTGGGAGCAGGGGGCACCAGTTCCCCATCAAATATATTTTTAAAACTCCTGGATGGATGTACCCCAAACTTGTCCCAGAAATCAAGTCAACATTTTGTGCCCAAGTTCCTTCTTTATGGTCTAATTCCGTCGATAGAGTTTTTCTGTATGGAAAAATGAATGGCAGTTGGCCGAAAACAGGTTTTTTTTTGCTTTCTCGATAACTTTTTCATTTTCCATCAACTCTTTCCCGAAATGTCCAGTTTGGGGGGCCTGTGACAAACCTTTTGTTTGGAAAATATCAGCCAAATCCGTCATGCAAGTCAAAAGTTATTAGCAATAGAATGTTTGCAATTTCTATGGATATAGTCACTCACCTTAACTATACGGCGGTGACTGCCGCCCTCTAAGGTATGTCTCAGCTACATTGTATACCGCGTGCAATAAAGATATCGGGAGGGCGCAGTCTGGATACTCCACTCGCTACTTTAAACAAAATGCTAAACGTTATTGGAGGCAAGAACATTTGGTTCGGGGGATGGGCTGCCTGAGATATTCAAACCTCAGGCACACATTTCACCTTCCTTAGTTTACTAGTTGACAGACTGCAAGACTTTGAGAGTCTTTCATCTAACTTGCTCAAGAGCTGTTTTCAGAGCCGGGATTGGGAATTTTGTCCGTCAAGAGACGAAATGTTGCGAGGCCTTCAGGGCAGGAACCAGAAACCTGGTAGTAAAGCCCAGAGTCTCCAACAAGCCTCACACCTTCTCTCACACAGAACACAGAACCACTAATCAATGTTTCACCCGTAGGTATGGACTGTAACTGAGAGGTTCTTGTTAACCTCCCACAAATAATTTCTGAAAATCCTCTTCTCCCCTCTGTCTCTCTTCCTATGTTCTGTGAGGATCATTATTTCATGTAACGAGTCAGAAATGCACCTAATATTGAATCCTGGTGTAAATTATTTTCCATAAAAAATGAACAACATAGCACTAATTTCATACAGCGAATGGCGCAGAAAGCTCGTCCAGAACAGCACTACATTAGATTAGTGCCGCAGCTAATCGGAACAAATGAATATAATGGACTATGAAGCACGCTATAAAGTAGTCAGAAGCACCTGCACTACTAACATTAGATATACTTATAAATCCTGCAAAGCATCACTTGGGGGAGGAGGGCAGAGTCATATTTATTTATTAATTTCAGATTTCACATGTAGATCTGAATATCGGACCAATGGAGGTAAACTGCTTAGTTTTGCATTGCAAAGAAGGGACAGTTCTCATACAGATGTGCTGTCATTTTGAGTGAAATTGGCTCTGAAGTTCTGTTCAGTCTCAGAATGAGCAGCCGGCTCTCCCGCGAGGTTTCTCCATTTCGCTTCCCCTGTGTGGCGTTGCCCCTTTAAGGGTACGCACGCGACGGAGTGACGTCAACTCCGTCGCGTGCATGTTTAAATAAACGGGGCGGCTCCTGGTGACGTCAGTTCACCGGGGAGCCCACACCGACAACATCCACGTCTCCGTGTCTCTGTTCTACAGGGGGTGGGGGGCTCACGGAGGCGGCCTACAAGAGACCGCCAACAGTGGCGACGAAGGTGGGATCGCTTCCATGAACTGCGGGGGAGTTCCGACGCGACGCAGATGATCGAGTGTGAGCGCGCGGCGAACTCCGAACACCCGCAGAGAAGGAAGCGACACACGCGGCCGGCGGCCATTTTGATAAATAGATCCTGGAGACTCACGGCTTCGTAACGAAGCGTCGGTGAGCCATCCAGGTCTAATTTTTGGATAATTCAGCGGCGGATGATCGTTGGACACGACATATGTCAATTTCATAGTAAAATTTTGACAATTTATGCACATTTCGTCGAGCAGTGGCTGAGAGACTCCATGGGAGGCCTGCTGGTTAGATAGGGGTCTCCTCCTCTACTCAATTTTTGGATACACCATTGTCTGCAGACTGGCTGAGGTGATCACTCCGCAAAGGTCAAGGCTGGTGGTGAGTTGCGGCCCCTTGTCTTGTCAATCCTTGGGGTGCCTGTGCGCTCTCCACCATGGACGCTGCTGCTGCTGCTGCTGCTGCTGCTGCTGATGCTGCTGCTGCTCCTCCTGCTGCTGTCGGTCAGGCACTGCCTGTCCCTCCGCCGAAGCCACCAGGGTCCCTGCAACCAATGCCTGAGTTTGATATCTCAGGTGCTCCAGCTGGCCTTGGACAGAGGTGGAAGATGTGGATGGACAGACTGGAAATGTATTTCAGGGCCACTATGGAAACAACGGACGACGGCAAACTGGCCACCCTACTGTATTCCGCTGGCCCGGCAGTGCATGAGGTATTTATGTCCCTACAGCCGGTGGATGGATCGTTTGCGGCGGCCAAAGAGGCGCTCCATAATCATTTTCTGCCGATGGCCAATGCGGACTATGAACGCTTCCTCATGGGTACAGCCCGCCAGAAAGATGACGAGACTCTGGATGTATTCTTTGGGCGACTACGGCGCATGGCAGCCCCGTGTGCCTGGAATGACCCCGATGTCATGATTAGGAACCAACTAATTCAGGGTTGCAGCTCGGGGAAGCTGAGACGCCAGATCCTGCGCGAACCGGGCATCACCCTCCCTCGCATCCTAGAACTGGGGAGGTGCCACGAGGTCTCTGAACTGCGTGCAACCAGGATGGAGGCGGGGGTCCGCCCAGCCAAGCTGGAGGAGATCTGCGCGGTCGGAAGAGGCCGCGGGTCAAGGCGCCCTTTGAACAATCAGGGTCAGCGCGCACAAGGGTCGAATGTCCCGTGCTCGAAGTGTGGCTATGATCTCCCACACCCCGCAGAGTGTCCTGCCACGGGTGTCAAGTGTGGCCGATGTGCGGGCCCTGACCACTTCGCAAGGATGTGCAAATCGGCCGCACCCAAGGTAGTGCCAAGAGGACCAGTTCGAGCTGGTTTCTTCCGCCCCCAGAGGGCCTCCAACGTTGCCCAGGTCGACCAAGGGGACGAGGGAGCACCCCAGGAGGACGAGGAGGAGGACGAAGATGAGGAAAACGTGTTCTTCGTGTCCAGCGTAAGCATGCTTAAGTCCCGCTCCAAGAGACAACCCAGGTGCAATGTGCTGGTGAATGGAGACTCTGTGCCGATGCTTGTGGACACTGGCGCATCTGTAAATGTAATGGCCCGCCAGCATCACAAGAACATGAGGGCCCCACCTGCGCTGGCGGCGCCAAAGGCACGCATATTCGCCTTCGGCGGGGATCGGCCTCTACCTCTGGACGGTGTTTTCGTGGCCCGTGTGCAGTATGGGGACTCACACATACGGGCTCGGTTCTACGTGACGCCGGTGAGCGATAACACCCTGCTCTGCTGTGCCGCGGCGGAGGCACTGGGTATCGTCACATTCGCTTATGCAGTATACTTGGAGGACATCCAGGTCCTCCTGGCCAAACATGGGTCCCTGTTTGAGGGCATCGGACAGCTGGTGGGCGAGCCTGTCCGGCTCCACATAGACGAATCCATACAACCAGTGGCACTGAAGCACCGACGGGTTCCGTTCCATCTCAGGGACCTGGTGGATCGTGAGCTTGACAATCTCGTGGGGCTGGACTGCCCCCCAAGAAGGATTGTTGTTGAAAGGAATGTTTGTGTCCCCAAACAGGAAGGTAGCTTTCTCTAAACGAGTACATCAGCAGGCCTCCATGTGTGTCAGAGACTTCCATAGAATTGGCATTGGCTCATTCACCTTTCTTCCTTCAGTCAAGTCCCAGCTCGGGGTGCGCGAGAGGCTCTTCTGAGAATTCCCAGTGAGGGGCTGCATGCAAGGGGCTGATCTCTATATTTAGACGTCTCTCCTGTCAAAATGCTTCCGTTTCAATTACCCAGCACATATTCAAGACATACGTTCTAACTTTGAAAGTATTCAGCTGGGGAGAGACTGAATCACCGCCACAGGAGTTTTGAGAACTCCAGAAAGCCTGCAGTCACAAGGAGACAATTATCGGAGTAGGATGGAAGCCTCGCCAGAGCTCATTAGTTTGGAATTACTTACTGGAAAGTTATCTGAGCGCTAGGGACGAACATGTGGAGTTGTGCATATTGTAGAGCGTTAGGCGTGCACTGCAGCTGCTGCTGTAACAATACAAATACATTTTGGGGAATGAGTGCTGGTTTATTTTTGTGAAAGAATGCTAATATTCATAATTACGAGTTTGGTGGTGCATTTTGTGTGGCAATTCAATTAAGGGTACTTTTCCCCTGGTAACCAAATTATTGCCAAATTTACTGCACCACCAAACTCTGAGAAATGATCCACTTTACCTAAAAAAAATAAACAAATTCCCACGGTGTCCTATGGACTTCAGAAATGGGGATTAACACGGCTATGGCACCACTCATAACCCAGTGGTAAATCCACCAGACCAAGTGGCGGTAAAAGTAAACAGGTTTAGCTGCAATCTCCTCACGGGAGGATAGCTCAGTGGCAACGTGCTGGCCTTGGAAGCAAGACTACATCAAGCAACACAGGCTCCATCCCCAGGTCAGCGCTTAAAAATCTCGGGGTATTAAGCGAATTATAAATATGCAACTAAAACAACAACAAAAAATTCTGTAATAGCGCCTGTGTGAGCGCTTTAAAAATGCAAATAAATATAAAATAAAAACATGACTGCCATACGCGTAATGAAGCCCGTTTCCTGTGCAGCAGACAGCATCGCAATGTTAGGTCTCAACACAGACGACATTGCTTGCCGCTTGCATTCCCTTTTAATAAAGCTATAAGCTCCAGGAGCTCCATATTATCCGGAAGTACTCCCGTAGCGTTTTATGATAATAAGATTGCCACCCATCAACATTATGGGTTCAGTCACTGTTGTCCCTTTCGATGTTGAATTGCTGAAGCACAGTGGAGAACCCTTCTAGGAAACATCTGAAGCATATCTCTTCTCCCCAGTGCTCACTAGACCCAGCTACCCAATGCCTGTTCACTCTTTTATTGATGAATATTGCATTGGGTCCTCCTGAAACGCTCTGTTATCTAATTCACAGATCTTAGTTGTACACTATGCATGGATACACAGGGCCTGCAACAGAAGCCAACTAGGACTGTCCCGCCTTGCCCTCTGCCAAAGACAAACACGCAGTGCCATGCAGCCATCTCAGTTGGGTTGTGATCTATTCTGACCTGTCAATCAACCACCACTAGCAACTCATGTAGCTGAACATACTCCACAATGCCACCCACACACTGCACTGCACTGCAGATTGACAGTAACTGTCATTTAGTCAAAACATCACTATATTTTGTTCTTAAACCATGCAGCTGGCAAAAAGGAAATTACATCTTCACTAATTGTACCTATTGTTTTAATTTGCTGAAGGTGCAGATTTCCCATCCCTTTTTTATTTACCTTGACATGGAAATGTCTATTTCCTGAGTTCTGGATGTCGTGCAATACTTTGGGGGATGAAATAAGACACATGGGCCTCCTTTTGACTTTGCCAGGTAATCCCTTTTTTTTCCATTAATCTTTTTACAATGAGGAACTTCTTTCTAGTTTCATTTTACTTTGCGTCACACAAGGTGTTAAATTGTACACACTGCACAGATAGTAGCTATCGTCTGATGTATTGATTGTGTGCCTCACAGCTGCACGCAACTCACTGTTCACCGTGCTGGGCAAAAATGTTTAATACATTCCCCTAAACAAACAATATTTTCCATGTGATCTGGTCGGCTCTGGTCTGACTCCGCACTTGTGTTGTCTGGACTGTTTCCAGCGATGTCCTTGCTGCCGCGCGGCATCTGTGTCTCCTTGGACACTCTCGGTACAGTGTATACAATTCAACCCCTTGTGTGACACAAAGTAAAAGAGAGAAGTTCCTCATTCTAAAGAGATAAAGGGAAAACAAAGGGATTTGTTCCAGAAGTTGTGGCAACAATAGGCCCCAATGAGTTGAGCTGTAGAAAAAGGTGATGTTGTTTTAATGAAGACTGTGAGCTACTGATGATCTCAAGAGTGGAAACACCAATCCTGGGAAGTCCTGATGAAGGCTTGGCAGTAATAGAGGAGGTGCAGGACACCTAATAGGCCATTCAGCCGAAATGAAGATGTGTCGACACATTCCATTTGGACAAGGGTGGGAGTGAAGCAAGCACTGTGTTTGTAGGTGTATGCACAAGCACCCCACTAGAGTGGGATGCTAGGTAGTGCAGCGATAACAAAGAGGACTGTATTAGGAAGAACACATGGTATGCAATAATATTTGAACAGTTATTTTGGAGCCTACAGAGTTTTATGTGAAAGACCTCTAACTTGTACTATGGGTTCAGTTGAGACGCTTAGTACAACATGATGGTACTGGGCGTGAGTACAATACTGACTCACCTCCTCACCCCCCACTGAAAGCGTTGAAATGTTTTTATAAATGTTATATGTAGAGTTGTGTTTGTCCATTCTTGGTATTGAAAACGGACTTGAAAAATGTGTTGGTCTGAATACAGCTGTGTTTACAAATGTAGCAAATGTAGCACTGTACATGTGAGACAGGAGTGCTCTCGGAGTAGCTTGGGTACTCCCAGTGGCGCTTTTGTATAGACTGTTTATTTAGCCATACGTACCGAAAAAAGTAAAGGCATGCCGTGGCATAGAGGTTTAAACCCTGCTCACAATGCTGCCCCCCTTGTTTAGTGTTCAGTTTATCATCTACACTCCCAAATGCAGCCAAAATCTAGCAGGATACACATCTATGAGCTAGTCCCTGCAGAACAGTAGCAAATGCAGCCAAAATCTAGCAGGATACACATCTATGAGCTAGTCCCTGCAGAACAGTAGCAAATGCAGCCAAAATCTAGCAGGATACAGATCTATGAGCTAGTCCCTGCAGAACAGTAGCAAATGCAGCCAAAATCTAGCAGGATACACATCTATGAGCTAGTCCCTGCAGAACAGTAGCTAATACAATTTGTTAGATATGGCAAACACTTTTTCCTCACCAGTGTGGTTTGTTTAAAGCACAGCACCATGGGGGAGGATACAGGTGCAGATAGTTTTATATTACGGTGTCAGGAAAAAAATAATGTTTATGAGGGGGCTCACTGAGAGACAGGATGTCATACGGTGGCAAAAGGGCATATCGCTTGTAGGTAAGGTTGCCGAATGGCATTGTCATTAATAACTGCAGAACATGTCCACGATCCTGGAGCTGGTGGCGTGTGTGGGTATTTTTGTGTGTATGTGACTCAGAGGTTTAACTTGTCTTTCACAGCATGCTACCTCTCAATTCGTTGCAATTACATTTCATCTTCAATATCCTTGCTGAATTTGCATTAGCTTATTTCCTTTTGCAAAATGCCAAAACAGCTGTGATTCATTTTAAAGTTCATATTTAATCAGAGATATACCCCTGCTGCGTTGAAAGGTATTTTAAAACTCCAGCTCTCCTATCAGCACCAGGCAGGGGTTAATTCAGTTCCCTGTCTCTGTTTTACTTGCATAGCTTCCTTGAGATGTGTCTTTCTCCTTTTCATTGTTTCTGTTACTGATAAGCTGTGTGAAATAACATATGCACGTGTTGTCCAATTGCATTTGAGCCTTCTTCTTGCATGCCCAGGGGTTTGATTCCCATCACCCTGCATCTCTAAATAACTGCAAAGCCTGCTTCCATTTTAATAAATTACCTTGCTTATCTCGGACTGTATTATTGGAAGGAGTGAGTGGATTGATTTTCTCTTGTGGTGATAATATGATTGACATGCTTACCTATTTACTTTCTTTTGTCCATTGTATGCTGAAATAAAGACTACATCCCTTGTGCCGTGTTGAAATCGTTAGGCATAGCAGGCATATTATCTATATTTATAATTATTGGAGAATCCACTGGCCTGTTGTTCTGTGCAGTGTTACTTTACACAGGCTGTCAATATTAGAAGGCACATTTTCTGAAATAACAGTTTAAGAGTTAAAGAACATCCCTGCAGCTAATATGAGAAGTTTAGTGACAGGAAGCCTGACTTTTGGGCATGGGTGTTGCTGGGTCTGGAAAAGATCCGGGGCTACACTAAGGGCTCGGCTGTCAGGACTTAGGGTTAGCTAGCCTTTTGGTTGTAGGCAGCCCCATAGCTTCTATCCGGGGGTACAACCAAAAGTCCCTGGGCTGTAGCCCCCACAGCTTCCCCTAGCAACGCCTCTGCTTGCAGGTCAGAACCAAAGGGGTGGGTGTGAAAGGAGGTCTCAGGGAATCATAACTGCCCATCTTTCTGTAGGGGAGGGCTGTTACACCGTTATCAGTCAGCCGGATCTAGGCGGTTTGCAAATGAATGCATTGAAGGAGGGTGAACAGAGAAAACAACATCAGTCTGACTGAGCAATGGACGCTCTGGGGCCTGGACAGGTTTGCCTATTATCCATGCCCATGAGAGAGATGGTGCATGTAGCCCAGAGCCCGGTGCCAGCGGTGCACTGAGGAAGAGCTAAAGGAAGGGGTCGAGGACAGCTATGAAATTCACAGATCTGTGAGGGACTGGGATACTGCAAAGGGTTAAGTCCAAAGAAGTGGATTGATACAATTGGAGCAGCCTATGTAATATTAAAGCCATAAGGATCTACAGCCATACTGTGGACATGTTTTGGGAAGGCCTGGACGCCTATTGGCTCTCAAGAATCAATGGATCAATCTATTCAATGTTATTTCAGCACATCCGCCATAAAAGTCACATACATAGAATATTTCCACACCTATATAGCATAATTCTAATATAAAACACAGTAAAGTACAGTAAAGTACCTATCAATCGACATCCTCAGTGGGTGGTGTCATCGGTGTGCTTAGGTGCTGTGCAAAGGGGGGCATCATAGTTAAGGTGAGGTAGCTTCCCACACCTGCCGATATTAAGGGGTTTTGATGCATTAAATTGGCACCTTAACGTTCCTCTTCTAATGTTTTTTTCATTGAATTTCATAGTTTTGTGGCATCGGATTGTTTCACTTTAATGGTCCTTGAACTATATTTTTTCCCATGAATTTTAAAGGTTTTGTTGCACTCAGCGTATTCACCTTAATTGCCCCTTAATTACGTTGTTCACTGAATTGCAAGGGTTTTGTTATGCTATACTGCCAAACGCCTGTGATTCTGTCTGTACTTCTGATAGCATAACTGATGTCATATCATTTGTTATCAATATTTGTTCCCCAGCCATGCATCATTATCAAGTATTTCATTGTTTTTTTGTGTCCACTAGATAAGAAGGGATTAGTATAGTGTACTCTAATGACGAAGAGTGAGGTGGGCTTAATGGGGGGCTAAGATGAGAAAGACTGAAGTTGTGTAGTTGGGGACTGTGAGGAGGAAGAGTGAGGTGGGGTAGTTGGGGACTGCGACAAAGTATGGTGAGGCTGGGTATTGAGGAACTGTGAAGAGAAAGAGGGATGTGGGGGTAAAGGTAAGATTACTTGTATGTACTGGGACGAGGGCAAGGGATGTGGGGTAATGGTAAGATTGCCATTGGGTACTGGGGCGAGGACAAGGGAGGTGATGCTAAATATAGGATTACTAATCAGGTACTGGGATGAGGAAGGGGGATGTGGGGGTAATGCCAGTGATCACTGTTAGGCAAGATTGTATTTAGTAACTCTGTGGGAGACTGCACCAGCCTTGCCCTCTTGGCAATAGGGAACCCAACCTTGGGTATAGGCCTGTGCTACACAAGTTGTTAGAGTGACTGAGCAGCCAGGCTTATCACAAGAGTGGTCAATGTGAGATGTAGAGATGAAACATAGGTATTCACAGTGACAAGTAATCAAATAACACACACGCAAAGTTTCTTATTAAAATTATTTATTAATTTAACAGTCTGTTTTTAAGTAAGCTTTCTTTAGAAAGGGCAAGATACAACAATACAATACACTTCAAAAATACACTCCTTCAGTTTCAGTTAAGTAAGTAGATACCCTTTTGGGATGACACACAGACACTTCCTACACCCTGAGGTGACTTCAATAGCTAGGACACTGTTGACATTGATATATCACTTTGATACTTAATGCAGTACCAGAGTTATAGTCAAAAAGGAAAAAAGAATTTACGGAAGGAAACAAAGGTTAACAAGTTCTCCTGAATAGGTAAGCACTTTCACAATCCCGCAAAGAGCTATAGGATAACCCTTTCCCAGCAACACAAGTAACTTATGTATAACCTTTTTAGGGACCGGTGAGCACAAAGTCAAAGGGCCAGAAGACTCTGCAAGGAGTCAAGACAGCCATTGTCAATTGAGCAAAGTCTAGGGGATCTGAGGCACTTCTTGAAGATAGCACAAACGTCTTGCACAATCTTAAAAGAGAGTTTGCAGATAAGAAATCACTGTTGGGCCACAAGCAGTAAGACCTGTGATGGAGCAAAACTGCAAGCAACTCTGTAAAAGGCAGCCAATGCAAGTCTCAACTAAGAGCAAGCAACCTACACACAACAAGAGGTAAGTACCCCTCGTTACACAGTACCTTGAGTCTGAAGAAAAAGGTCCAGTTGGCTTCTGTTCCTGTAGTAGTCCTGCAGATCATGTTGTTCCTGGGTCTCAGTCATGGGGACAAGAGGGAGGATGTCTGCGGACTCCTACACTATGGTTTGAAGGTCGGCGGCAGCAATGGGCACACTTCAGATCAGCGGTACCTCGCGGTTTCAGCTACTCGCAAATAGCACCATAGGTGCAATACTGCAGCCGAGGATTCAGCCTGCTGTAAAAATACACAATGGTAGCAACAATAAACCACTGCCACCAGCCCTTAATTGTAGAAAGGGTAACATAAATATTTTACATGAGAAAGTCGACAAAGGGGATACTAAGTAACCCCTCCAACACGCCACATAAGATGGTGTGTGCTCGGTCTACAAAGTAACAAAAGGTAAGTAAAGTCAATTTCACTGTACTTCTCTTGGAAACAGTAATTTTTCCAAGAGAATGTATTTAAACCTTTAGAGAAATCCAAAGGACGTCTCTGTGACACTGCACTGAAGGTGCAGTGTGTCACAATACCAAAAGGTTATGCCTATGGAGTAGTGTCAGACTCCAAAGTCATAGAAACATAGAGTTCAAATCAAACGAAAATACATGAGAGAGTGAGAAAAAGGGCTCGCTCTCTCCAGGATTAAAAAAATGTAAAGTCCTAGAGTCCAGCAAAGGAGCTGGGGATCTCTAAGGTAGAAGGGTATTAACGCAGAAATGCGATTTATCCCTAACACCTACTACTTGGGTACCGTGACGAGGAACAGTGAGGCGGCGTAGTTGTGGACTGTGATGAGGAAAGTGAGGTGGTGGTAGCAGGGGACTGTGTTGAGGACAAGTGAGTTGATGGACGTGTGGTGCTGTGATGTGGAAAGGTGACATGGTTGCAGTGGGGGACTGTGAAGAGGAAGAGCGTGTTGGTGGTAGTGGGGGACTGTTACAAGGAAAAATGCGGTGATCGTAGTGGGGGACTGTGACAAAAAAGACCGAGGTGATGGTAATGTGGGACAGTGATGAGGAGGAGTGATTTGGAGTTATTGGGGAGTGTGATGAGTGAGGTGGTGATAATGAGCAACAGAGAATTGGAAGATTGAGGTAGTGGTATTGCTGTACTGTGGGGGGAAAATGAGGCGGTGGTAATGGGGTACTTTGAAAGGAAGAATTAGTTGGTGATAGTGGGGTACTGTTGTAAGAAAATAACAGTTGGTGATAGTGAGGTGCTGCAATGAGAAAGTGTGATGTGGTAGCAGTGGTGTGCTGGGTCGTTGAAGAGTGGGTTGTGGTATTGGAGAAGTGTGATGAAGAAGCGTGAGTTGGTGGTAGTGGGTTACTGTGACGAGAAATAGTGAATTTCTGGTAAAGTTTACTGTGGCAAGGTATAGTGACATGGCATTAGTCGGAGTATGACGAGGAAGAGTGAGATGTTGTTAGTGGGGGCTGTGATAAGGAAGAGTGAGTTAGTGTTAGTGGGGGACTGTGAGGAGGAAGAGGTGGTAGTGGAGGGCTTTGAAGAGTACAAATTAGTTGGTGGTAGTGAGGTACCATGACGAGGAAGAGTGAGTTGACTGTATTGAGGTACTGTGATGAGGAAGAGTGAGTTGAGGTAGTGGGGTACTGTGATGAGGAAGAGTTAGTTGGTGGTAGTGGGGTACTGAGATGAGGAAGTGTGAGCTGGAGGTAGGTGGGGTATGTGATGAGGAAGAGTGAGGTAGTGGTGTTGGGAGACTGTGACAAACAAGAGTGTGGTGGTGGTAATGCCGGATAGTGACAATGAAGAGTGAGTTGGGATTAATGTGGGATTGTGATGAGGAAGAGTGAGGTAGTGATAGTATAGTGGGCACCTGTGATGATGACGAATAAGGTAGTGGTTTACTGTGAGGCGGAAGAATGAGATGGTTGTGGTGGGGTACTGTGACAAGGAAGAGTGGGTTGGTGATAGTGGCCTACTGTCACAAGGAAGAGTGAGTTGGTGGTAGTGAGGTACTGCAACAAGGAAGAGTAGGATGTGATAGTAGGGGACTGTGATGAAGAAGAGTGTGTTGGTGGTAGTGGTTTACTGTGACAAGAATGAGTGCCATGGCAGTAGTGGTGTACTATGATGAGGAAGAGTGAGATGGCCATTGTTCCGGACTGTGACGAGGAAGATTGTCTTAGTGGTAGTGGGGGACTGTGAAGAGGAAGAGTGAGGAGATGGTAGTGAGGGACTTTGATGATTATGAGTGGTGTGGCATTAGTGGAGGGCTGTGAAGAGGAAGAATGAGTTGGTGATAGTGGGGTACTGTGACGAGGAAGAGTGCGTTGGTGGTAGTGGGGTTCCATGATGAGGACATATTAGGTGGTGGTAGTAGGGAACTGTGATCAGAAAGAGTGAAGTGGTAATATGGGACGATGGATGATGAGGAAGAGTGAGATGGGGCATTATGGGAGTGTGACAATGACAAGAGAGTTGGAGGTAGTGTGGGACTGTGATGAGGAAAAGTGAGGTGGTTGTAGTAGGGGACTGTAATGAGGAAGAGTGAGTTGGTGGTAGTGGGGCACTGTGACGGAGAAGGATGTGGTGCTAGTAGGGGATAGTGAAGAGGAACAGTGAGTTGGTGGTAGTGTGGGACTGTGAGGAAGAAATGAGAAGTGATGATAGTTGGATACTGTGATAAGGAAGAGTGATATGGTGGTAGTGGGGGACTGTGAAATGGAAGAGGTATGTGGGGTTAAAGTTAACATTAATATTGGGTACTGGTACGTGGAAGAAGGATGTTTAGGGGTTCAGGTAGGATTACTAAGAATATACTGTGATGAAGAAGAGGACAATACAATAATGTTGGCATCTTCCCTGCTGACATCAGGAGTGAACGGAGAACTTCACTGTTAACACATGTGAAAAGCTTGTCCCATCGAATGAAAGGACAATGTAAAAATGACACAGCTTTCATCGCTCTCTTTTATACAAAAACATAGCTGCACAAAATCCAGAGACCAACCAAAAAACTACTAACCATTTCCCTTTCTCTACCACGCTCCCTCACCATACATTTACCACACATGGCCAGATGTCTAGCTAACCACTGTGCTAAACACCCAACCCACACATCACTTTCAAACCAACTCACAGACACCAAAAGCCTTTAACACCAAACAACACAAACACTGGATGTCGCCCATCCAGAAACAATAACAAGCATCCAGTGTACAAACCAAACACACTATCAGAAAGTACACACACACAGACTCCAGTTACACCTTGTTCTACAAGCACCAAACAGGTACAAGAGTACCTGGAGTGCATGGAAATGGCAGCGGTGTGCAGTATAAATCAACTTAACCTAACCTAACATATATTGAATGTAATTGCTGTGATGATTCTGGTTATAGGTCAAAGGTTCGACTCAAAAGGGTCGAATGACCAAAGGGTCGAGTCAAAAGGACCGAAAAAAAGGGTTGAATATTTTTTTTTTTTGGGGGGGGATCCGCCCCCCAAACCCACGTTTTTGGTGTAAAAACACCTTTTTTTACCTATACTAAAGCAAAAAAAACCATATATACATTAAAAAAAAAATCAACCCTTTTGGTTTTGGTCGAATTGACTCAACCCTTTTGTCATTCGACCCTTTTGAGTCGAACCTTTCACCGGACACAGATGATTCTGTCAATATGTGCTCTCCTTGACAAGCACAGACATCTCAGCAGCAATCAAACCTCTGAGTTGTCATGCACAAGGTTTTACTGGCATTGTCTATTCGCTGAAATATAGCACTGTTGTCATCACTGCACCAGGTGTGTCACGAAAGTATCAGAGGCTCACTATGCAGCATACCTCCATCCTGTGCTGAGCTCTGCACGTAGGGACCTTATATGCATTGGTTTTCCATGCCTAGAAGTGGATCAATGTGGAGTTCAGGAAATGCTGATGCTAATAGTATTGTTAACCCAATACGTGCAGAAAATTCCCACCAATGATCAGTGCACAACAACAGTTCCCTGTTTGCTGTGGGAGCTATATTCTGCACACAACTGATCTGCCAAGATTTATTCAGACCAAGGTCTGGATATGGAATCATCACTCATCTGGCCGATGCTGTAGCTTGTTGGTATGAATAACTCAGGAGAACCTGTTCAACTATAGGAGAGATAACTCTAGACCACCCACAGAGGGATTACCGGTTGGAGTAGTTCAATTGCCTCCTCCTTGCAATGCACAACCCTCGGGGTCTGGACAAGAACAGATGAAGTCAGCATGTGGCCACTCTCAGACATCGTGTTTAATATATTGTGGGATTATAGCTATTACTTTGTGGTATTTTTTATTGTGGTATATTTGCTATGATGGTGTCTTTTTATAGTGGTATTATTTTATAGTGGTTATACTAATTTCAGAATACTGCCTAATAATTATCTTTACCAGGGTCACTAACAACAAACAAATACTGGACTTAATACACTCTGAATAGATGGCCCATGCCCTCCTGTGTTATCTTATGTAGAATACCACATTATGCCCTTTTGGCTGAGTTTCAACAAATGTAAAGCATGCAATTGAAATACAACACATTCATTCAGCCTCTCTAAATAAAACAATTCACTGCGGTTACTTTGCTTTGAGATATTTCTTACCGCATGCCTGCATCTCTCTATGCATGTCAAATCAAAGGGACTGAATGCAGAATAAATATAATGAGACTAAATGACCTTTTTTGAATGTGTTCTTTATCATAAAATAGAATTATGCAAGTTACACAGAGTGACACTTTTGCCCACATTGTACTTCACAGTCAGGTACGTTTTTTCTTGCAATGGCTTTCAGCGCTCTATCTGTGCAAAGTTCTTGGCAAGAAATATGAACAAAGTAGTACATGCACATTTAGATGATTTGAATCTCTAATGAAGCACCTAAAAAGTACTGAACTATTCAACCTGTGCTACATAGCATCATTCACATCACCAGCACCTCAATTAACCTCATATTTACCTAAATCTGTTGGCAATATTCCCGATTCAGCTAGGCAGAGAAATCTTCCCCAGCCTTTCTGCCTGCCTTGCACAGGGTCAACCCAGATAAGGATTCTCAAGACTGCAGTTTTTCTAAGGATAATCAACCCAGGAGACAGTCAGCTTGCAAGCACCAGACTCAGTCTGATCAGAAACCAGCACTTCTGCCTCCTTCGTCCATCAGGGCCAGAAGAGGAATGCCTCTATACTCTGCCTCAAAACCCTTTTTTATGACACCCCCTGTCAAACACAAGCACCTCTCCTTGTCCAGACCTATCCACATCACATGATTTTTCGCATTGTGCTAACTGCATTGCTGAAGATAAAAATGTTTCATTTTTCTCTTGCGCTTCCTGCTCCAAAACAAAGCCATGTTTTTAGTAGAACGGATCTTCATATGTTTCAGCTACCACATAGTGCAGATCCAGCCTGCACGTTTAGAGTACAGTTTTCTTTCTCATTTTCAGAGCATTATGCCTTTTCATCAGTCTGCATCTAGCTTATTTCATGATCTAATTTGCACTAAATGTTATTATGGGAATCTGTTACATGTTACAATGGGCTGGGCTAATTAGTATGTTACAATTAGGTTAGTATTATATTAAGTGCAGGTCAGTTCATTGAAATATCATCATAAAGCAAAGTGCAATTTCAAGCAAGTGCTCTGTGCATTGGCATCTATTTAATTGTTTCTGAGACTCACACTCTTGAGTCCAGCAATGAGTTTCACACCCTTGGCCCTAGCTAAATGTCAAACCCTAGCTAAAATGTGAATGCCGAACTGCTGAGTATAAATATTGGAATACAGAGTCCATAATCCTACACTCCCACCTTTTTTTTCTGCTGGCATATAACCCGAAATCACTGCATGTGCTTTTCCCAAAAACCACATCTTAGTAGTCAAGAATAAATAACATATAACTGGTAATATCCATACATGAGAAACATTATGCATATATCACTAGTCTTGAGCAAAAGAGTCTTGATTTGTGATCAAAAGAAAGAAACAAACCCTTTAAGAAAATAATTTAAAAAATCTTCTTTTTTTTAATGTCTCTCTTTTGGTTTTTCATTTTTTTTTAAATCTCTTAATCACCTTTATCTTTTGTCTTCTTTTAATTGGTCATCTGTTTAGCCTCAGTCAAATGTAAAAACCAGTAAAAATCAGTTTGTGATGAAAATCAGTTTGTGATAAAAATATTTTTTAAATCATTTTTTAAAAAAAAGAAATCGTTCAGGTGATGCAGTTCTTGGAGAAATGGACCTCCATCCTGGGACTTCATGGGACTTCTTTCGGGTCATCATCTAACCTTCGTTCAGTGTCATGATCTTCACCCCCTTCTTTGTTCCAGGGTGCTTTACAGGGGACTCCAATCCAGTGGACTCCTCCAGGGATCCAGCGCTCCAAGGATCCAGTGCTGAGGGGGGAAACAATTATTTTTCGAGAGTAAAAAGAAAAGACAACTTAAGTATCAAGCACATCAAACCCTTTACTTTTCCTTTCTCACTGGGATTTCTGAAATCAAATTCAGGTATGCACACAAAAGCAGATTATACCAAATAACATGCCATGCAGCCAAGACACCTCCTTGATAACATCAAGTAAGCAAACTAACATCACGTGGTATTTTTCAAACATAACACTCCTTTCTCTTAGTTTCTTAACTTGTTTTTTGTTCACTAACTTGATATATTTAACTCTTTCTTTACCTCTTTAATTCTCCTTTTGACATCTTCGCACTATTTAAACCTATCCACTTGCAACAGCAATTCTATTTAATAGGTACTCACTTTACCTTTTCGCTCGCTGCTAGTCTCAACTCGCTCTAGTCTTTTCACTTCATGTTTCGGGTGAAAGGGCTTAATTTGATTAACATGGACAAATTGTTCAACTGTTAATTCTCCCTCCTTTTTAGCAATTCTGTAGACCACAGGTGAAACCTTATCTACAATTCTATATGGCCCTTGCCATGCTGCAAGGAATGTAGAGTCGTTATGTTTCCCCTTCCCGAAATTAAACTTGTATAACTCATCTCCAATTTCATATTCTCTCACAGATGCCTTCCTATGATAATATGTCTATGCACCATCAGCAGCCTTTCCAGATTTTGCTGTGCAAATGCAAACGCATGTTGAAAATGCTTTCTCAATTCTTCCACATATTCATGAATAGTGGACACATTTATAAGCACCTGTTCATTTTTCCAGTCAAGATTTCATGGGGGCTGAGATTTGTTGATTTAGAGGGTGTCGACCTGACAGCCTTTAGCACCAATGGAAGCCGCATTCTAGATCCTGCTTCAGCTCCAAATATTTTCAACATATCAACTATCGATCTGTTACACTGTTCACCTCTCCTAAAGAGGAGGGCCAGTAAGAAATGTGTTGCTTCCACTCCACACCCAGAATCGGCCATATTTTTGTCATTAATGCACTAGTGAAATGACTTCCACAGTCTGACTCTATCCTTTGAGGTAAACCAAATCTTCAAAAAATATGATTTACAAGTAAAGTGGTCGCGGTGTGTGCACTGTAGTCTGGAGCTAGAATGCACCCCACCCATTTGGACATTAGACAAGTGACTGTCAGCATGTACCTGTTTCCCTTTGCTGATCTCTTCACAGGCCTGACATAGTAAACTTGTAAATCAGACCACGGGAGTGTCAAGCCCCTTTTCATCAATGGTGCTCTATGAGCCGTTGACGCAGGTTGAAACTGTGCACACACTAAACACCCTCTGGTGTCGAGCTCAACCTCTTGGGACATGTGTGGCCAGTAGGGGTAATCTTTTAAAATTTCCAAAGTTTTTTGTGAACCTCTGTGTCCTGCAGTTGTGGGATCATGGGCATGATGTAACATCAATCCTCGAAATGACAAAGGCACCACCCATTGGATTTGGCCTGACACAGATTCTCTAATCATCAGTCCATCTTGTAATCTAATTCTCTTTTTGTTTTTTGATAGCACTCTCAATTCCTCTTTTCCTTTGCAGTGCTCTTCAGTCAGAGTATTTTGTTCTGCATCTAGCAAATGGTTATAAAATGGGCCTAGAATAAGATCTTCCCTTTGCGCTTTGATCAAGTCTTGATATAGAGTATCAAAACTCCATTGTGCTACAGGCTTTTCAACCGCTTTTGGAGTTTTGGAGCGTGTTATCGCATCTACTTGTATTTCTCAAGTAGGTGTTCAATAGGAAATAACTCCCCCATTACAGCTCCAATTTTGGGTAATTGATCTGCCTTATCATTTCCCTCCTTATGCTCACGTGGTGTTTTCAAATGACCACATATTTTCCTCCAATGGATTATCCGGTCATTTTCTGATAAAAGCTTGTCTATAGCTTGAATCATCTTGCCATGTTTAAGTAGCTTCTTGTTATAGGTGAGCATACCTTTCATTTTCCAGCCAGGTAAATACGCCACAAAACTATTTCGCGCATAATCAGAATCAGTTACTAGAACTATTTCTTTGAGTCAATGTTCTACTGCTGTAAATATTTCGCCTTATAAATAGTGGCCAATTCTGCCACTTAACTGCTTTTTGGGGCCTATCTTCATGCTTACTCTTGGAATGTTGTCATATTATACAATATGTTTTCTATTCCTGCTGCAAGTTCTTTTTCTATATCATTTTCTACATAGTATGCACACCCATCTACATACATAGTTGGTAAATCCTTACATGTATCTTCTTTGAATGCCTTGTGGGGAGATTGCTCAAATTAATTTAAACTTGTTTCTAGCTCTGTGCCCTCACGGCACAGATAGCTGCACAATCATGCAACTCTGCTAATACTTGAGCAACTGGGCTCTTTTTATTTTGTCCATATTTCATTTTTACGGGAAATCCCTGAAGTGGTAATGAGCCAAATTCCCTGATCTGATTCTCTTACTTTGCAAAAATTCCAGAGGCTGGTGATTTGTTTCAACAATCACCCGCTCCCCTTGAATTATGGGGCAGAAATGTTGTAACGTCCAGACAGTGGTCAGAAGCGCTTTGTCGCATTCACTAAATTTGGTCTCTACCTGTGACAATGCTTTGCCAGCATATGCAATAGTTTTGTTATTTGCGTCATGTTTTTGATATAACACTGCTGACATGCATTGATCTGTAAATCCTATTTCTACAAACAAATCTTGATTTTTCATTGGCTATGCCAAACATGGCGCTTTTATTAGACACTCTTTTGGAATCATCCACAAAGTCTGAAAATAAAAGACTGTATGGCATATTTGCCTGAATTTTGGCTATACGAAACACTTGTACAGCCTAAAGATTTGAACAAATATACCATACGAACCATTACAGTGAAGAAGGGCAGCGGGGGCTGTGGGGGTGTCCTCTGGCCCCTTTTTCACTGTTATGTGAGTAGAGGTTGCCAGCTCAAGAAAGTATAAACCAAAAATAATAAGGGCCCCTTCGGCACCGGTTCCCATACACGCAAGTGAAGGGAACCAGCATTGCAGAGGGATGTTGGAGACAGCAGCACACAACGAGATGTGCCGCCCACAGGTATGTAGGAGTGTGGGGGCAAGGGCAAAGTCTGAAATGCTCAGGGGAGAGAAGACCAAAAGTTATTTTCAGAAAAATACTTTCGGTCTTTTCTCCTTCGAACATTTCAGCCACAGGCTTTCAACCCAAATCCACTCTTTAAGACTGCCCACTGCCTCACTTTGTTCCTTTTCCCAATTCCAGGGTCCACTCTGCTTAAGTAATCTTGTTAAACGTTGTGTAATCTCTGCATAATGTTCAATACATTTTCTGTTGTAACTTGTGATTCCTAACAGGCTCTTTCAACTATTGAAATTAGTGGGATCTTTTAGTTTATGAATCACCTCCACTTTTTTCTTTTGTGGGTTTAATCCATTTTCTGTCACCTCAAGACCTAGTAAGTTCACCTTTTTTCTG
The DNA here is from genome assembly GCF_040938575.1 of Ambystoma mexicanum. NCBI lineage: Eukaryota > Metazoa > Chordata > Amphibia > Caudata > Ambystomatidae > Ambystoma > Ambystoma mexicanum. The sequence continues at coordinate 1,157,537,253 of NC_090933.1, forward strand.
CACCACTTTGCTTTCAGTAAAGATACCTTTCCCCCAGCCTTCTGTAGCTGACTGAGCACATATCTAATCTCATTGAAGTGGCTTTTCAGATCTTCATTTTTGATTAGCACATACTCCCGATAGACTATTGTCACCCTTTCAGCTGCATCCAGAAGTGCCTTGCTCAGGAATATCCTGAACTCACTCCCACTATTGACATACACAAAAGGGGTCTGGGACCACGCATATTGTGATATGTCAAATGAAAATGCAAACAGATGTTGAATATCGCGCACCACCGCAAGTACTCGCAAGTACTGTCGGCTGTTTGGCGGGTCCTGCTGCTCCTCCTGCTGTCCGCCCTGCATGCTGGATTTACTTCCTGGATTTACCTCGGCCACGCCCCCCTTTTGACGTGCCTTCAAATACAGATGTCCGTGCGCACCAAGCCGTCCGCACCACCGCAAGTACTCGCAAGTACTGTCGGCTGTTTGCCGGGTCCTGCTACTCCTCCTGCTGTCCGCCCTGCATGCTGGATTTAATTCCTGGATTTACCTTGGGTACAACATATACCCCGACTTACATCAAGTGGACTTATGTGGACCTTGTAACACGCTTATATTGCGTCTACTAATACCAATTTTCCTCTATTTTCTTGTGGTATCTGTAGCCACGCCCCCCTTTTGACATGCCTTCAAATACAGACGTCCGCGCGCGAGGCACAACCGCAAGTACTCGGAATTATTGTCGGCTGTCCGCTGTGCAGCGGTGTTGCTGTTTGCTGTGGCACTCCGTTCTATTTTTTTTTTCCTTCTCCCTCTTTTGACTCCCCTATGCGTCGTTATACTTTCTCGGACACTGATCGCTCCCAGGCAGCGTGTTGTCCCTACTGGTTGCTGTGTCACTCGCCATGGAACTCCCCTGCCCCTTGCTCTATCCCCCCTCCTTGTGCTGTGGAGCCTCGAGTCTCATTATCCAGCTTACTCGCAGCTCTAAAACCGCTTGGCTGTTCGTGTCACATCAAGCCTCCCGTCTTCCTGTTCTATTGACTCCTTGCTGTTCCCTCTCTCTCTTGGGGTTGGAGTTTCGAGCTCTGCGACTTCGCGGCCTTCTGCTGCGTTAAAGTACCCTGTTGTACCAACAAAAGCCTTATGGGGTCCCCATTTTTTTTGTTTTCTTGTATCAACTGCCCAATTGCTAACTTTGCATCCCGCAAACGATTGTCAAACAATTTAACGTGCTCTTTATTCATCTATCTGCACTACTACAAAATATGTTTAGGTTAACCTCAGGAATGCCTCATCCCCCTCCTTGCTATGCTCCACGTTTTCCTGTACACATACGCCCCGGCCTCCAAATCTCTGCAATTGCTGGTTGCCCTGTGGTTCAGAGTCTAGCAAACACGAGTTGTTGCCCCACATCCCTGACTCCTCATCTTCAAGAGTCTGTAAATCTAAATACCCTCCACTTTAAAGAAGTTGTCGAAAAACCTCCTGCAAACTGCTTGTCTGATAGAACTATGCAAGAGTTCCCTCTTGAAGATCGAGCCTTTCATACTCCATGCTTCATCCCTGAGGCATCGCTTAACACATTCCATGAATCAAAATCACTGCCTCAAACCGCTCTCTATCCAGAGGTTCTAAATGGGTTAAACATCGGATCTCTAAACTCTGCCTTTTATAATGCTGAGTCAGCTGAAGAAAAAAAAAGGAAGGATAAAAATCCAAAATAAATTGATAAAATAACTCCTAGCCCCCTCTCTAATTGTCCAATTGTGCAATCAATGCAAAATCTGTCCTCTGTAAACTATGTTGTTTCCTTTCCTCTAGCAAAAAAAGTAACAATTAATGAACTCGCTGAATCTAGACTGTCTAATTCACCTGAACTGTTTACGACTGATTGCCCCAATGACATCATTTCCTACCCGGATTCTGCTCTATCAGTTAATTCTGAAGTGCCATCTGTTGCCAAACCTACCCCACGTCCTTCTTTTGGCTTCCCTACATTTCCTAACCTTGCTGTGGAATCTGCTCTTACAGCCATAAACACTTCGATATTCACAATTACCAAATTGTTTGAATTACTAGATTCCCGTGCTTGTTCCCAGGAACTATTACTAAACAACTAAATTAGTAAAACTGACTGGATGGCAATAAACTTTCTGGCACTCTTGAAAGCTGAACTCATTGCTAAAAGTGTTGTTATTCCTTCTGCGAGTGACATCATGCCTGAAGCTACGGCACCTGAAAATGAGAATCAATTCCCAAGCTCTTTGATCTCTCGTTCCCCGGAAATACCATCTCTTCCGGAGGTGGAAATGTGTCCTGAATCTGAACCAACCCTCATTCCCCCCACTGAAAATAGTCGAGTGTATGAGATCTTTAATCGTCCTTCACAGAACAAGAGACGAAAACGTAAAAGACATAACAAGTCGAAATATCCCAAATTTTGAATACTATGACAGAACTGTCTTCGGAAAATCTGCAACCAAGAAAAACAAAGAATCAAGTTCTGCCAAAAAAATAAACTAGCTGCTTCTAAATCTAAAAGGTTTGTAGCTAATATCACCTTACCTCCTCAGCAAAACTTGCCTTCTGTGGCGCCTACAGCACAAGAGATCTGTGTTCATCCACCGAAAGATCTCATTCCGGGCTCCGAACTGCCAGCGGCAGGTGTGATGTCTCTCAAAGGTAAGAACCCTTTGTCAATATCACCTTGCCCTGAGCCTGTATTACCTTCAAGTACTGTTGAAACTACAAATAAAGAAATATCAAGTGATGATCTTATGAATGTATCGGTTTATTCGAATAACAACATATCTGTCTTGGAAACGGTTCATCAAAGTTTGCACCAAGACCGTGCAAGAACAACATCCTGAAATCCAACGTTCTGCATTGTATTAGATCATGACTCAAATCCATTCACGACCCTTGAACAAAAAGAAAAAAACTGGTGAAAAGAGTTCCTTTTCCTAAAGACTCTCCCATGATAGCCCAAGACTCTATAGTGGCTAATAAACTCTTACCCTTACCTGCTTCTGAAACTGTAAATCCTGAGGTTTCCCCCAATCTACCACCTACAGGTGACATCCCCGATTCCACCTCCCCTGATGAAGAAGTTTCACAAGAGAAAGAATGGCTACACAAAGTCCTATCAAATGAAACTTTGAGGCTCACTATGACTGACAGAATCTTGTCTGATCTCTTTCCAAATAGGACCATTATATAAACAATATTTCATTCCATCCCGCAGTTAAAACACATTAACTCAACGGATATTGATGGCGTTTCCTATTCTATCCCAGCCCATCAAGATATTGTTGACGTCAAAATACCATCTTTAATTGTAAAAAATTATGTTTGGGATCAACGACAGCTACTATTTGAAAAAGACCTTTTACTCAAACCTATATCCCCTCCGATTCCCAAACCTGACCATCATCAAATGCTAGGATCAAAAAACCAATTTGATTCACAGCCCTTTCGGAACTCTTTGTGTACCAACCGCAATACAAACTCGAAAATTCAACCGCCTCCACAACAATCTAAATGGGCGTGGGTATCTAGTGCTAGATCCCTTGAAAAGGAGAACTTCTAGCCATATGAGGTACCGCAACACCAGTGCACCCTGATCGCTTGGAATGCTTGTGAGTTCTCCCATCTACTTAACTCCAAATCACTCCTACTTAATAAATATGATGTCACTTTGTTACATGAAACAAGGATGTCCAGTACCCCTGTTTGGCCTGATCATCAACTTGTAGCAATTAATGCCTCCAAACCAGCTAAGGGCAGACCAGCAGCTGGTCTCCTTATAGCAGTAAGAATAGACTCTCAGCTATCTGTCACCGCATGGAAAAGCCCAGACCCTGGGATCCAACCAGTCTTAATTACGACTTCCAACAAAGACCACCCATTTTTTCCGAAGACTGCAATTATAAACATATATTGGAACCCTGCCTCGGTGACTTCTTCCCAATTTGCTGACAATGTTGAGTCAATTCTTGATCAAATCGTTCTGGAACCAGATATAACTAATACAATAATTGCCAGTGATTTTAACATGAATCTGATAGATTCTGCTGACAATTCAAGCAACTCAAGACCAGGTTATTGGTTAATGCTAATGAAAACTAGAAACTTTACAATACTAAATGGTACCTTCCCTAATGATGTACCCCCAAGACCAACTTGGTTGAGAGGTAATTTGCAGTCTCTTCTAGACTACGTCTATATCTCCAATAACTCAACTAAAACAATAGCGAACTTCCAAATTATCCAAACTACATCGAGTGATCGTAACCTAGTGGTAACATCTTGGAGATCACATTCTAAACTACATTCTGATTATTACAACGTCCCAATCAAAATAAACAATGGGAGAACAAGAATTCGGTGGACCCCCTTTCTTTCGTATAAACCATTTACAAGAACTCTTACATCGAAAACAAGAGGAGGTGGATAATATACATTATAATGATCTAATTCAGATCATTGGTCAATCAAGTACACAATTTGGCAAACCGAGTTTTGCTCATAAACATAAATGGAACTCTGATATATAAATACAGAAATCAAATTAAACAGATAATAGCGACAGCAAAACAAAATAATGCTGAATCAATGTTAAAATCCCCATTCTCCAAAAAAGCAGGAGAAATATGGAAAATAATAAATAGATCAGAAACAACAGCTGAAAAATCCATTTTATTAAATTGCATTGACCAGCTGACATGGGCAACACATTATGAGAAACTTCTATTTAAACCAGAAGAAGTTTGCGTTGCTAAGAATCAAAGTAGTCCTGATATCAAAGCCTTAGAATTTGACGTTCTGGATATAACTATCATAATCAAGAAATTGAGCAATTTGCGTGCGCCTGGTCCCGACATGATAACAACACCATTTTAATGGAAAACCCGGAAGCTTGGGCTGACATTCTAAACTTGATTTTTAAAAATGTAATAAATCAAAACCAATTTCCTCCATCATGGCAGGAGGCATTTATAATCCCGATTTTTAAATCCAGGGATAGATCATCCCCAATTAACTATCGCCCAATAGCGATTTTAGACGTGCCAGGAAAAATCTTAGCAAGACTTGGGGTTAGAGACTTCACTAAATGGCTACATGAGCAGGACTTAATGGATCCCTATCAATCTGGTTTTGTTCCGGGGATAGGTACATCATTAAATCTAATTATTATTGCTATACTCGAAGCACAAGCCATCGCATGAAACAACCAATATATCTTCCCCTAGTCTCTCACTCCTTGCTATGGGAAAAACTTTTAAACGCCAATTGCCCCTCTTAGATTTTCAATCTGATTTTATTGTTTTATTCGAGTACGAGCATAAGAATTAAACTTACAACTGACGGTCTCTCGTCAAACTCAATAAGAACAAATACTGGGTTAAAACAGGGCTGTCCGTTTGCCTCCATTTTTTTAAACTTCTATATTAGTGACTTTTTTAAAGAATTAACAGTAGTGCAGTCTTTCTCACCACGTTTAGGATCCCTAACTATACCTTATTTATTATACGCAGATGATATGGTTCTTTTTGAAAAAATCCTATTGGCCTCCAGAGGAAATTGACTGTGCTATCACATTAGGCAGATCTAAACAAACTGGAAATTAACATAAAAAAACGAAAATCTTAGTTGTTCAGCACTCACCAAAAATTACATTCAATTGGTCTATTACTAACTATCCACTTGACATAATACATCAGTACAAATATCTTGGGGTTAACATCAATTCTAAAGACGAAATTACTAATAGAATGAAACTTCTATCAATCCAAGCAAAAGCCCTACCAAGGAAGTATGGTCGGTTTTCTTTGATTCCGGCACGCATGTTTTATTTACAGAAAGCCGTTCCCATAATCACATATGGAAGTCATACCAAAATCATGAACAAACAAGTAAACTGGGACTATATAGAAGGTTTATACTGGAAAGCGATACTACCAGTCCCTCTAAGTTACCCTATAGCCATAATTCGCTATGAACTTGGCTTATCTTCTCTATCCGTGGTGGTCACTTGGGCAAGGTTAGCATTATATCGGAAAACTCTTCTTACCTCAGATCATGCTAAAAATGTATTTCTAGCTGTAAGAGACATGATGCAAGCCTCAAGTAGTAATCCAATTTCCTCCTGGGTCCAAGAGTGAAAAAGGCTCTTTTAGATGCAGATATCTCTTTTAATGATCTTGCTCAATTCCCAGACAAAGCTAAACTCAAGCTGCTTAGACATGACTGGATTGTTACAAGGGAAAAATATCTCCATTATTCAGCCTTTAAAGCGGGTCCTTTTATGGTGAAAGCACTGAATGACATTCTGAAATATATCTCAGTATTCCCAGACAGATCCTATGCGGACACCTTTTTGCGTTTTAGGTTAAACCTTTTGCCAACTAACATCAAACTTGCACAATATGCTAAAGATCCAACGCTAAGTCTTTCCTGTAGATATTGTAAAATATCTGTGAATAAAGAATCCATCTCTCATCTAATCTCGGAATGTCCTTCTCTGCTCGAATTAAGGATAAAACACTTCTTTAAGTTTTTCAAATATAGAGTATTACTTCCCAAAGAACAGTTATGGTATGAGATATTCAATACACCAAAGGTTTCATTAATTATAGCTACGGTTCATTACCTTAATGAACTGAATTTAGCAAAAAAAATAATACTGTCATAATTCATAATGAAATGAAGAACTTTCTTAATCTAGGTATTTTTAATATTCTTTTATCAAACTATGGTTTTATGATGACGGCTAATGTTTTAAATTCAAATGTGTATAAGCTAATGTATAAGAAATGATGATGAATATCTTCAGCTAGTGGCACACACCAGTATCCAGCTGTAAGGTCTAATGTGGTAAACACCTTTGACCCGTGAACCTGTGCAAGACCCTGATCAATAAATGGAAGGGGCCATCTTGAAACAGGTACCTTTTTGTTTAATTCTCACAGATCTGCACATAAGGGTCTTTGGCCATAAGGTTTTAGCACAGCTAATATAGGGGTATTTGTTGTACTATGAATAGGCCTAATGATTCCTCTACATTCTAGAATTTTGATTATTTCAGCTAGTGATTCCAAACATGCCAGGGGCTGCCTATATTGTAGCACAAATACTGGCTCCCTACCATGTCCTTTCTAGTAGAGTGGCAACATGCAAATCGGTCAGCCCACAATCATAGGCATCATAGATAGACCGCTAGTTTTTAGCTGCTAGTGTTGTTAGTCTTTTAGACATTTTACTTGTGCATTTTATCTGTGCTGAAATAGTATTTTAACACAAGAACGAATCACTTGTTTTACATTACTGATGCTCTTGTTTTTTGAATTGTATGTGCATCTGGCCCTAAATGATTATTTTGATTTACTTTATAGTAAAGTCCATAAAGTGCGATTTGAATCAGAGTTTGTATCTCTGTATGCACGTGTTTTGACATAGGAACTACAATCCTCAGAGGGATTGTAGTCCTTGTTGCGCCTTAAATCCCGTCCCCAGGCTCGAACGAACCGGCGCACAAGTGACCAGCTGGTCTGTGGCGGTCCGTGGTGCTACAGGTCTAGGAGTCCCCCCTTGCTCTAAGAGCATTGATATTCAGGTAAGCCTTATGAGTCCCTCAACCCTTCTTGCTTTGATTGCAAAGGAAAGAGAGGATTCAGTGAGGAGAACGTCTTGCTTCCATGAAATGGCTGCAGAGACTATAATACGCAATCAAAATCTGAGAAAAATTATAATAATGTCTGACCTTAACAATGCTGAATGCCTTGACACTACTAGCAGAGACCACTCGTCCTCATCTGATAGATTTGCAAATGAAAGTCCCATTACTGATTCTAGGTTTGAAATCATTTTAGAGTCCCCTAATTTACTAACATCTTACAGCAAATCGAATGTGCCTGATTTAAACAATCAAAATAATACATCAATTAGCACTACCAACACAACCCAGATTGATACAATCAAAGAGACCCTAGTGCCTTTTGAAACTAAAGCCAATTCTCCCCATAGGCTGAAGTCTTTTATGTGCACGTAAAGGGGGTGGAGTGGCTTTGATTTTTAAAGACTCGGCAGAGTTTTGGAAAATGGATACTATAAATATAGAAAACTGTGATATTCTTCACGTTAAAATTAGACTACACGCTGAGAATACTGTTAATGTCCTCCTTGTTTATCATCCATCCATTTTAATGAAGGATTTTACCAATCAGATTACTGATCTTCTTGTAACTTTTTTAAAACCTTTATCTCAGGTAATACTTTTAGGGAATTGTAACTATTGGCTGGGGGACTCCAATGACACACATGCCAAACTACTGGAAAGGGCTTTATTGAATTTGGATCTCTCGCAAAACATTCATGCCCTTACGCATGTGAAGGCCCACACTCTGGATTGGCTGTTAAGTCTTAACTGTACCCTTGTTAATTTGACCATTAACTTGTGTCCTTGGGCTGATAATATTTTCAGACAACTACCCTCCTTAAAACCAGTAACACATAAGAAACCACCTTCCAACATCCTGCGCTGCAGAAACTATGAAAAACTGACCCCAGCAGCCCTAGACCCATGGATCAATGAGCTTCAGTAGAAAATTAATGATGAGTGTTCTGTTCATGAAATCACTGCCTGCTATCAGGACATCGTTCAGAAAGACGTAAATACTCTAGCTCCATTACACGATGGCTGGTTTTCTGGAGACCTACAAGAACTTAAAAGGAAAAAAAGAAAGCGTTGTACAAATGGAAAGATTTGTTGCTGGATTGCGAAAAAGAGTTGTATAACGCTCATGTTAAAAACTTAAAAAGGCAGTTATTTCAGCCAAGAGAGATTACCTGGATGAATGTATTGCCAAACCTTGATCACAACCTAGGGAACTATTTAAAGTTTTCCGAGAATTGGAAGCAATCAAGAATAATAATGGGGACACAATTACAAGAGATGTTAATTGGTGAAATCTGGTGCAAGATGCTATGTATGGAAAACCTAGCAAAATTAAAGCGGGAATACGATTATCTAACAGAAATGCCTCACAAGAAGAACAATTTCTTAACTTGCCTGCTTCCATGACTTGGAAGCCAGATGAGCTTTTTTCTTTTAAACCCATAAAGGAAGCAGACCTCATGGTGATTTTGGAGAAACGCAAACCATCTCATTGCAAGGGCGATGTCTGTCCCGCATTGACTATTAATGTGTGCTTGACCTCTATGATCTCTACTTTATGTAGGTTTATTAATGCATTTTTAGAGATTGCTCGGTGCAGGCCTGTATGAAACAGTCTTGGGTAAACCGAATGTTGAAGAAACCTGGCCTCCCTTCTACTGATCCTCTAAACTACCGTCCCATCTCTAGCTAAGCATTTTTATTGAAGATCCTGGACAGAGTGGCCTACACACAAGTTCTTGCCCACCTAAGATCTGTTAATATTTTAAATCAGAGGCTGTCAGGATTTAGAGAAAATGATGGGATTGAAACAGCCATGTTAGATTTAAAATCTAGGCTTCTACATCACATGGATCAAGGCAAAATGAGTATGCTGATGTTGTTAGATCTTTCAGCAGCCTTCGACCTGGTGGACCATGCTGCTTTGGTCACCAGGTTGGGGGAGGTAGCGGGATTCCCTCCATCAGCAGCTCAATGGGTCAAATCATTCTTAGGCGATCGCCTCTGGAGAGTTAGTAGTGATTTTGCTGATGCCACCCCGAAAGAACTGATACAGGGAGTACCACAGGGAGCCTGTCTCTCCCCTATCTTTTATAATATTTTCACTTTTCCTTTCCTGGATTTTCTGGACACCAACAGTATAGAGTTTACAAACTATGCCGATGACACCCAGAGTGTCATTCCCCTCACTGGTGTTTTCTCTGAGGACGAAACTAACAGCAATAGGTTCTATGATCTCATTCATAGCTGGATGTGTGCAAATGGCCTTGCACTTAGCACAAGTAAAATAGAGTTAATGCTAGCAGGTACTGCTCACAAAACACATAAACTAGAAGGTTCCTACACCCAAGTTTGCATTGGTGATTGTATCATTAAGGTTAAAAAGAAAGTTAAAACTTTAAGGGTTACTCTGGATTGTAATCTTAATATGAAAGCTCAAGTGGGTAGCCTCGTAACCTCCTCAGCATATTATATAAAACCTTTGTCTCATGCCCGCCCTTTCCTTTCAAGAGTCAGCTGCAAAATTCTACCTCAGGCCTTAATAAACTGGCTAAATTATTGCAGCAGCTTGCTGATAGGCCCTTCAAAAAATGAAACCAACAGATTGCAACTTATGCAAAATAATGCAGTGAGGGTTGTTGCTGATGCAAGAAAATAAATCACACATCGGATGCTAGAAGAGGCCTCCCCTGGCTCCCTATCAAAGAAAGAATCCACTTTAGAATAATGGTGATCACGTGTAATTGCCTGCAAAAGTTGGGCCCATTTTATCTTAAAGATGCTCTGATTCCGAAGTCCATCAATTATAGTCCGAGATCCATTAATTGCTCCCAGTTAAGAATTCCTTCAAGTGAGCTATCACAAGTGAAAAGTGGAGCTTTCTTCTCTGCTGCTCCTGCTTTGTGGAATGGATTACCCACCATTCTTAGAGAAGAGACTTCAATCAGACTATTTGGAAAGGGCCTAAAGACCCTCCTGTTTAATTAAATCTTCCTGTGTTGGATTCTTGAACATCCCTACACTCTCCTGCGATTCACTGCTTGGTTATCCTATGATTTTTATGTTCTGTTTGTTTAGCGCACTTAAGCCCCCGGGTCAGTGGCTGCACTATATAAATTATAAATAAATACAATAAATAAAATCTGTTTGGCAAAAACCTGTTTGAACTCCAAAAATATTTTGCTCAATTGCTCTTTGTCTTCCTCATTTGTGCAAGCATCTGCAGCTTGAATTTGCCTCTCTACCATTTTAGAAAACTCTGGGAAGTGCTCGAAAGGAGGAACCTCTGTACTTTCCTCTAATCGTGTGGCAGTGTCTCTTTGCAGGGTCGCTATACTCAAATATTTCAAAATATTTACCTCTGTTTCAATATGTTGTTTTCTCTTTTAGAATCACTTAATTTGAATAGGATACAATCATCTTGATGACAGCACGCTATTTCACTTGACTCATAAGGGTACACAGACTGAACTTTAAAGATTTCTTTAGGCCTAGAATCCAATGATTCTGGTAACTCACCCTGTGCAGTGACATAGCTTTCAGGAATGTTCCTGATTACTAGGTTACTGACATTGGCAGTGTAGTAAGATGTCTGTATTGTCATTCCTATTGCTGAGTTGTCTTCAAAAGGAATGTCTTTACACCCTTTATTGTCCACCAGGATTGGAATGGGTCTATCCCCAATCTCTATCAGTGGTGTATAGTCACATTCTAACCCATGCTGCATTATGGATTCATTTAGGCATAAAAATGTATCAGATCTTTTATCTGTTGTCCCTTTCTGTATTTTAATGCTACTGTAAATTGTCTGGTGAATGGGGGAACAGTAACGTTCTTTTTTACCTAAAGCTCAATGGCATTTGGCATCATTCGGGCACAATGGTAAGCTTAGCTTTTGTATTCAAATTCAGGTCTGGCTCAACCCAACCTGGACCAAACCTTTTGATTTAGAAAGTCTAATACCATACACATCCTGTGCATGATGTAATTTCCCAAATAGAATTTGTTTTGTGTCCCGCTCACGATCCACACATTGTGATGAATAGAGCCAATTGTAATCTTTAACATGCATGTTCCTACAATCCTTTGTCCCGGCTCGGGGTTATGTAGGCCAAAAATGTGTTGATTCTTTATTCTGAACTTTGGGATCTTTTCCCTGTCAATTATTTGCTGGAGTATCTTTTGATTAATGAAACTCCTTTCATGTTCAAGTGCCAAAGTGGCTTCAATCATTTCAAGAAGCCCATTCACATGGATAGGGATCCATGGTTGCCTCTCTCCCATGTGTATTTCTGAGATGGTTGAAATGTGTTTTTCTTTATTTACTTCTGGAGTGATATTTGGTTTGCGTTTTTATTCCTTTAGATAAAAACGCAGCGTGTTTTCATCTATTTCTGTTTGCCATTTTTTCTTGGGTCCAAATAAATCTCCAAAGACTGCTTCTCTTTTTCTCCTCCCATTTCATCCTGACAAATGAGAATGACAGTGACGCTAAGCACGCAGCCATTCTGAAGACATACTTCCACTGCACTTTCTGATTTAGCAATGTTGTGGCATTCTTTTACACTGTTGTTTAGTGTGATTATTTTCTTAGGTCTCAATGGCTTTTTTCCTGAGCACTACAATACTCCATTTACTCCATCAATGAGGGGCGACAACCTCTTAAGGCAATTCGCCCCTATGAGAAACAGTATTTGATTAATGGATGTGATCAAAACTTTCTGTCTCATCTGATTCTTCCCTATATTTATGTCAACCTCAGTGACACCTTCGATAGGTATCTCTTCCCCATTGAAATTGTGCACAGGCCTTCATTTTGTCTCAGCTTTATATATTTTCTTGGGGATCTCCCTTCATTGATACTTTTGACCAGTTCTTTTGATATTATTGTTGCTTGGGCACCTGTATCAATTATTGCAAAAATGCATTACATTTTTTACTCTTTGCTAGGCAAATGGGCATACAAAATGACATTTTACCCTTCTTTTTGCCCACTTCATTTTGAATTTCTTTGTCTATTCTCCTGGGCTCAAATCCAATTTGGAGTGTAGCCATTGACTGCCCCTCTGACCTGGGACGACTAGTGATCATACCCCAATTTCTCATTGTACTTTTCTCATTGTCTGGGTCCTCGCCAGTTATTTCTACAATGCGACCTTTTGACTGGGTATTTTCACAAGTGTCATGTGACAGCCTGTCAACTTCTGGCATATGACACCTATCTGCATTTTGCATGGAGCATGTCATTTCTGTCCCTTGGAATATCCCTGGTTCAAAATACTCCACAGGTGACTGACCTGCACCCTCTTTTTGGGCTTCTATTTCCTCTGTATGGGTATCAACACTATCCTGACTATCAAGTAAGGATAATCTGTCTGTTGATCCTAACTCTTCATTTTGGGTTTTATTTTCACATTGGATTTTCTTTTTAAATCTGCTTCTCTGTTCTTTGTGTTTTTCTTGTTCAGTTTCCCATTTTGTTCTTAATTTTCACACACCTGAATAGACTGGTTCAACTCTAAATTGAAACACACTGCCTTTTTGTGTGTGTTGAAATTCCCTGTCTCACTATCATTCATGTGTTTTCTTATTTTTAAATCAGTAAGCAATTCAGAAGGTTTTCATCAGTGCAGAGATGATTAGCTAGTCACTTATTGTCACTACGCACAAGATCACTCCTATGACATTCTGCACATTCACTTGGCTGTTGCTTTTGGACTGCACATAACCTGTCCATGTCTCTGAATTCCTCCCTTTGTTGCCTGGGCCTGTAATGATTAAACTCACTCTGGTTAGGCCAGTTCTGGTATCTCTCAGGAGATTGATTTCTATTTGTGTTACCTCTGAATTCATATGACAGAGGAGGTGGAGAACGCGGAGTGACCATCCTTTGACCATGCTCGACTGGTGGTGGTCATTAGTTATATTGGCGAGGGACATCATTCATATTTTGTCTTTCATTTGGTGGGAATTGTCCCCTATGCTAGTTTCCATTTTCAATAAATCTATCTTTATATCTTGGTCTTTCCTGGTGGCCATATGACATTGTATTAGGCTCAAATCTACTCTGGGCCCTAGTGTCTGATATGGGCCATTGCACATTGGATTTTGATTGTTAGTTAGCCCTGACATGTGTTAAAATCCCACTCTGGGAGAATTACCCAGATATCTAGAGCAAATGTAAGAATCCCTATTTCTGCGATCAATGTTTTGGAACATCAGAGTTTGGGGTGTTGTCCTCTGTGGAGGCATGCCTCTTTGGCTAGTTGTTATTTTGTTCCTTGCCTGAGTTTGGGCTGATTCTAGCAGCATCTTTACAGATTTCACCTCAAAAATCGCTGGTGTGGGTTCTTTAGACTTTGGTTTTGTCACCTTATTCTTAGGCCCCTCCTCTCTCTGACCAAATATCACTTCATACACTTTGGTCCCCTGTTCTATTATCCATTCTAGTGGTTTTTCCCTGTCAGATTCACAAATTAACTGGAATACAATGGGCCTCATTACAAGTTAGCCCGTCCGGATATAACGGTGCCAGTAAAACCGTATCGGCACCGTTTTCCGGACCAGCTAATTACAAGTTCTGTGGCTGTGTGGTGTTACACCCGCCAGCTCTGACCTGGCCGGCATAACGCCACCGGCCACAGACAGACGCGAAACACCGGCACCATTACCACATGGTGCCAGTGTCTCCACTTCCCCATTCCTGTGGAGTCTTATTAGACCGGGGCTGTAATGCCCTGGTAATTCCGGCAAGTCTGGATATAGTAAATCCCTATGGGTCTGGCGGCAGCGTGCCAGTTTTACTGGCACGGCTACTGCCCGAATGTCTTTTTGGAGTCCACAAAGGTATGCAGCCTTAAATTCTATAGAGTTAGGGTTAAAGGCCTCATCAAAGCGTGAAAATGCTCTTTTAAAAATGTTGAAGGTATTGGCGAGGGGACATATCTGGCTTTGCTGTCATTGTATAAGCTGTTTTTTTGCCATCCTGTATAGACCGGAAAGGTGAGAATTGATCTCTAACCTCTTTCTCAAAGTCTGCCCATGACAAATATTCCTGTTCATTGAGACGACGAATGACACTAGCAGATGCAGCATCTAGGGTTAGGTGAAAGTACTGTCTATATTGCTCCCTAGGTATGTGGAGGGCTTTGAATAGATCGTGAACGGTTTCTAAATGGTCTTCCAACAATCCCTATTTGAATGGTTTAATTAAAGTCTTGATGGATTTCATAATTTGTATAGGACTACATGGTGCATTCTGATGTGTGTGATTTTGTCGCTCATTCCTGTTCCCTTGTGGACAAGAATGCGTGTGAATATTTGCAGGTGATTCAGACTCCACCATTGGGTTATAACCAGGTCTAGTCAAAGGGACAGCTGTTGGTACATTGGGCCTCATTATAAGTTTGCCAGTCCGGGAACTACGGTACTGGTAAGCTTGCCGTTACCGTAGTTCCCGGACCGGCAAACTACGAGTTGTGCCCGTGGATGCCTTTCTGCCCGCCAGGTCAGACCTGGTGGGCAGAGCGGCACCCACAAGCACAGCATGTTGGATGCACCGGCACCGTTCATAATGGCGCCGGTGCATCCGGCTTCCCCATTCCCATTGAGCCCTATTGGGCAGAAATTGAGCCCTATTGGGCAGAAATGGGCAGTTACCGGGTCTTTACGGCCTTGCCCGACCCGGTATTTGCCAATTTCTGGGCGCTGGGAACATTCTATTGGGCTCAATGGGAATGGGGAAGAATGTTCCCAGCGCCCAGAAATTGGCAAATACCGGGTCGGGCAAGGCCGTAAAGACCCGGTAATTTCCCATTTCTGGGTGGCAAAAAAATTAAATACCAGCACCAGCGTACCTGTATTAAGGGCACGGCTACTGCCAGCCTCGTAACGAGGCCCATTGTTTCCTTGGCCATAGCTGAGATTGAGTTCAGCTCCATTGAATGTGGTACTCTGTTGTTTTCCTGATAGCTGAGATAACGTATTTGCTGTTCTAGGTTCTTGCACTGTCCAGGAAGTTGTTCTGCCTCCTGACATAGATCAGAATTCACATCCCTAACCTTATTATATATATATGAAAACTAGAAACTTTACAATACTAAATGGTACCTTCCCTAATGATGTACCCCCAAGACCAACTTGGTTGAGAGGTAATTTGCAGTCTCTTCTAGACTACGTCTATATCTCCAATAACTCAACTAAAACAATAGCGAACTTCCAAATTATCCAAACTACATCGAGTGATCGTAACCTAGTGGTAACATCTTGGAGATCACATTCTAAACTACATTCTGATTATTACAACGTCCCAATCAAAATAAACAATGGGAGAACAAGAATTCGGTGGACCCCCTTTCTTTCGTATAAACCATTTACAAGAACTCTTACATCGAAAACAAGAGGAGGTGGATAATATACATTATAATGATCTAATTCAGATCATTGGTCAATCAAGTACACAATTTGGCAAACCGAGTTTTGCTCATAAACATAAATGGAACTCTGATATATAAATACAGAAATCAAATTAAACAGATAATAGCGACAGCAAAACAAAATAATGCTGAATCAATGTTAAAATCCCCATTCTCCAAAAAAGCAGGAGAAATATGGAAAATAATAAATAGATCAGAAACAACAGCTGAAAAATCCATTTTATTAAATTGCATTGACCAGCTGACATGGGCAACACATTATGAGAAACTTCTATTTAAACCAGAAGAAGTTTGCGTTGCTAAGAATCAAAGTAGTCCTGATATCAAAGCCTTAGAATTTGACGTTCTGGATATAACTATCATAATCAAGAAATTGAGCAATTTGCGTGCGCCTGGTCCCGACATGATAACAACACCATTTTAATGGAAAACCCGGAAGCTTGGGCTGACATTCTAAACTTGATTTTTAAAAATGTAATAAATCAAAACCAATTTCCTCCATCATGGCAGGAGGCATTTATAATCCCGATTTTTAAATCCAGGGATAGATCATCCCCAATTAACTATCGCCCAATAGCGATTTTAGACGTGCCAGGAAAAATCTTAGCAAGACTTGGGGTTAGAGACTTCACTAAATGGCTACATGAGCAGGACTTAATGGATCCCTATCAATCTGGTTTTGTTCCGGGGATAGGTACATCATTAAATCTAATTATTATTGCTATACTCGAAGCACAAGCCATCGCATGAAACAACCAATATATCTTCCCCTAGTCTCTCACTCCTTGCTATGGGAAAAACTTTTAAACGCCAATTGCCCCTCTTAGATTTTCAATCTGATTTTATTGTTTTATTCGAGTACGAGCATAAGAATTAAACTTACAACTGACGGTCTCTCGTCAAACTCAATAAGAACAAATACTGGGTTAAAACAGGGCTGTCCGTTTGCCTCCATTTTTTTAAACTTCTATATTAGTGACTTTTTTAAAGAATTAACAGTAGTGCAGTCTTTCTCACCACGTTTAGGATCCCTAACTATACCTTATTTATTATACGCAGATGATATGGTTCTTTTTGAAAAAATCCTATTGGCCTCCAGAGGAAATTGACTGTGCTATCACATTAGGCAGATCTAAACAAACTGGAAATTAACATAAAAAAACGAAAATCTTAGTTGTTCAGCACTCACCAAAAATTACATTCAATTGGTCTATTACTAACTATCCACTTGACATAATACATCAGTACAAATATCTTGGGGTTAACATCAATTCTAAAGACGAAATTACTAATAGAATGAAACTTCTATCAATCCAAGCAAAAGCCCTACCAAGGAAGTATGGTCGGTTTTCTTTGATTCCGGCACGCATGTTTTATTTACAGAAAGCCGTTCCCATAATCACATATGGAAGTCATACCAAAATCATGAACAAACAAGTAAACTGGGACTATATAGAAGGTTTATACTGGAAAGCGATACTACCAGTCCCTCTAAGTTACCCTATAGCCATAATTCGCTATGAACTTGGCTTATCTTCTCTATCCGTGGTGGTCACTTGGGCAAGGTTAGCATTATATCGGAAAACTCTTCTTACCTCAGATCATGCTAAAAATGTATTTCTAGCTGTAAGAGACATGATGCAAGCCTCAAGTAGTAATCCAATTTCCTCCTGGGTCCAAGAGTGAAAAAGGCTCTTTTAGATGCAGATATCTCTTTTAATGATCTTGCTCAATTCCCAGACAAAGCTAAACTCAAGCTGCTTAGACATGACTGGATTGTTACAAGGGAAAAATATCTCCATTATTCAGCCTTTAAAGCGGGTCCTTTTATGGTGAAAGCACTGAATGACATTCTGAAATATATCTCAGTATTCCCAGACAGATCCTATGCGGACACCTTTTTGCGTTTTAGGTTAAACCTTTTGCCAACTAACATCAAACTTGCACAATATGCTAAAGATCCAACGCTAAGTCTTTCCTGTAGATATTGTAAAATATCTGTGAATAAAGAATCCATCTCTCATCTAATCTCGGAATGTCCTTCTCTGCTCGAATTAAGGATAAAACACTTCTTTAAGTTTTTCAAATATAGAGTATTACTTCCCAAAGAACAGTTATGGTATGAGATATTCAATACACCAAAGGTTTCATTAATTATAGCTACGGTTCATTACCTTAATGAACTGAATTTAGCAAAAAAAATAATACTGTCATAATTCATAATGAAATGAAGAACTTTCTTAATCTAGGTATTTTTAATATTCTTTTATCAAACTATGGTTTTATGATGACGGCTAATGTTTTAAATTCAAATGTGTATAAGCTAATGTATAAGAAATGATGATGAATATCTTCAGCTAGTGGCACACACCAGTATCCAGCTGTAAGGTCTAATGTGGTAAACACCTTTGACCCGTGAACCTGTGCAAGACCCTGATCAATAAATGGAAGGGGCCATCTTGAAACAGGTACCTTTTTGTTTAATTCTCACAGATCTGCACATAAGGGTCTTTGGCCATAAGGTTTTAGCACAGCTAATATAGGGGTATTTGTTGTACTATGAATAGGCCTAATGATTCCTCTACATTCTAGAATTTTGATTATTTCAGCTAGTGATTCCAAACATGCCAGGGGCTGCCTATATTGTAGCACAAATACTGGCTCCCTACCATGTCCTTTCTAGTAGAGTGGCAACATGCAAATCGGTCAGCCCACAATCATAGGCATCATAGATAGACCGCTAGTTTTTAGCTGCTAGTGTTGTTAGTCTTTTAGACATTTTACTTGTGCATTTTATCTGTGCTGAAATAGTATTTTAACACAAGAACGAATCACTTGTTTTACATTACTGATGCTCTTGTTTTTTGAATTGTATGTGCATCTGGCCCTAAATGATTATTTTGATTTACTTTATAGTAAAGTCCATAAAGTGCGATTTGAATCAGAGTTTGTATCTCTGTATGCACGTGTTTTGACATAGGAACTACAATCCTCAGAGGGATTGTAGTCCTTGTTGCGCCTTAAATCCCGTCCCCAGGCTCGAACGAACCGGCGCACAAGTGACCAGCTGGTCTGTGGCGGTCCGTGGTGCTACAGGTCTAGGAGTCCCCCCTTGCTCTAAGAGCATTGATATTCAGGTAAGCCTTATGAGTCCCTCAACCCTTCTTGCTTTGATTGCAAAGGAAAGAGAGGATTCAGTGAGGAGAACGTCTTGCTTCCATGAAATGGCTGCAGAGACTATAATACGCAATCAAAATCTGAGAAAAATTATAATAATGTCTGACCTTAACAATGCTGAATGCCTTGACACTACTAGCAGAGACCACTCGTCCTCATCTGATAGATTTGCAAATGAAAGTCCCATTACTGATTCTAGGTTTGAAATCATTTTAGAGTCCCCTAATTTACTAACATCTTACAGCAAATCGAATGTGCCTGATTTAAACAATCAAAATAATACATCAATTAGCACTACCAACACAACCCAGATTGATACAATCAAAGAGACCCTAGTGCCTTTTGAAACTAAAGCCAATTCTCCCCATAGGCTGAAGTCTTTTATGTGCACGTAAAGGGGGTGGAGTGGCTTTGATTTTTAAAGACTCGGCAGAGTTTTGGAAAATGGATACTATAAATATAGAAAACTGTGATATTCTTCACGTTAAAATTAGACTACACGCTGAGAATACTGTTAATGTCCTCCTTGTTTATCATCCATCCATTTTAATGAAGGATTTTACCAATCAGATTACTGATCTTCTTGTAACTTTTTTAAAACCTTTATCTCAGGTAATACTTTTAGGGAATTGTAACTATTGGCTGGGGGACTCCAATGACACACATGCCAAACTACTGGAAAGGGCTTTATTGAATTTGGATCTCTCGCAAAACATTCATGCCCTTACGCATGTGAAGGCCCACACTCTGGATTGGCTGTTAAGTCTTAACTGTACCCTTGTTAATTTGACCATTAACTTGTGTCCTTGGGCTGATAATATTTTCAGACAACTACCCTCCTTAAAACCAGTAACACATAAGAAACCACCTTCCAACATCCTGCGCTGCAGAAACTATGAAAAACTGACCCCAGCAGCCCTAGACCCATGGATCAATGAGCTTCAGTAGAAAATTAATGATGAGTGTTCTGTTCATGAAATCACTGCCTGCTATCAGGACATCGTTCAGAAAGACGTAAATACTCTAGCTCCATTACACGATGGCTGGTTTTCTGGAGACCTACAAGAACTTAAAAGGAAAAAAAGAAAGCGTTGTACAAATGGAAAGATTTGTTGCTGGATTGCGAAAAAGAGTTGTATAACGCTCATGTTAAAAACTTAAAAAGGCAGTTATTTCAGCCAAGAGAGATTACCTGGATGAATGTATTGCCAAACCTTGATCACAACCTAGGGAACTATTTAAAGTTTTCCGAGAATTGGAAGCAATCAAGAATAATAATGGGGACACAATTACAAGAGATGTTAATTGGTGAAATCTGGTGCAAGATGCTATGTATGGAAAACCTAGCAAAATTAAAGCGGGAATACGATTATCTAACAGAAATGCCTCACAAGAAGAACAATTTCTTAACTTGCCTGCTTCCATGACTTGGAAGCCAGATGAGCTTTTTTCTTTTAAACCCATAAAGGAAGCAGACCTCATGGTGATTTTGGAGAAACGCAAACCATCTCATTGCAAGGGCGATGTCTGTCCCGCATTGACTATTAATGTGTGCTTGACCTCTATGATCTCTACTTTATGTAGGTTTATTAATGCATTTTTAGAGATTGCTCGGTGCAGGCCTGTATGAAACAGTCTTGGGTAAACCGAATGTTGAAGAAACCTGGCCTCCCTTCTACTGATCCTCTAAACTACCGTCCCATCTCTAGCTAAGCATTTTTATTGAAGATCCTGGACAGAGTGGCCTACACACAAGTTCTTGCCCACCTAAGATCTGTTAATATTTTAAATCAGAGGCTGTCAGGATTTAGAGAAAATGATGGGATTGAAACAGCCATGTTAGATTTAAAATCTAGGCTTCTACATCACATGGATCAAGGCAAAATGAGTATGCTGATGTTGTTAGATCTTTCAGCAGCCTTCGACCTGGTGGACCATGCTGCTTTGGTCACCAGGTTGGGGGAGGTAGCGGGATTCCCTCCATCAGCAGCTCAATGGGTCAAATCATTCTTAGGCGATCGCCTCTGGAGAGTTAGTAGTGATTTTGCTGATGCCACCCCGAAAGAACTGATACAGGGAGTACCACAGGGAGCCTGTCTCTCCCCTATCTTTTATAATATTTTCACTTTTCCTTTCCTGGATTTTCTGGACACCAACAGTATAGAGTTTACAAACTATGCCGATGACACCCAGAGTGTCATTCCCCTCACTGGTGTTTTCTCTGAGGACGAAACTAACAGCAATAGGTTCTATGATCTCATTCATAGCTGGATGTGTGCAAATGGCCTTGCACTTAGCACAAGTAAAATAGAGTTAATGCTAGCAGGTACTGCTCACAAAACACATAAACTAGAAGGTTCCTACACCCAAGTTTGCATTGGTGATTGTATCATTAAGGTTAAAAAGAAAGTTAAAACTTTAAGGGTTACTCTGGATTGTAATCTTAATATGAAAGCTCAAGTGGGTAGCCTCGTAACCTCCTCAGCATATTATATAAAACCTTTGTCTCATGCCCGCCCTTTCCTTTCAAGAGTCAGCTGCAAAATTCTACCTCAGGCCTTAATAAACTGGCTAAATTATTGCAGCAGCTTGCTGATAGGCCCTTCAAAAAATGAAACCAACAGATTGCAACTTATGCAAAATAATGCAGTGAGGGTTGTTGCTGATGCAAGAAAATAAATCACACATCGGATGCTAGAAGAGGCCTCCCCTGGCTCCCTATCAAAGAAAGAATCCACTTTAGAATAATGGTGATCACGTGTAATTGCCTGCAAAAGTTGGGCCCATTTTATCTTAAAGATGCTCTGATTCCGAAGTCCATCAATTATAGTCCGAGATCCATTAATTGCTCCCAGTTAAGAATTCCTTCAAGTGAGCTATCACAAGTGAAAAGTGGAGCTTTCTTCTCTGCTGCTCCTGCTTTGTGGAATGGATTACCCACCATTCTTAGAGAAGAGACTTCAATCAGACTATTTGGAAAGGGCCTAAAGACCCTCCTGTTTAATTAAATCTTCCTGTGTTGGATTCTTGAACATCCCTACACTCTCCTGCGATTCACTGCTTGGTTATCCTATGATTTTTATGTTCTGTTTGTTTAGCGCACTTAAGCCCCCGGGTCAGTGGCTGCACTATATAAATTATAAATAAATACAATAAATAAAATCTGTTTGGCAAAAACCTGTTTGAACTCCAAAAATATTTTGCTCAATTGCTCTTTGTCTTCCTCATTTGTGCAAGCATCTGCAGCTTGAATTTGCCTCTCTACCATTTTAGAAAACTCTGGGAAGTGCTCGAAAGGAGGAACCTCTGTACTTTCCTCTAATCGTGTGGCAGTGTCTCTTTGCAGGGTCGCTATACTCAAATATTTCAAAATATTTACCTCTGTTTCAATATGTTGTTTTCTCTTTTAGAATCACTTAATTTGAATAGGATACAATCATCTTGATGACAGCACGCTATTTCACTTGACTCATAAGGGTACACAGACTGAACTTTAAAGATTTCTTTAGGCCTAGAATCCAATGATTCTGGTAACTCACCCTGTGCAGTGACATAGCTTTCAGGAATGTTCCTGATTACTAGGTTACTGACATTGGCAGTGTAGTAAGATGTCTGTATTGTCATTCCTATTGCTGAGTTGTCTTCAAAAGGAATGTCTTTACACCCTTTATTGTCCACCAGGATTGGAATGGGTCTATCCCCAATCTCTATCAGTGGTGTATAGTCACATTCTAACCCATGCTGCATTATGGATTCATTTAGGCATAAAAATGTATCAGATCTTTTATCTGTTGTCCCTTTCTGTATTTTAATGCTACTGTAAATTGTCTGGTGAATGGGGGAACAGTAACGTTCTTTTTTACCTAAAGCTCAATGGCATTTGGCATCATTCGGGCACAATGGTAAGCTTAGCTTTTGTATTCAAATTCAGGTCTGGCTCAACCCAACCTGGACCAAACCTTTTGATTTAGAAAGTCTAATACCATACACATCCTGTGCATGATGTAATTTCCCAAATAGAATTTGTTTTGTGTCCCGCTCACGATCCACACATTGTGATGAATAGAGCCAATTGTAATCTTTAACATGCATGTTCCTACAATCCTTTGTCCCGGCTCGGGGTTATGTAGGCCAAAAATGTGTTGATTCTTTATTCTGAACTTTGGGATCTTTTCCCTGTCAATTATTTGCTGGAGTATCTTTTGATTAATGAAACTCCTTTCATGTTCAAGTGCCAAAGTGGCTTCAATCATTTCAAGAAGCCCATTCACATGGATAGGGATCCATGGTTGCCTCTCTCCCATGTGTATTTCTGAGATGGTTGAAATGTGTTTTTCTTTATTTACTTCTGGAGTGATATTTGGTTTGCGTTTTTATTCCTTTAGATAAAAACGCAGCGTGTTTTCATCTATTTCTGTTTGCCATTTTTTCTTGGGTCCAAATAAATCTCCAAAGACTGCTTCTCTTTTTCTCCTCCCATTTCATCCTGACAAATGAGAATGACAGTGACGCTAAGCACGCAGCCATTCTGAAGACATACTTCCACTGCACTTTCTGATTTAGCAATGTTGTGGCATTCTTTTACACTGTTGTTTAGTGTGATTATTTTCTTAGGTCTCAATGGCTTTTTTCCTGAGCACTACAATACTCCATTTACTCCATCAATGAGGGGCGACAACCTCTTAAGGCAATTCGCCCCTATGAGAAACAGTATTTGATTAATGGATGTGATCAAAACTTTCTGTCTCATCTGATTCTTCCCTATATTTATGTCAACCTCAGTGACACCTTCGATAGGTATCTCTTCCCCATTGAAATTGTGCACAGGCCTTCATTTTGTCTCAGCTTTATATATTTTCTTGGGGATCTCCCTTCATTGATACTTTTGACCAGTTCTTTTGATATTATTGTTGCTTGGGCACCTGTATCAATTATTGCAAAAATGCATTACATTTTTTACTCTTTGCTAGGCAAATGGGCATACAAAATGACATTTTACCCTTCTTTTTGCCCACTTCATTTTGAATTTCTTTGTCTATTCTCCTGGGCTCAAATCCAATTTGGAGTGTAGCCATTGACTGCCCCTCTGACCTGGGACGACTAGTGATCATACCCCAATTTCTCATTGTACTTTTCTCATTGTCTGGGTCCTCGCCAGTTATTTCTACAATGCGACCTTTTGACTGGGTATTTTCACAAGTGTCATGTGACAGCCTGTCAACTTCTGGCATATGACACCTATCTGCATTTTGCATGGAGCATGTCATTTCTGTCCCTTGGAATATCCCTGGTTCAAAATACTCCACAGGTGACTGACCTGCACCCTCTTTTTGGGCTTCTATTTCCTCTGTATGGGTATCAACACTATCCTGACTATCAAGTAAGGATAATCTGTCTGTTGATCCTAACTCTTCATTTTGGGTTTTATTTTCACATTGGATTTTCTTTTTAAATCTGCTTCTCTGTTCTTTGTGTTTTTCTTGTTCAGTTTCCCATTTTGTTCTTAATTTTCACACACCTGAATAGACTGGTTCAACTCTAAATTGAAACACACTGCCTTTTTGTGTGTGTTGAAATTCCCTGTCTCACTATCATTCATGTGTTTTCTTATTTTTAAATCAGTAAGCAATTCAGAAGGTTTTCATCAGTGCAGAGATGATTAGCTAGTCACTTATTGTCACTACGCACAAGATCACTCCTATGACATTCTGCACATTCACTTGGCTGTTGCTTTTGGACTGCACATAACCTGTCCATGTCTCTGAATTCCTCCCTTTGTTGCCTGGGCCTGTAATGATTAAACTCACTCTGGTTAGGCCAGTTCTGGTATCTCTCAGGAGATTGATTTCTATTTGTGTTACCTCTGAATTCATATGACAGAGGAGGTGGAGAACGCGGAGTGACCATCCTTTGACCATGCTCGACTGGTGGTGGTCATTAGTTATATTGGCGAGGGACATCATTCATATTTTGTCTTTCATTTGGTGGGAATTGTCCCCTATGCTAGTTTCCATTTTCAATAAATCTATCTTTATATCTTGGTCTTTCCTGGTGGCCATATGACATTGTATTAGGCTCAAATCTACTCTGGGCCCTAGTGTCTGATATGGGCCATTGCACATTGGATTTTGATTGTTAGTTAGCCCTGACATGTGTTAAAATCCCACTCTGGGAGAATTACCCAGATATCTAGAGCAAATGTAAGAATCCCTATTTCTGCGATCAATGTTTTGGAACATCAGAGTTTGGGGTGTTGTCCTCTGTGGAGGCATGCCTCTTTGGCTAGTTGTTATTTTGTTCCTTGCCTGAGTTTGGGCTGATTCTAGCAGCATCTTTACAGATTTCACCTCAAAAATCGCTGGTGTGGGTTCTTTAGACTTTGGTTTTGTCACCTTATTCTTAGGCCCCTCCTCTCTCTGACCAAATATCACTTCATACACTTTGGTCCCCTGTTCTATTATCCATTCTAGTGGTTTTTCCCTGTCAGATTCACAAATTAACTGGAATACAATGGGCCTCATTACAAGTTAGCCCGTCCGGATATAACGGTGCCAGTAAAACCGTATCGGCACCGTTTTCCGGACCAGCTAATTACAAGTTCTGTGGCTGTGTGGTGTTACACCCGCCAGCTCTGACCTGGCCGGCATAACGCCACCGGCCACAGACAGACGCGAAACACCGGCACCATTACCACATGGTGCCAGTGTCTCCACTTCCCCATTCCTGTGGAGTCTTATTAGACCGGGGCTGTAATGCCCTGGTAATTCCGGCAAGTCTGGATATAGTAAATCCCTATGGGTCTGGCGGCAGCGTGCCAGTTTTACTGGCACGGCTACTGCCCGAATGTCTTTTTGGAGTCCACAAAGGTATGCAGCCTTAAATTCTATAGAGTTAGGGTTAAAGGCCTCATCAAAGCGTGAAAATGCTCTTTTAAAAATGTTGAAGGTATTGGCGAGGGGACATATCTGGCTTTGCTGTCATTGTATAAGCTGTTTTTTTGCCATCCTGTATAGACCGGAAAGGTGAGAATTGATCTCTAACCTCTTTCTCAAAGTCTGCCCATGACAAATATTCCTGTTCATTGAGACGACGAATGACACTAGCAGATGCAGCATCTAGGGTTAGGTGAAAGTACTGTCTATATTGCTCCCTAGGTATGTGGAGGGCTTTGAATAGATCGTGAACGGTTTCTAAATGGTCTTCCAACAATCCCTATTTGAATGGTTTAATTAAAGTCTTGATGGATTTCATAATTTGTATAGGACTACATGGTGCATTCTGATGTGTGTGATTTTGTCGCTCATTCCTGTTCCCTTGTGGACAAGAATGCGTGTGAATATTTGCAGGTGATTCAGACTCCACCATTGGGTTATAACCAGGTCTAGTCAAAGGGACAGCTGTTGGTACATTGGGCCTCATTATAAGTTTGCCAGTCCGGGAACTACGGTACTGGTAAGCTTGCCGTTACCGTAGTTCCCGGACCGGCAAACTACGAGTTGTGCCCGTGGATGCCTTTCTGCCCGCCAGGTCAGACCTGGTGGGCAGAGCGGCACCCACAAGCACAGCATGTTGGATGCACCGGCACCGTTCATAATGGCGCCGGTGCATCCGGCTTCCCCATTCCCATTGAGCCCTATTGGGCAGAAATTGAGCCCTATTGGGCAGAAATGGGCAGTTACCGGGTCTTTACGGCCTTGCCCGACCCGGTATTTGCCAATTTCTGGGCGCTGGGAACATTCTATTGGGCTCAATGGGAATGGGGAAGAATGTTCCCAGCGCCCAGAAATTGGCAAATACCGGGTCGGGCAAGGCCGTAAAGACCCGGTAATTTCCCATTTCTGGGTGGCAAAAAAATTAAATACCAGCACCAGCGTACCTGTATTAAGGGCACGGCTACTGCCAGCCTCGTAACGAGGCCCATTGTTTCCTTGGCCATAGCTGAGATTGAGTTCAGCTCCATTGAATGTGGTACTCTGTTGTTTTCCTGATAGCTGAGATAACGTATTTGCTGTTCTAGGTTCTTGCACTGTCCAGGAAGTTGTTCTGCCTCCTGACATAGATCAGAATTCACATCCCTAACCTTATTGATTATTGCTTGCAATTTATTGATTTGCGTCTGATACCGATTAATCGCTTTCACCTTTTTGTCATTTTCTTCCAGTAATTTAAATATCTCCTGTTCCATAGCATGGGATTCTTTATCTTTCTCACTGTCATCTTCTCTAAGGGCTTGTATTTCCAAAATAGCAACATCTTTATTTTGTCTTATTTCATCTAAAATTGCTTTTAAGTGTGTTCATTCTTGCACACTCTCATTAAATTGTGTCTCTCTCTGAGCCAATTGAGTAACCAGGTCACTAAATTTGACTTGCAATTCCGTGTCTGGCTCCCTCTGCTTTAATTCAGCTTTTAATTGCTGCACCTGATCACAGTTATTGTCCAAATTGCATTGTAATTTGCTAACCCCACTGTCATTCCTTTGCTTCTTTATAGATCTGTAGAGCAGGAACCATAGTTTTGCGCACAGTCTGATGATTCAGTTTTTCTCCTCCTTACAGTCTGATGCTCGGAATAACCTGAGGAGGCACACCTGCACAATGCTTCCTGCATCAAAAATGTTTTCAAATGCCTCCCGTTCTACCTCTGTGGTAATTTTGTCTGTCCATATTGTCGCATTTTCTGAGGACCAAACTGCATGGGCATAAAGCTTTGCCTCGAGATAATTTGACAATTCAGAAAACTCAGCCTGGATCTGGGACATGGTAGTACTATTGCCAATGACACTATAATGAGAGTCAAATGAGCACACAGCACTGCACTACCTCACAGCACTAATGTAATTAATGGGTCCACAATGTGGTTATTCTTTAGTATGCAAGGCCACGGCCAGTAATTGCTTTAAAGTTTCCAAATGGCCAACGCACCAACGCACCAACACACCAAATCTGTTGGATATATTCTGGGGTTATATATATTACTTTGTGGTGTTTTTGATATGGTGGTATCTTTTTATAGTGGTCTTTTTTTATAGTGATGAGACTAATTTCAGAATACTGCCTAATAATTATCTTTATCAGGGTCACTAACAACAAACAAATACTTGGCTTAATACACTCATGGCCTCCTGTGGTATCTTATGCACAATACCACATTATGCCCTTTTGGCTGACTTTCAACAAATGCAAAGCATGCAATTGAAATATAACACATTCATTCAGCCTCTCTAAATAAAACAATTCACTGCAGTTACTTTGCTTTGAGATATTTTTTACTGCGTGTCTGCATCTCTCTATGCATGTCAAATCAAAGGGACTGAATGCAGAATAAATATAATGAGACTAAATTAACCATTTTTTTGAATGTGTTCTTTATCATAAAATAGAAATATGCAAGTTATACAGAGTGACACTTATGCCCACATTGCACTTCACAGTGCAGTATGTTTTTTCTTGCAATGACTTTCACCGCTCTATCTGTGCAAAGCTCTGCCAATTGACTTTGACCTCGTAAAACTTAGCAAGAAACTACCCTTTAAAAAACACAGCAAGACTTTGAGAAATATGAACACAGTAGTACATGCATGTTTAAATTTGAATCTCTAATGCAGCACCTAGAATGAACGGAACTATTTAACCACTTCTACATAGTATCATTCACTTGACCAGCACCTCAATTAACCTTATATTTACCTAAATCTGTTGGTGATGTTCCCGACTCAGCTAGGCAGTAAAATCTTCCCCAGCCTTTCTGCCTGCCTTGCACAGGGTCAACCCAGATAAGGATTCTCGAGACTGCAGTTTTTCTAAGGATCGTCAACAGTCAGTTTGCAAGCACCAAACTCAGTCGGCTTAGCAACCACCACTTCTGCCTCCTCGTCCATCAGTGCCAGAAGAGGGATGCCTCTCTACTCTGCCTCAAAACCCTTTTTTTAATACCCCCTGCCAATCACGAGCACCTCCCCTTGTCCAGACCTACCCACATCACGTGATTTTTCTCATTGTGCTAACTGCATTGCTGAAGAGAACATTTGTTCATTTTTCTCTTGCGCTTCCTGCTCCAAAACAAAGCATGTTTTTAGCACATCCAGCTTGCATGTTAAGAGTACATTTTTCCTTCCCATTTTCAGAGCATTATGCCTTTTCATCATTCTGCATCCAGCTTATTTCATGAGGTAATTTTCACTAAATGTGATTATGGGAATCTGTTAAATGTTAAATGGGGTTCAGTTAATTTGTATGTTGGATTTAGGTTAGTATTATATTTAGTGCAGTTCAGTTCACTGAAATATCATCATGAAACAAAGTGCAATTTCAAGCATGTGCTCTGTGCATTGGCATCTATTTAATTCTGCCTGAGACTCACACTCTTGAGTCCAGCAATGAGTTGCACACCCTTGTCCCTAGCTAAAGTTCAAACCCTCGCTAAAATGTGACTGCTGAACTGCTGAGTCTAAATGTTGAAATACAGAGTCCATAATCCTACACTCCAGCAGCAGTAAGTCAGCATGTGGCCACTCTCACAGATACCGAACACTGTATGAGGAATAGTGTCTCGGGGTTCGAACTGTACTACATGATATTTGGGAGAGATTCCAGAGAGGTCAATTATTTGGTGGACTTAGGCAACCCTAAGGAGGCCCCTAGGGTCTTTCACACCAACCACCCAAATGCCTGTGTTCTATACCAGAACTGTGAGCTTTGCTTCTAGCCTCTGCTCAAGAGGAGGAGGAGAGGGAGCCTCTACCTCACCTCCTCAGGGGACAACCTTTAGATGGGAAGATAGAAGGAGTTAATCTCTCTTCTGATCTAATACTAGAACAACAGGAGGAGTGCAAAACTTTGTTAAATCAATTTCCCCCTCTGTTTTCACTATCACAAGGCTTGGCCCCTTGGGGCCAGCATGAGATTCTCATTGGTGACTGTTTACCTGTTAAAAGCAGAGGTTACAGAATGTCAGACCATATAAGAACCCACATAAAGGAAGAGGTCAACAAGATGCTTTATCTCGGAGTAGTAGAGCCATCTACAAGTCCACGGTCTAGTATAGTTGTGCTAGTACCAAAGGCAGGATCCAAGGAGTTGAGGTTATGTGTGGACTATAGAGTCCTCAATGCAGTCACCACAACTGATGCCCGTCCTTTACCTAGGACAGATGAGCTGGTGATATGATATGATATTTTACTTATATTGTGCTCATACACAGGTGTTTTGGAGTGTGACCAAGTGAAGGGAGGGGAACAGGGGTTAAAACAAAAAAAACAACTATCTTACTAGGCTCAGTGACATTGAGAATGCGCAAGTTCATGGGGAAGGGAAAACAGGGAAAGTGCATGGAAGGGGGGAGACATTGGAAAGTGCAGAGCATAGGAAAGAACAGAATAAATAATAAGTCAAATGAATAAATAAATACAGGTGATAAACAGTGGTAGTGCAGCCGGTAGGTGGCAAAGTACTAGGTTGTTCAGATAGGGTGTATCTGATAATTACAGAAGAAGAGTGGGTGGGGGACTGTATGGGTACAGCTACAGGCCCCAGTGCAAGAGGTGGCCCGGAGGCAGTGCAGGAGGGTGGCAGGGTGAGCAGGTACCTGGGCCCAAAGGACAGAGGGTGGTCAGGTGCACAGTGCCAAGGTAGAAAGAAGATCAGCAGGGGGGAAGAGGGGCAAAGGCAGAAGCGAAGAGGAAGGTCTCGAGGAGCTTTCGGAACCGTAGATGAATCATCCTCAAGTTTCAACGTGGCAGGGAGGCAGTTCCAAAGGGAGGCCCAGCCGAAGACAGATCTACCTCCAGCTTGTTTCTTTGAAAAACGACTGACCCTGAGGGAGTTAGAGGTAGAGGAGCGAAGGGCTAGAGAGGGGAGGTATTTACGGAGGGATAATTGAAGGTATTTTGGACCCAGGCCCAGAAAGCCTTGTGGACAATGCAGAGGGTTTTAAATGTAATCCTTGCATCCACTGGGAGCCAATGAATGGATTTCAGAGCTGGAGAGATACGATCCCAGGGCTTGAGGCCAAGGACACGTCTTGCAGTCCTGTTCTGGATTAGTTGTAAAGGGCGGAGATTGGAGGCAGGAAGATTTAGAAAGAGACTGTGTCAGTAGTCCAACCTGGAGAGAATCAGAGCTTGGGAGACAGTGAGCTTCTGAGAGAAGGAGAGGAAAGGAAGAGTACCTCTAAGGAGGTGCAGTAAGAAGTTTGACTTTTTAGAAACATCAGAGATGTGTGCGGAGAAGGAAAGTGTGGAGTCACAGATGACCGAGAGGTTCTTAGCCTCACAGGTAGGGGCAGGAGGAGGGCTGCGGGAGGCCAGCCAGAGAGTGAGGGGAACGGATGAGGAGGATCTCAGTCTTGTTGGCGTTTATTTATTTATTTTAATTTTTGTAATGCACCACATGCCCGTAGGCCTCAGAGTGCACACAAAACAGGAACAGGACAGAAACATACATGAAGCAGGTCAGAGAAGGGGGATGCAGAAGCACTAGTCACTGTTAAAAAGGTGAGTCTTTATGGACTTTTTAAAAAGAGGATAGGTCGGTATTTGGCTTATAACAGCCGGGAGTAAGTTCCAGAGCAAAGGGCCTTGAGAATCAAAGCTAGTGCCTCCAAACTTAACAACTCTGGATCTTGGTTGAACAAGTACTGAGGTAATGGAAGAGCAAAGGTACTTGCTGGTTGGCTTGGTCTTAATGCGCTCTGATAGATATGTGGGGCTATGTGGGGAAATGCATTTGTGTGCCATTGTCAACAGCTTATGTGTTATTCTGTGTTTTACCGGAAGCCAGTGTAACTTCTTTCTGAAGATGGAGATGTGGGTGCGGCGCGATTGCTTGAAGATGGTGCGTACAGCATTATTTTGAGTAACTTGGAGGGATTTAAACAAAGATCATTGGTGGCACACCCATTTTAAAAGGCGTTTAGGCAGTCAGAGATGAGGGAAGGAGAGGAAGACAAACATGGTTCAGCCAAGTACCTCAGTACATTTGACCTAACCTCAGGCTATTGGCAAATACCTCTGAAAGACCATGCCAAAGAGAAAACTGCATTTTCGACCCCAGGAGGCCTCTACCAGTTTAAGGTAATGCCTTTTGGACTAAAGAATGCACCTGCTACAGTCCAAAGGATGGTGTATCATGTTCTGAATGGGATGGAGGACTTCTGCATCGTATACTTGGATGACATTGCAGTGTTCAGCCCTACTTGGAAAGAGCATGTTGACCACAAGGGATATATATTGCAGGCTCTTGAGCAGGCCAATCTGACCATAAAGGCATGTAAATGTCAAATTCTTCAGAATAAAGTTGTCTACCTTGGACATGAGGTAGGAGGAGGTGAAATAAGAGCATTGCCTTACAAAGTACAGGCTCTACAAGACCGGGCTGCCCCTACTACTCAAACCCAAGTGAGAGCTTTTCAAGGTCTCACAGGTTACTATAGGAACTTCATTGAGAACTATGGAACCATAGCTTCTCCCTTAAATGTGATCTCCTCACCCAAATTCCCCAAGAACGTCAAGTGGAATGAGAAGTGCACTAAGGCATTTGAAGGACTTAAGCAAGACCTTTGTCAAGCTCCAGAATTAAGAGCTCCTGACTACAACAAATCCTTTATTGTACAGGCAGATGCTTCCAATACAGTATAGGTGCAGTTCTGAGTCAGCTGGATGAGAAAGGCAGGGAACACCCAATCTGCTTCATCAGTAAGAAACTGAAGGAACCTGAGACAAGGTGGGCAACCATAGTACATGAATGTTTTTTCCATCGTGTGATCTTTGAAGAAGTTTAGACCATATGGATGTACTTTTGTGATGTAAACAGACCACCAACCCTTGAGATGGTTAATGCAGATGAAGGGGGAAAATTAAGAGCGTGTATTTCATGACGTGTATTTGAATGTTACTATTATATTGCTCTCATTTCAGAAGTAAGCTTATTCTAACTGACTGATAAATAAATTAATAATTGTTTATTCTAGAAACCTTCAGTGTAAGAGTGTATTTGAATACTTGTAACTGTAAATCTCTGTGTAACTCCACTACAGCTCACATTGACCCCTCTTGAGATAAGCCTGGCTGCTCAACAAGCTACCACAACTGTGTAGTACAAGCTCATACCAAAGGTTGGGTTTCCTATACCTGTAGTCAGCGTTGTTTGTAGTGTTCCCAGAGGGTACTGCATACAAACTTTGCCTAACAGAAGCCTTTTTCCAGAAACGCGTAGAGCAAAAAGCAACAGTGAAAGAGCACTAATCTTCTGACTACATCTATCAATAAGTTTGTTTCATATTGAGGCTATTGGTGACAAACTGTGACAAGCTGTGTGCTAGATGAATCATGAACACATGCTAAATTTTTTTGATTACAGATGTATTGTATTTTATCACATGAACTAATTTTAAAAATATATGAAAATCTTGGCTGATTATAGAAAACGGAAAGCCTCTTATTGAACTACGAGATATATAAAAGAGTAAATATTGTTTGGATTACAATACAATACAATACAGGGGATGGGAGACTTCCACAAGTGTGTGGACATCTGCTGTCTTTCGATTCCCACAGGCGGTAGCCAACCAAGGCCCAGTCATCATTACCTATGGTGGGAGCTGGTACTGAACCAATGCAATATGCAGACATGCAGAATTGGTCACCTAAAAGCATGTTTAACTCTCAGAGGGCTCAAACCATGAACTCCAGGCAGTACAACCAAACCTCCTACCTTAATTTTCAGAATCACTGCTGTACCTCATCCTGCACCACATCTCGATATATGGACTACTTGTTAAAAGTGCCACTATTGCAACAGAACACCCTCAATAAAGTGGCACTGCCAGGATGCCGCCTAACTGCCCTATTTAGGAGGCCTATTTCAAATGTTTTCATGTTCTCTCCTCTGCCCCAGTGTATTTTTGCTCATAGATGCCTCATGTATTTATTTTGCTCATAGATGCCTTACTATGGGCCTCATTACGAGAATGGAGGTAATGAAAAAAGGAAGGCAGAATGGTAATAGCGGCATCATTAACGGGTCATTACGACCCGACAACCCGCCAATACCGGCACCGCCGATACCGTGCACCCTTATACCGGCATGGGCGCGTACACGCGCCCCTTCGGGGAGCAAATACTGGCATGCCGGTAACAGGAGGACATCACAACCCATGCGGGCATGCAAATACCGGCATCCCGAAGGCGGTAATCAGGGGCTGCACGATGGCAGCCATACAGGCATCGCGGACCACCCGCAAACAGCAATCAGCAATCAAGCCAGCTGCCACAGGTGCACACAATCACCACAGGTGGACTCAATGGAGTCTGGCCCAATATAAAAGGAGTACACCCACAGACCACACCCCTTCCAACACCAAAATTATACCACTAGCTGTTGCAATCATGCCTCTGGAGGACATGCTTATACTGCTATAACTACAACAACAACAACAACAGCAACTACAAAAAAAAACTACAGCAAAAAACTACAGCAGGAACAACAGGCAGCACAGAGGAGACGCAGGAGGAGAAGGAGGGTGAGACAGGCCCAGCAATTACCACAAATGCAGCCAGTAGTACCTCGTAGGCAGCCGCTAATCCCTCGCATCAGACCCAGTCCATTCAATCTAACACCTGAGCAGATCCACACCCTGTACCGGTTGGACCGGGACACCATCACCACCATAGCGGACATGATAGGCAACAACATTGTCAGCCTCATAGAAATACGCACTGCCATCCCCCCGCTACTAAAGATGGTGTCTGTGCTCCACTTCCTGGCCACAGGTACCTACCAGCACACAGTGGGACAGCTGCATGGCATATCACAACCACTATTTTCATGCATGCTGACCCAAGTGCTGGATGCCCTCCTGAAGCACGCTAGCACCCACATATTCCTACGACGGACTGACCAGGAGATAGCCGACACCAAAGTAGGCTTCCATGCACTGGCAGGCATTCCTAATTGTGTTGGTGCCCTGGACTGCACCCATGTAGAATTTGTAGTCCCCCATGCCGTAGAGGCGGTGTACCGCCATCGCAAGCTATACCACTCCATCAATGTGCAGATAGTATGTGACTCCAGCAAGATCATCACACATTGCTGCGCCTGATTTCCCAGATCAACACATGATGCCATGGTGCTGCGTAACTCCACGCTACCCTAGCACATGGAGCGACATGCTGGACCACGTGCCTGGCTGCTTGGTGAGTTGCCTGACTGGTCAATGGCAGTGCATCGGGGTAGTGATGGGGAGGGTGCATGCATACTCCCCTTGGGTGGGAATGGGGGGGGGGAATGCATACTCCACCTGGATGGGAATGGGAGGGTGCATACTCCACCTGGGTGGGAATGCAGGGGGGGATGCATAATCGACTTGGGTGGGAATGGGCGGGGGATGCATACTCCACCTGGGTGGGAATGGGGGGGATGCATACTCCACCTGGGTGGGAATGGACGGTGAGTGGAGAATGCACGCAGAGCTAATGACACCTGACCTGAACCTCCCAACCCCAACATGACACCTCATTGGCACGTATCTGACCATTTATGTATATCAATGACCACATGTAAAACGCACAACCTGGCCACCATGTGTATGTCAAGCAATGCATGATTGAACAGGATTGCAACTGTGCCAATGTGGCTAGTGTGACTATGCACAGTGTAGTATACACAGCATAAATGGGAGGCTAAACATTGTCGCACAACCACAGTACATCCGCCTCAGCATGCATTATTTCACCCTGCATCATCTATTCAACGCCATCCAGACCTTACAGCAGTATAGAATGCATCTAGATAATATTTGTGCGGGCATGACTGTGAATCCTGAAGGTGGCAGCTCAGAGTGACACACACCTATTTGTATTTGCTATTTTTTCACACAACGGGTGTATTGATTCAAACTGCAAAAATGTGACAACCCCCCCTCATACCCCCTGTGAACTCCCAAACCCCCCGGTGAACTCCCAAAACCCCCCAGTAAACTCCCCCTAATGTTCCCATTCACTCCCAACACCATCTGAGCTACTCCCATAGTTCTCCCACACTATTTGCGGGGCTTCTTGCTGGCCGGGGGCAGCATTTCAGTGTGCCTCGCACTCCTTCTCATAGGACGCACAGGGCTGGGGGTCCAGAAGAAGTGGGGACAGAGGAAGCAGGTGTGGTGGATGGTGAGGAGTCGGTGGGGATTTCCACGCCTGCTGCAAGTCGTGGCTGATGCATGTGCAGCAGGATGGATGTCAGGACCTGTGTGATGGCCCCCAGACAGTCTCTCATCAGCAATGCCGAGGCATTAACTGCGGCTGTGTTGGCCGTTATGGCGGCTCTGGTCCCCGTTATGGCTGTGGCTATCTCCTGCCTGGTGTCCTCGCCATCCGCGATATATTGGCGCAGCAGGTCCAACATTGACTCCTGTCTGGCCTCCAGCCTCACCAGCCGTACCTCAAGGCTGTTGGTGGGAGCAGCAGTAGTCGAGGGTGCTGCATTATCAGTGCTGTCCTCGGGGATGGGGCCCAGGTTGGAATCGTGCAGGCAA
The DNA here is from genome assembly GCF_040938575.1 of Ambystoma mexicanum. Classification (NCBI taxonomy): domain Eukaryota; kingdom Metazoa; phylum Chordata; class Amphibia; order Caudata; family Ambystomatidae; genus Ambystoma; species Ambystoma mexicanum. The sequence goes on from NC_090933.1 coordinate 1,157,574,053, forward strand.
GGATCGGCAATGCTGTAGGTGGGTGAGGGCTGAGTTTGGGGCGGGGGATGGACACGGGGCTTGGGGTGTGTGGACATGCCACATGAGTCACTCCTTCCTGGTCCACATACTCCTACACTCCTCCACGTCATCTTTGGTGGTGGCCAGTGGTTCTAGGGCCTCGCCTTCCACTGGTGTAGGAGTAGGCAGCTGGGTGTCCACAGTGTCAGGCGCACTGGGTGTAGGTGTGGGCTGTGAGGCTGCCCCGGAGGTGGTGGTGTTGGTTGTCATTTTCTGTGGCCGGGACGTGGATGCCCTTGTGGTGGTATCCTGGCTGGCATCTTCTCCATCGGTGCCTGGAGGGGTAGAAGAGATGCAGGGCATCAGTGATGGTGTTACATGCTAGATGCATTCTATGGTGCTGTGGAGCATTTCATTAATCATGCATTCATGTCTTACAGGTGTGTCACACAGGGTCTTATGAGTGGGCATTTTGGCATTTGCTGCATGGCAGGTGGCATGCTGTTGTATTGGGGTTTGTGTGATGTATTACATGGGCACGGTCCGTGTGTGTTGGCTGTATGTTGGTAATGGGATTGGCACTCAGCATGCATTTCAGTGTGGCAGGGTCTGGCTCTCCATCTGGACAAGAATATGTTCATGTGTGTGTTGGGACATGCATTGCCTTGCCTAGACTCTCTTCCACATCACTTGTGCTATGTCATGGTTTCCCCTACAGGGAACTGCAGGGTCACTCACCTCCATCTGCTGATGTTGCTGCACCCGTCTCCACCTCCCCAAATCCCTCGATGGACTCCAGATTGATGAAGGTTCTTGCCGTTTCCTCCCAGGTGGTCAGTTTGGCAGGAGAGTGGGGACAGCCGCCTGTAGCCATGGCCTCTCTCCTGTTGCTTGCAAGGATATTACGGACCCTAAGGTGGAGGTCATCCCACCTCTTCTTGCAATCCTTCACTGTCCGTGGGGTGGTTCCAACAGCAGAGACCTTGTGGGCTACCTCCTGCCAGATCTCCTTCTTGTGGTGCTGCACCTCACGCTTCAGGTTCTGATCTTTTATCACACCAACATGTGCGGCAAGGGTGTCTGCAAGCATGTTCAATTCTGCATCAGAAAAGCGCTTTTTCCGCAGGCGGGTAGTCTTCCGGGTTGCCTTGGACATGGTGTAAGTATTGCCACTGGTCTCTCCTGTAAACAACTGTTGGTTTGGGAGGATTGCAATGGAATGTGTTTTTAAAGATGGGCGCCAGCGCATTTCCCATTCCAACGTGATGACGTTACTTCCGGGTCCGGTATTACAAGCCGGTATTAGCATGTTGTTATTACCGGGTCTGTATTAAGGGATTCCTCCTAGGCGCAGGCGGTATCGACGCGTCCCGTGATGGCGCTATCGGGGGGTTGGAGGGCCTTTAGCGGCATGCCGGTATGGCCATTACCGGCATGGGGGTTCGCGCGTGCTCGCTCACTCGTAATCACCCGCGTCATATGAGCACGGACCCGCTCGTACCTCCATGCTGTTAATGACCCTGTTTTTACCGCGCTACTCGTAATGAGGCCCTGTGTTTCCTGACTCACTATGAATCTTCCTCACTGTGATTTAGCTAGCAGATGTCCTACTGAGATTCTGCCCCACTATGAACCAGTTCCTATGTTTCCCACTGTAATTTGACTGCTGTGATTTTGATTCAGTTGCCCCACTGCAATTTTGTTCCTAGGTATCCCTGCAGGGAGTTTCAACCTCAAGTATTTTTTATTTACTGTAATCTTGGTAACCACTGTTATCTTTTCCCAAATGTCCTTCTGCATCTATCTCCACTGTGATTTAGGATTGGGCATTGTATATTGTCTGCTGTCAGGAACATCATCCCAACACCACGGTCACTTTAGAACTTCTCTACGCAGACCCTATCTGAGATGCATCACTATCAGGATTTAGGCGCAGTCACAAAGTATGAATGCTCCAAAATTCTACACCTCAACAAATAATGCTCACCCCAACTAATCCACACAGCATGGCAACTGTACACCTCTTCTAACAAATATCAAACATCAGAATGTTATTTCTTTTGTTGCTTAGAATGTGAACCTAGCTTGAGAGCAGCAGACTGTTTTCCAACAGGAGGGTTCCAGCATTGGGCGTGGCATTTTTTACTGAGTAGAGTTGGTGGAGGGATGGGGTAGCTTTATAGTTGACTGGCAGGTATTGTTGAAAAAGTCAGATTATTTGTATTTTACAGAACTGGAGGATGGTGAGGGTATTTCGAGCCTCTACTGGGATTGATATTCAGATGGTCTGGGTTGGCAGGAGAAGGACTACTTGTGAGGTTTTCCAATACGATCAACCTTTTGATAGATAGTTTTAATATTCTCTTCTTGGGCTATTAGGCATTGAATATATTGTTCTAACGTCTGGATTGTATGTTCAGTTTGACGATCTGTTTGATAGTGGTTCCTTGTGGATAAGTATATCTCTACTTCAAGTTGTTTACAGGAAGCCCTCTAAAACGGGGATACAAATTGAACTCCTTGACCAATGATTATAACCCTAGGCAACCAAAGCAGTTTAATTTCTTGTTTGAGTAGTACCTCAGCTAGTTTCTTGGCAGATGGAAGGACCTTCAAAGACAGAAAGTGTGACTTCTTTGTCAGTTAAGTGACAACCACTTATACTGTATCATATCCGTTGCACTTTGGCCAGTCCACTATGAAGTCCATTACCCAAGTGTCACATGGTTCGAGGGGTCCCAGAAGTGGTTGTGGTTTTGACATACTTTTTCACATCTTTCGCTAAGGTGGGCCACCAAAACATGTGCTGCACTAGTTTGGTTTACTTGATTTTTACAGCTAAATGTTTGATGGAGTGACACACATTTTCTTGCAACCATTCTCTAAGGTAAACAGGCTGAAATTATCTGTAATGTCTTTCAGGAACTTCGGATCTCTTCCCACTTCAAACACCACTCCCACAAAACAGTCTGGTGATTAAACGAGTCAGAGCCCTGTGGTTTTCTCATTCTCTGTTGTGTTGTGGCCCAAACATGGCAACACAGCTTTTCCATTATGCATCACAGGGCTAAAGGTTATTGTGAAGTTGGACTCAGAAAAAATTGCATCCAGCCTAGTTAGCAAGGTGAGAGCGGTCTGAGTGAATATAGGTTATGTATTCTGTCTTCTTTGCATCCATTTTGATGCCTAAGGGAGTTAGGATGAATCAGAGCCAACCTTTCCACATGAAAGGATAACTTCTTAAGCTTTGCGAAGAGTTGATTTTCCCGCAGTATCTCTAGTAAGGCTCCAATATTATGTATGGGTTCAACTGGGTTCTTGGAATATATCAAAATGCCATTGGTATACACTACAGGTCCAACTGGGGTCTTTCCTGGGGTCTTCCCTCTCTTCTATCCCTCTCTCTACTTGTGGTGTCCCCCAGGGGGATAACCTTTAGATGGGAAGATAGAAGGAGTTAATCTCTCTTCTGATCTAATACTAGAACAACAGGAGGAGTGCAAAACTTTGTTAAATCAATTTCCCCCTCTGTTTTCACTATCACAAGGCTTGGCCCCTTGGGGCCAGCATGAGATTCTCATTGGTGACTGTTTACCTGTTAAAAGCAGAGGTTACAGAATGTCAGACCATATAAGAACCCACATAAAGGAAGAGGTCAACAAGATGCTTGATCTCGGAGTAGTAGAGCCATCTACAAGTCCACGGTCTAGTATAGTTGTGCTAGTACCAAAGGCAGGATCCAAGGAGTTGAGGTTATGTGTGGACTATAGAGTCCTCAATGCAGTCACCACAACGGATGCCCATCCTTTACCTAGGACAGATGAGCTGGTGATATGATATGATATTTTACTTCTATTGTGCTCATACACAGGTGTTTTGGAGTGTGACCAAGTGAAGGGAGGGGAACAGGGGTTAAAACAAAAAAAACAACTATCTTACTAGGCTCAGTGACATTGAGAATGCGCAAGTTCATGGGGAAGGGAAAACAGGGAAAGTGCATGGAAGGGGGGAGACATTGGAAAGTGCAGAGCATAGGAGAGAACAGAATAAATAATAAGTCAAATGAATAAATAAATACAGGTGATAAACAGTGGTAGTGCAGCCGGTAGGTGGCAAAGTACTAGGTTGTTCAGATAGGGTGTATCTGATAATTACAGAAGAAGAGTGGGTGGGGGACTGTATGGGTACAGCTACAGGCCCCAGTGCAAGAGGTGGCCCGGAGGCAGTGCAGGAGGGTGGCAGGGTGAGCAGGTACCTGGGCCCAAAGGACAGAGGGTGGTCAGGTGCACAGTGCCAAGGTAGAAAGAAGATCAGCAGGGGGGAAGAGGGGCAAAGGCAGAAGCGAAGAGGAAGGTCTCGAGGAGCTTTCGGAACCGTAGATGAATCATCCTCAAGTTTCAACGTGGCAGGGAGGCAGTTCCAAAGGGAGGCCCAGCCGAAGACAGATCTACCTCCAGCTTGTTTCTTTGAAAAACGACTGACCCTGAGGGAGTTAGAGGTAGAGGAGCGAAGGGCTAGAGAGGGGAGGTATTTACGGGAGGATAATTGAAGGTATTTTGGACCCAGGCCCAGAAAGCCTTGTGGACAATGCAGAGGGTTTTAAATGTAATCCTTGCATCCACTGGGAGCCAATGAATGGATTTCAGAGCTGGAGAGATACGATCCCAGGGCTTGAGGCCAAGGACACGTCTTGCAGTCCTGTTCTGGATTAGTTGTAAAGGGCGGAGATTGGAGGCAGGAAGATTTAGAAAGAGACTGTGTCAGTAGTCCAACCTGGAGAGAATCAGAGCTTGGGAGACAGTGAGCTTCTGAGAGAAGGAGAGGAAAGGAAGAGTACCTCTAAGGAGGTGCAGTAAGAAGTTTGACTTTTTAGAAACATCAGAGATGTGTGCGGAGAAGGAAAGTGTGGAGTCACAGATGACCGAGAGGTTCTTAGCCTCACAGGTAGGGGCAGGAGGAGGGCTGCGGGAGGCCAGCCAGAGAGTGAGGGGAACGGATGAGGAGGATCTCAGTCTTGTTGGCATTTATTTATTTATTTTAATTTTTGTAATGCACCACATGCCCGTAGGCCTCAGAGTGCACACAAAACAGGAACAGGACAGAAACATACATGAAGCAGGTCAGAGAAGGGGGGATGCAGAAGCACTAGTCACTGTTAAAAAGGTGAGTCTTTATGGACTTTTTAAAAAGAGGATAGGTCGGTATTTGGCTTATAACAGCCGGGAGTAAGTTCCAGAGCAAAGGGCCTTGAGAATCAAAGCTAGTGCCTCCAAACTTAACAACTCTGGATCTTGGTTGAACAAGTACTGAGGTAATGGAAGAGCAAAGGTACTTGCTGGTTGGCTTGGTCTTAATGCGCTCTGATAGATATGTGGGGCTATGTGGGGAAATGCATTTGTGTGCCATTGTCAACAGCTTATGTGTTATTCTGTGTTTTACCGGAAGCCAGTGTAACTTCTTTCTGAAGATGGAGATGTGGGTGCGGCGCGATTGCTTGAAGATGGTGCGTACAGCATTATTTTGAGTAACTTGGAGGGATTTAAACAAAGATCATTGGTGGCACACCCATTTTAAATGGCGTTTAGGCAGTCAGAGATGAGGGAAGGAGAGGAAGACAAACATGGTTCAGCCAAGTACCTCAGTACATTTGACCTAACCTCAGGCTATTGGCAAATACCTCTGAAAGACCATGCCAAGGAGAAAACTGCATTTTCGACCCCAGGAGGCCTCAACCAGTTTAAGGTAATGCCTTTTGGACTAAAGAATGCACCTGCTACAGTACAAAGGATGGTGTATCATGTTCTGAATGGGATGGAGGACTTCTGCATCGTATACTTGGATGACATTGCAGTGTTCAGCCCTACTTGGAAAGAGCATATTGACCACAAGGGATATATATTGCAGGCTCTTGAGCAGGCCAATCTGACCATAAAGGCATGTAAATGTCAAATTCTTCAGAATAAAGTTGTCTACCTTGGACATGAGGTAGGAGGAGGTGAAATAAGAGCGTTGCCTTACAAAGTACAGGCTCTACAAGACCGGGCTGCCCCTACTACTCAAACCCAAGTGAGAGCTTTTCAAGGTCTCACAGGTTACTATAGGAACTTTATTGAGAACTATGGAACCATAGCTTCTCCCTTAAATGTGATCTCCTCACCTAAATTCCCCAAGAACGTCAAGTGGAATGAGAAGTGCACTAAGGCATTTGAAGGACTTAAGCAAGACCTTTGTCAAGCTCCAGAATTAAGAGCTCCTGACTACAACAAATCCTTTATTGTACAGGCAGATGCTTCCAATACAGGTATAGGTGCAGTTCTGAGTCAGCTGGATGAGAAAGGCAGGGAACACCCAATCTGCTTCATCAGTAAGAAACTGAAGGAACCTGAGACAAGGTGGGCAACCATAGTACATGAATGTTTTTTCCATTGTGTGATCTTTGAAGAAGTTTAGACCATATGGATGTACTTTTGTGATGTAAACAGACCACCAACCCTTGAGATGGTTAATGCAGATGAAGGGGGAAAATTAAGAGCGTGTATTTCATGACGTGTATTTGAGTGTTACTATTATATTGCTCTCATTTCAGAAGTAAGCTTATTCTAACTGACTGATAAATAAATTAATAATTGTTTATTCTAGAAACCTTCAGTGTAAGAGTTTATTTGAATACTTGTAACTGTAAATCTCTGTGTAACTCCACTACAGCTCACATTGACCCCTCTTGAGATAAGCCTGGCTGCTCAACAAGCTACCACAACTGTGTAGTACAAGCTCATACCAAAGGTTGGGTTTCCTATACCTGTAGTCAGCGTTGTTTGTAGTGTTCCCAGAGGGTACTGCATACAAACTTTGCCTAACAGAAGCCTTTTTCCAGAAACGCGTAGAGCAAAAAGCAACAGTGAAAGAGCACTAATCTTCTGACTACATCTATCAATAAGTTTGTTTCATATTGAGGCTATTGGTGACAAACTGTGACAAGCTGTGTGCTAGATGAATCATGAACACATGCTAAATTTTTTTGATTACAGATGTATTGTATTTTATCACATGAACTAATTTTAAAAATATATGAAAATCTTGGCTGATTATAGAAAACGGAAAGCCTCTTATTGAACTACGAGATATATAAAAGAGTAAATATTGTTTGGATTACAATACAATACAATACAGGGGATGGGAGACTTCCACAAGTGTGTGGACATCTGCTGTCTTTCGATTCCCACAGGCGGTAGCCAACCAAGGCCCAGTCATCATTACCTATGGTGGGAGCTGGTACTGAACCAATGCAATATGCAGACATGCAGAATTGGTCACCTAAAAGCATGTTTAACTCTCAGAGGGCTCAAACCATGAACTCCAGGCAGTACAACCAAACCTCCTACCTTAATTTTTAGAATCACTGCTGTACCTCATCCTGCACCACATCTCGATATATGGACTACTTGTTAAAAGTGCCACTATTGCAACAGAACACCCTCAATAAAGTGGCACTGCCGGGATGCCGCCTAACTGCCCTATTTAGGAGGCCTATTTCAAATGTTTTCATGTTCTCTCCTCTGCCCCAGTGTATTTTTGCTCATAGATGCCTCATGTATTTATTTTGCTCATAGATGCCTTACTATGGGCCTCATTACGAGAATGGAGGTAATGAAAAAAGGAAGGCAGAATGGTAATAGCGGCATCGTTAACGATCATTACGACCCGACAACCCGCCAATACCGGCACCGCCCATACCGTGCACCCTTATACTGGCATGGGCGCGTACACGCGCCCCTTCGGGGAGCAAATACCGGCATGCCGGTAACAGGAGGACATCACAACCCATGCGGGCATGCAAATACCGGCATCCCGAAGGCGGTAATCAGGGGCTGCACGATGGCAGCCATACAGGCATCGCGGACCACCCGTAAACAGCAATCAGCAATCAAGCCAGCTGCCACAGGTGCACACAATCACCACAGGTGGACTCAATGGAGTCTGGCCCAATATAAAAGGAGTACACCCACAGACCACACCCCTTCCAACACCAAAATTATACCACTAGCTGTTGCAATCATGCCTCTGGAGGAAATGCTTATACTGCTATAACTACAACAACAACAACAACAGCAACTACAAAAAAAAAACTACAGCAAAAAACTACAGCAGGAACAACAGGCAGCACAGAGGAGACGCAGGAGGAGAAGGAGGGTGAGACAGGCCCAGCAATTACCACGAGTGCAGCCAGTAGTACCTCGTAGGCAGCCGCCAATCCCTCGCATCAGACCCAGTCCATTCAATCTAACACCTGAGCAGATCCACACCCTGTACCGGTTGGACCGGGACACCATCACCACCATAGCGGACATGATAGGCAACAACATTGTCAGCCTCATAGAAATACGCACTGCCATCCCCCCGCTACTAAAGATGGTGTCTGTGCTCCACTTCCTGGCCACAGGTACCTACCAGCACACAGTGGGACAGCTGCATGGCATATCACAACCACTATTTTCATGCATGCTGACCCAAGTGCTGGATGCCCTCCTGAAGCACGCTAGCACCCACATATTCCTACGACGGACTGACCAGGAGATAGCCGACACCAAAGTAGGCTTCCATGCACTGGCAGGCATTCCTAATTGTGTTGGTGCCTTGGACTGCACCCATGTAGAATTTGTAGTCCCCCATGCCGTAGAGGCGGTGTACCGCCATCGCAAGCTATACCACTCCATCAATGTGCAGATAGTATGTGACTCCAGCAAGATCATCACACATTGCTGCGCCTGATTTCCCAGATCAACACATGATGCCATGGTGCTGCGTAACTCCACGCTACCCTAGCACATGGAGCGACATGCTGGACCACGTGCCTGGCTGCTTGGTGAGTTGCCTGACTGGTCAATGGCAGTGCATCGGGGTAGTGATGGGGAGGGTGCATGCATACTCCCCTTGGGTGGGAATGGGGGGGGAATGCATACTCCACCTGGATGGGAATGGGAGGGTGGATACTCCACCTGGGTGGGAATGCAGGGGGGGATGCATAATCGACTTGGGTGGGAATGGGCGGGGGATGCATACTCCACCTGGGTGGGAATGGGGGGGATGCATACTCCACCTGGGTGGGAATGGACGGTGAGTGGAGAATGCACGCAGAGCTAATGACACCTGACCTGAACCTCCCAACCCCAACATGACACCTCATTGGCACGTATCTGACCATTTATGTATATCAATGACCACATGTAAAACGCACAACCTGGCCACCATGTGTATTTCAAGCAATGCATGATTGAACAGGATTGCAACTGTGCCAATGTGGCTAGTGTGACTATGCACAGTGTAGTATACACAGCATAAATGGGAGGCTAAACATTGTCGCAAAACCACAGTACATCCGCCTCAGCATGCATTATTTCACCCTGCATCATCTATTCAACGCCATCCAGACCTTACAGCAGTATAGAATGCATCTAGATAATATTTGTGTGGGCATGACTGTGAATCCTGAAGGTGGCAGCTCAGAGTGACACACACCTATTTGTATTTGCTATTTTTTCACACAACGGGTGTATTGATTCAAACTGCAAAAATGTGACAACCCCCCCTCAGACCCCCTGTGAACTCCCAAACCCCCCAGTGAACTCCCAAAACCCCCCAGTAAACTCCCCCTAATGTTCCCATTCACTCCCAACACCATCTGAGCTACTCCCATAGTTCTCCCACACTATTTGCGGGGCTTCTTGATGGCCGGGGGCAGCATTTCAGTGTGCCTCGCACTCCTTCTCATAGGACGCACAGGGCTGGGGGTCCAGAAGAAGTGGGGACAGAGGAAGCAGGTGTGGTGGATGGTGAGGAGTCGGTGGGGATTTCCACGCCTGCTGCAAGTCGTGGCTGATGCATGTGCAGCAGGATGGATGTCAGGACCTGTGTGATGGCCCCCAGACAGTCTCTCATCAGCAATGCAGAGGCATTAACTGCGGCTGTGTTGGCCGTTATGGCGGCTCTGGTCCCCGTTATGGCTGTGGCTATCTCCTGCCTGGTGTCCTCGCCATCCGCGATATATTGGCGCAGCAGGTCCAACATTGACTCCTGTCTGGCCTCCAGCCTCACCAGCCGTACCTCAAGGCTGTTGGTGGGAGCAGCAGTAGTCGAGGGTGCTGCATTATCAGTGCTGTCCTCAGGGATGGGGCCCAGGTTGGAATCGTGCAGGCAAGGATCGGCAATGCTGTAGGTGGGTGAGGGCTGAGTTTGGGGCGGGGGATGGACACGGGGCTTGGGGTGTGTGGACATGCCACATGAGTCACTCCTTCCTGGTCCACATACTCCTACACTCCTCCACGTCATCTTTGGTGGTGGCCAGTGGTTCTAGGGCCTCGCCTTCCACTGGTGTACGAGTAGGCAGCTGGGTGTCCACAGTGTCAGGCGCACTGGGTGTAGGTGTGGGCTGTGAGGCTGCCCCGGAGGTGGTGGTGTTGGTTGTCATTTTCTGTGGCCGGGACGTGGATGCCCTTGTGGTGGTATCCTGGCTGGCATCTTCTCCATTGGTGCCTGGAGGGGTAGAAGAGATGCAGAGCATCAGTGATGGCGTTACATGCTAGATGCATTCTATGGTGCTGTGGAGCATTTCATTAATCATGCATTCATGTCTTAAAGGTGTGTCACACAGGGTCTTATGAGTGGGCATTTTGGCATTTGCTGCATGGCAGGTGGCATGCTGTTGTATTGGGGTTTGTGTGATGTATTACATGGGCACGGTCCGTGTGTGTTGGCTGTATGTTGGTAATGGGATTGGCACTCAGCATGCATTTCAGTGTAGCAGGGTCTGGCTCTCCATCTGGACAAGAATATGTTCATGTGTGTGTTGGGACATGCATTGCCTTGCCTAGACTCTCTTCCAAATCACTTGTGCTATGTCATGGTTTCCCCTACAGGGAACTGCAGGGTCACTCACCTCCATCTGCTGATGTTGCTGCACCCGTCTCCACCTCCCCAAATCCCTCGATGGACTCCAGATTGATGAAGGTTCTTGCCGTTTCCTCCCAGGTGGTCAGTTTGGCAGGAGAGTGGGGACCGCCGCCTGTAGCCATGGCCTCTCTCCTGTTGCTTGCAAGGATATTACGGACCCTAAGGTGGAGGTCATCCCACCTCTTCTTGCAATCCTTCACTGTCCGTGGGGTGGTTCCAACAGCAGAGACCTTGTGGGCTACCTCCTGCCAGATCTCCTTCTTGTGGTGCTGCACCTCACGCTTCAGGTTCTGATCTTTTATCACACCAACATGTGCGGCAAGGGTGTCTGCAAGCATGTTCAATTCTGCATCAGAAAAGCGCTTTTTCCGCAGGCGGGTAGTCTTCCGGGTTGCCTTGGACATGGTGTAAGTATTGCCACTGGTCTCTCCTGTAAACAACTGTTGGTTTGGGAGGATTGCAATGGAATGTGTTTTTAAAGATGGGCGCCAGCGCATTTCCCATTCCAACGTGATGACGTTACTTCCGGGTCCGGTATTACAAGCCGGTATTAGCATGTTGTTATTACCGGGTCGGTATTAAGGGATTCCTCCTAGGCGCAGGCGGTATCGACGCGTCCCGTGATGGCGCTATCGGGGGGTTGGAGGGCCTTTAGCGGCATGCCGGTATGGCCATTACCGGCATGGGGGTTCGCGCGTGCTCGCTCACTCGTAATCACCCGCGTCATATGAGCACGGACCCGCTCGTACCTCCATGCTGTTAATGACCCTGTTTTTACCGCGCTACTCGTAATGAGGCCCTATGTTTCCTGACTCACTATGAATCTTCCTCACTGTGATTTAGCTAGCAGATGTCCTACTGAGATTCTGCCCCACTATGAACCAGTTCCTATGTTTCCCACTGTAATTCGACTGCTGTGATTTTGATTCAGTTGCCCCACCGCAATTTTGTTCCTAGGTATCCCTGCAGGGAGTTTCAACCTCAAGTATTTTTTATTTACTGTAATCTTGGTAACCACTGTTATCTTTTCCCAAATGTCCTTCTGCATCTATCTCCACTGTGATTTAGGATTGGGCATTGTATATTGTCTGCTGTCAGGAACATCATCCCAACACCACGGTCACTTTAGAACTTCTCTACGCAGACCCTATCTGAGATGCATCACTATCAGGATTTAGGCGCAGTCACAAAGTATGAATGCTCCAAAATTCTACACCTCAACAAATAATGCTCACCCCAACTAATCCACACAGCATGGCAACTGTACACCTCTTCTAACAAATATCAAACATCAGAATGTTATTTCTTTTGTTGCTTAGAATGTGAACCTAGCTTGAGAGCAGCAGACTGTTTTCCAACAGGAGGGTTCCAGCATTGGGCTTGGCATTTTTTACTGAGTAGAGTTGGTGGAGGGATGGGGTAGCTTTATAGTTGACTGGCAGGTATTGTTGAAAAAGTCAGATTATTTGTATTTTACAGAACTGGAGGATGGTGAGGGTATTTCGAGCCTCTACTGGGATTGATATTCAGATGGTCTGGGTTGGCAGGGAAGGACTACTTGTGAGGTTTTCCAATACGATCAACCTTTTGATAGATAGTTTTAATATTCTCTTCTTGGGCTATTAGGCATTGAATATATTGTTCTAACGTCTGGTTTGTATGTTCAGTTTGACGATCTGTTTGATAGTGGTTCCTTGTGGATAAGTATATCTCTACTTCAAGTTGTTTACAGGAAGCCCTCTAAAACGGGGATACAAATTGAACTCCTTGACCAATGATTATAACCCTAGGCAACCAAAGCAGTTTAATTTCTTGTTTGAGTAGTACCTCAGCTAGTTTCTTGGCAGATGGAAGGACCTTCAAAGACAGAAAGTGTGACTTCTTTGTCAGTTAAGTGACAACCACTTATACTGTATCATATCCGTTGCACTTTGGCCAGTCCACTATGAAGTCCATTACCCAAGTGTCACATGGTTCGAGGGGTCCCAGAAGTGGTTGTGGTTTTGACATACTTTTTCACATCTTTCGCTAAGGTGGGCCACCAAAACATGTGCTGCACTAGTTTGGTTTACTTGATTTTTACAGCTAAATGTTTGATGGAGTGACACACATTTTCTTGCAACCATTCTCTAAGGTAAACAGGCTGAAATTATCTGTAATGTCTTGCAGGAACTTCGGATCTCTTCCCACTTCAAACACCACTCCCACAAAACAGTCTGGTGATTAAACGAGTCAGAGCCCTGTGGTTTTCTCATTCTCTGTTGTGTTGTGGCCCAAACATGGCAGCACAGCTTTTCCATTATGCATCACAGGGCTAAAGGTTATTGTGAAGTTGGACTCAGAAAAAATTGCATCCAGCCTAGTTAGCAAGGTGAGAGCGGTCTGAGTGAATATAGGTTATGTATTCTGTCTTCTTTGCATCCATTTTGATGCCTAAGGGAGTTAGGATGAATCAGAGCCAACCTTTCCACATGAAAGGATAACTTCTTAAGCTTTGCGAAGAGTTGATTTTCCCGCAGTATCTCTAGTAAGGCTCCAATATTATGTATGGGTTCAACTGGGTTCTTGGAATATATCAAAATGCCATTGGTATACACTACAGGTCCAACTGGGGTCTTTCCTGGGGTCTTCCCTCTCTTCTATCCCTCTCTCTACTTGTGGTGTCCCCCAGGGGTCTAACCTCTCTCCCTGGCTCTTCAACCACTACCCTCTTGCACACTGCATCGCTACTTTCTGCTCACATTTTCAATGTTATGTAGAGGACACTCAGCTTTCTTTCATGCTCCCCTCAGCCACCTCTGATTCTTCTCTCATACCAGAATGACTCTCCGCAATTCAGAATGGTGTGCCACCAATGATCTCTGCTCTAATGCCAGTAAGACTGAGATCCTCGTCATTGGGACACCCACTCCCTCCTTTCCTTTCTCTCTCTGGCCACCCACTCTGGGCCCTTTTCCTGCTTCTTGCTGTGAGGCTAAGAACCTTGGTGTCATCTTCGACTCCACCCTCTCCTTCTTTCCTCACATCTCTGACGTATCTAAGAAGACAAACTATCAACTGCACCTGGTTCTCTCTAGGCTGGAATTTTGAAACAGCCTCTTTCTAAATCTTCCTACCTCTATTCTTTGGCCTTCACAGCTAATCCAGAACAGGACTGCAAGACTTGTTCTTGGCCTCAAGCCCAGGCATTGTCTCTCTCCAGCTCTGAAATCTCTTTACTGGCTCCCTGTGGCTGCAAGGATCAAGTTCAAGACCCTCTGCACAAGGCTTTGTGGGGCCTGGAACTGCTCTATCTCCAACTTTCTCTTACAAAACATCTTCCTTCTCGAGCTCTCTGCTCATCCACCTCCAACTCTCTGAGGGTCAGACGCTTCTCCGAGCAGAGAGTTGGGGCAGATCTATCTCCTTGGCTGGGGCCTCCCTCTGGAACAGCCTTCCTGCATTTCTCAAACTTGAGAAGAACCACCTCCGGTCTGGAAGCAACTCAAGCCCTTCCTTTTCACTTCCACTCTCTCTCTTCCTTTTCCCTGCTGATTCACCGACTGCTCCGCTCACTGGTCAACTGGTCACCCTCTGAACTCAGGCCTAGGTTCCTTCATGTCCAGTTGCCATTACACTGCCTGCGGGCTCCCCAGCACTTAAGGGTCTGTATCGGCAACCCTACAGCCCCTTCTCTCTGCACTTATGAGCCACCTGCTGGCTGCACTTGTGAGTTAACTGCACTTCCCCTTTACCTCCCCCGGCACTTCTCACCTTCCCTCTTCCCCGCTCTCGCACGTTCTGAATGACACTAGGCCTAGTAAGATTGTTATTTTGTCCTCCCTTGGTTTCCCCCTCCTTGTTTTGTTGCGGCTAGGAAGAATTGTGTACAGGTGTGTTATAAATGCCACATCATATCATATCATTCAGCCCACATGTCCAGATGTTCTCTCAGCACCTCACAAAGCCTAACAAAGCCTGAAGGGCATTACTTGATACTCATATAGTCTGTATCTAGTTCAGAATGTAGTCTTCCTCTTGTCCCCTGTGTGTACTGTTACAAGGTAGTAGGCACCTCTAAGATTTAATTTTGTGTCGATGGCGGCTTCCTTGACCAGATCAAGGTTTTTTTCTGTAATCTTATTCAGCGCTTTATAATTGGTGCAGGTTTGCAGGTCCCCCTCCTTTTTTGGAACAAAACAAGGGGTGAGGCTACTGGGGACTTGGAAGAGCAAATACATGCGTTTGCCAGATAGTGCTCAAGTGGGTCCTTTAGAACATGTGTGTTTAGATCTTTGTTCTCTGATTCTGTGAGTGAGAAGATGTGAGTACAAGGTATGGGAGTATCTAGAATCAGCTGTATTTGACAATCACAGGGCCAATGGTTGGTGACATATTCGCCTTTTTCTTTACTGAATACATCATGGAAGTCGTGTTTCGGCTGTTGCAGCACCACCACCGCACCCACCAATTTTGGATTAGGACCCCCGGGCAAGGTTTGATCTGGGACATATATCACCTCGCCCACGGGGAAGGTCAAAATACATCATAGCCAATCCATTCAGGGCTTGTCCTTCACAAGCCAAGGCCTCCCTAAGATCACTTGAAACTGAGGGGCATCAATTAGGTCTATTATCTCCTTGTGACCACTAGGCCGGTGCACAAATAGGAGCCCAATTTGATGACTCACTGGTCCTGATATTAACTCAGTGCTGTCTTGTGTCCTTAAGTCTTCCAAATGTGTCATTCTTTAGCACAGGTCAAGTATATTTCCCTGCTGCAAGTGGTCGAGGCCCGAATAGGTCAAACACTCAACAGACTGGCCTCTCTTACTAGGCCGGTGCACAAATAGGAGCCCAATTTGATGACTCACTGGTCCTGACGCTAACTCAGTGCTATCTTGTGCCCTTAAGTGTTCCAAATGTGTCATTCTTTAGCACAGGTCAAGTATATTTCCCGTCTGCAAGTGGTCAAGGCCTGAATAGGTCAAACACTCAACAGACTGGCCTCTCTTACTGCCAAGCTTTCTGGTTTTCTGCCTGGTCTGATTTGTCCCTAACATCAGTCCCTCCTATAGCCTTTTGTGGAGGTTTTGGACGAGATGGGCACTCACATAGAAAATGTCCTGCTTTACCGCAGTACTTACATAGCTTCATAAACTATCATCTTTCCCTTTCAGCTTTGCTGATTGGCCCTTGCAAACCCTATATCTGCATGAGTTCAGGGCATTCTACTGTCTTGTGTAATGCAGGATCACTCCTTGGCTTAGGTACTAATGGTAATCTATTGTTCCTGGATCTATCTGGACCTTCCATTCAGACAAGCAGTGGTCTAATTGGACTACCAGGTCATTGAAAACTGCACACTCATCAGGTGGGTTTATTTCTTGGGCCAACAAAACTTTCAGTTCCCACTTGAGACCTGATATAAGAGTGATATTCTTTTCTCTTCCAGCCAGTTTGTTTCTGCCACCAAATAATTATGGGCCTCATCACGAGTTGGGCGGTATCCTGGCTGCAATACTGTCCAACTACAATAACGTTAGCGCCAGCTGGTCCAGCGTTATTACCGCCACATCCTGGGTTGGGCGTTAATGGTAAATCCCCACTCCACATTGAGTCCATTGAACACAATGGGGCATTCCCGGTGGTAATACTGCACGCTAATACAGTTGGCAGTAATAGCACCGAAAACAGAGTGCTAAATGGGATTGTCACCTTCAGAAAAAACAGCTGGAGGTTAAGCAGCCCATTTAGCGCCCCACTTGTAATCGGGCTAGCCCTTAAATGTGGCGGTAATACCGTTACCGCCACATTTAAGGGCTACTTCCCAACACGTAATGAGGCCCTATACGTGGTGAAACATGACAATAGATCTTGATTACCCTGTCAGAGTTTTAGTAGATTGTTATCTAGGGCCTGGGTGTGGGCTTTACAGACCAATACATTCTACAGCTTTCTTTTGAAACCTTCATAATCCTGCAACATATTATCATCCCTTTCGAGCAGCGGTATAGATCAATTGGCTGTAGATATGATTGCTAAAGGCACCCATGGACCTTTTAATGGGGAATGCTTGTGTTCGACATAGGAAGTGGAGCTGACATTGATTCATAAAAACTGCATATTTCACCAGATCCCAGAGAATCATTCCGGAGGAGCCAGCAGAACATTAACCACCATGGTACGGTGTTTGTTCGCCTCGGCTTAATTTTGTATGCTTAGCCTTGTGGATAGTCCGTTGATTTGCTATCAGTTCTACTTTTTTATTATTAATTTAACTGTTTGCCTGGTTCCTTTCAGTGTCTATGACTGCAGCGCGTGACTGGGTGATTTTTATTTTCACTTTAGTAGCATTTTACATTTAAGTCATTTTATTTTTTCAGCTTGCTTATTTAAATTCATTTTGTTTTTCTTGTATGCCGCGACTTTGGAGGAAGGGTGCCTGGCCTTCACTTCACTACCTGGCTCCTGGGGCAGTGGCCTCTGTGATAACATGTGTCGATAAAAATGTGTTGCGCCAAAGTTAAGACCATCTGTGCCCGTCCGGGCCTAGGTCGGCCTGGGGAGCAGACCACCGTGGATCCTGCCTACAGCACTAACATTGCAGTGCTTCACTCACAGGCAGCTAGTGAAGCTTGCGCCACCATTGACAATCTTTCCGATGGGTTTCAGCGGTCATGGTGAGTCCCACAGCTTGGGAGGCTTCCTTTCAGCCTCATTGAACTGCCTACTTCTGAATGCGCTTTCGGTAGTAGCATATTGTGCAATCTGTCATAACCTGATTGTTGACTATTCTCTGGATCTCGTGTGCATTATGGAAATTTGGCTTGATGTTACATCAGCCTCTTTTCTTGGGCACTTATTGCCTCCTGATTATAGCATTTTGCACTCAGACCGGCCTCCACCAAAGAGCGGGGACGGGGCATTGCTGTTATTTTTAAGTTCTGCTATGCTGGTTCTATTGTTTTCATCGGCCAACATGTCAACATGGAAGCTATGCTAGTACGCTTATCCTTTTTCTCTAAATTTGGTGTTCACTTACTGGTGGTCTATCGCCCACCAGGTCACAATGCTCTATTTCTGGATCCCTTTCTTGATTTCGCCGCAGACCTACGCTTGAGAAATGTGCATCTTATTATTCTGGGTGACGTTAATCTTAAGGTCAATGAGGTGGAGAACTTTAAGGTTCAAAACTTTCTGGCCTCTATGAAACAACTCTCCCTCTTCCAATAGGTTCATGAATAGACCCACTCTTTATGTAATACCCTGGACCTGATCTTCTCATCAGATGCCGAGGTCACTCCTTTTGAGGCCTTTGAAATCTGTGGCCTGACACTTTGTTGTTCCCTTCACCTGGGGTGTAAAGGGCCTGCCAGCTGCCCCACCAGACGAACTAGTCCAGCGACGTGGATGGCGTTTAGTATCTCAATCTGATATTACTTCTCTTATACTGGCTTGACTTTTAGGACTGCCCCCTATGGATATGAGCTGTTTAGCTAGTACTTGCTCTACTTAAGACCTCTAGCCTATCCTCCTGGCCCTCTCAGCAGTGATTCAATGACAAGATGCATGCCCTTCGTCTACAACGTAGGCAGATAGAGCGAAAGTGGAGGCATTCCTATACTCCCAGGCAAAAGCTTGCCTTGTCCCTGGTCACCTCCCAGCATCACCGTGCCATTTCATATGCTAAACGTGTCCACTTTGCAACTCTAATTGAAACCGCTATGAATCATTCCAGGGAGCATCTCAAAGTGGTTCGTAATCTGTCCACTACTTCACTGGTCCTGCCCCCCCCTCTCAGGCCATCTGTAATTTCATGTTCAATTTTTTTTATGGATAAAATCAGCTCTATTCGATCAAATATTTCCATTGCCCATCTTCTTTATGAGGCTGATATTGGGCCATCTGAGCCTCTGCCAGCCTCTTCTTGTTCTGTTTCCTACTTTTTCTGTTTCAGAGGTGACCAGTGCTGTGACTAAGCTTAAGTTATCATCCACCCTTGATCCTATTCCACTTCATCTCATTAAAGATATTCTTCCCCACGTTGCTCACTTGTTGACAGAAACAGTTAATTAATCTCTCTCTGCAGGAGCCATTGCGGCCTCCCTTAAACTGGCCACTGTGATCCCACTGTTAAAGAAACCCTCGCTGGATCCTGTGATCCCTGCCACCTTCCGTCCTATCTCTCTTTTACCTTTCCCGATTAAACTTCTTGAATCTTTGGTCTGTCCTCTGCTCTCTACTTTTCTTGAGGAATCTTCCTTTTTCCATCCTTTACAGTTGGGGTTCCGCCGAGGGCGTGGGGCCAAGAGTGTCCTGGTCTCTGTGATGGACGACCTGGCATGGACTCATGACGGAGGTGGTGTCAGTGCTCTGATTTTATTGGACCTATCAGTCGCCTTTGATACCATTGATCATGGAGTCCTGCTAGGCCGCCTGGCAGGGGCCGGCCTCATGGGCACCGTCCTTGATTGGTTTTCTTCCTTTCTCACTGACCGTTGTCAAGTGCTATCACTCTCCCTTTCTACTCTGTGGCTCTGGCTATATCCTATGGGGTCCCTCAAGGGACTGCCATCTCCCCGATCATATTCAACATCTGCGATCAGCCTCTGACAAAACTGATATTCTATCACAGCTTCCTCTGTTATTCCTATGCTGATGACACGCAGATCCTGGTTTGTCTCGATCTCTCCAGCTCTGTGTCAGCTGCCAGATTCCATGCCTGTATGGAGGCTATGGGAGAGTGGAAGAATTTCAACTAGCTCAAGCTGAATGGTGATAAAATCGAGGTTCTGGTGGTGGGCCCTCCCGCTGCTGCCTCTCTTTGGACGCCAATCTTCTAGCCAACCTCTATGTGCTTGTTTCCTCAGCTAGTCTCAATGGTTGAGGACCTTGGGGTTAAACTCACTGCATCCTTGTCCATGGAGTTACAAGTCAGCTCTGTGTGCCAGCAGAGCCATTTTCAGCTGAGGCCATTGTGCCGGGTTATCCCCTATATTCTGGAGCATCTCCGGGCATCTGTCATTTGTGCTCTGGTAACTTCATCTCTGGACTATTGTAATTCTTTGTATCTAGGCCAACCTGCTTATATACTTCATCACCAGCAAGTCCTCCAGAATGCTGCTGTGCGGCTGGCAACCTCTACCCCTCGTGGTTGTCACATTTACGCCATTCTCCGCAAACTTCATTGGCTGCCAGTTGCCAAACTTATTCAGTTTAATGCCCTTTGCTTGGTCCATCAAGCTTTCTATGGCCAGGGGGTGGAATACCTCATGGTGAAATGTTCACCTTACATCCCGAGCCGAGCTCTGCAGTCAGCTAATGCTTGTTTGCTGACCGTTCCATTGGTCAATTACAGCCACATTGGTGGTCGCTCTTTCTCAGTGGCTGTAGCAATTCTTTGTAATTCTTTGCCTCTGTCTCTCAGAACTACACCATTCATTTGGCCTTTTGGAAAGCTTTGAAAACATTTATTTTCTAGGCTATTTCGTCGCAGCTCTGTAGGGATCACCAAGATGCCCTTGGGAGAATGTTGCGCTATACAAAAACTATTCAATTCCATTCCATGTCCACCTGAATGGTATGGGCCTGCTGCATCACTCCCTTTCTCCTCGCCATCACTGGCGAACGTGTTCTGAAGTGTGTTTGCTCCAGTTCCCAAGGCATTGGTGTAATCCTTGGTGGTGATTGCATCCTGACATAACACATTTTTCTCAGCCCTACTTGCTTCTCACTCTTCACGTAAGTCTCTTACTAGTATAGCTAGATTCTCCATTTCTCCATCTGGTGGGTGATTGTACATGAGCGTGGCGTTTTCTGATGCCTTACCTTTCTTGTGGTCGGATCTATTTAGGAGACAGAGTGTTTGGCCCATCTACACAGATGTGATTAAACCCTCTATGGACTTTATCCAGATATCACAGACCATGTATGCTCAGTAGAACCTCCAAAATGAGTGAGGTCAATTGGACCTTCCTTCAGGACCAAACTCCTCCAATCTCGGAAACTATCTTCTGATTGGTTCGCCCCTTGTTAATCAAAATATAAACAATAGTGCAGGACAATATTCAAACAACCTCCCTAGTTTCCCTTTCTGCTTCCTACCCAAATACCCGCCCAATGTTCCTACCCTATAACTTCCATTCCGCTCTGAAGGTGCTCCAAGCACGTTTTAGAGACTTTCTTCACTCTTGGTGCTTGACTTACAATAATGTTGCCATAGTGTAAACACTTCGTTCGTGGGGCAGTTCTGTTCAGCATTGTTTAAGCTGTACGCGCCCAGCCACAGTGTTTTTACAGTGCTCACTTCTGTTGGTAATGCCAAGTGTCTTTGTATTAGTGTTCATCAGGGTTCACTACTATGCACCGCTAAACTCTCTTTTCCTGTATTAGTGCCCGTCAGGGTTCATTTGTCTGCGTCATGCATAATGGCTAAGGTTAGGACTAACTTGTTTTTTCTCTTTGTCATCTTTTGTAGGTTTCTGGTACTTTTGAGGCACAGGAGTCGCAGTCCAGATGTCAGCGGGATGAAACTGAAGTCATCTACAGATTCACTGCGGTGCACAAGATGGCAGCAAACGGGAACAGGTAATCGTCCTAGTCTTCTAGCAATGCCAATCACGTGCTGAGGCGAGATAGGCTCTTCTATCAGGTATGCCAAGATGGCCCCCGGGATTTGTTTTATTCTGAGTATGCTGAGTATTTCAGTTTGCATGCTTACTTTGCCTTTTTCTGCTTGAAAGCCTGCAAGCAAGTCCCCTGCTTGCATTTCCCTTCTAGATGTATGTGTGTGAAGGTGTGCCTATGTGTTTGTCTAGACCCTAGGTGTGTGTGGTTATTATCCCCTTTCTTCTCCTGTGTTTTTGTATGGGAGGTGTGCATGTTTTGATTACCTGTATGCCTTTGCCAGTCCTGACAATGAGGGCTTGGACCACCATCCAGAAGTCATGCCAGGGGTGGGGGGTGACGAATTTGAATTTGCGGAATGTGGATATCTGTAATCACAGTTTGTGCCTTTTTGGCTATGTGCTTTTGGAAGAAAAGACTACTGCCAACAATGAGGCCCAGGGATTTAGCTGAGTTTTCCAGGTGTATGTAATCCAGCTATTGTTGCACGAGTTCTATGAATTGGACAGATGTGTTCTTGGTGTGGTTCAGTTTCAGGTAGGCATTTAACATCCATGTTTGTATGGTAGGCAGGCATTCACAATGGTGAGTGATGCCCTGGGGGCCACTGAGCCCAAGGTACAGCTGAGTGTCATCAGCATACTGATTAATGGCTATGTTGGGGTAATTTAGGTGAAAGTCAGACTGGTAATCATGAAAGAGGCAATGTTGGTTGGTTTTGGCAAGTAGTTCGGTTGCAACAACAATCTCAAAAAACGTCCGGATGAACGGGAGGCTGGTGATGAGTCTGTAGTTTAATTGCTCTTCTGGATCAAGCAAGGGTTCTTTGAGAAGGCGTTGTATGAGACCTGTTGCGCTGAGCCTGTGAGTTGTTTAATGAGGGATGCCAGAGAAAGTGGCCCATGCAAGTGGTAGTTTTAAGGGAAGCAAGTGTGTCTGAAAAATTTTTAGGCGAGAGGAGTGAGCCAGTGATCAACGGATAGCTAGTCTCTGCTTTATGTTTAGGCACGATGTGACTTTTGATGATATCAATGGTGTTCATGAAGAAGGTATTGATTCCATTGCACTTGTCTTGTGATGCCGGGACTTCAGAGACAAGTGTGGGCTTGGTATAGTGCTTGACCCACTTCGAATAGTGTCTTTAAAAATAGCTTTGCTCCTATTA
Organism: Ambystoma mexicanum; assembly: GCF_040938575.1. NCBI lineage: Eukaryota > Metazoa > Chordata > Amphibia > Caudata > Ambystomatidae > Ambystoma > Ambystoma mexicanum. Next base: position 1,157,596,772 of record NC_090933.1, read on the forward strand.
GAGGCTGCCCCAATGGTGGAGGTGTAGAAAAGCACTTTAGCCTAAGACATTATGCATTTCCTCAGAGATTATGTGTTTGTGGTGGGTGCACAGGGATTACAGGTCTAGTGAACTTTTACCACTGCTTTTCAAGGTATTGCATCATGTTAGTTGGTGGTGAGCTCCGGTTTATACCAGGTTGATGACTTTTTGACATAAGCAGGTCTAAAGTGTAGGGGTGGTGGACATCCAGTAGTTCTGTAGCAAAGTGCTTAAATTAATCCAGAAGGGTTTAGGCATTCCCTCTGGAGGAGATTGTTTCAAAGCTTTTCTGTATTGTGTATAGCAAAACATTCCTGAACAAACTGCACTACAGGGTGTTTATCCTGGTATTTCTGGACAGTTGTGTATGTGATTTGGTAATTGAGACTGCAGTTGGTCTGTCCAGTCGAGGGCGATGGGTTTTAGCACAAGAGGTGCAGGAGGGAGATACAGATAAGGTCAAACATGTGGCCTTTGACATTCGTTGATAGAGTATGAACTTTTTAAGACCCATGTAGTCAGACACAGAGAATAGGAAGTCATGTAGGTGTTTGGCTAGTTGGGATTTATGGCCGTTGAAGTCTCAAACGAGGATGTTATTAGAGTAGAAGTCAGCTGCAGAGGAAAGAAAGGTGAAAAGATCACTGGCCTGTAAATATGGTGGAATGTAGCAGAGTTATTGCTTGAGATGGGAAAGCAGCATGAGAGGGAATCATAGCAGCTGTTTGCCAGACTCTGGATTACTATGCAGTGCCAGGTGATTTTATGGAGGACTGACACCTACCTCCAGTTTTTACAAGGTTGTTAGTATGTTGGACACTGTAGCCATGGGATACAAAGACATCAAAGGTGTAGGGGGAGGAGGCTGAAAGCCACATTTAGGTAATGGAAAGGTCGAGATTGTTGTTTGTTATGATATCTGGGATGTTAGAGGTGACTTCTGAGCAGGCTTTGATCATGGTAACTAGTCTGAGACAGCCATCGGCTCATGGGGAGGGGCCAAGTCTGTAATTGGCATGTCAGCCACTACGATTTTAATATAACACACAAGCAACTTGCTTTACCCATATCAAAGTTATATTGCTGTTTCCTTAAATTGAACTTAACATTAGCATACATTATTATATTTTACTGACGTTTTTTCATGTCTTTCTGACTTACATTTAAAAATAGGATCCGCCAATGCTCTCCAGAATACTGAACACAGAAAGAAGCCCTATATAGGTTATGCTTCACACATAGTAACTACCTTGTCATGATTAAATACGCCGTTCAACCAACCGAGTGAGATATTGAGAAGCCTGAAAGGGACATCTGTTCCAACCTGGTCCAGCAATTAACTGTAGCCCAACCTTTATATGTTGCTCAACTCAGACCAGCAAGATGTTTCAGGCACGAATAATGCTAGATTTCAGTCAAAAATGAAACCTAAACTTGTGAACTTACAAAGCATTGAAGAAGCAGCCAGGGAAACAACCTGCAATGACAAATAATTAAGTTATCAACATTCTCTAGGGAACATTAAAAACATGATATTTCACCCCTCAGAGAGCGTTCTCAGGGACATTCATACACACATAAACACGTACATAAGTGTGCTTGCACACGTGCACACACAAACACACTGCCATTGTCTATACTTGTGACAACGTTACAAGGACTCTCACAAATGAAGTAAAGACCTGTTTTACTAGAGAGTGCAAAGTGAATACTTGTTACTTCAACATGCTTTTTGGGAAGTAGTTGACACAAAACCAACTAGTGAGTAGAAAGGTAGTGGCTCACTTAAATAGGAAAGCACATGTCATTCCCTAATTAACTATTTTTTAAATGGATTGTGAGAGTGCACTTTAATTCCAATACCATCTAGAGACACGAGGACCCTCTAAGTACACACCACATACACTCAGACACATACACACACACACACCTTACATGTTAATTTCATATGATTTTGAAGGGAACATCGCATGGAGTACATAAAGGGAACATTTCAAGGGGTAAATGTGCATATCATTATTACGCATTCTGCTTTTACCTTCCAGTTTTTACCAGATAAATAAGCAGAAAACATAAGAGGCCGGAGCAAGACTAACTGGAGATCACACTGTCAGTAGCTCAGAATGCAGGTGTGAGTCGGGCGACGCTCACACTGTCAGTAGCTCAGAATGCAGGTATGAGTCAGGCGACGCTCACACTGTCAGTAGCTCAGAATGCAGGCATGAGTCGGGCGACGCTCACATTGTCAGGAGCTCAGAATGCAGGTATGAGTCGGGCGACTCTTGAGTAATGCTGAACACCCTATTGAGCAGATGAAGTGAGAGAATTTGCATTGATCAGCAATTGATAGACAGTAATCATCAACCTGTTAGTATTTTAAGTGAGACTCTACCGGGAAATGTGAGTAATATTTTTCCATGCATTTTGCTGATGGTTCTTATGAAGCTCTTTTTAGTATCATGGTGCATATAGAGATATATAGTTGACAGTTTAGGGGTTATTTTGCAAACTGGGAGCTAAAAGCTTTGCAAGTGAAGATGTCAAAGACGTGATTGTGTAATATACAAGTCATATTAAGGATATGGAACTGAGTTATACATACTTTGACCTCTGTGTCCGGGTCAGGAATCTCACGAGGCTTTAATTATGCTTCATGTGGCTGTCAAATGTCCCAGGCCATGAGGATCTCGAGCAGTTGATTACCTGCCCCTCGCCTCTGATCTTCGAAGGTCGCTCCCTCTTCCGCAGGAATTGACCTCCAGCACTCTTATGTCTTGACGGACATATCATTTCAGATTGCTTTGGCACTTCATCTTCTAACCTCTGTCTGACTACCTGCTATTTCAGAAAAATGACAAGACCTTTTACTTTCATCACCTTTTTCAAATGCTTATTATATGCTTAAGATTCCCATTCGGATGGATTGTTTCTAAATGCTGTACGTGCTGTCTTCGTCTCATATTTGATCAGGTATAACTTTCTAGCCAATGTGTGTGCAGGGATAACAAATAAATAAAAAAGATATATTTAAATGTGATTGTAGGGAAAAAAGTAGAGGGCAGTGTAACAATGATGACCTCCAGTACTTCAGGTAGGTTCTTAGTCTCTTTACTGTCCTTGTCCTGCACTTCTCCACAAGACACGGGGATGGTAGGAGACACAAGATCACAACGGAAAAACCGGCTCACCCCCACACCCATCTTCTCTTCTCACAGCTTCTCTCTTTCTCACCAACCGCCAACCAGCAGAACACTTCCACCACAACATTCCACAAGCATATGACCTCACAGACACTGCTACTCAGTAAGCCACATTACTACAGGCAGCTATCATTTGGTTAGGATAAAACTGGTTTGTGTGCCTAACTGGCGAATTGTATCTGGGTGGTTGGCAATAGTCGTCTCCTCCAATTAGATGGATATTTGTAGAAAACCAACGTGACAAGGGTTCTGTGCAAGGGTTCAAGAATCATGGAGGTCAGACTCAAGGGGAATGAGGGCGAAAAATAAGAGATCAAGAATTATCATTCAAAGTGACTCAATGTCACATTCCCAATTAGGGGATAACAGGGCACACAAGCCACAATAAACATACACCAAAGTTTTAACAAGACTACTGGAAGAAAAGGCCAACCATTGAAGTCTTGTCTATCGTCAATGATATGATATGATATGATTTGATATGGTAAGTCATTTATGACGCGCCTGTATACAAGTGGTTTGTTGGCATGACCAGACAAGGGAGGGAAGAGAGATGGAGGACAAGACAAACGATCTTACTGGGCCTTGTGTCATTCAGCTTGTGCAAGTGCAAGAAACGAGAAATGCAAGGGGCAAGGGATGGGGAAGTGCAAGGGAGAGGGGAGGGGTAACAGGGCTGCATGGCTCTGGGTAGTGCACATAGAACAAGGGACTGTAGGGATAACATTACAGCCCCTAAGTGAGTGGTAGGCTTGGAGGCAGTGCAAGGGTGACTGATCAAGAAAGAGCCTGGTCCCAATGAGACTCTGAGGGAAGCCAAGCAACCAGTCGGTACAGCGGACAGGTAGGCCAGCAGGCGAGGGAGAGAAAGAAAGCAGAGGAGAAGAGGAACGTTTTGAGCTGCTTCTGGAACTTCAGGTGGTCTTGCTCAAGTTTAAGAGGGGCAGGGAAGCCATTCCAGAGGGAGGCACCTGCAGAGGAGAGAGATCTACCCCCACTCTCTGCCTGGAAAAGCATCTAACCCTTAGAGAATTGGAGGTAGCTGAACAAAGGGCTCGAGAATGAAGATATTTTGGTAGTGAACGTTGGATATAGTGTTGGCCCTGGCCCCAGAAAGCTGTGTGGACAATGCAAAGGGTCTTGATCTTGACCTTGCAGCCACCGGGAGCCAGTGGAGAGATTTCAGGGCTGGAGAGATACTATCCCTGGCCATGAGGCCAAGACTAAGTCTTGCAGGACTGTTCTGGATTAGGTGAAGAGGGAGGAGAGTAGAGGAATGTAGTTTGAGAAAGAGGCTGTTGCAGTAGCCCAGCCTAGAGAAAACCAGGGCTCTGGAGACAGTGAGATTCTGGGGGAAAGTGAGAAAGGGAGAGTCCATTTGAGGAGGGGCAGCTGAAAGTGGGACTTCTTTGCGACGTACGAGATGCGAGGAGAGAAAGAGAAAGTGAAGTCGAAGATGACACCAAGGTTTTTTGCCTGGCAGGAAGGCAAAGGAAGCAGGCCCACGATGGGTGGCCAAAGTGAGAGAGGGAAAGCAGGGGCAGAGGTCCCAATTAGAAGGATCTCCACCTTACTGGCTGTTAGGCAAAGTTTGCATGCAATACCCTCTGAGACCACTACACCCAACTTTGACTACAGGTGTAAGCAAAACCATCCTTTGGTATAAGTCTGTACCACACAGTTTTTGGTAGTGAACTGAGGAGTCAGGATTATCTCAAGAGGGAATTTGAGCTTGTAATGAGGTTACAAAGAGGTCTACAGTTACAAGTATTCAAATAGACACTTACACTCAAGGTTTCTTGGTAAAACACTTAATAATTTATTACACAGTCAGTTAGAAAACATTCACTAAAAGGAGGCAATCAATATCACACAAAAATATACTACAGTACTTCACACTTTCAGGTTCTGAGGCATTTAAACTACTTTGAAGGAGGAGAAAAATGGCATTCAGAGCATTTGAAGTAGGAGCAAAAAGGCATAAGTTAATAAAACAAATAGTAGAGATAATCTTAAACAGTGCAAATAGTTTGAGTTCACCAGAGGAGTTGTTCCAATGCAATAGGTAGGCCAAAGTCAATGGGCTAGAGTCTTGAGTAAGTAAAAACGGTTCTGGTATTTAAACGGAAAAGTCTTTGCCACGATTCTCAGAAGTAGTTCATAGAAGAAAGATTCATATGTCGGGTCACAAGTTGACTAGGCCTACAAGTTGCCAAAGTTTCACGCACTTTCGCAGTGAGAGGTAAGTTCTCTTGGTTGGGTTTTCACAGTACCTTAGAATGAAGAAACAGATGCTGCTGAAGACTTCTGTTCCTGGCAGTTCCTGCAGATCTCGCTGTTCCTGAGCCTCATTTGTGGGGACAAGAGGGAATATGTTGGGGACTCCTGCACTGCACGGGGAACTGCCAATTATTTGATTCTGGTAGCTGTCTTCAAGCACACAAACTGAAGTCCTTCTCCCTGGCTGTTCGGTTTCCTGCAGCACTCAGAGGAAAATACAACCAGCTCCGAGAATGGTGTCGAGGTGGCTTACGAGTTGATTGGTCCCACTAACTCAAAGGAAGAAGTCACCATTGAAGGGTATCACTGTCGAGATGAACTTGGTGATTCAGACCTGCAGCAGGGCTTCACCGGGCAAACCAAAGGTCCAGGAGTTGCAGCAGCCATCCTCTTCCAGCTCGTCTTTGGTTCTTTCGTTCCAGTGGTCAACTCTGCCTTCCAAGGCAAGAGAATCCCCTTTTAAACAGTTTTCTCCCATTCATTCCATCCTAGCTGCCACTCACCGAACAGGGTGGCTGTCCTTGCCGGACAGTCAGTCAGCCAATCACGCCAGAGTGCATTTGGGTCTCCTAGGAGACTAAGCACAGGGAGATTCGGGCACCTCCCTCACTTACTGCCCACCCAGACACTCAGGCGCCAAAGGCGGTCTTCAGTCCTGAAGCCCGCAAAAGGCGTAGGAACAAAGGGACCAAACCTGGTTTGGTGCACAGAGACAAACTCTAGAAGGACCTTTCCAAAAATTAATGGTGAAAAAAGAAGACCGGGACCCGTTTAAACAAAGGAGGCTCAGATGCAATCTTAAAAAACATGGCTCCCGCGATTTAAGGCTACCGGTGTTCGTAGTTGGTAGTTTGTTGTAAAACCACTGCCACCAGCCATTTTGAGTGGAAAGTGTAGCATTTGACTGCTGCATGAGTTTCTAGACATTGGGGATACTTGGTAACCCCTCCAGCACTCTATTGTAAGTTCGGGGGTGCTGGATCTAGGAATTTTAAAAGACTAGTAAAGTCAATTTAATGTTACTTTCTATGGGAAACAATAGTTTATCCCAGAGAAGGTATTTAAACCTAGGGACAGCCTAAAAAAGCTTCCCTGTGTCACTGCGCTGAGGGTGATGTGTGACACACATGAAAAGATGATGCCTATGGAGTTGTCTAAAACTGCATAATCAAAGAACACAAGAGTAAAACACACATCAAAATACATGAGAGAGTGGGAAAAAAGGCTCACACTCTCTCCAGGAAAAAACAATCAAGTCCTCAAAATCCAGCAAAGTTGCTGGGGGTCTCTAAGGTGAAGGGATTTAGCACATTTATGAGAATTCTCCCTAAAACTCACCCCCCCTCCCCCAATCTAAGGAACAGGAGGATATAATCCACCCCTGGATAAATCTCCTTACTCAGTCGGTCATACATTCTGGAGAGACCATCAGCATTTTTGTGATTACACCCTGACCTGTGTTCAATGGTAAAATCAAACCCCTGTAGGCTGATTGACCATCTTAACAATTTAGGATTTTCCCCTTTCATCTGGATTAACCATCTCAAGGGTTGGTGGTCTGTCTGAAACACAAAAGTAGATCCATACACGTATGGTCTAATCGTTTTCAGAGACCACACAATGGCAAAACACTCATGTTCTATGGTTGCCCACCTTGTCTCAGGTTCCTTCAGCTTCCTACTGATAAAGCAGATTGTGTTTTCCCTACCTTTCTCACCCAGCTGACTCAGCACTGCACCTATACCTGTATTGGAAGCATCTGTTTGCACAATGAAGGTTTGGCTGTAGTCAGGTGCTCTTAAGACTGGAGCTTGACAAAGGGCTTTCTTAAGTCCTTCAAATGCCTTAGTGCACTCCTCATTCCACCTGGCCTTCTTGGGGAATTTGGGTTGGGTGACTACATTCAAGGGACAAGCTATGGACCCATAGTTCTCTATGAAGTTCCTATAGTAACCAGTGAGACCTAAGAAGGCTCTCACTTGGGTTTGAGTAGTAGGGATGGCCCATTTTTGTACAGATTGTACTTAACTGGGCAATGGCCTTATTTCACCTTCTCCTACCTCATGTCCAAGGTAGACCACTTTGCTCTGACCAATTTGACATTTACTTGCCTTTATGGTCAGATGGGCCTTCTCAAGAGCCTGCAAAACATATACTAAGTGGTCAACATGTTCTTTCCAAAGAGGGCTGAACACAGCACTGTCATCCAAGTATGCCATGTAAAAGTCCTCCATCCCATTCAGAACTTGATTAACCATTATTTGGAACTAAGCAAGTGCATTCTTTAATCCAAAAGGCATTACTTTAAACTGGTAGAGGCCTGCTGGGGTTGAAAATGCAGTTGTCTCCTTGGCATGGTCTGTCAGGGATATTTGCCAATAGCCTGATTTTAGTTCAAATGTACTAATGTACTTGGCTGAACCACGTTTGTCCACCAGCTCATCAGTCCTAGGTAAAGGATGGGCATCAGTCTTTGTGACTGCATTTAGAGCTCTACAGTCCACAGAATCTCAACTCCTTGTATACTGCCTTTGGCAATAGTATAACTGGACTAGACCATGGACTTGTAGATGGCTCTATTACCCGAGATCAAGCATCTTGTTCACCTCTTCCTTTATGTGGGTTCTTACATGATCTGACATCCTATAACCTTTGCTTTTAACAGGTAAACAGTCACCAGTGAGAATATCATGCTGGCCCTAAGGGGTCAAGCCTGGTGATAATGAAAACAGGGAGGCAAACTGATTTAACAGAAACTTTCACTCTTGTTGTTCCAGTGTCAGATTAGAAGAGAGATTATCTCCTTCTATCTTTTCATCTAAAGGTTGTCCCCGGAGGAGATCAGGTAGGGGTTCACTCTCCTCCTCCTCCTGAGCTGAAGCTAGAAGCAAAGCTCCCACTTCTGGTCTGAGACATAGGTTTTTAGAAGGTTGGTGTGAAAGACACCTAAAGGGCCTCCTTAGGATTGCCTAAGTCCATCCAAGTTTTCCCACAACCTTGAAGGGTCCAATCCATGTGTCCTGTAAGGTCCTCTGCCTTGTAGGTACCACAACTATAACTTGCTGGTCTTGATTAAACTCAACCATGTTTGCCTTCTGGTCATGCCAATGCTTCACCAGAGCCTGACCAGCTTTCAAGTTATCAGATGCTTATGTCATCATGTGTGTCGTTCTTCTCCGGAGACCGAGCACAACGTCAGTGGCTCTCACTGGCTTGGAGGAAGGAGCACTCTCCAACCCATCCTTAATTAGGGCCAATGGACCTCTAACCAGATGACCATAGAGAAGCTCAAAGGGACTAAATCCAAATCCCTCCTGAGGGACTTCTCTTTAAGCACATAGAAGGCATGGCAGTAGAAGGTCCCACTTTCTTCTAAGGGGTTCCTCTAAAGCACCTATCATGCTCTTCATAGTTAAATTAGACCTCTCTACCAACCCATTTGTCTGGCGATGGTAGGCAGTTGAGATCTTGTAAGTCACTCCACAGTTCTTCCACATGTCCTGCATGTAGTGGGACATAAAGTTTGATCTCTTGTTAGAGATGACCTCCTTAGGTAAACCTACCCTGGTAAAGATACCAAGTAGGGCCTTAGCAACAGTCTGAGCTGTAACAGTCCTCATAGGTATGGATTCTGGGTACCTAGTAGCATGGTCTAATACAACCAATATAAATCGATTGCCTGAAGAGATTGGAGGGTGTAAGGGACCAACAATGTAGATTCCTACCCTCGCAGAAGGGACTCCCACCACTGGGAGTGGCACCAATGTTGCCACATTCTTGGCTCAACTCTTGCCAGATGTCTGACAAGTGTGGCAGCTCCTACAGAATGTATCTACATCAGACCCTAACTTAGGCCAGTAGAAATACAGAGACAGCCTTTCCTTGGTCTTCTTAAAGCTTAAGTGACCAGCCAAAGGAATCTCATGGGCTAATTGTAGGAACTGTTGTCTTATCTCTAGAGGGACTACAGGTCTTCTGTAGTCCCCTGGCATAGACCCAGTTGGTTCACTGTAGAAGAGGCCATCTTCCCAGTACAACCTGTGATTCCCTGGCTCTTGCCCGTCCAGCTGGGAAGCTGCCTGTTGGCAAAGTCTTTCAAGAGTAGGACACTCTCTTTGACCTCTGCTGATGTCTGCCCTACAGGGGCCACCCTTTGCCAGTAAAGGCTGCAGCTCAGGATAGTCTTTAGGATCAAGATCTCCAACAGGGGGAAGGTCTTCTTCCAGCTCTGAATCTTCAGCAGCTGATTCAACCTTTCCTGGTTGTTCCTCACACTCAGCCTCAGCTGTGGAGTAGTCACAGGTGTGACCTTGGACAGTCCTCTCAGCGATGTCCTTGTTGAAAGCCCAGGAGTGCTCTCCTGCTTTTTCTTTGAGACCTTGGGTTTCCCCTTTGTCTCTTTCTTCTTAGAAATAGCAGTTAGCAGTTCCTGTGGGCTGGGTGTTATAGTTTCCTCTGTAACATCCTCTGGAGAGTCACTTAAGGTACTCTCTCTGGCCTTCCTTGTCTGTTCCTGTTTCCTCTCACTGGGGGGCATGGGGTGCTTGATACAACTGCAAGTGTTGCTAAGTCATCCCCCACTAGGACTCTACAAGACACCTCACTCTGCACACTAACAGGTATTCTGACAGTCATGTTGTTGCACTGGATGAGAGCTGGTAATCTTGGAAGCATTTGAACAGGGCCTCCAGCAAACTTAGTGAGACATTTGGGTGCCTTAGCAACATCCTCAGGTTTGAAAAAAGATTCATCCACCACTGTAATGCTGGCCCCAGTGTCTCTAACTGCAGAGGTCTCCTGACCATTTACAAGTACACTGTCTTTATAATATTCTTTTGTGTTATCTGAAAATGAATTATAGACATCTGAATTCAGCTGTTCCCACAGACCCAGGGACACTAAAGAAACACTGGCAGAGACTCCAATGGGGTCTTCAGCCAGTAGTTGAAAGTTTCCACTTGCCATTTGTACTTCTCCCTCTGGGGAAAAGGCTAAGGAGGCAGTGTGGACCCCTGAAGGTTTACCCTTGCATCTGGGATCCCCTTTCACATGGTCAGTAGACCCACAAGCATAACATTTTCCAAATGTTCCAAATGTTTTGACAAATGGGGGTTTCTGCTGACCTCCCTCTGTTTTAGCACCAGAGGTTTCACTAGCCTATTTGGTTTCCCTTGTGGCTTACCCTTTTTCTGTTTGGGGCCCGCTTTTGGATTGTAGGTATTAAAATTCTCTTTGCTATCTTTCTTCTGCTGCTTCCCTTCACCCTGTTTCCGAGTTACCGCAGAATCCCTGTGAGTAGCCCTGTTGGCAACCCATAGGTCAGCAGCTTTGGCTAGTTTCTTTGGATCAATTTCCTTAGAGTCAGCCAAGTGCTGTCTCAGCTCAGGAGAGCAGGCATCAAAAATAGATTCTAACAAAAATAGATTTCTCATTCCTTCAAAAGTGTTAACTCTGTAACCCTTTACCCAACAATCTACGTTCTTCAAACATTCACACAACCAGGTAGCCCAAGGGGTACCATCATGCTTTTTGAGGTTGCTAAACCTCTTAAGGTACTGAGAAGGAGTTTTCCAAAATCTAGGTAATCAAAGGCAACTTCACATTTTCATACTCCAATCTTTCAAGTTCCCCCGCCTCCATTACAGCATCAGTTGCAACCTGGAGGAGCCTAGACAAAAGCCAAGGAATCAACTGATTCCCTGTGAAACACTGAATCCCATAGCTATACTCAAAAGCAGCCAAACAATCCAAAATATCAAGCTTCACCTCATACATACTCACAGCTTCCTTAGGCATGCAAGGTCTCTTAGGACTGGAAGACCTAGAAGACTCTGGGATAGAACCAATTTCAAGAGACAATTTCTTCATTTCAAGAGCATGATACATTTCCATTTCTCTGAGTTTGATTTATTGTTGTTTACTTTCAGTTTGCATTCAGAGCCTTTTGAACTCTAACTCAAGTCTCATTTTTTCAAGAGAGACACATACTGAACTCAGAACTGGACCTGGTAGGTCCCTGTGGCTAACGGTTGAGGCCAAAGAGCTTGTTGAGGTGCAGAGGGGCTCACATCCTGGGACTCCTCTAACACTTCTTGCTTATCAATAACATTAGAGTTAGACTCTGAATCATGATGATCCTCATCAACATTTCCCACATTTGCTGAAGGAGTAGGTGTAACAGACCTACTTCACAGACTTTGAAATTCCAACAATCTTTCAATCAATTCATTTTTCTTTACTTTAACAAGGAGGTTCCTTACCTTACACATTTCCTTCAGTTGATCTACTGTTAAAATGATCAGGGCCTCTTGTCTGTAGTTATCCATATAAGGCATGATCAAATTGCTTTTCTAGTGGTGCTTAGCCTTGTGAAGGTTATTATTTGAACAAAAGTAAAGCAGAAATATCAATGTAACAACTCTACAATTTATCCTCACCGCCTGCCACCAGTGTTAGGCAAAGTTTACACGCAGTACCCTCTGGGACCACTAAACACTACTATGACTACAGGTGTAATCAAAACTAACCTTTGGTATAAGTCTGTACCACACAGTTTTTGGTAGCGAGCTGAGCATCCAGGCTTATCTCAAGAGGGAATGTGAATTTGTAACTTGTACCGCCTGACTACGGCATCACGCGCTGTGACCGCACCTCTGTCCAAGCCAGAGGCGGCGGCGTGGCCTTCATCCACAAAAACTCTCTTGACCTAAGAGTGGTACCCGACTCCAAACTCGAATCAGCTGAACTGCTGTCAATCAAATTGTCACTAACGCCCAACCAAACGGCCACCCTTCACCTTATCTATAGGCCCCCAGGTCCGGCACCTACCTTCGTCAGTGAAATTTCTACTCTCCTCCTTGACAAAACTAAAAACAACTCACAAACAATCATCCTAAGTGACCTCAACTTAGGTCGTGGTGACCCTAAAGATCCCGTGGCAATTGATCTGGAGAATGTTCTAACAGATCTCGGCCTCACCCTGTACATCCAAGAACCAACCCATATCAAAGGCAGGACCATTGATTGATTAGCCAGCTCCAACTGCAACAATCAGGTCCTCAACAACTCCCCTTGCTTATGGTCTGACCATCACATCATAACTTTTAACATTGAAGCTACCCCGCGGGCCCCGACACAGATAGCCCCAGCACTCCCCACTCGTAGTAAAAAAAAACATAACTAAGGAACAACACCTCCCACTGCTACTTCCTTCCCTCAACGCGGCTACCAACTCATGTTCTGATCCCACCTCCCTAGCAGACACCTATAACAAAACTATGCTCACGGCGATAGACTCTATAGCACCCATCAAACCTAGGAAGGCCAAACCACGAGCACATCTTAACTCATGGTTCACTCCACAGCTAAGAATCCTCCGCAAAGCTAAGCGCTGTGCGGAAAATCGCTGGAAAAGCCACCTGTCTGATGAGCATAAAGATGGCTTCCTTCTTGCCTCCCTTACCTACAAAGATGCCATCATCACTGCTAAAAAAGAATCGCTTAACAATCATATTTTGCAAGCCGATTCTAACTCCAAGGAACTCTTTAGAATCCTAAAAAAGCTCGAAACCCCAGTCTCCCCGCCTGACACATGCACGAAAGATAGTAATTGGTGTGCTAACATTCAAGCAGCCTTACTAAATAAAATGTCCATGCTTCAATCCAAAATTAAAGACAAGCAGGATAGCCTGAAGCTTGACAACCGCGAACTCTCCCCAGCTAGGTCCCTCCGGTCAGACATTGCTAACACCATACCTTTCTCCTTCTCACCCCTCACTGTTACTGAGGTAGAAAATATCATCCTGAGAATTAAACCATCCAACTGCCAAGGTGACCCTTGCCCAGCTCCCATCATTAAGGACTCTGCCCATGATCTAGCTCCATTCATTACGGCCTTCATCAACTCCTCCTTTAAAACAGGTATTGTCCCGGACAACCTTAAGGACGCGTGGGTGATCCCGTTACTCAAAAAACCTTACCTTGACCCAAGTATACCTACGAACTTCCGACCGATCACCACAGTACCGTTTTTGCTTAAGATACTGGACCGCGCAGCTTACATTCAGATCCAAAACTACTTGGAATCCAACAATCTGCCAGATCTATGACAATCCGGATTTTGGCCCAGACACGGGACCGAAACTGCTGTAATAGACCTAAAAACCCAGATCGAAGTATTGAAGGACAAGGGCAAATTAGCAATGCTATTACTCCTCAACCTCTCCGCCGCATTTGATTTGGTCAACCACCAGATCCTTTGCAGGCACCTCCACTCTGCTGCCTACTTCTCCTCCTCCGCTGCGGCCTGGATCAAATCTTTTTTGAGCAACAGATCCATGAGGGTCTTTGCACCATCCGCAGCCGCAGACCCCTCCCCTATACATTGCGGCGTACCTCAGGGTTCTTGCATGTCACCTACACTTTACAACATATTTACGAAACCACTCTTTGATGTGCTTGACTATCTGGGTGTCTCCTACACTAACTATGCGGATGACACCCAGATACTCATTCCCATCTCAGGTGATTATCTAGCTGACACCAAGGCCATCAATGACGTTCACCTGGTCATCCAAGCCTGGATGGCCCAACACCAGCTATGTCTAAATGACGATAAGACGGAGCTCCTTATCCTGGGTACCGCACAATGCGTGAGCAAACTGGAGCCGTCCTATCAGTCATTCACCATAGATGGTAATACCATACAAGTCTCAAAAGACACCAAAACGTTAGGCTTTTACTTTGACTCCACCCTATCCTCATCCAGACAAATAAATGCAGTTAGGTCTGCCTCTGCTTACACGTGCAAACTTATTGCAGCCTGCAGACCGTTTCTTACCACCCCTAACAGTGTCACACTAGCTAGAACCCTCATTATGGCAAACATTGATTATTGCAGTGCTCTTTACTTAGGTACCAGCCAAGAGAATTTGAGCAAACTCCAAACCACCCAGAATAATGCCATTCGAGCGGCCTTGAACATCCCCCGCAAGCACCACATTTTAGAAGCCAGAACCAACTTAAAGTGGTTACCTGTCAAACAGAGAATCTCCTTAAAAACACTTGCCCTAACGCACAAATGCCTGGCCAACAAAGCCCCGATCTATATCTGTAGTCGGTTATCTCGCCACTCTACCGCCCGACCACTAAGAACTGCCCAGACTCATTGTCTATCGATCCCTAGGTTTAAGCTTCAAAAAGCGGGGGGCACCAGCTTCCCTGTCCTAGCCTCTAAACTATGGAACACCCTCCCTGCCACTATCAGAGCTGAAGATTCTTTCAACACCTTTAAGACCAAAACCAAATCTTGGCTCTTTGATCAGCAATAAGACATGCTCTGCGTCTGTCTCACATACTCTGGTCCGCTTCCTCTGATACTATTTCTGGCCTGCTACCGCTGTACTGTTACTGTACACCCTAGGGTATATCCTCTGTTATTCCTAGTGGCACTGTAATCTTTGTAATATATGTAATTAGAAAGATGGTTAATATGCTGTTACTGTAAATTTTGTAATGTAATTTATTGTCTGTATTTCTTTTTCTGCAACTTTGTACAAATTGCGCCCTGATGCCCCCGGGCCTGATGGTTTGCACGTTATAAATAAACAAAATACAAATACAAATACAAATAAATGAGGTTACACAAAGGTCTACAGTTACAAGTATTCAAATAGACACTTAAAGTGAAGGTTTCTTGGTAAAATACTTTTAAATTTATTATGCAGTCAGTTAGAAAACATTCACTAAAAGGAGGCAATCAATATCACACAGAAATATACTACAGTACTTCACTATCTGGTTCTGAGACATTTAAACTACTTTGAAGGAGGAGCAACATGGCATTCAGAGCATTTGAAGTAAGAGCAAAAAGGCATAAATTAATAAAACAAATAGTAGAGATACTCTTAAACAGTGCAAATAGTTTGAATACACCAGAGGAGTTGTTCCAGTGCAATAGGTAAGCCAAAGTCAATGGGCTAGTGTCTTGTATAAGTAAAAACGGTTCTGGTATTTAAACGGAAAATTGTTTGCCACGGTTCTCAGAAGTAGTTCATAGAAGAAAGATTCATATGTCGGGTCACAAGCTGACTAGGCCTGCAAGTTGCCAAAGTTTCACACACTTTCGCAGTGAGAGGTAAATTCTCTCAGTCGGGTTTTCACAGTACCTTAGATTGAAGAAAAATATGCAGCTGAAGACTTCTGTTCCTGGCAGTTCCTGCAGATCTCGCTGTTCCTGAACCTCAGTCATGGGTACAAGAGGGAGGACCTCAGGGGGCTCCTGCACTGCACGGGGACTGGTCACAAAGCTGGCCAACTGGCAATTCTTCGATTCCGGTAGCTGTCTTCAAGCACACAAACTGGTGTTCTTCTCCTTGGCTATTCGGTTTCCTGCAGCACTCTGAGGAAAATACAACCAGCTCTGAGAATGGTGTCCAGGTGGCTTATGAGTTGATTGGTCCCGCCAACTCAAAGGAAGAAGTCATCCTTGAAGGGCTTCTCTGTCGAGATGCACTTGGTGATTCGGACCTGCAGCAGGACTTCACCGGAAAAACCAATGATCCAGAAGTTGCAGCAGCTGTCCTCTTCCAGCTCGTTTTTGGTTCTTTCTTTCCAGTGGTCGACTCTGCTTTCCAAGCCAAGAGACTCGCCTTTTCAACAGTTTTCTCCCATTTATTCTAGCCTAGCTACCACTCACCCAGCAGGGTGGCTGTCCTTGCCGGACAGTCAGCCAGCCAATCATGCCAGAGTGCATTTGGGTCTCCTAGAAGACTAAGCACAGGGAGTTCCTGCCAACCCCAGACACTCAGGCGCCAGAGGCTGTCTTCAGTACTGAAGCCTGCCAAAGGCATAGGAGCAAAGGGACCAACTCTGGTTTAGCACGCAGAGACAAACTCTAGAAGGACCTTTCCAAAATGAAACGGCGAAAAAAGAAGACTGGGACCCGTTTGAACAAAGGAGGCTCAGACGCCATCTTGAAAAACATGGCTCCCGCGATTTAACGCTACCGGTGTTCGCGGTTGGGAAAATTCATGGTAGTTCATTGTAAAACCACTGCCACCAGCCATTTCGAGAGGAAAGGGTAGCATTTGACTGCTACATGAGTTTCTAGACATAGGGGACAGTAGGTAACCCCTCCAGTACTCTATTGTAAGTGTGTGCTGGGTCTAGGAATTTAAAAAGACTAGTAAAGTCAATTTAACTTTACTTTCTCTGGGAAACAGTAGTTTATCCCAGAGAAGGTATTTAAACCTTGGGACAACCTAACAAGGCTTCCCTGTGTCACCGCACTGAGGGTGCTGTGGGACACAAATAAAAAAGATGATGCCTATGGAGTTGTCTAATAATCAAAGGATACAAGAGTAAAACACACATCAAAATACATGAGAGAGTGGGAAAAAAGTCTCACACTCTCTCCAGGAAACAAAATCAAGTCCTCAAAATCCAGCAAAGTTGCTGGGGGTTTCTAAGGTGAAGGGAATTAGCACATTTATCAGAATTCTCCCTAACACTGGCATTTAGGCAGAGATGGTTGGAGGCGCACAATCCTGAATCATGGATACACAGTCAGGAATGAGCGAGAGAGGAGAGGAGGCTGAGGGAAGCCTGAAAGAAAGCTGAATGTCATATGCAAAACACTAAAAGTTAGAGGAGAAGGTAGATATCATGTGGGCAAAAGGTGGCAAGTAGAGGTTGAAAAATCAGTGTGAGAGGATAGAGCCCTGGGGAATGCCACAGGAAGAGAGAGAGGTGGCAGAGAGAAAGAGGCCAAGTTGGACCTGGGAGGGGTGGTCCAAGACGAAGGAAGTCAGCCACTTCAGGGCCTGATACATTATGCTCAAGTTCTCATGGAGTCAATTGATCAAGATGGCATGGTTGTCCGTGTCGAAACCAGAGGAAAGATCAAGGAGGATGTGGACAGAAGGAATGCTTGAATCAAGATTAGAGAGCAGATCTTCACGGGTGTTCAAGAGAGCAGTTTCCGTGCCTCTGGCTGTTCTGAAGCTAGATCGATGGTCATGGAGACAACCAACAAATTAATTGTGGACAGCAAGCTGGGAAATGGCTAGCTTTTCCAAGAGTTTGCCCAGGAAATGGGTGATGGTGATTGGGTGATAGTTTGCCGGGCGGTAGGATTGGCACATGGCTTCTTGAGGAGGGGGTGCACAAGGGAGTGCTTAAGGGGAGAAAGGTCCACGTTCCAGTGGTGAAAGAGGGATTACTGAAATCGGCCAAGGCTGGAGCGATATGGTCCTTGATGGTTTTGGGCGGCAGGAGAGAACATGTTTGGACGACGCTTTCATGGATAAGACTTGTCTAGAAACCTCGCCAGGTGTTGTCAGAGAGAAAGGGAAGAAAGAAGGAGGAGAGGCAGAGATGGCCAAAGCGGGGCCGAGAGAGGAAGAAGAGATAGAGGACAGGATGCCCTGAGTTTAAGTGGAGAGTTGAGAGGCCAGAGCCGTACAGAGGGCCTGGTATGGAACAGGAGAGGTAGAGGCTGCAACAGGATTGGCCAGTTCCTTGCAGATTTTAAAGTGTTGGGCTGTTTTGTTTGAAGTCGCAGAGATGCATGCTTGAATGTGTGATCTCTCCTTGGACAGGACAGAGGCTCTGTATGGCCTTTGGAGCAGGCAGCAGACCAGTTTGTTAGAGGATGCACCCAAATCCCTCTACTTCCTCTCAGCAACCCTGCACTTGCGTTTCAGGATGGCGAGTACAGGATCATACCAAGAGTTGCACTTCGAGGTAGGCTTCAGCTGTATCCTCATGACAGGGCAAGGATGTCCAGAGTGTTGGAAATAGAACGTTGCAGATTAGAAAGGACTGTGTCGGGGTGGGAGTAAGCCACAGGAGTGGGAGGAGCAGAGAAAGTAGAGGCAAAGGCATCCACTGACACTTGATTCATGAGCTGAATTACAGAGAAGGTAGGTGGCAGTGCTGGGGGGGCTCTGCCTGAGGGATAGAGAGATTCAGAGAAGATGAGAGTAGAAAGTGATGAGAGGGTTAGAGAGGGGGATGTCTGAGATGATGAGAACATCCAAAGTATGTCCGGCAGAGTGTGTCGGCCAGAGGGCAGAATGGAAACAGAGAGAGTGACACAAATGTTGCAGAAAAGCCCAGAGGACGGATGAGAAACATCCAGGTGGATGTTGAGATCTCTGAGGAGGAGAAGTTGAAAATATGCGTCAAAGAGAGAAGAGGAGAGGTTGGGCCATTTAGAGAGGAAGAGTGCAACCTGGCCAGGTGTCCGGTAGATGGTGGCCACAGTTAGAGAGAGGCCAGGAGAGATAGAGAGTCTGCATACAAGGCATTGAAAGGAGTAGGCTTACGTAGGGATGACAGAGGTTGGGACCCACTCTGGAAAGATCAGGGCTACTCCACCTCTAGATCGGTTGGTCTAGGATCGGAGAGTATCATGCATCCCACAGGGAGGAGCGTGTCAAATCTTGTGACAGAACTGGCTTTAAACCATGTCTGAGTGAGAGCAAGGAAATTGAGGCTGAGTTCTTCGAGGAGGTGACAGATGTCAGACGAGTGTTTGACAGCAGAACGAGAGTTGAGAGTAGCGACGTGGGGCAGGTTGCCACATTTGAAAGACATCCATGGAGGGGTACAGGCTTGAGGTACACCATGCGGAGGTGGTAGAGGGGCCCAATGGTGGACGGAAGAGGAAGATGAGGATGCCAGGGAGGTAGCGGTATGAGTAGCAGGAGAAGGGAGGATGTTGATAAGACATGGGAAACACCTATAAAAAAGGAGGAGATCGGGGTAAGAGCATTGAACCAAAATGGTGCCATTCAGATAGACATTAATGATGGTCTTGGATGAGTGGAAATGGGCCAAGAGGACCTCTGACCTAGTGCCACTGTTAATGGGAGAGGAGGAGAAAGAAGAAAGCAATAAGATGCTTGAATGATTTTATTGTTGCTGGTTTCTTCAATATCTTGAGATCTACTTCAAAAAACATCAGGGGTAATCTGTTGCAAAATTTTGGACCACATTCGGCAGATGCCTTTCCTCTTTGGCACATTCTGAAACTTATGATGGCTGGTGGTCGTAGCCTCATAATTTCAATAACAAGCAATATGCTTATATTAAAATACATTGAAGCATATTTCCATAACAGATGCAGCTTATAGAAGCAATACATTGGAGATTATGGCTATAGCAGATGCTGCTTCTACATGTAATACCATGAAGACTATTTCCATAACAGATAGACTGTATCCAAGTGTATGGTTTAGAATCACACAGGTTTTTCAACATGTGTGTAGTTGCTAAGACCACCAGAGCAGACCTACATTGGTAAAATAATATTTTAAGGTTGTGTGGGATGGGTGTGTGGTTTTGTGTAGGTGTGTGGTGTGTGTCAATGTGTGTTTGTCTGTGTCTGCATGCATATGTGTATCCCTTTCCATACCCTGAGATTCTCGCTGCATCTGTGCTGAGATGGATTTCTAGAATCTGGCCTGATGGACAGATTTTAGTAGGCCATCCTAATTATAGTGAACAGAAAACTCTGAGAGGATAGCCAAAATCCAATCAACGTAGAAATGGAAAGCAGTCAGGGCTAATTTTAGGAGAGTGTGAGTGGGGTCAGGGGTGCTCAATGAGTCCACACCATATAAAGGACAATAATTAAATTCACACAGGTATGTATAGAAATACAATTATTACTCTAGGCCTTCTACACACACTGAAAGATTAAACTGAAAGGTGATATGATTGCACAATACTTATACAATACTTAATAAACGTGTGTACTTTAACCATAGGTTCATGAATGCATTAAAATAATGTATTCAACACTGGAGGTAAGTGAAATAATACAGTATATATTGGAACCAATTCAAAAGTGATTTCCCTAACTTAAGCAGTCCAATCCCTAAGAAGAATATGGTATTGTGCCCAAACGTCACAGAGGCCACAGAGCATCTCACAAAAAGGAGTATTTGCATGTTAGTTATAATTTACTTGTGTTGGTGCGGGAATGAAACAGTTTTCAACAACTTTACAAAGTTAAGTAAATAGTCTTTTGTATTTCAGGAGTTAGTACCTAGGTTCAACGACCAAGAGCCAGTGGAATGGACCGTTAGCAGACAAAGAGATGTGTTCCTAGTGCTGACCTATGGAGGACAAGGGGGGAACAGGTGCAATCTGTTAACTTACCCCCCTGACTCCGAATTTTCCCAGATGACTTGAGGGTTCATTTGGGGGTTGCTGGAGGTTGGATGTTCCGTCGTTGGTTTCAGTGAGAGGTGCCCAAGAGCTGCAGGTGCAAGGATTCTTCCATTCAGGTACAGCAGCAAGATGCCAAGTAAGAAATGCAAGATTCACCCATTCAGGCCTCTTCAGGACACTTCCCAAGAGAGGGAAGGCAAGTTCCAGTGATGCTTTCAGCACACAATTGATGGGATGCTGAAATCTTGAGGGAAGGCGACTTGTACCACAAGCTGGCATTTACCAATGTTCTGGGTGCAACTGTGAAATGCAGTAGTTCTGGTGAATTAGCCCACAAGATAGCATAGCTGGTCAGTCCACAGGGTGATACAGGACATTTCTGAAGACTCAGGATGGCTTGATCTATGAGAAGGCAATGAGACTAGTTGGTGCCACTAGTCCAGGGGCTGAAGCACCACTCAGGCATTTAGAAATCAGGTAGTCCAACAGGGCTTCACCGAGTCAGATGCAGGAAGAGATGCCAGGCCTCTCAAGGAGTTTTCTTCAGATCTTTAGTTAGCTGTTCATCTGTGAGGGATTCTTGGCTCTGACACAGATTTCCAGGAGTCCTCTTTTATCCAAACTCCAGTAAAAAAAGCAAGTTTAAGTCCACCATTGGTAAGGATCTGCACTATTTAAACGGCCAGTAGTTGTCCAATCAAGGACACCTACTGGTTTGAATTGAATTGAATTTATATTTTATTTCTATCGCGCTCATACACAAGTGTTTCAGAGCCCCACACCTAGACTCTCTCTCATGTCATTATTGTTTTAATCAAGAGTCTCAGAATGTGCTTTTTGAACATGGTTTCAGTTAATTGGCACTGAAGTAAGAGAGCAAAACAATGGCAAAGGATGATGGGTGAGCCCAAGAGATAATGAGAGAGATGCATGAGAATTGTGAGCTTTGAAACTACTTTGCGTGTCTAGTGGGTCAAACATTCAGAGGCCATTTTTCTTTCCCCTTTTCCCTTTTCTTTGTCTAACTTCCCTTCTGGAAATTGTAGCGCATTACAGTTCCATATTTCCATAATGGGCCACCTTAGGCTGAGTCCTCCTTTTGACACAGTAAGATATTTAATCATTAATTGGGACAAGAATAAATAGTAATGCTCACCTCCTTACCTATTCTGTAATACCCAAGAAATGACATTGTCCCATGTTTTTTCTTGTAGGCAGCAGACATATAGAACAATCTATTTTGCATATCCTTCCACCCTGATGAAGGCCTGCTCATGAAAGGCTCATACAGTAGCCTGTTGCTGCCGAAACACACCTGTGTAGACTCTCTCAACTCACAGTGTCAATTGTCAACACTGTTCAAATCTGCAATTTCTCAATATTGTGTCACGCTAATGTATTATATGTTCTGATCCCTGTTGTGCTCCAACACAGCAGTAGGCAGTGTACTATTTAGAATGTCTGTATTAAAATCCGTGTCTCAAATGTCTCAAAGATGTATGTTTTACAGCATCATGTATTTGTTGCATGTTTTGTTCTCAATGGAATGTTCTATGTTTTTATGTGCAATTAGACTCCACCTTTGAGTATAAACATTTACAGTAACCATAAAGGTGTTTCCTTTGTATTATATAAAGTAGACTTTTGGGATATCTGAATAGGTAGGACTGACCCTGTTTATTTTTTACATAAACTTAGACAACAAGAGATAGGATACAAGATGGATAAGGTCAATATTGTATCTTAAACTGTTGATTACTTAAAATAATTACTAGGCACAACGTCTACCTTGAGTAGCGATGAAGGAATACTCAACAGAGGGATTTCCAAAGATGATTTGGAAACGCTAAACCAAAAGAAAAAGAAGTTGATCTGGACTGAAATGCATGGAAAGCTCATGCTCGAATATTTAAAGGCTGGCATCATTCCCGATGGAATCACAACTGAGAAATGTCCCGAGGGTATTCACCGACAATCCTAAATTTATCCTAAATTTATCAATAATTTTAGTGGAGTCGGAAATAAATGTTTCCGGGACTGGTTAATTCTCATCGACACCGCAGATGAGGAATGCAAAAAACAAGGTATCGAACTGCAAGATCTTGAGAAGAAATTCTTGGAGGACAGAACCATACAAGAATCAAAAGCAAACTTGATAAACTAGAGATAGAGATCGAAAAATTCTAAAATATCACTATAGATCGAAAGGTACAAAAATTCAGAAAAGACCTCCAGAGTTACACGGAAGAAAGAACCTACCCTTACCTTCGCCCTACATATTATACAGACCTGCAACAAAGTCAAGGCCTCAACAGAAGGAACAGAGGGGTTACTATTTCAGGTACCTCCTCCAGTAGCAGGAGTGGAAGCGACCCGAATCGACCCGGTACATCAGGATCTCTTCAACAGCATCCTTTTTTTCACCGGGGTGCGCAGCCAGCCGACCGAAAAGGAGAGCTACCCTCTCAGCCCCCCAGATGAGAACACGCCAATGGTATCAACATCAAAACCAGGGCCAAGCGAGCAGATGCCATTCTTCAACTTATCCCAACACCTAATCACTCTGGCAGAACAAAAACTGTTAGAAAAGGCCTGTCATTCGTTTCAGCAACCAAGGCCAGACAGTTTAACACTGAACTCGAGTTAAGAAGATTCTTTAGAAATATTTGATTCAAATATTCTATCGAGATTTCATTCCGAAACAACATAAAACAGACTCATGGTTGACCACAGATGAGTCACGAGAACAAGAGAACACCACTGGCCTGAAAGTCAAATCTACCTTCTACCCCCCACTGCATACTATACCCTTTGAGATAGAGGCCTTTGAAAAACTAGTCACTAAGACAGTGATGGCCGGTTTCAAGACAAGCAACCATTACCCGGAAAGCCTTGACCGAGATGAGAGAGACGCCCTCAAGTCTCTCCAAGATGACAACAACATCATTATCAAG
Organism: Ambystoma mexicanum; assembly: GCF_040938575.1. NCBI lineage: Eukaryota > Metazoa > Chordata > Amphibia > Caudata > Ambystomatidae > Ambystoma > Ambystoma mexicanum. The sequence continues at coordinate 1,157,620,407 of NC_090933.1, forward strand.
CCGGCGGACAAGGGCGGGGGTATTGTTCTGATGGACGTAAATGATTTTGATACAGAGTGCTTACATCTACTGAGTGATCAGGATGCCTACAGAATTGTGGGATGTTTGAACCCACTCATCCAAGCCCTGCAACATCATTGTGCATTACTGGCAGCGGAAACATCATAATGGCCGCCGGAAAGCATGCTGCTGGCCAGAAATCACCAGAAAGTGCACAGCCAAGCACCTAACCTAGGGGACTTCGCTCCTAACTTCCCACAGGAGGGCAGAAATTCCCCAAATCCTGGGCAGAACTTTTTCCCCAGGTATCCACCCAACTTCCAGCCCCAAAATCATCCATCCATCTTTCCCCACTTCCCTGAGCCCAGACAACCTAATCCGGGAGAGGGGAGGCCAAGGGTGGAGGGGTACCCAAATCTTCCCAACCCGGGGTACTACCAGAGAAGGGATAGCTACCCTTCCCGGGATCAGCCCAGTGGAGAAAACAGAACCTCGTATCAGCCTGAGCGTGTTTCAAAGTTAGAGCGCCAGGTCAAAAATATGGCACAGGATCTGGGTCGCATGCTGAGGACTCAGCAGAACCCCCAGATGAGCCTGCCGGCGCAGAATGCCCCAAACTCTGGGCCTGGTGCTCCAGAAAAATGACGGGGGCAGCACCCCGATAAACCACTGGTTCCCAGGGAGGAGGCAGAAGGGGAAGGGGGGTGTAAAGCCTCAGAGGAAGCTTCCTTCCCCACTTGTGAACAGCCCCTGGAAACCCAGGAACCGGAAACAAAATCTCCTACCCCTGAAAGTCTGCCACCCAATTAGCAGAGAGGAGGTAGGAGAAACAAAAGACCCAAACAGACTCACTTTGAGGAGGAGGTACAGATCTTCCAATTTGAGGGAGAGGGATCCTCAGAGGATCCTGGGAAAAGGATCTTCTTTTTCAGAGATGGGGAAACTCCTCCCAAAGGAAAATGCGTCCCAAGGGATTCACATACAGACTGGGTAGATGTGGGGACTGAGCTAGCGTCACCCATCACCTCATCCCAGAACCAACAGCATCAAAATCCCCTGGTTCAAACCCATTCTGGTGACTGCCTCCAAAAAGGGGGGACGGCCCTGAACCGGAACCAGGGGAACACAAAATGTCTCCCATTTCTAGTTGCCAACTTTTTCTTTCAGATTCCCAAGACTCTCCACAGAATTCATGGTCAGATTTGCAAGTCGACTACATAGGGCCCGTGATTCGCTCCTCTAGGGGGAATAAGTACATGTTCACTGTGACATGCTTATTTACTAAATGGGTGGAATGTTTCCCGCCCCCAAACTGCAAGACAGAAACAGCAGCTGCCCTGATGATCAACCACATCTTTTCGCGTTTTGGACTACCCCAAAGGATTGAGTAAGATAGGGGTAGCCATTTCACCAGCGAAGTAATGACAAAGATGTGGGAGATACTGGGGGTTAAAAGGAAGCTACACATTGCTTACCGGCCAGCTTCTTCTGGTGCAGTAGAACGTTACAACCGAACCATTGTGAGCATCTTAAAAAAGTTTGCGGCAGATTCTGGGCCAAGTTGGGATATCCGATTACCTCTGGTCCTAATGGCCATCAGATCTACCCCTTCATCTGCAACTAAAATGTCACTGTTTGAGCTGATGACTGGATGCGGGATGGTGCTTCCCCAGCATTTGCTTTACAGGACCCAAGAGAAGACATTGATAAATGCCTCCACCACTCATGAGTATGTTAAAAATTTAAGGAAACACTTTCAACATGCTTTTGCCTATGCTCAGCGAAACCTAGAAAGATCAGCCGATAGCATGAAGACCCACTATGACTTGAAGACTACCAGGAAAGAATACAATGTAGGAGACAGGGTTTACTTATATAATTTCCAAAGGAACCAGGCTAAACAGTGGAAATTTCTGCCTACCTGGAAGGGACCTTTTGAAATTGTAGACAAGATCTCACCAGTCGCCTACAAGATCCGCATCCACAAAGGCAGTTTGGCGGAAGGGGAAGACAAGTGGGTCCATATTAAACAACTAAAGTGTTGCCATCCCAGGCACACTCTGCAGCAACTGAAGAAGTCTTCTGCAATCCCAGAGGGGGCCGCTCCAGATTAATACATTTCCAACCCTAAAATATCCCACATATAGTCTCTAAAATAAAATGATAAGAATGCAAATGTCTCCTGATTTATAAAATGTATATGTTCACCCCACTACATTAATAGTGGCGGGGAAATGTCTACGAATATGTTTCTGCCACTTTTGCTTTGTCATCCTAGGAGAGATGAAACCATGGAGAATGCCCATGGAGGTCGACCCAGGGACTGGGAGCAAAGATCCGAGGGGCCCAGAGTACCGCCCAACACTCCCATCAGGACCGACGAGGAGAACCGATTGATCCACCCTGATGGAGGAAAAGATGCTGAACTTTGCCATCTGCGGAATCAGAAGAAGATGAGGCTAACATCCCAGTCTTGCGAGTTCCATCGATGAAAGTACAGAATGGCCATCGCAAGAGGGGTGCTTGTGGGATGTTTAAACCCACGCATCCAAGCACTGCAACATCATTGTGCATTACTGGCAGCGGAAACATCATAATGGCCGCCGGAAAGAATGCTGCTGGCCAGAAATCACCAGAAAGTGCACAGCAAAAACCTGACAGATAGGCCACCATCCACTTTTGCCTCTGTCAGTGTTAATACAGGAGACCATTGCCAGCCCCATCCTTTGGCTGCCCACAGAGAAAAAGCAGACAAAGGAATATAGTGCTGTTCAAAATCCGTTTTAATTGATGTAAAAAATTGGTAAAATCATGGCTCACAGAACCACTCAAAAGGTCCCACCTCCTTGTTGGGGGGGTCAACATCATTCTCCCGCAAGAATCTACATGAATCTGAGGGCCACAGAGTGCATCCATATTTGAACAAAGTATATTTTGAGGATTGCTTACTGGTAAGGCAGCTGTTAAAAATGGGTGCAATACCGGTGCTTTCCACTGACCAGCGCTGGTGATCTAAATTCCGACAGGAGTCCTGTATTTCTGAAGCTAAACTGTACCCGGAGTTAGCTGAGACTTCAAAGGCTGGCTGTCGCTGGGAAGTCTTAACACCTAATCTTCTTAGCAACAAGGCAGCAAATCACATGGTTCTGTTAATCAGATGGAGAGTGGCACCCTGGACTGATGCCCTGCTAGCAGGAAAAACAGGACAAAGGATTCCTTCAGCTGAATAGGGTATGCTGATTTTGGGTGTGAACTGTCAACACTGCTCTGGGGGAAGGCAAGACATTTGACCTCTGAGTCAAACCAAGTTTCTAGGGGCGGGGACAAACCAATGGGCGTACTGAATTGAGAGCAAATGTTTGCTTTATAAGAATACTGATAACTAATTACACCAAGCGGACAAAAATGTACAATTTGGAGATTCTTAATATGAAAAATTTACCCACAATTTGAGACTAACCTGGACTCTGTGGGATGTTCTGAGGCCAAACCCCATAATTATTAATATTGTGACTGCTGTGTTTATGCTAGAAACCTAAGAACTTACTGTCATATGCGCAGAGAGGGTGTGAACCTCTGTGTAAGGTTTGTGGCAAACCCAATATGGCAAAATCCACGAAAATCGTGAAAATGTTGTCATTTCTGAACCCAAGCTCTTAGAAAGATCAGGGTTGAACAGAGACATGTCTTAATTCATCTGTGATGTGTACATGTAATTTCAACAACGTGTGTATCTGCGAAGCATGTTTGGTTATGAAAAAATGTTTTCTAAGTAAATGCTAAAGGGCAGTGTTCTTTCCTTAAGCCATAGAAATTATACCTGATGACACAGGATGACTCACTACTCCGTTCTCCAGTCAGAGGACAGTAAATCCTTTAACCTATCAGAACCATAGTGGGTTGGGCATAGAAAGTCAGCCTTCCCACCCACTGTGAAAAGACATAAAAAGAGCCACTGAGACCCAGATAGGGACATTCATTTTCCACTCTTCAATCAATTTCTTCGCAGCACTTTGCCGGACGACTTCAAACCCATATAGATCCAGAGACCAGACTCAACCCAGCTCTAGAACCTTAAGCAGGGGCCTAACCCAAAAGCTGAACTCTTCTCAGCAGGCCTCAGAATCCAGCCACCTAACCAAACTATTCAACAGCAGGGCGAGCTGTTTGATTCTAGCTAGAACCATGTCCAGACCCAGAAAGCAGAGCTGTATCCAGACCCAGAAAGCAGAGCTGTATCCAGACCCAGACCAGACCGCTGTGCAGTGCCGATAGCAGACCAGAGGCCCCGCTGTGAGCAGAACCAGTGCCAGAGAACGTCCCGAGGCGAGAGAACCGCAGCCCAAACCTGACCAGATCTGTGACGAGGTTCATTCCCTTTCAAAACTAGGAGTGAGTATCTAGAACTGTCCAGAACCAATCTCTTATTTTAAAATAATCTTATTCAAACCATTTCAACCTGTCCAGAACTGCATAGAAATTGTGTGTCCATTCTGTGATTTCAAAGCTGCAAAAGTGTCATCTGTCATTCTGAAATCTTGACTTCATTTCTGAAAATCTACGTCCACAAAAACGTCCGTATCTTTTGAACCGTATGTCCTAGAAGCGAGATTTAACTGTCATTTAACTCCTCATAGTTTTTCCGTAATCGCAATCGACACACTCGGAAAAAGTGCAGCGGAATTGCAAACTAGCTCAATTTCACCACTTGTAAAAATAGCTGCTTCTTGCTTTCCACTGCAGAAATTCATTTTCACTGTGATAATCATTCACACATCATTGCTAGTGTTGACTTGAACTAATTAAAAGTAGCTATCACCTATCACCTACCCTGAATCTCCCTTAGAGAATTAAAATCATTTTTAGCATATTTTTCACTTCATTGCAATCACATTTAAAAGTATTTGGCCTGTGTTTTAAAATCATCCCTGTTTCTCTAAGCTTGATGGGGGGAACGGGAACTGAACTGCTTCTGATTGTATTCCTGAAAACCTGTGTGCCCTAATTTCCATCTCTTCATATTGCATAGGGGGGGAGTGAATTCTCACAAGGGAAAAAGTGATCATATTATCTATTGTTGAAACCATATCAGTTTTTTTCTGTGCTGCATTCTTTCCATCATTGCTTTTCATTGAAACCATACAAAGTATTCTCTGCTACCTTATCCTTTCTATACCAACTCCTAAGTAATTAAAGAATTGTGCTACTGTAACATTATCCACTGTTGATCACTGCCATATTCATAAGCGTGCTATCAAGTATTAATTTATTCATAAAAGTGTGATTTATATATTGTTTAATTTTTCCAATAAACCTTTTAATTTGCAAAACAACCTACTTCTTTGCTCAGTGAGGTCCGGGGGATTCAAAGAGAGGGGCATTATATACGGGTTCATCATCCAGATTTAAGAACTTGACACAAAAATATATAAATAAGGGCTTCCATTGGGCATTCCAACTTAGTGGGATTGCTAGATTGAAGTCACTTACAAAGTGGGGGCTCGGAGCCGGGGATTCTGGATTAGGTCTACCACTTGTGCAGCCTAATACAGTGTGCTAACTGATAGGATACAAAAATCCTGTTGGGTCACCACGCTGTGTTACGCTGTAAAAGCACTCCTCAAAGGAACGCTCTAAGGAAACAGTCTGTTTTGCAAAATAAAATACTAACTTCTGTAAGTCAGGAAGGAAATCAATTTCCAGAATGACGACACTGGTAGACATCAAAACAGCCAGAGAGCACCTTTTACATAAGCTATTTGTGAGAGGCGAATGGACGGAACAGGTTCAGACGGTGTGGTTGCAGGCAATCACACCCCAGATCACTGCAACAGGGTCAGATAAATGGAGAGATCAGGGTCCCTTACATGTGGCCCTGAGTGAACTATACTTGGCCCCTAAAGCCAAGGATGAGCACAACAAGATTGTCAGGATAGCGGCATATTTATATTTATATATAGGAGCCATACAGGACAAATGTGCTGAAAGCCAAGATCTGGCAAATAGGCAACTGATGGCATTAGAGAAGGCCCAATCTGACCTGGACTCTTCTGAGCAGAGGCTGCACAGGAGCCGGGAGTCAGAAAATGATAGTAGACAGTATATCATTAAAAAAAAGAGGATATGGGTATCCTGCAACAGGAAAAGGCAGGCCAGGATACCAGATTTCTGGCCTTGCAGAAGGAGTACGAAGAAGGTTTGGACTCCCTACTGCAGAGCCAGAAAAAGCTGGAGTAACAACTGGACTTCAACAGGGCATGCGCAGAGCAGGTAGTCACCCTGCAAAGCCACCTAGATAGGGAAAGGGCAGAGAGCAATAAACTGATTTTGAAAGACCTGGATACCCAGGCAGAGCTTGATGAAGAGTGCCAGAAAGCTGGTGCCCTTCAAAGGCAGAGGGACGACCTGGTGGCACAGATGCAGGCTCTTACTCAGGAAAGGGATACCTTAGTCAAGGAAGTCTGCCACTTAAAAAAGAAAATGGAAGAAAATCACCCGGCCCTCCAGGGACTGGGTGACCTCCAAAAAGAGCATCAGAACTTGATTGAGCACACCAGGAGGGTAGAAGATGCACTGGCAAGAAAGGAGCAGGCCAGTAGGGATGGGACTCAGCGGGAACCCTCCAGCAGCAAAGACTGGCCCAGTACTCCAAGACTAACCAGGAAGCACAAAGAGAGAATGAGGCTCTCTGCCACCACAATGATAGGCTCCAGCAACAGGTAGCCATGCAGGAGAGACTGATAGAGTCTAGTAAGGCCTTGATTGAGGAACTGAAAGCACAGGCTCTTGCAGGGCAACAGGTAGAAGGGGCTGATAGAGATGAGGTTTGCTGGGAAAGGGAAGCACCTGAGCATAACCTCCGGAGCCCTAGTACCAGAGGCCTCCATCTCTCCCAGTCCTTGGACTCTGCCACCCCGATGTCCCCTGGCGCACATGAGCCCAGGGCCACGGGGGTGGCAGATTACTATACAATCAGAAGTATGGGTCTCAATGGCCAGTACCTCCCAGGAATGGATGGGCGGGCATCCGGGTATGGGCAACCAAGTACAGTGCAATTTAGTGGGGAACCCCAGGAGAGTAGGCCCACTAAGGGCACCCTGAACACCTCTGCCCAGTTAGGTCAGTGTGAGGGTACCCATCAAACCCTGGCAGCAAGGAGGAATCTGAAGACTCCTCTGAGGGTCACAGGACACAGGAGACCAGGCCCCACATTCTGCCAGCCATTCCCAGGCTCGCAGAATCCAGGAAAACCTGGAAGATCAGATGGGCACCTTTGGGAGCAGTGCTTCTGAGTCAGAGGATGAATGGACCAGGGTTACCCGAACCAAGAAGACCAATAAGGCAAAAAGGACCTTGCTTAAGGACCCCTTAAAACAGATTAAGGCAATCAGGAGTGTCATCACGCCTTATCACACGAATGCCAAGTATTCTCTGTGGGAACACTTGGAGCTCTTTGAGCAAATGATGGAGACTTTCCATTTGAAAGACAGCAGTAGCTGCATGCAGTATATAAAATGGACATTCTCCCCAGAATACTCCAGTTTCTTTGCGGGGCTGGAGGACCAAAACCATTCAAGATGGTCCACATATAGGGCAGCCATCTTGAAACATTTTTCTGTTCACCGGAATCCCCAAGAGGCTCGCAAGGCAGCCTACAATTTGCAATGTGGGGAGGATCAGGCCCCACAAGAATTTGTGCAGGAGTTGAAGCGTGCCTTTGCGCAGACTACCAAAAGGGTGCGCACGGATAGCAAAGAATTTGTTAACACTTTTTTCCATGCCTTGCCCAAATACATCATGACCCAGCTAGTGAGAGATTTTCATGAGAAAAGGTCACTAGACTGGGTCATTGAGCAGGCCACCTGAATCTTTGAGGTGCAGAAGCCCATAGAAAATAAAAATAATGCTCACAAGAGCCCCAAACCAACCAGCACCCCTGCTGCTGCTAAGGTGGCAGAGGTAAAGGTTGCCCCCATTTTAGATTTGGAAATGGGGGCCTAAAAACCTGCCTGCACCGAATAATGCCAAGCACAGAAGGCCCTCGGGCCAGTCACAAACAGGGAGTCAAGGAGGTAGACCCACAAATGGGGTCCCTCATTCCCCTGACTATGTAAGTCCCCGCTACAAGGGAAACCAACCCATCCTGGGTTATGTGTGGACTCCTCCAGCACAAGGGGGGGATCCAGCCAAGCACCTAACCTAGGGGACTTCGCTCCTAACTTCCCACAGGAGGGCAGAAATTCCCCAAATCCTGGGCAGAACTTTTTCCCCAGGTATCCACCCAACTTCCAGCCCCAAAATCATCCATCGTTCTTTCCCCACTTCCCTGAGCCCAGACAACCTAATCCGGGAGAGGGGAGGCCAAGGGTGGAGGGCTACCCAAATCTTCCCAACCTGGGGTACTACCAGAGAAGGGATAGCTACCCTTCCCGGGATCAGCCCAGTGGAGAAAACAGAACCTCGTATCAGCCTGAGCGTGTTTCAAAGTTAGAGCGCCAGGTCATAAATATGGCACAGGATCTGGGTCGCATGCTGAGGGCTCAGCAGAACCCCCAGATGAGCCTGCCGGCGCAGAATGCCCCAAACTCTGGGCCTGGTGCTCCAGAAAAATGACGGGGCAGCACCCCGATAAACCACTGGTTCCCAGGGAGGAGGCAGAAGGGGAAGGGGGGTGTAAAGCCTCAGAGGAAGTTTCCTTCCCCACTTGTCAACAGCCCCTGGAAACCCAGGAACTGGAAACAAAATCTCCTACCCCTGAAAGTCTGCCACCCAATTAGCAGAGAGGAGGTAGGAGAAACAAAAGACCCAAACAGACTCACTTTGAGGAGGAGGTACAGATCTTCCAATTTGAGGGAGAGGGATCCTCAGAGGATCCTGGGAAAAAGATCTTCTTTTTAAGAGATGGGGAAACTCCTCCCAAAGGAAAATGGGTCCCAAGGGATTCACATACAGAATGGGTAGATGTGGGGACTGAGCTAGCGCCACCCATCATCTCATCCCAGAACCAACAGCATCAAAATCCCCTGGTTCAAACCCATTCTGGTGACTGCCTCTAAAAAGGGGGGACGGCCCAGAACCGGAACCAGGGGAACACAAAATATCTCCCATTTCTAGTTGCCAACTTTTTCTTTCAGATTCCCAAGACTCTCCACAGAATTCATAGTCAGATTTGCAAGTCGACTACATAGGGCCCGTGATTCGCTCCTCTAGGGGGAATAAGTACATGTTGACTGTGACATGCTTATTTACTAAATGGGTGGAATGTTTCCCGCCCCCAAACTGCAAGACAGAAACAGCAGCTGCCCTGATGATCAACCACATCTTTTTGCGTTTTGGACTACCCCAAAGGATTGAGTCAGACAGGGTTAGCCATTTCACCAGCGAAGTAATGACAAAGATGTGGGAGATACTGGGGGTTAAAAGGAAGCTACACATTGCTTACCGGCCAGCTTCTTCTGGTGCAGTAGAACGTTACAACCGAACCATTGTGAGCATCTTAAAAAAGTTTGCGGCAGATTCTGGGCCAAGTTGGGATATCCGATTACCTCTGGTCCTAATGGCCATCAGATCTACCCCTTCATCTGCAATTAAAATGTCACTGTTTGAGCTGATGACTGGATGCAGGATGGTGCTTCCCCAGCATTTGCTTTACATGACCCAAGAGAAGACATTGATCAATGCCTCCACCACTCATGAGTATGTTAAAAATTTAAGGAAACACCTTCAACATGCTTTTGCCTATGCTCAGCGAAACCTAGAAAGATCAGCCGATAGCATGAAGACCCACTATGACTTGAAGACTACCAGGAAAGAATACAATGTAGGAGACCGGGTTTACTTATACAATTTCCAAAGGAACCAGGCTAAACAGTGGAAATTTCTGCCTACCTGGAAGGGACCTTTTGAAATTGTAGACAAGATCTCACCAGTCGCCTACAAGATCCGGAATCCACAAAGGCAGTTTGGCGGAAGGGGAAGACAAGTGGGTCCATATTAAACAACTAAAGTGTTGCCATCCCAGGCACACTCTGCAGCAACTGAAGAAGTCTTCTGCAATCCCAGAGGGGGGCGCTCCAGATTAATAAATTTCCAACCCTAAAATATCCCACATATAGTCTCTAAAATAAAATGATAAGAATGCAAATGTCTCCTGATTTATAAAATGTATATGTTCACCCCACTACATTAATAGTGGCGGGGAAATGTCTACGAATATGTTTCTGCCGCTTTTGCTTTGTCATCCTAGGAGAGATGAAACCATGGAGAATGCCCACGGAGGACGACCCAGGGACTGGGAGCAAAGATCCGAGGGGCCCGGAGTACCGCCCAATACTCCCATCAGGACCGACGAGGAGAACCGATTGATCCACCCTGATGGAGGAAAAGATGCTGAACTTTGCCATCTGCGGAATCAGAAGAAGATGAGGCTAACATCCCAGTCTTGCGAGTTCCATCGATGAAAGTACAGAATGGCCATCGCAAGAGGGGGGCTTGTGGGATGTTTAAACCCACGCATCCAAGCACTGCAACATCATTGTGCATTACTGGCAGCGGAAACATCATAATGGCCGCCGGAAAGAATGCTGCTGGCCAGAAATCACCAGAAAGTGCACAGCAAAAACCTGACAGATAGGCCACCATCCACTTTTGCCTCTGTCAGTGTTAATACAGGTGACCATTGCCAGCCCCATCCTTTGGCTGCCCACAGAGCAAAAGCATACAAAGGAATATAGTGCTGTTCAAAATCCATTTTAATTGATGTCAAAAATTGCTAAAATCATGCCTCACAGAACCACTCAAAAGGTCCCACCTCCTTGTTGGGGGGGTCAACATCATTCTCCCGAAAGAATCAACATGAATCTGAGAGCCACAGAAGTGCATCCATATTTGAACAAAGTATATTTTGAGGATTGCTTACTGGTAAGGTAACTGTTAAAAATGGGTACAATACAGGTGCTTCCCACTGACCAGCACTGGTGATCTAAATTCCGACAGGAGACCTGTATTTCTGAAGCTAAACTGTACCTGGAGTTAGCTGAGACTTCAAAGGCTGGCTGTCCTCGGGAAGTTTTAACACCTAGTCTTCTCAGCAACAAGGCAGGAAATGACATGGCTCTGTTAATCAGATGGAGAGTGGCACCCTGGACTGATGCCCTGCTAGCAGGAAAAACAGGACAAAGGACTCCTTCAGCTGAATAGGGTATGCTGATTTTGGGTGTGAACTGTCAACACTGCTCTGGGGGAAGGCAAGACATTTGATCTCTGAGTCAAGGCAAGTTTCTAGGGGCGGGGACAAACCAATGGGTGTACTGAATTGAGAGCAAATGTATGTTTTATAAGAATACTGATAACTAATTACACCAAGCGGACAAAAAATGTACAATTAGGAGATTCTTAATATGTAAAATGTACCCACAATTTGAGACTAAGCTGGACGCTGTGAGATGTTCTGAGACCAAACCCCATAATTATTAATATTGTCACTGCTGTGTTTATGCTAGAAACCTAAGAACTTACAGTCATATGCGCAGAGAGGGTGTTTACCTTTGTGTAAGATTTGGGGCGAACCCAATATGGCGAAACCCACGAAAATCGCGAAAATGTTGTCATTTCTGAACCCAAGCCCTTAGAAAGATCAGGGTTGAACAGAGACATGTCTTAATTCATCTGTGATGTGTACATGTAATTTCAACAACTTGTGTATCTGGGAAGCATGTTTGGTTATGAAAAATTGTTTTCTAAGTAAATGGGGGGAGTGTTCTTTCCTTAAGCCATAAAAATGATACCTGATGACACAGGATGACTCACTACTCCGTTCTCCAGTCAGAGGACAGTACATCCTTTAACCAATCAGAACCCGTAGTGGGTTGGACATAGAAAGTCAGCCTTCCCATCCACTTTCAAAAGACATAAAAAGAGCCAATGAGACCCAGATAGGAGATTCAATTTCCACTCTTCAATCAATTTCTGAGCAGCACTTTGCCGGATGACTTCAAACCCAGATAGATCCAGAGACCAGACTCTAGAACCCAGCTCTAGAACCTTAAGCAGGGGCCTAACCCAAAAGCTGAACTCTTCTCAGCAGGCCTCAGAATCCAGCAACCTAACCTAATTATTCAACAGACGGCGAGCTGTTTGATTCTGGCTAGAACCATATCCAGACCCAAAAAGCAGAGCTGTATACAGACACAGAAAGCAGAGCTGTATCCAGACCCGGACCAGACTGCTGTGCAGTGCCGATAGCAGACTAGAGGCCCCGCTGTGAGCAGAACCAGTGCCAGAGACCGTCCTTTGGTGAGAGAACTGAAGCTCAAACCTGACCAGATCTGTGACTAGGTCCATTCCCTTTCAAAACTAGGAGTGAGTATCTAGAACTGTCCAGAACCCATCTCGTAGTTTAAAGTAATCTTATTCAAACCATTTCAAACTGTCCAGAACTGCATAGAAATTGTGTGTCCATTCTGTGATTTCAAAGCTGCAAAAGTGTCATCTGTCATTCTGAAATCTTGACTTCATTTCTGAAAATCTACCTCCACAAAAACGTCTGTATCTTTTGAACCGTATGTCATAGAAGCGAGATTTAACTGTTATTTTAAAGGTACGAACGTAAGCTTTCCAACAAACCCAATATGACATTCTGCAAGTTTTACCGTAAAAAAGTGCCGCGAATTGCAAACTAGCTCAATTTCACCACTTATAAAAATAGCTTTCCACTGCTCAAATTTGTTTTCACTCTGATAATCACTCATGAATCATTGCTAGTTTTGACCTGAACTAATTCAAAGTAACTATCACCCACCCCGAATCTCCTATAGGGAATTAAAATCATTTTTAGCATATTTTTCACTTCATTGCAATCACATTTAAAAGTATTTGGCCTGTGTTTTAAAATCATCCCTGTTTCTCTAACCTTGCTGGGTGGAACGGGAACTGAACTGCTTCTGATTGTATTCCTGAAAACCTGTGTGCCCTCATTTCCATCTCTTCATATTGCATAGGGGGGGAGTGAATTGTCACAAGGGAAAAGTGATCATATTATCTATTGTTGAAACCATATCAGTTTATTTCTGTGCTGCATTCTTTCCATCATTGCTTTTCATTGAAACCATACAAAGTATTCTCTGCTACCTTATTCTTTCTCTACCAACTAAGTAATTAAAGAATTGTGCTACTGTAATATTATCCACTGTTGATCACTGTCATATTCATAAGTGTGCTATCAAGTATTAATTTATTCATAAAAGTGTGATATATATATTGTTTAATTTTTCCAATAAGCCTTTTAATTTGCAAAACAACCTACTTCTTTGCTCAGTGTGGTCCGGGGGATTCAAAGAGAGTGGCGTTATATAAGGGTTCATCATCCAGATTTAAGAACGTGACATAAAATATATAAATAAGGGCTTCCATTGGGCATTCCAGACTAGGCATTGACTTAGTGGGATTGCTAGATTGAAGTCACTTACAGAATGATGACCCACGACTCAACTAGAAACCTGCAGGAGGAGATTAAGAGTCTCACTGAACATGCCCTGGACTCGGGTTGGATTTGTACACATGTTTTTGAACGGGCTCAGCCCAGTACTCGGCATTCTACATCTTACCGAAGGTGCATAAACACATCACAAAACCTCCTGGGAGACCTATAGTGTCTGCGTGCGAATCCCTTTTATAACCACTATCGCTTTATACTGACATCTTCCTGAAACCTTTTATTGACAAGATGCCCTCCTATTTGAAGGACACAACCAGCACGATCCTACTACTTTATAACATCAAGATGCAAGATGATTTGATACTTGTTACAATGGATATCAAGGCACTATACACCTCTGTACCCCAACAGGAAGGCTTCGAAGAGTTGAAAGTCTTTTTGGAACAGAGAGATGACATCTATTCCACACCAACTAACTTCATCTTCGAATGCATTAGATCAGCAATGTCAGAAAATGTCTTTCTCTACAAAAACCAGATATACAAGCAGGCAAAAGTGGTCAGTATGGGGGCCACCTATGCCCCTGATGTCTCCAATGTATATATGGCAAAGTATGAGATCGATAAGATCTACTCTACTGATAATCCGTATCTTGACAACATTACATCATGGAAGCGGTATATAGATGACATTCTCCTCATCTGGAAAGGTACCTCCACGTGATTACTCCAATTCCACCAATGGTTGAATCAACGCAATCAACACATCAACCTGACCATAAAATGGAACCATCACAGTATCGATGTCCTTGATCAGCACATTTATAGATCAGGTGATACGCTTGCAACTAAAGTGTACAGGAAACCAACAGACAGGAACAGTTTACTGCATTTCAGCAGCTATCATCTCGATGGACTAAAATACAATTTGCCGACCCTGGAAAAGATGCCACGTTTTGCATTCAAGAAAAACAAGCACCTCAAGGAATCATTGGTACACACATTCATAGAACCTCCGACACTATCCAAATCTCTATGGGATCTCCCTCCAGTACAGGGTCACTTTAAGTGTGGCCAGTGTATAGCCTGTGACCTGACAGTACAGATACAAACTTTTGAACACAAGAACATCAAATGGAAACTACAGGATCATACCAATTGTAACACAAAAGTCCTCACACAACTTGAGCAGAGGTGGGTTCACAAGCTAAACTCTGTGGATGAGGGGCTTAATGTTGCTGTTGAGTGGAAATCTTTTCTGTGAAGTCACTCATTAACCCATCTTAATGGACACTGGACATTTGAACCCACCACATTTGAATCCATCACTTTGATGTTTATGATTTGATATGATGTGCCTTTTCATAGGTTGTATGCCTGCATCCATTTGTATTTGAGCAGATGTTGAAAAATGGTACACTATTTGAATCCTATGCAGTAGATCATCAGAATTGTCCTAACACTTAGTAGGCTCTCGATGCGGGACATGTTGCAATTTAGCCATTTGTGCCTCTACCTTATGTGCTTTTGTGGATCTTTTGAGGCATACACGTTAGACACACTAGGCAATGTAGTACACACAATACTATGCAAGCATTGCTTGTTTCCTGCCTGTGATCTGAAACCAAGGGTGTCACCCTAGGCCATCAGTAGCACGTCAATCGCGCTCTTATGTCTTTATTTCTTTTTAAGTTTCTTGTTCCCAATTGGAACCGCTTCTACTTCCTATAAGGAATAGACTGCAAGTCAATATAAAACAAAATAAGCCAGTAACCACGGCTCTGGCGGTTGCCATGGTACCCATTTTCACTAACAATATTTCTTTTTGATGTGACTTTGTCAGTTGTCCCTTGTATACTGACTACAATTATGTGGCTACCGTTTTGGAAGCGCATATGCAGCCCCGGCTGAATCATACCTGGGTCGTTACACGTCCACAATAAAAAATGGCAGACCGGTATATATAAATTGGTCGCCATGACAATGGCTTCTTTTTTCTCTACACTGCCGCGAGGCGGAGAGTCCCTCAGTAACAGAGGTAAGCGATTCACCTGCGGTCGCGGCATTGGGCCATTAATGCGCTCCTTTTACTGAAACACTGTCCTCTGACCGTTTCCATAGATACCCAGGCGTAGGAGAGTTAACGTAACAGAACACAACAAGTTCGGCATGCTGTATGCCACAGCGCTGCCTATACCTCGTAACTAGAGAGAAAGCGGAACAAAGGTAATTTTGTGCAGATTTAATCTATCCAGTTTTAATTTATTCAGAATCTTGGATTCACCTAGGATGGACTATTATACTGACCAGGGATACATCATTGAACCTTAATTCCCCTTTTACATGGATTACGATCTTCCCCAGTGGGGTCCCAGTCCGGGAAATAGACGCGGTTTTGCGCGCAGTTTTGCTTCAGCCAGCGGCACAAGAGGCAGCGTTACAATATTAAGCCACAACATTTTATTATTCATTTTGAAGGCACACTGTAGCTTGCACAGGTATGTGTGTCTCTAATGCTGACCATCTAGATTTATATCTGACGTGAGTCCTCATTTTTAGATTGGACTTCATCATTTGAAACCATGAAGTCTGTCAAGAGGTCACCTGATACGTTATGGGTGTCAAGCTTTTTTTTAAACCGTGCTGAGTCGTCCTTTTGACACGGTAAAATGCACAGTTTTACGCTCAATGTATATATGTTGCAATTGTATATTGATTTTATGTCAACATTTTAATTTGTCAAAGTTTAGTATATTTAGTTTTATTGGTAAAATATACCCTAAGAAAAATCATAGCTACACATGAAGTTGCATAGGTGTTATTTGGCTGCGATATTATAGCAAATACTCAGAAAATAGGGACTTCTTGGATTCTTGGCAAGCCTGCAGACTGGAGGACCTTATCCAACTGGGAATTGCTGATAGGGGATTATAGCTTAGGGATAGCAAAGAATTTCCTTAAAAGGGACTTTTGCAAAGAGGTGGCCTGATGCAGTAACTTTCCCCAAAACAGATTCGGAGAGCCTGAGAAGGAATTTTGAAAGCAGGAGATGTACCTTATATGAATTACAAAGCCTTGGGCTGTTGATGTTCCCGACTTCCCTGTGCCTTTAAAAGGCAAATCAAAAGTGAGAATAACAACCCCTATGCATTAGATATGTGGATTTAAGCCCGCAGAACTCCTTTATTCGCTAAACCTCTAAATTAAGACAGGTTTATAAGGGAAACATTGAGGAAGTGTATTTGGAATGATATTGTTCTCTGAAAGTATATCTGAATTCCCGAGTTTTCACAGGTGTATTTTAAGCCTGAATCAGTGAAATGGTGCACAGCATATTCACAGATGTGCAGCACGGTATTCAGTTCATTTAAAGGTGGTAACCATGGTACATAAATAGAGGCATGAACCTATATCCGTAAAGTGAACTGGGAAGGGGGTTAGTTTGTCCATTTGCACTCCCAAGAAAATTATGTAAATGACCATTGTCATTGTTTTCCATATAACATTGTGCAGAAAAGAAGGTACTCTGCATTAAGCAGACTTCAAATTGGATTGGAGGGTTATTCTGTTCCATTAGAAAATTATATCTTCATGCTTGTGTGACATTTTAAATGGACCTTAAGCTCTGCATTTTACATATATGCACAGAATTACTGTTTTGAGTATAAGAAAGTAATATTTGAATCCTACGTATGTGATGAAGATTTTCTCCGATGCCAATACTTGTCTATGGCATTCGAGAAAACCATGTGAAAGTCCTACTCTGAAGGATTTCATTTGTCCCACCGACACTTGTCAATGGGGTTAGAGAAAATAAAGTACGATATATATTGTCGATTGCTGATGAAGTATTTGAAAATATAGACGCCAACAAGTGGTGATAATTTTGCGGCATAGCAATAGCTGCTCAGATGGTTGGGCAAGTTATTTTTAAAGCCATCCACCTCAAAACTCCATCTTACTTTCATGACAAATTCAAACCTATCACCCACACAAACACCAGCCAAGCCAGTCAACACCTCCTACACATTCCACTCGGCAAAATCACATGCACACAAAAATGAGCATTTACCCACTGGGCACCAAGGGCATGGAACACCCTACCCCTCCACATACGCACTGCATCCTCCATCACCACTTTCAGAAAGAGCCTCAAAACATGCCTGTTCCCCCCACATAAAGCCCTGAACTCCTCCACTGTTACCACTTGTCTATCCAAATCTTCCTATCCTTTCCTGAAAACATTTTGCAACTTTTTTTTATCAACTACCACCTTTTCAATATTTAAACCATGTAAGGTGCTCTGAGACCCTCTGGGTAGGGCCAGCGCTAAACAGAAACATTCAAATAAATACATATTTTCTTTTCTGTTGGCAATTGGCCTGTACTTATTTGTAAGTTACGATATAGACCAAATGGCATCCATCTACACAAGCAATATCTTTTCCCACCAGAGCTTATTTTTCTTGATCTTTGTTGACATGAAAAGGCACCTATCAACCTTGACAGTTGAAACCTATAAAGACACTTTCCTCATATTCCTAATGGGGAGCATTGAAGCAGGCATGTTTACTGTCTGAAAGTTATTCATCTTTTTCAGGCTAGCCTTCTTCAGCACAATCATCTGGTGCTGACAACCCCTGAGGTAGGATGCTGTGCTAGTCCTGCCGATATCTCACCTTCAAAATGTCCCATGGTGCTATTTTCTGTTTAGACAACTTGATTAGATGACCATATTTGCCTTCAGAAATGTACATCAATACATGTAAAAACTTTACAAATATTAATTATTTACTCTCATAGTTTACATCTTAGTATTTCCAATCTTGAAAAAATGAGTATCCCTTTTAACTCATTCCCTTTTCCTCATTCATTTTTTTCCCATTGGCGATAGGCCTAGCGAAAAATTAACACCACCTCTGCACTCTCTAAAGTGAGGTACTAAACAGAAACTGGAATGCTCTGAGACAGTGAACCTGAGGCCCCACTTCCAGGACAGCCGGAATGGGGAAAAAGCCTTCCACGGCATAAAAAAGCCCAGTAGAATGTTTACACGTAGAACCGGTATCGGGGTGGAATTCGGTGACAGCGCATTTCCAGAGTACAGATGGTATTGGAAATACAATGAGCCGTGGGTGATCAAAATAAAGCCTTGCAAAGGCAGGGAGAGAACCACTAATGAGCAGAGAGCAAAGGAGGGCCAGAAAGCCAGAGGGAAGAGAGAGTAACGGACCATACTAAAGACGTACGGCAGCCAGTAGAGAAACAAAGGCAAGAGGATGAAAGAGAGAGCAAAGGAAAAGTAAACGGTAAACGGGATTGACAGGGGCGGACCCTGGGAGACAAAATAGCAGTGGTCCTAGCAAAAGTGGGGCAGGCGAGAAGCCAACAAGGTGGTGAAAGGGAGTTCCGGTATCGAACGGAACATGGAGCACTAGCATTGGCGAGCAGCAGAGGGAAAATCAACATTGCAGTTGCAATGCAGTGAGCCGCCGGGAGCGATGGGAAGAAAAAGCTCCTGCGGCAGCCATGTTGCATAACGACTAGACCACTGCTGGCTAGTCGTAAACAATGTGATGGCACTTTTCAATGGCCGTGCAATCTCCAACGGCGCCACAGGCTCCATGCATGCAGGCGCAGGACAGTATGCCCACTACTATTAATATTGAGTTTTATAGAACTTTCTGACTAAGGTAGGGGCGTGTACAAAAGATGCCAGTTCCCATGAGTCCTCTGAATGGGAGTATCCCTTCCAGCTGATCAGGTGTTGCAGGCAAACTCGGCGGTTGCGAGAGTCACATATATGGGCCACTTCATACTCAGCTGATGGGGTCCCTTGTGGTTTTTATGTTCTGGGAATGGGCATTCTTGATTGGTCTGGTGTTACAGGTTTAAGAAGGGAAGAGTGAAACACCGAGTGGATGCGACTGAGGCTGCAGGGGAGACGCAGCCGATACGCTACTGGATTAATCCTGGCCTGGATAGAGAAAGGCCCAAGATAACGAAGGGACAACTTAGAAGGACAGACCTAACGGGAGAAGTATTTGGTAGAGAGCCAATTCCCGTGATTCCACCATCCAGTCGAGAACCGCTCGGCGGTGAACATCAGGCTGTCATTTATAAGCCTCTGACTTTCATCCAAATTTAGTCTAGCGAGCATATGTGCTTCCTTGATGTTGGACATAGAGGCTTCGATGACCAGTAGATTGGTAGGACGGGTAGTTGTAGGGAAGATGCTGTGCGGATGTTGTACATAACTGCAGTAAAAAGGTGTGAGTCCTGTGACGGAATGCCTTATGTTTTTATAGGTGAACTCCGCGGTGGGCAGCAAGTCCACCCAGTTATCCTGCTGCTGGTTGGTATAACACCTCAGATATTGTTCAAGAGTACTGTTTAGACGTTCAGTCTGCCCCTTGGTTTGGGGATTGAAACCTGAGGAGAGTGCTCTCTCTATACCTAACTTCTTACATATTGCAGATCAAAACTTGGAGGTGTACTGACTACCCCTAGCTGAGATAATCTTGCCCAGAAGGCCATGGAGGCGGAAAAGATCTCTAAGAAAAACATCAGCCATGATTGCTGCAGGTGGTATTTTGTTCTGGGGTGAGAAATGGGCCATTTTAGTGAACGTATCTATGGTGACCATTATGCAGGTGCAGCAATGAGATTCGGGGAGATCTACAATGAAGTCTGTGGTTATCAAACCACAAGGACGAGTTGGAATAGCTTCTTGCTGAAGAAGACCAAGAGGTTTGAGGTTGACGTGCTTCCTTCTTGCGCAGACTGGATATGATCGTGTATAGTCCTCTGCATCCTTTCTCATGCCTGGCCAATAGAAAGACCAGCGTGCTAGTTCTAGTGTCCCCGTCTGACCGCGATGACCTGCCGTCTTGTTGTCATGGCACCCTGTGAGGACCTTCTGCCTTAAAGGAGCTGAAGGGACAAACAACCGATGGTCTAAAACAGCAAACCCTCCTTTTCCTCAATTTGGGCTGCCTTTCTGGCAGGGATCCATGACTGGTCTGTGATCGTGGCTTCTTTGATCTTTTCCAGAAATGTAGATATATGTGCCACAATGCGATTTCTGGGGAATAGTTTTTCCGGTTGGAGGTCTTTAGAGCAGTTCTTCGTAAACTTACGGGAAAGAGCATCGGCAAGGGTGTTTGGATACCCGGGAGATAGGTAACCTGAAAGTTGTACCGCGAAAAAAAAATTCACCCACCGTGGCTTGCCGGGAATTGATGCATTCCATCCTCTGTAAAACCTGTAGGTTCTTATGATCTGTTCGAATAAGGAAAGGGTGTGAACCACCCTGTCGGAGGTGTCTCCACTCCTCGCAATCGAGTTTCATAGCGAGAAGTTTCCTCTCAATCACAGAGGAATTGTGTTGACTGTCCGTGAGGGTTCTCGAAAGGTAAGCCACAGGGTGTTCCAAGTTCTTATGTTTCTGCAGGAGTACTGTTATCGCAGCTGATGAGGCACTGGTTTCCATAACAAAAGGCTGTTCCTGGTCAGGATGGCCGCAAACTGGGAGCAGTACAGAACAGTTCTTTCAGGCGGATGAAACTTTGCTCTGCTTGAGGAGTCCAATGGAAGGGGGTAGATGACTCCTTTAACAGACTGGTTATGGGCAAGACCACCTCAGAGAAGTATGGAATAAATCGACAATCAAAATTTGTCAGACCCAAAAACCGTTGGACCTCTTTCACGGATGTCAGAGCAGGCAAGTCAAGAATGGCCGATACCTTCTTACCGTCCATTTGGATACCCTTTTCCGAGAGGATAAACCCCAGATAGGGAACTGAGGAGACACCAAACAGACACTTCTCTTTTTTCACCAGAAGATGATGTTCCTGAAGACGGCTCAGAACCTCCTGTAGGTGGATGAGGTGTTCTTGAGGTGAGGATGAGAAAACCAATATATCGTCTAGATTACTGACAGAAACATCAGATCAGAAAAGAGACGGTCCATGAAATGTTGGAATACGGCGGGGGCGTTGACTAGCCCGAAGGGCATAACCCTATATTCGAATAGGCCAAAAGGGGTATGGAAGGCCTTTTTCCATTTGTCTCCAGCTCATATACATAAGAGGTGATATGCACTGCGAAGGTCCAGTTTCGAGAAGATCTTTGCACCTTGAACGGCCTTGATGATGTCCCGAATTAGCAACATGGGGTAACGATCCATTATAGTGACCTTATTGAGGCCCCTATAGTTGAGAGGGTTTACGGGAAGGGTGGAAGGAGGAAGGGGGTAAAGTTGATTGAGACTGGAAGAAATAGAGAAGGACAGAGAGGATAAAGCTTCATTAGCAGAGAGAGAAGAGGGGTGAGAGAGGAAGAACACGAGCCAAGGAAGATAGAAGGGTTGAAGTTACAGAGATCCCGTCTAGAGAAAGAAATGGAGGAAGAGGAGGGAGTGGGTGGAGGGAGAGGGGTGTGAGACGGTGAAGGAGAGCAGAGCATGGTCAGAAAAATAGTTGGGGTGGGTAGAAACTGGGGAGGAGGAGAAGGTTGAGATAAATATTAGGTCAAGAGTGGAGACAGAGTAGTGAGTAGGAGAAGTAGGGAGGGGAGTGAGGAGGTAGGAGTCAAGAATGATAAAAAGAGGGAAAGGTTGCAGTGAAGAGGGGGTGAAGGTTGAATTCACAAAGTACAGTAAGG
Organism: Ambystoma mexicanum; assembly: GCF_040938575.1. Lineage (NCBI taxonomy): Eukaryota > Metazoa > Chordata > Amphibia > Caudata > Ambystomatidae > Ambystoma > Ambystoma mexicanum. The sequence continues at coordinate 1,157,642,505 of NC_090933.1, forward strand.
GGAGAGGGGCAGGGAGAGATGAGAGAGTGAAGGTGGTCTAGATCATCATAGAAGGAGGAGAGGGGGCCTGTAGATAATTAGAAAGGAAATAGTATGAGGAGAAGTGAAGGATTTGTACAGTTATTCAAAGGAAGGGAAGCTAGGAAGAGGCCATGTAGAGAGGGAGGATAGACATTTAGGGTGATGGAGGAGGCCGATGCCACCACTGCGACCAGAGGGACGGGAGGCATAAGAGAAGCAGCAAGAGAAGGTAGTGAGGGAAACAGGTACAGTAGAGTTGTGAAGAGGGATCCAAGTTTCGGTTATACAGAGGAATTGAAGGATAACTCGCAAAAACATGTCCAGAACAGCTGCGGTCTTGTTGCAGAAGGATCTTGCATTCCAGAGGGCAATGTTGATGAGAATTGCTTGTTGTAATTTGTTGTTGCTAAAACGGGTTGTATTACTTATCGTGTTTTTTTTTAAAACTTCTCTTTATTGGCAAGGAGCAGTAGCATGTGCATTACATACTACATCAGCAAACCATGTTACATGTTTAATGGTACGTACAAACAATCAGTGCATTAGTAACAAGGCAGGCACATTCACAAAAACAAATCAAGACCAGTAAGGGAACTCATAGTTCAGATTACACCCCTGCCTGATCTGGTGATGGGGGCGAGGATAAGAGCTCCAGTTCAGCTTTGCTGTTCATATAACTACAAAACTCTGTCCACACGTTCTTGGGGCGAGCATTCACAGGTAATGTATTGATATAGTCCTCCTCACACACCTGTGTCCAGGTGAGAGCCTTTAGCCACATTTCTAGCGTAGGGGGGATCGCCGCTTCCAGCACTGCAGGATGCATCTCTTGGCCACTATGGCTCCAACGTTCATAAATTTAGCAAGCCGCTTTTCCCCCGCTCCCTCCCACCGCCCGAACAACACAGCCAGGGGGTCAGGATAAATCTGAAACCCCACCATCTCCAAGAGGGCCTCGAGCACAGCCTCCCAAAATGGGGCCAGCGCCCCACAGGACCAGAACATATGGGCGTGATCCGCTCCGTTGGATCTGCATCTCTGGCAAACGTGGGGTTGATTTTGTGCAAACTTCCCAACCACTCAAGGAGTGTAATACAGGCGATTAAGGAGTTTATATTGCACACATCTAAATCTGGAGTTGAGGGAGACCTTGCGTGTGTGTGTACACATGTTCGCCCACATCTCGTCAGTGATTGCCAACCCCAGTTCCTGGCTCCATGCATCCCGAATCTTATAGGATGGTTCTGTAGTACGTTCTATCAACATTTTGTAAATGGCGGATATCATGCCCCTACCCCCTGCAGAATTAGCAATGTAGCAGATTTCCGGGGACTCTGGGGGTTCGTCCGGTTATGAGGGCCACATGTCCTGCACTGCCGCTCTGAGTCTAAAGTATTACAGTAACTCCAGTGGTGAGCCGGAGTGTCCTGGCCTTCATGTCTGCCGGGTGATGAATTTCCCCTCGGGGAACAGGTCTGAAAGCGCCCTATACCCCAGGTCCAGCCAGTGTCGCATAAGGAGTTTATCCTGTGTGGGGGCAGGGCCTGGGAATTACCAAATGGGCAGCCATTTATAGTACGGACGGAGTTCAGAGTGGGGTTGTAGCATCTGTTTCCATGCCCTGATTGTGGTGGCCACAGGGTCAGCCGGGGCGTCGGATTGATACGAGTGGAAGAGGATCAGGGACATAACATTTATCTCCTCGGTTGCCAGGATCTCGAGTTTGACATGAGGAGGAGGGTCTTGGTGTTTATACCAGTGAGTTGCATGTTGGGCTTGTGCAGTAATCAAATATCGGGCTACATCTGGCGCTTTAAAACCCCCTTTTTCGTATGGTAAAGTCATATGCTGCCATTTCCTGCGGAATGCCCCGGAGTGCCACAGGAACCGGGCAAACCCAACGTGTATGTCTGTGAAGTAGTGCTTCCTGGGCCAGAGTGGGATGTTGGCGAATATATATAGGAGCTTGGGGACTATAATCATTTTGATTAGCGACAGTCTTCCCGCCAGGGACGGGGGAGGTTACTCCACCTCTTCATTCTAATTTCCGCATACTGCGCAGCAGCATCATAGTTGTCAGCCAATAAGGAGGCTCTAGACAGAGAGACCTGGACTCCGAGATATTTAATCCCTTCTGGGGCCCACCTGAGTAGGAATTTGCATGACGGTTTAGGGGTTACAGGTGTGAGAGGGAAGATGTCTGATTTAGTGTAATTTATGGTGAAGCCCAAAAATGTACCTATTTTGATTATCTCTTGGATGATTGGGTTAAGTGGACCGAGGGGTCCCTGATCTACAGAAGCACGTCGTCCGCATACAATGATATAATTTCGGGCGTGTCATGCAGGCGTTTCCCCTTACGAGTATGTTTGTCTCTTACACTGTCTGTCATTGGCTCGATAGCCATCGCAAATAATAGGGGGGAAAATGGCCACCCCTGGCGCGTCCCTCTGTGGAGGGCAAAGGGAGCTGAGAGATGAGAATTGACCAGGACTCTGGCCACTGGGTTTGTGTAAAGCAGTTTGATATAGGAGAGCATGCGTGGGCCAATTCCCATCTTCTCCAACACCGCCCACAGGTACTGCCATGAAACCATATCAAACGCCTTTTGGGCATCTAGTGTCACGGCAACCGCGTTAGCTTTAGGGTCGATTCTGGAGATGACATTGAATAGGCGCCGGCTATTTAAAGCAGTGGAACGTGCAGGGACAAAGCCGCTTTGGTCCGGGTGGATCAGGTACGTCATGATGTCTGTTTTCATAAGAGAAAGAGGTCTGTAGGAGTCAAACTCCTCCGGGGGTTTGCCTGGCTTGGGGAGCACGGTGATAATAGCCTCTCGTAGGGACTGGGGGAGAGTGGCAAAGCAGAGGGACTCATCCCACACCTCATGCGGGCGCGGGGCCAGTAAAGCAACATGCTCTTGATAAAATTCAGCGGTTAGGCCATCCAGACCGGGGGCCTTGCCTTTGGGGAGGGCGGAGACAGCCTCAGTGATCTCATCGAGAGTGATAGGAACGTCCAGCTACTCTTTAGTGGCGTGGGATATATAGGACATGGGGATACGGTCAAGGAGACCATCCAGGTCTTGAGGGCTATGCTCACACTGCAGGGCATAGAGGGCAGCATAACATTCCGAAAACGTCTCAAGAATGGGTTGGTCAGCCCAGTGCCGGACACCGTTCTTGTTCCTAATGCTGTCAATCCGGGTTCTGCCCCCCTCGATCCGGGCCAGCCTGGCCAGGGTTCGACCGTGTCTTTCCCCCTCGCCATATTTCCATGCTGCAATGGGTTGTGCATAATATCGTATCTCCCTGAGGGCATGTGCCTCAAAGGACTACTTATCGTGTTTTTAAGTTCCTGAATGCATTTGGTCATCTCATCTGTCCAGACTAGGGGTACATTTATTTTCTGTACTTTCTTTAGTCCTTGGAGCAGGGGTTTGTTGTAGGTGGAACAGTCAAATATCCAGGCCCTACAGTAGTTACAAAAGCCTAGGACCTGCTGCATCTGCTTTACTGTGGTTGGCTGTGGTGTGTGTTAAACTGCTGCTGCCCTTTCTGGGGTTACTATTCTCCATGCTGATGATATTATTTGTACTAGGTACACTACCTCTTTGTGACAATACTGTTTGTCTTTGTCTACGTTGCAACCCTTCTCTGTGGGTAAAGTTAAATGTTTTACCGAGTTATTTCTGCATTGCTCCTCTGTTGCACTGCAGACCAAAAGGTTGCCTACATATTGAATGACTGCATTCTGTACTTGTACATTTCCTAAATCTATTCACAAAACTCTATTAATTAAAGATGCTCAGGGATTCACAATACCCCTGAGTCAATCATGTGTTTTGAAATCTCTGCCCACGGTAGGAAAACACTGTCAAGTACTGAGAGTTTGAGTGCAATGGGATGGAGAAAAATGCATTTTCAAGGTCAATTACTGTGAAGTAAGTCACTGCAGTGGGTATATTGCAACGGATGGTGGCGGTATTAGGGACCACTGGAAATTCTGCTTCTACAATGTTGTTCAATGTGCGCAAGTCCTGAACCATTCTCCAACTTTAACCCTTTGCTTTATTCACAATTCATATAGCCGTATTACGTGGTGATTCTGATGGCTGTGTTACCATAATGCTACAATGGTGGCATAAATTCCTTCATCGGCTTCTTTTGACATGGGTTATTGTCTCACTAAGGGTAACACTGCACCTGATTTCAGCTTGATGCGAACCACCCCTACACTATCCAGTAATCCTACATCATGGGGATTTCTGGTCGATAGGTGATGGCACTTTCTCCAGATCTTTCTCCAAGTGTAATGGTAATGTCTTAGCAATGGGCATGGTGTGTGGTACTTCTCTGTGCTCTACTGTTATCTGACAGGGTATGCTCATTTCACACACCATCTCTCTGAGTTATCGGCATCTTCGAACAACTGTTCATCAGACACTTCTCTCATTGTTTGGATTGGGTCTATGCGTAAAAATGTGGGCCATTCTCCCCCATCTTAGTCTGTGCCTGACAGTATAACCTTGTCTGCCCTTGGGTCACTGCTTCTTAATCGAATGTGAGAATAGTACCTGGTGCGCTTTCGTGCGGAACAGCTGGTGTGAATGGAAATTCAGCAGGTATGAGCAGTATTTTGTCCTAAATCCCAGGCACCCAACTGTAACGCTCACCTGATTCCTGTAGAGGCGCCGGTCTTGACTGGGCGTATACCGTATCTTCAAAGGTGATGTGTAACACACGGCTGGCTCTTTGGGCTGGACCTCTGTGCACTGTATGTCTGACTCGAAGGGTAAGATGTCTGCAGATAGAAAATATGGGATTAAGGAACTGGGTTATTGAATGTCTCTCTCTTCTTCCCTTTCTCTTCTCCTGTAGAACCCCAAACGTTAACGCTCTCACCTTAGGTAAGTGAACGCCGTGCTCTCCATCTGCCTCGGGGCAGGGTGCTGTAACCAGTTTCTTCACTGGATAAGGGGAGCAGGCCTCTTGACTTCAAAGGACTGCTGTCCGTCGTTTACTGCACGAACGGTAAGTTTCGAGTAATTCTAATGTCTTTAAAGTCTTTAGTAATGATGTTTCTTGTTTTGCAGGGTTCCGGCGATGGTGGATGACGGGCTGAAGTGAGTTGAAGATGGAGCCCGTGTGATGAATAGAAGCGCCTGGAAGCACGTAAGTAAGCGCTTGTTGCCTGCTTCACGATGCGCTCTAACTGTCTTTTTATTTTGCAGGTACAAGTTCGGAGCGGCTGCAGGGTGCCGGAATACCCACTGGGTTAGATGTGGATAGGAGTAATGGCACGTGAGTATTAAAGTTCCCCAATCTCTTTAAACGCACCTTGTTTTGTCTTTCAGATGCGGGATGCAGCGCCGAAGGCCTCCGGAGCGTGCGAAGAGTAGGTGAGCCTTTGTCTTTCAGATGCCTTAATGCAGCGCGAGGCGTTGGTGACAGCCGATGGACCAGGTAAGTGAAGAGCTGTCACTGAAGACCGTAATGCTAACCTGTTCTTTCTTGTCTTTATAGGTGTTGCTGAAGACTGGATTCAGGATGGTAAGCCTTTTTCCTTAGGCCCAGGATCAGATGCAGAAGACACGATGAGCGTTCTGCTGCAGAGGATGCAGAATAACGCAAAGCAAGATTCATCCATCGGGTGTGGTTTAAATAGCCTCCTGTAGTGCTTAGGTGTCTCCTTCCACAGCCACGCCTAGGTAAGAAAAGAGTTCCTGCTTTCCAGAAGAGTTCCAGGGTTCTGAATCTAGGGAGTGGTCCTGCCCCACCCAACAGGAAAAGTAGTTCCAAACAGAAGAGGATCAGAGGCTCAACTGGCAGGCAAGTAAGCAGCATGGTCTGCTGCAGGTAAGTCCACCCGAGCATTATGAGCCCGGCGCTTCCAGCGCTGGGACTGGGCATATTTATGAGCCTGGTGCCACTGGCGCCAGGACTGGGTCCAAAAGGTCCCAATTGGGACTGGTTGGCACTCGGAACCTGGGTTATGGATCTGCTTCCAAGGGAGTTGGGAAAACCCTGACCTTTTGGAAGCAGAGATCATGACAGTACCCCCCCTCAAGGCCCCTCCCAAACCGGGCTTCTCCAGGGGTTTTGGCTTGTCAGGAAATGTTCGGTGAAATCTTTTGATTAGGCGAGGAGCGTGGACATATTCAGCAGGTTCCCAGGATCTCTCTTGGGGGCCGTAGCCTTTCCAGTCAATTAGGTAAAATAGTTTAGATTTGGAGATCTTGGAGTCCAGAATGCTTTTGACTTCAAACTCGAGTTCTCCATCAACTAGGATAGGTTTTGGAGATTTAGTTTGAGGTTGCACGGGTTTTAATAGAGAGACGTGGAAGACCGGATGTATCTTCATGTGCGGGGGCAAGTCCAACTTGACCGCTACTGGGTTTACTATGGTAGTGATGGAATAGGGACCAAGGTATCTTGGGTTGAATGTGCGTGGCCCTTTTAGAGGTAGATATTTGGTGGATAACCAGACTTGATCCCCTACTTGATATTGAGGGGCTTCCTTCCGATGTTGATCTGCTCCTTTCTTGTATTGTTCTTTAGCCCTTTGAAGGTGAGAAACAGCTTCCTTAAAGGCTTGGGTGATTGTAGAATGCAGGTAGTCTACTGCTGGTGTTTCAAGATCTTGGAGGGGATCCAACTCCGAGGTTCGAGGGTGACTGCCGTACAAAAGAAAAAACGGGGTTTTCCCAGTTCCCGAATGGACAGAGTTATTGTAGGCATATTCGGCTATCCAAAGGATGTCTTTCCAAGTTTTTTCAGTTTGTTGCAGCATGCAGCGTAAATACTGTTCCAGAGTTTGATTGGTCCTCTCGGTTTGTCCGTCGGTTTGAGGGTGGTGACTGGTTGATAGTCTCACATCAATTTGAGCCGACCGACAGCAACTTCGCCAAAAATGAGAAATAAATTGACTACCTCGATCCGAAATTAGAACCGAAGGAAAACCGTGCAGTCGGACGATGTTTTCGAGAAATTCTCGGGCCGGAGTTGCTGCTGTTGGCAAGCCTTTGAGCGGAATGAAATGCGCCATCTTGGAGAATAAGTCCACGATTACTAGAATCGTATTGTATCCGGAGCATGGAGGTAGATCGGTGATGAAGTCCATAGAAAGCGTATGCCAAGGGCGAGGTGGGATGTCAATAGGGCGTAAGAGGCCTGCTGGTCTTTCCTTTTGACTCTTGTTTTGGGCGCATACTCCACAGGACATTATAAAGTCTCTGATATCTTTTTTCCAAGACGGCCACCAGAAGTAGCACTTGATCTTTTCTGAGGTCTTGGCCATACTGGGATGTCCTTCCATTAAAGAATCGTGATAACAAGAGATTACTTTTTTCTGTAAATCTGTGCTTTACTGCAAAGTCCTTTCCCTGCAGATGCCAATTCTGTATGTCTGCTGGAGTTACAAGTTGCCTTGCTTTATCCTTAACTTCCTCTATGGATTCTGTGGCGATTACACCCAGAATTCTTTGTTCGGGAATGATTCGTACAGGTTTAGGGTTGATCAAGTGTTCTTCCACTCCCATCCGAGAAAGGGCATCAGCTTTACCGTTCTTTGTACCAGGTCGATAGGTAATTATGAAGTCAAACTCGGCAAAGAATAATGCCCAACGGAGTTGTCTAGAGGATTGGGCTTTTGCGGTTTTCAAATATTGCAGGTTTCGGTGATCCGTAATCACAGTAACGGTGTGTCGGGCCCCCAGCAGATAATGCCACCAAGCCTTAAAGGCAGACTTGATAGCCAGAAGTTCCTTGTCAGTAATCGTGTACTTGATTTCAGGAGGCGAGAATTTGCGGGACCAAAATGCCACGGGATGCAACTGATTGGTTACCGGGTCCTTTTGTGATAGAACTGCCCCCATGGCAAGGCTTGAAGCATCAGTTTCCACGATGTAGGGGAGTTCGGGGCGAGGGTGTTTTAAGATTGGTGCAGAGATAAATTTAGTCTTCAAATCCTGGAAAGCTTGTTCCGCCTCGTTAGACCATTCAAAACGTTTGTTTTTCTTTAACAAGGCAGTGATGGGCTGGACTATTCGAGAGAATTGGGGGATAAACCTGCGGTAAAAGTTAGCGAAGCCTAACATGCTTTGCACACCTTTTACGGAGGATGGTGATGGCCATTTGAGAACTGCATCGACCTTCTTTGAATCCATACGCACTCCGCCAGGTGATAATATGAATCCCAAGAACTCAACTTCAGTCACGTTGAAAACACATTTTTCCAACTTAGCGAAAAGTTTGTGTTGACGCAATCTTTCGAGGACCATTTTCACGTGTTTCCGATGAAGAATAAACGAGGATGTCGTCAATGTAAACAACAACACACACATCTATGAGCTCTCTGAGGACATCGTTCATAAAATATTGAAAGGCGGCCGGGGCATTGCAAAGTCCGAAGGGCATGACCTGATATTCAAATAGCCCATACTTGGTGCGGAAGGCCGTCTTCCATTCATCGCCCTCTTTTACTCGTACCAAGTGGTAAGCTCCTCTAAGATCCAGCTTTGTATATATGCATGCTTTTCTGACTTGGTCCAGGAGTTCAGGGATCAAAGGTAACGGATATCTATTCTTAACGGTGATCTGGTTCAGGGAGCGATAATCTATACAAGTTCTAAGGTCTCCTTCCTTTTTTGGAACGAAGAACAAAGCTGAAGAAGCAGGGGACTTGGAAGGACGAATAAACCCATTTGCCAGGTATTGATCCAGGTATTGTCGAAGGTGAAGGTTCTCAGGCTCGGTGAGGGCATAAATTCTACTACAAGGAGGAGTAGATCCAGGTATCAGGTCTATCTGGCAGTCATAAGACCTATGAGGAGGTAGAGAGTTAGCCTGATCCTTCCGGAAAACATCTTGGTATTCTAGGTATTCGGGAGGTAACTGGGGAGTCTCTGAAGAAATTGCTGCCAGTGCAACACCAGGTGGAGGGTGACAAGTAGAGACACATTCTGGAAACTGGACCGTTGTTGCTCGCCAATCGATCAGAGGATTGTGTTTCTCTAACCAAGGTATTCCTAGAATAATCTGAAACTGAGGGGCCTTGATCACATCGAACACGATCTTCTCATGGTGTCCATCTTGACTTACTAGCGTCACCTCTTGAGTGGTATGCGTTACTGGCCCGGAGGCTATCTCCGTACCATCCACCGTAGTAATGACGTCCTTTACAGCCTTGGGACAAAGAGTTAGATTCATCCTCAAAACCATTTCATGATCCACATAATTGCCGATGGCACCGCTGTCGACGTAAGCTTCAATTGCATGTAATCGATCCGGATTATCAGGGCTAATGAGGACCATAGGTATCACGAAATGCGAGGTCATGGAACTGGTTTTCACGCTCGGCAAGAGGACCTCTATTCTTGTTGGGCGAGGTCGTTTCCCTGCTCAGAGTTTGTAACTTTGGTAACTGCAGCTCCTACTGCCTTCTTGGCAGGTTTCACCGGACAGTCTCGAAGAAAGTGCCCTGAGTTTCCGCAATAGAGGCATAATTGCAACTGTTTTCTCCTTTCCCGCTCCTTTTGTGTTAGAGGACCTTTCAGACCCCCTATTTGCATGGGTTCCCCGGAGTCTACTCCTTTGGAAGGAGTTGGCGGTTTGGAAAATACTCGAGCATCAAACTTGGAACGATCGGCCTTCCTGTTCTGCAGTCTGTGATCTATTTGAACGACTAAGTCTATATAGTCCGAACAATCTTGTGGGGGATTCACTACTTGGGCTAACACATCTTTGAGCTCTCCACGTAGACCTCTATAAAACAGCGTAATACTTTTGTCCTCAGGCCATTGAGTTTCCACTATCAGTCTGTTGAAAGACGCAATATAAGCCAAAAGGTCTTGATTACCTTGTCGTAACGAAAGAAGCTCATTGTCCAAGGCCTGCCCCTGTGAATGTCTTGCGAACAGTTTTTCCATACTGAGCTGAAAAGCTTGAAAATCATGGAGGACCGGATCATCTTGATTTACTAGAGGGATCGACCAGTCTGCCGCATTGCCACTAAGGTACGAAAGCACGAAAGCTACTTTAGCTTGATCAGTTGGAAAGGCTGCTGGCCGGCATAAGAAATGCAACCGGCACTGATTGATAAATACTGCAAACCTCTTTGGGTCACCAGAAAATCGTTCGGGCGGAGCCAGAGGTACATTCCCAGGTAGGTTGATCTGCACTGGATTCATAGAGGATGTAGAAGGAAGATTTCCCCCAGATGCGGGTAACGGGGTCTGTCCGGCTTGTGACTGTAGCAATTGTCTAGCGAGATCATCTGTTCGCTCCTTGGAAATAATCAGTTCCCTTCTTAGAGCGTTCGTTTCCTGACGGGCTGCATGCACTTCTGCCCTTAGTTCCCCAAGTAACTGGGCTAGCTGGTCGGTATCCGAGGTTTCCATAGCGCCTGGACGGGAGTTTTGTGGTAGGCTTTGCGTTCTGTAACGCTCACCTGATTCCCGTAGAGGCGCCGGTCTTGACTGGGCGTATACCGTATCTTCAAAGGTGATGTGTAACACACGGCTGGCTCTTTGGGCTGGACCTCTGTGCACTGTATGTCTGACTCGAAGGGTAAGATGTCTGCAGATAGAAAATATGGGATTAAGGAACTGGGTTATTGAATGTCTCTCTCTTCTTCCCTTTCTCTTCTCCTGTAGAACCCCAAAGGTTAACGCTCTCACCTTAGGTAAGTGAACGCCGTGCTCTTCATCTGCCTCGGGGCAGGGTGCTGTAACCAGTTTCTTCACTGGATAAGGGGAGCAGGCCTCTTGACTTCAAAGGACTGCTGTCCGTCGTTTACTGCACGAACGGTAAGTTTCGAGTAATTCTAATGTCTTTAAAGTCTTTAGTAATGATGTTTCTTGTTTTGCAGGGTTCCGGCGATGGCGGATGACGGGCTGAAGTGAGTTGAAGATGGAGCCCGTGTGATGAATAGAAGCGCCTGGAAGCACGTAAGTAAGCGCTTGTTGCCTGCTTCACGATGCGCTCTAACTGTCTTTTTATTTTGCAGGTACAAGTTCGGAGCGGCTGCAGGGTGCCGGAATACCCACTGGGTTAGATGTGGAAAGGAGTAATGGCACGTGAGTATTAAAGTTCCCCAATGTCTTTAAACGCACCTTGTTTTGTCTTTCAGATGCGGGATGCAGCGCCGAAGGCCTCCGGAGCGTGCGAAGAGTAGGTAAGCCTTTGTCTTTCAGATGCCTTAATGCAGCGCGAGGCGTTGGTGACAGCCGATGGACCAGGTAAGTGAAGAGCTGTCACTGAAGACCGTAATGCTAACCTGTTCTTTCTTGTCTTTATAGGTGTTGCTGAAGACTGGATTCAGGATGGTAAGCCTTTTTCCTTAGGCCCAGGATCAGATGCAGAAGACACGATGAGCGTTCTGCTGCAGAGGATGCAGAATAACGCAAAGCAAGATTCATCCATCGGGTGTGGTTTAAATAGCCTCCTGTAGTGCTTAGGTGTCTCCTTCCACAGCCACGTCTAGGTAAGAAAAGAGTTCCTGCTTTCTAGAAGAGTTCCAGTGTTCTGAATCTAGGGAGTGGCTCCTGCCCCACCCAACAGGAAAAGTAGTTCCAAACAGAAGAGGATCAGAGGCTCAACTGGCAGGCAAGTAAGCAGCATGGTCTGCTGCAGGTAAGTCCACCCAAGCATTATGAGCCTGGCGCTTCCAGCGCTGGGACTGGGCATATTTATGAGCCTGGTGCCACTGGCGCCAGGACTGGGTCCAAAAGGTCCCAATTGGGACTGGTTGGCACTCGGAACCTGGGTTATGGATCTGCTTCCAAGGGAGTTGGGAAAACCCTGACCTTTTGGAAGCAGAGATCATGACACCAACCTAACCGGACTGTTTCCCCATAGAAAAACAGATTTTCATGTCGCGGCATCCCCACATTGGTGCAGTCACAAAGTGCTAATGGTTTTGCTGCATCTCTAGCAGGGTATATACCTGGTATTGAACACACTATACCTTCCTCAATGAATGAAATACTCATATTTAGCTTGCTCAGGAGATCCCTCCCTCAAAGGTTAACTGGTGTGTCCTTAGTGTACAATAAAGTTGCCGACAACTCCTGTGTGAGTACAGTGATAGGCAATGTTTCAGTGAAAGGAACCAACACAATTGCCCTAGATAATCCCTGCATGTCCATTAGTTTATCTGACATGGGGAACTTTCCTTCCCTGATGCAAGACTTGGTAGACCCTTTGTCAACCATAAAAATAATGTTCAGTCTCCTACCCTCACTCCTACCAGGGGTTCCTCTTCCGGATCGTAAGTGATTGACAGTACTGGGGATGTCAGAGCTCTCGCTGGTCTGTCCTATTTGGGATAAGTGCCTGGAAGTGGGAAGGGAGTGCCTCCTAAGATGCTCACTCCTGGGTAATGTGTTACTGTGCCCTGTGGCAGGTTTCTATTAGCCTATGGCTGTGTGGGTGGCTGCTGCATTTGCGTCTGTATGGCACTCCCCTGGGTGTGGGGAGTGGGAACAAACTGGACATAGTGGTAATAAGAATCACGTCACTATGATAACATAATTGTCCTGGGAGATTTAGACATCTAGTTTGAAAGAGAGCATGAACCCACAGTTAACTCCACAGTGCCCTACCGGAATCCCTCCACTTCAAACGAACAGTAAATGGACTCACCCACAGTGCCGGACACTACCTAGATGCAATTTTCTGCTGAGATGGATTTTCAATTAAAGTTCCACCGGTACCAATCATAAGGAGTGCTCCCCATACGATTCCATTCACCATCAAAATCCCAAAATGCATGATGCCCACAAACATAACACTGGTACTAACAAAAGAAACTGGAAGAATCTCAACCTGGAAATGCTAACAGACCTAATGGAACCAACAAAACCAAACATCTCCCAGCTAAACAGAATGACTCTAGACCCAGAGGAAACATAACTTGACACTTGGATTCCAGGGCTCTAGACCAATTAGCACCTGCAAAACTCTTCAAATTAACCGCAAAATAAATGGCAGCAGGATGGTACACAGAATAACTGTGGGAACTCAAATAAACAAACCGCAAACTCGAACAATGGAGAAATCATCACAGCTAACCCGACAAAAACAAATACTTATGACAGATCCAAATGGACAAATCAGTAGTCCTGAAAGCAAAAAAAGAATGTTACATTACAAAAATGCAATCAGCCACAAACCCACAAAAACAACTATTCAAAATCTTCAAGGAAATAAAAAACCCAACATCGGCAACAAATGCACCATAAAATCACAATCCCTATGTGACAACATCACAAACCACCTAAGAACAAAAACTGAAACAATTCAACAATTCAACAGACTATCGATGCAAGCCTCCATACAAGGAACACTCCGGAACCACCAGAAACTAGCACACCACCAACCACCACTACACTTAACCACTTGAACCTAAAAACAAAGATAACTTGAAACAAACTAATAAAAGACACCAACCTTGCTGGATCACCCAGTGAACCATGTCCTCCTGGCATCTTTAAAAGAATCATCAACCACAGAATACCAGCATCATACTTCTGGCTACTAATGAACCTATCCCTAAATACCGGAATAGTATCTAAATCGTTCAAATAAGCATACATCGAGCCTCTCCTAAAAAATGAGACAGGAAATGCCAAAGACCCCATCAACTACAGACCCATATTGAACCTACCCTACCCAGCAGAATTACTTGAGAACCACTTCTACAAAATACAACAAAATGCTAACCCACTCCCAAGTGGGCTTCACATGTGGGCTTCACACCTATGAGAGGAATTAAATAAGCACTTCTATCCGTATTGGACAAGCTAAAAATAAACGCAGATTATAGCACCCGATCGACCCTCATACTAATTGTCATTTCAGCCGCCTTTGACACAATCAGACACACAACAGTAATCCAGAGACTGGAGAAACCCAGCATAAACAACTATGTACTACAATGGCTGAATTCTTTCCTCACCAACCGCACTGAAAAAACATCCATACCGTCATTCACATCTAACACCAAAAACTTGGTCCTCGGCGTATCTTGGAAGCAATATAATGCAGAGCAAGACAGGTTATAATCCAGGTTTGTGTTTAGAAACCTCTTTGGTATTAAGCGTGTTAGAAAAAAAAACAATTATAATTATACATTGGAATGCCAGAACATCTCACAAAAAAACTCCAATGCATCTATAATACTGTAGTAAGACTGCTCTGCTCTTGATACTAAATAAAAAGCACAGATAAGGTCAACTGGTAACCCAATACTCTATAGTTGTGGACATAGTCTGCAAAAAAGAAACAAAATTGTAACACACCAGGGTGGACACTATATTATTTCACTAGTACCTATTTCTAAACTTCTCCTGTCCCTCAGGAAGGAATAACTTATCCTGGGTCTCTGAAATTCCTAGTCACCAGTGAATGGCTGCTTATCTAGTAGGGTTGAGGGTATACCTAAAAACTAAACTAAACGACTAGTATGGATTAGAGTGAGAGATTATCCTAGTGCAGTCATGCAGGGATTTTGATAATTTTATTTGAACCTCACCTGAGTGTGTACCAGATAACCTGAGTGTGTACCAGATAACCTAGTTTCTGTCCACTAAAAAGAAATCACTCCCCAGAAGGCCCAAACACTGGAAGAGTACATGAAATACCAATGCATCCCAAATAGTTAAAAGGATATCAACAATAGTGGGTCAACCGGTTTCAGTGACTAAGAATCACTTATGTCGCCTTCTTCAGGACCTGGGCAACAATTCAATCATCATGTTCAGGAGCATCTCATCAACTGCTCAGTAGTTGATTATGCCTGCCGACAGCCTATAGTCTACATCGAAGGCAAAAAGAAATAGGGAAACTTGTCACCTAATTCTAGTCTAGCTACTTTTACAAACATCTTTTTGAACTTCAACCATTGCACAAGTCAAGTTCACAGACTGAACACCCCATCAAAGTCATCGGTGGCACCATATGTCTGTCTTCCAGTAATAACCTATACTGCAGTGTAATAACACTTTGTTGCACTATGTATTTTGGTCAATCATATAGGAACTAGAGCAAAACCAGAGGTGTTCATATTACATATCTTAATCCCTGGACCGAAACATCTGGACACTATAAAAGTACAAGTGAAATAAATGCACTAATTGGCCATATGCTCCTTTTTATACTACCACTGCTATATTGGCCCACATCTCTGATGCACTTATTCTCACAAAATCATGTATAGTTTATAATGCCTATTAGTGCAGTGTGAGCTCACCTCAAAACAGGTTAGGCGCAGGATATCTGTATTTTATATCCTTTAATCAATCCACTGTTTGAACTGTTGACAGTAAGCACGGGGGCGAGTTGTCTGGTGACCTATACATTGTATAAAACACCAGGCACACAATTGCTAAATTGGCGCGAAATCGGACATGCCGCAGTTACAGCGGTTGAATCGACAGCAAGATTTCATCCAGCACTGGCCCTGTACTCTTACCTTATCTCTGTGAGCCTAAGAACACTGCTTAATCATATTACTCCTGTCACTTAACAGAAGTGCGCTCACACCTCAGCATTTAAGTGCTGTAGCGGGAACCAGCTGACTCGCGTGATGTCTCCCATGAACGTGGGATCTCTATCCAAAGTCATAGCCACCGTCATCTTAAAGCAGGGCGAGATCCCCATAAATTCTCTTGTTAATAAACGTTTGTGCAGGTAATAGATGTCCATGACTACGGCGCTTCACATGCTGAATACGAGAGAAAGAAATGTCTCTTTAAAGTGAAACAGCAAGAAATATTTCAATCACCAGTGTGGTGCAGTCATGAAACGGCAGATCAAACATAATAACTTCTACAGTCCTCTGGATGTACAAGACTATGGCACAACATATGTTCAGACAGAAAAAACAAAGAAACTTGTCTACAAACTGAAACTCAAGCAATATTTCCATTGCCAGTATGGTGCTACCAAAGAAAATTGAACCATGCATGATGTCTTACAAGGGAGATTATTTCCTTGTAGCTTAAAAGCTAGTCAGCCACCATCTTGGAGCGGGTGATATCTCCCTTGGCTGCCATGCAGAAGAATACCTGCAAAGCCACAAGGTGTCAAAGCATACAGAGCCATACAACTATAGCTGACCAAAAATGCCTACTCTCAGGTTCTAACTGCAACTCTTGCCTTAGCCACGGGCAGGAGCCCGCTTCAGAGGAGCTGCAGGAGCAAACTCCCAGGACCGCCGGAGACCGAGTGCTGCAGGAGCAGCTAGGATTCTGATCCTCAACAGCCAGTGCTGCATGAGCCGCTGCTCCTTGCCTACAACAATCACGGGCACTGCCATGTGAGCCACAGGAGCCCCCAGAGCCCCCAGCCACCCATATCCAGGGCCACCCTGCTCAGGCTCCCCTACCCTCACGCTGTGAGCCGGGCAACACCCTAAAATGCCGCCGAGGACCGTTTATGCTGGGTTGCCTAGCAACCTTTGAAATCAACACGCCTATAACCGCGCTAAACTCGCCGGGAGGCGTTAGCCGACCCCCCTCGCCCAAGGCCCCATGAGTATAAAGCCCAGCCTGTCTGGGTTCCCTCACCACTCTTGCCTTATCTACGGGCAGGAGCCTGCTTCGGAGGAGCTGCAGGAGCAGACTCCCAGAACCGCCGGAGACCAAGCGCTGCAGGAGCAGCTAGGATTCCGATCCTCAACAGCGAGTGCTGCATGAGCAGCTGCTCCTTGCCTACAACAATCACGGGCACCACCACGTGAGCCACTGGAGCCCCCAGAGCCCTCCGCCACCCATATCCAGGCCCATCCTGCTCAGGTTCGCCTACCCTCATGCCGTGAGCCGAGCAGCACCCTAAAATGGCCACCGAGGGCTGTTTATGCTGGGTTGCCTAGCAACCTTTGAAATCAACCTGCCTATAAACGCGCTAAGCTCATCGGGAGGTGTTAGCCGGCCCCCTCGCCCAAGGCCCCAGGAGCATAAGGCCCAGCCTGTCTGGGCCTGTCCGGACCGTAACAGCTTTCTGGCCCACCACCCTAGATGTGAGACTCTGCCTCTCTTTGTACTTTCATATTACGTAGTCCGAAGACTTCAGCAGACTTGGTGATCATCGTACCACAAAGCCAACATTCTCGAACTACCTCCTCAAATCATGAAATATGTGGTAAAATCAAACAAACCACTTGCTATTATGCCTGCTCTGCTCCAAATGTCTTCTGAACTGCTACTATAACATGCCATAATGCTATCACGCTATGCACAAAGGCCCACTCTCTCCCCCAAGCCAGGCATGCTATTATGGTAACCTGCACGACATGAGACTGTATAGCCAATGCTTGATACCATATCCCATATACTTAACTCTTAACTACATGGCTCTACCTGCCACTGTGTGCACACTCACCGCTCCACATTACCTTCGATCCCACGAGCTCTGCCTCAAGGCCTGTTTGAATTGGCGCATCTATGTCTCGACTACAATAGCAGTCACATGTAGATTGATTTTGCATCTAATTCTGTAAATAGCCATTGCCAACCATTCCTGCCTGTAGTAGCAAAGTCACACCTAGACTGTATGTAAGCAGCCACTACCATTCTTGCCGATAGCAGCTAAGTTTTACCTTGACTGTATGTAAGCTGATACCACCTATCTATTCCTGAATACCTTAGCAAAGTTGCATCTAGATTGCTTTTTGCATCTGTTTCAGTAAATATCCATTGCCAACCATTCTTGCCTGTAGTAGCAAAGTCACACCTAGACTGTATGTAAGCAGCCACTACCATTCTTGCCTGTAGCAGCTAAGTCGTACCTAGACTGTATGTAAGCAGATACTACCTATCTATTCCTAACCACAATAGCAAAGTTGCATTTAGATTGTTTTTGCATCTGTTTTAGTAGAATCTGTAGCAGCTAAATTGCACCCAGGCTGTATGTAAGCAGCTACTACCTATCTATTCCTGACTACAATAGCAAAGTTGCATTTATATTGTTTCTACATCTGTTTTAGTAATTAGCCAACCACCTTTGCCTGTAGTAGCAAAGTTGCATCTCGACTGTATGTAAGCAACTATTACCAACCTATTCTTGTCTACAATAGCAAAGTTGCATTTAGACTGATTTTGATTCTGTCTTAGGAACCTACCACTGCTTACCTATCTCTATAGCCTATAGTGTGTCCTGGAATCAGCCGACTAGTAGCCCACTTGGCTCACCTAGGACTGCTTACTACCCTTGACCGGGATGTACATTCACGGTCCTGGCAAACACCCAACAGGCACCCTGTCTAAGATAACTTGGTTAACGCTCTACATCGCCTCTTCCCTCACACTAGCACTACAGACCAACAGCCTGCTTAATAAAACTAGCGCCATGATGCTCTCCGGTACTAGTGCCCCTCCTAACACTCCCTTCTGCCCTACAACACTAGACATACAAAATTATAAAATAGCACACAAAACGAGCCAGTATCAAGAATATTTGTCCGTGCAGCTATCATGTAGTACTACTGACAGAAATGTAAGATTGCGCGCTCGCCTATCCAAACTATATGAGTTACCTGCTAAAAAAATTGAACAATTAAACCACCTAAAAAAGTGCATACTCCAGAAAGTAACTGCAGAGCCCAATCCTAGCCCTATCAATCACAAAAGACCTACACTGAACCGTACTAAACGGACGAGCAAAGATTGTCCTAGCACCACCCCCTCATTAGAAAGCCACCCACCAAACCTCAAAGGGGCTCTCATAAATGCTAGGTCTCTAGTTGCCCATGCAACTGAAATATCTGACATTATATTAACAGACAACCTGGACTTCTTGGCCATCTCAGAATCCTGGTTACACGACGCGGCAGGCCCTGCCCTATCGCTGGCAGTCCCCGATAACTATACTATCCTGCGAGCAGATAGACATATCTCTCGAGGTGGAGGAATAGCAATCATAGCCAAGACCAACTTAGACATGAGAATTGTGACAACACCTACTATAAAATCCTGTGAATGCCTCACGGTCAAAATCGCCACGGCCAATTCACAAACACTAAATATCTTTCTTATCTATAGGCCACCAGGTCCCATTGGAACCTTCTCGGAAGATATTTCCACGGCCTTGTCCAATAATCTAAAAAACACCTCCCAAACATTAGTGTTAGGTGATTTTAATCTAGGTTACAACAATACTAAGGATACCCACTCCACTGCCATTGCTATGACTCTGCAAGAGCTTGGCTTCTCCCAGAAAGTTAACTCACCCACGCACAACAAAGGTTGAATCCTTGACTGGATTGCAGAATATAACTGTGAGGTAAATATCACGTCTATTGCTCCTCAGACCTGGACAGACCACCACCTCCTAGTATTCACATTGGCCACTAACCTAGCCACGGCCTAGTCCTCGCCTGCCCCTCCTTCACTTACGAGGAACAAAAAACTCATGAGAGTTGAAAAACTGCTGCCCCGTATAATACCTAAACTTAATTCTGTACCGAACAATATGGACCCAAATTCTCTAGTCGAACGGTACAACGAAGTCATGAACTCAGCCCTTGACAATATTGCACCGCTTAAACTAAGGAATAGTAAACCTAAAAACACCTTAACTCTTGGTTCACCCCACACCTAAAAAACCTTAGACTACTTAAAAGAAAGTTTGAAACTGCTTGTAGACTCTCCCCATCATCAGAAAACAAACTAAACCTTACCAAGGTCTCAACCCAATATAAGAAAGACTTCCTCTTAGCCAAACAGGAGACTTATAATAACAAAATATCCCAATCCAAATCTAGTGTCAAAGAACTGTTCAGTATTCTGAAAGAACTGGAAACACCCATTATACCACTAAAGTATCAACCACTGAGGTGGAAAAGGTCATACTGGGACTTAAAGGGTCCAATTGCAAAGGTGACCAATATCCGGCACAACTTATTAAGGATGCCGCAAGAAAACTCTCGCCCTTCATAACTAAACTTATCAACTCATCATTCACTACAGGTACTATCCCGAACAACCTGAAAGAATCCTGGGTACTGCCATTACTGAAAAAGCAACCCTTGACCCTGCCATTCCCACGAACTTCAGGCCCATCACGACTGTGCCATTTCTTCTAAAAAATTTAGATAAAGTGGCCTATATTCAAATACAGAACTTCTTGGAATCTAACCTCCTACTAGGATCTCGTCAATCTGGATTCCACCCTCAACATGGCACAGAGACGGCCTTAATTGATCTTAAGGCACAAATGGATGAGTTTAGAGACAAACGCCTAGTAGCCTTACTCCACCTTCTAGACCTCTCGGCTGCATTCGACTTGGTCGACCACAAAGTCTTATGCAGCCACCTGGATTCCGCAGCTCACTTCTCTAAGGAGGCCATAACTTGGATCGAGTCTTTTCTGAGCAACCGGACCATGAGAGTCTCCTCTCCTTTGGCCTCAGCAGACCCTATCCCTATAACTTGCGGGATCCTGTGTGTCACCTACACTCTACAATGTATTCACGAAGCCCCTCTTCGACGAAATGGACCATTTGGGTATCGCCTACACTAACTATGCAGACGATATCCAAATTCTCCTTCCGCTTTCAGGAGATTACGCCGTGGATCTGGCTTTGGTGAACAGAATTTACAGTATCGTTCAGGCATGGATGGCCACCCATGGACTATGCCTGAATGACGACAAAACTGAGCTTATTATCTTAGGCACCCCAACCCACATAGCCCAGATTAGGTCAACTTTACCATTGATGGCAATAACATAAAAGTAACAAAGGAAGTGAAGACCCTAGGCTTTTACCTAGATGCCACCCTGAACTTCTCTAAACAAGTCAATTCCCTAGCCTCTGCCACTGCAGACACATGCAAACTTATCAGAGCCAGTAAACAATTCCTCTCCACTGACAGCTGCCACATGCTCGCCAGAGCCCTCATACTTTCCAAACTGGATTATTGTAACATGCTCTACATTGGAACAAATAAACAGACTATCCATAAAATACAGGTCCTCCAGAACAATGCCCTGAAAGCAACACTCAAGATCAATAGAAATGAGCATATTTCCTCTACAAGAAGAGAACACAAATGGCTATCCACCTTTGATAAAATCAAACTTAAGATTGCCTCCCTTACCCACAAATACCTTAATAATAGTGCACCGCCTTACCTTTGTGGGATGTCTCAACCCACTCATCCAAGCCCTGCAACATCACTAGGCATTGCTGGCAGCAGAAACATCATAATCGCCACTGGAAAGCATGCTGCTCGCTAGAAATCACCAGAAAATGTGCAGTGAAAACCTGAAAAATAGGCTGCCATCCACTTGTGCCTACCTTAGTGAGCACAGGAGATCAATGCAAAAAACCACCATTGGGCTACCCACAAAGCAGCCTGAAACCACTTGGAAATAGCAATGCTGATTGCAAAAGAAATACAGAGCTGTTTGGGAATCCGTTTCTTGACTGTCAAAAATTGCTAAAATCATGGCTCACAAACCACCTAAAAAGATCCAATCTCCTTGGTGGGTGGTCAACATTATTCTCCCACAAGAATCTACTTCAATTTAAGGTCCACAGAAGTGTATCTATATCTGGATAAAGTATACTTTTGAGGATTGCTTGCTGGAAGAAAGCTGTCAAAATGGGTGCAATACCAGTACTCATCACTACCAGAAGCCGGCGTTTAAACAATTATTTGTAAAAGTGAACAACTGAACCCAATGACAAAGAAGAGAATTCCATCAAAATGCCATATAGAGTGCCACACAGTAATTTCATGGTTGAAAAAGACTTGATTTAAAGATATGTTGCTTATTGTGAGTTTATAAATGTTTTTTTTTTACAAGGAACTATGTTGCAATTAACTAGAAGGTAATCTGATTTAGTTAAAACTTCAAGAGGCCTTCTGTTCATGGGAACCCTTCACACCTTATCCCTAGACAAAGAAGCTTCCTCCTGCCCTTGGCCAAGAGATTGACAGACTGGTGTGAACAGGAACTAGCTAAGGCACCCTGGCATGTTGCTCTCAGTCAAGACAATGGCAGCTTTCGGATGAACAGAATATGCTGATTTGGGTGTGACTGGTCAACAACTGCTCTGGGAGAAACAAGACATGTGACCCTCTGAGGCAGCCAGATCTAGGGGCGGAGACAAACCATTGTGGATTCAGGTAGCCCAGCAAATATATGTTTTATAAAATTGCGTATAACAAAGTCTATCAAGCTGGCAAAAATGTAAAATGTTGAGATGGTTGAAATGAAAAATTCACTCACAATTTAAGACTAAGCTGCATGCCGTGTGATGTTCTGAGACTAAACCCCAGAATTATTAATATTGCAGCTGCAGAACCTACAGTAATATGCCCAGAGAGGATCTGCATGCATGTATCAAATTTGGTGCAGAACCAATACTGGGAAACTCACCAAAAGCGCAAATAAGTTGTCATTTCGGAACTAAAGCTATTAGGAAGGTCAGAGTTGGACAAGAATGTACCTTAAGTAGTCTGTGATGTGTATATGTATTATGAACAAGTTGTGCACCTTGGAAATATGTTTGTTATGAAAAATTGATTTTCTAAGTAAAAGCAAAGGGGAGTTTTTTCCCTAGAGGGTAAATGGCAGCATCATGATGACACCTCATGACACGCTGATCCTTTCTCCAGTCAGGGGACAGCAAATTCTCTGACCTATCAGGATCCTTAGAGGGTTGGGCATAGGGAAACACATAAATAGAAACTGCTGAGACCCAGATAGACACTCTTTTTTGCACTACTCACCGATTCCTGTGAAGCACTCTGCCAGACCAGATCCACACAATATCCAGACAGAGACCCCAGACTCCAGATCTAGATCCAGAGACCAAACTCTAGAACCCAAACTCTAGAACCTTGAAGCAGAGAGGCCCAAACTAAAAGCTGAATCATTTTCAGCAGGCTTCAGAATCTTTTGAAAACCTGATTCTCACATTCAACAGCCAGGCTGAGCTGTCTATTCTAGCTAAGAACCCTGTGCTAGAACCGAGCTCCAGACCCAGAAAGCAGTGCTGTAATCCAAGACCCATCAGATCCAGTTCAAGAGGCCGCAGACCCAGCAGGCCTGAGACCTGTCCGGTGGCGAGAGTGAAGCCAAACCCCTTGACCAGATCTTTGACAAGGCCCATTCCATTCCAAAGCTAGGAGTGAGTATCTAGTCTAGAACTGTCCATAACCAAGCTCTTAGTTTAAAGTAATCCTCTTCCATCCATTTCAACCTGTCCAGAACTGCATTATAGAATCTTGTGTCCATCCTGTTGATTCCAAATCTATAATTTGGCTCAATTCAATTTTCTGTCAAAATAGCTGTTTCTTGCTTTCCACTGCTGAATTTCGTTTTCAATCTTATAATCATTCATGAATCATTGCTAGTGTTGACCTGTACCAATCCAAAGTAATTCTCACAGGTCCTGAATCTCCTTTAGTAAATTAAAATCAATTTAGCAGATTTTCCCATCCATTGCAATCACATTCAAAAGTGTTTTGACCTGTGTTTTAAAATCATACCTGTTTTCCCTAAGCTTGCTGGGGGGGAAATGGAATTTAACTGAATTCTTGATTGTATTCCTGAAACCTGTGTGCCCTCATTTCCATCTCTTCATATTGCATAGGGGGGGAGTGAGTAATCACAGGGGAAAAAGTGATCATATTATCTTTTGTTGAAATCATATCAAGTTTATTCCTGTGTTGCATTCTTTCCATCTTGCATTTCCTTGAATCATATAAAGTATTCTCTGCTACAGTATCCTTCAGATTCCTACTGATTAAAGAGATTGTCAATTTTGTAATATAACCCATTGTTGATTACCGTCCATATTCATAAGTGTGCTATTCAGATATTATTTGGTTCATAAAGTGTGATATATATATTGTTTAATTCTTCAAATAAATCTTTTAATTTGCAAAACAAACCTACTTCTTGGCTCAGTGAGGTCAGGGGGATTCAAAGAGAGGGGCGTTATATAAGGGTTCATCATCCAGATTTAAAGAACTTTAACATAAAAATATATAAATAAGAGCTTCCGTTGGGCATCCCAGACTAGGCATTGACTTAGTTAGAGTGCTGAATTGAAGTCACTTACACCTTACGGACAGAATCTGTAAAAAAACATCGGCCAGACTGACGAGAACAGCCAATTCTAACAGCCTCCAAGTACCATGATCCAGACTCTCTAGTATTGGAGGACACAGTTTCCCAGTTAAGGCTGCGCAACTATGGAACTCCCTACCTCCTGGTATTAGAGATACCCAGCCCTTCTCCAAATTCAGACAGAATCTGACCAACTGGCTAAAGGAAAATGATAAATAATCACTCAGACTAACACCCTCTTGACGGTCTTCACCCACGTCTATCCTCTGTTTGCGGATTCGCCTACTATGTGCTAGTCCACTTGGACTCCCTTCCTGATGTACTGCGCTCACTCTAAATCTATGCTACCTAACCATGTTATTTACACGCTATATACGGATGTGCTATTGTATATTTCTTCCTGCACTTCATGCTCCTACGCAATTTCACTGTAATCTCATGTGATCAAGTAATTTACACTGTATATACTGATGTGACATTGTATATTTCATCCTGCATTCCATGTACCCATGTACCCTGTACAAAGCTGAACATATCCTTATCTTCTGCTCCCTGATGCCCCTGGGTCTGGTGCGCATTATAAATAAATAAATTAAACTAAACTAAAACCCTATTACTTATTACCATGGTCGCTGTGAATCTATGTTATTGCGGACCCGTCCATAATGTCGACAATTACATTTCCGACTCCCATTATGGCGCGGTGCAGTGATCACATAGATCACTGTTCCCTGCATCCCCCACAACCGCCTCCCCTCTACCCACTTACTGCCGTTTCTCTCTGACCCTGCAGCATCGGTTCTCGGCCACTAACGTGGGTCTAAAGTGTCATCACAGGGTCCTTTATTTTTTTTTGGTTGTTTACTGTCCCACGCTCTCATCTAAGGGAAACGGGGGACACCCCAGCAACCCTCACCACACCAACAAAATGGAGCAGTGGTTGCCCCCATAACCCCTGTTCCCGTTTGTCGGTGTAGTGGGGGTCAGCATTCCATTACCGTGCAAAGGCGTGGTTATGTAATTGTCGCAATTTTGGGGGCAAAATATTAGTATTGTTCCGCCCCTTCTATATAGTCAAGCAACAAGACATAGCATATGCTGATAACACCATCATTCATTAGGTGTGGATTATTTTATCATGGCATGACTGCTAGGTCATAGCACTGAATTTCCTTGTTTAGGCTGCGTAAATGGGTCTGTAATCTGAAGATCCACATCTGTTCAAGCCATAGTAGCATGGCTGGGAAAATCACCACATCTATGTGGAACATGGGATTTTTCAAGGATTGTCCATGAAAGTGAAACTGCTGAATGATTTTGTTGAATAAAGTGTATCACCAATGGGGCTGTTTGTGCATCCTGATGCAATATTTGTGTTCCACAATCTGCTTTGTAATGAGCCTCATTGGCATTCCAACATAACACAATTGCAAGGGAATGTGATTAGGTATATCACTCCAGATGAATAACAATTAGTGCAGTTGTTTTGAACCCAAGGCATCTTCCAACTGATCTCAATACTTTTTGTCATAGGGCATGCAGTACATGAGCCACATGGCATATGGCCAGTAATGCCCCTTTTGCTTCAAATCTCCCTTTGGGACACAGCTTGCACAGGTTCCAAATCAGCTGTATGTACCAGCGTGTCACTTATATTTCTTCTCCACTTAATGGTGAAGCGAGGTTTATCTAGGCTGCTCTTACCTGTATTTAAGATTGGCCACAGTCTGAGTATGTCTCTCTTAATTCTGTTAAAGAGGGGTGAACAACTGAAACATCAGTGATCATGTCATGTTCACTCTCCTTCAGAGACTGTTCTAATGTGATTTCTCTAAGTATATTGCAAGCTGTCTTCAGTGCCCTTTTAACAATGCAGCATTGGTTACCGCACTACACTAGGCATTCTGTGAGCAGTCCTGCTTGGTATTTATATTGAGATGTCTCTGAACAAATATGTCTGTAGTGTAAAAATTTCCCAAAGGAAGGTTGTCATGTGTGGCCCTTGGATGATATCTCCCATAATGAAGTAGTGCATTCTTTTCTTTTGGTTTTTAGAACACCAATGTCTCCAGCTGTAGTCCCTGTGCCTGAATCTTTAAATCTATAAAATCAATGTCGACCTTGCTATATTTATTGGTGAATTTTAAAAAGGGATTCTTATCATTAATCCGCTCCAAAAATCACTCAAAATCAGTAATTGTACCGGTGAATATCATGAAGACATCATCAATTTATCCACGCCACAGCCATATCTGTGAAATGAACGGATTAGTTGGTGCATAAATGACTGTCTGTTCAAATTCATTGACATATATATTTGCCAGGCTGGGAGCAAATGTTGCTCCCATTGCGGTTCCCGAGATTTGGTCAAAACAATGTTCTTGATAGACAAAGAAGTTTTTTGTAAGGTCAATCTTGGATAAATGCAGTATGTATGTTGTCAGGACTTCACACAAATGTGTCTTTAGCACTTTTTGTACAGCCAATAAAGTTGCCTCCTGTGGAATCTTTGTATATAGCGATTCAATATCTATCGTTACCAGAAACTGTGTCTGAGGATCAAAAGACAATAATGGGCTTCATTACGAGTTTGCGGGTATGGAAACAATGGTGCCAGTAAGCTCACCGGTACCCTTGTTTCCGGATCGGCAAACTCTGAATCTGCCTGCCGTGGCTGCTGTGAGTGATAGATCTGACCCTGCCGGGCGCAGCGGCACGGTAAGCAGCGTGGTCATGGAAGCACCAGCACCGTTAAGAACGGTGCTGGTGCTCCCATGTCCCCTCTCCCATAGAGTTCGATATGGCAATGGGGAATTACAGTGTGCCGGTACCTAACTTCCTGGGCTTGTAATGAACCGGTGGCACTAGAAAGTCAGGTGCTGGTAAAACTTTAAGGGTCCGGCAGAAACCAACCAGTAGCACCGGCAGGGTTACCGCCAGACCCATAATGAGACCTAATGTCTTTAATACATTCAGCAGCATGGAGTCCTTAACATATGATTGCATCAGGGGGATAGTACATTTGATAAAATGGTCCACATACTGGGGGCAGCACGGATCATGGAAGCAAAAACAAAACTATTGCAAACCCTGAACCAAAACCTACTAACCTTTACCCCTGCTCCTGTTTCCTGCCCAGGATACCTCCCACGTACTGCACACGCCCAAAGGGCCAGCCATACTATACACAAAAGCACACAAGCAACACATAAGCCACAAGAACAAAACAAAAAACATACAACCAAGACCCTAGATGTTACCCCTCTGGACCTGAAAAGCCAAGTGCACATGACAAAGCACACTCAGAAAGCAGACACACGCAGAGGCTAGTTTCTCCTGGTTCTGCAAGCCTCACCAGAAGAGCACAACTGCTATCATATCCCTCTCCCCCATTAACTAACCCCTCCCACCTTCCTACAGAGCTATGTGAGCGCCTGGAGACCATACAAATGACAGTGGTATGCAGTATAAACCCACTTAACATAACATAATGAGTTGCCCTATTTTTTGCTTATCGTGCCTTCATCTATAGCTAAAGCTACTACTCTGCAATCTTTAGATCTAATTGAATGAATGAATGAATGAATGAATGAATGAATGAATGAATGAATGAAAATTGGGTGATCCTGGGCAGATTCGATAGAGCCTACTGAGCTTTTAATAGTAAAGTTGTGTTAAGTATGAAATGTGTACTTTACCTTTCCAGGCGCTCCTGTTTCAATGCAAAGTTTGTTTCTTAAGTGCTCACCAGACTCTCAAAATGCTTTAGATAAATACAGATAATATATAGAGACCATTAAATGATTAAGTGAATATGTAAATAACAACATGGGAAAAATGTAACAGAGCTGACCCCCTAAAACAGGCAGCAGACAGCTAGATGGTCTTACACAATCCGCTCACTGGTGTAGCGAGGACCCCAGCAGCCTGAGCGGTGCAGGCGGCCTGCCACCACATGTCCTTAATGGAGGCCCACTTAAAATTTAAAAAAATTAAAAGATTTGTGCACAAACAATAAAACGTTTCTATTTGAAGTTACTCTGCCTTCATGAAGAAATAATTTCTGTTACAGTGTAAGAGAAATCATTTCTTTCTGAAGGCAGAGTTAATACAAAAAGAAACGATTTCTATTTGAAGTCTGAGGGCTCTAACCACTCCATGACATGGAAGCCTCCAGGCTGGAGGCATCCATGTCATAGGGTGGGAGGAGCCCTATGATTTCAAAAAGGAATAGTTTCTTTTTGAAGTGACTCTGCCTTCATAAAGACATTATTTCCGTCCTGGTTCAGTCCGTAACGGAAATAGTGTCTTTATGAAGTCATAGTGAACTCAAAATGAAACCATTTCTTTTTTAAGTACTAAGGCTCCACTCAACCCCATGACATGTGTGTGTGTGAGTGTATGGCGAAAGGGTGCACACATAAAGGTAGGGGTGTCTGGGTGTGCGATTCGAGTGTATGGTGAAAGAGTGCACACTTAATGTATGGGTGACTGCCGGGTGTGCCTGTATGGTGAAGGGTGCACACTTAAATTTATGGGTGGCTGTCTGAGTGTGCCTGTAGGATGAAAAGGTGCACACTTAAATGTGTAGGTGGCTCCCTGTGTGAGTGTATGGTGAAATGGGTGAACACTTATGGGTGGTTGCCTGGGTGTGTGTGCCTGTATGGTGAAAGGGTGCACACTTAAATTTATGGGTGGAAGCCTGGGTGTGCTGTAGGGTGAATGGGTACGCCCTTAAATGTATGGGTGGCTGCCTTGGTGTATCTCTATGGTGTAAGTGTGGACACTTAAATGTATTGGCTGGCCGCCTGCATAGTGAAAGGGTGCACACTTAAATGTATGGGTGGTTGCCTATTTCGAAAGAGTGCACCCTTAGATGTATTGGTGGCTGCCTGGGTGTGCCTGACTGATGAAAGGCTAGACATTTAAATGTATGTGTGGCTGGGTATGTGTATTGGGAATGGTGTGTGTGTGTGCCTGTTTTAGGGACTCAACTAAACCATTTTGCGGGAGGGGTAACCCTTCAAATGTTGGGAGAGGCGCTAACTTCATGGGTGCTGAGGGTGGGAAACATTTATTTTTGTGGGGGAATCTAACTTCACTATGCATTCTAAGGAGAATATTCTAGTTCAGCTTCAATGTTACAAGCAGTTAACTCTCTTCTTTAAGTCTGAAAGTACCCACTTATGTTATGGAATGTTGTGAGAATGAGCAGTCTCCTGTCCCTTCTCTACCCTTCCAATCACTCCCTGGGCATGCAAGTACTAAACCCACATCACAGTTTAAATTGCCCAAATAACTATGCATTTGAATGCAGGTAATAACAGTGAAATGCTTTACATTAGTAATTGCTGGGCCTTTGTTGACAGCAAAACCCAGGTGCCGTTTTACATCTGTGTCCTGTTCTGTCCGGCAACGGCTCTGTAGGTCAGCCAGGTCGAGTCAACATAGCCGAACATTTCAGGGGGCTGGGGTCTGAAGCCCAGTCAGCTCAATGGTGTTTCACAACTACTTGTGCTTACTGCCTTGATTACTTATTGGTAATCTGCATTACTCCTAGCCCTATACTTCCTTGTCCCAGTACTTGTATATGAGGCACTTTGCATCATACACAAGTACTGGGATGAGGTAGAGAGACATGGAGGTAAAGCCTGGCTTAGTTACCTTCAATCTTCATTACTCCTAGTCCCATTCCTCCTTATTCCAGAACATACCTATGTGGCAAGGAGCCTCACACGTAAGCACTGGGACAATGAAAAGGGACGTGTAGGTAATTCTGGGCCGAGGAGATGATTTTGGGGGTTGGGCCAGGGTGTGGGGGGAGAGGGGTTGTGTGAAGGGATGGGATTTGGTGGGGATTTTGCGATAAATTGAAATGGTCATTCATGTCCAGGCTAAGCAGTCAAGATATGTGGTATTGGTGACTAGAGAGGCATGTTGTTGCAGCCAGTCTATTAATATCTTAGTTTGGCATTACTTCTTTTTAACTGGACATCTCTGATAAAACAGTCCTGCAGTGTGTAATTACCTGGCTAGACTGGCATTTCAGCGCTGCCAGTCTAACTGTTTCTTACTCTGGCATTGTATATTTTTCTCGGCATCTGTTATAAAAATAACCATTATAAGTGCTATCTGTGATATATTATTACGTGTCTAGACTGGTCTACATTGTGCAGCCAGTTGGACATGTGTTTTCATTGCGGCATGGCATTTTTAAAAGCAAAGCATTACATTAATTAAAACATTAATGTTCCTGTGCAGTGTTGGTGACTTGCATGTATTGGTTGTTTGGGATTGGTGTTACCCTGCAAAACAATTGCAAACACTCTGGCTTTTTAGCCAATTTTTCTCTGAAAGTGTGCTGCATAATGCATTAAAACACATATTTATACCTTACTTCCAGTGCAGTGTGTGGTGTACCCCTGCAGCAGCACGTTGTTGCGTATTTCACAAGTGTGCCAATTTTTTGCCGAGCGGCGGGCAGGGGGGAGCTCCATCAGCATGGCTCTCGCAGGAGGGGGGGGGCGCATTTCGTGTTAGGCCACTGAGTCCCCTGTGGCACTGCACAGTAAGTGATGCCCTGAGCTTCTGGTCTCACGTGCCTCAAAGTATGAGGTTTGCTTGTAAAATACTTTGCATTTAAAAGATGAAAACAGTCCCTTTCGAAAGAACACCAGAAGAGGCCAACGGTGACGGAGGACCACATGTGGTGATCAGAGGAAAGGGACAAGAAAGCGTAAGACCCCGTAGGCTAAAGAGGAGGTTCCACTCAGGGAAGGAAACCTCAGATCGTAAAATGTCTTTCCTTTCAAAGAGGCAAAGGAAGAACAAGGACATGCTTCACTGGGTTCGCGGTTTTCAACAACGTTGCGAATGCCTTTGAGGAAGCAACTGGAGTTGAAAATGGCCTGGAATCTGAAAAGGCTGACTAGGGATATATTCTTAGAAGACGTAGTGCATAATACTCTTTCACAGGGAGCTGCGGTTGCCATCTCAGCACTATTTGACTGCGTGTTATAGATTTGAGAGAACCTGCTATTGAATTGCTAAAAGAAAATCATCTGTTTGAACAAAAATAACAACGAATCCGCGTTTACTTGCTGTACACCTGGTGTGGCATGGGAAGCCGTGATATCGTAATAACAGTAGCTTCATTGCGCATGTGTGCGCTGCATGAAATCCAGTGACCAGTAACATTCTTAAACATCTGTTAGGGAGAATTCTCCTTCTAGGGCTAATTTCCCTCACCTAGTGAGTCCCCAGCAGCTTTGCTGGATTTCTGGACTTTATTTTTCCACCTGGTAAGAGTGTACATCCTTTTTCCACTCTTACATGTGTTTTGGCCTATGTGCTTTTACTCATTGTGTGATCTTGGGCACTGGAGCACACTACTCCAGGTGCCCCTGTTCTTGTACGAGTTACACAGCACCTTTAGTGTAGTAACCCAGGGTTGTCTTTAAGACTTCCCTCTGACTCCATTTCGCTGGGGTTGACTACTGTCCCCCAGAGAAAGGTAAAGTTGCCATTTACTTTACATAGTCATTTTTACCACAGACCCAGTACACCCCATTTTACATGGAGTGCTGGAAAGGGCTAATCTGTACCCCTTTTCTGTCTATACCTCCCTGAGTATTGTTTCGCTCTTTTAACATTTAGACTTGGCTATTGGCAGTGGTATCAACCCTAACTTTTCTACCGCGATTACATTAGATAAACGTGGTACTGTTTTTGGCTATTATATTAGCCTCGAATATAAACCCGCTTGACCAAATCGTCTTTCTTTTGGCTCCGGTTGGGTTTATTCGCCATTTATTTTTGTTAAAGTCCTTCTTGTTTTACTTTGCGTGGTAAACTAGGTTCGCCTTCTTTGTTCACCGTCTTTTGGTGGGCTTCTGCAGAGAAGCCCTCCTCTTGGCGCCTGGGTGTCTAGGTAGACTGAATGTGGGGAAGGGGTGTAGTCACCCCCTGCACAGAGTATCCTAGGAAACCCAAGTTGCACTTATCCATGATTGGCTGAGGTGGTTGTCCCGGCTGGACAACCCCCCTGCTGCGTGATTGACAGCCAGGATGTGTGAATGGGGGTTTTGTGCATAAAAGGCAGGTCTCTTGGGCTAGAAGTCAGAGTCGCCTCTGGAACTACAAGGAACCGAAGAGAAGCGGAGAGAACGATGGCTGCTGCAACTACCCCATCCCGGTGAAGCCCTGCTGCAGTCCTGAGCTATCTACCCTTCGACGACTAAGAGGAGATCCAATCTGGCGTCTTCTTCCCTTGAGCCTGGTGGGGATAACCAGCTCATCTTCTTCAGCCAGAGATCTCCACTGTGGTCGAAATCGCTGCACACTGCTGTAGTGGTCCGGATAGCCACCTGCTGAGCCTCTCCTGTTATTAAGTAGCACACCTTTTACGTTGTTGCTGCTGCCGGCCGGCTTCATCCCTGTGTGGTGCAGACCCCCTTCAGATCTCCTCCTTCACAACGAAGCTCCAGGAATCGTGGGTCTGCGGGAAACCAACAGGAACAACTGGCAGGGAACCAGCTGCATCGTGGAAATAAAGTACTGTGTTCCACTCGAGGAAACTGGGTGAATCCCTTTTCTTCATCCACAAAGCTCGTCCTTGTCTTCCCTCCTTCTTATAACTTTTGCTTTCGAACATTGACAATATCCAAGTACTTTTGGGCTACGCTGAATCGTGAACTGTTTAACGGTGTGATCTTCGGCACCGATCTCCGGTGTCACTTAAACCTGGCTCCGACCCTTTGACTTTTGAACTCCCGTTTCTGACTGTTTCTCGATACTGTCTGCCAAACCTAAATATTGCCCCCAACTCCCTCTGGGTATCTCAGGTGCTAAGTGTGCTTTTGCCCCGGTAGCATTTCATGTCACGGATACGCGTTTATTGAGTAGACCGAACTGTCAAAAAGTGATTGCAACCGTATCTGCGGTATCATGTTTTGTTCATAACACTGGTTCATTCAAACACAGGGTACTTACCTTGAGACATACTGTACAAAGTGAATTGGTTAGTTGTAGAATATTTAACGTGTGGTTTTGTTTAAAGTTTAATAGAGGTGTTGTGTTTATAACTGATGGTTTAAAAATAAATGTACTTCTATTTTTTACCTGAAACCTTGAGTCAGTGTTTGCTTGAGTCACAGTAATTGTGGTCCTTTTGTGTAATCTCTCCTACTGCTCATATACTCTTGAGATAAGCATGGCTACTCTGCTACTGCTACCACTATAAATTAGTAGTACAGGCTTGTACCAAAGGTAAACTTGTATTGCCACCTGTAGTCTTAATTGTGTGTAGTGGTCCCTAAGGGCACTGCACAGTATTTTGCCTAACAACATCTTGGTCAGAGTGAAGCCAAGACTTGAGAGTCAGAAAACAGGGGCCAAACGGCAGAGAGTGAAACTTGTTCACAAAAGCACTGGTCCTGGCCGCAGTGGTCAAAGTGTACGAAAAGAAGTAGCCCCCCACTTCCCATTAACCCCATCACTGCGCCCCCTTACACGCACAATCCAAACCCGCAAACAAACACACCTGCTGTTTAAGGGAATGTTCAGTGAAGTCTCAACTTCTTCCTACACTTTTGTTTTAACATTCTTTCATTACTGTGTTGGCCGCAGTTGGCTTAACTGCATTCCTTTACTACTGTGTTGGATGCCATGTTGGGTTTCTTGGCCCACGTTCAAGTTATTATGCTGCAACACTTGGTGCTGTGGGCTTAGGAAATCCAAGAGGGCGGAAAAGCCCACATTTACGCCAGAATCCTGGAGAACCGTGCAGTTTTGCGCACAGCAAATTGGTCCCCTGACCTGCCACCCACCAGTGCGAGCGTGAGGGGCCAGGAGTGCCATGAGTGAAATGTGTGCCAAAAGAAAAACAGCAGTGCCGGTGGCTAAAAAACAAGCGCTTTGAAATCACCTTTGTTTCTCTGAAATGCAAGCTAAAAATGCCTATTTTAAACATTGCAAGATATCCAAAAATCTCAATGAACACCAGCAGACATTTGGCAGAAGATAGACGTGTGTGCATACTAAATCTGGAAAGAGAAAGAGCCCAAAAACAATGTTTGTAACAAAACTGGCTGAGCTGTGGATGTCAGCAGCTGAAGTGGAATTGGACTGAAAGACACTAAAATCTAAATGTTTAAAATAAATGAGTGACAATGAGTGACCTACTGTTGAGTGTCACATAGTTTGCAACTGTTAAATGCCATAATTTTGAACTTAGAATCAGCGTTCTAGCTGCATGTGTAAAAATTGCATGTTTGGTTGGAATGTAGAAAACTGGGAACTAAAGTGACATTTAGCAGAAGCCTGGCTTGAAGAGAGTGAATTCTGCCCGGCAACTACCCCCGACAGGAGTGAAACTTGCTCAGCCACTCTTCTCGGGCCTGGCTGCATTCTGCTGCCCCCACCAAAAGGGGATGACACCTCCCTGATTGAATCAGGGGAGGAGAACCTGGGGACTACAGGAAACTAAACAATCACTGTCCCTGGCCCAGGCAAATGTTAAATTAGGGGGGTCGCAAATGGCTTTCTCTTGGAAGGAAACAGGGAGGGGCACTGCATCTGTGAGCCAGCTGAGCTTGGGGGAAGTGGATAAACCAGAAATTCCACCATGTGCTTTGGAAAACCACACCCCTTTTGGGGCCAGAGCATAATTTTAAAAAGATGGATAATTCATAGTGCGGACTTGTAAAAATGATATAAATAACATCATCATTCTTGCAATTTTTCTGTGCACATTTTAAGAGGTGTTAGGACCCTGTGGTATGTTCTTGGGGATAGTAGCGGAAAAAAGGTTGTTACTCCAAATGTATGCATGTTAAAAATCTGACACTTTATCATCTGAAACCCATATCCCTGGTGCACATTTGTGTAAAATCTGGAAAGGTTTAGAGGTCGTTATCTGGATGAAAAGGGGAGAATTCTGTCATACGTGGACACGACATCTTACAAAGACAGGGATCGGATGGTTTGGTGCTACAGAAAATGTGTTAACTGGACATATAATATTAGAAAAATGGTACATAGATAAATATGTATTTGGATCAGAAATAGATTTATGTGCAATTTGACAAGGGGAGGATCCTCTGACCATAAACCTACCTCATCACTCTGACTCACAGCCCAGTTCCCTCAGTCAACGGAGAGAGGAGGAACTGGCCAATGATAAGTTGAGAGGGTTGGGCATAGAAGATGAGCCGACCCTCCCACTTTCTAAACACATAAAAGGAGACTGTGCAGGACAGGTAGGGACATTCACTTCCCACTTCAAGCTGATTTCTTGCGGAGCGTTTTGTCAGAAGACACCAGATCCAGCACTTTGACTTCAAATCCAGACAGAGACCAGAACTTTGAATTCAGACTTCAGAATTTGTCAGCAGGCCTCAACATCTTTTGCAAACTGATTCACCCCAGACTTCCAAGGGGCACATCAGAGTAAAACAGCCGGGCTGAGCTGTTTGATTCTGGCCTAAAATCCTGTGCCAGAAACACCCAGAAAGCAGAGCTGTACCCGGAACCAGAGATCAGACTGCCGTGCAGTGCCAGGAACTTTTGCCAGAACCAGAGATCCAGACCGCTGTGCAGTGCCGCTAGCAGAGCTGACCCAGATCGCTGTGAGCAGAACCAGGCAGAGACCGTCCGTGGCGAGGGAACCGCAGTCCAATCCTGACCCGATCCGTGGCGAAGTCGCATTCCTGTCCAAAATATAGTGTGAGTACCGCCAGAACTGTGCAAAACCCAATCTCTTAGTTTAAAATAATCTAATTCAAACTATTTTAACCTATTGAGAACTGCATCCTAGAAATCTTGTGTTCCTTCTGTGATCTCAAACCTGAAAACTGTCATCTGTCATTCTGAGCTTGACTTTTCTTTTGAGAATCTACCTTAACGAAATCGTCCGTATCTCCGGAACCGTTTGTCCTAGGAACGAAATGTCATCCTAAAGCTACGATTCTGGGCTTTCCAACGAACCCAGAACCGACCTTCTATTCATTATACTTTTTCCGTAATCGCGCTCGACGCACTCAGAAAAATTGCCGCAAATTGCGATTTGGCTCAATTTCTTCACTTGGCAAAATAGCAGCTCCTTGCTTTCCTTTGCTGAAATTTGTTTGCCACCTGACAATCATTCATAGAGCGTTGTTAAAGTGATCCTGAACTAATACAAAGTAGCTGTCACCCACCCTGTACCTCTAGAGGGAATTAAAATCATTTTAGCATATTTTTCACTTCTTTGCATACCACCTTTAAAGTACTTTGCCTGTGTTTAAAATAATCCCTGTTGATCTAATCATATCAAGTTTATTCCTGTGTTGCTTCTTTTCCACCTTGCATTTCCTCGTACCATATAAAGCATTCTCAGCGACCTTATCCTATATACTACTCCTAAGTAATTAAACCAGCGTGCTAGTATCACCTCATCCATTGCTGTTTACTGCTCATATTCACAAGTGTGATATCAATTATTAATTTATTATAAAAGTGCGATATATATATATATTGTTTAATTCTCAAATAAACCTTTTAAATTTGCAAAACAAACTTACTTCTTGGCTCAGTGGGGTCAGGGGGTTCTAAGAGAGGGGTGTTATATAAGGGTTGTCATCCAGAGTACACGAACTGGACGGACATAAAAATATATAAATAAGGGATTCCCTTGAGCAATCCCAGACAAGGCACTGACTTAGTGGGACTGCTTGATTGGAGTCTTTAACAGCCACCAAACTAATTGTTTTCTCTCACTACTGCGTTGGCCACTACTGATGATACCACTTATTTC
This sequence comes from Ambystoma mexicanum, assembly GCF_040938575.1. Lineage (NCBI taxonomy): Eukaryota > Metazoa > Chordata > Amphibia > Caudata > Ambystomatidae > Ambystoma > Ambystoma mexicanum. The sequence continues at coordinate 1,157,679,405 of NC_090933.1, forward strand.
AGGCCTCCCCTGTGACTTGGCACCTACTCCCCTACCATTCCATTTGCTGAGCGACAGTACCGTCATGCTAGTGCCCACCTTCACCCTCCTCTCACTTAGTTTTCCCCTACTCTTTTGAAGGTACTCCAGTCACCATCCCCTCCTGACAGTACACCTCCTTGTCCCCTCAAAATACTCCTACCCTATTCCTAAACTGTCTCCTTTTATTTAAATAACCGTTCCATCCGCCCCTCATAAATACCCAAACCTCATCCATCCTTCTTGCCTCAGCACTACCATCACCCCCTCACCTCCACTCCATCCTCTCCACCTTCCGATCTCACCATATGGATCTGGACTACCCAATCCTTGTCATGCATGATTCCTTAGCTTGCATTGATGGCTATGTCTGAAACACGGACCACCCCTTACGGCATGGCTACACCAACAGTGGGGGTAAATCTCTGTCTTCGGCTGGAGCCTCCCTATGGAAGAGCCTCACTGCCACTCTAAAACTTGAGGGGAACCATCTCCGGTTCCGGAAGCACCTCAGGACCTTCCTTTTTGCTTCCGCCTTCTCTCCTCTTCCCATTTGATCTGTTCTGCTTCAGCATCGTGCAATTTGTTACCGTCTCATCTCAGGCCCAGGTACTTGCCCACCCTACCACACACCCGCACTGCCTCCTGGCATCCCCTGCACTTGGGTCTGTATCTGGAACCCTACAGTCCCCCTCTTTTTCTGCACTTATCAGACACCCCTGTCTGTTCCTTAAACCTAGCACTTGCCACTTGCTAACAGCACTACTACTTGTTGTTTTTCATTCTATGCTCAGCACTTTCCTCTTCTCCCCTCACCTCCTGCACTTTCCTCCGTCCCGCTCCCCTGCACTTGAACATTCTCAATGTCACTGGGCTTAGTAGGATCGTTGTTTTTATTCTCCCTTGTTCCCCTCCATTGCCTCGTCGCGCTTTGAAACACTTGTGTATGAGTGTGATACAAATAAAATATGAATATCAACAGCACGACACACTGACTCTGCAACATTCTCACATCCCTGGATGCTCTAAGAGAGAAGGCAGGGTAGGTTTTATGATCAGTAAATCCATCTCCTCCATTCCTCACCCCCCTCTTGACTTCACGCATTCATTTGAGCAGAGCAGTGTTCATCTCCTTGCTGTGCTTCACTTATTATCATATGAATCATCAGCCCTCTGGAATTCTTATTCTCTTGTTCAGTGACCTTGATTGCCTTCTAGAACCTCTACCCTCTGAAGTCCCAACAATAGTTATGGAAGACTTCAATCTCCCGATGCTGACCAAAGTCATCGCCTCCTGCTCATCTCCTCTCTCGCTCATCGCCTCCTGCTCGTCTGCTCTCTTGCACATCACTTCCTGCTTGTATCCTCTCTTGCTCATCGCTTTCTGCTCATCTCTCTTGCTCATTGCCTCCTGCTCGTCTCCTCTCTCGCTCATCGCTTCCTGCTCGTCTCCTCTCTCGCTCATCGCCTCCTGCTCATCTTCTCTCTTGCTCATCGCTTCCTGCTTGTCTCCTCTCTCGCTGACCACTCTTTGGTCAACCTCGATACGCGGCCCACCAAAGTCCATGGCACCTCCCTTGATCTGTTCATTCTTTCTTCCTTCTGTCCATCAACCCCTCTTTTTCACCCACTATCTGCTCCACTTGACTGCATATGTCCTTAATCAACCCTTGATCAGTTTCAGTCCGACTCCTTGCGACCTTAACTTAAACAAGTGAGGCCCTTCCCCCAGGCTTTGCCTTGCTAACTCCATTGGAGTACAATTACTAGACTTCCACTTAGCACTTGCTAGCTCCTTTGAGCGATACTCTCCTGCTCACTTCTTCACTCACACTGTTGACATTTAGAAACTAATAGCTAACATGGCATTGTATTTTGATTTGGCTTTACCACAAGCCATTAATTCCATTCCCACAGTGAACGGCTTCAGGTTTTCACAGAAGGACTTCCTTTTGTGCTTCCGCTCCCCTTTAGTCCTCACATCCTTTTCCTTAGTTATTCCCAATGAATCACAGCTCTTTTCCACACTTTTAGACTGTTTAAATAATGTATTGTCTCTTTGGTCCCTTTGAATCTCCTATCATCACCATATCATCATCGCTCTGGACCACCACCCAGTAATACATTTGGTTTCTGTTCCTGCCCTGGTGCAATAAGAATCAACAATCAATCTTTTTCGCACTATGGCAATTTTACTTTGATGCCTATACCATGCCAAATTGCACTTGTAATGGCGCAATGGTTTTCAAATATATACTAGCAGTTTTAAAAATATGGCAAACATTGCCCTGGTGCTAATACCGTACAATTTTGCACTTGCCCAGGTGTAACGTTTCTGTAATCTGGCCTCATATCTGCTCCGTGTATATTCATTCAGGCACGCTCTTCACTGACTCAGCCAGATTATAGAAACTTTCCACCGGTGCAAGTACAAACTTTGCATGGTATTAGCACTAGGGCAAAGTTTGCCCTATTTTTAAAAACACCTTATGATATGATATGATATGATAATATGATATGGCATTTATAACGTGTCTATACACAAGTGTTTCAAGTCGCAACGAGGCAGGGGGGGGCAAGGGGAGACAGACAAACCATCCTACTAGGCCAGGTGTCATTCAGATCGCGCAAGTGCAGGGTGGGAGGGAAGGGAAAAGTGCAAGAGGGAAAGGGAGAGGAGAAGTGCAGTACAGGTTTAGTAGAACAAGATAAATAATAAGGGCCAGCTGCTGGCAAGTGCAAGATAAGTGCAGACAAGTGCTGGGAGGAGGGGCTGTAGGGATACAGAGACAGTCCCACAGTGCAGGGGTTGCCAGGTAGGCAGTGCAGGGGAGAGTGGCAGGGCCACGGACCGGGGTAGGTGAGTGGCCCCATTGCTGATTCAGTGCAGTTTCAGTAATATTAAAAGGGGAGAGCTGGAGAGAAAGCGGAGGCAAAGAGGAAGGTTTTGAGGTGCTTCCGGAACCAGAGATGGTTCTCTTAAAGTTTCAGGGAGGCAGGGAGGCTGTTCCAGAGGGAGGCCCCTGCAGCGGAGAGAGATCTGCCCCCAACTCGTTGCTTGGAGAAGCGGCTGACCCTGAGGGAGTTGGAGGTGGATGAGCAAAGAGCTCGAGAAGGAAGATATTTAGGAAGAGAGAGTTGAAGGTATTTTGACTTAAGGACCCAGAAGGCCTTGTGGACAATGCAAAGGGTTTTGAACTTAATCCTCACAGCCACTGGGAGCCAGTGTAGTGATTTAAATCCTGGAGAGATGCGGTCCCTGGGCTTGAGGCCAAGGACAAGTCTCGCAGTCCTGTTCTGGATGAGTTTCAAAGGGCGGAGAGTAGAGGCAGGCAGATTCAGATAGAGGCTGTTACAGTAGTCCAGCTTTGAGAGAACCAGGGCTCTAGAGACAGTGAGCTTCTGGGGGAAGGAGAAGAAAGGAAGGATACCTCTGAGGAGGTGAAGCTGGTAGTGTGACTTCTTAGAGACGTCAGATATGTGATGAGAGAAAGAGAGTGTGGAGTCAAAGATGACCCCAAGGTTTTTATCCTTGCAGGTAGGAGCAGGAAGAGGGCTAAGAGAGGCCGGCCAGAGAGCTGCAGGGAAGGAGGGAGTGGGTGTGCCGATGAGTAGAATCTCAGTCTTACTGGCATTAAGGCAGAGGTCATTGGTGGCACACCATTCCTGGATAGCAGAAAGACAGTCAGCGATGAGGGAAGGAGAAGAGGAGGCAGAGGGTAGGCTGAAAATGAGCTGGGTATCATCCGCATAGCACTGAAAATTGGGGTAGAGAGCGGCGATGCGGTGGGCAAGAAGTGCCAAGTACTGGTTGAACAGCCAGGGAGAGAGGTTAGATCCCTGGGGGACACCACAGGTAGAGAAAAAGATGTCAGAGAGGAAGGATCCCAGTTGGACCTGGGAGGGTCGATTGGAGAGGAAAGAGGACAGCCACGCCAGTGCCTGACCAGTGATACCCAAGTTATCACGAAGACGATTGAGCAGGATGGTATGGTTGACAGTATCAAAGGCAGAGGAGAGATCAAGCAAAATGAGAACACAAGGAGTGTTTGAGTCAGGGTTCGAGAGCAGGTCCTCACGGATGTTCAGGAGAGCAGTTTCCATGCTTCTGGTAGCTCTGAAGCCAGACTGATGGTCGTGAAGACTACCAACAGTTCAGCATGGAGATTAAGCTGGGAGATGGCCAGTTTCTCCAGGAGCTTGCCCAGGAAAGGAGTGATAGAGATTGGGTGATAGTTAGCCGGGCAGGAGGGGTCGGAGGAGGGTTTCTTAAGAAGGAGGTGCACAAGGGAGTGCTTGAGGGGGGATGGGAAGACTCCAGAGGCGGAGAAGTGATTGCAGAAGTCAGCCAGGGCAGGAGCCAAGGAGTCGATGTGGTCCTTGTTGGTTTTGGAGGAGCATGGGTGGACCTGTTTTGACGAGACTTTCATAGATCGGACTTGTCTCGAAACCTCATCAGCAGAAAAAAGGGGAAAGGCAGAGAAGGAGGGAGGAGGGGTGGCTGCAGAAGGGCCAGAGGAAGAGCAGGGAATAGAGGGGGGGAGGTGATATGAGGAGAGTGAGGACAGGATGTCCTGAGTTTTTGAAATGAAGTGAGAGGCCAGTGCCGTGCAGAGGGCCTGGGAGGGGACAGGAGCGGTAGAGACTGCAGCAGGGTTGTCCAGCTCCTTGCAGATTTTAAAGAGTTCGGCCGAATTATTAGATGCCACAGAGATGCGGGCTTGGATAAGGGCTCTCTTCTTGGTGAGAACGGAGAGCCGGTATTGCCTTTGGAGTAGGCAGCAGGCCAGTGTGTCAGAGGATGCACATGAAGCATGCCATTTCCTCTCTGCCACCCTGCACTTGCGTTTAAGGGTGACGAGATCCGAGTCATGCCAGGAGTTACATTTGGCTTTGGGCTTCAGGCGGATTCTCATGACAGGGGAAGGATATCAAGAGTATCAGATATAGCAGAGTGAAGCGTGGAGGAGGCTGTGTCAGGGTGGGAGTCAGCCGAAGGGGCAGGGGGGGCGAGAAGGTGGCAGCGAAAGCCTCAACTGACACGCGCTTCATTGGTTGGATGACCGAGAAGGAGGGTGGCAGTGATGAGGGTGGCTTTGCCTGTGGGGTAGGGAAGGTGAGGTGGGAGGATAGGAGAAAGTGATCACTCCAGGAGAGAGGGGTGGAGAGAGGGACAGGGAGGGGAAGGTCAAAAGAGATCAGAGCATCAAGAGTGTGCCCTGCAGAATGAGTTTGCCCAGACGGGAGAATAGAGAGTGAGAGAGCATCGCAGAGGTCGCGAAAGAGTACAGAGGGGGGACCAGAGGCATCCAGGTGGATGTTGAAGTCTCCAAGAAAGAGGAGTTGAGTGGTTGAGGACAGGAGTGAGGAGGAGTGGTCCGCCCACTCAGAGAGGAAGGAGGAAATTTGACCAGGTGGTCGATAGATAGTAGCCACGGTAAGGGACTGGCTAGGAGAGAGAGCGAGTCGGCAGACAAGGCATTCAAAAGAGGTGTAGGTCTGCGTAGGAGTGACAGTGGCAGGAATCCACTCAGGGAAGATAAGGGCCACACCCCCCCACCATCGTTGGGCCTGGGCACCGAGAGGATCTTGTAGCCGTCAGGTAGGGGTGTGTCAAAGCTGGTGACAGAGCTGGCTGTGAACCATGTCTCGTGAGACCGAGGACGTCAAGGTCCAGTTCCTCAAGAAGGCGACAGATGTCAGAGGAATGTTTGACGGCAGAGCGAGAGTTAAGAGTCGCAATGTGGAGAAGATTGCCAGCCTTGAAGGATTTCCAGGGAGGGGTACAGATCAGAAGTACGCCCTGCGGAGGTGAAGAAGGAGCACAAGAGGGGACAGGGAGGGAGGGTGGAGGCAAGGTAGCCGATGACAGAGGAGGGGGGACAGCAGGAGAGGAAAGGAAGTTGATGAGGCGCAGGAAGCATCTATCAAAGAGGTTAAGGTTGGCCTGAGGGCATTGGACCAAGACGGTCCCATTAGCGTAGACATTAATAATGGCCTTAGAAGAGCGGAAGGAGGCCAAGAGGACATCCCAGCGGGTGCCTCCATTAATGGGAGAAGAGGAGAAAGGAGAGAGCACAGAGACCATATGAAGGGTCCATAGGTCAGGTGAAGGCACGAAAAAGCGGATGTCAGTGAGAGTTTCCTTGGAGGAGGCACTGGTGTAGGTGTCAGCGATAGGGAGGCCTGGGTTGGAGACCAGGATGTCCTTTTTAAACTTTTTCCTGCCAGATTTAGTGAGGAGAGCAGGATAGTCAATGGAGAAGCAGTTAGAGAAGATAGGTGAGATAGAGAGCACCATGGAATAGGAGGGAGGGGGGAATAGACGAAAGCAAGCGGAAAGGGAGTGAGCCGCAAGCCCTAGTTTACCACATATCAGAACACAGTAACACAGTAATGCGTATTTGGTACCCAGTGGAGAGGCCGCCTAAGTTTGAGAATCCTGCGAGGGGGGAAAAAGCCCTAGTTTACCACATATCACAACACAGTAACACAGTAATGCGTACTTGGTACCCAGTGGAGAGGCCACCTAAGTTTGAGAATCCTGCGAGGGGGGGAATAAAGCCCTAGTTTACCACAAGTTTCAGAACACAGTGGATTGTGGACACCAACCAAAAAAGAAAGTGAACTTAGTGCAGTTTGGCATATTAAAAGCACCAGGGGCCAGATTACAGAAACTTTGCGCCTACGATATTTTTCACCAGGGCAAAGTTTGTCCTAGTGCTAATACGGAATGGTATTAGCACTAGGGCAAACTTTGCCATGATGCAAAAATGCATCAAAAATGTATATATTTTGCACTGGGGCAATTTTTGCCCTAGTGCTTTTAATATGCCAAACTGCCCTTGTCATGGTGCAGTAGTTTTCTAGTGTGTGCCACTGTTTTTAAAAATAGGGCAAACTTTGCCCTAGTGCTAATACCGGGCAACTTTTCACTTGCACTGGTGCAAAGAGTCTGTAATTTGGCCCAAGGGCTAAAATTGCCCTAGTGCTAAAAAGATACATTTTTGCATCAGGGCAACGTTTACCCTAGTGCTAATATCATTTCACGTTAGCACTAGGGCAAACGTTGCCCTGATGCCAAAATGTAGTGAAAATGCATCTTTTTTTAACTAGGGCAATTTTAGCCCTGGTGCTTTTAATATGCCAAACTGCATTTGTCGTGATGCAATGTGTCTCAGTGTTTTTAAAAATAAGGCAAACTTTGCTTTAGTGCTAATACCGTGCAAACTTTGCACTTGCACCGATGCAAAGTTTCTGTAATTTGCCCAGTGAGGATGCATTGATTACAACACAAAGTGCTGTCAACGACACAGAAAGGCATCCGCGGCAGCACTCCTGGCTATTTGACTTCCTGCTTGCAGTTGAAATCCGTCAATAGAACTCTTTGCTCCAATTCCGGCATTTTGTGATGTGAAGCAGGATACACGCTTGCCAAATCTGGAGGCTCCAGGGTTGATAGCTGGGCCATGTAAACAGTGGAGTAACTTTGCTGAAAATGCTGGAGGGGGACATGACATCTGAAGAAAAGATCCCTCATCCAAATGAATGGGGACAAAATGGTGTGCCATGAAAGTTGGGGCGGACAAACACCCCTGTCCCTCCCTAAAATTACACCCATGCCTGTAAATGTGGAATCTCCTTCCAGCGGGCATTCGCGATTTACCTTGTGCAAAAAAAAGGATTTTAAAACCTTGCTTGTTAGTAGAAAGCCTCATTGATCTGTCCTTTTCTTCTCTCCTCAACCCCACTTTGATTTGTGATTGATGTTTTTTTATGTTGTGCGTTTGTTGCTCTGTTGCCCTGACACCCTGGGGTGTGTGGCGCCCTATACATACATCACAATATATAAATAAACAATGCTGCTGGATCAATAATGTGCTCACACATTCGTGCTCAGTGGCAAAGGCGTTGCTAAGAGGGGGGGGGCTGAGGGGCCTTTTGGTTGTAGCTTCGGATAGAATCTCAGGGACTAGAATCAAAAGGCTATAGCTAGCCCCGAATCCCGCCAGACCCCACATTAGGTTAGACCCTGGTCTTTTCCAGACCTAACAACACCCCTGCTCAGTGGTCAACAGTGATGGGTGCTACTTTTTAAAAACATGGCAGCCGTAATTAACACAGGTCCCTTTTGATTCTGCAAGTTCTTCACGCTTGCAAAAGGGGCTGCTAGAATCTGTAGGGGTCCATACCTCTCCAACCCTATTCAAACGGCGATGCTGGTGGAGACATATGGAGATGCAGCCGGGAACACACGCAGGGGGCATTGTTTGGCTATGTGCTGTGAATCCGATCCAAAATGGCGTATGGGTACATGATGCTTCAAATGCGCGCGTTTTACGTAAGGACGTAGAAGGGCAGTCTGCTTGCCGTAGCTTAATCATGTGTGAATTTGCTGCATGTGGGCCCATTGTCCGAGACTGTCACAGCACGTGAAAGGCCTACCGTTCATGGTGCAGGACACACAAAGCCAAAGAGGGGCATTTGTCGTGAAAGACCACAGCTAGGTTGGCCACCCCAGGGCAGAAGATCTAACCCTCGTGAACAAACTCCAGGATTGAACACTGGCTTCCGTCTCAGTAGGCCTGGGTGAAGTAGGTCAGGCCTCTCACACAGTCAGAGGACTCTGCCAGGATTGCTCATATTGTGCAGTTCTTTTATGAGTGCAAAAGGAAGATGCAAAGTAGCCTCTTACACACCACTAACTATGTATGAATACATGCACTTACATTTAGAAATTCACAAGCAGCAGAGAGGTGCACACGTATGTGCTTACAACTCGTAAGCTCTTGGAAAGTGTGTGGGAGGTCCATCTATCACTCTCCCAACGAATCTCATTTGTGTTGGCAATGTGCAATGGCAAGTGGTAAGAGTGTCCTTCTGGCAGAGCCACTGACTAGTTATTTCTTTATATATCCATCCCTCACATCTCTCTATGAAATGATGATTTCACTTTTTTTCTGACAAAGCACGGTGGGGGGCACTTTATGCAGGCGGGATGCCCAGATGGACTCATGCTTTCACAACATGTTTAGACATTTTTTGGAAGAAATTGTTAACTGCTTAAATGAAGATGAAAGGAGTTTTTGGGATAGTTAGTAAACGTTTGTAATACTCTAAACCTTATCAATAAAAAAAAATAATAATAAATAAATAATGCGCCTAAATGCAAAACTGCAGTGATTGGATGTTTCCTGCACTCGTGTGATTTGAAGGGTGGAGGTTTGGACGTATCATGTGTGGTCTTGGGCAGCGGCCACTTCAGTAGGAAGTAGCAGCATGTCCCCTTTAATTATCCATTCCATTGAAAGGGCCCGGGCCTGCCTAATAGGTAGCGTCTCATAAGGTACGTCTTCTCTCATTCACTTTCCCTGATGAAGGTAACAGGTTGCTTAGAACTGCTTGTCTAAAAGATGGATCGTGTCCGGCAGGTAGGATGCCGGAGAGGAGATGGCATTTTAACGAGGGCACACATCTCCTGAGACATCCACCTTCACTCAGTGCAGCATCCTGGAGCAAAGTGGCAGTTAAGGCGTCCAGTGAGAGCGCATTTTGGGGCTTATAGGCACTTATGTCACAGGTGCACTGATTGTATGGAATCGTAATTACACAATGGAGCTCGGTGCAGCTGAGGGAGAGTCAAGGTTCCGAGGACAATTATTGAAGCAGGTGGATAAGCCTGCCCTGCCATCCTCATAAAACGGGCACTGTGTGAATGGCTCCTTTTTCATATCACTACAGTCGCTTTGCCTAGCGCCTGGAAAAGCAAAACATTCATTGCTTGGAGCCAACCATGAAATATGTAATGATTGCGGCTCTCATGTGTTTAGACCAAGTGGTACAGTTTGACTTATGTTCGGACTGCTAGTGTTAGGAATCATTTTGGTTTTCCTGCTTTCTTCTATCAGCGACAATGGAATCACCCATCTGCTTCTGTCTGCATCAAAACTGATTTTTGGGGTTCTGCATCACCCACCTGCTTCACTCATTTCGTTAGGGGTGCACCAGTGCAGGGAATCTGTCTCCCTTTATTTTTCACCTTTATTTTTACAGTGTAGAACCTATCACCTTCCGTGGAGTGCTACAGGGGGGGCGTTGTTCCCTTTTCTTCAAGTTACCTTTGTGACGTGTACTGAACAGGATGGCAGCAGTGAACTGTCTTTCAAATTTCTCCCCGTGCAGAGTCAAGCGAAAGTACCTTTCACTGCAATAATGTGTTTTTAGTACTTTATATTCAAAATGGCTGCTCCTGGCAGTACACACCTTGTTCTTTGTGCCATCTTCTGTATTGGCCATCTTCCTCTTCAGGTCAGACATTATCGAATCAGGGCATGCGCTTTTATGGTTCTCCTGCACTGAACTCCAGGTTAGTGTGCTGCCTCTATGAACTGGCTGAAACTTGTTCCTGGGACTGTCTGGTGTCAATCCACCCTTCATCAGGGGTGGGACCTATTGGCCGGCAGAATTAGAGGTGGTGGGCAGTGCCGCATTGGATATTCTCCATCTGTTGGCATTTTGGGCTGAGGGAGACCCAACCTGAATTCTGGGTTATAGGAGTAGATCTGGAGAATATTTGAGATCAAAAACCAGAGAATTGAAGTATCTGAAGCAGAAGGGCAACTGAGACATGCCTTAGGACGGCTGCTGCAATAAGCATTAGCCAAGCCAACCACCATGTATCGGACCTCAGCCCTCAAATGAACTGTGACAGCCTGAGCCGCTGCTTCCTCCACTGGAATGGAGGGATGGACCAGTCCGAAGCCATCTGCATCCATCACTTTTCCAAGGTCAGAGTCATCGCCAGGTCTGTATTTGGCTTGTACTTGCCTTGAAATAGACTACACCATTGTATGACCATCTTGCCGCCTGGTCAATGGAAACCTTGCCTGCATCCTCAATGCTCGGCTGGTACATCACACTGTAGTTGCCCTATCTCACCAAAAGGAATGGCCTTCTGAAATACAATCCAAAACTCCCACTGAACAATGCTGCTCCTGAGTGCTGTCCAACTATATCCTGTGCCACACCAATGTCTGCTCTCATCAGCTGCTCCTGATGGGTCCTCTTCTGCTGCTGGAATTGAAATCAAGCAGTCATCACCCTGTACAGAACTGTGCATGGGCCGGGTCTATCCATTAGTGGAAATCTCAAATGGGCATTCTGTGAATGTTCAGAAACTTCCTCTATGGTGATTCCCATTGTCCCCACCTTTAACCTTTCCCGGCGTGTGATTGGTTTCAATGTTGGAGTCTAGAAGTCAAGGACCCATTGGGCCTCATTACACGGATGGCGGTAAGGGTTAACGGTCACCGTTAATGGCAACGGTGACCGTTAACCCTTACCGCCGTACTACGAGGTCCCTTTGCGGGTTGGAGGAATTAACGCCTGCTTCTTGCAGGCGTTAAAAACCAACCCGCTAAGGGACCTCGGAGCTAATTACGGCACCGCAAAATTGCGGTGCCGTAATTAGCGCCTTCCCCATTCCCATAGAGCCCTATGGGGCAGAAATGGGAATGGGGAAGGGCAATGGCGGAAGGGGGATTTACCGCCCCTCCAACCTTGGAATGGGGCGGTAAATCCCCTTTCCGCCAAGGCGGTGCCGGTAATTTACCGGCATGGTCCAGGGTGCTAATAGCACCCTGGATTACCGCCTTCCGTGTAATGAGGCCCATTGACTTACAAGTTCTTATTTAAAAATAGCTACCTTAATGGGCAATTGACAGTGATATTTGAGGCAGGAGTTCCTTTTACAGTCACGTGGGGCCTGAGTAATGGTACTCTAATCTCTAAGTCATCCTGGCCTTACCTTAAAAACCTGTAACATTGTCAGAACCATTCTTGAAACCTTGCCTTTGATTATTTGCGCTAGTGCTAACTTTTAAAAATAATTTTGCCTTGTGAAATCCCAAACCCTTAATCCTCCCTCGGATAATCCGAGTGAGTCCACCATGGCGGACACGGAGGTGCTGGGGTTGGTTTCGTGGATCAACTCTAGAGCTTACTGTGGTTCAATCTGGTGCCCTAGTGTAGAGCATAACTATCCTTGTAAAAATTGATTTCTGTTGTCTTTTTCGTGTCTTTATTTTCCAAAAACGCCTCTCATTTAACATTGCATAACTCACTCAATTTAATAGCTAGAGACTTCATTTCAAATCTGAATTATACCCAAGACCCATAGGTACATCCCAAACTAAATCATTCCATTAAGATTCAAAGTGTTTACTCTTGCTCAAACTATAGCTCATGATTGTTAGCATCTTTCCAATGTTGCTCCCTTAGAAATCTATACTGAATTAAGGATTTTTGCACACTTTTCATTGTTTTGCTAAGCCATTTTCGAATGTCATTTAAAAGTGCAAGATTTCAAACCCATTTTTTCTCTCTTGTTTGGGGAGGGAAGGTTGTATTCAAGTTCTGTTGACTGTTCTTTATTCAGAAATGTTTATTTGTGGGTTGAGGAATATCGCAGGGGAAAATCATAACTTAAGAGCTATCCTTTCAAACAAGCCAAAAGTGTTCTTTTCTCTGATGTTTTATATTCTGTGTTGCTAAAACTAAATTTAACTGCTTTACATACCTGCTTATCTGTTATCATCACCACATTGGTGATTGCTGCTCCCTAATAAAAAGTATATATTTGATTTTAATTTTAAATAAACAAATAAATATTACCTTTACCAACCAGCCTGATTCCTGGTCCATTGTGACCGGGGGTATTTTGAGAAGGCGTGTGATATGAGTGGTATATCACTCAGAATATTGAACCTATAGACATAATAAAAATAAGTATTTCAGCTGTGCTCTGCATACTAGGCTGAAACCAGGGTGTATCACCTGATAGAAATACTTAACAGATTTGAGGGCTTGTGCCGTGATTTTGAGATCGAGTTATCACCTGCGACAGTCTAACATAGCAGACTAACCTGCAGGGTAGAGACACCTTGCTTGGTTGGTGTACTGTGCTACACTGTACAAGCAACTCCCAAAACAAACACTCCAAAGACCAGGCCAGTCTGTAAAAGTAAAAGTAAATAAACCACAAAATAATTAATAAAGAAATTGATATTTCCAAAATGGCGATCCCAGTAGAAATCAAAATGGCTAGGCAGCACCCCCTGCACAAGTTTTTTTCAGAGGTGAGTGGCCAGAACATAATGAACATGTCTGGCTGCAGGAAATCACAGAACAGGTCACTGCCATGGACCTGGATACATGGCAGAACAAGGGCCCATTACACCAAGCTCTTAGTGAATTGTACATGGCCCCAAAAGTTAAAGAGGAGCAAAGTAAAATTGCCAGAATTGCGGCCTACCTATACCTCTACATAGGAGTGATGCATGCTGAAAACATAGTTCTGGCACACAATTAAATTGAATCACTAGAGAGAATCCATATCGATCTAGACTCTCCAGAACAAAGGCTACTGAAGAGCCAAGAATTAGAGGCAGGCTCTAGAGATTGTGTCACAAAATTAAACGTAAAAGTAGATCTGGCTCTCCTACAGAAAGAGAATGCAGAGCAAGACACCCAATTACAGGCACTAAAAGAGGAGTGTCAGGAAAAGGCTGACTCTCTGCAACAGAGTCAACAGAAACTGGCACAACAATTAAATTATAATAGAGTCTGCGCAGAACAGATAGTTACCCTACAAAACCAGATAGAAACCTTAAAAGAGGAAAATAATAAATTAATTATGAGAGACCTACACTCTCAAACAGAATTTGATGAGGAGCGCCAGAAATCTAATGCCATCAAAAAAGAAAGGGACGACCTGGCTGAACAGAGGGCAGCCTAAGTCTGGAGAGGGACACCTTAGGCCAGGAAGTAAGCCAACTAAAACCGAGTTAGAGGGAAGAAAGGTGGCCCTCCAGGAGCTCAATGAATTAAAGACCGAGTATGGGAAGCCACTAGAGCACACCAGACGAGTGGAGGATGCTCTAGAAGCGAACAGCCAGACCAAAGATACTAAAACTCAGTAGGTGAGTCTCCTGAAGCAGAGAATGGCTCAGTATTCCCAGACCAGGCAGGAAGCGCAGAGAGACAATGAGGTTCTTTGTGAAACGAATGATGTGCTACACCAACTAGTAGCAATACAAGAATCATAGAGACCAGTAAGGCCTTGATAGAGGAACAAAAGGCTCAGATTTTTGCTTATTACCAGGGAATAGGGGCTGAAAGAGAAAAGGTAGAGAGGGACAGAGCAACCCCTGATCCTAAAATCAGGACCCCTGTACTCTGGGATTCTTACCCCTTCAATACCATGAACTCTGCCAACTTCATGTCCACTGGCTCATATGAACCAGGGGCCATGGGGATGATAGAATTCAATAGAGCTGGGAAGATGGGACTGACAGATCAGCGCCCCCCCAGAGATGGGCGGGCACCCCTGTACAGATCCCCAAAGATTAGGGCTAATATCTCCGCACAGGAAGACTCATATGAGGGGGGAGTCAGGGAACTGGATCCACAAAACTACCGCCTTCCAAAAGATCAGTTTGTAAAATTTGGTGTGGAACTCCCAAAAAGAGTATCCTGAAGACCTCTACCCAGTTAGGGCAGTTGGGTGTACTCTGCCAATCTCGGGAGCAGGGGAAAGTTAGAAGACTCTTCTGAGCACCACAGTAATAGGGAAACTAGGCCCCCACATTCTGCAAGCCCTTCTCAAGCTCACAGAATCAGGGAGTGCCTAGAAGATCAAGAAGCCACCTCCAGTAGCAGTGCCTCTGAGTCTGAGGATGAGTGGACTTGGGTGACTAAAACCAAAAAGGCAAACAAAATCAAGAGAGCTATGCAAAAAGATCCCCTTAAACAGATCAAAGCCATTAGGAGTGTTATAACTTCCTATCATAAAAATGTCACGTATTCGGAGTGGGAATACCTTGAATTATCAGAACCACTCAAGATGGTCCACCAACAGGGCAGCCATCTTAAAACATTTCTCTGCACATAGAAACCCCCGAAGAGGCCCGTAAAGCGGCCTACAATCTGCAGTGCGGGGAAGATCAGGCCCCACAAGAATTTGTGCAGGAGCTCAAACGTGCCTTTGTGCAGACCACCAGGAGGGTGCACACAGATAGTAGGGAGTTCATCAACACCTTCTTGCATGCACTCCCCAAATATATAATGACCCAGCTGGTGAGGGACTTTCACAAGAAGAGATCACTGGACTGGGTCATAGAACAGGCGACCCACATTAATGAGGTACAAAAACCTGTAGATAACAAGAACACAAATAAAAACACCAAACCAGCCAACACCCGTGTTGCTGCTAAGGTGGCAGAGATGAAGGTTGCCCCCATTTTAGATCTGGAGCTGGGGGGGGGCCTAAAAATATACCTGTACAAAATGTATCCAATGGAGGAACCAGTAGTCAGGGAGGTAATCCCACAAATGGGACCCCTAACTCCCCTGATTACATTAGCCCCCGATACAAGGGTTACAAACCCATCCTGGATATGTGTGGACTCCCCCAGCCCAAGGGGGGGAATCAATCCAACCAGGTAGGTACCACCCCAGGAAACTCCCCTCCTAACTTTTCCCAGGAGGGCAGTAATCCCACCAATGCGGGGTTGAGTTTTCTTCCCTGGTACCCTCAAAACTTCAACCTGCAAAACAACCCTCCTTTCTTTCCCCACTTTCCAGAGCCCAGCCAGCCCAATCCAGGAGAGGGGAGGCCAAGGGTGGAGGGTTACCCACATTTTCCAAACCCAGGGTACTATGGGAGAAGGGATAGTGTAACGCTCACCTGATTCCCGTAGAGGCGCCGGTCTTGACTGGGCGTATACCGTATCTTCAAAGGTGATGTGTAACACACGGCTGGCTCTTTGGGCTGGACCTCTGTGCACTGTATGTCTGACTCGAAGGGTAAGATGTCTGCAGATAGAAAATATGGGATTAAGGAACTGGGTTATTGAATGTCTCTCTCTTCTTCCCTTTCTCTTCTCCTGTAGAACCCCAAAGGTTAACACTCTCACCTTAGGTAATTGAACGCCGAGCTCTCCATCTGCCTCGGGGCAGGGTGCTGTAACCAGTTTCTTCACTGGATAAGGGGAGCAGGCCTCTTGACTTCAGAGGACTGCTGTCCATCGTTTACTGCACGAACGGTAAGTTTCGAGTAATTCTAATGTCTTTAAAGTCTTTAGTAATGATGTTTCTTGTTTTGCAGGGTTCCGGCGATGGCGGATGATGGGCTGAAGTGAGTTGAAGATGGAGCCCTTGTGATGAATAGAAGCGCCTGGAAGCACGTAAGTAAGCGCTTGTTGCCTGCTTCACGTTGCGCTCTAACTGTCTTTTTATTTTGCAGGTACAAGTTCGGAGCGGCTGCAGGGTGCCGGAATACCCACTGGGTTAGATGTGGAAAGGAGTAATGGCACGTGAGTATTAAAGTTCCCCAATGTCTTTAAACGCACCTTGTTTTGTCTTTCAGATGCGGGATGCAGCGCCATAGGCCTCCGGAGCGTGCGAAGAGTTGGTAAGCTTTTGTCTTTCAGATGCCGGAATGCAGTGTGAAGACCTCCGGAGCGCACGAAGAGTAGGTAAGCCTTTGTCTTTCAGATGCCGGAATGCAGCGCGAGGCGTTGGTGACAGCCGATGGACCAGGTAAGTGAAGCGCTGTCACTGAAGACCGTAATGCTAACCTGTTCTTTCTTGTCTTTATCGGTGTTGCTGAAGACTGGATTCAGGATGGTAAGCCTTTTTCCTTAGGCCCAGGATCAGATGCAGAAGACACGATGAGCGTTCTGCTGCAGAGGATGCAGAATAACGCAAAGCAAGATTCATCTATCGGGTGTGGTTTAAATAGCCTCCTGTAGTGCTTAGGTGTCTCCTTCCACAGCCACGCCTAGGTAAGAAAAGAGTTCCTGCTTTCCAGAAGAGTTCCAGTGTTCTGAATCTAGGGAGTGGCTCCTGCCCCACCCAACAGGAAAAGTAGTTCCAAACAGAAGAGGATCAGAGGCTCAACTGGCAAGCAAGTAAGCAGCATGGTCTGCTGCAGGTAAGTCCACCCAAGCATTATGAGCCCGGCGCTTCCAGCGCTGGGAGTGGGCATATTTATGAGCCTGGTGCCACTGGCGCCAGGACTGGGTCCAAAAGGTCCCAATTGGGACTGGTTGGCACTCGGAACATGGGTTATGGATCTGCTTCCAAAGGAGTTGGGAAAACCCTGACCTTTTGGAAGCAGAGATCATGACAGTACCCCCCCTCAAGGCCCCTCCCAAACCGGGCTTCTCCAGGGGTTTTGGCTTGTCAGGAAATGTTCGGTGAAATCTTTTGATTAGGCGAGGAGCGTGGACATATTCAGCAGGTTCCCAGGATCTCTCTTGGGGGCCGTAGCCTTTCCAGTCAATTAGGTAAAATAGTTTAGATTTGGAGATCTTGGAGTCCAGAATGCTTTTGACTTCAAACTCGAGTTCTCCATCAACTAGGATAGGTTTTGGAGATTTAGTTAGTCGGGTTTGAGGTTGCACGGGTTTTAATAGAGAGACGTGGAAGACCGGATCTATCTTCATGTGCGGTGGCAAGTCCAACTTGACCGCTACTGGGTTTACTATGGTAGTGATGGAATAGGGACCAAGGTATCTTGGGTTGAATGTGCGTGGCCCTTTTAGAGGTAGATATTTGGTGGATAACCAGACTTGATCCCCTACTTGATATTGAGGGGCTTCCTTCCGATGTTGATCTGCTCCTTTCTTGTATTGTTCTTTAGCCCTTTGAAGGTGGGAAACAGCTTCCTTAAAGGCTTGGGTGATTGTAGAATGCAGGTAGTCTACTGCTGGTGTTTCAAGATCTTGGAGGGGATCCAACTCCGAGGTTCGAGGGTGACTGCCGTACAAAAGAAAAAACAGGGTTTTCCCAGTTCCCGAATGGACAGAGTTATTGTAGGCATATTCGGCTATCCAAAGGATGTCTTTCCAAGTTTTTTCAGTTTGTTGCAGCATGCAGCGTAAATACTGTTCCAGAGTTTGATTGGTCCTCTCGGTTTGTCCGTCGGTCTGAGGGTGGTGACTGGTCGATAGTCTCACATCAATTTGAGCCGACCGACAGCAACTTCGCCAAAAATGAGAAATAAATTGACTACCTCGATCCGAAATTAGAACCGAAGGAAAACCGTGCAGTCGGAGGATGTTTTCGAGAAATTCTCGGGCCAGAGTTGCTGCTGTTGGCAAGCCTTTGAGCGGAATGAAATGCGCCATCTTGGAGAATAAGTCCACGATTACTAGAATCGTATTGTATCCGGAGCATGGAGGTAGATCGGTGATGAAGTCCATAGAAAGCGTATGCCAAGGGCGAGGTGGGATGTCTATAGGGCGTAAGAGGCCTGCTGGTCTTTCCTTTTGACTCTTGTTTTGGACGCATACTCCACAGGACATTATAAAGTCTCTGATATCTTTTTTCCAAGACGGCCACCAGAAGTAGCGCTTGATCTTTTCTGAGGTCTTGGCCATACCGGGATGTCCTTCCATTAAAGAATCGTGATAACAAGAGATTACTTTTTTCTGTGAATCTGTGCTGGGTAGGTATAATCGTTCTTGGAAATACAATAAGTTGTCCTTTACTGCAAAGTCCTTTCCCTGCAGATGCCAATTCTGTATGTCTGCTGGAGTTACAAGTTGCCTGGCTTTATCCTTAACTTCCTCTATGGATTCTGTGGCGATTACACCCAGAATTCTTTGTTCGGGAATGATTGGTACAGGTTTAGGGTTGATCAAGTGTTCTTCCACTCCCATCCGAGAAAGGGCATCAGCTTTACCGTTCTTTGTACCAGGTCGATAGGTAATTATGAAGTCAAACTCGGCAAAGAATAATGCCCAACGGAGTTGTCTAGAGGATTGGGCTTTTGCGGTTTTCAAATATTGCAGGTTTCGGTGATCCGTAATCACAGTAACGGTGTGTCGGGCCCCCAGCAGATAATGCCGCCAAGCCTTAAAGGCAGACTTGATAGCCAGAAGTTCCTTGTCAGTAATCGTGTAATTGATTTCAGGAGGCGAGAATTTGCGGGACCAAAATGCCACGGGATGCAACTGATTGGTTACCGGGTCCTTTTGTGATAGAACTGCCCCCATGGCAAGGCTTGAAGCATCAGTTTCCACGATGTAGGGGAGTTTGGGGCGAGGGTGTTTTAAGATTGGTGCAGAGATAAATTTAGTCTTCAAATCCTGGAAAGCTTGTTCCGCCTCGGTAGACCATTCAAAACGTTTGTTTTTCTTTTACAAGGCAGTGATGGGCTGGACTATTCGAGAGAATTCGGGGATAAACCTGCGGTAAAAGTTAGCGAAGCCTAACATGCTTTGCACACCTTTTACGGAGGATGGTGATGGCCATTTGAGAACTGCATCGACCTTCTTTGAATCCATACACACTCCGCCAGGTGATCATATGAATCCCAAGAATTCAACTTCAATCACGTTGAAAACACATTTTTCCAACTTAGCGAAAAGTTTGTGTTGACGCAATCTTTCGAGGACCATTTTCACGTGTTTCCGATGTTCAGATTCCGATGAAGAATTAACGAGGATGTCGTCAATGTAAACAACAACACACACATCTATGAGCTCTCTGAGGACATCGTTCATAAAATATTGAAAGGCGGCCGGGGCATTGCAAAGTCCGAAGGGCATGACCTGATATTCAAATAGCCCATACTTGGTGCGGAAGGCCGTCTTCCATTCATCGCCCTCTTTTACTCGTACCAAGTGGTAAGCTCCTCTAAGATCCAGCTTTGTATATATGCATGCTTTTCTGACTTGGTCCAGGAGTTCAGGGATCAAAGGTAACGGATATCTATTCTTAACGGTGATCTGGTTCAGGGAGCGATAATCTATACAAGTTCTAAGGTCTCCTTCCTTTTTTGGAACGAAGAACAAAGCTGAAGAAGCAGGGGACTTGGAAGGACGAATAAACCCATTTGCCAGGTATTGATCCAGGTATTGTCGAAGGTGAAGGTTCTCAGGCTCGGTGAGGGCATAAATTCTACTACAAGGAGGAGTAGATCCAGGTATCAGGTCTATCTGGCAGTCATAAGACCTATGAGGAGGTAGAGAGTTAGCCTGATCCTTCCGGAAAACATCTTGGTATTCTAGGTATTCGGGAGGTAACTGGGGAGTCTCTGAAGAAATTGCTGCCAGTGCAACACCAGGTGGAGGGTGACAAGTAGAGACACATTCTGGAAACTGGACCATTCTTGCTCGCCAATCGATCAGAGGATTGTGTTTCTCTAACCAAGGTATTCCTAGAATAATCTGAAACTGAGGGGCCTTGATCACATCGAACACGATCTTCTCATGGTGTCCATCTTGACTTACTAGCGTCACCTCTTGAGTGGTATGCGTTACTGGCCCGGAGGCTATCTCCGTACCATCCACCGTAGTAATGACGTCCTTTACAGCCTTGGGACAAAGAGTTAGATTCATCCTCAAAACCATTTCATGATCCACATAATTGCCGATGGCACCGCTGTCGACGTAAGCTTCAATTGCATGTAATCGATCCGGATTATCAGGGCTAATGAGGACCATAGGTATCACGAAATGCGAGGTCACGGAACTGGTTTTCACGCTCGACAAGAGGACCTCTATTCTTGTCGGGCGAGGTCGTTTCCCTGCTCAGAGTTTGTAACTTTGGTAACTGCAGCTCCTACTGCCTTCTTGGCAGGTTTCACCGGACAGTCTCGAAGAAAGTGCCCTGAGTTTCCGCAATAGAGGCATAATTGCAACTGTTTTCTCCTTTCCCGCTCCTTTTGTGTTAGAGGACCTTTCAGACCCCCTATTTGCATGGGTTCCCCGGAGTCTACTCCTTTGGAAGGAGTTGGCGGTTTGGAAAATACTCGAGCATCAAACTTGGAACGATCGGCCTTCCTGTTCTGCAGTCTGTGATCTATTTGAACGACTAAGTCTATATAGTCGGAACAATCTTGTGGGGGATTCACTACTTGGGCTAACACATCTTTGAGCTCTCCACGTAGACCTCTATAAAACAGCGTAATCCTTTTGTCCTCAGGCCATTGAGTTTCCACTATCAGTCTGTTGAAAGACGCAATATAAGCCAAAAGGTCTTGATTACCTTGTCGCAACGAAAGAAGCTCATTGTCCAAGGCCTGCCCCTGTGAATGTCTTGCGAACAGTTTTTCCATACTGAGCTGAAAAGCTTGAAAATCATGGAGGACCGGATCATCTTGATTTACTAGAGGGATCGACCAGCCTGCCGCATTGCCACTAAGGTACGAAAGCACGAAAGCTACTTTAGCTTGATCAGTTGGAAAGGCTGCTGGCCGGCATAAGAAATGCAACCGGCACTGATTGATAAATACTGCAAACCTCTTTGGGTCACCAGAAAATCGTTCGGGCGGAGCCAGAGGTACATTCCCAGGTAGGTTGATCTGCACTGGATTCATAGAGGATGTAGAAGGAAGATTTCCCCCAGATGCGGGTAACGGGGTCTGTCCGGCTTGTGACTGTAGCAATTGTCTAGCGAGATCATCTGTTCGCTCCTTGGAAATAATCAGTTCCCTTCTTAGAGCGTTCGTTTCCTGACGGGCTGCATGCACTTCTGCCCTTAGTTCCCCAAGTAACTGGGCTAGCTGGTCGGTATCCGAGGTTTCCATAGCGCCTGGACGGGAGTTTTGTGGTAGGCTTTGCGTTCTGTAACGCTCACCTGATTCCCGTAGAGGCGCCGGTCTTGACTGGGCGTATACCGTATCTTCAAAGGTGATGTGTAACACATGGCTGGCTCTTTGGGCTGGACCTCTGTGCACTGTATGTCTGACTCGAAGGGTAAGATGACTGCAGATAGAAAATATGGGATTAAGGAACTGGGTTATTGAATGTCTCTCTCTTCTTCCCTTTCTCTTCTCCTGTAGAACCCCAAAGGTTAACGCTCTCACCTTAGGTAATTGAACACCGTGCTCGCCATCTGCCTCGGGGCAGGGTGCTGTAACCAGTTTCTTCACTGGATAAGGGGAGCAGGCCTCTTGACTTCAGAGGACTGCTGTCCGTCGTTTACTGCACGAACGGTAAGTTTCGAGTAATTCTAATGTCTTTAAAGTCTTTAGTAATGATGTTTCTTGTTTTGCAGGGTTCCGGCGATGGCGGTTGACGGGCTGAAGTGAGTTGAAGATGGAGCCCGTGTGATGAATAGAAGCGCCTGGAAGCACGTAAGTAAGCGCTTGTTGCCTGCTTCACGATGCGCTCTAACTGTCTTTTTATTTTGCAGGTACAAGTTCGGAGCGGCTGCAGGGTGCCGGAATACCCACTGGGTTAGATGTGGAAAGGAGTAATGGCACGTGAGTATTAAAGTTCCCCAATGTCTTTAAACGCACCTTGTTTTGTCTTTCAGATGCGGGATGCAGCGCCGAAGGCCTCCGGAGCGTGCGAAGAGTTGGTAAGCTTTTGTCTTTCAGATGCCGGAATGCAGTGTGAAGACCTCCGGAGCGCACGAAGAGTAGGTAAGCCTTTGTCTTTCAGATGCCGGAATGCAGCGCGAGGCGTTGGTGACAGCCGATGGACCAGGTAAGTGAAGAGCTGTCACTGAAGACCGTAATGCTAACCTGTTCTTTCTTGTCTTTATAGGTGTTGCTGAAGACTGGATTCAGGATGGTAAGCCTTTTTCCTTAGGCCCAGGATCAGATGCAGAAGACACGATGAGCGTTCTGCTGCAGAGGATGCAGAATAACGCAAAGCAAGATTCATCCATCGGGTGTGGTTTAAATAGCCTCCTGTAGTGCTTAGGTGTCTCCTTCCACAGCCACGCCTAGGTAAGAAAAGAGTTCCTGCTTTCCAGAAAAGTTCCAGTGTTCTGAATCTAGGGAGTGGCTCCTGCCCCACCCAACAGGAAAAGTAGTTCCAAACAGAAGAGGATCAGAAGCTCAACTGGCAGGCAAGTAAGCAGCATGGTCTGCTGCAGGTAAGTCCACCAAAGCATTATGAGCCCGGCGCTTCCAGCGCTGGGACTGGGCATATTTATGAGCCTGGTGCCACTGGTGCCAGGACTGGGTCCAAAAGGTCCCAATTGGGACTGGTTGGCACTCGGAACCTGGGTTATGGATCTGCTTCCAAGGGAGTTGGGAAAACCCTGACCTTTTGGAAGCAGAGATCATGACAGATAGTTACCCTTCCTGTGATTCACCCAGGATAGACCAGAGACCCCGTACCAGCCAGAACAGGTGTCACAACTGGAGCGCCAAGTCCAGAACCTGTCCCAGGAGCTGGGTCGCATGTTGTGTGCTCAGCAGAACCCTCAGATGAACATGGCGGCTCAGAACCTCACAAACCAAGGGTCTGGTACACTAGAACAATGACGGGGAGAGAACCCCAACAACTCACCGGTTCCAAAGGAGGAGGCACGGGGGGAAGGGAGGTGTAAAGCCTTAGTGGAAGCTTCCTTCCCCACCTTGAAAAGCCCTTGGAGACCCAGGAACCGGAACTAAAATCTCCTGCCCCCGAAAGTCTGCAACCCAAGGAACAGAGGGCAGGTAGTAGAAATAAAGGACCTAAGAAGGCCCATTTTATGGAGGAGGTTAGTGTCCCCAAATTTGAAGGAGAGGGGTCCTCAGAGGATTCTTGAAAAAGAAGATCTGCTGAATTCAGGAAGGGGCGAGAGATACTTGATCCCTCTCACCCCTCTTCTTGGACAACTTCAGAACTTCAGTGGAAATGAAATTCCTGTCAAGGGGACTGCAGATCTGGAAATTAAAATTGGGCGACACAAGGGGAAACACCCGGTCATAGGCGTGACGCCAGAGGGCACACCCTGTCAACTGGGGAATGACATCTTGCAAAGGTTGTTCCCCTTAATAGACTGCGTGAACAAGGTCCTCTGGACCAAGATTAACCGGACGATAAAATTAAAACATTGGGCCTCATTACAAGTTTGGAGGCAGCCATGCCCTTAATAAGGGCATGGCTGCCTCCAAACTCGGGTTCGGGTTCCTTCAATGAGGAATTACCGGGTCTTTCCAACCTTGGAGGACCCGGTATTTCCCCATTCAGGGAAGCAATTCCCATTCCCATTTGAGCCCCCATAGGGCTCAATGGGAATAGGGAGGGTGCTAATAACGGGCCCGTTGTTAACGGGCCCGTTATTAGCTCCCTGGTCCCCTCACGGGACCCAGAAAGGACATCTGGTCTGACCAGACGATAATACCTCGTAATAGGGCAGAATGGGTTTACCGGCACCATTACTGGCGCCGTTAAACCCATTCTACCCACCTCGTAAAGAGGCCCATAGTGTCAACCATGTTAGTTTAAATGGCACATGCCACATGGTTGAACAAAAACAGGATCATATTGAGTTACAATTTCAAAACTATCAAATCCCTGACGTGACAGTAATTGCTGTAGGACAACAAACTGGTGATGGGAATTCCTCTCTATTTCTGAAAATCAACCTTCCTTCAAGTTTCAAGTGGCATTCCAGACCGGAAGTAAATACTCTGAAATTCTATACTAATTCACAATCAGAAAATCCCAATTCCATAGTCCAAAATGATGAGAAACCAGCTCAAAGCTTAGCTGACATTCAGAAAATTAGAGAAAAGTTATTCATCCCTATTCAGTTAAATGAGGGGAAGGAATCTATTCTCGCCCGAGTGTGCTTGAACAACAGTAAGAGCTTCATCAGCTATGTTCCGAAAACTCCCAAAAGATCCAGCCATTCCCACATTTAAATTGATTGACAAATGGGAAATGGACCTGGAGACTCCCAATTCCAAATAACCTCCTGCCTAGCAGGTGTATTCTCAAAATGTCTATAGGCAAAAAAAGCATAGTACATAATTGTTGGGTCGTGCGAGATGTTCCTTCTGCATTCTATGTAGGCAGTGACATTCTAAATCGCTTTGACATTAATTTGGACCTGATGAACTACAAAGCCTGGTCCCGATTAGGAGGTAACCCCATGGACTTTGATGATTCAGAAAAAGCATTTTGGTCAGCTCAATTGCTGCCGTATGCAGTTGAAGTTCAAATTGGAGAGGAAGTCACCCTCCCAGGACAGACACAACTATTCCCACTTGATTTAAAAATTAAAAGATGATAGAAACTGCAAAAACCTGATGCATATTTTCACTTCAATGTCCATCTCCAACAGCAAGAGTTGGGGTTAAACCCAACACCATTAGTCAATGTAGAACACAACACCATTCCAATATTGATGGCTAACAGTGACCCTAGGAGTATCACTCTGGGCGCAGGCACCATTAATGGAATGGCGGTTGATGACCAACATTTTTCCATAGTTTTAGGTAATTAACTATTAGGACCATTCCCCAATGACTGTTTTGACAGTGATAGCAACAACGACATAACACCGGACAGGATCTTTACCCGGCAATGGGGGAATTTCCTGGTGTACGCTTCCTGCCCTTATGGTAAGGAAGAGGTGATCTGTGACTTCAGGAGGGATGAGGTGATCTTCCAAGTCCAAAAGGCCTGCCTTCCCTGCCTGAAATCCTCTGTCCAGGTCAATACTTTAAGCTGTAGGAGGCCTCTGAGATAGCCAAAGCAGAAGTGTTTCCGGGCTTCAGGCAAATGGTTGACGAGAGAGTCAACCTAGCAGATGCCTGTGAGACTCTGGAGCATCCATGGAGTACCTCACAGAAATAATCAAAAACCTTGAGTCCCGTGGGATAATTCGTATGGTCCACAGCACCTTTAATAATCCAGTGCTGGGGATTTTAAAACCCAATGGCCAGTGGAGACTCTATGCTGACCGTATGTCATCTGTAAAAATGTTACACTGAATTGCCAATAGAACTATTTGTTGGTTTATTACAATAGTTCCCTCCAGTCCTCCCCGTCTTTTTGGGCAGCCTCTTTTTGTGTTACTGTATCATGGTATAGCGCATGCTATAATAGAGGCCGACTGTATATGAGGTCAGACTTCAGCCAGGCATTAGAGACCTACTATCAACGTCTCATCCATTTACATTCCTTTTCCGGCGTGTTTCCTATACCCAATCACATGGGATATATATATTTTTTTACAAGCAAAATCCATTGTTAAAATGTGCATATGGATGTTTAACAACGTATGTCATCTGTAAAAATGTTACACTGAATTGCCAATATAACTATTTGTTGGTTTATTACAATGGTTACCTCGCACTGTTATGTATGTATCAAAACCTAAAATATTTTGCAAAAAAAGAAAAAGCATCAGCGAAAACTAATAAATGCTGACATTTTCTTTCTAATTCGAGATATGTGTTTTTCAGTAGCAAACATGTGTTTTCTTCAAATCATGGTTGCCCCAATCACATGGGCACCCATAAGGGTTTAAAAACCAGTGTGCACTTGATGTATTGTGCACACCCTTTTCTGACTCATAGAGGGTAGGACAAACCCCCTTGTTATAGACCTAAGGGAGCTAAACAAACGGGTCCACAGGTCCCGATGGCCCCTCCCCTACATTGACCATGGGCTGGCCCAGATCCAGGGGTCAAAAGTATACACTGCCATTGACCTGACCAATGGGTAGTGGATTGTACCTGTCAGTAGGGAGGACCAATAAAAGCTGGCCTTTACCTTCGGGGGGGGCAGCAATACACATGTACCTGGACTCCCTTCAGATACATCAACTCCGGCAACAAATTTAATAACTTCTTACACAAGGCCATGCCCGACTTGGGTGAAAGGGGTAACCTGGCCTATGTAGATGATGTTCTGATCAAAAGCTCAACTGTGGAGGAACACATAGTGGAAATCCATTATGTTCTTACCCAGTTGAGGGTTGCCGGAGCAAAACTATCCTTCCAAAAGGCACTCCTGATGGTCTCTGTCCTCAAGAAAAGAAAGTGGAAGCACTCCAGAAACTAAAAGACCTCACAATTCTGTGTGAGGAAAGGAGCCTCCTTGGACTGATTAATTACAGTAGGAAGTTCATTGATGATTATGCAGAGATCACAAAACCCCTGATTCATCTGTTGAAGGGGGGTCAAGTGGGAGTGGGGTCTAGAACAAGCTGAGTGTCAGGACCCTTTCCCAAAACCCCCTCTGGCAAACCCATTGGCCAGGTGGAGTCAGGACTCGGGCCTCTAGAGCCTGGCATCCTCTTCAAAAGCCCTCATAGGGCCAGTCATGGCGCCTATGGTGCCAGGCTCATACACCATGAAAAACAATGTGCTTGGGAACTACTTTATTATATTGTCAGCCAACATGGAGGCATCCACATAGCTTGGTTCCTTGATTGTAATTAACCACCAACAGTTGTCAAGAATGCATGCCGTTGAAGCATACATCGAAGAACTGGCAGCAGAGATAGGGCTTCCTGTGTGTTCTAAGCCAACTATGGACAAGGTAACCACCGTGGATGGGACAGAAATCGCTTCCGGACCAGTAACCCAGTGCACAGCCGGGTAACCTTGCTGTGCCAGGACAGACATCGGGAGTCTATTTCATTCGATCTCATCAAGGCACCTCAGTTCAGGCTAATACTAGGGATACCATGATTGGTTGCTCACAACCCTTTGATAGAATGGCAGGCACGAAAATTAACCTTCCCCAGTGACTGCTCCCCTGCCTGCTATTACCAAGAGGAGAAACCCAACGTCTGTATCCCCATGACTCCCGGAGCGACATTATCAACCCTGGGAGCAACTAATACCTTGCCAAGTGAATACCATGATTTCCAGGATGTATTCCGAAAGGATCAAGCCAATACATTGCCGCCGCACAGGCCCTATGACTGTTAGATCAATCTTGTTCCTGGTGCACAAATACCTTGTGGCAGGATCTATGCTCTCACAGAACCAGAAAACCCTCATTTGAAATCATATTTAGACCAGTACCTTGCAAACGGATTTATCCGTCCTTCGAAGTCCCCCGCAGCCAGTCCTTTATTCTTTGTACCGAAAAAGGAAGGAGACTTGAGAACCTGTATTGACTACTGCGCATTGAACCAGATCACTGTGAAGAACCGCTACCCCTTGCCACTTATCCCAGAGATGCTAGACCAAGTTAAAGATGCCCAGATTTATACCAAATTGGACCTTCGAGGAGCGTACCACCTGGTCCGAGTCAGAAAAGGAGATGAATGGAAAACCGCCTTCCGTACTAAGTACGGCTTTTTTGAATATCAAGTCATGCCCTTCGGGTTATGCAACGCTCCTGCGGCATTCCAATATTTCATGAATGACATCTTAAGGGAGTTAATTGATGTGTGCGCCTTAGTGTACATAGACGACATCTTAGTATACTCAGCCTCGGAACAAGATAATGTCAGGCATGTTTGTTCAGTCCTCACCAAGCTCCATCAACATCGCTTGTTTGCAAAGCTTGAAAAATGTTTTTTTCACGTCACCGAAGTAGAATTTCTTGTTTTTATCCTTACTCCAGGAGGCATCAGAATGGACATGCACAAGGTAGATGCCATTCTGAAATTGCCTTCACCGACGTCTCTGAAAGGGGTACAAAGCATGCTGGGCTTTGTGAACTTCTACCGCAGGTTCATCCCAAACTTCTCTCAGGTTGTGCACCCAATCACAGTACTATTACGAAAAAACAATAAAAAGTTTGCTTGGACCGAAGAAGCAGAAGAAGCCTTTCAGGAACGTAAACAAAGGTTTACCTCCGCTCCAATCCTGCGACATCCTCATCCAGACCTCCCTTATGTCGTTGAAACTGATGCGTCCAGTCTCGCAGTGGGGGCTGTCCTTTCACAGAGAAACCCGGAAACCGGCCAGCTACATCCTGTGGCCTTCTGGTCGAAAAAGTTCCCACCTCCAGAGATTAATTATGTCATCACGGACAAGGAACTCCTGGCTATCAAATCCGCCTTTAAAGCCTGGAGGCACTACCTTCTGGGGGCCAGACACACCATTACAGTCATCACAGACCACAAAAACCTGTAATATCTTAAAAGAGCCAAGGCCCAGTTCTCGCGCCAATTACGGTGGGCCCTTTTCTTCGCCGAATATGATTATGTAATCACATTTCGACCAGGAGTCAGAAACGGAAAGGCGCATGCCTTATCTCGCATGGGCATAGATGAAATAGTATATACTACTCCAGACCCAGTACCTGAATACACTACCTGAAGACAAACTCTTGGGTATCATGACAGCCTTAACACAAGCAGAACTACGAAAAGAAATCCAATGGACAATGAATCCTGATGCCTACCTCACATGGCAAACTCAAGGAGAACAATATAGCATCAAGGACCATCTACCCTTTTTTAGGGATCACCTATATGTACCCAAGAAGGAATTACAACTGCATATTATTTCAAACTATCACGATTCACTGATCGAAGGGCATCCTGGGATCGCCAAAACCCTAGATAAGGTGAAAGAGAACTTTTGGTTGCCTACCTGGCGTAAGGACATCATTCAGTATATTCAGTCCTGCAGTGTCTGTGCACAAAATAAATCACAGAAACAAAAACCATCTGATCTCCTACAACCATTGGACATTCCTCCAGTTCCATGGCACACTCTTTCCCTTGACTTCATCACTGATCTACCTTCAAGCCAAGGGTTCAACACCATCCTTGTAGTTGTGGACTTATTCTCGAAGATGGCCCATTTTATTCCTCTCAAAGGCCTCCCAGATGCAGCCACTTTAGCAAAATTGTTCCTGGGGGGCGTGGTTAAGCTACATGGCTTCCCTTCGGTTCTGGTCTCTGATCGAGGCAGCCAGTT
Source organism: Ambystoma mexicanum (assembly GCF_040938575.1). Classification (NCBI taxonomy): domain Eukaryota; kingdom Metazoa; phylum Chordata; class Amphibia; order Caudata; family Ambystomatidae; genus Ambystoma; species Ambystoma mexicanum. Next base: position 1,157,709,055 of record NC_090933.1, read on the forward strand.
TGTTTCAAACTTCTGGAAAAAATGTTGTGCAATGGCGCATATTGACGTTCGGCTATCTACCAGTCACCATCCCCAAACGGACGGCCAAACCGAGAGAACCAATCAGACACTCGAGCAATATTTACGGTGCATGCTGCACCACGAACAAAGGAATTGGAAAGACCAACTATGGATAGCCGAATATGCATATAACAAGTTTTTGCATTCAAGCACGAGACAAACGCCCTTCTCTACCCTTTGTGGCAGACATCCACATACCTCTGAACTAGAGGCTTTCAAAAGGGCAAAGGAACACCTTATTCATGCCAAAGAAAAACAAAAGAGATTCACCGACCAACACCGTAAAAAGGACCCTGATTATCAAGTAGGAGACAAAGTTTGGTTAGCCGCTAAATTCGTACCCATCAAGGGAACCCGGACCTTTCATCCCAGATTCTTAGGACCCTATACCATTAAGGCAATTATCAACCCAGCAGCCGTAAAACTGGATTTACCACCTAATCTACACATCCACCCAGTATTCCATGTGTCCCTCCTGAAACCAATGCAACCCAGCACATGGATCGGGACACCACCTAAACCCATACTTGTTGACGGAGAACCAGAATTTGAAGTCAAAGATATCTTGGACTCTAAATACTCCAGGACCAAGCTATATTATCTCATCGATTGGAAAGGATTTGGACCACAAGATAGATCCTGGGAGCCCAGTGAGAATATCCACGCACCACGTCTAATCAGGAAATTCCATCGGAACTTCCCAACCAAACATGGGCCAGACAGAAGGAACACCATGGGAGGGGCCTTAGGGGGGAGTGCTGTCACAACCTTCACCCAAAACCCTCTCTGGCAAACCCATTGGCCAGGTGGAGTCAGGACTCGGGCCTCTAGAGCCTGGCATACTCTTCAAAAGCCCTCATGGGGCCAGTCCTGGCGCCTATGACGCCAGGCTCATACACCATGAAAAACAATGTGCTTGGGAACTACTTTATTGTATTGTCAGACAATATGGAGGTATCCACATAGCTTGGTTCCTAAGAACCAAGCTATGCGGTCTAGTGTTTTGGGTGTGGTAGCCTAGGGACTACTTTACCTGGACTATTTTGTTGGGACTATTTAAACCACACCCGAGCAAGACAACACACTTTGCGTTACTTTGCAGCTTGCAACATGACACTCACCATGTCCAGCTATTCCCTCAAACCTCGGAGAAGCAGAACCTGCAAGGAGACAAAAGGAACATCATTAGCAGCAGAATCTTACCTGCAGTCTTCATCTATAAACACTCGCAGCTACTGAGAACAGCTTCCTCGAATCTGCACGGGTCCCGGACAGAACGACCTGAACGAGGAAGATAGAGGCAACATTAAAGAAAGCAGTAGAGATATTTACAAATTACGAACTGCTCAAAAGGCTTACCTGGCTGGTCGCCTCTTGGCTGGCACCACTACGGACATTCCACTCGCACTGAAGAACACCGTGACCTACAAGGAAGGAAAACACAGGTTAGCAAAGGCAAGACTTTGCAGCGCTGCGCATAGCGCTTACTTACCGCATCATAGCGCTCTTAATGCGCCATCATTTACCAGCAGGGCTCAACCAAGCCAGTTCACCGTGCTGAAGCTCTGCATACCTAAGGGAGAAAAAAGAGACATTTTAAACAAAGAAAGGCATGCAGGGTTGCAACAAAACTAAAGAACCGCAATAAGACCTACCTGAACAATATCAAATGGGCCGGCGTCAGTGAAGTAACTGGACCGCACTTGCCCATGAAAGACAACGCGCCCCTGAAAAGAAGGCAGGACGGAGAGCACACCTAATTCTACCACAAGGTGATGAGAGGGCACCAGAGGGACTGAAAACATACGGGGGTGGAGGGAGGATACTTACCCCAGTCAGTCAGTCTTGAACACAGTCCTCCTGTATTTTCAGGCAGAACCTTCCCCGCAGACAACATCAGGGCAAAGCCGAGAAGCATACCAGCCAGTAACCCAGCTGGGTGGCGTCCCTGTGGATACCAGGTGAGCATAACACTGAGGCAGTAAAGCAACTCAAAAGAAGCCTCTCACAAGTGTTTTGACTAGCTTAGCCTGTCAAATACAAAGAATTCTTCTTGGAGACAGTGTTCTTGAATACATGTTTGACCGCAGTATAATATTAAAAGCATGACAAAGTCAATAAAGTCATCTCCTATGCAAGTAAGACTTTATCCTCTGTGGAGGAAAAATTCAATGATTGTGAGAAGGCACTCCTGGCAACGTTGTGGGCATTGAAAAATGACCACCGGTTCATCCAGGTGGAACACATCGTAGTGGAGACTCCACACCAGCCTCTGCAATATCTCCAAAGTGACAGAATCCGGGCTGGAAATGTGAGTAATTCCAGAATTATTTCCTGGATTCTGTCAATGCAAGGGCAGATATGGACTAAACAAGAAGAGTCCCCTTGTGTAAGGTCTGGCTGACTTGCATGATTGTGCCAGAGAAAACTGTCTCGAGGACGAAAGTCTTAAAATCCAGGACAACATGGAGGCGTACCTGAATTCCCCGCACAAAGTCTATGAAGAAGACAAGAGTGAGGGAATGCCCACTGTTTATGTGGAGGGGTGCTCCTACCATGTTGACAACAACGGGGAAAAGGAACTGGTGGCCGGCGTTGGGAATGCCTGGGTGAATGATGCCCCGGAAGCTTCTGCTGGGTACAAAATCTGTCCCCATAGTAGTCAGGTGGCAGAGCTGATGGCAGTTCATCAAGCCATCTTCACTGCTGTTCAACACAAACTCCACAAACTGGTCATAATCACTGATTCTGATTATGTCCGGAACGGGTTCGTGGATAACCTGGTTAATTGGAAAACCAGAGGCATGCTATGTGCTAATAAACCACTCAAACATGGCAAGCTAATACAAAATATTGATGATCTGGTCACCTGTAGTGGGATGACCATCTACTGGACAAAGATCAAGGGTTATTCCAGAATAGAGGGAGCAGACAAAACTGGAAATGACCTAGCTGATCAACTGGCCAAAACTGGAGCCATCCAAGGGGATCTTCTGGAGAGCGAGTCCATTTTGGGGGAAATCCAGGTCACTGCTATCACTAGGTCCCAGATAAATGCTCATAATGAACTCTCAACTGCCCATTGTAGTAAGGAGACCCCAGATGCTGATTTAATCACGGCTCAGAAAGAGGACCCAATCATTGGTAAGTTTTATCAACACATTCAGGACCCTGAGAACTTTCCTCTGACAGATACTGATTGCATTGGGAAAGAGGACCTCAGAGTGTTGAGGAAATGTCCAAAAATGTTCCAAATCCAAGATGGTTTGTTGGTAAGGAAATCCATATCTGGCTGTGACCAGTGGGTGGTTCCTACTTCATTCCGAAGCCTGATGCTAAGTCACGGCCATGATGCAGCCACAGCCGGTCATCAGGGGTTTCAAACGACATAAGAAATCTTACGAGATGTTGTATACTGGCCACACATGGGCCAGGACCTCGACCAATACTTGAAGAGATGTTTTGTGTGTGCACAATTTCAGCCAACATCACTCAACACCAATCTCCCCTCCAAAAGAGGGAGATGACACTGCCTTGGTCAGATTTGCAAGTAGATTTCATCAGGCCTGTGATTCGCTCCTCTAGGGGGAACAAGTACATGTTAACCATAACATGCTTGTTTCCTAAATGGGTGGAATGTCTCCCAGCCCCAAATTGCAGGGCAGAAACAGCAGCTGCCCTGATGATCAATCACATCTTCTCGCATTTTGGACTACCTCAAAGGATTGAGTCAGACCGAGGAGGTCACTTTAACAGCGAAGTGATGACAAAGATGTGGGAGATACTTGGGGTAAAAAGGAAACTACACATTGCATATCGCCAGTTCTCTAATGGTGGAATTGAGAGGTACAATAAAACCATTGTGAGCATACTAAAAAAGTTTGTGGCAGACTATGGGCCAAGTTGGGATATTCGATTACTACTTGTCCTGATGGCTGTCAGATCTACCTCTTCTTCTGCAACTAAAATATCTCCATTTGAGCTGCTGATTGGATGAAGGATGGTGCTACCCCAGCATCTGCTCTATAGAACCCAAGAGCAGACATTGATAAATGCCTCCACATCTCTTGAGTATGTTGAGAATCTGATAAAACCACCTTCAACATGCTTTTGCGTATGCTCAGCGGAATCCAGAACGATCTGCAGACAGCATGAATACCCACTATGATCTAAAGACAACCAAAAAGGAATACCAAGTAGGAGACAGGGTCTACTTGTACAATTGCCAAGGAACAAAACCAAAGAGGGCACATTTTTGTCTAGCTGGTGGGGACCTTTTGAAATTGTGGACAAAATCTCACCAGTCACCTACAGAATCCACATCCCCAAGGGCAAATTGACCGAAGAAAAAAAGTGGGTCCACATCAATCAGTTAAAGAGTTGCCACCCCAGGCACACTTTGTGGCAAATCAAGGAGTCCATAGAAAACCCAGTAGGGGATACTTCTGAAGCATAGAAATATATTAATGTCATTGAATGCATGCGTATATCCCATTGCTGAAAACCTGATTGGAGGACAGTAGGGGGGGGAATTGTCATAACCAGGTTTGTGTTCTATTTTATAGATTTGCACTAATTATACCTAACAACCAAGGAGGACCTTCTCAGGGACCCGGAAGGAAAAACCCAAACAAATCCAGAGTTTCGCTCCACACCAGAAAAGAAAACCTGAGAGAAGGTGGGGTTATCGTTCCACATTCCAAACAGAGGCAGCGAGGAGAGCGTGTCGTATCATTCACTGATGGAAGAAGGACTGGCCAACTGAACCTGCTTTTTCATGAAAGAAAAATCCAACTTGCCCAATTCCCCCACCACTGCAAGTCCAGACGAAGTCAGGGGTGGGATTCTGTGGGATATTTTGACCCACTCAGATGTGCTATGTTACACCACTTTGCTGCTTTGATGCCAGAAACAGCACAAAATGGATGCGCTGTCTCCTGTGTGCTCCAAGAGCCCTAAACTGCGCTTTGCAATAACCAGAAAATGGCTGCATCACCCTGCCAACACACATTTCAAGTGGGTGGAACAGAGTACTCACTACAGGAGTATGCCAGTGTGCTCTGCCACATTTTACATGGAGCAAAAGAAAGATGCAGCATTAATTTGCTGTAATCCCAAAATGCCTCTTTAAAATGTCATCTTTTCAAACTTAAAAGTGCTGTTTTGGTGCTAAAACCATTCATTTCTTATGAACCACTGTGATTAAAGGGGCCTGTAGTGCCCAGGATTAGTCTTGAGTCTCAGAGGAACCAGGCCTCATTTGAATGGCAGCTCATACCAAAAGAATCTTTGAAAAAAGCAACCCAGGGACTTTGTTTTTCAATTTCCATGGGAAACACAGCTATTTCTTTCAACAAGTATCAAGAAACAGCTGTCCAGAGAAAGACTCTAAACAAATGCTTGATACATTTATCCATGCTGCAAACAATTCCAGCACTCAAAGGAAGGACAGTTTATAGGTGGATTTTTAACAGTATCAAATCAATTGATACTGTTAAAAATCCACCTATAAACTGTTTTTTTCGATAGGTTTAAAGTAAAGATTTAAAAGGTGAAACTCAAAGCAAACCCAGTCTGAGTTGGTAAACTGTATTAAAAAAAACCCTGCTCTGCCAGTTGCTAGCCCTGAGTAAGGGAGACAGCTCAACTGCTGGAACAGGAATGGGCTAATTGCTAGATTTTAGGACAATGGGGCTTTTAAAGTCACATAAGACATTTGTCTTTGCCCCAGGCTAAGACAATAGAAGGCTTAGACACTCACCCTTCCAGTGGGAGGGGCAGGAAGCTTCAATCACAAGAGAGAGGCCCCTCATTTTGCTTCAAAGGATTTGACATTTACTTACATTTGGGAAAAAGAAATAAACCGACAAGTGACATTTGGTGTTTAAAAGCCTATTTTGCAACTGAACTTTCAAGACATTTAACTTTGAAACAAAGAATGAGGAAACATCTGAATGTTGGTAGCTTTACATTTAATTTTATGCTATTTATTTGAAGACTTGTTAGGACTCGGTACTGCATAAGGAACAGAAGTTATGAAGAATGACCAATTGTGCGGAAAGTATTAATGTTGCAAACATAACATTGTGTACACATATCCCAGGGGTAATTGTGCATCTGTGTACAAAATTGGGAAATGATAGGCCAAATCTTTCATGGTTAAAATTGCCAAAATGTTGCAGAAAGACTAAACCAAGTCCCACAGACTTGGGATTTGGATTGAAATGTAACCCACAAAATATGTAACCTGTGCATCTGATTTTCCCAGAGGTTCTAAATGCATAAATATGTATTTGTGGGAAAGTTAGATTTTGGTCCCAATAGCTATGGGAGTTTTCCAGACATTGTAAAAATCATCCCATCCTTTTCTGTCATCCAATCAGTGAAAAGCAAGGCAGAGATTATGCTTTTGCCCAATCCTAGCATTTTGGGTTTGGACAGTAAGATTGCCCCTGCCATATAATTTATTGATTTCATTTGGAATGATAAATAAGGGAACCTCACAGCACACAGACACTGATTCGCGACTTCTTCCTGATTTTCTGCGTTTCGCCCTGTTCCTGTATTCTCCATCCTTGTTCCTGATTCCTGATTTTCCTTACAAAACTAAGGCCTCAGCATTGCTGAACTCCTTTTTCAGCTAGGCCTCACACTATAACAATCACAAAAACCTAAGGGAAGCATCTGATCCAGCTGGCTTGCTACTAATAAATGCATGCCTGCTGCAAACTCGCCATCCCACTGATCTCCAGTCTCCAGTAAACCAGAAGGGCCAGTCCAGAGCTATCCAGGTGACCAGAGCCACCCAGCTGACCCTAACCTACCAGATGTGACCTGCTGTCCTTGGTTAGACCCAATCCGTGTGATGACCAGAACACTTGATGGTCCAAAATCCTAAATTAATGTGGACTGTAAGTATTAATAGGAAGCATAGAAAATCATAGCATACCTTGCCTTGTCTTGTTCCATCCCAATCTCTAAGTAATTCTATCCTTACCTTAAGAGCTTGTAACATTGTCAGAACCATTCTTGAAACCTTGCCTTTGAGTCTTTGCGCTAGTGCTAACTTTTAAAAATAATTTTGCCTTGTGAAATCCCAAACCCTTAATCCTCCCTTGGGTAATCGGACTGAGCCCGCCAGGGCAGACACAGCGGTAGTGGGGTTGGTTGCGTGGATCAACTCTAGAGCTTACTGTGTTCCTGTCTGGTACCCTAGCCTGAATTCCCTAGTGTAGACCATAACTATCCTTGTAAAAATTGATTTCTGTTGTCTTTTTCATGCCTTTATTTTCCAAAAACACCTCTCATTCAACATTGCATAGCTCACTCAATTTAATAGCTAGAGACTTCAAACCGCACTCCAAATCAGTACATTTCCTCTGTTTTTCTTAAAAACCGTTTGGTCATTTTTAGGCGGGAACCCGCATTTCTGCAAAGATTTCACATGTGATTTTCAATTTAAATTATTTTCAAACTTCCATTAAGATTCAAAGTGTTTACTTTTGCTCAAACTATAGCTCATGGTTGTTTGCATCTTTCCAATGTTGCTCCCATAGAAATCCCACACTTTTCATTGTTTTGCTAAGCAATTTTCGAATGTCATTTTAAAGTGCAAGATTTCAAACCTGTTTTTCTCTCTTGTTTGGGGAGGGAAGGTTGTATTCAAATTCTTTTTACTCTTTTCTGTTCTTTATACCTGATCACCTGCTGCTTCCTTATATCTATTCAGAATTGTTTATTTGTGGGTTGAGGAATGTCACAGGGGGAAATCTTAATTTAAGAGCTATCCTTTCAGAAAAGCCTGAAGTGTTCTTTTATCTGATGTTTTATATTCTGTGTTGCTAAAAATGAATTTAACTGCTTTACATACCTTCCTATCTGTTATTGTCACCACATTGGTGATTGCTGCTCCCTATTAAAAAGTATATGTTTGATTTCAATTTCAAATAAATAAATAAATATTACCTTTACCAACCAGCCTGATTCCTGGTCCATTGTGACCTGGGGTATTTTGAGAAGGGGTGTGATATGAGTGGTATATCACTCAGAATATTGAACCTATAGACATAATAAAAATAAGTATTTCAGCTGTGTGCTGCATACTAGGCTGAGACCAGGGTTTATCGCCTGAATTAAATACTTAACAGATACAGTGAAATACTCCCAGCAGTAAAATGCAATTACCACTCACTTCACGCCTTGCATGATATCACAAGAAACCAGGGTACATAAATAAGTACCAGCGCCAACTTGTTTGGTTGCATGCATTTTATATGTAATTGAGATTCACGAGTAAAATAAAACAGCAACCTGTAATGCACTAAAGAGCCTTTGTTCACCTGCCCATGCAGAATTCACACTTAATATGTTTACATTTCCAGCAGCACTACTTAGCACACGTTTTGCTCTCTCCCACCCCAGGCGATGATCCCTCTACAAGTTCAGATAATTACTTTAGCCCTCTTTCCCACCTCTAACTTGGCAGAGAACACTACGCAAAGGCCTTGAGCCTCTTAGCTCTGGAATCAATAACTTCTATACTTTGCAATTGTAATTTTTAGCAACAAATTCAGGAAATGCACTTAACTTCAGTATAATGGGGGGCAAACAGACTTTGGGATGCCTGATATGTAGACACCCATGTAAAATTGATATCTACACTTCTGATCTCAAGGCTCCATGCCCCTCAATCATACTTTTCATGCTCACCTAGAAGATGTGTGGTGCAGCGTGTGCCTTGAAAAGAGCATAGTTAAGGATTAGCCCTCAGGTTGGCTGTTGCAAAACATCCCCACAACGGCCCTCTGGACAGTGCTCGCACTGGATCTTCCTTTCTCTGCCTTCCCCCTTCATGCTTAGAACAGCTCACAAAGCCTTTTCTCCAGCCTCGCTGTCAGCATTTGTCGCTCGCCCTCAGGGTCAGTCAGATTAAGAGTGCTTGAGACTACAAACTCTGCTGAGACAACTGCCAGCCCAGGAGCCTGAGAGAGAGCCAGACTTCCTGTGCTGTGCTACTTAAACCCTCTGAACTAAGACTGCCCATAATGTAAATCTTACTTTGATAAAATATAGAGATGCCTGCCTCTTCCAGTGACACCATTCCACTAGAACCACCTCCCTTTGTCAATCACCCTCAAGCACATGATTTTTCTCCGAGCTGCTTGACAGCAAAACGGATGAGAGAGTTACATTATTCCAATTTTGAAAACTTAACAATGGCTCATTTCAAGCCACATGAAGAAAGTAAAACCGATCTACTTTTCATGTTTGTTCTTCCTACATTTTGAATTAACTTATCACAGCACAAAGGCCTGAACATTCAGTTTTCAAACTGCACCAAAGTTTGTACACAACAATCATGAACTGATTGGCTCTGAATGTTAATAGCGCCTATCTTATAAGTTAGATGGATGAGGTAAATTAATAAATGTTAGTCTTATGGTCCATGATGACAATTCAGTCCATGACTGTGATAAGGAGTAAAATCCATGTTGTGCAGAATCAAATTTGAATTCATTTTTAGCAAGCACGTGTTTTGCACATCCACAGTATTGACATCTAATAAATGCAGCCTGAGTCTCACACATGAGTCTCACACGCTTGCTCACTACTGGGATCAATCTCTTATCCTTGTTGAAATGTGGAGACCTAGCTAAAATGTGGAGTCACTGTTGAAATCCGGAGTTACCCCTCCCTACAATGGTAATGGCGTACATTCAAAAGGGAGATCTGTTGTATGCGTGATCACTTTTGATTTTTCCCCTAGTTTCATCAATTTGGAATTCAATCAATGTGTTTGTGTGTCAATAATTTAATGTAATTACTTGTTGCACTCTAATGAACGGTGACTGTTGTGAAACAGTGAATTGTGTCTGGTGACAAATGTTCATGTAGCCAACAAAATTAAAAATGATGGTTAATTTATATAGTGAGGTTCGGTTTTTGTGCATTTTTATCAAGCAGAGGAAAATTGTCTATTAACTAACTATGTCTTACTCAATGAGAGGAAGGATGTACTTTAAAGGGCAGAGCACAGACTGTGTTTTGCCAACGTTATTGACATCCTCCCTCACTGGTTTCTATAAAAATATAATCTAGGTAGGCAGCTGTTACCCACAACATTGCATGTGTTGGCCTTGGAGCTAGCATATACCAATTTTCAATGTTGTTTCACCTCATTTACTTCTATAAAACAACAGTGATCCCAATCATAAAGGTAAAACAGGCACTGATAAGAGATGGGACACCCTTGCTATAGTGGTAATGTTGTTAGGGAGCAGGCTATAGTGCTAAAAGGGCTGTGAATCCAAGACAGTACCAACCTCAACAGTAATAGTATAACAGTCGATAATAGAGGAATGTCCAATCAAGGTTCTATAGCAATATATATACTTCAATTAAGTGCACCAATATGCAATAAAAACAGTGTTAGAAAACACTAACAAAAATCCACCCCTGTAAAGGAAGACTTGAAAATGCAGAATGTAAAAATGATGATGTTGTAGTGATGAAGGATTACTAGCAGGGAGGAAAAGACAATAAAGCACTTCTATGTTGGTCAAATTGGTATGTCTTTTAGGAAAAAGGTTAACAAGGCGGCTAAACAAATCTCTAGAGTCCAAATAAAGGGATCAGCAGGTTAGGGCCTTCTAAGAGAACCGTAATAATTTATTGGTGGTTCGTCAGCATTGAATCAGGCTGTGAGGGGGACAAACCAGGATTGGAATCAGAGAGTTGGGGTAATGTAGATATGGAGCATGAGTCAAGTTGGGTTTGAGGTGAAGCTCACTGCGGTTTGATTTAGCCTTCCAAGGATTCAGGTCGATGAGGCCATCAGAGGCAGCTGGACATTCGATTAGGGTTTGACAAGGATGATGCTGTAGTTCAAGGTGCGGTTCGAGACATGGCTGATCAAAGGCTTTCACAGCGGCAAGCTTCTTGTTCAAACCAGTGAAATGAACATACTAAGCTGGAACAGTGTGGTGACGAACAGGTTCTAGGATCAGCAGCAGTGGTTTTGAAGAGGTTCAAGGAAGTGCCAATGATAGCACCATGGCTCTGTTGGTTGAAATGTGCTCTAACATGATCAATGATGGCTCCATTGTGGTTAGATGTGGTAGAATGCAAGAAACCAATTGCTTTGTTTCTTCAGTAGCTGTGAGTTGCAGTCCAGAGATACAGGGAGAAAGTGAATCCGTGTGCTTGTTCTCCATACCTGGGGAGTCTGGCTAACACCTGCACGGGTCATTCGTCTCCAGGTCCTGGGTACCAGTGTGGCTGGCAGAGAGGCAGGTCTTGCTCAAGCAGAAGCAGCTCACCACAAAAGTACCCTGGGGATGGGTAAGGAGCAGAGATTGCCTCTGCCTTGGAACTCTCCTTCCTCACCCTGCTGGTTGATTTCCTTGGAAAGATCAACTCTCTGCAGTTCAGGAATGGATCAAAAATAAAAGGGAGAAACAAGCCATAGTGGATTGGTTAAGAGCATGTCTGCTTTAAGAGGTCCAATCCTTGTTAGGAAAGCATGTGACTTGTCCCTTACTGTATCATACCCAAATGCTTTGCTGTATGGGAGACAGAAAGGGAAGGAAGACCCACAGAAAATGAATATGGGGGAATCCTGACTCCATTTGGTTCTGCTCAGCCTGCCTGTTTAAAGCCTCCCCCCTTTTCTAGCCTTGCACTTCAAAACACTTTAGTGTACAAACCCTTATTGTCCTGCAGGCCTTTGCCTTGGATTTGGCTCTTCGAAGGCAGGCTCACAGGGCCTTTCCTGCTAGGAGATCCCATGCTTGACAAAGGAGGGGTGAGCTCTCCTTCCAGAGAGTAAATAGAGGCCTGCATCCTGCTCTTTTATCTAATTTAATGGAATGCAGATAGGCAGGTGCCTGAAATCCACAGAGCCTCGAATAGTTGTCTGAGCTCACAGAGATGGTACTGGTGGTCTACAAATCAGATGTGGCGTTAATAATTATGTGAACTACCAAATAACATACCAAAATAGGTTTGGCTCATATTTCAAGATTATGCTGCCATCAGGTTGATACTTTATCATAATCGGTTGGTTTTGGAACAGAGGTGCAGATTTAAATGTAGTCTCTGCACTACAGTGATTTTGCTGTCACAGGAGCTATCAATCAGGGAACTTGTGACCGATGACCCTGCTCTGTGGATATTGATGCAGCAGGGCACATAGTGCCATGACTAGCACCAACCTCGGAATGAGGGCCTTTGTGTGGTATTATTTGGCAATACCTGGGTTTGGGGAACACAACACATACGTTGATATTATAGAGGTTATTGTTTGGGGAATCCATATTTGTCTCGGGTTAATGCGTTTTTCTTGACACACTGAGGATTAATGTTTGGCGCATTGAGTTATCCGGATCCTCTCATTCCACTTACTTGGAGCTTGGGTTCGAAATGCCTATGCAGAATGACAAGGCCATTGCATGGAAAAGATATGATGCCCTCGAGCAGTATCTGTTTGTTGTTAGTCTGCTACTGCCCCGTAACGTTGAATAACCAGGTTTTTAGTAATTTCCTAAAAGTCAGGTGGTCCTCTATTGTCCTGATTTCATTAGGAATTGACTTGCATAGTTTGACTATGAGAAAGGGGAAAGCTGATCCTGCGAATTACATTTTTCATAGTTCACTGTTTCTTTGACCAAGTTAGTGCTTGCTCTCAGAGTTCTGCTTGTCTGGTATTGGTTGATTTTTGATTGAAGAAATTCAGCTCCCTGTCTGTATAGTGCTCTATGTGCGATGCAGAGAGCTTTGAAATTGTTGACAACGAGAACCTCTTTAAGGTATCTGACAGCAATTATTTTACCGAGAGAATTCCTTGTTCTTAAACTTTGGTGTTCAGGAGTGGGAACAACGGAACAGGATGATTAACTGCCTCAGTGGCTGCCAGCAAATGCTATTGTATCAGTGCTCTGATGCTATGCAAATACAATGACTCATCCTGCATTCTGTTGATGTGCGGTAAGGAACTAATTGTCGCTGCCCTACTGCTCAATAAGGGTTTTTCTTAGGTGTGCTGCTCCCCTAGGCCTCCACGGAGAGTGGCGCACAGAGTTTATAGGCCACTTTCATACTGGCTCCACCTTGCCCTGTCACTAGGCCTCCAAGATCATATTAGCTTTTGCTACAAAGTGAAAGCTAAGTGACAGGATAATAACACTTCTCTTCTGTTCTTCACTCTAGTTTTATAAATATTACATGCAAATAACAGTGTTCTACTCAAATAAGAAAAAAAACTGACAACCATTGTCAGTCACCAGTGATAATGAAACCTTCCCAATATAAAAAACAAACACATAACTGACAAGCCAACACACTTCATTCAATACTCAAAGACTTCAATTCATTAGGGTATGAATTTACTTCAAACGTAACTCTGTTCTAATGTTTACTGCTATAGCAGCTAATAAGATTTAATGGATACAACGGATCCGTATATATGATATGGCATTTATAACGCGCCTTTACACAGGTCTTACAAAGCGCGACATTGGCAAGGGGGGAACAGAGGGAAGACAGATAATGATCTTACTAAGCCAGGTGCCATTCAGATCGTGCAAGTGCAAGATTTAGAAAGTGGCTGTTGCAATGGTCCAGTCTAGAGAGAACCAGAGCTCTGGAGACAGTGAGCTTCTGGTTGAAGGAGAGGAAAGGAAGAATACCTCTGAGGAGGTGCAGCTGGTAGTGTGACTTCTTAGAGACATCAGAGATGTGAGGAAAGAGAGTGTGGAGTCGAAGATGACGGAATATTGGGGCTAAATGACGTTATATGCAACTCAAGAGTCACTTTCATTGTCTATCAGGTTTCACCAATATCTACCCTATGATATTTCTATATGCTGTGGTTGTGGCCTCCAAAATGGTGATCCTAGCAGGATGTAAGATTGCTCATCATTGCCTTGTATGTAATGCTTGTAATTTGGAAATTTATTCGGGCTTAGATGAGTAACCATTGTAACAGAATTTATGAAGTTTAATCACCATCAGTCAGTTCTGGTTTTGAGCATGATAGGTTGACTGACACGCCTGTTAGGTAGCCAGCCTGCACATCTGAATCCGAAAGATAAGAAACCCTCCTTATTGTAAGAGCTAAGAGAACACAAGGGCTTAAGAAGCACTGACCAATGTAAATGCTACAAACATACACATCTCCAAATAGGAAAAAGATGCAGCCCAACAGGAGGTGTCTGGCCACTATAAAAATGGCATGGGTTTTTGGAATAAGGCTGCTGTTCTGTGAACTATACATTCATCATGAGGTATATAATAGAGGAAGAAATAGATGGACTAGAAACTGCAGTAGAGGTTTTGAGCATGATAGGTTGACTGACACGCCTGTTAGGTAGCCAGCCTGCACATCTGAATCCGAAAGATAAGAAACCCTCCTTATTGTAAGAGCTAAGAGAACACAAGGGCTTAAGAAGCACTGACCAATGTAAATGCTACAAACATACACATCTCCAAATAGGAAAAAGATGCAGCCCAACAGGAGGTGTCTGGCCACTACAAAAATGGCATGGGTTTTTGGAATAAGGCTGCTGTTCTGTGAACTATACATTCATTATGAGGCAGATAATAGAGGAAGAAATAGATGGACTAGAAACTGCAGTAGAGGCCAGAAGGCAGGGAGGGACTGGAGTATCGAAGCTTTTGAAGAGATACAGGAGATTAGACAAAGCAAGTGGAGTGCCAGCAGGAGACAATTAGGCTGAGAGTGAGGGCCAAAGAGACTGAATGAAGCAAGAGTGAGTGGGAGGGGGTGCACCAGCGGGAGAAGGAGGTACCCCCAGATTTACCCACAGGGGTAAAGAAGGTGATAAGAAGATTATTGCTTGTGAGGTAGGAGGTGCCCAGGTCAGACAGGAAAGCAGTAAAGAAGAGTGACTGTAAGGATGCAGAGAGACAGAGAGTTACCAAATTGGTTGAAGAAGGAGACAATTGTATAACTGATTGGGAGGGAGGACATGCACACAGGGATGAACGAGGGAGAGGCAAGGCAACTGCAGAAGAGGCCAAAATCCAGAAAAAAAACAGGAGAGAGCAATAGCCAAAGTAGTGAAGAAGATGAGGAGGAGACCATTGGAAGATGGGATGTACCGAAAGGAGTGACAAAGGGAGTAGTGAGAAGGATGTGAAATAGTTGCAGGATATTGAAAGTGATAACTGGAAACTCCAGGGAAAAGCTTTGATGAGGAACATACTGAGGAGAATTTTGCAGCAGAATGTTGGAATACATGGGAAGAGTGGAAAAGGATGGTAGAAACAAGATGTTGGCATGAAAGTGTCAGTAAGAACATACTAGGTGAAAATTAGAAGGGTAAGGACAAGATTATGGGTGGAGAGCAAAGGAGACAGATACATGTACATTTCTAGAGGATTACTAAGGAATGAGAAGTGGGGCTGGGAAGGTGAGGTGCATTCAAAGACCTCGAACAGAAGTTTCTTTCACATGAACAGCAGGATTTTAAACACTGAACCAAAAACGGCTTGGCCTGTGGATTTTTTCAAGTAAAATTGAAGGGCCTACCTCTCATTACCTAACGGAAAGTAGCATCCAATTCACAAAATAAGGAGGAATCAAATATCCCTTTCACATGGAAAACAGGATTTTTAAACAGTGACACAAAAATGGCTTGCATAGGTGTGGGCAAATAAAAGCAGTTTAAATGTGAACATGTATAACTGCTAAAAGAAAAACGTCAGGGAAAAGACATGATGTGCGGGTTGACAAAAAGCAATGTATATTATGTTTCACATACAAAATACCAGTGACATTTGAAAAGCTACTTTATTTTCATGGATAAATGTCAGCCCAAGGCAAACCCTTTTTGCTCGCTGTGGGCACACCTCACAGGGAAATCTCCCATCTAATTACAAACTGCAATAAAGTGTCCTGCTGAAGGTGTGGAACACCAGTACTCCCCAGACTGCCTGGCTCTGAAGGCAGTGAATGCAGAGCAAGTTCCCCTGGCTGGATCATGACCAATATGTGTGAAAATGGGGGCAACAACTTCAAAGAGCAAGCTTCCAACACAAAGAGACTGATAAAAAATTCTGGGTACACGTTCAGTAAGAAATATGTCAAAGCAAAGTTAGCCGCAGTAAATTGTTTTACTTAGAAAGGCTGACTGAATGTTTTGTATTTCTTTTGCATGCTTTACATTTGTTGAAACACAGCCAAAAGGGCATAAGCATGATGTTGTAAATAAAACATCACAGGAGAGCATGAGTCATTTATTCAGAGTGTGTTAAGTCCAGTATTTGTTTATTGTCAGTGACCCTGGTAAATAATGATTAGGCAGTATTCTGAAATTAGTCTCACCAGTATAAAATACCACCATAACAAAATACCACACAATACCACAAAATACCCTGGAACACCACCATAGCAAAATACCACAAAATACCACAAAATACCACAAAATACTATGTATAACCCCAACAAATCTCCTACTGTGCAAAGCTCTGGCTCTTTTGATTTGTAATGATTAACCTTTTAACTGCCATGGGTTTCCCCCCATGCCAAGGCCTTTTTTGGTGATTTTGGTATTTCACCATTCAATACCTTCTAACATTTTCTGTTTCATTAGCCACTTAAGTGCCAAGGACGAGATATCTCATCCTTGGCAACAGGGAGGTAATCCCAAGGACGAGATACCTCGCCCAAGGCACTTATGGGGTTAATAAAATAATGCGGGTAGTTCCATCTCTGAAAGGGTAATCTGCTGATCAGAGTCCCCTTTTGCAATCATAGTATGTATCAGTGGCGTGCTGCATCAGTATCCTGACCCTCAGCGCATAATCTACCTGTGGCACAGAGCAGGGTCAGAGGTCATAGATGCCCAAATGACAGCCACAGTGACAGAACAGTCTCTCCCTTTCAGGGGCTGCACTTAAGACATGCACCCCAGTACCAAAATTACAATGAGCATAAGTAACCTATGATGGTGGCAGGATAGTCTCTCAAATAAAGTTATGCCTGAGTTTAGGTATGCTGCATGGTACTACTTATGACCACGTCCACCAAATTCCAATTGATATTGCATCTGTGTCAGCTTTTGTGAGTCAGCTCTGCTGTGGAAGGTGATGTGTATTCTGGTCAGCCGGGTGTAGCCTGCCAAATTGCACTACAGGAACCTGGAGAGCCGGGTCTCCACTTTCATCTCTTTGTGATGGCAGATAACATCCTCTGCCCGAGGCAGCCACACAGGAGGCAGCTGTCCTGGGCCTGGGCATCATAGAAGCATATCCATTCAAAAGGAGTAGCCTCTCACCATAGTGCTGTATCTCTAAAGGCCTTTGTTCTCAGTGAGACAGGAAGGAAGTGGGATTATGATAGGCAGGAGGGCTCTGGACCATGGAACGAGACTTCCACCAGCTTGATTCTCACTATCCCTTTCTCCCTTATCTCTCCCTTCCTTCCTCTTCCTCTGGAGCAAAGCACTTTGGGTGTGACATCAGAAGAGCAAAGTCCACTCCGTTGAAGAGCAGGGATTGTCATAACAATGCAGGTTAGCTTTACTCCAATCACCTGAGGACTTTTGCCATTAAAAGAAGGGTCCCCCTGCCCTTCTTCAGAGTCTCTCAGATCTTCTTGTATCCTTTAATGCCATAGATTTGCTCTGAAGAGCCAACTGGAATTTCTTTGGGAAAGTTGCACTTTTCAATGCCCTTACCCGGAGGTGAAGAAGCACTCACCCAAGACAGAATGAAGATCTGTTCCATGTTCACCCACAAGGCACATCGGAATGACCTCTTCTGTGGACCAGGACCTTCCAACTTGCACTGGAATTTCCTGAGCTGGGAGAGTAGGCCCTAAACAGTTCCATCCTGTCCTCGAGTCCCCCTGAGTGAGCCTCACAGCAACCTGAAGGCCAGACTAGCTGAAGCTTCCTGTTCTAAATTCATCAAACTGGTTGCTCAATGTTCACTGCACCTGGTTCCAGAGGGAAGTCACTGGCACTTGATGTTGCGCACCTCCACCACTTTGTACTTCCTTGCACTTTAAACCAGCTTGACACTGCATCATGTCCTAGCCAAAGCTTGAACCAGCTCAACACTGCATCATGTCCTAGCCAAAGCTTATCACCTGCTAGGCCTGATGTAACATTTTGATGCTGGGACCTGAACTGAATCTAATTAGGGGTTACAACCACAGCTCAACCCAGCTAGCTCTTGAACTACCTCATTATCGATCGCACCCAAGATCAACACTTCGACAACCATCGCCCACAGACTCGAACCCCTGGAGTGTCACTCATAGACCCTTCCCTTCAGCTAAAGCCCAACTAAGCCTTGGCCAACTGCAAAGCATTCCTGGGACTGCACAACCTGCATCCTTGAGAGCTGCACTTCTACAGCGCTGAGTGACTGCATTTGCCCCTACTGAATGACCTCTTGCTGCTAAGGCCCACATGATCCAATGTGCCCAAACTGAGCAAGCTTGATATGCTTGCATCTTCGTTCGAGACCAATTCTGACTTTGTCAGCCCACCAAGAACTGAATCCAGGTACTGTTGATTCTGAACTGCCCCCTTAACCCTTTTTGTGGCTAGTGATTTACCTACCACCCCGGGAACTACGCTCAGAGTGATACTTTCTTCTGTGTTCTTCCTTAGAGGTGGGTTTTTGTGCAGTATTTTCTATTCATTGGGCCTCATTACGAGGTGGGTGGTAAGGGATTACGAGTTCCCTTTGCGGGTCCTCCCTTAACACCTGGTTTTACCAGGCGTTAAGGACGGGACCTGCAAAGGGACTTTGGTGCTAATAACGGTACCGCAATTTGCGGTACCATTATTAGCACCTTCCCCATTCCCATTGAGCCCTATGGCGGCTCAAATGGGAATGGGGAAGGGCCCTGGTGAATGGGGAATTACCACCCCCGCCAACCTTGGAATGGGGCGGTAATAGCTCCATTCACCAGGGCAGAGTCGGTAAGGGTTTGGAGGCAGCCATGGCGCTATTAGCGCCATTGTTACCTCCAACCTCGTAATGAACCCCATTCTATGTATAGATGCTGTGTTTGATTAAAGTATTAGAACTTTCTTCGGCCATTCCCTTTATTTTGGACTCTGATAAAGTGTTGTTTGGGTCACTACTGGTTCAACTTCACACCCATTTTAAGAGCATAGACTTGCCTCCATGTACGTTAAACCAAAAGGTAAAAGGGGTATAACTCTTAACTGTCTTGTTTCACCTTTATGATTGAGTTGTGTTTTGGTTTGTAGAATTTCCACCGCTGAGTGTGGCATTTTAACCGTACTCATCCTTTTACTTCTGCGGAGCAGAATCCAGTTCTTTACAGGGTGAAAAAAAAAAAAAACTAGTAGAAGATTGGAGGCAAGATTTTGAACAATAAGACTTGTGAATGTCTAAGCACTCTCCGGGGGCTCATCCCAAAGATTTTACCTAGCATGACAAATCCATTGGCCTTCTTAGGATCTGGGAAGCCATACTATCACCACTTGCACTTGATGCCAGCCAACCGCAGAGAGATGGTCCAGAACCATGGAAGAAATAGCAGCATACTATCAAGCGAGCATGATCCATCAGAAAAAATGACCACCACCTGTGATGTCATCAGTAGAAAGGGAGAGGTTACAGAAGATCTTGTCAGCGGATGAAGTGGATGAGTACTTAAGTGCGTTGGGCCCCAAGGAATGAGTCCAGCGCCCTTTTTTTACCTGACACCTGATGAATCACTGAGGAATTTAAACTGGGAGACCCATGTCCCAATCAAGGTCTCATGTAAAATCCACTTCCCCACAAATACCACTATTATCGTCCACAGGAGGTGCTTGTTGTGATATGTAAGGGAGTCCCTGCCTTGTGCTGGGGATGACCAGTGGGATCACCAAAGAGGCTCGATACCATTACAAGCAGTCTGATGATGGGCCCAGTGGTTTTATGCTGAGGATCCCCATGGTCACCCTTACTTCATCATAAGGAGGGGGACAGTAGCATGGGACACCCTCCTCAGAGAAGCCCCTCAAGAAAGTCTTCTACCTACGGGGGAGACTGGGTCATATGCAGGAGGATTAGCACATACCATGTCACTAGGTCCTCAGTTATAGGAGAACATTTTCCAAACCTTTAGACAGATAACAAGAGAAACTAGGGTGGAAGGTCTCCACGGTCAAGGGTTGGTATATGAGTGGATGCAGCTCCATTGCTGGGCCCCCACCATCAGGAATATGTATGGGTGAGCAACGTCTCTCGATCTAGGATCATCAATTAGGCTTTAAGAGCCCAGGAGATGCAGAAGTTGCAGTCAAGCTGGAAATAGAGAGGAATGGAGAGGTCATACTTGGATTTTCAAAAGATCTGAAAGAACTGACCACAATGGAGGGGACAAGAAAATATGAGGCCAGTGAGAGTATGTTGATGAATCTAGGAGCTAGGTTACGAGGAATGGGGTAGGGAAGTTGGGAACCCTCTCAATTACCCTGCCAGCTTCTCCTGTTCCAAATCAAGTACTTTGGACGCTACCCTGTGCTATGCTCAGAGCCCTCCTTACCCTGCACAGACATAATATTGCAACAAACAAGCAGAACAATGATGGAGGGAGCTTCATTACATCTTCCAAAAGAGTAAAGACTTCTTATACGAGAAGGACCCAGTCCCAGATAGAAAGTGCCACCAAGTCCCAGAGGAACATCTCCCTGAAAACAGTACATATTTGTGATCTCCAAACAATCCTAAAAGGGAACAGGAACAGGTGCAGATATCCCAGAGAGTTTACTTAAAAACTGTGCTACAAGATCCCTCCCCCCACAAAAAGGGAACCCAGGGAGAAACAGTTGAACTGAAGAAGTGGAACATTGAATTGTTTGGTGTTCATAAACCTTTTGTTGTTATAAAGACCGGATCTATCTTGACAATTGAGTTATTTGCAACCCGGAGAACTATCCTGACAATTTAGTTGAACATTATTACTGTTTGGTATTTTGTCCCACAGAAGTGCATTGAGGCCACCAAAATTGCCACTATACAAGAACACTTATATTACATGACACAGTGTGTAAATCACTTAATAAATCACGTTAAAGCTGTTTGGTGTTGTCCGGGCAGTGTAGCCCTGGCAAGGATGCCACACTTTAGAAACAATGAACTAAGGTTATTAAGTCATTACACAGCTGGAGACTGCTGAATCCCACCAGGGTTTTTTTTTTTTGGTACATCAAAAATCAATAGCATTTTATGCTAAAAGGGATTCACATTGCATGTTGTATGTCATCTTTTGAATTAAAGATGCCTCTCCTTTCCAGGTCAGATAAGAAAGCTATTACAGGTATAGTGTACATTTATATGGTGGTGGTCGAGATTCGTACTGGGAAATACCATCAGAGTGGGTTGTATTCCACAGTGATAAAAACCTTTGACAAATCCGTCTATATACATTTTTAGGGGGTCCTGCTGCAGAAAGTATCTGGAAGCGTATTGGGCTACTGAGTGGTTAGTTCATGTCCGCAGGAAGAAGCACATTGTCAGAGTGGTTGGTATGCTGCCGTTTGCCATGGTTAGCGCTCCTCTTGTTTGAGGACCCTTGAGAGGTTTATAAGGTGCGGGTCATAATCCATAAAATGCTCAGATTGCAAATGTTTATTCTTGTGCCTGTGCCTCCTTTTACATTTGCATTGGTAGACATGATGGTCTTTCTCAGTCTAGCTTTGTTTCCTGGATCCTGTTCTTACATTATTTTCTCTTGTGGTCATTTCAATCTCCACACGCACTTTTCAGAATGTGAGGAAACAACACATTCGCAAACACCAGTTGTATGTTGCATAAAGGGATACCCAATATGATTGCTGTAAGGCGACTACAAATTGGGGTCCTTTTAATGGCAAAAAACCTCACTGCGAGTGTGGCGGTAGTGAAAAAACATCTGGTATTTCTCAATGAGGGTGTTTCTTAATACCAGATATTTTACCACTCTGTCACATTGCAAGTTTCTTAACCAAAACTCTTGAAAAAGGCATGCTTTTGCTTAGGTAATTACCGACACAAAAATGCATTCCATGCTTACATGTGGTGTTACCCATGAGGTATTACAGCATGCATTCATGCAGCAGTTCCATAATGGCATCCAATGGAACCTCAAAGTGGCAAATAAAGGTTACACATGACTGAATAATGCGGACCCTTCCTGTAGCCACATGCTTACCTCATGGCCCAATGGTATTTGTGAGTTTGGTGGACATTTCTTGAAAAACTACCGCCAAACTCCTTATGACATCCTAAGTGGATGGGCCCAACTGGAAGAAAATTGATGAGATGTTGGCAACCTCGTTCACGAGTGTCCAGTGGCTTTCGTCCTTATTTGGAAGTACCTGTGTACTTGCATGTTTCTACATGTGAACTTCAAAGAATTCATTCGCAACTCCCCACTCGCATCCCCACATAGCACTTGACACCAAAGAGGTTCTACAATGCCTTAATTCTTCCTGCTTGTTGCAGTTCTCTTTGTGTGCCCAACCGTTGCCTGGATTTGACTCCCTTGAGCGGTACCTTCCAGAATATTTGTGAGCCTCTTCCAAGTTCAAAATGACTGGTTGGCATCTCCTTTACACCGGAAGTGCTGGCAGTGGCCACGCGTGGCAGCTAACAAACACCACGTGCGCAATGATTAGTAGCCTTGTTGTTTTGAGCCAGCATCATTTTTCAAAAGCGTGCACCTCCTGTGGATGTCTAGGTTTTCCTTGATGAGGTATATTTCATCCCTTTCATGGAGGCTTGGCTAGACCTGTGCACGCTTGTACCGTAATTTGCATTGCAAAGTGTTTTCTTTATCTGTCACTCGTAATTTATCGTGTTGGCAATGATTTTGTAATTTGCCCATGCTTTCATTCTTTAATGACATATGCCTCTGTTATCGTAGGCTAAATGACTTGTAAAAAAGATATATGCCTTGTTTTTACGCAGGCGTTATGCAAGAAATCACACTCTTGTAATTATTTTTCTAGTGCCATCATTTGCTTCCATTTCTTGGTGATTTAGTGTACCCGGCAAATGCTTTAACTGGGATGAGGCCACTGCAATCAAATAACCATTGCGAACAAATCAACTCACAGAAATATAGGAAGGGACTCAATGTTCCATCGGGTTCTCAGAGTCTTTATGCTAACTACTTGCGAACGACTTCCTTAGAAGAGACCTCGCTTACTAAAAATGCAAACATTTTTAATTTGTTCGGATTCACAGGTTTTAAAATGAGTTTTCCAGATGTTTTTAGTATCACCCCAGGAGGAGAGAGAGGACTGCAATAGGACATTGGGGCTCATTATGAGCCTGCCGGTACGGAAACAACGGTGCCGGTAAGCTTGTTTCTAGAACAGCATCCTACAGGTCTGCCTGCCGGAGCCACCCTGCCCGACAGGTCTGATGCTGCCGGGCACAGCGCCCATGGTAGGCAGACCATCAGAAGCACTGGCACCATTAGCAATGCTGCTGGTGCTTTCGTGGTCCCCACTCCCATAGAGCCCTATTGGACTCTATGGAAATGGGGACTTACAATTTACCAGCGTCTCACTTTCCGGGCAGCTGGGGTTGTAATGCCCCGGTGGCACCGTGAAGTCGGGCGCCGGTAAATATTTACGGGTCCAGCGGCAACACACCGTTATCACCAGCACGGTTACCGCCAGACCCGTAATGAGCCCCATTGTCTACTGTGAGCTCAATTATTCCATCCGGTGCCTCTGCACCCCACTTTTTGCCTCCCTTGTTCAAGGGCCAGGCAAAGAAGCTCACTTTTACATCTAGGCAAGCTTTTGAACCACTAACACACACCCTGCCATCAACTCCTGCCTAGACCTCGGAGAAGCAGGTACATAAAGAAACACAGTAATTCGCAATTCATCCCATTTACCCTTGACTTACACCTAGAGAGGTTTAAGAAATGCACAACGAATCTATTATGACTAACTCTGACGTACTTCTCAGATACTACCACTAAGCCTTACGCTGACTAAGTCAGGAGTAAGATAGACAACTCATAGTAATTGATTTGTGATTTGTCCCCACAGAGGTTTCACATCTCTCATTCTGTTCACAAACTCCTACAACCCATTTCCAGCCCAATGAGAGCAGGATGTCCATGATCACAATGTATTTGCTATATTATAGAGTTCTCGTGTCTCATGGGTGGAGCATTTAAATCAAGTATAACTGGAAATCATAGCCCATTATATTTTAATCTTCCATTTTGTAGAATGTTTTAATCGGGTGACAACTACCTCAGGGGAATTTTCCACACACACAAAATCAGGTACGCACACTTTCATATTTATTAAGTAAAGTTATTTTTATGAACCTGAGTGTCCCGATTTAACAATATTGATTCCTTTCCACCTCCCCCTGCTTTCAAGATAAGAAACACAAAGGGTTTCACAGGAAATCTATGTATTACTAATAAGTAAACACATTTAAATATAAACAAATTATACATCTGTGAAATGTCGATGTCAATGGAGAATCCCAATAAAAATGATCAATACAGTAGTCGCCTCAATTTTCAATGCTACATTTACAGGAATGGAGATTTTTGTAACACACACATTGACATCCATACCTTTCATTTTCCCTAAACGAGCATGCATCAGGCATTTAAATGTGTATTAAACTCAGGACAAAGCTGGCATTTCATGGAAAACCAAATTAACTCAGAATATCCGTGCCTATCTACATCTCTCCATTTCTTTGAAATAAACATAAACATCAGGTAAACATCACAGAAGAGACTCTGTTCTTGTCTAGATGTCAAGGATAATATCATGTTATACAAAGGTGCCTCTGCTCACTCATTGTCACAGACAGTAGCGTGTATTGCAACCATTCTCTATTATATGCACCTTTGATTTTGGCACATTGAGACAGAGGCAAAAGTCTTTCATCCAGTGGTGTTCTTTGCTTTCAGAGATGTTGCACTGCCTCCATCTTCTATTCTGAAATGTATTGCTTTAGCATCTGCATCCATGTGGAACTTTAGAGTGTGAGCTAGACTTAGGGTTCTATGTGCACCTTTAACAAAACAGGGGCACAAATGGCCATCATGAATCCCAAGTGTGTGCGCTGTATGAGGCAATTATGATATTGATTCAATCCAAGTAAAAGAGTGTTTCCTTTAATGATGTAGGGACATCTATGCAAAAGAAAAGGATGCACAGCAACATTTTACATTTAAAAACCAAAATGTGACCTGCTGCATGTGCACAGAATCTGAAAAAGACATGTGTGATGAAATGTACAATGTTAGCAGCCCATCTGCAACCAGAATATTTTTAGCAAAGTACCTGATGAGGCCCAAAGACCAATTTTTCCAGTTACCAGAAGGTATTCAGCAACCTTTTGTTACATGGATAGCAGTCCAATCTGGGACAAACAGTGCAACATTTCATAGGAGAGTATACATTGGGTCTGCATTATTTGTATTTATTTCCTTATATAACTAAGACTCAGTATTAGAAGATTAAACCTACAGGGTAAATAAAATAAATACTTGCCAGGAGATTGATTGCAAAGAACATTTTATGTGACAATTACAGTGGGGAAATATGGGGAATAAAATGTCTTTTAAAGGCTTCATTTGTGAATAAAGCCGGAAACATGGCCTGGACAGCCACATTACATTCCTCCCCCAACATATACAGGTGGGGGGATGGCTTGCTCCAAGGAAATAAAAACTCAGACCAGGAGGATGGGCCATAAAATCATTGACACTCTCTAGAATCCACCAAAGGACCTCGGGGCCGATTCAAAGAAAAAGCGCAAAGTCCCTGCAAAGCACTTTGCACGTAAAACAGCTTTGCGCCTACTTGCACGCAAAACTGTATTTGCGCGTTCTCTAAATTCATGGATTTCAAAGCGCAAAGTAACCCGATGTGCAAAGGAAAACGAGTTGCACCTGGAACAGCAACGACACGCTCCCATGCAAACAAAAACCATAGCCAAATAACTATCTTTGCGCCTACCTTTGCATCCACCTGTGCCCCAACATCCAGCATCCTGGCAAAACTGCGTTCCCCTTTAAGTCAAGGCTGCACCCTGACGGAAACTGCATGCGGTCCCCCTGTAAGTCAAGGTTGCAACCCGGTGAAACTGGACATGGTCCCCCGTAAGTCAATACTGCACCCCGGCAGAACTGAGCGTGGCCCCCGCAAGTCAATGTGGCACCCCAGCAAAACTGTGTGCGGTCCCCCTAAAGTGAAGGCTGCACCCCAGTGAAACTGTGCACGGTCCCCCATAAATCAAGGCTGCACCCCAGAAAAACCCCATGAGGTCTCCCTATAAGTCAAAGCTGCACACTGATGAAACTGTGTGCAGTCCCCCGTAAGTCAAGGCTGCACCCCATAGCAAAACTGCACACAGTACACATGTAAGCTAAGACTGCACCCTGTCAAAACTGCGGACCATCACCTCTACTCTGATGCCCCACACAATTCACCCATACAGGGGGTATTACGTACAATTGCCTGAGCATGAATGACCTGTAGCAGTATTTAATGACAAAACCAGCTCCTCAAATGTCATATGCGGTCCCCATTTATACAGCCACTGCCTCATCACCATTAAGCATGCCCCAGATTGAATCCTGCACAAAAGAGCAGGACAATGCTTTGTCTGACAGTGCTTGCATTATCATCGCTGCAGCCAGTGAATACCATGTTGTGGTGCTGTGGAAAGGGGGGTTAGCACAGTGGAGTATCACATTTGAGTGTACGTTTGTGATTGTTTCATGTGATTAAGAGATGCACAACAGCCGCAATCCTTGTCCAGCCTGGAGAAGAGACTGCGTGTTGAGATGCGGTCCTCAAGTCTTTCCCGCAAACTGGGCATGGAGGCTAACATCAAGAGCCAGCAGGACACCCTGAATGCAGATTCTGCGGCACATAGAGAAGCCCTGAAGCAGGTGATGTTGGCATCTAGAGATTCCAATCTCTGTGAAATGGAGAGCTTGAGGGCTTCACTGAAAGATGAACTTACAGTAACAAATTCACAGCACCACGAGGAGATGGATGCCTTGAGGCCAATGCTGTGACTGCAAATCCCGGGTGTTTTTAATATGCCAAATTGCACTTGTGGAGGTGCAATGGTTTTTTAATGTGTCTCAGTGATTTTAAAAATAGGGCAAACTTTGCCCTAGTGCTAATACTGTAAAAACTTTGCACTTGAACTTGTACAAAGTTTCTGTAATCTGGACCCTAGTGCTTCGGCTCTGTAGTGCTTCGGCTCTGTCTGGGGTTGCACTCCCAGACAACTCCACACCAGGCACGTCATGTCAGGCCACGTGTGGGAGCTGCTCTGTTTTTCCAACTGCAACAGATGTTGGTCCTGCCCCAGACATCAGGCACATGCCAAAGACCTGGTGTTGTTGTTTGCCATGGCAACACATACCATGCACGGTTCCCCAGCAGCTACTCAGTCACCTGTTGACAGCTGCTCACTGCATCTCAAGGCTCCCTTCAATTCTATGCTCATTGATCCACGTTCAGTCCTGTACCTCTGAGGTCTGCCTTCGCATCCTCTTGGCTGTTCCCTCTTCCCTTTTGTGTGCTAGTATCCTTGACCTACATTTCTCATTGCTTTCTCTTTTCTGCCTGTTGCCTTGGTGCCCTTACTTGCTCTATGAAGGCTGCCTGTTTGCTCAACTGCCTTCTGCCAGATCAGGTCTTCACTGCAATTTCTAAAAGGTTTGCCTACCATCATTCTTGATATTCCCCCATCGGCCCGCCTGCCAGTGCTTCCTACACTGTCCTGATGCCACGTTAATCATGGGATGCCAAATCATGGCATTCGGGAAGTGTTCTGAGGGGATCCTGGGTTTCCAAACTCTCAGTGATCTCTATTCATGAGTTATCTCAGTGCCATTCTGAATACAGCCAGATCTGAAGGATTACAATGTCCCCTCACCGGGACAATGCATAAGTCGGACATGGTCATTCACAGCTGGCACGCAGGGGGTCAGGCAGTGGAGGTGTTGTGGGCGGTGATGGTGTCACTGTGTGGATTGTTTGTCATTGCTTTGGTCTAAGGTGAGTGGGTACGGCTTCATGGGTGCAAGGGAGACATGGTATTGGTGGGCTGGCGACTCATTGCTTGCCCGTCCTGCATAGCATACAAGGAAGCACAAGGTGCAGTGTCCTTGGGTGCATGGAAGTGTTACCAGCTCTGACCTTGTATTGTTTTTCGCTACTGAGGCATTCTGCAAGGGGAGATGTTTGCTGCTATTCAAGTGAACAGTGCAGTAGGATGCCTGAACACAACACCTCAACTTAGCAGTGTTGGCTGGTTTGGACACCTACGGAGTGGAGCATGGGTACATTCCTAGGTACATCTGGGGCAGGCTCGCAAGGGAAAAATGTGAGTTGAGATGTGCATCTTTCTTGAAGTGAGCTTGCTATTTTCTCAGTTCATTTGACTATTTAGATGTAGATGTGTATTGTGTGCATAATTGTTGTCAGGTAATGGGGTGGCCAGTCCATCTGTATATTGTTATGCAACACGTATACGATGGCCAGGTCAGTCCTCACATGTGTTGGTTACTGTTTACTTTTTGTTCTGTGCCTTCTTACTTGTGTTCTCATGTGTGTTGTTGGGGGTTTGCATGCTCATTAGCTGTTGTGGGGCATGTGAAAGTGATAAGGGATTTCATTAATTTTGTCATTTGCTTTGGTGTTATCCACATGTATACTGCTGATTCCACTCCGGCTTGACTGTGCCAGTGGTTGTTGCAGTTGATTTTATGACTACGGACACACACAATTTGCCTCTCCCAGACACAAAGATTCAGGGTGTTGTTATGGGCACGGTGGAATGGCCCCAATTCATCATTGAATGGCACCAGGGATGTGGTTTCACTGTGTGTGCTCCACAGGGGCTGGTATTAATGTGTGTGTATTTGTTTATTTTATTTATAAAGCACTCCAGACCCAGGGGTATATGGGCACTCAAGAATATGGTTACATGGCAAGTATATACATAGGAGCAATAGTGC
Source organism: Ambystoma mexicanum (assembly GCF_040938575.1). Classification (NCBI taxonomy): domain Eukaryota; kingdom Metazoa; phylum Chordata; class Amphibia; order Caudata; family Ambystomatidae; genus Ambystoma; species Ambystoma mexicanum. The sequence goes on from NC_090933.1 coordinate 1,157,738,126, forward strand.
CAAATGTATGCAGTTTACAGATATACAAAGTTTATCCAGTTACAAATAAACAATGGATACAGGAGCAGTCAGAGGTGGAAAATTTCACAATACATTTGTAATGAGTACATAAGAGACGGATTTATGGAGGCAGTGTCATTGGGCGTGCGGTGGTAGTGGGTGCATACTGGTGTGTGTGTGAGGTGTCCCAAAGGACCCGAGGTGGTGTTAGTTATTTGTTCAGTAGCCAGGTGATGACCTGGGTTCTAAATGGTTGAAGGTAGGGATGGATTTGATGTCCAATGGAAGTGTGTTCCAAAGTTGGGCGGCTAAGACCGGGAAGCTGGATCCGCCGGCTCTTTTGCGGGAGTATTTAGGCACCACCAGGCTTAGTGTGTTGGTGGATCTGGTGATTCTAGTGGTGGGTTTCAAGGTAAATTTGTCTGTTAGGTAGGGCGGGGCAAGGTGGTTGAGAGCATTCTAGGTGAGGCAGATAGTTTTTAGATCGACTTTTTGTTGGATGGAGAGCCATTTACATGATTTCCTAATAGCAGAGATGTGTTCTCTCCTAGGAATATTAAGAGCAGCTCGGAGTGCGTTATTTTGGAGGACCTGTAATTTATTCATTATGGATTTGTTTGCACCTGCATATAAGCCGTTGCAGTAGTCAAGTTTGGACTGAATAAGTGCTCTGGCTAGTGTGAGGCAGCTATTGGTGGATAGCAGCGGTCTGCAGGCCCTAATCAGCTTACCTGTGTAGGCTGTGGCTGAGGCGGTCATATTGATGTGTTTGGATAGGTTGGTATTGGTATCTAGATAGAACCCAAGGGTTTTTACACTTTTAGCGATGGGAATAGTATTACCATCAATAGTGAAGTTAGTATAGCTAGGGCTAAGTTTCTGGATGGTGTTGGGGGATCCGACAAGGAGCAATTCAGTCTTGTCATCATTCAGGCAGAGGCCATGTGTGGCCATCCATGCCTGAATGATGGAAAAGACTTTGTTGATCCGGCTGATGTCCGTATTGTAGTTACCGGATAGAGTAAGGAGTATCTGGGTGTCATCTGCATAGTTGGTGTAGGTGACACCCAGATGGTCCAGCTTGTCGAATAATGGCTTTGTAAAGATGTTATACAAAGTGGGCGAAACACATGAACCTTGTGGGATAACACAAGTGATGGGAATTGGGTCGGCCGCTGCTAGTGGAGAGAAGACCCGCATGGTCCTTTTATTGAGGAAGGATTGGATCCATGAAATAGCCGAATGGGAAAAGTGTGCTGCTGTTGACAGGTGGTTACAAAGGATTTTGTGGTCAACCAGGTCAAAAGCAGCAGAGAGGTCTAAAAGAAGGAGGATGGCAGCCCTGCCTTTATCTTTGAGTTCATCAATCTGACTTTTGAGATCAACAAGGGCCGTTTCTGTCCCATGTCGAGGACGAAAGCCCGATTGACGGATTCCTAGTAGTTGATTGGTTTCTAGGTATTCTTGAATTTGTATGTAGGCCACTCTGTCTAGGATTTTTAGTAAGAAAGGGACAGTGTTGATGGGTCTATAGTTGGTTGGTATAGACGGGTCGAGTGTTTTTTTTTTTAACAGTGGTAGAACCCATGATTGTTTCAAGTTGCTAGGGATAGAGTTACTGGAGAATGATGGGTTTATTAGTTTGGTGATGAACGGGGATAGATCCCTAGCTACGTCTTTTATGATCTGGGCGGGGCAACTGTCCCCTTTACAGTTAGAGGGTTTCAGGGAGGCGATCATTTTTTGTACTTCGAGTATAGTTACCTTTTTGAAGGTAAAGCTTGAGTTGATAGCAGTAAGTGATGGTGGGGTTGGACTGGGAGTTGAGCTTGAGGTGAGTTGTTGTTGTTTATTTTTAATCTTGGTTTGGAGCCCCATGATTTTATTGGCGAGGGCATTCTCGATGCCTGTGCACCAAGGTTTATCCTTAGTGCAGGTATCTGTAGGTGGGTTGGGGTTTTCAAGTTCCTTCAATATGTTAAATAGTTCTCTCGTGCTGGATCCTGCCTAGGTTATCCTAGAGTACAATTGCACAAGCTGATTGCATGTAGCCTCTCCCTGTGCCCTTTGGCTAGACAAGGGCATTGTTGGTGCCTGTGCATGAGGACAATGTCCCTCCTGCATCTCTACTGGTATGTCACGCCATGTGGCGACATTGTGCAGGACACAATCTGCCACAATGGTAATGCATGCTTCTGGTGGCGTGTATAGCAATACGCCTCCAGAGTGGTGAAGGCAGCGAGAACGTAACTTGAGCACCGCGCATGTGCACTCCACTTGGCCCCTAGTGGCTAGGTGTTCTGCATTGTACCTTACCTCAGCTGGTGTGGCAGGATTCCTGAATGGCATGAGCAGGAAATTTGAGAGTGTGTAGGCACTATCCTCTCAAAAAGTGTAAATTGTTGTAGTTGTCATTGATTGTCATGGTATGTTGTTCCGTGTGTCACGTGACTGCATGCATGTGTGTAGCAGTTGATACTCACTGATGAACCAGATGTTAGCACCCAACCTGGATCATATCTATCCTCAAACTGGCTACCTCTGGCCGTTCTGGACTTTACACATCCTCCCTCCCTTTCGTTAAACTTATAATTTTATGTTTTATGTGGCTGATGTTGTATTTACTTTGTACTTGTCTTTGTCTGCGCCCTCATACCTCAGGGTCCAAGGCTGCGCGATATAAATACATTTGATTTGATGTTGCCAAAGGATCCCAATGCCAGGACCTGGTACAGTGATGACCGCCGGTAAATGAAGCTGTCATGTGTGCTTCTGGGGAAATTAGCATTGACTTGCATGATGGCTCTGTTTGCATTGCAGATGAACTGTACATTACTGGAATGCCAATCCTTCCGTTTGCAGTAAATGTGCTCCATAAATTGGGGGAGAGGGGCTATAGGTCAACATGCATGCAATCAATGGTTCCAATCACACATGGGAAGTTTGCTAAGGAATATAACTCCTGGCTCACTCTCTGCCTTGCCTGCAGTGTTTGTGGTATGTACCTGGTGCAGACAGCAGAATTGTGTGGCCTGCAATATGCCCCCAACAATGGCAGTGGTGCTTTGAAATGATCCTGTGGCTAAGAAATCGGTCAATCATGCCACCCTGGTAAAGCGGCTCTAAGACACCCTTGGCATCACAGACGTGGCTCTGGACTGGTTGACCTCCTTCCTCTTGGTCTAATATTTCAGGTCCAATTTGGTCCTCCATCTCACTCTCCACCTGTGGTGTTGCTCATGGTTTGATCCTCTCGCATTGGCTTTTCAATATCTACCTGGCCCCACTAGCCCATTTGATTGCCATCTTCTCTCCTAATTTCCAGCGTTATGCAAATGACATGCAGCTCGCTTTCAAGCTTCCTTCAGCTTCCTCCTCCTTCCTCCTTCTCCTCCTCTCTTATTCCCGTCTGTCTGTCTTTACGCTTAGTGCTCTACTTATGATTTCTGCCTTATGCCAGTAAGACAGAGATCCTTCCCATCAGGACCCCTGCTCCCTCTTTCTCTCCCACACTTTGCCCACCCTCCCTGGACGCCTCCCCTCACTCACCTATGAAGCAAAACACCTTTGTGTCATCTTCAACCCCACTCTCTCCTTCTCTTCACACATCCTCACATTTTGGACCTGACCAAGAAGGCCCACTTTCAGCTACACCTCCTCAGAGGCATTCTCCCTTTCTTCAACTTACCCCTGAAACTCAATGTCTCTAGAGCTCTTGTTCTTTCCAGACTGGACTGTGTTATGATGCACTTCTCCTACATCCTTGCTGATTTCTCACAGCTCCTTTCCCCTTGTTCCCCCTTGTTTCTTTTCTCTTCCCCATCCCTTTATATTGTCAAGTGCTTAGAATCCTACAATGTTGTAGATTTTCTATGATGAGTCTCTAGGTGTTGGAATGTACAGTTTGTCAACTTGTGGAGATGGCTTGATGGAGATGGCTGCAGCCTTACATGTTACCACTTAATCTTGAATAAATGACTTTACCTTCAATGACTGCTCTGCGTGTACTTCCAGTAATTTCACTGGTGTTGAGGTCTGTCCTCTCTGGCTGCAGCAGAGCGTAGAGGACATCTGTGACCATGCATGAACTTTCATCGGGCCTCTGATGATTCAGTCCCACAGTGAGGTAATTCTCAAACTCCCAGGAGATTGGAGGGAATGAACTACAGGGCAAAAAGGAGGAAATGCACCCTGATCGCTGGCAGTCACCGTTGCAGGAGAGCGCATTGGAGAAGGTGAGCTGCACAAGCTGTGAGCCACACCAACAGCTAAAGAGGAGCAGGCTGCCATACGCTGGGTATATTCCCTTCATGGTGCACTGTCAAAGCAGCATAGCCTACGCTAGGAGCATTGAGGGGGTGAGCAGCAGGAAGAGAAGGCTTGCATGACACATGCTAACAGCCTTGTATAGGGAGAAGGCGTGCATGATCCATGCTAGCAGCATTGCAGAGGCCAGCGGACATCTGCACCGTCTGTGCCTCCAGTGTACTGGAGGGCAAGGAAGGCCCATTTGAGAAAAGGACCTTAGCAATTTACACAGCGATACCCGCTGAAGAGCGTATTGAAGTTGCTTGCGTCCCGTTGCCACAGCAACATTGGAGTTCACCGCTTGACCACAGAGAGCACTGCTCAGGCTAGCAGAAGCATTATACAACATTTCATGAATGGGAGGAGTGTTGAACAGAGGTCCCCAGTTAAAAAGAAAAAAGAAGAGGGGAGAAACCAAAATAAAAAAAGAGGAAGAACAGGAGATTGGGCCTCATTACGAATGTGGCAGAAAGGCAACAACGGCTCTGGTAGTCCTACCAGCGCCGTTGTTACCTCTCCGCCACATTACGAGTTCTGCTTGCCAGTTTATTTCCTTATGCACTCTGGGGAACCGCTCATCAGGTGGAAGGAGTGGACGGAAGACTTTTTGAAGTTCATGTTGGCAGTTTTTGAGCCAAATTTTTCGGTTGAGAGATAAGATGCTCTCTTGTACCATTGCCTAGGCAGCGCAGGGCAGGATATATTTAAAATACCTCCCGGACCTGTGCAACCAAGTGATGTCAATTCCTGGAATAGCTTTTACATAAGCATAGCCAAGCTTGACAATCACTACGAGGTCAAGGACAATAAGAGTTTGGCCAGGTACCATTTTGGCACCAGAAAACAAAAGAGTGGAGAGACAATTGAAGACTTTGTTACAGCGTTACGTGGTCTTGCGATAAAGAGTCACTTCGGTCACTGTCATGAAGATCACATTCGGGATCAATTAATGATCAAATGCACTGATCACCGAATCAGGGAAGAACTTTGGAAAGAACTTGACTGTACCTGGACAGGACCGTTGAAATTGCTAAGCAGGTGGAACACACGGCAGAGTGCATCAAACAACTCTAAGAAGATCAGTAATGGTAAGTGTCATACAGCAGTCAGTGCGTTTGATGCGGGGAGGAGCAACAAGCAGAGAAACAAGAGGTATAGTAAGGTGAAGGTGACAGACTCTAGAAAACCCAAGAATCTGAGAGGAAGAAGAGATTATGACGGGCTTCAGAGGAGTGAAGGGCAAAAGGAGGATTCACACAGATGAGAGATTTGTGAATTTCAGCAAAAAAGATGTTTACGATATGGGAGTTCCCAGCATCTTCCTAACTCTTGAGAATGCACTGATGTGTATGTTGAGTGTTCAGTGTGTGGGGCCATCTGTCAAAATGCTGCAAAATGACACCCTCAGGAGTGAGTGTGCATGAGAATGAGGGTGACAAAGACAAATCAAACTGCAAGGTTGTAGGTGGGGTGAAAGTGATCCAGGTCATTAATGCTGTCACTGGTGTGAGATTAGAGAAATCCAGATCTTTGATTAGAATCAATGGGCGTGAGGTTCTCATGTTGGTCAACAGTGGTGCTGACTACAACCTCATTAGCAGATATACTTGGGAGAGGGTTTTCCGAAAGTGTGTCCTCAAGAAATCATCTGTCAAAGCCAGTGTTTATGGGGAGAGTCACATTTGCATCATTGTGCAGATGCATGTAGAGCTGGAATTCCAAAAAGACATGCCAATGAGAAATTGTGTGTGACAGATGAAGGCAGGGACTTACTCTCATGGAACAGTCAAGCCGCTTTAGGGATTGAGCTTGAGAAGTGTTCTCCAGCAAGTGTGTCAGGTGCAAGCTGTGAAGATGTTGCCACTTGGGTGCCTCATGTCTTTCAAGACAGAGTGGGGTGTATGTTCAAATTCATAGACAAGATTAAGCTCAAACCTGGGTCTGTTCCCGCGACAGCTAAAGTTCAATCATTTCCTTTGGCCTTGAAGAACGAGGTGGAAAGTGAACTTGAGCAGATGACGAAAGCTGGAGTAATTGAGCCCACAGAGGTTTTGGAGTGGGTAAGCCCCATTGTTGTAGCTCGCAAAAGCAACAGGGCTGTTAGGTTATTTATAGATCTTAGGAGACTGAATAGATGTATGATTGGCAAGATGTTCCTATTGCCAAAAATCATTGAACTCATATCTGATTTGTCAGGAGCCAAAGTATTTTCATTGCTAGATTGAAAGTCAGCTTATCATCAAATTCTGCTACACCCTGATTCTTGTGATCTAATGACTTTCATTATCATCGTAGGGATGTTCAGGTGTGTGCCGATGCCATTTGGATTACTTTCGGTGGCAGGCGTGTTCCAAAGGGTCATGCCCACTTTACTTGGTGGTCTTGCAGGAATGAAATTCTACAAGGATGACATTTTGATATGGGGTCAGGATGTGACTAGTCATGATGTGAGATTACGCTATGTTCTGGAGAAGTTGGGTGAAGCTGGCCCACTTTGACTTTGGAGAAGTGTTGCTTCAGGAAGAAAGAGGTGGAATATCGTATTTACCCAATTTGATCATTTTGAATTAATCATATGTTACATCTCGCCGAATTCGGCCAGTACCATTCGATTGATTCAAAATGATCAAATGGTTAATCACTACCATACATGGGGAGTGGGGCTTGCGGGGGTGTCCCCCACTCACCATGTTTAGTATCGATGGCCTTTGGGGGTAGCAGGGGTGCTTCCCGCTTCTGTAGGTTTGGAGGCAGGACAAAAACAAAGAGGTGATGGCTGGAAGGTTTAGAATGAATCTTAACCACTGGCATTGCTCTGGGCAACCCTCCAGACCATCGTTCTTCGCCTGCCAAGCCATTACAGAAGGGGAAAGACCATATGCAAATCAGGCTTGGCCCCACCCCAAAAGGGGCAGTCCAGCCCGAACTGCTAGGTCACAACCCTTCTGCACGAGACCACTAGCATCCCCAAATATGTTTCGGCCTTGTTGGACCTCATCAGTGAGGAGTAGCTTGGGTCTCTAGGCCCAGCAGGCACGGGACCCACATCTGGGCATACCCGTCCCACTCGGGGTGACAAAGCAAAACAAAGAGGTGATGGCAGGAAACAGGAAAAGAAACAAAAAAGAAGAAAAGGAGACTCTGCGGCTTCAGATCTGACCCGCATAGAAGGGATGGTAATGACGCTGCAGGGCCAGAAGAAAACCAGACATAAAAAGGTAAGTAGGGGATGGGTGGGTGATGTATCGCGGGCCGTGGCGGGGGTTAAAGTTTGCCCAGATTTGGCCACAGCAAAATTGTCTTTGCGGCTGAATTGACCACGGTCAATTCGGCCGCGAAGAATTCTGCCACAACCAAATCATTTACATCCAGAATATATAAGATACAAGTTGACAGGACAGGGGGTAATGCCCCAACTCAGTGCTGTGGAAGGGATTTCGGAGATGCTGGTTCCCCATGTCCAAGATGGAGGTCTCCTCTCTCTTGGGGCTTGTGTAGTACTATGCCAAGTTTATCAAAGGTCTGGCTAGTAGAACCTATGGGTTGAGGAAACTCACGAGGAAGAGGACTATGTTTTTGTGGTCAAGTGACTGCGACAAGAAGTTTCAAGATATTAAGGAGAGCATAGTGCGTGTAGAGAAGTGCGTGCATTCAGAGAAGGTCTCAAGACCATAATACACTCCCATGCCAGTGATCTTGGGTCAGGTGGTGTGTTGTTACAAAAAGACAATTTTGACTATGATACTACAGTGGCTTTCGCCTCGAGGGCTTTGAGGGATGTGAAAAGAAGGTATTCAGTGACTGGGCAGGAAGCATTAGCTGTGATTGGCCCTTGAGAAGTTCAAAGTCTATTTGTATGGTAGGGATTTTGTTGTGAAGACAGATCACAAGCCTCTAGTCAATATCTTCAACAAAGGTGGGCTCGACAGTGTGTCTCAGTGTATCATGAAGTGGGTGACAAGAGTTCAGGATCTCAATTTTGTTGTTGAGCATGTGGGAGAAAGGTTTAATACCATTTCTGATGCGCTATCATGCAGTCCTGTCAGGAGAGATGGGAAGATGTTACATGATGAGCCAGATTAGGATGTTAAATATATTTTCACTGTGGATGTGTTGCCAAAAGATGAGTGGGTGAAAACTTGTGAAGATGATGACATCTACCAAGCTGTGAAACACAATGTTGTGGGATATTGGCGAGGTGGAGATGATTTGCTGAAATGTGATCCCTCAGTTTTGAGGATATTTAAATGTATTAAAGATGAGCTTTACGTTCAGAGGGGCATGGTGTACAGAGGAGATCACCTGTTGGTACCAGAGGGAATGAGAGCTTGTGTGATTGAGTTAGGGCACAAAGGACATATGGGGGTTTCTAGGATGAAATCTGTTATTACGAATGATTTCTGGTGGCCTTTGATGGATGTGGAAATTGAGCGTAAGATTGAAAAATGTGTGAATTGTAAGGGGAGTGAGAAAGTTCTGAGGACTCATGTTCCCCAATGGTTGTGCTAGAAGTCTCACAGGTGCTGTGGGATTTAATAGCAATTGATTTACTAGGGTCACTTAATTTGCCAGGAGCTAGAGACAGTTATGTTGTTGTGGTGGCCGACATGTTTTCCAAATGGCCGGAGGTAGGAGTGTTAGTTGATGTCACCATTGCCAGTATTGTGAAGTTTTTGGAGGGGTTATTTTTGAGGGAAAGTTTTCCTTCCGCACTGATCAGTGACAATGGACCACAGTTCACGTCAAAGGAGTTTTAGGAATGGTTGAAGTTGTTGGGGATTGGACATAGAAAGACAGCATTGTATAACCCCCAGAGCAATGGTTGCGTTGGGCATTTCAACAGGACAATTATGGAAGAGGTCAGAATGGCTGCCACTAATAAAGAAAGTTGGAGAGAGGTCCTATTGCAGAGGATTTTCCAATATCGGATTACACCACATCCGATGACTGGGCTCACCTCATTTGAACTGTTTAGGGGGCGCAAACCCAACACTTTTCTCACTCGCGGTTGCTTAAAGAGATTGAGTTTAGTTCATTTAGGCTCTGAGGAGATCAGAGAATGCATTACCAGACAAGGTGAGCTGTCCAAGGAGAGGTATGATGGAAGGAAGAGGTATGTCCGCAGCAAGTTGGAGCATGGTGCCAGGGTGAACATTTTGCTTCCCAGGAAACTAATGAAGTGTGCCTTGAAGTTTCCCTCAGAAACAGTGGTTGAAAAAGATTATGGAAACACAGTCGGAGTGACTGGAGGTTAGATTTGGAATAAGGAGAGATTAGCTTTGCTTAAGTAATCATTTCAAAGAAAATCTGTTATGTTTATGGTTTTTATTTAATTTTATTCCGGTTTTTATTTTATTTTATTGTGCATTTGGTGAACAAATTGACCCTTAAGCACATTTTAAAACTATTGTGCGATAAAATAAAAAAACTGTATTACATTAGACAAATACATTTGCTTAGGATAAATTACAATTGATTACAATGAATTATGTACAGAAGTGAAGAGAATATCACTTTACATACACTTAAACATAATCCATAACAGTCAATTATGTATATAAGGCCATTCATGATGGAGGACTTTATGTGTCACAATTTGTTTACTTTAAGGTCTCATAAAAAGTCATTAACATTTAACAGTAGTTCATAAAAGGACAATTCATGGTTCATAGTTTGCGTGGTTCTACATATCAGTAAAAAGATTCATTGTAATTTGGCAGTGAAGGACAGTATGCACAGATTCCTAGTTTGAGTGCTTCTACATATTAGTTAGAGATTCATAAAAATGGGGCAGTTGAAGACAGTGAACACAGAAAAAGGGACATACAATAGGGCCCTTCATCATTCCTTTAGTTCCTTCTACTAATTGGGTTCAAAACGCCACTATAGGTTTAGCCTTATAAGATACTGAATTGTGGAGATATTTAGTGAAATATGATTTACAATGAATACCTTTTGCCACATTTGTTTGGGCGATAGTAGTCTAAATTCTCCAAAGTATCTGAGGAAATGTTCTTTCCTCCAATCAGCTAATCTTTTGCAATTTGTCAATAGATGTTCTAATGGTTCGCTCTGAGTAGCAAGAGCACAGAATCGGCAGGAAGTATCTATAGGTAGATGTTTCCATCTTGTGGCTAGTAAAGCTTTTGTTGGCCATGAATTAAATTTTAATTGCATGAGATGCACATGATACTTTTGATCCAGAAATGTTTGAAAATATGTAGGAACTTGATGCAATGGTTTAATTGTAAAGTTACCATATTGAAATATTTTGTATTGGTTGTATTTATCCCATAACGATGCTCAATCATGATGCCAAACTTTTCTTTGGCTCTCTCAGGGTTGTGTATTAGTAGTGTATGGTCTATATCGGCTTCTTTCATGGTTGCCAAGCAGTGTTCTTTCCATGAGTTGAATGATTTATCATACCTTCCCTCTGGTGTTTTGGCAAGTGCTGGAACCAGGCTTAGGGCATGGCTTTCCGCTATTCGGCATTTGCTATAGAGAACTCAGGCTTGCCATGCTACTATTGTCCCGAGAGATACTAGTCCCAATTCATATCGATTATTTGAATTGGGAAGCTTTTCGGTAAGGACAATATCATTTTCCAAAAGAGGCCCTTTGGCAGGTTCCAATTCGGATGATTTTTTTGAAGTTTTGCCTGTGGGCTGTATGTCACTACAGGTACAACATTTTGTTTGTAAAACATTATGATAGAGGTACAGGAGAATTGACCTTATTTCTTTCAGATTATTTTTGCCTGGGAAGTCATGGTTTTCATTTTACACTTGATTTCATTTTTGTACGGAATGTCTTTTGTATTAACTTTAATATTCTGACCCAGATACCAGAATGTTTGAACTCTCTCCAACACCCGAGTGCCAATTGTCCAATTATAGATACTTTTTTTGTTGTATTCGATGACAATATTAACATATTTGATTTGTCTATATTGATCGTGAGAGAGATTTCGTCAGCATAAGTTTGCAAGGCAGTTAGATTTCTCTGCAGACCTATGGCCATTTGATCTAATATGATTAAGTCATCTGCAGAGTTACCACGAGATTGGGAGTTCTCCAACTTTAGGTGGAAACAATCTTGTGGTTTCTAGCGGGGTGTTGATGTCTTTAATATAGAAATTAAATAATGTAGAGGTGAGGATGCAACCCTGCTTTAAACCTTAATAAGTAGGAATAGGCTTGGATAGTAAGCCCTCTTGATTAATTTTTATCTGGAGGTATTAGTATAACATTGCTGGACAACCTGCTTCTATCAATTTTTGCCACAAGTGTTTGCTTGAAATGTAATCAAATGTTTGTTTGAAATCAAAGAAAGCAAGTCAGACTGATGGTTAGTTAATATTACTTGTTTTTTTTATTTCTATTATAATCAATACATTCATGGTTACACCTAGTCCTGCTACAAAGCCATATTGATGGTTGTCAACTTGTATTGTTTTTTAGCCACTTGATCTTAAGATAATCCATGCAAAGATTTTTCACAGTATGTCAAGGAGGGCTATGGGACGGTAATTTAGAGGATCTGTGCGATTTCCTTTCTTGAATACAGGAATAATTAAGGAGGTTTTCCATGATGTCGGGATTAGTCCAGTATTATGGGTTTTTGTGAATATTAGGTTGAGGATGTGGGCCCAGGCCTCCGGAATGGACTTTCAGTATAGGATTAGATAGTCCATCTGGTCCGGGCACACAGGATGCACCTAATCATTTGATTAGGATGATGATGTTCAGATGATCAAATGCTTAACGACAAGTGTCATCCTTAAATTGGTATTGGTATTGTGTTATACTCCTACGTCCCGTCCCCTTTCCTCCATACTTATGGGACATCTCTCCGTCCTGTGGGATGGGACCGGAGCACTTTGCAAAAAGCATCCAAATTTTTCCAAAAATGTGTCCTTCCTCTCTTTCTTGCGCGGGGCCCGGCACGCGGCCGTAACCCCGCCCACCTTGGCTCCGCCCCACACATTGCCCATCAGTCCTTTTCTCCGCTCGATCAGGGCCGGACGCACTTGCATCCTCTGAAGATTTTCTTCCCTTTTTCCTCTCTGGCTCTCGCTAGCGTTCGTTTATTAGTCTGTCTATGTCTTTCAAGTTAGACTTTCCAGATTGTTCATCGTGTCACCGTTGCTTCGCGAGGGCGGATCCCCATCCTCTTTGTTTAGAGTGTTTGGGTCTGGAACACTGTTGGGACTCCTGTTTTTACTGTGACTCCCTTTCGGTCCGGGCACTTCAACGTCGTTTGGAGCTGTGGGAGGAGGTGTTCCGATGAACTCCTCCTTTGCATTTTCAGGCGTTCATCGACGAGAAGAAAAAACGCCCAGTAATTTCTTTACTTTTCAGAGCACCCCGGCGGGGGGATACCTTTCCAGGTTCCTCTCGGTCCGGGAGGGGCGTTGATCGCTCTGTCACCGGGGTTCGCCCTGAGGTGCCCATTGTGCCTAATAATTCTACCAGAGTTTTCTCCGAGGGTCTACGTAAGGGGTCTGTGAACACCGGAGTACGTTCCGAGGCCCCTCCTTGGGGGGCTGTTTGTAGACCCAGTTCTACTGAATCGTGGGGTACGAGAGCTCGCTCTGAGGCCTCTCTGTCGGCTTCCCTCAAAAACAAGACCGGGGTTCGCCCAGAGGCCTTGGCTGGGCTTGTTGTTACCGAACGGATGTTCGAGGCCCATGCAGATAAGGCTGTTACCGGGCCTGGGTGCGAGGTCCCTCGTTCAGAGGCTAAAGCTACCAACAGTTCTGAGAGGCCGGACAAGGCCTTGTCGGTGAAACCGCTTGCTCACCAGATCCGACACCAGATCTGTTGAGGGGGCAAAGAAGCAAAGTTCTTCTTTTACCGGCAGTGCCGAGGTCCTTCCTTTGAAGGCTCAGTTGGCGGTTGGTATGTCTCAAAAACATTCCAGGCCTCATAGTACCGGCTCTGCCGAGGTTCCTTATGTTAAGGCTAAGATTAAGACCCCTGATCCATCGGCGGGGAACCCTGCCTCACTTCCTCACGTGCCGCAGTTCCCCTCAGATGAGGACAAAATGGCGTCCGTTCCCACCACGACCACGGCGGCCATTTTAGGTGCTACCCCTACAACTACGCCATCGGCCTCTGGTGTAGGGTTCGGTGTAGGGTTCGGTCCCTTGGGTGAACCTGAGGTCCCTTGTGCGGATCCTTACTGGCCGGTTTATGATTGGAACACCCGGATGCCTCTTCCGCACAATGTTTCGTTGCCCTCAGGGGTGCCACCTTTGATTATGTGGATACGTCGGTGGAGGGGCCGGTGTGGCACCCTTCCCCGTTACGTCCCTGGATTTGTCCACCTCATGAGAGGCCTCCTCAGGTTCCGAAACAATCTCCAGAGGACGCCTTTTCCGGTAAATTTCAAGCGCTTATGCACACCAACCCCATGAGGGAATATTTCAAAGGACTTTTCAAGGAGATATGTCCACCTGCGCCTCCGGCTCCACCCGTTCCTCCGGTGGTTCTGCCAGCGCCTCCCTTGCCCGTGGTGCCTCCCCCGGCTCTTCCGCCTGTGCCTCCATTGTCCCCAGTACCTGACACGGCTCAGCAGGATCCTGACCTGTCAGATGATCCTCAAGGCGATCAGGACCCTCCCCGCTCTATCAGAGCCTTTCATGACCGGGTACTGGACATGATGAGTTTCTTAGATGTTCCGGTGCCCGAGGCACCCACTCCGCAGGAGGATGTGCTTTCTGGGGCGTTCACCCTGTCTCCCTTGGAGCGTACTGGCCTGTTCCTGCAGAAGGACTTTCTGGCCGAGGTCCGAAGAGTCTGGGAAAAGCCACACTCGGGCTGTTTGTAAATAAGAAAATTGACACGAGGTACAGGCTACATTCCTCGGAAGAGGTGGCCCTGTCCTCCTGTTCGCCTCCCTCCTCCACAGTGGTGGCTGTGGTCACGTTGCAATCCAGACCTGCAGCATCCTCTTCCACGACGGCTACTCAGGTCTTGGGAAAGGAGGACAAGCTCCTTGACTCCCTAGGGAGAACATATTTTGCCAACTCGGCCTTGCAGCTCAGGCAGGCCAACGCTGAGTTGATATTAGCGGGAGCTGACATGCGGATGTGGAAGGGTCTGTCAGTGTTCGAGGAGCACATCCCGGTCGAGAAGCTGGAGGACTTCTAAGGGAGCCTTTCCGATTTTCTAAGGAAGTGCAAGACAAGGTGTTGGATCTTCCATTTGATGGTAAGGGGCTTTTTCATACTGATGTAGAGCTCACCAAGACAAAGGATAGCACTCAGACGGCTAAATCATTGTCTGTTCTGGTCAAAGCTCCTTTCAAATCCAAGAGACCTTTGTCACAAAGTCGACCCTCCTCTGGTTTTAGGGGCTCCCTCGACCGAAAATCCCAAAGAGTGGATACTCCAGCGGGGAATAACTGCCGTGGACAACAGCACACATGGTTTTTCTCTCGCTCCTCAGCCTCCTCATCAGGTTCAGGTGGCACCGCCACCGATAAGCCTACCAAATGAGGGTTTTCTGCACTTGCACGAGACCCCGGTGGGAGGACACATTGCGTCTCATTGGGAGGCGTGGCAGACCATCACAGAAGACAGATGGGTCTTGTCAGTTGCTTGAGCGGGCTTCCGCTTACCTTTACCCCCTACCCCACCCCTCAACCCTCCTTTTCAGCTGTCGGGTTCACCCTCCCTCAAGGCCAAAGTTCAGAAACTTCTGGACCTCAGAGCTGTGGAACCCGTTCCCCTTTGTGAGCGAGGGGAGGGCTTCTACTCCCGGCTGTTTACGGTGCCCAAACCCAACCAGGCTGGCCTGCACACCATCCTAGACCTTTCCCAGTTCAATCTTTTCCTACCCCAAGAGAAATTCAAGATGATCACACCCAGCCAGATACGCTCCTCCTTACAGATGGGCGATTGGCTCAGCGTTGTGGACCTTCAGGACGCGTGTATGCATATCCTGATTTGTAATCCACACAGGAGATATATCCGCTTCTCTTTGGGAGAGGAGCACTTCCAGTTTCGGGTGCTTCCCTTTGGCCTCAGCTCGGCGCCGCGTGTCTTCACAAAGATGATGGCAGTGATTGCGGCCTATCTTCGTCTACAGGGTATCCATGTGTATCCTTATTTGGATGACTGGCTCTTACGCAGCCCTTGTCCGCTGGCTGCAGCGGGCAACCTCCAGTCTCTCCTTCAGCTCCTGTTCCATCTTGGGCTGTCAGTGAACTGGCAGAAATCCTCCATGACGGTCTCACAGGACCTGATTTTCCAGGGTTTTCGTTGGAACACAATCGACTGAGAGTGAATCTGACCGGGGACAGAATGGCGGATCTGTTAGCCACGTGTCAGATGTTTGCGCAGTCGGAGAGCATGTCGGCCTAGTGGTTCCAGAGGCTTCTGGGCCTCATGGCCTTGTGTGTACTGGCTCTTCCTCTTGCTCGTCTCAAGATGAGACAGACCCAGATGGCTCTTCGGAGTTCCTGGCGTCCGGCTGTGGACCCAGATTCCAAGCTGATAATGATTCCGGATTCCATGAGAGTGGACCTCGATTGGTGGTCGTCTCTCAGCAACCTGTCTGTGGGTGCGGGGTTTCAGGATGATCACGATGGACTCCTCCCTTCTGGGGTGGGGTGCGACGTTAGATCTTCTTCAGGTCTCGGACCTTTGGTCGCCTCAGGACAAGCTCCTGCACATAAATCACTTGGAACTCCTGGCGATCTTCCTAACGCTTAGGGCGTTCAGACCTCTCATTGTCAACATGGTGGTCCACATACGCATGGACAATGTGGTGTCAATGTATTACATCAACAAGCAAGGGGGAACAAAGTCCCCCCCCCCTCGTGGACCTGTCCATCCAGATATGGGAGTGGGCCGTGCTCATGGTGTGTGGCTGCTTGCAGTGCACATCCTGAGCCAGCTGAATGCCACAGCGGATGCCCTCAACCGGCGGACGGTGGTCAGCTACGAGTGGGAATTGAAGGCAGAGGTCCTCTCATGGATTTTCTCGTGTTGGGGCACAACAGAGGTGGAGAGGTGGACCTCTTCGCTACGGCGGTGAACAAGAAGCTTCCTCTGTATGCCTCCAGAGGGGGGCTGGGAGCCTCCTCTCTGGGGGATGCTCTCGAGATTCCATGGCACAACATGAGAGCTTACACCTTCCCGCCTCTGCCTCTAGTTCACCGTGCGATCTGGAAGTTGAAGAACTCGGTGAACTGTTCCCTTCTACTCGTAGCCCTGTGGTGGCTGGCCTGGTTTTGGTTCTCAGAACTTCAACACCTGTCGGTGTATCCACCGATCAGGTTACCAGTAACTCCCGATCTTCTTCACCAGGGCGAACAGCAGATGTGGCAACCCTCCCCACAATCGCTCAGCTTGGCGGCATGGTGCCTGAGTTCAAGTCTTTAGAGCATCTGAATTTGTCTACGGATAGCATGCGCATTATCCAGGCAGCCAGGAAACCATCGACCAAATCTCAGTACAAGAGTAAATGGCTCAGGTTCTGTCATTGGTGGTTGGAGAAGAAGTTGGATCCAAGGGTGGCCACAATTGACACATCGCTGTCCTTCGTGTCCTTCCTAGCAGAGTCATGCATGTTCTGTCATGCAGGACTTACCTTTCAGCAGTTTCTGCTTATCTTTCTACAGACCAGTGCTCGTATTCTCTGAGTAACCCAGTGGTTAAGAGGCATTTTGCAGGTTTGACATGCCTCTACCCTCCGGTTCGTAGTCCGCAACCACCGTGGGACCTAAATGTTGTCCTGACGGCGCTGTGCCATAAACTATTTGAACCAATGGCTACGGTGGACCTCAAGTACTTGTCTTGGAAGGTGTCCTTTTTGGTCGCCATTACATTGGCAAGGAGAGTGAGTGAGCTCCAGGCATTGTCGGTGGAGCATCCTTTCTTGGTCTTTCACAAGGACAAGGTAGTCCTTCGGACAAACCCAGCCTTTCTACCAAAGGTGGTGACCGAATTCCATCTGAATCAATCGATCTCCCTAGCAGTCTTTTTTCCGAACCCTGCCTCTGAGGCTGAGAGGGTTCTACACTGTCTTGATGTCCGAAGAGCTCTTAAGTTCTATCTGGACAGGACTTCTGAGCTTAGGAGTTCTTCTCAACTTTTTGTGACCTTCGTTAACCCCCAGGGCAGGCAGGCGTCTAAGGCAACTATTTCTAGGTGGATCGCCGCCTGCATCACGGAGTCCTTCACCGTCCAAGGGCTGAAACCTCCTAAGGGTATTCATGCACACCTGGTGCGGGGTAAGGCAGCTGCGGTTGCTTTTCAGAAATATGTCCCCTGGGAGTCCACTTCTAGGGCAGCTACTTGGGCCTCCCCATCTGCTTTCTATAAGCAATATTGTCTCGACATGAGCTCAAGAGCTGATGCTAGTTTGGTCAGGCTGTACTAAAAAACCTGTTTCAGTAAGGGGTATTTCCATCCACCCATAGTTCCTGTAAGGAGTGCTTGGGAACCTCCCATAAGTATGGAGGAAATGGGACGGGACGTAGGAGTATTATCAGGTTACTCACCATAGTGACCACCTTACTCCTAGTCCATAGTCCCCTTTCCTCCATACGCCCGCCCGCCGTCCCCTCTAATAAGGTTCCTCTGTTATTGCTAATGGGTCTTTGACCTGGTGTTAGAAAAGGACTGATGGGTGATGCGCGGGGCGGACCCAAGGTGGGCGGGGTTACGGCCGTGTGCCGGGCCCCGCGCAAGAAAGAGAGGAAGGACACATTTTTGTAAAAATTTGGATGCTTTTTACAAAGTGCTCCGGTCCCGTCCCACAGGACGGAGAGATGTCCCATAAGTATGGAGGAAAGGGGACTATGGACTAGGAGTAAGGTGGTCACTACGGTGAGTAACCTGGTAAATTTTAGAGGTTTTACAAACACAGTGATAAGGTGCATGATCCAAATTGGTTCACTTGTTGTACTGAGTAGAAAGGAATACATTTTGTTGTTGTTGGAGCGATCCTTTAGCCATTTCCATATTTCTCCGCTAGACTTGGAGATCATGCATTTAACATACTTTCAGCCGCTATTTGAAGTTTTTGCATTTTATATTGTTTAACATAATTTTTATACCTTATTTGTACTTTTGTAGTTTGTGTTAGTCTCTCTGCATGGGAGGTTGCCGATATGCATTTAATATCTCTTTGCTTTGTGGTTTTCATCATTTTAATAACTGTATCATAGGGATATTTGTGAAATACTCTTTGTAGTGTG
Organism: Ambystoma mexicanum; assembly: GCF_040938575.1. NCBI lineage: Eukaryota > Metazoa > Chordata > Amphibia > Caudata > Ambystomatidae > Ambystoma > Ambystoma mexicanum. Next base: position 1,157,756,648 of record NC_090933.1, read on the forward strand.
CCTCTGTAAGAGAGGGTGACAAAGAGGTGCAAGGTTTCAATGTATTCTAGTTTTCTAGCACTTTTGGTGGCTATGAAATCCTGTTGTAATTGCTCAGTCAGTTTATGGAGTTTTGGTATGTTACATTGTATCCGTTTTCTTCCTTCTTCCAGCTCAATATGTGGTCTATAACAGTTAGCGCCAGAATGATGAGCTAGCTTCCAGGTAATATCTAACATGCTATGGTTCCTGTATTTAGTTGGTGTAACTTTGAAGCTTTTTACTTTGTTGATAGTGTCATAAATCGTGAATACATAATCCAGGATAGAGGATGACGCTTCTCGTCTCCATGTGGGATTGGGAGGGACATCTCCTTCGATCGTACCATTTAACATAGTATAAATTCTGTCTCTCATAAGGCTTATGCATCGTACTGCTTGTGTTGATAAAGTGGATTTGTTAGCAGATATGCATTTCATATTCAGATCCCCCACAATTAATACCATAGAAATGGTTACATCAGTTGCAATTAGGTCTATCATATTGCTCACCAACTCAAAATAGGCATCATCAACTATCACAGCTGGATTCCAATATTTATTAAAGAATCGCTGTGTTGTTTCCAAGAGGACTCAATATATCTGATGAGGATAGCTTTATTAACTATATGCCAGGATGCAGGGAGGCCCAAGGAACTAAACTACTTTGGAGGGTCAATTTTACAGCCATTAATAGACCTGCCGATGGTCTTCCGTTGGCATGAGTGACTGAAGGTATCCAACATATTTCGTAGCCTGGCCAGATTGGTTGGATAGTGATTCAGATTTCTTGGAAGGCAAGGATATCATAAGTAGTTAAAGGATTTTTAGCATTTTCTCTCATTAGATGCTTGAATCCTATGGTGTTCCACACAGCCATCCTAATGGGCTGAGATTCCATTACATCCTGGCCTTAATATTCCTTTTGCCGCATTGTATCACCAATTGCTTTGGACAACCAGGTCTATTTAGAATCTTTGGTATCCGTTTGTGTTGATTTGATAACCGCTTCTCTATTTAGGTGACCTTGGCTGCCTTGGCAATTGACGATTAGAGGTTTAAATTTAGTCAGGCATGGAGATTAATATAGCACTGTATTCAAATATCGCCTTTTACTTACATCATTTGGTAATTTTGATTCTTTTTTATCCACAAATCCACAAATCTACTGGATTGAATATCACGTCATTGTATTAATTCAGGCTAGATTTTGATTTGAAAACTGCAAGAACATTTGTTCTGTTAGGGAAAGGGTCATTTCTTTGCCTGTCCATTATGGTTAAAATCAGTGTGTCTTGTTGTTTTATGGATTTATCTTTATTCTCAATATCACTTTCATTATTCCTCATTCGTGACATTGAATGTTTTTCACGTTGGGGAGAGTGCTGTGATTCTCTGATGTATACTTTTCTTTTGGGACTTGTTTGATGTTCTTGCGCTATATTGCATCGGTTATTTAGGCTTTCCTTTGCACCGCTCTCTACTTCAATATTTCTGATCTGTTTGGTGTGTCGGGATCTTTTTTGTTCTAAGGTTAATGTTAGGCAAGATTGTATGCAGTACCCTTTGGCTGCACTACAACAACCCTGACCTCCTGGCAGTAGGGACCCAACCTTTGGTATAAGTCTGAACTACACAGGCTGGTAGTGTGGCTGAGCAGCAAGGCTTATCTCAAGAGGGGCCAGTATGAGCAGTAATGTTATGACACATAGTTCCACAGTAACAGTTATTCAAATACACTTGTACACTCAAGGTTTCTTGATAACACAATTATTAATTTATTTCACAGTCAGTTGTATAAGCCTTCTTCAGAAGGGAGCAATATATGTAACACTTATAATACACTTCAAAACACTCTGTTTCTCTAAATCAGATGATATCGATTGGGGATGGCTCCACCTTAATGGAGCTCGTCTCAGTCAAGCTCCCTCTCTTTGCCACCCAAACCATACTCATCCACCTCATCTACCGACCCCCAGGTCACATCTCCTCCTTCGAGGAAGACATATCCGACCTACTGACCAATAACACCAAACCTAGCTCACAAATAATACTTCTTGGTGACTTTAACTTAGGTCTCTCCGATCCTAATGACACCAATGCCTCATCTGTGTAAAACACCATTTTCCAACTTGGCTTTAACCATCATGTTACCTCCAGAACTCACAATAAAGGTAGAACTCTGGATTGGTTGGAAGACCTCAACTGCTCCACAACCATCCTCCAAAATGTTCCTACCGCATGGTCGGACCATCACTTCATCTCCTTTATCATCCAAGGAAATGCATCGAACATCTAAACCCTCCACACCGCCCCACAAGTCCTCAACAGGAGCAACCGTAACCTAACGCTTCAAAAGCTATGTCCCCTGATCCAGAACATCCTTGACCCAACGATCTTCAAGGACCTGGATACAACTAAGCTGTGGATCACTATAACAACACTCTTGAGACCACTGTGAACAGTATTGCCCCCATCAAACTAGTCAAAGCCAGACCTACTGTCGACCTCAACAAATGCTTTACGCCTGATCTAAAAATCATTCAGAATGCCAAAAGAGCAGCAGAAACCCTCTGGAAAAAATCACCCAACCCAAATAACAAGGCCCTCTTCACGGCAGCAGCCGTATCATACAACTCTCACATCCTTAGCGCAAAATAAGAATCCTATGATAACTGCATCCATAACGACAAATCCCGAACTAAAGAGCTCTTTAGTATTCTCGGGGAACTAGATTCCCCGGCACCACCTTCGGAAACCTGCAACAAAGACACAGTCTAGTGTGCTAACATTCAGAAAGCCTTGCAGACAAAATTGAGCTGTTCCAATCCAAAACTGAGCAGAAAAAAGAGTAATCTGGCCAAGAACTACACCACCCCACTGCCATCCCACCAGTTAATACCCCAGATGGCCCTCCTTTTTCCTTCTCATCGGTCTCAGCTAATGAAGTAGAAAAGGTTATCAAAAGTCTCAAACCATCCAAATGTCATGGTGTTCTCTGCCCCACTGCCACTATTCAGGAAGGCGCAAAGGAGCTGGCCCGCTTCACCTCAGGGCTAATCAACATCTCCTTCAAGACCAACACGGTACTTAACAACCTCAAGGAAGCCTGGGTCATGCCCCTCTTAAAAAAAAAAACACCTAGATCATAATATTCCCACAAACTATAGGCCCATCACCACCATCCCATACATCCTAAAAATCTTAGACAGAGTGGCCTACAATCCAAATCCAGAAACTTCTGGAGGATTACAACTTACTAGTCCTTAGACCATCCAGCTTCAGGCCCAGACATGGAACGGAAACAGCCCTCCTGGATTTCAAAATCCAAATGGACGAGGCTAAGGACAACAGTAAGCTTGCCATGTCCTGCTGTTAGACCTTTCGGCAGCTTTTGAACTTGTCGACCATCAGATCCTCACTGATAACCTGTCTACAGCAGCTGCCTTCTCCAGCAATGCCTCTACCTGAATACAATCATTCCTGTCCAACTGCACCACAAGGGTCTATGCACCATCTGCCTCAGCAGACCCGATTCCTATCCATTGCGGTGCTCCACAAGGCTTGTGCGTTTCCCCAATGCTTTACAACATCTTCACCAAGCTCCTCTTTGACCGTCTTGACAACCTGGGAGCCACATACACCAACTATGCTGATGACACCCTGGTTCTCATCACCCTCTCAGGGAGCTATGACGATGATTGTAAAAGAATCAACGAGATTTACCTGGAAATCCAGACGTGGATGGCAGATCACTGTCTATGCCTCAATGACGAAAAAACAGAGCTCTTGATCGTCGACTCCCAAACCCACCTAAACAAACTAGACCCTCATTATGTTTCCATCAACATTGATGGAAACCCAATCAAAGTGGCCAAAGAGGTCAAAACTCTGGGAGTATACTTAGACTCCACAATGTCCCTCACGAAGCAGGTTAACTCAACTGCGTCTTCCACAGCCTACACCAACAAATTAATTAATGCCTGTAAGCAATTCCTTTCACCCAGTAGCTGCATCACACTATCCAAAGCACTAGTGTTATCCAAGATCGACTACTGCAACACTCTCTACCTAGGCACTTCCGAAGGGAAACTCAACAAACTCCAGGTCCTTTAAAATAACGCCTTAAGAGCAGCTCTAAGTTTACCAAGATCCATGCACATCATTAGTTTCAGACAGGATGCCCACTGGCTCCCGGTATGGCACAGAATCGCCCTCTGCACACTTGTCTTCACCCACAACTGTCTCTCAAACACAGCCCCCAAATACTGAGCGGATAAATTCAACGTACGCCAGCCCACCAGACCAACTAGGAGCTTCTACTCGCATTGTCTAGCTGTGCCAAGATTCCTTCTAAAAAGAGCAGGGGCACCGAGCTTCCCCGTTCTAGCTACCAAACAGTGGAATGCCCTTCCCCTTATCCTCAGCAAGGAACCCACATTCTGGACCTTCAGAGCTAAAGTAAAGAGTTGGCTCTTCGGGAAGCTCCATGACTGCCCAGTCCCTGGCCCAGCAGGACTGATTCTACCCTGCAACATCCCTGCCTGACACTGTATCATATTTACACCCCAATCTCGACCACATTCTGCCATTATCTCTGTTGCTGTTTTCTGGCTTTGTATATCCCGACGTCCAAAATTACCTGTATTACCTGTAAAATAACCTGTATTTCCTGAAAAATTTACTTTATCACTGCAGATCTTCATGTTCAAAATTCTGTAACTTCTGTAAAAGCTTTAAGCACACAGTTACGTGAGGGTTTGGTGCACGGTACAAATAAAGAAACTAAATGGAACTAAACAAAACACAGACACTTCCTACACCCCCAGGTGACTTAAAAAGCCAGGGCACTGTGGACATTAGTTTGTCACTGGTACATTTAGAGCAATACTGAGTTAGGTGTAAAAGATAGAAGAGAGGAATAAAACAAAGATTAACAAATAATTCACAAACTGGTAAGCACATTTGTAACCTTTCAATGCAGTGTAAAATGAACCCTATCCTGGGGGAAAGGCCAAAGCACAAAGTCAGAGGTAAAGGAGAGTCACGAAGGGAGCCAAGACAGCCAATATTAATTGCACAATGTTTAGGGGAGCTGAAGATCTTCTTTGCAGGTAGGTAAAAAGTCTTGCACAATGTTTTTTAGAAAAGTTTGTATAAAATAGAACACTTAAGGGCCACAAGCTGGGAGGCTTGTGAGGGGCAAAGCTTTAGCAACTCTGCAAGATAACCAAGACAGTTCTCAACTGAGAGCAAACAAGGCTGCACAACAAGAGGTAACTTCTCTTAGACTTTACAGTACCTCTGGTTAGAAGAAATGGTTCCAACTGGCTTTTGTTCCTGTACAGCTCTTCAGATCCTGTTGTTCTTGAGCCTCAGTTGTGGGGACAAGAGGCAGAACGTCTGGGGACTCCTGCTCTGGAATGGGTAGGTCAGCGGCAGCAATGGGCCAATTTCGATTCGCCGGTTCTTCTGTGTTTCAGCTCCTCGCGTCTGACAGCAAATAGCAACACTGCCATTCTCAGATACCACTCTGGACTGTCCTCGCATCTGGGGTCCAGCACTCTGTTGAGCTGGCTCAGGCTTAGTCAGTCCTGCTTCAGGGAAGTCCAGAAGATCTTCCTGGTGTTTGGGTCCAATTTAAAAGCAACACACACAATCTGGTGCTCCTCTCCCTGGCACTCTGGTTCCAGCAGCAGTGGAAGTACAGCTAGCTCTGAGAGGATGTCCAGATGGTCTTACTTTGGAGTTGATTGGTCCCACCAACTCAAGGGGAGAAGTCGTCCTTGACGGGCTTCTCTAGTCGACGCAAATTCAGAGCTTCAGCACTGCAGCAGGGCTTCACTGGGCTAACCAACGGTCCAGGAGTTGAAGCAGGCATCTATTCCAAGTTCTTCTACGGATTCCTTCGTCCAGTGGTTGACTCTGCCTTCCAAGCCAAAAAGCCTTGCCTTTTATGCAGGTTTCTCCCATTCATCCCAGCCTAGCTGTCAATCAGACAGCAGGGTGGCTGTCCTTGCCGGACAGCCAGCCAGCCAATCACCTTTGGGTGTATTCCTGTAACCAAGGGATTAAGCACACAGAGTTTTGGGCCCCTCCCTCAATTCCTGCCCCTGCCAGACATACTGCAGCCAGAGGCAGGCTTCACTCGTGAATCCCGCCAAAGACAAAATGAACAAAAGGACCAAACATGGTTTGGCACACAGAATAAATCTCAAGAAGGACCTTTCCAACAAGAAATAGCGAAAAAAGAAGTCTGGGGCCATTTTGACAAAATGGGCACCAATGGGTGCTTTACTGCAGCTGCGAATGCAGCATGCTGTAAAAACTCCCAATGGTAGATACCAATGGACCCCTAGATACAGAGTCTAGAAATTTACAAAATGTAAGTAAAGTCAATTTCACTTTGCTGCTCTTGGAAACAGTAGTTTCACCAAGAGAAGGTATTTAAACCTTTGGGAAATGTAAGAGACTTCCCTGTGCCACTGCACTGAAGGTGCCGTGTGTCATAATGTAACGATGATGCCTATTTAGTTTGTCAGACTCCAAAGTAAAAAGAAACACAGAGTCCAAATCACAACAAAAATACATGAGAGGGTGAGAAAAATGGCTCACTCTCTCCAGGTTAGAAATGAAGGTGGTAATTCATAGAATTCAGCGCACAAGTAGCGCACGCGGCTGGTGCACAGTGTGCGCATGCGGCAGTCTGCGCCATCCGCGTGCGCCAAAATCAATTTCCACGCACAGCGTATTCATGGATTTAAACATCCATAACCAGCCATGGCGCAGAGTGGTGAGGCGACCCTGCAGCAGCGCCAGTTACGCCCCCAACCCCTCCACGTGTGCCATGAACAGCGCACACATCCCGTACATGGCGCACAGGCCAGTGGACCAGCATACAGCCCCCCAACCACGAATACGCCTGTAAAACTCCCCGCGCACCCCTCCGAATAGACGTACCCCGCTGCACGGGGAGAATCACACGCGATAGGCCCTGTGCGAGCGGGGTACATGTATTTCGGGGGTGCGCGGGAAGTTTTACATGCGATTGGCCGGTGCGAGCGGGGTACGTGTATTTCGAGGGTGCGCGGGCAGTTTTACATGCAATAGGCCCTGTGCGAGCGGGGTACATGTATTTTGGGGATGCGGGAAGTTTTACACGCGATTGTCCCTGTGCGAGTGGGGTACGTGTATTTCGGGGGTGCACGGGCAGTTTTACATGCGATTGGCCCTGTGCAAGCGGGGTACGTGTATTACGGGGATGCGCAGGAAGTTTTACACGCGATTGGCCCTGTGCGAGTGGGGTACATGTATTACGGGGGTGCGCAGGAAGTTTCACACGCAATAGGCCCTGCAGGAGCGGGGTACGTGTATTTCGGCGGTGCACGGGTAGTTTTACACGCGATTGGCACTGTGCAAGCAGGGTATGTGTATTTCGGGGGTGCGCGGGCAGGTTCACACGCGATTGGCTCTGTGCGAGCAGGGTACGTGTATTTCAGGTGTGCGCCAACGAATTGGCAGTGTGTGTCCTCCCAGCATTGAGGGTCAGGCCCGAATCATGTCACCCAGCACCTTCATCCACCCAGCATTGAGGGTCTGGCCCCGACTCATGTCCCCCAGCACCCCCATCCACCCAGCATTGAGGGTCAGGCCCTGACTCATGTCTCCTAGCACCCCCATCCACCCAGGATTGACAGACACCTGCCAGCAGGCCCCGACTCATGTGCCCCAGCACCCCCACCCACCTAGCATTGATGGGTACCTGCCAGCAGGCCCCGACTCATGTCCCCCAGCACCCCATCCACCCAGCATTGAGGGTCAGGCCCCGACTCATGTGCCCCAGCACCCCCATCCACCCAGCATTGAGGGTCAGGCCCCGACTAATGTGCCCCAGCACCCCATCCACCCAGCATTGAGGGTCAGGCCCCGACTCAGGTCCCCACCCAACATGTCATGAAGATGCACATTCATGGGCCTCATGTCAACCAAAATCCCACTGCACGCCACCCCAGCCTTTAGACACAATCAAGTTTCCCATCCACCCCACACTGAAAGGCCTATTACTTGTCACTAACCAAAAGTCAAATATGCACATCAACACATGTCCGTCACACACACACACACTGGGTGCGAGTGATTGTGTAAACCCACATTGTGACATGCAGTAAACCAAAGAGCAAATACCACACATGGAAGTAAGAAATCAAAATGTATTGTGCACAATAATAATAAAAATGATTCAAAACATGTAAATAATCATAAACCAGAAAAAAAGGCATGTCCAAAACAAAAAAAATAATAATGATGCCACAATCCAAATGAATCCAAAATAAAGTTTGTCAGAAATCCGTGTCCACCAAAGTAAATCCAAAGGAAACCAAAATCCAAAAAATCCATTGATCCATGGTGAGGGTAAATGATACAATAAAAAAAATCCACTCTCCAACTATGTACAAATATTGCAACAAGGGTCCATGAGCCCAACACATGAAATGAAACCTATATACAAAACCCTACCTAATTTACAACTATATACAAAAACGTGGGGCATTGTCCAAGCGTCCCCAAATTAAAAATTAAAAGAAAGGAAACCTATCTATATACAATGGTGGCAGGCAAGTCCTGAGGCTCACTCTGTGATGTTGCAGGGCCAGGGCATCATCGAACTCCATGTCTATCTCCTGGAGGCTGGACTCTGTCCTGGCCCCGAGGTCTCGCATGGATGCACTCCCTATGAGTTGCCTCGAGGCACTCAGCCCACCTCAACGTTTGATGCATGGAGAACTCCACCCTGACCATGGTGAGCCGTGCCTCTTCCGCCCGCCGCTGCTCCGCCTCTATACGCTGGCCCAACCGCAGCCACACGGAAGACACTCCCATTCCAGGGTTCTCCTGCCCTCTGGCCGATGCCTGCCCCTCTGAGGTTGATGGCCCCGACCCATCATGGCTCCCACCTAGAGCCTGCTGCTGTCCATGTGCCCTGTCCGATGATGCCTGCACATCCTCCATCTGCTGGCTCCAGTTGTTGGCATGTCCACCCATGCTGGACCGCCGACTCCCGACTGTGGCAGGGATGGGATCTCCACCAAGCTGGCTGCGTTGGTCTGGCCAGGTCCACAGGGGGCCCTGGTGGAGTCTGGGCCGGAAGACGGCAGAGAGAACGACTGGTGCATAGTCTCCACAGAAGAGGAGAGATCCGCCAGAGTGCGTGACATATGTAGGAACCCACTGACCAGGGCCCCTCCCAACAGTGCCACATTGCCACGCAGCTCTTCGTGATGGCATGCGTGCTCCTCCAGGAAGCACGCACGTCATCACGAATGTCACGCGTGCGCAACTGGACACCAATCAGGACGGAGCCCATATGGTCATGGGACCCCTTGTCCGCAGGTAGTGGAGAGCCAGATGACGTGGGCCTCCCCCCTACCTGCGGACGGGCCTGGGACGGGGCATCCCTGCTGGTGCATGGTGGTACAGTCACAGGGTCAGGGACAGAGACATGCACAGGCCCCTCTGTGGTGACCTGTGCTGCCTCCTGACCCTGGCCCTGGACTGCACCACTTGCACCAGTGGTACTACCCCCACCAGGCCCCATGCGTGGCTCAGTAGCGGGCTCCTTCTCTGTGGAAACCACCAACCTGGATGTCTCCCCACCACCTTCTGCCATTGCAAGCCCCTGTGGGGGCTCATCCGGCCCTTCCGCTACAGCCATAGTGGCAGACGCGGCACCAGTCCCCTCGCTCCCGGATAATGGAAATTCCTGGGAGGGTGGCTGGGCCTTGTGTCGCCGCCCGATGGAGGCATCTCCGCCACTTGGCTCCACATCGCCGTCTCCGCCCCCTTCTTCACTCAACACTGCATAGAGGGAGACATAGAACACAAGCATCAGGGCACTGTACAATAGTCCCCTAGACAGGAAGCAATAACACATGAGTGGCACTGTCAAACGTCACTTCCATCATGTCCCTCCAGAACACATGGGTCAAGCATGGGACACACATGCTGAAACAGGAACGGCGCATGCAATCAACATCAGCATCCATGTACAAGGCCCTCCATGGACAGAAATGTTGCCTTCAAACTCACATGCATCATGGCTCATACTGATCCCATGCACACACATCACCGGAGGGTCATGCATCATGGCTCGTACACCACAGACACAGTGGATACAACGGTGACCAGACTGCATGAGTGAATCTACACATCATCACAGACATGTGTCATTCATCCATGGCCTTTCAAAGTCACACCATACATGTACATGAGAGCAGCACCCATCTCTCACCCCCCACTCGTGTCCAAGAACAGGGACTGGAATGCATTCATGTGTGCATTCCACATGCAGCACCCCATGTCTCGTTGGAACACATGCACCATCCATGTGGATCACGCATTACTGGTCTCACATGCATTACCATGATGTCCCAGCTCACACACATCCATACATGGCCTATGTTACACATACAGGCAAGTAGCTGACTACGAGCACACTGCAACATGGCTTGTTTCACACAGCAATGCATGGCCACTTCCCGCCAACTCCAGACGGGCCTGCATCCTGAGGATCTGGGGGCGAAGCAATGGGCGAATGCGCTCCAGGACCCTCATCTGCTGGTTGGTAAGATGGCCATGGCGCCCCACTGCATCCTCTGCCTCTAAGAGGCACCGGGCCTTAATGAGGGTCCTGGACTTGTAGTCCTCCCAGCGCTTCTGGATGTGTGTCAGGTCTCGGGGTGCCACCCCCTCCACGTTGATGGCAGCGTGAATCCCGCCAAAGACAAAATGAACAAAAGGACCAAACATGGTTTGGCACACAGAATAAATCTCAAGAAGGACCATTCCAACAAGAAATAGCGAAAAAAGAAGTCTGGGGCCATTTTGACAAAATGGGCACAAATGGGTGCTTTACTGCAGCTGCAAATGCAGCATGCTGTAAAAACTCCCAATGGTAGATACCAATGGACCCCTAGATACAGAGTCTAGAAATTTACAAAATGTAAGTAAAGTCAATTTCACTTCGCTGCTCTTGGAAACAGTAGTTTCACCAAGAAAAGGTATTTAAACCTTTGGGAAATGTAAGAGACTTCCCTGTGCCACTGCACTGAAGGTGCCGTGTGTCATAATGTAACGATGATGCCTATTTAGTTTGTCAGACTCCAAAGTAAAAAGAAACACAGAGTCCAAATCACAACAAAAATACATGAGAGGGTGAGAAAAATGGCTCACTCCTCCAGGTTAGAAATGAAGTTGGTAATTCATAGAATTCAGCGCACAAGTAGCGCACGCGGCTGGTGCACAGTGTGCGCATGCGGCAGTCTGCGCCATCCGCGTGTGCCAAAATCAATTTCCACGCACAGCGTATTCATGGATTTAAACATCCATAACCAGCCATGGCGCAGAGTGGTGTGGCGACCCTGCAGCAGCGCCAGTTATGCCCCCAACCCCTCCCCGTGTGCCATGAACAGCGCACACATCCCGTACATGGCGCACAGGCCAGTGGACCAGCATATAGCCCCCCAACCACGAATACGCCTGTAAAACTCCCCGCGCACCCCTCCGAATACACATACCCCGCTGCGCGGGGAGAATCACACGCGATAGGCCCTGCGCGAGCGCGGGGTACATGTATTTTGGGGGTGCGCAGGGAGTTTTACATGCGATTGGCCGGTGCGAGCGGGGTACGTTTATTTCGAGGGTGCGCGGGCAGTTTTACATGCAATAGGCCCTGTGCGAGCGGGGTACGTGTATTTTGGGGGTGCAGGAAGTTTTACACGCGATTGTTCCTGTGCGAGTGGGGTACGTGTATTTCGGGGGTGGGCGGGCAGTTTTACATGCGATTGGCCCTGTGTGAGCGGGGTACGTGTATTACGGGGATGCGCGGGAAGTTTTACACGCGATTGGCCCTGTGCGAGTGGGGTACATGTATTACGGGGGTGCGCGGGATGTTTCATACGCGATAGGCCCTCCACCCATGCTGGACCGCCGACTCCCGACTGTGGCAGGGATGGGATCTCCACCAAGCTGGCTGCGTTGGTCGGGCCAGGTCCACAGGGGGCCCTGGTGGAGTCTGGGCCGGAAGACGGCAGGGAGAACGACTGGTGCATAGTCTCCACAGAAGAGAAGAGATCCGCCAGAGTGCGTGACATATGTAGGAACCCACCGACCAGGGCCCCTCCCAACAGTGCCACATTGCCACGCAGCTCTTCGTGATGGCATGCGTGCTCCTCCAGGAAGCACGCACGTCATCACGAATGTCACGCGTGCGCAACTGGACACCAATCAGGACGGAGCCCATATGGTCATGGGACCCCTTGTCCGCAGGTAGTGGAGAGCCAGATGACGTGGGCCTCCCCCCTACCTGCGGACGGGCCTGGGACGGGGCATCCCTGCTGGTGCATGGTGGTACAGTCACAGGGTCAGGGACAGAGGCATGCACAGGCCCCTCTGTGGTGACCTGTGCTGCCTCCTGACCCTGGCCCTGGACTGCACCACTTGCACCAGTGGTACTACCCCCACCAGGCCCCATGTGCGGCTCAGTAGCGGACTCCTTCTCTGTGGAAACCACCAACCTGGATGTCTCCCCACCATCTTCTGCCATTGCAAGCCCCTGTGGGGGCTCATCCGGCCCTTCCGCTACAGCCATAGTGGCAGACGCGGCACCAGTCCCCTCGCTCCCGGATAATGGAAATTCCTGGGAGGGTGGCTGGGCCTTGCGTCGCCGCCAGATGGAGGCATCCCCGCCACTTGGCTCCACATCGCCGTCTCCGCCCCCTTCTTCACTCAACACTGCATAGAGGGAGACATAGAACACAAGCATCAGGGCACTGTACAATAGTCCCCTAGACAGGAAGCAATAACACATGAGTGGCACTGTCAAACGTCACTTCCATCGTGTCCCTCCAGAACACATGGGTCAAGCATGGGACACACATGCTGAAACAGGAACGGCGCATGCAATCAACATCAGCATCCATGTACAAGGCCCTCCATGGACAGAAATGTTGCCTTCAAACTCACATGCATCATGGCTCATACTGATCCCATGCACACACATCACCTGCGGGTCATGCATCATGGCTCGTACACCACAGACACAGTGGATACAACGGTGACCAGACTGCATGAGTGAATCTACACATCATCACAGACATGTGTCATTCATCCATGGCCTTTCAAAGTCACACCATACATGTACATGGGAGCAGCACCCATCTCTCACCCCCCACTCGTGTCCAAGAACAGGGACTGGAATGCATTCATGTGTGCATTCCACATGCAGCACCCCATGTCTCGTTGGAACACATGCACCATCCATGTGGATCACGCATTACTGGTCTCACATGCATTACCATGATGTCCCAGCGCACACACATCCATACATGGCCTATGTTACACATACAGGCAAGTAGCTGACTACGAGCACACTGCAACATGGCTTGTTTCACACAGCAATGCATGGCCACTTCCCGCCAACTCCAGACGGGCCTGCATCCTGAGGATCTGGGGGCGAAGCACTGGGCGAATGCGCTCCAGGACCCTCATCTGCTGGTTGGTAAGAATGCCATGGCGCCCCACTGCATCCTCTGCCTCTAAGAGGCACTGGGCCTTAATGAGGGTCCTGGACTTGTAGTCCTCCCAGCACTTCTGGATGTGTGTCAGGTCTCGGGGTGCCACCCCCTCCACGTTGATGGCAGTGTGAATCCCGCCAAAGACAAAATGAACAAAAGGACCAAACATGGTTTGGCACACAGAATAAATCTCAAGAAGGACCATTCCAACAAGAAATAGCGAAAAAAGAAGTCTGGGGCCATTTTGACAAAATGGGCACCAATGGGTGCTTTACTGCAGCTGCAAATGCAGCATGCTGTAAAAACTCCCAATGGTAGATACCAATGGACCCCTCGATACAGAGTCTAGAAATTTACAAAATGTAAGTAAAGTCAATTTCACTTCGCTGCTCTTGGAAACAGTAGTTTCACCAAGAGAAGGTATTTAAACCTTTGGGAAATGTAAGAGACTTCCCTGTGCCACTGCACTGAAGGTGCCGTGTGTCATAATGTAACGATGATGCCTATTTAGTTTGTCAGACTCCAAAGTAAAAAGAAACACAGAGTCCAAATCACAACAAAAATACATGAGAGGGTGAGAAAAATGGCTCACTCCTCCAGGTTAGAAATGAAGTTGGTAATTCATAGAATTCAGCGCACAAGTAGCGCACGCGGCTGGTGCACAGTGTGCGCATGCGGCAGTCTGCGCCATCCGCGTGTGCCAAAATCAATTTCCACGCACAGCGTATTCATGGATTTAAACATCCATAACCAGCCATGGCGCAGAGTGGTGTGGCGACCCTGCTGCAGCGCCAGTTACGCCCCCAACCCCTCCCCGTGTGCCATGAACAGCGCACACATCCCGTACATGGCGCACAGGCCAGTGGACCAGCATATAGCCCCCCAACCACGAATACGCCTGTAAAACTCCCCGCGCACCCCTCCGAATACACGTACCCCGCTGCGCGGGGAGAATCACACGCGATAGGCCCTGTGCGAGCGGGGTACATGTATTTCGGGGGTGCGCAGGGAGTTTTACATGCGATTGGCCGGTGCGAGCGGGGTACGTTTATTTCGAGGGTGCGCGGGCAGTTTTACATGCAATAGGCCCTGTGCGAGCGGGGTACGTGTATTTTGGGGGTGCAGGAAGTTTTACACGCGATTGTTCCTGTGCGAGTGGGGTACGTGTATTTCGAGGGTGGGCGGGCAGTTTTACATGCGATTGGCCCTGTGCAAGCGGGGTACGTGTATTACGGGGATGCGCGGGAAGTTTTACACGCGATTGGCCCTGTGCGAGTGGGGTACATGTATTACGGGGGTGCGCGGGAAGTTTCATACGCGATAGGCCCTGCACGAGCGGGGTACGTGTATTTCGGGGGTGCACGGGAAGTTTTACATGCGATTGGCCCTGTGCGAGCAGGGTATGTGTATTTCGGGGGTGCACAGGCAGGTTCTCACACGATTGGCTCTGTGCGAGCAGGGTACGTGTATTTCAGGTGTGCCCCAACGAATTGGCAGCGTGTGTCCTCCCAGGTGTGCCCTCTCCCCCCTCCCCAGGGCCTGCAGGCAGACCACAACACAGGGGAACACATTGCACCCCTGGTGAAGCCCCCCAGCCAGCCCACATGTCACCATGCACAAGTGAGCACTGACTCATGTCCCCCAGGACCCCCATCCACCCAGCATTGACGGGCACCTGCTAGCAGGCCCCGACTCATGTCCCCCATCCGCCCAGCATTGAGGGTCAGGCCCGAATCATGTCACCCAGCACCTTCATCCACCTAGCATTGAGGGTCTGGCCCCGACTCATGTCCCCCAGCACCCCCATCCACCCAGCATTGAGGGTCAGGCCCGACTCATGTCCCCCAGCACCCCCATCCACCCAGCATTGACGGGCACCTGCCAGCAGGCCCCGACTCATGTCCCCCAGCACCCCCATCATCCCAGCATAGAGGGTCAGGCCCCGACTCATGTCTCCTAGCACCCCCATCCACCCAGGATTGACAGACACCTGCCAGCAGGCCCCGACTCATGTGCCCCAGCACCCCCATCCACCTAGCATTGATGGGCACCTGCCAGCAGGCCCCGACTCATGTCCCCCAGCACCCCCATCCACCCAGCATTGAGGGTCAGGCCCCGACTCATGTGCCCCAGCACCCCATCCACCCAGCATTGAGGGTCAGGCCCCGACTCAGGTCCCCACCCAACATGTCATGAAGATGCACATTCATGGGCCTCATGTCCACCAAAATCCCACTGCACGCCACCCCAGCCTTTAGACACAATCAAGTTTCCCATCCACCCCACACTGAAAGGCCTATTACTTGTCACTAACCAAAAGTCAAATATGCACATCAACACATGTCCGTCACACACACACACTGGGTGCGAGTGATTGTGTAAACCCACATTGTGACATGCAGTAAACCAAAGAGCAAATACCACACATGGAAGTAAGAAATCAAAATGTATCGTGCACAATAATAATAAAAATGATTCAAAACATGTAAATAATCATAAACCAGAAAAAAAGGCATGTCCAAAACAAAAAAAATAATAATGATGCCACAATCCAAATGAATCCAAAATAAAGTTTGTCAGAAATCCTTGTCCACCAAAGTAAATCCAAAGGAAACCAAAATCCAAAAAATCCATTGATCCATGGTGAGGGTAAATGATACAATTAAAAAAATCCACTCTCCAACTATGTACAAATATTGCAACAAGGGTCCATGAGCCCAACAAATGAAATGAAACCTATACACAAAACACTACCTAATTTACAACTATATACAAAAACGTGGGGCATTGTCCAAGCGTCCCCAAATAAAAATTAAAAGAAAGGAAACCTATCTATATACAATGGCGGCGGGCAAGCCCTACGGCTCACTCTGTGATGTTGCACTGCCAGGGCATCATCGAACTCCATGTCTATCTCCTGGAGGTGGGACTCTGTCCTGGCCCCGAGGTCTCGCATGGATGTACTCATGGCCTGTTCCAGCTCCCTGCGAGTTGCCTCGAGGCACTCAGCCCACCTCAACGTCTGATGCATGGAGAACTCCACCCTGACCATGGTGAGCCGTGCCTCTTCCGCCCGCCGCCTCTCCGCCTCTATACGCTGGCCCAACCGCAGCCACACGGAAGACACTCCCATTCCAGGGTTCTGCTGCCCTCTGGCCGATGCCTGCCCCTCTGAGGTTGATGGCCCCGAGCCATCATGGCTCCCACCTAGAGCCTGCTGCTGCTGCTGTCCATGTGCCCTGTCCGATGATGCCTGCACATCCTCCATCTGCTGGTCTCCAGTTGTTGGCATGTCCACCCATGCTGGACCGCCGACTCCCGACTGTGGCAGGGATGGGATGGGATCTCCACCAAGCTGGCTGCGTTGGTCGGGCCAGGTCCACAGGGGGCCCTGGTGGAATCTGGGCCAGAAGACGGCAGGGAGAACGACTGGCGCATAGTCTCCACAGAGGAGTAGAGATCCGCCAGAGTGCGTGACATATGTAGGAACCCACCGACCAGGAAGCACGCATGTCATCACGAATGTCACGCGTGCGCAACGCCACACCAATCAGGACGGAGCCCATACGGTCATGGGACCCCTCGTCCGCAGGTAGTGGAGAGCCAGATGACGTGGGCCTCCCCCCTACCTGCGGACGGGCCTGGGACGGGGCATCCCTGCTGGTGCACGGTGGTGCAGTCACAGGGTCAGGGACACTACCCCCACCAGGCCCCATGTGCGGCTCAGTAGCGGGCTCCTTCTCTGTGGAAACCACCAACCTGGATGTCTCCCCTCCATCTTCCGCCATTGCAAGCCCCTGTGGGGGCTCACCCGGCCCTTCCGCTACAGCCATAGTGGCAGACGCGGCACCAGTCCCCTCGCTCCCGGATAATGGAAATTCCTGGGAGGGTGGCTGGGCCTTGCGTCGCCGCCCAGTGGAGGCATCCCCGCCGCTTGGCTCCACATCGCCGTCTCTGCCCCCTTCTTCACTCAACACTGCATAGAGGGAGACATAGAACACAAGCATCAGGGCACTGTACAATAGTCCCCTAGACAGGAAGCAATAACACATGAGTGGCACTGTCAAACATCACTTCCATCATGTCCCTCCAGAACACATGGGTCAAGCATGGGACACACATGCTGAAACAGGAACGGCGCATGCAATCAACATCAGCATCCATGTACAAGGCCCTCCATGGACAGAAATGTTGCCTTCAAACTCACATGCATCATGGCTCATACTGATCCCATGTACACACATCACCGGAGGGTCATGCATCATGGCTCGTACACCACAGACACAGTGGATACAACGGTGACCAGACTGCATGAGTGAATCTACACATCACCACGGACATGTGTCATTCATCCATGGCCTTTCAAAGTCACACTGCAAAGTCACACTGCACACAGACTACCAGCAGACTACCAGCACACTGCAACATGGCCTGTTTCACACAGCAATGCATGGCCACTTCCCGCCAACTCCAGACGGGCCTGCATCCTGAGGATCTGGGGGCGAAGCACTGGGCGAATGCGCTCCAGGACCCCCATCTGCTGGTTGGTAAACTGGCCATGGCGCCCCACTGCATCCTCTGCCTCTAAGAGGCACCGGACCTTAATGAGGGTCCTGGACTTGTAGTCCTCCCAGCGCTTCTGGATGTGTCTCAGGTCTCGGGGTGCCACCCCCTCCACGTTGATGGCAGCCACAATATTCGTGCAGATCCTCCTCCGTCGGCGCGCAATGGTGTGAAGAGGGCATCATAATGCCCCAGGACATGCTCCACCAGGACACCAACTTCGTTCTCACTGAAGCTGGTGGCCCTCTGCCTCTCTGGCTGGGGGTCTCCAGTGGTCTCGGATGGGGTTTGCCCCGATATGGCGACCCGCGAGGCAGGCGTGGGTGGGCAACTGGGTCCTGGGGCTGGGCTGTGGAGCGATGGTATCCCAGTCGGGAGTCTTCTGTTCCAGCAGGGGTGGACACAGCAACTGGACCCCTACAGATGGCTGACGTGCAGGCACCAAATAGCAGGGCATGTGGGCAGCAGGCAGGCAGCAGCAGATGGCAGGTGGGAGCGTGCTCGGGGCTCTTGGGGGAAGGAAAATGGCCTTTTGGGCAGGAGTGTGGTCTTCCGTGTGTTTTCGCGTGGCCAGCTTGATACGGAGTGATCTGGCACGTGAAAAAAGTGCACGTCAGCGTGTAATCTGAGGAAAGGCCCTTAGCGCGTAAGCGCGTCTGTGACGTTGCGCGCGCGGGCGTTTCCCACAACACTGGTGCATTGTGAATGAGCATGTGAGAATAATGCACGTCAGCATGCTATTGTAGGAAAGGGCCTTAGCGTGTAAGCTGTAAGTGACGTGACGCGCGCAGGCGTTTCCCTCAGCACGGGTTAAAGGTGAGCGGGTCCCGGCAGTTCGCAGTACGTGCCTTTCGTGGAGACCGACATGTGTGTTGCTACTTCTTGTTGTTTTGTGCACCATCACTACTTCACAGCTATCAAGGACGTATCTCTTCTTTTGGCGGGGGTATTGGCTACACCTATTTTTCATTATCAAGCTAGTCTGACGGTGAGTCGCGCACGCTATTTTTCCCACTGCGGGTGCCCCTGTGTATCGTGTACCTGTTTTCGTGGTCATAGTAGCCTGCGTGTCCCACGCGTATGTGTTTTTCGTGTCCCTGGGTGCCTTGCGTACTGCAGGAGCTTAATTCCACACATATGAGCTACCGGGGTGCGTGCACGTTTTTACTGCAGTTTTGGGGTGCCTGAGCATTGCGTGACCCGTCACTTCATCACCGGGGTCACATACAGCCTTGCAGGTGCAGGGGTGTTAATAAAATCTTGTATCCCACCCCCTTCACCCCAATTTCCCAGGACAATTGTGGTGTACACCTCCCATTGACACTTCTCCATCTGTGCCGGCACTACTCCATCTGTGCCATGGTTGGGAGGCCACCAAAGGTGAGGGGCGCCTCAGCTGGGCGTACTCCTCATGGCGGGCATGGTCAGGGACGTGGTTGGGGTGACCAGGGAGTAAGGGGACTCCAGGGTCTCCAGGGTGGCTGCTTAGGGGGAAGAGGCAGGGGTGCGCCAGCTCGGGGTGATGTTGAGCCCCGTGTTGGTGCAGTCATGCCACCACCCCCTGCGGCTCCGGTAGATGCAGTTCTTGCATCTGGCACTGGCACCCGTGTGACCCGGCAGTCCGTTTCATTGACTGCCACGGGCCCAAGGGTAGTGGTAGCTGCAGGTGCAGCCGTGGACACCACCACCCAGGCTCACGGTCTTCCAGCACAGTCTGCATTGGCATTTGAAGAGTCAATGGAAGATTTCCAGCAGGTCAGGAGGAACACCGTAGGTGCACGCAGGGATGCCCTGACCGAGACACGTGTCCCTGGGGCAGCAATGTCATCTGCTGCCCTGACCAGCCGGGTGTTGGCAAGTGCAGGGGCAGATGCAGCCAACAACACCCCGGTTGTGAGTCTACCAACCAGGACAGTCGCTGTCAATGACCCTGGCACAGCGGATGTTGCTGCACATGGTCCATTCCAGGGCACCCACAGCCACTGACACAAGTCAGGCCTTCGGTTGTCCTTCAACCTGCCACTCCCATGGTTCAATCCACCGGTTCCACTGGCCATACTGATCAGAGGGGCATTCGCCAACCAGGGTCCACGCCACCATCCAAGAGGAGGAAGGTTGCATCTGCAGCACAGGCTGGGACCCCAGTCACACCCACGGCCTCCTGCACATCAAGGAAGAAGCCTTTCTGCAACCAGGAACTGGACTTCCTTGTAGACTAAGTGCAGGCCCACAGACGTGACATGCTAGTGGGGCTGAATTGTACAAACTACGGCTGCCCATCGGAATACCCACTGGAAGCATGTCGCGGATAATGTGAGTGCATTCGGCCATGAGGTGCACACAGCTGCCGAGTGCAAGAAGCGTTGGAATGACCTCAAACGCAGTGCTAAGGCCAAGCGTGCCTCTAATTACAGCATGACTCTGGTGACTGGCGGTGGGCCACCACCTGAGGAGTATCACCTCAATCCACACGAGGCACTCGTTGCGGGGTTCATACCACAAGACTCGTCGAAGGAGTGGAGAGATGCAGGACTTTGATGCCCAGTCCAGTGAGTGTTGTTGCCCTTCTGGCCCCCCTTCCACTCCTCTAAGGTCATCATTAAGTTTACTTGAATGTGACCGTCTTGGTCCAAGGCCCTCAGGCCAACCTTCACCTCTTTGATCGAAGCTTTCCACGCCTCATCAATTTCCTTTCTTCTCCTGCTGTCCCCTCCTCCCTTTCTGTGGCTACCTCGCCTCCCTCTTCTGCCTCCAGCTTGGCTACCTTGCCTTCACCTTCTCTCTCTGCACCCTCTCGGGCCCCTTCTACACCTCTGAAGGACGTACCTCTGAGCTGTACCCCTCCTCGGAAGTCCCTCAATGATGGCATCCCTCTCCATATTGCCATTCTAAACTCTCGCTCTGCTGTCAAGATGTCCTCTGATATCTGCCGCCTCCTGGAAGAACTTGACCTCGATGTCCTCGGTCTCACCGAGACATGGTTTACGACCTGTTCTGTCACTAGCTTTGACACGCTCCTACCCCTTGGCTACAAGATCCTCTCTGCGCCTAGGCCAAACTGCCCTGGAGGGGGTGTAGCCCTGATCTTCCCCGAGTGGATTCCTGCCTCTGTCACTCCTACGCAGGTCTATTCCTCCTTTGAATGCCTCGTCTGCAGGCTCTCTCTCTCCCTTAGCCATTCCCTTACTGTGGCTACTATCTATCGGCCACTGGTCAGATCTCCTCCTTCCTCTCTGAGTGGGTGGACCTCTCCTCCTCACTCCTGCCCTCAACCACTCAACTCCTCCTTCTTGGAGACTTCAACATCCACCTGGATGCCCCCTGTCCTTCCTCTGGACTCTTTTGCGACTCTCTCTCACTCACTATTCTCCCCTCTGACCCAACTCATTCTGCAGGACACACTCTGGATGTCCTGATCTCCTCAGACCTTCCCCTCTCTGTCCCTCTCTCCACCCCTCTCCTTGAGTGATCACTTTCTCCTCTCCTCCTACCTCACCCTCCCTACCCTCCAGGCCATTGTTGAAGCTGAGTTTCCAGTAGTGCCCAATCCAGAAACAATATTATGTAATATACCATTACAGCCTAATATTTTACAGTGATCGATTTGAAAAATGCATTCTTTTCCATCCACCTTCATGAAGAGTCACAATATTTGACTGTGTTCACCTATCACAGAATCAGATTACAGCACAGCCACCTCCCACAGGGGTACTGAGAGTCACTCAGTGTCTTTAATAGAGTTCTGCAAATGGACTTGGAAAAAGTCCAAACTGACAGCACAGTCATACAATATGTGGATGACTTATTACTTTGCAGTACAACACATGAAGAGTGCTGTAATTACTCAGGGAAATTATCGACAGTTTTGGCTGAAAAGGGATACAAGGTGGACAATGAGAAAGTGCAATATTGTCAGGAAGAGGTATCGTACAAAGGCCAGATAATATCAAAAGAGGGGAGGAAAGTAACACCTGAAAGAGCAGAAGTGATTATCAACACAGCCTGGCCTAATATTGTAAAGGAGATGCAACAGTTTTTGAGACTATGCAATTATTGAAGGGCATGTGTTTTTTTAAAATCTGCAACATGTTTGTTAGGCTTCTTTAAGAAGTACTAAAAGAAGCACAAAAGACAGGAGAGATATGGCATGAACAGGCAAGAAGATAGATGCTTTTGTTTCATTGAAAAAAGCAATTAGCACAATTTCCATGTTAGGGATCCCAGATTACACTGAATACGTTTTCTTGTTCTCTCATTCAAATGGAGTTGTGATGATGGCTGTCCTTACACAGAGAACTTTGCTGGTACATAGACCACTGGCAAACTACAGCAGGCTATTAGATCCAGTAATGAGAGGCCATTACCCATGTCAGCAAGCATTGGCTGCAGCATAGTTTGCAATTGAGAAGTGCAATGGGCTGTTCAGTTACACTATTTGTGGAACTTGCTCTTTTTGCCATTCTTGAGAAACCCCAAAAAACATAGGGCCTCATTACGGGTCTGGCGGTAACCCTGCCGGTGATACTGGCGGGTTGCCACCGACCCCGTAAAAATGACTGGCATCTGGCTTGCCGGTAACACCGAGGCATTACGACCTTGCCAGCCACGAAGGAAGGCACCAGTAATTTTGTAAGTCCCCATTCCCATGGAGTCCTATTGGACTCCATGGGAATGGAGATCACGGAAGCACCAGCACCCTTAACAACTGTGTCAGTTCTTCTGTGAAACTCTGCGGGCGGGTGCCGTTCTGGCCACCAGGTCTAACCCTGGCGGGCGGGACGGCACCTGTCTGCAGAGTCGTACTGTGCCAGTCCGGTAACAATGGTGCCAGTAGACTTACCGGAACCGTTGTCAATGGACCGGCATAGTTATAATGAAGTCCATAGAGTATCAGCATATACAGAGAGTATCAGGATACAATGTCATAGTGCCTCATTACGTATCTGGCGGTAACCTTGCCGGTGATACTGGCAGGTTGCCACTGGACCCATAAAGAATTACCAGTGCCTGGCTTGCCGGTAACACCAGGGTATTACGATCGTGGCGGCCGGGAAGTCAGGTGCTGGTAATTGTGCAAGTTAACAATGGCGCCTGTGCTTCTGTGAAACTATTCGGGTGGGTGCTGTTCCGCCTGCCAGGTTTGACCCAGGGGGGCAGGCGGCACTTGCCCGCAGAGCCATACTGTGCCGGTACAGTAACAACAGTGCCGGTGTAGTAACAACGGTGTCAGTAGGCTTACCAGCACCGTCATTACCAGACCAGCATAGTTATAATGAGGCCCATATTCTCAAATCCATCTATCAGAATTGTTAGGTGTCACACAATGAACCCGGCAAAGTTCATAGCAGAACCAGTGGAAGAAGGTGATTATGTACATTACTGCATTACCTACAAAGATTTCTATGATAATGTGTCTCCGGTGAAGGAAAACACCCTAGGAGGGGGTGTTATTCTCTACATTGATGGGTCATCAACGATAGATCAAAGCAGTGGATTACTACATAATGGCACAGCAGTAGTAAAGGAAATAGACAATGGAAAGTCGACGTTTGAAAAGCGCGAGATTGCCAGCACATATTTCACCACAAGCAGAAGAGTCGGGACCCATGAATTTAGCAATTGAGGAGCAAGAGAAAGAGGTGGTAACAGTGTACTCTGACTCTGCCTATGTGATGTGTGACGACAACAGTAAATTCTGGGTTGTCACATTGGAAAAGGAGGGGCTTCCAGCAGAGACATGACTTCTCGCGGCAATAAAGCTGCGAACGCAGAAGCCAAAAGGGCAGTATATTTCCCTGAGATATTAGACATTACAACTGCCCCAAACAAATACACATGTACACGTAACATGGTGATGACAGAGGTCTCAACACCCTACCAATAATGCAGATTGTGGAGTTACAGGCACGCTCCCCACGAGAAGAGCAGGATTTGTGGAGAAAGAAGGGGTGCTCATTATCCTCCTCTGACTTCGTGTGGCACCAGTATAGCACAGGGAACCCTATTATGCCTGTTGAGTTACTCACGGTAGTGCTGGGGCAACTTCATAGGTGAGCCCTGGTATCCACTGGGACGTCACTCAGCCTGTTCTGACCTCTTACGACCTCGAACCCTTCCCTGGAGGCTATTCTACTGGAGACTGGGCCTGAAACACAGGATTGGTAGAGTTTAACTCCCTATTGCCTCTGTGTGCTTGAACCCCTTCTTCCCCGGGGTCCAACCCTTCCCTTTGATCCACAGCTCATCTTGTTTTCTTGTATAGTGTGCTCTCCATCCTGCTTTCAGCGCAGGGGCGCGTTGATTGATGCGAGCTCGTTGCTGCCTAGTTACTTCACTGGCAAGATTCTGACACGTAAGTATAATGAGTCTTTTAAACAGTTCTCTAACTTCGTTCCTTTCCTTCCTTAGATGATGGCCGGCGTCCGGGGATGGCAGCGTGCTGCCGAGATGAGTAGCGCTGAAGGTGAGTGAGCGTGCGATGCGCGATGCACCCCTTTCGTATTTGTATTGAACTGAGTTCTTTTTCTGTGTCTTTTAGGTGCTGCAACGTTTTCAGCGTGGATGCCCGTTATGAAGAACAAATGCGGTGGGTAAGCGCGGTATGCGGCGCCTCTGGATGTTTCCACGCTAACCTGGAGTGCCTTTTCCCTCTTGCAGATGGATGAGAAGTTCCGGAGACAGAGATCCCCCAGAGAGGCTGGGATTCAGGTAAGCGTTTGAAGCTCATACAGTATTTAAAATAAGCGAAGATTTGCAGAATGCTTACTAATGCCTTTTTTCTGTTCTTTTCATTTTCCTTAGGAAGCGGCGTGCCGGGATGGGAATGACACCCCCGAAGATGCCCGCAGACCTGAAGGAGTGATGAATGATGGGCAGAAGCGCCGCAAGGTAAGGCTGTTCCTAACAGTGTTCTTGCTCTTGCAGGAGCTGAGCACAGAAGAAAGATGCAGGCCTACTGGAGACCGATCCGAACACGGTGAGTGTCACGCTGCAGGTGCAGAAAACGCAAAGCATGCTTCTCAGCCTGGGTGTGGCTTAAATAGTCTCTGGGTATCCCAGGTGTCTCTGGGCTGAACCACACCCAAAAGACTAGACCGCACATGCAGTTCTGGGAACCGAAATATGTGGGGGCATCCATCTTGTCCCCATTAATGCACTACAAGTCCAATCCCCAATTTTATCCTATGGGAGTGAGTGAGTCTGGTGCCACAAGAACCGAGTCTGACTCCAAGTGGGTCTTTGGAGGGATGGGGAGGCTCTTCAGGGCCATGTAGGTGATCGTGGCCTGGCTCCAGCCTGACATCTTGGAGGGCTCGGGACATGAGGGGCAGGAATCATGACGGCACTCCCCCCCAAGGCCCCTCTCAAGGTGGCTCTTCTGTCTGATCCTGGTTTGGTTGGATGGTTTTGATGAAATCGTCTAAGCAAGCGAGGTGCATGGATGTACTCACAAGGCTCCCATGTCCTGTCTTGTGGACCATACCCCTTCCAGTCTACTAAGTAGTATAATTTGGATCTGACGTACTTTGAATCTAGGATGTCCTTGACTTCGAATTTTGGCTACCCGGCGACTACTACTGGCTGCGGTGGCGTTGCTACCCGGGTCCCAGGTTGAACAGGTTTAAGGAGAGACACGTGGAACACAGGATGAATCTGCATGTTTGACGGCAAAGCTAGACTGACCGCCACAGGATTTATCATGGAGGTGATGGTGAATGGAGCCAGGTATCTTGGACGGAAAGTTTGGGTTCCTTTAATGGACAAGTGTTTAGACGCCAGCCAGACTTTGTCTCCCACTTGGTAGTTGGGGCCTTTGCTTGGTGTTGATCAGCAAACTTCCTTTGGCGATTCTAAGCTTGAAGTAGGTGTTCAGCTGCCCTTTTAAAGGTTTGAGAAATGGTTGTGTGCAAGGTTTTGACTGCTGGCATTTCCAGGGTTGTAGGAACGTCCAACTCAGAAGTACGTGGGCGCCTGCCAAACATGGTATAAAAGGGTGTTTGCCCAGTGCTGGTGTGTAGGGAATTATTATAAGCATATTCAGCTATCCATAATAGGTCGAACCAGCTTCCTTCAGCTTGGTGTAACATGCAACGCAGATACTGCTCGAGCGTCTGATTTGTCCTCTCAGTTTGACCATCCGTTTGGGGATGGTGACTGGTGGATAGCCGGATGTCTATCTGGGCCATAGAGCAGCATTTTCTCCAGAAGTTAGATACGAATTGAGTATCTCGGTTCTGAGACCGAAACTGAAGGAAACCCATGGAGACGTACAATGCCTTCAAGAAATACCTTTGCCAGAGTGGAAGCATTTGGGAGCCCCTTAAAAGGAATGAATTGTGCCATTTTTGAAAATAGGTCCACGACCACAAGAATAGTGTTAAACCCTTGACTGGGTGGTAATCAGTAATAAAATCGAGGGACAACGTGTGCCAGGGTACTGGTGGGATTTCCAATGGTTGTAAACACAGGATTGGTAGAGCCCAGCCGTTTTCTGCTTGGATGACTTGTTTTGAGCACACACTCCACAAGATAGGATGAATTGGATAATGTCTTTACACCACGTGGGCCACCAATAATTTTGTTTTACCATGGCTAGGGTTTTAGCGATTCCGGGGTGGTCCTCGATCAAGGAATCATGATAACCGGACATGACTTGTTCTCGTAGTTCTTGGTTTGGTAAGAATAAACGATTCCTGAAGTAGGGCAACTGATCTTTTATCATGTAATGTTCTCCTCGTGCACTGCACGCTTGTAATTGCTCCGGACTCATCAGGTTTTGGATTTCTTCATGTAATTCTTTCTGAGTTATGGTTGCTGTGATTCCTAGGAGCTTGTCACTCGGGATGATTACAATTGTGTCAGGGATCTGATACCCTTGCTCTTCCACCCCATACGGGAAAGGGCATCGGCCTTCCCGTTTTTCACCCCTGGTCGAAATGTAATCACGTAGTCATATTCAGCAAAAAAAAAGGAGCCCAACGTAGTTGTCGTGAGGATTGGGCCTTTGCCGTTTTTAGGTACTGGAGGTTCCGGTGGTCAGTTATTATGGTGATTGTGTGTCTGGCGCCCAAGAGTTAGTGCCGATATGCTTTAAAGGCTGACTAAATGGCCAGGAGTTCTTTGTCTGTGATAGCGTAATTGAGTTCAGGGGGTGTGAATATATGCGACCAGAAGGCAACAGGGTGTAACTGGCCCGTTTCGGGGTCCTTTTGTGAGAGGACGGCTCCCATAGGCATGCTTGAGGTGTCCGTTTCCACCAGGTATGGGAGATCAGGGCAAGGGTGGCGTAAGATTGGGGCAGATGTGAATCTTGCTTTGAGTTCCCGGAAAGCCTCCTCGGCTTCTGTTGGACACTGGAACTTTTTGTTGCTTTTCCTTAGTAATGACGTGATGGGATGCACGATTTGCGAAAATCCTGGGATGAACCGGCGGTAGAACTTTGCAAAACCCAGCATACTTTGAACCCCCTTGAATTAATTTGGGGATGGCCAGTTCAGGATAGCATCTACCTTGTGTACATCCATTTGGATTCCATTCGGGCTGAGAATAAAGCCCAGGAATTCCACCTCAGAGACGTGGAGTGAGCACTTTTCGAGCTTGGCGTAGAGCTGGTGTTGACGAAGTTTCTCCAATACGGATCAGACGTGTTTAACGTGGTCCTGCTTGGATGCGGAATATACTAGGATATCGACGATGTACACTAGAGCACAGACATCAATCAATTCCCGTAGGACATCGTTCATGAAGTATTGGAATGAAGCAGGCGCATTGCAAAGGCCAAAGGGTATTATTTGTTATTCGTACAAGCCGTATTTGGTGCGAAAAGCGGTTTTCCATTCGTCCCCCTGTTTTACGCAAACAAGGTGACATGCCCCCCTCAGGTCTAGTTTTGTGTAGATGTGGCCATCTTTGACTTGATCAAGCAATTCAGGGATCAGTGGCACGGGGTAACGATTTTTTATGGTAATCTGGTTCAGTGCACGATAGTCGATGCATGTTCTCAAGTCCCCCTCCTTTTTCGGTACAAAGAATAGAGGACTGGCTGCTGGAGACTTCGAGAGACGGATGACCCCGTTGGCCAGGTATTGGTCAAGATAGGCCTTCAGGTGCACGTTTTCTGGTTCCGCGAGTGCGTAAATTCGCCCACAAGGGATTTGTGCGCCGGGTATCAGGTCGTTGTCTATGCGGTGGCAGGGTATTAGCCTGTTCTTTCTGAAAGACATCTTGAAAGTCCTGGTATTCACTTGGTAGGGTGCCAATTGCCACAGTCGCAAGCGTGGAGGTTCTGGTGTCTATTGGTTGTTTCTCTTGGCGATAACATGTGTGAGCGCAAGTCTCGGGAAAGGCCACTTCTTTTGCTCACCAATCGATTTGAGGATTGTGAGCTACCAACCATGGCATTTCCAAAATCAACTGGAACTGTGGTGCCTTAATGAGGTCGACAATGATAGATTCTTGGTGTCCATCCTGGCACAGAAGGGTTAAAGCTGCAGTGCATTGGGATACTGGACCAGAAGCTATTTCTGTGCCATCGACAGTATTAAGAGTGTCGGTGGTTGATTTAGGGCGTAACGGAAGCCCCATCTTTGCCTCAAGATCCTGGTTGATGTAATTCCCAACGGCTCCACTGTCTATATATGCTCTTACTGAGTGCATCTGAGATGGTTGTTGGTGATTGATCAAGACCATAGATAGTGCAAAATGGGAGGTCTGTAGTTCACTTTCTTTGCTCGACAAGTGGACCCCTACACTTACCGGGCTGGGGAGTTTTCTGATTCATGGCACTCTTTAAGGAAATTTCCTGACCTTCCACAGAACAGACATAACTGCTGATGTCTCCTTTTATCCCTTTCCGCTTTAGTCAAGGGGGATCTGACCCCCCCGATTTGCATTGGTTCTCCTGAACCTTCCGTTGTTCGGGCAGTATTGTCCTTTGAACGCACATGCATAGGTCGAGGGTCCGGTCTGGTTCGATCTGCTCTTCGGTCCTGCAACCTATGATCCAGTTGAACAACAAGGTCAATGAAGTCTGAGCAGTCTTTCGGGGGGTTCACTACTTGTGCGAGAACATCCTCGAGCTCCCCCCGCAACCCCTGATGAAATAACGTGGTTCTCTTCTCCACTGGCCATTCTGCTTCAACTACGAGTCTATTGAATGTGGCTATGTATGTTAATATGTCTTGATTCCCTTGATGTAGGGACAGAAATTTGTTGTCTAATGCCTGCCCATGAGTACGTCGGGCGAACAGCTTTTCCATCTCCTGCTGAAAGCCCCTGAAGTCATGCAGCAAAGGATCGTCTTGGGCCACAAAGGGTACAGACCAGTCCGTGGCGCTACCACTCAGGTAGGATAGCACAAAAGCGACCCGTGATTGGTCATTCAGTAAGGCCCCTGGCCTACAAAGGAAGTGCAGGCGGCACTGGTTCATGGACGTTGCAAACCTCTTGGGATCCCCCGTAAATCGTTCGGGCAGGGCCAACGGAACTGCCCTAGGAAGGGTTATCTGAACGGGATTGGCTGATGGTGCTGGCATCGAAGGCACGCTTCCTGGCAATGGTGCATGCCCTGCTTGTGACTGGAGAAGTTGCCGGCTTAAATCATCAGTGCCTTCTTTGGCTACTATCAGCTCTCTCCTCAGGTTGTTGGTCTCCTGCCTGGTTGCATGTACTTTGGAACGTAGCTGCCCCAACATGTGGGCTAACTGGTCGGTTTCTGACGTTTTCATGATGCACAGGTGGATTTTGATGTGAGGCTTTGCATTCTGTAACACTCACTTGGTATCCATGGGGACATCACTCAGCCTGTTCTGACCTCTTACGACCTCGAACCCTTCCCTGGAGGCTATTCGACTGGAGACTGGGCCTGAAACACAGGATTGGTAGAGTTTAACTCCCTATTGTCTCTGTGTGCTTGAACCCCTTCTTCCCCGGGGTTCAACCATTCCCTTTGATCCACAGCTCACTTTGTTTTCTAGGATAGTGTGCTCTCCCTCGCTTTCAGCGCAGGGGCGCGTTGATTGATGCGGGCTTGTTGCTGCCTAGTTACTTCACTGGAAAGATTCCGACAGGTAAGTATAATGAGTCTTTCCGACAGTTCTCTAACTTCGTTCCTTTCCTTCCTTAGATGATGGCCGGCGTCTGGGGATGGCGGCGTGCTGCTGAGATGGGTAGCGCTGAAGGTGAGTGAGCGCGCGATGCGCTATACACCCCTTTCGTATTTATATTGAACTGAGTTCTTTTTCTGTGTCTTTTAGGTGCCACAACGTTTTCAGCGTGGATGCCTGTTATGAAGAACAAATGCAGTGGGTAAGCGCGGTATGCAGCGCCTCTAGATGTTTCCACACTAACCTGGGGTGTCTTTTCCCTCTTGCAGATGGATGAGAAGTTCCGGAGACAGAGTTCCCCCAGAGCGTCTGGGATTCAGGTAAGCGTTTGAAGCTCGTACAGTATTTAAAAATAGCGAAGATTTGCAAAATGCTTACTAATGCCTTTTTTCTGTTCATTTCCCTTTTCCTTAGGAAGAGGCGTGCCGGGATCGGAATAACAGCCCCGAAGATGCCCACAGAACAGAAGGAGCGATGAATGATGGGCAGAAGCGCCGCAAAGTAAGGCTGTTCCTAACGGTAATGAACACAGACAGTTCTCAGTCTCACTGCCCCGAACAGTGCAATAGTGACAGGGGTTCCAAGTAATTCAAAGAAGGAGGGATTTCTCATGAGTCCAATGAGTTTAAAACGAAGTAGCCCGACACGTGTTTCGAGTCATCACCGACTCTTCATCTGAGGCTAAACATAATGCACAACATAATGATGAACAAAAATAGTACAGCACAACATAAACAGTGTGAATGAAAGTCGTCCATTGTGAAAAAAATCAATAAACAATTGATAAGGACATTAGTAAGGACATTCAACCAAAAGGGTAAACACAAGTGCAGGTAGGCCAAAAAAGAACAGCAGTTACAACATATATATTAAGATAAAATCAAATAGCAACAAAAGAAAATAATAAAAAATAATAGATAAATAAGATTGACACAGTACCATATTAGGAGGGGATTTAATTGAATGGAGAATCCATAGGTTACGGGATGCATGTAAAAACACGGGTAAAGAAACAAACAAGTTGCAAGGAGTTAGTTATAATGCATCCACGGAACAGCTATAGCAGCGCAGTCAAAGAGGCAAAAGCCGCCAAAAAACAAACAAAATTGGAATCATAAATAAAAGGTACCTGAAAGTTTCAAGAGCTAGCCTAACCAATTAAGTATATCGTGGCCAGTGTCAGATACACTCTCTAAAAAGGAAGAGAGAAGAAAGGATTTTTATTTTATATGAAGTGTTTAAATAGGCTGTTCAAGCACAAATGTGAAATTAAGGAAGAACAAGAGAGTGTGAGATTAAATGACAAATCATACATCACTGCTTCGCAATTGCGGATCTCTGTAAGGGAAAAGAAATTCCCTCAGCATCACTTAAACATGGACAAATTAACGTAACAACTGTGATTGCTAAAATGCAGCTACCCGGAGTACCAGAGGAAACCGAAAACGCAAAAGCATGGCGTGCGTGCGCAAATAAGAATGGGCAAAAGCTAAAAATGTACTTTCTCTAAACTTGATTGAGACGTGATGATGCACTAATTAGAAGTATCATAGCGGCCCGGGGGCCGTGAAAAACTGTCTTACCTGTGCAATGCTGCTGAACTGAATGAAATGAAAGTAAGCCCAGACCATAGAGATAGAAACAGGACTATTTAAATACACAAAGTATTTTAGAACATGGCCGATTAGGTCATGAAAGAAAACCGCCATATTGGAATGATGGAAATGAAATGGATACCTCAGGAGTGAATTTGCCCCAAAAAGTAAGGAGCTTACCAAACGCCGCAAAAAGGCAGAGATTATTCTCTTCTTTATTTTACACAGGTATCATGTTTTCCCTCCCCTTTTTTGTGTACATGAGTACTTTACTTTATTACTACATCTCTGAAATGTATCTCCAAACAGTTGCAGGCAATACAGCTGGGCTCAAGAGTCACAAAAGAGATAAACTGACATATATATATATATATGTTATTACAGCCTCTCCAGCTTTATCCACGGGATGAAGTTCATTGCAGAAATGCTATGAGTCGTTGGCACAAGCCTAGGTACATTGTAGAAGCAGCAACTTCTTCTACAGTTAAAGTAGAGGGAAGGAGAGCCTGGCTTCATTTGCGTGATGCCAAGATGTACTTTCCTGACGCTCCCCTGTCCAACTACACGAAGGGCGATGGTGAAGCGAAGATATGAAGACCCCAGACAAAGTAATGACCCGAGCCAATCAGCAGCAGGAGCACCCAGAAGCATAGAGACTGAGTGATCATTTTTGTGTCCTAAGAAGATGTTGAGCATTCTCCAACGACTTTTTAGAAATACCCCCTTTTCGATCCTTGAAGAAAAACATTTTTTTGGACAGTTTTATTTTGGGCAATATATACATGGATTTAGAGAAAAGAACGTTATTTTATTTTTGAAATAAGTTTTATTGTGTACACTTTTTTTATGCAGCAAAGATACAGTTGCCATGAAGCAAAAATGCAGTTCGTAAAAAGTACCAAATATTCCCTTTCATTGCCTAGATGAGCTCATGAATAAAGGTATCTACAAAAAGCAGATATGTTGGCTATCATGATCATAGCAACAATTTTCTCATTTGGTTGTTGTTATTAACACAAACCAATTGATTCTCTTTAGTTGCTTGGTCACGCTGGTGCTCATGAGATTGGAGAACATTGGGAAACCGTCACATTGCCTTTAAAATAAGTGATCTCCCACCACCTCTTTGAACCATCTCTGGACTTCAAAAGATTTCATTGGACCCTTTTGCGAGAGAATTCCTTTCCAAAGTCCTCCATTTGTGAGATGAAAACAGATGTTCCAAGGTAGCGGCAAGTTCTGTCCCCTAACCATCTCAAGGGACCATTGGGGGTGAACCTGATGCTAGAACAAGTCCTTCAACCCTGTCAGCTGCATTCTGACCAGCATCTCACCATGCTGCAGGATTCATTAAGGTATGTGCTTGCGTCCCCAAGGTTTTGGAGCCCACCAAAATGACTCATCTTGTCCCTAACACCCTTTAGTGGGGCTCACAGCTCCTGAGAACCAGAATAGTCAGGCCTTCTGCAACTTCGTGTTTGACCCAGTTTTACCCCCAGAACCCTCCAGAGCTAACTTTGGACCTCATTGCATTTTAAACCACAGTCCACCCGCTCCAACAAGTTTGCTGCTGCCACAGGCCAAATGAAGGGTGTCATTGCCTCCCACTGAGTGGAGAAGTGCTGCTGCATCTTCATTGCTTGAACCGCCTCCACCCCACCAGCCTCCTCATTGCTGATCGAGCTGTTGCGCATCCATTCATCAGCCTATCTGTCGCTGAACCTCGACCGCTGGACCTGGTGACCTACATGATCTGCACTGCTCAAGCTGCTTTAAACTGCAGCCTTTTCCAGTTGGACTCTGCTTTGACACTTGCTTGCCCCTGGACAACCGCTACTGCAACATCTCGAACTGATGCAAACTACCAAACATCCTGGTTCGCCATTTTGGAACCGCCAAGACATTTCAAAAATGTACCCCTGGCTGATAACTGCCCCCCAGTCCATTTTTGTACCTAGACACTGGCTCGGTCACATTAATACCTTTTGGCATCTCCAAGAACATATCATATTGAATATTGGTGTTTTTCTATTCCCTTTTCTCCCCCCTGTACTTTTAAATGCGGGGAAATGCCAGATGCACACCACAGATTTGCGCATTTGGGCACAGAAGGTGCGGAAAGGCATATGCGGCCAAGCTCCTCACCTATTGGTCAAATCCTTTTACTTACGAAAAAATATTGTATCCTCTATGTGCTTCTTTTCTCTTTCTGCAGCTTTCTGTCTGTGTGCTGTTACAGTAAGTGGTCTTTGAGTTCCCTCTGGCCTTTTTCAAAGATTCACCACTCGCCTGAACATGAGTCAATAAAAAATGCAGAGGCTTGCTCAGAGCACGTCTAATTATCCATCAGCCGCTCACTTTCTACGGATGTAATTTTCTGTTCTTTAGGAAACAGGGAACAGATTTAAAAGCCTGTGCAAACGATACAAACAATACGCCTGGAAGCGCTGCGGGGAAAACATGAATCCGGCGCTGAAATGGAACACCAGTTGAAAGTGGGCGCCGAGCCTGCCATCACAAGCGGCTTCCTTTTTCCCCTTTGAATCGCTGTACATCTGAAGCGGTCCAACATGAATGAAAAAGCCCGTGTCATGTTTGGAAGGCTGCTATGCCTCACTCGTTCATTAGACGCTTGCCAGTCCCACGCTCGCCTTCTGAGCTGTGCACGGGGAGAATAATGCATTGGTCCTCAAGCCTTCGGATGCTCCGCAGTGCTCCATTGTGGAGCCTCCTTGTTGCGTCAGATGAAAGCCATTTATTATCTCGGTGAATGAACCATGTTTCAAATCCTGCCAGACTTTGGCAAGGCTATTGCCGACACGGTCTGTTCATGATGATGCTCGCATTTGTTTGGAAATATTGTGTAAAACATCTTGTTGTTGGCGTCTATCTCAAAATGGACTATTTGTGTTGCATGCATAGGTGTTGTGTGTTTGATGATGAGCTAACATGCTGAACGTATGTGTCTGAAAAGCTTTTGATCTGACAGGTCACATTGCTCTCGCCTTTCAAGTTTAACGACTCTATATTTCAGCCATTACTAGTATCTGTACCCATACAGCCCCCTCCCCCTTTTCTTCCTGCACTTATCAGACCTACCCTGTCTGCTGCCTTAAACCCAGCACTTGCTACATGCTGGCTGCACTACCATTGTTTATTGCCTTTATTATTTATGAATGCATTATTATTTATCTGTTTCTCCTCTGCTTCACACTTTCCACTTCTCCCCCCTTCCATGCACTGCTCCCCTTCCCCCTCTCCCATGCACTGCACGTTCTCAATGTCACTGGGCCTAGTAAGATCGCTGTTTTGTTCTCCCCTGTTCCCTCGCTTGCCTTATCCCGCTCTGAAACACTTGTGAACGAGCTCATTAGAAATAAAATATCAATATCAACAGGGGAGTTGCTAGATCTGGAAAAGACCCAGGGCTAAGCTGATGTCGGAACTGTTGGGACTGGGGGCTAGCTAGACTTTTGGCTGTAGCTCCTGAGATTCTATCCGGGGCTACAACCAAAAGATCAGGGGCTATAGCCCCCTTAGCCCCCCCCTAGCAACGCCCCTGAATATCAATATCAATATCAATATATCTGAAGGGTGAAATCATAACGGTTATTGCTCCTGCTAAAAGACATGTGAAATAATTGGTGGAATGTTATAGAATGCCTTGCTTTTCCTGCCATGAATGTCTAAGCAGCATGTCATCATCTCATAGAATTCGCCAAAGGTTTTGCGACATATGTGTTGCCATCCAACAATACAGCTCAACAACTGGGACTCTGGAACAATCATTACTAGTCAAAAAAGCCAACGGTGACAGGAGAAACTCTGCTGAAAAACTCAACCCAGCTCAAATCTCGCTCACCTTGTAAGATATCTATTGCGATTAATATGTTAATGTTTGGGTTGCTCATGAAGTTCCTCAACTAGGTACCCCCATATAATGCCCCCATAATACACAGTCCCAAACAAAACATCTGTGCAAAGAAACAGGCAGTTTGCTCAAAACGTCACTTTTCAAGATGGTCCCCAGACTTCATGCAGGGGGAGTTACCTCAATGTTACACAATAACATGCAGCTTGTCTAAAGAAAATACAATTAACCTTCCTGCTTGAATCTCTCTATCTCTAACACACATACATTCGTTTTCTTGACCAAGTTTGCATATATCTTACATTCTGAATAACACTAAACATTCTAGTTATATTTCTATCCCTTGTCGGTCAGCATATCAGAATCCTTAATTTCTCAAAAAAAGTTCCCAAATCACACATAAAGTTACATTTACAAATGCATCAAATAATGTTCCCTTACCCTATAACTCCAACACTGTATAGATTCAGAGAAATGTGTCATGTCTCACATATCCCATGCAGATTGGTACTATAGCTTATTAACATGTATGCAGTTTAAAATAAGCGTACACTATCTTAATTTAGGGTTCAACAGGCTTAGGGTTAGCATCATATTTTAAATTTAGAATGCACAGAGCATTTTGACTCACCAAACCAACCTGAGAAAATGGTTTTGAGATTTCATACAAAAAATAAGCTGCCCCTTTTAAATCACATATGAATTTCACTGTGCAATTTCATGATAAGGGCTATATGGGATTTACATTAACACTGTGTTTAGGGAAATAGAAATGGCTTCTTTTAACTTGCTCTTATTTGTGAATTTTAAGTAACTACAACCTTCACATATATTATCAAGCTGTTCCTTATAAGGCAATGGTATGACACACTTTTGAACCATGGGGCCTCATTACAACCCTGGCGGCCGCGGTATGAACGGGGCCGGTAAGGTACCGGCACCGTTCATACCGGGCCACCACATTACATGTTTGCCTGCGGGTGGCGGTAAGCATGTCTGTCTGGCCAGACGTGCATACCGCCACCCGCGAGCAGACCAGGATGGGGGCTCAAATGCAAATGGGAGTGTACCTGTAAGAAAATGGGTATTACCGGGCCCGCAAAAGTCAAAATGGTCCGGTAATTCCCTTTTTTCTGGACCCAGAAACGAGTTTGGAGGTAGCCATGCCGGTAATAACGGCATGGCTACCTCCAAACTCGTAATGAGGCCCATGGTCTCATGTCGACTACATCTGTGAAAACACATTGGACATCATTACGAGTATGCCGGTCCAGTAACAACGGTGCCGGTAAGTGTTACCGGACCGGCATACTCTGAGGTCTGCGAGCGAGTGCCTTTCAGCCCGCCAGGTCTGAACTGGCGGGCGGACCGGCACCCTATCGAAGACCTTGACCGATGCACCGGCACCATTCTTAAATGGTGCTGGTACATCCGTCCTCCTCATTCCCATTGAGTCCAATGGGACTCGAAAGGGAACAGGGAGTCATTTTTTATGGTGCCCAGCAATAGGGAATTACTGGGACTGCCGGGGCTGTAATGCCCCGGTAAGTCACCATTGCCGGGCACCGGGGAAAAAATGACTCCGGCAGCAGCTGTGCCGGTATCAAATGCTACACTGTGCACTGGGAAACATTCCATATTTTACACAGCGTTCACAGCACAGGAAAACCATTGTTTTGTATTTATTTACATGTAATCTCCCTCGGCTTCAAAGCAAAGAAAACTCAGTATTTACCTCTGTGATCAGTTGCCATCCTGCAAGGGAGTAAACACCATGGTGTTTTTGATTAGTATTAATTAACACAATGATGCAGGTAATTCCATTTAAGGAAGGGAAATCTGTTGATAGATTCCCTGCCCCTAATGCTCCATGCCAAAAGCGTAGTGTGTACCACTGTGACCAGTAGTTTCACTAGCATGATCCACAGCACCTGCTTTCCAGTGGCACAGTGTAGGTTCAAGGTCACAAATATACTTTTTTGAGCAAAGAGAAGATGCCCTATTTTGGGAACTCACGTCCCCTGCACACTATCTGATGTCTGAAAAAACAGACCAGTCATTTAAACAATTGTTCAAATAATACTTATTCTGGTATTTAGATCAATATTTAACAATGTATAACTTTCAAGAATTGTGCAAAGAAAAAATTAATATTCAGTCAATGTAGTATCACAAAAATGTTTTTATTCATGCAGGTGCAGAGTAGGCCCAACGCGTTTCGAGTGAGAAGTACTCTTCACCAGGGGCATAAGCATTTCTAGAAAAAGTGCATATAAAACATATTTAGTACATTTAGAATGATTTAAGTGTAAGTGCCTATAATGGTTACAGCATTGCGATTTAAATCCTCATTAAGATTTATACAGTAACTAATGGTACCCTTCTCAAGAGAATCTTCCTATTACTGATCAGTCCCTTCTCGGTT
This sequence comes from Ambystoma mexicanum, assembly GCF_040938575.1. Lineage (NCBI taxonomy): Eukaryota > Metazoa > Chordata > Amphibia > Caudata > Ambystomatidae > Ambystoma > Ambystoma mexicanum. The sequence goes on from NC_090933.1 coordinate 1,157,794,794, forward strand.
GTACAACCGATATTCCGGTGAGAACATAAATGCCCTGAGATTATTCTAATTGACCCAAATTTAATCAAAATGGATTACATGTTGAATACATTACAGAGCTAGTAAACCATTGTATGCAAAAATAAGGAAAAATGCGGAGAAGGATGTGATATCTTCTGATTCGATGCCGACTTATCTTTATTAGTATGCATGTGCAACTAAGTAGTTATTGGAACACCAGCGTTTCATGCCAGTTGTAATATGGCTTCAGCCTGGTCATTGTCTACCCTCATCATAGTGTGCCCACTGTTCTTAACCGAGAACAACTCCTAAATGAGAAAAATTAAAAAGGTACCATGAATACTTGTCCATTTCAGATAATGTCAAAGGTGGGTATGAAGTGTGAGGTAGGACTAAACTTACTGCACTTTTTCACGGGCGATCAAAAAAAAGGGAGTGGTTGGTCGCTACTCGTGCCCGGAGCGCTGAGTCTGGATTTCAGAGTATAGGCAGCCAGGATTATGAGGATCGATTCAAAAGGGTAAAAACAGAGGAAGAGAATATATCTAAGTATATAGGTTCATCCTCCAACTAAACTAAAATAGGTCCTTAAGGAAAGGAGCCATAATCAGATCTGGTAAATAGCAATGGGCAAGCCCATGTGTGTGCCCAGAGACTTACTTGTAGGTCAGCCGTATGAGGCATGCAGGATGCAATCCCACGGAGTGGTGCTGCAACCCGGTATCCGACGCCATTAAGGTAGCGGGTATCTTGTTTATATGGTGCTCTTGTCGTGACATCATCCCGCGCATGCGCGGATGACGTCATTCAGGGGTGACTTATGAATAAGAGATGTTCAAGAGACTAGTCCCAAGAATATCTTGCAATCTAGTTGCAATCAAAGGAAGTCTATAACTATTAGCCATGCTGTGTTAAATAAACGGCAAGACAAGAGTTAGAGAAATCTGTAGTTTCGGCGCAAGATGACGTCACATCACGCATGCGCGTGCAAAATCATCTGTGGGTGTGCTACAGGAAATACAACCGTATTTCTAAATCTGAGCTCTATCGTAAGTACAGATAAAGTACTCATTCTATTGAAAAGAGTCTAGGTGACTAGAAAAGCAAATGCATGCGTCTAATGTGTGTGATGACCCGGTGGACTAAGCCTTCTATAAAAGGTGCCGGGCTGCAAAATTGTTTATTGCTATGCATGGAAGTGCCCAGTAGATTGCATGCCACTAACGAGGCAGTTGCTTGTCTGCCATTACAGAACCGCTGGTGTCGATTCCACAAATGGTCACCAAAGTGTTTAGGGATTGCTTAGTAGTCCCTACCTGGAAAGAGGGATCCCTAGTTTGAGAGAAATGTTAGGTGAGTACATATCAATGTTTGGATAGATAAGAGTGGTTAGTGAAGCCGTACAGGAGGCCTATATGTACCTGTGTTGTAATAAGGAACCAGTTACCCACAAGGATTTAACCAAATCTAGAGTAAAAAATGTACGTCAACGTTATTTACAAATAGTGCACCCATCATTTTTTCAAAAAGTGCATTGCAATATACATGTTAGGTATGTGATATTCTGGTCCGAAGGGTTCCCAGTCTCAGATGAACCTATGCGTACACTCCCTAGATGCAGTCCACCTGAATAAACTTGAGGAGGGTGCCTATATAGCCTATAGTACATTAAAGTAACTTGTTTGCATTGAGGTCATCTGTCCTACAATAGGTTCACAATCTATTGAAGACTATTGCATCTAGAAGGAACTAGACCTTCTCATTGTGAGTGTGAAGTGTTTTTGTAGGAGTTTAAAGTAAAGTTAGTATCTCCTAGAGTGAAGACCCTGGTAGAGCGGAACTTTGTAAAAGTGACATGCAGGGGAGTACTCATAAAAATGGTCCTAGATAGGACTCTTCATTGAGCCCTAAAGGTGCCATTGCATCTAACTTGTGGATCCACAGAAGTTCCCTTTGAGAAAGTAGTTTAGGTAGGTTATCCCCTCTTGGTAGAGGATGAACCACTTGAAGAATTGCAAACCTCATTTGTGAAATATTGTGGTGGTTATCTCTCCAGTGTCGGTATACTGGCGATTTCACATTGCCTGTTCTGATCTGGGACTTATGTTCAGTCCAACGTTCTTTCGCCCGTCTGGCAGTTTTGCCAACATAATATTTCCCACAGGGGCATCTTATTGTGTAGATTACATTCTTAGTTTCACAGGTGGCGTATGTCTTAAGTTGTATCTTCTTTCCTGTGTTGGGATACCAGATCTGGTTCTCTTTGTTCATGTATGCTATACAACCTAGATGTCAAGGTTGGTCATCTCTCCTCTGCACCTCAGATTACATTTCAACTAACTACACAAAATGTCTTTACCACTCAATCAGACATACAACTGTACTTACCTAAGTAAGGGTGTGTTCAGCGTTTATAACACTGTGTTCCACAAATATACTATTGACAGCTGCCTTAACAGCTAAATCTCTGCAGTTCAGGTACTGTGTTTAAGAGATGTGCACCCCTGTTCCAAAAACACCATAACTATAAGACGTCTGTCCTGGCGGCAAGTTGAACTGTAAATATAACACATACCTGATTTGGGATATAGTGACCAGCATCTCTCACATTTATTGTTGCTGCATCAACTTGATATCACACATGTTTCAGCCCTTTCAGCCCAAGTTCAGCTGTGGAAAGGTTATATATCAATATATATAGATCCCCCAGACAAGCTAACTCTGCTGCAGCCAGCAAGACAGTAGTGTTGCTGGCTTCTGCCTGGGAACAGGAATCAAAGGGCACACCATCACAAAATGCAAGAACTCACATCAGGGAGCTACATATCTAAAGACCTTTGATTCTATTGAGAAGGGAAGTGGAGGGATACGTGTAGACAGAGGGAGTGTTTACATCTTGAAGAAGGCTCTACCATCTTGTTTATTTGTGCCTCTATATTTCCTTCCTGTAACCTCAACTTAATGTATCATAAACCACTTACATGTGATTTCAGAAGACAAAATCCACATGTTCCTAGAACAAGGATTGGAACCCCTAAAGCAGTCTAGCTTTGGTCTAATCACCTAGGGACATTTGGCTTTACAAGAAGTTGTCTCCCACCACCTTGTTGAACCATCTCTGGACTTCAAACCTTCAGGAAGATTTAGCTGGATCCTGTTGGTAGAGCATTGCTTTCCAAAGTCTTCCATTTGTGAGTTGAAGACAGATGTTCCAAGTTAAAGGCAAGTTCTGTCCCCTACCCATTTTACGGGACCATTGCTGGTGAACCTAATGCTAGAACAAGAACTTCAACCCTGTCAGCTGCATTCTGACCAGGACCTCACCATGCTGCAGGATTCATTATGGTATGTTCTAGCCTCACCAAGGTTTTGGATCCCACAAACATGACTCATCTTGTCCCTGAGACCCTGGACTGGGGCTCACAGCTACTGAGAACCAGAATAGTCAGGACCTCTGCAACTTTGCTGTTGAACCACTGCAAGATGTCATTTGAGCATGTTTGACACAGTTTGAACCCCAGCACCCTCCAGAGCTACGATTTGAAATCATTGCATTTTAAACCACAGTACACCAGTTCCAACATGTTTTCTACTGCCACAGGCTAAATAAAGGGTAGCATTGCCTCTCACTGAGTGGAGAAGTGCTGCTGCATCTGCATTGCTTGAACCTCCTTCACCCCACCAGCCTCTTCATTGCTGATCGAGCCATTGGACATCCATTCATCAGCCTGTCTGCCGCTGAACCTCGACCGCTGGACCTGATGACCTACATGATCTGCACTTCTCAAGCTGTTTTAAACTGCAGACTTCTTCCAGTTCGATTCTGCGTTGACACTTTCTTGGCAACTACCAAACAGCGCTGAAAATCCTGGTTCACCATTGTGGAACCGCCAAAACATTGCAAAAAGTACTCCTGGCTGATAACTGCCCCCCTGGTCCATTTTTGTACATAGAGACTGGCTAGGCCATATTAATTCCTTTGGCAACTTCGAGAACTTATATTGAACATGAGTGTTTTTATTCCCTGTTATCCCCCTGTCTCATCACCCAGAGTTCTGCATCTGCTATCTTTGCATATTCTGTGTTATTTCTACAGGGGCAGATTTTTGTAGTGCTTTTCATTAAGTTATTACTGTACATGGTGTATTTGATTAAAGTATATATATTTTTATAAAATTCGACAATCCTTTATTTTGGACTATTATACTTTGCTGTTTGGGTTGATACTGAACCACATTCACACAACTCGGCCCACGTTTCCATGAAAGGCGAAGGAGGTCTATCTCTTAACTATTCTTTTTTACCTTTATGATTGTGTTGGCTCTTGGTTTATAAAATGTGATGGCTCAGTGGGTGCGTTTAGCTTCTACCACAATGCTGAAGTCAATTTGTCACACATAGCCTCCCCAGAGAGACATTAATTCCAAAAGATGCTGTCTTGAAGTAAGTAAAGAAGGGCACACCCATTGGCCACAGTGGTAGCCTCTCACCAGGGTACTGCATTCCACAGGGGCCATTGATTCTATTGAAAAGTAGGGGGGGGTTTAGTATAGACAGATGGAGCAAGGTTCCGCCATCTTGTACTCCACATCCTGTAGCACAATAACCTTTGTGATATCAGAAGGCAAAGTCCACGAGTTCCAAAAACAGGGATTAGACCCCCAAAACATACTAGCTTTTGTCAAATCACCTGGGGGCGTTTGCCTTGCCACAATGTCTTCAGAAGGCAGCTTCCTTTGAAATAGTTCCTCTTGTTGATATAATGTCCATAGTTTGAAGAATATTAATTTTTAATTTAATTTAATTTTTTAAATTTATAAAGCGCTCACACATATTAAACCTGAAGCGCATAAGTATTCCTCTCATAAACCTATCCGGGCATCGTATCAAATAGGGGGTGATCATACCTCATTTTGCATGCTCATTTTGCAAATGAACAAACAAGAAGGGTAATTCATAGAATTTCGCACAAAAGTGGCGCACGCGCTGGCGCACAGTGTGCGCGTGCGAATGTCTGCACCAGCCGCGTGCGCTAAAATCGATTTCCGCGCACAGCGTATTCATGGATTTTAGCCTCCAAACCCAGCCGTGGCGCAGAGTGGTGCAGTGACCCTACAGCAGCGCCTGGTCATGTCCCGCAGGCAGCACATCCACCATGGGCATGCCCCCCAGCCAAGCCACATGCCACGTTGCAATATGATCACCAACTCATGTCTCCCAGCACCCCCACCCCCCACCTCCCCAGCAGTGCAGGGCACCTGCCAGTAGGCCCCCACACATGTCACCCTGCACCCCCACCTCCCAGCAGTCAGGGGCACCTGCTAGCAGGCCCCCACACATGTCCCCCAGCACCCCCACTCCCCAGCAGTCAGGGGCACCTGCAAGCAGGCCCCCACACATGTCCCACACATGTCCCCCTGCACCCCCACCCCCCAAGCAGTCAGGGGCATCTGCCAGCAGGCCCCCACACATGTCCCACACATGTCCCACTGCACCCCCACCCCCCAGCAGACAAGGGGCACCTGCCAGCAGGCCCCCACACATGTCCCCTTGCACCCCTACCCCCAGCAGTCAGGGGCACCTGCCAGCAGGCCCCCACACATGTCCCCCAGCACCCCCACCCCCCATCAGTCAGGGTCACCTGCCAGCAGGCCCCCACACATGTCCCACACATGTCCCCCTGCACCCCCACCCCCTAGCAGTCAGGTGCATCTGCCAGCAGGCCCCCACACATGTCCCCTTGCACCCCCACCCCCAGTAGTCAGGGGCACCTGCCAGCAGGCCCCCACTCATGTCCCACACATGTCCCCCTGCACCCCCACCCCCCAGCAGTCAGGTGCACCTGCCAGCAGGCCCCTACACATGTCCCCCAGCACACCCACCCCCCAGGAGTCAGGGGCACCTGCCAGCAGGCCCCCACACATGTCCCCCTGCACCTCCACCCCCCAGCAGTCAGGGGCACCTGCCAGCAGGCCCCCACACATGTCCCCCAGCACCCCCACTCCCCAGCAGTGCAGGGCACCTGCCAGCAGGCTCCCACTCATGACCCACTCATGTCTCCCAGTACCCCCACCCCCCAGAAGTCAGGGGCACCAGCCAGCAGGCCCTCACACATGTCCCCCAGCACCCCCACCCCCCAGCAGTCAGGGGCACCTCCCAGCAGGCCCCCACACATGTCCCACTCATGTCCCCTTGCACCCCCACCCCCCAGCAGTGCAGGGCACCTGCCAGCAGGCCCCCACACATGTCCCCCAGCACCCCCACCCCCCAGCAGTGCAGGGCACCTGCCAGCAGGCCCCCGCTCATGACCCACTCATGCCCCCCAGCACCCCCACCCCAGCAGTCAGGGGCACCTGCCAGCAGGCCCTCACACATGTCCCCCAGCACCCCCACCCCCCAGCAGTCAGGGGCACCTGCCAGCAGGCCCCCACAAATGTCCCACTCATGTCCCCTTACACCCCCACCTCCCAGCAGTGCAGGGCACCTGCCAGCAGGCCCCCACTAATGTCTCACTCATGTCCCCTTGCACCCCCACCCCCCAGCATTCAGGGGCACCTGCCATTAGGCCCCCACACATGTCCCACACATGTCCCCCTGCACCCCCAGCAGTCAGGGGCACCTGCCAGCAGGCCTTGACACATGTCCCCCAGCCAACACGTCATCACAATCCAGATCCCTGGCTCTTATGGCCACACAAATCCCACCTCACAGCACCCCAGTCCAAACACCCAACCAAGCTTTACATCCACTCCAAATTGAAATCCCCATTACATGATATATCACAAATAAGCAGTATGCGCATGAGTACAAGTCTGTCCGACCCACACAATGGCAACACATGACTGAGAAAACCCACATTGTGACATGCATGAAACCAATGAGAGAAGACCACACATTGAAGTAAGAAACAAAAATGTAATCAAGTCAAAATGAAGGGAATTAAAGAAAAACACACACTAATGCCAATAATAATGAAAATGCAGCATGTCCCAAAAAATGATAAATAAAAAAAATGAGAATCTAAATGATGAAAATGTGTCCAAAGTCACCGTCCAACAAAGCAAATCCAAAGGAAAAGAAAAGCTAATATCCATTGCTCCATGGTGAAGAAAAATAAAGATGAAGGAGAAAAATCCACTGTAAAACTATGTACAAATAGCAAATCCAGGGTCCATGAGCCCAACAACATAAATGAAACCTACAATGAAACCTACCTAATTACTAACTATATACAAAAATGTGGGGCATAGTCCATGTACCCCAGATGAAAGAAAAAAGAAATGAAACTTAACTCTAATGAACTATATACAATGGCGGCGGGCAAGTCCAACGGCTCACTTGTTGATGTCATGGGCCAGGGCATCATCGAACTCCTGTTCAATTTCTTGGAGGCGGGCCTGTTCTCTGGCCCCGAGGTCTAGCAGGGATAACGCCATGTCCACCTCCAACTCCCTGCGAATTCCCTCGAGGCACTCAGCCCGCCTCAGTGCCCTGCAATGGAGTTCTCCGCCCTGACCATCGTGAGCCGTGCCTCCTCTGCCCGCCGCCGCTCCGCACCTATCTTCTGGCCCAACCTCTGCCACACGGAAGACACTCCCATTCCAGGGTCCTCCTGCCCTCTGGCCGATGCCTTGCCCTCTGATGTAGATTGCCCCGAGCCATGATGCCTCCTACGTTGAGCCTGCCGCTGCCTCCGACGCAACTGCCTCTGCCAGCACGACGGCATCCAGGCTGATGGAATCCACCAACGCCGTTGTGCACGTGCCCTGCTCGATGATGCCGGCACATCCTCCATCTGCTAGGGTCCAGTTTCTGTGGTGTCCACCCCTGCTGGACCTCCGACTCCCGACTGTGGCAGGGAGGGGATCCCCACCGAGCTGGCTGCGTTGGTCAGGGCAGGTCCACAGGGGGCCCTGGTGGCATCTGGGCCGGAAGACAGCATGGAGAACGACTGGCGCATAGTCTCCACAGAGGAGGAGAGGGCCGCAAGAGTGACCGACACATGTACAAAACCCCCGACCATGGACAATCCCAACTGGGCCATGTTGGCATGCTGCTCTTCGTGATGACGTGCATGCTCCCCCCGGGAAGCACGCACGTCATCACGAATGTCACGCGTGCGCAACGCAACACCAATCAGGACCTTCTCCTGACGGCCAGGGGTCCTCTCACATCCCCTCTACCTGCGGACGGGCCTGGGATGGGGCTTCCCTGCTGGTGCATGGTGGTGCAGTCACAGGGTCAGGGACAGCGACATGCAAAGGCCCCTCCGCGGTGACCTGTGCTGCCTCCTGCCCCTGACCCTGGACTGCACCATTTGTACCAGTGGTACCACCCCCACTAGGCCCCATGTGCGGCTCAGTAGCACTCTCCTCCTCCTCTGTGGATGTTAGGCAGAAACCTGTGCAGTTCCCTCTGGGACCACTGCAAAAAGTTTAAGTCTACAGGAGTTAGCAGTAAACTCAATTGGTATAAGTCTGTACCACCCAGATTTACCTGGTAGCTGTGGCTGAGCAGTCAGACTTCTCTCAAGACGAGTTAGGCAGTATTTGGAGTATACAAAATAGGGCAATTTACACAGTAGAACAAGCAGACACTGATCAGAGCTTCGGTGTAAAGATATATAATTATTTATTTCCAAAAACACATCTATGAAAAACACACTGGCACTAATATGGCAAACAACTTCAATCGCAGTTACTATAAGTAGAAATCAATCCCCTAACAATATGTCGACAAGTCTAGATTCAACGGCACCACTTATTTGCAGACAGAGGTGAATGCTTTAACCTAGATGGCACTCTAATATTCGTTAGAACGGGAGAGAAAAAGGCAGGGTATGACACCAACTCGGTACCAACACTTTTACGAAGCAAATGCAAGGCAAGCAAGGCAGGGTCTACTGTAGATCACCAAGTTCAGAGGCCAGGCCCACTCGGAGAGAGGCAAGGCGATATGTCCCAAAAAGTATCACAGTGGAAATGCACTTCAAGTCTTTGTAGCAAAATGTCACAGAAAGGTTGGACCAGTTTTAGAACAAACAGTTAAGAAGGACTGCAGGTGACCCAGTGGAAAGGCAAGGATTTAAGACACCTCACGCTAACCGTCAAAAGGAAGCCAGGCTGACACAGTACCTTGTAAGTGAAGAGACAGCTCCGGCGGGGGCAGTTGTTCCTGGTGGTGGATGCAAGTCAGGGCTTTGCCAGAAGATGAGATGATCTCGTCGTCAAAGAAAAGTTGAAGATCGTTGCACCACCTGGGAAGAGACCAGCCGCGGAGTGCTCCGTCACATGGCACCACCTTTTGGTTGTGGTACAGTGGTAAGTGGCTATCCGGTTGCCGGGGTGCTCAGCACAGGCAATTCGACCACTACGTCCTGGAAGCGAAGAAAAAGCAAGGGACTGGTTGTTCGCACCAGTCAAGGGAAGAAGACTCTCCAGCAGGGAGATCTCCTCTGTCGTTGGGAAGTGGTGAGTCGGTTCAGCAGGGCTCCACCGGGGGTGTCGTCGTTGCAGGTCGGCTCATCTTTACCCTCGTCGGATTCTTAGGTCCTGTGGCGACGTCTGAAGTCCCAGCCCAAAAGCCCTGCTTTTATGCAGAAAACCCCCATTCATTCAGCCTAGCTGTCAATCAAACACGCTAAGTGGTGAGCGGGGCGGCTCACCACTTGGGCCAATCACACCAGAGTGTGACTTGAGTTGGCAAGGCAACTCAGTCCAGGGTGCCTAAACCCCCTCCCACAACCCCTGTGGTACCCAGACAGAATGGCACCACTCTGGAGGGCTTCTGTGGAGAAGCCCGCCAAAAGTGGAACAAAGGGCTCAACCTTTGGTTCGGAGTTACAGAGGCGAACACATACGCCATTTTAAAAACCGAGTTCTGGCAGAAAATACCAACCGGTGAATTTATCTAAGATAAATAGACCGGCGGTATGCTAGAGACTAACGTGAAAAAGTATTAGCCTCCAAAAATGGGAAGAATCCCATAGGAATATATTTGCGGTTGAATATAAAAAGTAGTATCCACTGCCACGAGCCAAAACTCGACAAGGGCTGACGGGACAGTGCCCCCTCGAATAACAGACCCAGGGGTAATCGAATTACCCCTACCAGTACGTCCACAATAGGATGGTTTGTACTGGTTCTGTTAGTAAATTTAGGTCTAGTAATGCCAATGGTGACTTTACATGCCCTGGGAGACAGTAGTCAGTCCCAGGGTATGGAGTCTATGGTGGGGGTCACCTAGGACACCCCAGTGTTACGGCACAGAGGGTGCTGTATAACACACATAGCAAAACACATGAGTCCCTATGGAGTAAAAGACCCCATAACCCATCAAACACATGGACATTCAAAGAAATCTACCACAAATCATGTCCAAGAGTGGGAGAAAAGAGTCTCACTCTTGCCAGGATGAAAAAAGCAAACTCCAGAAATCCAGCAAAGCTGCTGGGGGGACTCACTAGGTTAGGAAATTCAGCCTAAACAGAGAATTCTCCCTAACAGTGGAAACCACCAACCTGGATGGCTCCACACCATCTTCCGCTGTTGCAAGCCCCTGTGGGAGCTCACCCACCCCTTCCGCTGCAGCTGTAGTGGCAGACGCAGCACCAGTCCCCTCACTCCCGGACGATGGTAAATTCTGGGAGGGTGACTGGGCCTTGCGTCGCCGGCCGGTGGGGACATCCCCGCCGCTTTGCTACACAGCGCCGTCTCCGCCCTCTTCATCACTTGCCGCTGTGTAGAGGGAGACACAAAACACAAGCATCAGGGTACTGTACAATAGTCCCCTAGACAGGAAGCAATAGCAGATGAGTGGCACTGTCAAACATCACTTCCATCATGTCCCTCCACGACACATGGGTCAGTGCAGGCAAAACACATGCAGTAACATGCATGGCGCATGCTATGAACATTAGCATACATGTCCAAGGGACTCTTCAAACATACAATGCTGCGATGAAACTCGCATGCATCATGGGTCATGCCCATCACATGCACACACTTCACCCTAGTTTCATTCATCTGGCCTCGTACATCCCAGACACAGTGGATACAAGGATGAATAGGCTGCATCAGTGAATCTGAACATTGTCACAGACATGTGTCATGCATCCATGGCATTTCCAAGTCACAGACACGCAAGTCAGGCAAACAGACATGGACACCATACATGTCCATGACAGCAGCACCCATCTCTCACACCCCATCCATGTCCAATAACAGAGACAGGCATGCATTAATGTGTGCATTCCCCATGCTGCTCCGCATGTTGCATTGTAACACATGCATCAACCATGTGGTTCACACATTACTGGTCTCACATGCATGACCATGATGTCCCTGCACACACACATATGTACATGGCCTATGTCACACATACAGGCAAGTATCAGACAACCAGCACCCTGCAACATGCCCTGTCTCACACAGCAATGCTTGGCCACTTACCGCTCAACTCCGGACAGGTCTGCCTCTGAAGGATCTGGGCGTGGAGCGCTGGGCCTACGCATTCCAGGACCCTCATCTGGATGGTACTCATGCTGCCCTGGCCCCCCTCCACGAGGCGCAGGGCCTTTACGAGGGTCCTGGACCTCAAGTCCTCCCAGCGCTTCTTGACATGTTGGTAGTTGCGGGTTGCCACCCCCTCCGCGTTGATGGCAACCACTGCGTCATCCCAGATCCTCTACCGTCCTTCCTTGTTGGCACGTCTTGTTCCGAAGAGGGCATCATAATGCCCCAGGACATGCTCCACCAGGACACCAACTTCGGTGGCAGTGAAGCTGGTGGCCCTCTGCCTCTCTGGCTGGGGGTTGCCAGTGGTGCCAGATGGAGATGTGCCCGACATGGCAACCCCAGAGGCAGGAGTGGGTGGGCAATGGGGTCCTGGGGCTGGGCTGTGGAGCGATGGAATCCCAGTCGGGAGTCTTCTGTTCCAGCAGAGGTGGAAACAGCAACTGCACACCTGCAGATGGCTGACGTGCAGGCACCAAATAGCAGGGCATGTGGGCAGCAGGCAGGCAGCAGCAGATGGCTGGTGGGAGCGTGCTTGGGTTTCTTGGGGGCAGGAAGATGGGCTTCAGGGCAGGAGCATGGTCTTCCGTGTGTGTACGCGTGGCCAGCTTGATATCGAGTTATTTGGCATGTGAAAATCTTGCACGTCAGCGTGTAATTCGAGGAAAGGCCCTTAGTGCATAAGTGCATCAGCGCACGTACGCGATTTCATTGGACCAAGGCCCTTAGCGCGTAAGCGCGTCTGTGACGTAACGCGTGCGGGTGTTTCCCTCATAGCACGTGATGACAGAGCACACATGGAAAAGCTGCACGTCCGAGTGTCAGCACGTGTAATTGGAGGAAAGGGTGTGCACACGTGTAAGTGACGTGTACGTGTGGGCCGGTTTAAAAGGTACGTGTAGGTCGCCATTTCCTTGTACGTGCTTTTTGTGGAGAGCGAGTGGGTGGATTTGTACTTCTTGTCGGTTCACACGCGATCACTTCACAGCGTTTCAAGTTCGTACTCCCTGTTACCTCTGACAGCTTTCATTTTTCTACTTTTTTTGGGCCTGTTTCCTCAAACAGTGTTCACTTCTCCTTTTGTCCTGTCTCCTCAGACAGCGTACAATTCTTCTTTTGGCGGGGGTGTTGCCAACGCGTATTTTTCACGTTCTTTTTCCAGGCAGACAGTGAGTTCCGGACGTACTTAGCAACTTTGCTTGCCCCGTGTGTCGCGTACCCCTTCAGAGGTCATTGCAGGCTGCATGTATCACGCTTACGCTTATTTTTGTGTTTCTGGGTGCCGCAGCATAGTGCGAGTTCCTTTTTCCATGCACGTGGTCTACGAGGGTTTGCGTGCACGTTTATTTTTGTTTTTGGGCTGCCTGTGCGTTGTGTGACCCGTCATCTTCCCCCAGGGGTCACAGACAGCCTTGTTAGAGCACTAGGGTACAAATTCCATCTAGTACCCTACCCCTTTCACCCCCAATTGCCCAGGACAATAGTTTACTGCTCCTCCTATGCGCACAACAACATCAGTGTCATGGTTGGGAGGCGACCAAGCAGTAAGGGAGGCAAAGGTGGCTGACCTTCAAAAGGTGGACGTGGTGGGCGCGGTAGGGGACATGGCCGGGATTTGCAGGGTGCCCCTTCACCACCATGTGTGGAGGACCAATCAGGGACACCCATGACCCCCCCATGGTTGAGGGAAACGTGGCTGAGACCATCCCAGCTCAGCCCTTGCTGGACCAGCCCATTGTGGCACCTGACCTGGCACAGGATGACTCCCTGGCTGACTTCCAGGTCAGCAAGTCTAAGCCACGTGTGGCGGTGCAAGTTGTCACCAAGCCACGTGGATCTGGGGCAGCTATGTCATCTGCTGCCCCAAGTATGCAGGGTGGTGAGGCTGCAGGGGCAGCTGCAGCTCCATCCGCCCCAGCTCTGACTCTCCCAGCCAGGACAGTGTCGGTCCTGGTCCATCATACTGATGTTCCATCTGCCAACATCACACTTCAGACAATGCCTGCACCAAGTCCTATGGTCAATGTGCATTTGCACACTCCAACAACCCAGTCGACCAGTGATTCTGCCCCTACTGACCAGAGCGGTGTTAGCCACTCTGGCTCCGCTCCACCTTCTAAAAAGAGGAAGAAGGGTGCTCTGGCACGACAGCCTGAGACCCCAGGCACAGCTACACACTCCGGTACCTCAAGGAAGCCTTGCTTCAATGATTCAGAACTTGATGCACTTGTGAGCTATGTGTTGCAACATAGCCACAAAATGGTGGTGACTGCAGGGTCCAAGACGACACCTGGTCAACGTAAGGCACACTGGCAGACCATCGCCAACCACATAAGTGCCCTTGGATTTGTGAGGCGCTCAGCAGATGATTGCTACAAGCGGTGGAACGACCTGAAACGCAGAGCAAAGAACAAGCTGGCCTCAAGTCATGCCGCTACTCTGGAGACTGGCGGTGGGTCTCCACAAGAGGACAACAAACTCACTGAACCTGAGTCTGTTGCTGGGACCTTCGTCACAGAGGAACAGATCCGAGGTGTGGGAGCACTACCCGATTATGACACATTGTCCGGTGAGTGCCCATGCGTGTGTGTGTAATGCATGTGTATGTTGTTTCGGTGACTGGTTCTGATTGAGTGGCAGGTGAGGGTGTGTGTGACTGAGTAGTATGGGTCACCCATGTGCTTCACTCAAAACAGTCTGCGGCCTTGAATTTGGGTGTGACACTATCCCTTCTGCCCACAGTAGTAATTTAGTGCACAGTTGCCCTTGAGGTGGCATCATGCAACAACATTGTTTGTATTTTTCAGTGTTCTTTCAGGCTGATTGTTTCAATTCTCCCACTTTTGCAACACATTCCTAAGCCCTATTGTGACATATGTGACATGCTTCTGTCATTGAAGAACCCCACATTGGCCCACATGTGTCACCTTGGTAGTTGAATGATTTGACCATTCAGGCTGCATGAGTATTGTCCTGATCACATGATGTTTTTGGGCCTGTTTGAATGCGGAACATGCTAGTTGTTTCCTGTCATGTTGAAGTGCACAACCATTGATGTGTACATGGCCCTGCAATCATTGTATTTTTGTACACTGGATGTGTTGCAGTGTGTGGCACATGGCGTATCTTTTCACACTATGTGTAGCTTGTCAGGCCTATTTGTGTGCTATGGTGCTAATGCCTGTTTCCATTTTTTGTCTTTCACGTTTTTGCAGGGGATGACGCACTTGATGCTGTTGAGGTTGAGGAGATGGTGCACACCCAGGAGGAACCTGAGGCACAACCGGCCACCAGTTGGGGACGTGGTGTGGTGGTGGGTGAGAACCCACTCTTGCTGCAAACGATTCTGTCCAGGGGTGTCTCTGGGTGCACCTCCCCAGACCTCTATTCGGGTGTTGATTCGGATGATGAGACCTATGTGGCGTTGCAGGTAAGTGTTTCTGGAAAGGGTTCTGTTCAATACAACCGACCTGCACCAGGGGTAGAACCCTCTATGGGGATGACAGTGTTGGTTAGTCAGCCTTTGGCGGTTACGGGTGCAGGGTCACACTCCACAACATCTGATCCTGTTCAAGGGCCAGCAGATCAGAGGGGGAATGCAGTCCTGCAGCCTCAGGCAGTGCCGGCACAGCAAGGCGCAGATCGCCTTGCCCCAAACAGGTGTGGTGCCCGCCAACGTGGTGGCCGTACGCCACCAGGCAATACCGCATTGGGAACAATCCATGTACGGTATGGCAACCCAACAGGCAGCATCAGTTGAGATGATGGCTCAAGTAATGGAGAGGGTGGCCACTTCCATTGTCCCACCTGAAAGGCAGATGGAGCAACTACAGCAGGCAACAGACTCCATTTGCCAATCACACAGGGAGGACATGTTGGCTTCCAACAGGGACAGACGGGCGGCACTGGAGACTCTACGCCAATCGATATCAATAGAGTCCCAGGGCCACAAGGAAGCCCTGAGGGTAGAACTCCATCACCTCAGGGAGACTCTTGTTGACCTTGAGACTTCCACTAACTTGAGGACAGAACAGCAGCTGGAGCGGCTCACACGTTCGCTCTCAGCTGAGATGCAGGCAAATCGGGAGGAGATCCAGGCATCACGTCAGGTGCTGCATGGGGATCTCCGCACTATAATCCTCCAGAACGAGATCTTCCACACCCGCATGCTTGCTGCCATGGAGGAACATACCAGGGCTTTGCGCGGGCTGCCTCCCATAGCACCACCACCTCCTGTGGCAGCAGCAGAGGGTAATGAGAGCGACAGCAGCAGTTCTCCCACATTGGCATAGCCGTGCGGGCCATGAGCCCATGGAGGCGTTTTTTTTCCCCAACATCCAAACAGGTGGCTGTTGGTGCGCACCCTGTCCTTGGACCTCCTGGGTGCCCCCACCCCCCCGACCTCCCATGGGCATTTTTGATTTTTGATTTTTTGATTTTTGATTTTTTTTGTGATTATTTTTTAACAGTGTGTTGCCTTGTATGGCTCCCGTGGGCATCCACTGTATTCCGGCTGTGCACATGCAGGCTTGTCCTGAGTTTGGGTTTGATGCTTGGGTTCGTGAGACACACACCCCTCCTGCTTCCCGTTTCCATGGGCTTGCAAAGGGTGTGACCAAGTGACAGTGATGTACACAGTGATGTTGGGCTCCCATGAGCTGTGTGGGCAGTCTGTAGTCAATACTGTGTAGACATTCCTTGTGTATATTGTTGTTGTTTTGTACACTGCATGTTGGAATTATGTATGCTTCTGCTTCCATGTCTCCCTCTGAATTTGCAGGTTCATTCCTCATGTCTTCACAAGGCCGTCTGCTTTGGAGATGGAGTTCATGTTGTATGCAGTACACAGACAAGTTTTGAAGCCTGCAAGACTACAGTTGGAAGGGGGCGATGTGGTGGTATATTCAGGTTGTAAGACTGCGACTACTTTAACTTAGTACTGTCATGTTTTAGTTATGTTTGAGCTTGTGTAGCTGCATTGTATTGTTGTTAAGTATTTGGTCATGTGTGTTGTTAGTTCAACATTACTGGGAGCATATTGTGTGTGGCCAGTTTCCATTAGGGACACTGTACTTTGTGACACTTGTGTCAGGTTTTCGGGATTGCTTTGTTTGCTCTCACATAGCATGACATGCCATGGTGTGTTGGGTGGTGGTGCTGGGGAGGGGTTGGGTGACATGGCTCTGTTCTCATGTTGTATTTTGCAAGGGGGTAATGCATTTAGCAGCATATGGGCCTCATTCCGAGGCTGGCGCTATCCATGGAGTAATGAGCACCATGGTAAGCAACCATGGAGCTATTTACTCCATGGAAATCCGGGATGGTGAATGGAGTAATTACCGGTCCATTCCAAGGTTGGAGGGACCGGTAATTCCCCATTCACCATACCGGTTCCCCATCCCCATTCCTGCCCCCATAGGGCTCAATGAGAATGGGGAAGGAGTAAATTACGGCACGGTAAATTACGGTGCCGTAATTTACTCCAAGGTCCCTTTGCGGGTTGGATTTTTAACGCCTGCTAAAAGCAGGCGTTAAATGCCAACCCGCAAAAGGGAACTCAGAATATGGTGGTAAGTGTTAACGGTCACCGTTGCCATTAACGGTGACCGTTAACCCTTACCTCCAGCCTCGGAATGAGGCCCTATGTGTCTTTTGGTGACACAGCATTGGTGGTATTTCTGTAGGTAGGGATGCACACATTGTGACACTTCCAGGTGACCAATCTCAGGCTGGTATGGTTGTGACAGTTGACTGTCCCTTGTGTCATCATCGATTGTCAGCTGGTATGTGGCAGGGCTGTGTGCACTCAACAGGGGTGTGATTCTAAGTGAAGTAATTAGCCATCAGCTGCGTTCAGGCTGCCTCACGGTTGGGGATGTGGGGTCACCACCATGTCCACCGGCAGGCCCCGGCGTGTTGTACAGGACACATGCTGCCACTATGATCCTGCACACTACTGGGGGAGCGTATAACAGCTGCCCGCCAGAACGGTCAAAGGAGTGAAAGCGTGACTTGAGCACTCTGAATGTGCGCTCCACTATGCCCCGGGTTGCAATATGGGCTGTGTTGTATCTTACCTCGGGTGGCGTGGTGGGGTTCCGAATTGACGTCATCATGTGGGTGCTCAGAGGGTAGGCACTGTCCCCTGGGGAGGTGGTGATGGGTATCATTAGTAGGGTTGTGACATTACTCAGTATCTGGCATGCATGCAGGTGCTGTGGCATTTATACTCACCAAGCAGCCATGTATTGCCATGCCGCCCAGCTTCTAAGTCCAGGTTTAGGGTTGACATTCTTTAAATGAAACTGTCGTGGGTGGACCCTGGATAGTTGGCATATACTGAGGTGATGATTCCCTTGGCATCACATACTACCTGGACGTTGATGGAATGTCAGTGCTTGCGGTTTCTATAGATGTGCTCTGATGCCCTGGGGGACGTAGAGCCACATGGGTGCAATCAATGGCACCTAGGACTTTGGGGAATTGTGCCACCCCGTAGAAATCCTGGACGGCAGCCTGCCTTTCTGCAGGTGTTCTGGGCAGGTATATGTGCCTGCAGACTGATGGCCGTGCAGTCATGATGGCAAAGACCTGGTGTAGGCAGCGTGACTGCGTGGCCTGTGACACCCCCCCCACTATGGCACTTGTCCGCTGAAATGATCCGGTGGCCAAAAAGTGCAGTACATTGAGGACCTTCTCCAGGGGGCTGAGTGCTTCGGAGCAGAGGGTGGGTGACGTGAGGTCATCCTCCCACTCACTGACCAGGTCGAGTATTATGTGAGGTGGAAACCTGTACCTCCCATACACCTGGTCATCAGGCATGCCAAAAAGGCTGGTTCTGGGTGTGAAAATTCTGGGCCTGACTATCCTCCTCCTCCTCCTACGGTATCCTACGAGCACTCCTGCTAGGAACGGTATGTTCATCCTGGCGCCTGAGCTTGCTTGTTGTTTGCGCGCACTTTTATGCTGCACAGGTCCACGTACGCCTGCTTCCTGCTGGCGTACGCGTTTCCGTATTAGCGCGTCTTTTTTAGTAATACACGTATCCCCCTTGCCCAGGCCCAATTGCATGTAAAACTTCCCATGAGCCCCTGAAGTACACATACCCCGCTCGCCCAGGCACAATCACGTGTAAAACTTCCCGCGAGCCCCTGAAGTACCCGTACCCCACTCGCCCAGGCACAATCGCGTGTAAAATTTCCCGCCAGCCCCTGAAGTACACGTACCCAGCTCGCCCGGTCACAATCGCGTGTGAATTTTCCCGCGCACCCCTGAAATACACGCTATTTTTGACACAGCAGGTGTCCGTGTTTGTCACGTACCCCTTTGCATGTCATTTGTCATAGAGGGCCACAGTATGGGACATTCATCAGAGCTGTATATACGGGCTTTTTGTTAGCGCACATTTTTTTAATGCGCAGGGACGCTACTGCCTGCCTTCGTGTGGCGGACATGTTTTGATGTACATAGTTGACTTTTAGTTTGTGTCATGAGATCGTCTTTTCACTGCTGGGGGTGGGGGTGCAAGGGGACACGAGTGGGGGCCTGCTGGCAGGTGCCCTGCACTGCTGGGGGATGGGGGTGCAAAGGGACATGAGTGGGACATGAGTGGGGGCCTGCTGGCAGGTGCCCCTCAGTGCTGGGGGGTGGGTGTGCAAGGGTACATGAGTGGGGGCCTGCTGGCAGCTGCCCTTCAGTGCTGGGGGGTGGGTGTGCAAGGGGACACGAGTGGGGGCCTGCTGGCAGGTGCCCTGCGCTGCTGGGGGGTGGAGGTGCAAGGGGACATGAGTGGGACATGAGTGGGGGCCTGCTGGCAGGTGCCCCTCAGTGCTGGGGGGTAGGTGTGCCAGGGGACATGAGTGGGGGCTTGCTGGCAGGTACCCCTCAGTGCTGGGGGCGGGGGTGCTGGGGGACATGAGTGGGGGCCTGCTGGCAGGTGCCCTGCACTGCTGGGGGGTGGGGGCGCAAGGGTCATGAGTGGGGGCCTGCTGGCAGGTGCCATGCACTACTGGGGGTGGGGGTGCACAGGGACATGAGTTGGACATGAGTGGGGGCCTGCTGGCAGGTGCCCCTCAGTGTTGCGGGGTGGGGGTGCAAGGGGACATGAGTGGGACATGAGTGGGGGCCTGCTGGCAGGTGCCCTGCACTGCTGGGGGTGGGGGTGCAAGGGGACATGAGTGGGGGCCTGCTGGCAGGTGCCCCTAAGTGCTGGGGGTGGGTGTGCAAGGGGACATGAGTGGGGGCCTGCTGGCAGGTGCCCCTCAGTGCTGGGGGGTGTGGGTCCAAGGGGACATGAGTTTGGGCCTGCTAGCAGGTGACCTGCACGGCTGGGGGGTGGGGGTGCAAGCGGACATGAGTGGGGGCCTGCTGGCAGGTGCCCTGCACTGCTGGGGGTGGGGGTGCAAGGGGACATGAGTAGGGGCCTGCTGGCAGGTGCCTTGCACTGCTGGGGGTGGGGGTGCAAGGGGACATGAGCGGGACATGAGTGGGGGCCTGCTGGCAGGTGCCCTGCACTGCTGGGGGGTGGAGGTGCAAGGGGACATGAGTGGGACATGAGTGGGGGCCTGCTGGCAGGTGCCCCTCAGTGCTGGGGGGTGGGTGTGCAAGGGGACATGAGTGGGGGCCTGCTGGCAGGTGCCCCTCAGAGCTGGGGGGTGGGTGTGCAAGGGGACATGAGTGGGGGCCTGCTGGCAGGTGCCCTGCACTGCTGGGGGTGGGGGTGCAAGGGGACATGAGTGGGGGCCTGCTGGCAGGTGCCATGCACTGCTGGGGTTGGGGGTCCAAGGGGACATGAGTGGGACATGAGTGGGGGCCTGCTGGCAGGTGCCCTGCACTGCTGGGAGGGTGGGGGTGCAAGGGGACATGAGTGGGGGCCTGCTGACAGGTACCCTGCACTGCTGGGGGGCGGGGGTGCAAGGGGGCATGAGTGAGGGCCTGCTGGCAGGTGCCCTGCAATGCTGGGGGGTGGGGGTGCAAGGGGACATGAGTGGGGGCCTGCTGGCAGGTGCCATGCACTGCTGGGGTTGGGGGTCCAAGGGGACATGAGTGGGACATGAGTGGGGGCCTGCTGGCAGGTGCCCTGCACTGCTGGGAGGGTGGGGGTGCAAGGGGACATGAGTGGGGGCCTGCTGGCAGGTGCCCTGCACTGCTGGGGGGCGGGGGTGCAAGGGGACATGAGTGAGGGCCTGCTGGCAGGTGCCCTGCAATGCTGGGGGGTGGGGGTGCAAGGGGACATGAGTGGGGGCCTGCTGGCAGGTGCCCTGCACTGCTGGGGGTGGGGGTGCAAGGGGACATGAGTGGGACATGAGTGGGGGCCTGCTGGCAGGTGCCCCTCAGTGCTGGGGGGTGGGGGTGCAAGGGGACATGAGTGGGGGCCTACTGGCAGGTGCCCTGCACTGCTGGGGGGTGGGGGTGCAAGGGGACATGAGTGGGACATGAGTGGGGGCCTGCTGGCAGGTGCCCCTCAGTGCTGGGGGGTGGGTGTGCAAGGGGACATGAGTGGGGGCCTGCTGCCAGGTGCCCTGCACTGCTGGGGGTTGGGGTGGAGGGGGTCATGCGTTGGTGATCAGATAGTGCAAGCTGACATGTGGCCTGGCTGGGGGGCATGACCATGGTGGATGGGCTGCCTGGGGGACATGACCAGGGGTGCAGGATAGTCCCCTGTGGTGTGGGCTGCCTGCAGGTGCTGTGGAGGGTGTAGAGGTATCACCTGGGAGGACCCACACTGCCAATTCACATGTAGAACTACCCTGCACCCCAGATATACACGTACCCCACTCGCACAGGGCCTGTCGCGTGTGAAACTTCCTGCGCACCCCCGAAATACATGTACCCTGCTCGCCCAAGGCCAATCGCGTGTGAAACTTCCCGCGCACCCCAGATTTACACGTACCCTGGCCAATCGCGTGTGAAACTTCACGCGAACCCCAGGAATACACGCACCCCACTCGCACAGGGCCTATCGTGTGTGAGACTTACCGTGAACCAGAGATTTACACATACCCAGGCCAATCACGTGTGCAACTTCACGCGAACCCCAGGAATACATGCACCCCACTCGCAGAGGGCCTATCACGTGTGAAACTTCCCGCGAACCCCAGATTTACACGCACCCCGCTCGCCCAAGGCCAATCGCGTGTGAAACTTCCCGCGCACCCCCGAAATACACGCACACGCTATTTTTGACACATCGGGTGTTCGTGTTTGTCGCATACCCCTTTGCACGTCATTTGTCCTAGAGGGCCACAGTATGGGACAATCATCAGAGCTGTATATACGTGCTTTTTGTTAGCGCACATTTTGGCGCACATTTTTTTCATGCGCAGGGACGCTACCGCCTGCCTTTGTGTGGCGGACGTGTTTAGGCCTGTGCGCGTCTTCGCCCGTGCGCTGGTTTGCCCTATTCGATTCCATGAATACGTGTTGTAGGCGAGCGTGTGGGCGTTCCACGCACTTGCCTCCTGTACTTGCACCCTGACGCCCACATATTCATGCGTTGTTCCCCATTCCGCGTGTCACGCCTACTTTTGTTATGTGCTCCGTGCTATGTGCACTTTCGCTGTGGCCGTAGCGCACGCCATTAGATGACCTGTGCGCTGGCATGCGCCACGCAGATTTTCAGCGCACATCCCAGATTTTACACGTGCACGGACTTCGATGAATCGATGTGCACGGGTTTTGCTGCGATTTTCGCACTTGCACTGCGATTTTCATACTTGCACGGCGATTCACACGGTTTCGCACGCTTGCGCAGGAATTTTTCAGTGCACATTAATTCCATGAACCGGCCTCAAGGTATATTCATGCACCTTCTCAATTCTAGAGATCCAGTCTGCCTGATATTAATATCATTTTATAAACCCAGGCCTTAGAATCAGATCGTCTTCCTTTAAGTCTAAACCCCTTAAAAGATCTTGACAGTACGAGTTCAAGCGCCTTGTTGTTTAATTTTGAAACATCCTCATACAAGGAATTACAGACTTTAACAAACATTGAACAAGGTTCAATGTATTCTTGCTTGTTATGACAAAAGGCCCAACTCATATCTCATAATCACCACCGGAATATAATTCGGTAGTTTTAATACACGCTTCCATAAAAAACCCTCCAACAACTCCAATTTATCCAAGATACGGGACTGCATGGTTTCCACACCATACAGTAATTTGGGCACAATTTAGCCTCGTAAAACTTCACTACGGGTTCTACGGAAAATTTACCACATTGATAATTAACTTTCATTAATAGAGGTAAAAGCATAAAGGCCTTGCTTTTGTAATGCTCCCACAGGCCGTGCTTCAGTTGCCCACTTAAGAAAGGTAAACCCAAATAAATCAGGCTGTCCACTTGATCTATATGTGCCTCATTAAAAAACCATCTACTTTTGGCTACTCTATGTCTGGCAGCCAGCGCCAGTATTTTAGTTTCCCCTGGGTTTATTTCTAGGCAGTTTGTACATCCATAATATGTGAAGGCCTTTAAAACCCTCTGAAGACCCAACTGTGTTCAGTCAAATAAAAGAAAACCATTCACATATGACAACCAAGTGTATCACACCAATCCCAGTATAGGGGGAAAAAGGCAGCCAGGCACAGATATTCAGCAGTATCAGCCATGTATAACTTAAAGAGGCAGGGTGCCAATACACAACCCTGCCTGAGGCCCAGTTTTGTATCAATCTTCCTACTTAAGGTCCCATTAATGTCTAATCTAATTTGGATATTTGAAGCATCATGGAGCTTAATTAAGATGTTTATCAATCCTTCCTCAAGACCCCACACCTCCAACCTGGCCCACAAACACCCCCTATCCACTCTATCAAAGGCTGACCTGAGGTCAACGGATTTCACATATAAAAGACTCATATTTCCTGCTCCAAGGCTAAATCCTGGAAACAGTGTATCAAAAGACCATTAAGAGCAGTCCCATGCACATGTGATCTCCACCCAACCAGGTTTGTTTTCAATGGTATGTGAGATTCAAACTAACACAATAGGCACTTCTCTTTATTTGGATCGGGCAGTGATTTTGAAACAAGAAGACCTGGGTCACACATTCTATCAAAGGTGAAAGTCGCCAAAATAAATTGTTTTCCAATAAAACAGGTGTTCTCAGACGAGTGATGACGATCACCAGATGGGTAAGCCCCTGTCGCCCTATTTTGATTTCTATTTCAGCAACCCAATGTTCTGGGATCTTCTTTCCATCAACGTTATGTAATTCCCCAATGAGAGGTTTGAGGGTAATGTAGTGACTTCCACTCATGGTTCAGAATTTCTAGTACTTCCGGATATAGCAGGGCTGCCTGAGACCATGCTTCTATGAGAGCTAATAGGTCACACTGTCCTTGAACTTAGATAAGCACAAGCAACCTTTCACCTTTCATCTCTAATTTACAGAGAAAGTGTGAGTTAGTAGATAATCGGGACTGAATTTTGCTGATATTTGGAAATGTACGAACTTGACCGTGGGCAGACATCTAATGCGCATTGTCCTCAGGGTCAAGCTCATGTGTTGTTCAAAGACTCTGTAGGAATGAAAATACACTTGGAAATCATCATTGACACAGGAACTCCACCACCCCTTGTTCTGTGGGTTCCCAATCATTTCTATGGCTTGGATTATGAAACGTAGAAAGACCTGAAGAGAATGGAAAATCCTTTTTTTTGTAAAGACTGCAGCAACATTTTCTGGTTTAATTCTTCTTGGGTCTCATGTCTAGGTTATTTTGCAACACTCTTGTCATTCAGGTTCTTTGTTACAGTTGTCTTAACTTGGAATCTCTTCTCTTTTGGAGGAGGCAATACATTTGGGAATGAAGAAACACTGGGTTCTATCGCAACAGACTTCTTTTCCAATGTAATTGTCACATTGTTCTCCTCACTAAGCATCCTTCTTATTTTTTTCTGGTTTTGTTTCAAGGAATTAAGAGGGTTAACCTTTGGGCTATTTGCGCCATGGTTGCCGCCGGTAAACTACCGATTCCGCCATGGTGAATGGCAGAATTACTGCCCCATTCCAAGGTTTGCGGGGGCGGTAATTCCCCATTCACCATGGCCATTCCCCATTCCCATTTGAGCCCCCATTGGGCTCAATGGGAATGGGGAAGGCGGTAATTACGGTACTGCAAATTGCGGTACCGTTATTACCTCCAAAGTCCCTTTGCTGGTAAAACCAGCCGTTAAGGGAGGACCCGCAAAGGGACCTCAGAATAGGGAGGTAAGGGATTACTGGTACCGGTGCCCTTAACGGTACCGGTAATCCCTTACTGCCCGGGTCGTAATGAGGCCCTTTGTCAGTTTTTCATCAAACTCATGGGTATTTTCACACGAGGTAAAAGAAGCTCCCTCTGAGGCTTGGCATATCTAGGGAGTATGCGTAGGAGTAGAAGGAGTACATTACAAATGAGAATGATGCATCACATACAGTGGCTGCGCAGAGAATGAAGCTTACAGAACATTCCTTTATACTACTATGCATTGTTGTATGTTCACTAAAGCAAAATGTGAATTGTAGCTTTTGTGTGATTTATTGTGCAAATACTTATACATATAGTTCTAGGTGGTACCACTCTTACCTTTAAACTCAATTATAATGCACCAACTTCTGACAGTAATTAAAATAATGTAAATTCTTAATCAAGGGTTAACTACATAAACCCTTACTGTAGAAAGGCAGGTAATAATTAGAACATAGGCATAATGCTTTTTTTAGTATAAACCAAGGTTGTCCAACATAAGGCCCGCGGGCCACAATGCAGCCCTCTGAGCCATTTCATGTGGCCCGCGAGGCTGAACAGACCAACAAGGGAAATCCAAAAGAACAAGCCGGCATGGGTTGTGATTTCCATTGGCTGAGAAACAGCCAAATGGAAATACTGTTGCCATGCAAGGTACGTCATACTAAAAAAAAAAAGAAGCCTTGCATGGTCACAATATTTCCATTGGCTGTTTTTCAGCCAATGGAAATCACATACGTAATGTTTATGGGTGGAATGAAGGTATACAGCGCCAGCAGCATCACCTTCACACTTATGTTCCAGCCAGCTGCGTGTGAATCACCAGCCCAGCCCAGCATCACTCCGGTGACCGAGGTCTGGTAAGTTTTTCTTTCTTTGTTTTGTTGCAGGCCATGGCCCAGTTTATTTATGTATTGGTTCAATGTTTGTTGGGTCCGTGGACCCATTTAATTTATTTATTTCTGCAATGTTGGGTTCGACCAGCCAGCCAATCACACACAAGTGCATTCATGCAGGCAGCACCCAATCACGCTCACAGGCATTCAGGACATTCATCCAAAACCATTTGCACCCACAACACAAGATGTGGATTAGAGGCAACTCCCCCACCTTTCAGAGTAGTACACTGTATTCATTCCAGTTACAGTAGGGCTGGATCAGGCATTGTGTCATACAAACAAAACCAGACACCCACAACAAAGAATGTGATTTGACTCCATACTCCATTCATAAAGGCTTGACCACAAGGGTGTACCCACAACAAACAGTCCCTTGGAAGGCTCTAGCCAGTCTGGCAGGAAACATCCCCAGACCCAGTCCTTCCACCCAATTGAGGACGGGAACAGAGCCAGGGCTTCTCAGGACTTTTAGAAACAGGGGGAGAAGGCAAAGGAAACCAAGAGGTAACCAGTTGCCATCTGGCCTTTGTATAGGATTCCATTGATTCCTATGGCAGGGACTGGGTATCCCAAAAATGGAGGATACCCATAGCCACTGTCAAGTCAGCAAGTAACTGCCACCAGCCCATACCCTGCTTTGTGGGGAACTAACACACACGTGCCCAAAATCATACACTAGGGGTACGAGCGAGTACCCCTACCCATGGTTGCCCTACAGGTATCCCATATGTACTGTTCACCAAAAGGTAAAGATGAGCTGCACTGCCTGGTGTCCAAACTAGAATCCTGTTCAGGAAACACACAGAAGACACACCTAGAGAAGTGGTAGGACAAGGATGAGGAGACCTTGTCCCATCCAAAAGCATTTCCAGCATCACAGTCACCCCTGCACCTTCCAGACTGAGATTAGGGTGGACTGATCTCCCACCATATTGTCATCCTCATCCAGATGGTCAAATATCTTCTGGAAAGGAAATATGCATTAGCATGACTCTTCCCTGGTCTATGCTCAATGGTGAAGTCTAGCCCTTGCAGGCTGTTGGATCACCTGAGCAGTTTGTGGTGTTGAACCTTCATCTGCATAAGCCACTTTAGGGGCTTCTGGTCAATTTAGACCTTGAAGGTGCATCCAGTAAGTTACGGTTCAAAACGCCTAGGAATCCACACTTTACTAAAGCATCGTTTTTCAACAGTTGCCCAGCTAAATTCCAAACCTTTCATTTGCCTACTGATGAAGATAATGGGAATCTCTCTCCCATTGTTGTCCAACTGGGACAAGACATATCTAGTTCCAGTCAGTGTTTACAATAAAGGGTTTGCTATAGTCAGGAGCACACAACACAGATGCCCTGCAAATAAATTCCCTCAAGCCATCAAAGGCCATTTGACTGTCTACTAGGTTGCTTGAGTGATGTCAGAGATGTCAGATGGCCAGGTATTGTGCCATAGTCTGCTATGAAGTTTCTGTAGTACCCAGTGAGGTCCTAAAAACGTTCACCTGGTTTTGAGTAGTGGGAGTCGTCCAGTGATGTACATCTTGTACCTTACTTGGGTGAGGTTGTATTTGGCTCCCCCTTATCTCATTACTAAGGTAAGTGAACTTCCCCAGGGCTATCTGGCACGTAGTGACCTTGATAGTGAGGTTGGGCATTTTCATGGCCTGTAAAACCTTACGTAAATGAGTCAAATGCTCTTCCCAAGTGGAACTGTAGACAACAATATCGTCTAGATAGGCCACACAGAAGGCCTCTAGTCCACTGTGGGCATGATTGACTAGCCATTGGAAGGTGGCAGGACCATTCTTTAACCCAAAAGGCATGATTCTAAACCGGTAAAGCCCTTCAGGGGTTGAGAACGGTGTTTTCTCCTTGGCCTGGTCAGTCAGAGCTATTTGCCTATAGACTGATGTGATGTCAAAGGTGACGACAAGCCAGGCAGCACCTATGCTGTCCACAAACTCATCAGCCAAGGCCAATGAGTGAGCATGAGTCTTGTTGACTGCATCGACTCCTCTGTAGTCGATACAGAGCCTCCAATCTTTGGTGCCTGCATGAGTACTGGCCTTGGGAACAAGGACAACAGGGCTGGACCATGGACTCATTGAGGGGTACTGTTAGGCAGAAACCTGTGCAGTTCCCTTTGGGAACACTGAAAAAGATTTAGGACTACAGGTGTTAGCAGTAAACCCACTTGGTAGCAGTCTGTACCACCCAGATTTACCTGGTAGCTGTGGCTGAGCAGTCAGACTTCCCTCAAGAAGAGTTAGGCAGTATGCAAAGAATACACAATAGGCACTCAGATACAATAGCACAAGCAAACACTTGGCCAGAGCTTTGGTATCAAGGTATATAATTATTTAATTAAAAACACACTTATTGAAACACTCCAGCACTATTATTGTAAATCACTCTAAACACAGTTACTATTATTATATATACATCCCTTATTCCTTATCAGACAAGTCTTAGTTAACACTGCTTATTTCCAGACAGAGGTGAGCGCTTAACTATAGATGGCAGTCCAATAAGTTAACGAAAAAGGGAGGGAAAAGGGCAGAATGTAGGAAGATACACCACTCTAATACTTTGGAACACTTTAGCAAGGCAGAAAAGACAAAAGTTACTGGTGAGCCAAAGTCCATCGGCCGGGCCCACTCTTAGAGAGAGCAGAGCACAAATGCGCCCAAGATCACACAATTACAATAGGCTTTGAAAGTCTTGCAGGGAGTTCAGAAAGGGTTTAGAGAGGCTCATAAAAGTTTAGCCAGGGTACCTTAGGTGGAAAGGATCCTCCAGCGGGGGCAGTTGTTCCTGGCAGCGGGTGCAAGTTGCAGCGTCGTCCAGAAGAAGAGAAGTTCTTGACGTGGAGGAAAGATGAAGGTCGTTTCACTGCCAGGGAAGAAACCCGCCGCAGAGTTTTCCGGTTAAAGGTACTACCCTTTGATTCGTGGTAGGGGTGAAGCGTGGTATCCCGGTTGCCGGGGTGCTTGGCACAGGCAAGGCGGCCACGAGATGCTCCAGGAAGCGAAAAAGGAAGCAGACTGGTTATCCCCACCAGTCGAAGGAAGAAGACTCTCCGGGCTGGAGATCTCCTCTGTCGTTGGGAAAAGTGGTGAGACGGTTCAGCAGGGCTCCACCGGTGGTGTCGTCGTAGCAGGTCGGCTCAGCTTCTCCCTCGTCGGAATCTTAGGTCCTGTGGCGACTTCTAAAGTTCCAGTCCCCAAAGCCCTGCTTTTATGCAGAAAACCCCCATTCACTCAGCCTAGCTGTCACTCAAACATGCTAAGTGGCGAGCCGGCCGGCTCACCACTTGGTCCAATCAGGATGGAGTGCGACTTGAGTTGCCTAGGCAACTCAGTCCAGGGTGCCTAAATCCCCGTCCACCCCTCCTAAGTACCCCAGACAGAGTGGCACCACTTTGGAGGGCTTCTGTGGAGAAGCCCGCCAAAAAGTGGAACAAAGGGCTCAACTTGGGTTGGAGTCACAGAAGCGAACACAAACGCCAACTTAGAACCGAGTTCTGGCAAAAAATACCAACCGGAGAATTAATATTAAATAAATAAACAGGCGGTATGTTTGAGGCTATAGGAATTAAATAATTAAAGTAGGTAGCCTCGAACAATGGGAAATCCCATAGAGATATATTTGCGGTCGAATATAAAAAGTAGTATCCACTGCCACCAGCCAAAACTCGATCAGGGGGGACGGAGATGTGCCCCCTCGACTAACAGACCCCGGGGCAATCGAATTGCCCCGGCCAGCACGTCCACAATATGATGGCTTGTACTGGTTCTGTTCAGAATTTGAGACTAGTAAAGTCAATGGTGACTTTACATGCCCTGGGAGGCAGTTGTCAGTCCCAGGGTATGGAGTCTATATTGGGGGTCACTATGACCCCCCTGTGTTACTGCACTGAGGGTGCTGTGTAACACACATCACAAAAACACATGAAGCCCTATGGAGTCAAAGACCCCATAGCCCATTAAACACATCTCGAGTCAAAGAAACACACCCAAATCATGCCCAAGAGTGAGGGTAAAAGAGTTTCACTCTTGGCAGGAGAAAAAAATAAACAACAAAAATCCAGCAAAGCTGCTTGGGAACTCACTAGGTTAGGAAATTCAGCCTAAACAGAGAATTCTCCCTAACAGGTACATTACACTCAAATCCAATATCTTGGCAACCTCTGCCTGGATGTTGTTCCATGCACTGTCCGACATCCTGTAGCATCTTCTTTTGACAGGTACACTGTAAGGAGTGTCAATTCCATCCCTGCACCATGGGGAGAGTCCTGTCAGTGAACACAGAGGGGTATACTGCTGGAACAAAACCCTGCAGGCCCTCTGCTACTCTGATGTCAGATCTGGAAAGTGATCTTGAATATTGTCCTGAAGGGTCCTCTCCACTTGTTTGCCAAAGCTCAAGGCTTAGTGGGCTAAATCACAAGGATTTCCTGGCCAGGAGTCCAGTCCACCTGTGAAGCTTTAAGGTCATGCTAGCACTTGTTCAGCTCCTGACTGGCCTTGAAAATCACTGATGCCTGGTCTATTATCTGTGTCATCCTCCTTCTGAGGTCTTACACATAGTTAACCACTTGCAAGGCAGGACCTCAAGGTGCGGCTTCCAAACCTTCTCCAACTAAGGCAAGCGGCCCCCTCACTGGATGTCCAAAGAGGAGCTCAAAGGGGCTGAATCCAACAACCTCCTGAAGCACCTCTCTATAGGCAAACAGAAGGCATGGTAATAAAGATTCCATTTCCTTTGCAGGGGCTGTTCCAAACCACCCAACATACCATTGAGGGTTTTGTTAAATCTCTCAACTATACCATTGGTCTGGCGGTGGTAGAGAACCTGTAAGTTACACCATACTCCTTCCTTCCACATTGCTTGCGTGTAACTAGACATGAAGTCGGATCCCCTATCAGAGACTACCTCTTTAGGGAAACCCACTCTGGTGAAAATGCCCAGGAGATCCCTGGCAACCACCTTTGCAGATATGGTCCAAACGGGTAAAGACTCAGGATACCAGGTGGCATGATCAAGCAGTACCAGGATGAACCTGGGTCCACCTGATGTAGGAGGGTCTAAGGGACTGACAATCTCAATGACTACCCTTTCAAATGGTGTGAAAACCAGTGGAAAAGGCCAACTCCTTGGTTGTCAAATCTTAATTTATATAGCAGATGTTCCAGATATGTATGTAATTGAAATATAAAGCCAAACACATTATTTCAGTATTTCTTCTTTTTAATCGAAAATCATAGTGTTTACAGATGCAAATGTCTGCCAATGTATTCGGACCGAAAACAAGGTCCTTAATACTTTATCTGATCAGTAAAATAAACATTTACCAACTCAGCAATGCATGTTTTTACACGACAAAGCATGCACTTAAGTTTTAAGGAGTGTTCACACCAATAAGTGTGCAACATAGTCATATCATACAAGTGTGTAAACAATAGGGGCATCCAAATATGTACATCAATTTTCCTAATAAAAATAACAAATCGGCCACAAGACATACACGAACAAAACAACAATCAACAACAGCTTTTTTTATATTGTTTGTTGTTGGTTTATTTAACCTCTTAATTGCCAAGGACGAGGTATCTCGTCCTTGACATTTCCTTCGTGGTGCCAAGGACGAGATAGCTCGTCCTTTTTGGCAATCTGTTTTGTATATTTCCTGCAAAGCAGGCAGCGCACAAAACTTAAATCCAACCCCCGGTCTATGTGAGGGGGAGTTTCCTCCTCATGGCCCTGGGGTTGGATTTCTTTCAGTTTCACGATGGCGTGCATAATGTACCCCATTTGGGTTGGGGGAAGAGGCCACCAGAAATATTGACACAGCCCCCCCCAAGTCTGGGGCAGTACGTTTTGACCCCATGGGAAAAACGTACACATGTTCCCCTCTGCCCCTAGGAAAGCAGCAAAACAAAAAGAAAAATATGTACACATAACTTGTTTTGGGTGGGGATGGTGGGGCTCACCCAACCACCAGGATATTTTGTGCCTTCAAAGGGGGGGCTCTCCCCTCAGCCTAAGTGGATGTGGAGCACATCATGTCGCTCTCCCTGGGGGCAGATTTCTGCCCCTTGGAAGGGGTACGTGAGATGCACACCATCCATTTGGGTTGGAGAGAGAGGACACCAGAACTATTGACAGAGCCCCCCCCAAGCCTGGGGCAGTATGTTTTGCCCCCCTGGGGGCAGATGGGCACACACATGTGGCACACATCAGCCCAACTGCCCCTAGGAAAGCAGCAAAACAAAAACAAAAATATAT
The DNA here is from genome assembly GCF_040938575.1 of Ambystoma mexicanum. Taxonomy (NCBI): domain Eukaryota; kingdom Metazoa; phylum Chordata; class Amphibia; order Caudata; family Ambystomatidae; genus Ambystoma; species Ambystoma mexicanum. The sequence goes on from NC_090933.1 coordinate 1,157,826,727, forward strand.
ACACATAACTTGTTTTTGGTCGGTGTGGTGGATCTCACCCGACCACCAGGATGTTTTGTGCCTTCAAAGGGGGGCCTCTCCCCCCACCCTAAGTGGATGGGAGGCACATCATGTAGCCCTCCCTGGGGACAGATTTCTGCCCATAGGAAGGGGTACATGAGATGCCCCACACCTTTGGCACCAGGTTCATATGTAGGAAGGAAGGGCTGTTCAAACTAGGTCCCATTTATGTACATTGGCCTTTAAATCCAACATGGAAGCACCCACGCAGTCTAGTTCTAAGAACCAAGCCATGCGGTCTAGTGTTTTGGGTGTGGCAGGCCTGGAAATACTTTCCCTGGTACTACTTTACCTGGGCTATATAAACCCCACCCTGACTGCAGAACACGCTTCGAGTTATTCTGCAACCCGCAGCGTGACACTCACCGTGTCCAGCTTCTGGTCTTCAGCATCTTCCTGTGAACCTGCAAGAACAAGAACAAGATTATTCTGCCTTACCTGAGAAAACACCATCCAGCACTCAGCATCTCAACTGGGCTGCAATCTGTGGAAACCGAGAGAAGAAGAAACATCACTCACCTGTGAGTACTAGCTTTCCGCTACCACAGCTGCTGTTCGAACATTGCGACCTGCGATAACGAGAAAGGGAAAAACAATATTAGAACGCGCGCTTCCAAAACATCGAATTCCATCAGTCTTACCTGAATTCCATCGCGCTACGCCACGCTTCCATCTGGAGCACCACAGCAACATCTGCAAAGGAAAAGAGACATATTCAGGTTCGCTTTCAATATTAAACAACTGCACAGCGCTGTATTTACCTGAACGGATTCGTGGGGCCTGTTTTTCATCGCGCTCTCATCCACTCTCAGCACCACAGTGGACTGTGAGGAGACGAAGAAGAAAACACAGGTTAGCTTTAAAAGACAATAAAGGTGCTGCGCTTCGCACTTTCTCTTACCTAGAAAACGTGACTCTCCATCCGGCACGCCAACATCAAGACCTTCGCACCTGAAAAGAAGGAGATAAAGACATTAACGAATTCCCACCATAAACAGAACAAACCCAATTAACAAACCTACCTGTCTAAAAGCAAATTCAGAGTTACCGCAGGCCTGGGCCCAAGGAAGGTGTACTGCACCAGTGAAGCAACTCGGGCAGCTGGCCAACAAATGTCAAGCCCCCTTGCACAAGAAACGCAGGACGGATAGCTCATCCTACAAATAACTAAGGTGAGAAAAGGACCCAGTGGGAAGTGAATCGGTCAGAGGGAGGTGGGAGATTCACTCATTAGAGACAGTTATCACAAATCCTCCCTTCTGTAATTGCAGATTAATTATTCAGCACTGGGCAACTACGCATCCAGGGTTCCAGATCTCAGAGCCTTCCAGACGCCTCCGGGGATATCAGGTGAGCGTAACAGTAGGTGCACTCACACATGTGAGGTACCGTTTTCATCGGGACACCTGTGGGAACACGGGAAGGTAGGCCATGTGTTGTTGGCGGCGTGTTTCGGTGGGTGAGCAGAGTGAAATTTGTGAAAAATTTAGGTTTTTTTGCCACATTTCAGACTTTGCCTGGGGTGGTGGGTAATAACTTCTAGGCTGATCTGCACAAGTCAGACCTCTGTGGATTCCCACGGGTGTCCTCTTTTTCAGAAATACATGGGGTTCCCTGTTTTCCTTGGTGGCTTCGACTCCACACCCTAGGCCCAAATCTGCAGGTTGTCCACATTTCCAAATTCCTGAAAATCTGCTCTGCCGAAAGACTTGGGGTTACCCGTATTTTTGCCTTTTCCCTTTACGCCGAGTTAGGTGCACCCACACATTTGAGGTACCATTTTCATCGGGACACATGTGGACACATGGGAAGGTATAACATTTGTTGTATATGCGTGGTTTTCATAACGTTTCGACCCATTTGCTGCTGCACTTTGTCACACAACCCTTTCATTTGACCTCGCTGCTTTAGGCACTATACACTTGTGTAACCTGCACAAGTCACCTACCCTTCAAAAGGTCTGCTGTGCTCTTTCAAATAATGTATGGTTGCCCTTCCTCACCACATTTGTTTTCCTTATTTACACATGCTAAGTATGTCTGTTTAGGCTGTAAGCATAAAACTCCTGTGTACCATGGCTTCGTTTTTGGCTTGTGGTATTACTTGTTTTGTGAAACATTACAAAAAATGTGTGATTTCCTAATTGGAAGAGTCGGGGGAAAGTAGCAGAGCATTGTTTTACTCAAAATTCACAGAAACCATTGCCTTGTCGGGCCAACCATGTCCACCACATACCTTTTTTCATCATTTTCCTGATTTTTCCCCAAACTATGGAATATTTCCCTACATGGTTGTTGCCTGTCCTGCGCAAATCACCCCTTCCTAAACTTGGAATTTGTTCTACTTTTCATAAATGTATGCCTTTCTATCCTCCCATTCAGCTTTCCTACTCCTTTCTTCCACTCCGTCCATGCATGTACTATTGGAAAAAAAGGCCAAAATTGCCTACCTCTCACAAAACGGTTGGTAACCATATCAAAATATGTTTTTTTGATTTCCACTCAACCTGTTCTTCAAAGCCTGGAAAATGGGGAATCCACCACAGCAAACCATTTGTTTCTAGTACTTACAAGGAAAAGACCACAGGCTTCTTTGTACATAATTTTATTGGCATTTTCTGAAGAAAAAAAACAAATGTTCTCCCTTTTTGGTTATTTTCTCTCACCCCCTATAGCAAACTAGGATTCCATGGTGCAATTTTGACCGCCTAAATGTGGGAACAGAAGGGGGCAAACTTGTAAGAAAGAAAGTTACAAGGGATTGAATGGCGACATACCGGAAATTACTAAAAAAGGCCTTGGCACTGGGGGTGGACCCATGGCAGTCAAGGGGTCAAACATTTACACAAAAAAATAACACAGCTTAAAAGAAACACATTTCACCTAACCTCACTATTCATCAACAATCTCAGTTAAGAAACGGTGGTATGGAAATATTATGGCATTTACAAAATTAAAAACTGGACAGTGAAATTAATCTGCTAAAACGTAAAAAGTAACTTCAACAAATCTTCAACAATTTCATTAAAAAATGATATATATATATACAAAATACATTCTTATCTAGTTTTCAAAATGTTACATATATTGAAACATACAATTGTAAATAAATTCATTCATATATGTAACTCCAGAATATTTTGGAACAGGTGCCAGTAAGAGAATATCCCAGATACTGTAAGACATTGTGACTTTTTAATAGTTTGCCTTCGCATAGCCAGTAGAATTTAATATGAGCCTTGTTTCTTCTACCCATACGGAGAATAACAGTTTTTGTAGGGTTGATTTTAATTTTTAGTTTTTTGACAAATTGTCCAAATGCATTTATCAACGCTGTAAACTAATTTTTGTGCAATCTAGGAGAAGGAAGCCATCAGCGTAAGATATCCATCCTACGCTTAGTGCTCCTACTTTATGGGTTACCAATACACTCTCATCCAATGCTTTCCCCGCTCCCGAAACATATCAATTGAACAAAGATGGTGCAAGCATGCACCCCTGTCTAAATCCATTTGTAGTTTCAATGTCCTCAGACATTAGTCCTTCAGAATTTAACTGTACCCTCATTTTAGTGTTGGAATAAAGAAAATAATTACGTCTAACAAACCCTTTGGTATTCCCAGGTCAAATAGCCTCTGCCATATTGTGGGACGGTCCACCATGTCAAAAGCCAATGAGAGATCCATTGAGGCTATAAATACTGCCATGACATCCTTAGAACATGCCCTCTTTTGTAGACTTGTAAGATTAAGAACTCCACAGTCAGTTACCATATTTATTTAAAGCCTATTTGTTTATTGTCTAAGACATGATTTTCATCAATCCATTCCTGGATATGAAGTAAGAAAAGAGACACAAACATTTTTGAATCAGCGTCCGCTAAGGCTATCAGCCTATAATTCGATGGGTTTAAACGACTGCCTTTTTTTAAAATGGGAAGGACATATGATAGTTTCCATGACAAAGGCATAGTTATAGTCTTTATTACATCAGCAAAAAGAAGATATAGGACTAATATCCTATTGGATAAGTAATTTGTTCCTGGTGTATGCGAGTTCTTAGAATTCATAATTTATCTCGAAATATTCTCAACGTATTGTCCAGGTTCCATTCATAACTCTCCTTACTTTGGTTACAATAACAAGAATCATTTCCTTTATACAGGTTTTCAAAATAGTCTACCAATACCTTCTCCTCAATAGGGTTAATGGATAATTGTACTTGGATTGTCTCCAGCAACAACATATAAAGAAAATGGCAACACAAGTCTCATGAGACATTGTACAACTCAGCAGATGAATGAAGGTTTGTGGCGGTAATCCCATTGTAGAGAAATAAAAATCATACTATGGCACATCATTTCTAAAATTAGAGTCCACGAACCTGACTGATGTCATGAAACATATCAGGCTCACTTTTACACAAGAATCCTTGTAAGGTGCTAGTACCCATGGTACAAATGGTGCCCTTCGAAGTAAAATAAATAATGGGCATGTGTCTTCATGCAATGCTTAATAAATAATCTGGTGGGTGGATGGCCAGGAAATACTAACCTGCCGCCTCATTAAAATGTAATCTAATCCAGCGTGTGTATGCACGGAGACAGCAGTGTCACTCATCATGAAAAAAATCAATGATAACGTTTCTGTCCGTTGGACTAGCTAAATGAGTTACTGAGTATGATGGAGAATAGGATGAAAAAAAAGAATTCTGACTTGGTCTCCTAAAAGACTGGAGTAAAACGCTGTGTCTGAATGGTAATGCTGAACTGTGGAGAATATCAACAATGCGTTTCTATTGAAACTAGCTTGGATAACAACGCGTCACGGCCTGGAAAACTCTGAGCCTGGCGGTCGGCCATTTTAGAACGCTAATATTGTAAGGATAGTATCAAGGAAGCGGGAAGGTGGAAGTTAAGAGTACCAGCATTGTTGCAAAAATATTAAATGAATGGTTATTGTGAAAAAATGAGTGATCTCCTCGATCTGAGACCAGTGGAAAGATTGGAGGGGATATCTGTACTTCTTCCCACTAAATATTTGGGGCAGAAGCAGACATTACTCCTGCCAAAGGTCTCTCATGGTAGCTATGGACAAGCAATCAAGGCTGACACTCAAGGGAGGTGATGCAGACTGGTGCTTAGGTATAGTGGGTTCCCAAGTGCCCCAAAAATGTATGTTCACACACTATGTTATGTGATAACAAAGTCTTTTATTAAAGTATCAAAAGTCAGGTGGATATACACAAAGAAATAAGACTCACTTCCTACTAGAAATCTGAACAGGTAATTTACTTACATTTACCGTTTTAGGGGGCAACACTGTTACTTTTAAGCTCAATTATAATGCACGCACTGCTGACAGTTATTAAAAATCCTTTAAATTCTTAAGCAAGGGTTAACCTCATAAAACATTACTGTAGAAAGGCAGGTAATAATTAGAACATAGGCAGAATGCTTTCTTTAGGATAACAATCCCCCATCTGGGTAAACTATAAGGGAAAGTTAAGGTGTACTTTATGTTGTAGATTACAGCCCAGTCCAAATATGTTCATTAATAGTATGCTTCTCTTTCTACAGATACCACTATCCCAAAGTGCCACAAGTGAACAGGATCCAAGATGAATCTGGGACCCCTGAATAAATCCTGAGGATGGAAGATGCTCTTCCTTGTCACAGTACCTTTGGAAGGCAAAGTGGTGGAGTTTCTTGGCTTTACTCGAAGAGACCCCTCAAGGTCACGGTGGTCTCTGATGTTAGATTGTTATACCAGCTGTGGATGTACCACAAAGATGAAACTTGCTGTGTACCTCAACAAGGCTAGGTTGAAGAAAGATAAGTTAGTTGGTGGTCATGGACGATATTCGTTTGTGACGGATGCAGTGGTAGAATGAGTTGTTAGGTTTTAGGATTTTTCCGGTTCACCGGCTTTCAGTTCTTTGGTGCTGAAACCACAACATGGGCCTTAGGATGGCCCCTGATGACATGGACACAACCACTGGAGTAGACTGCAGACCCTCACTACGTCTGGAACCTCTGCACACTTTCTTCATGGATTGGTGGTAGGAAAATTACTGCCTGACACTCCTCAGCAGGCAGCGACCCTGGATCTTCTCTGGTGTGGAAATATGATGTTGTAGCAGATGTGGCCATGGTAGATTTCTTTGGATGGTTGGAACTTTGGCAGCTCTGGCTGTCAGGCAGAACTATTCCAGGGTACACCCTTTTCTGAGTGATACTCAGAAACTTGGCTTACCCATAGAAAGAACACTTTTTTAGTGGCTTATAACATTTGCACTATTTGCCGAATCTGCATAAAACTTTCAAAAAATTATATAGAATTTTAATATTTTTGGAAAGTTTGATGTAGTTTCATTAAATAGGGGTGCAAAGTTAAAGGATGACAAGTTTAACGTTGAAGGCAAAGGTTGACGGCAAGGGAAGGCAGTCTGCAGCTGAATTCTGCATGAGAGGACCTTGTTGTGGCTGTGCCTGTGCTGTGGGGAAGGTGACTCTGCCCCCTAATTCTACAAAACTGGCATTTTGCTGTGAAAGCTGCCGCAGAAGTGGATGGCAAGTGAAATAAACAAACAAACAAACAAAGCAGTTGGCAGCTAAACGCTGCATGAGAGGACCTTGTTTTGGTTGTGCCTGTGCTGTGAGGGAGGTGACTCTGCCCCCTCATTCTACAAAACCGGCATTTTGCTGCAAAAGCGGTCGTGAAAGTGGATGGCAAGTGAAGGCAGTCTGCAGTCCGCAGTCAGTGAGCAGGACAAGATTTGTTATTGTGACTGCCGGAGCAGGGGTAAGTCCTTCCTGACTTCTTAAAGGGGACATTGGGCCTCATTCCATGTTTGGAGGTAGCCATGGCGCTATTTGTGCCCTGGCTGCCTCCAAAACTGGGTCCGACTCTGACCTGGTTCAATGGGGAATAACTGGTCCATTCCGACCCTGGAGGGACTGGTAAGTCCCCTTTTAAAAAGGCAATCCCCATTCCCATTTGAGCCCCAATAGGGCTCTATGGGAATGGGGAGGGTGCAAATAACGGCCCGGCGCATGCCAAGGCCATTGTTTGCGCCCTGGTCCCCTAACGGGAACCGTAAGGTATGTTTGGTCGGACCAAACGTACCTTACGAGTCCCGTTGGGGGACCTCAGAATAGGGCGCAAAGGGATTACCGGCACCGATGTCCTTAACGGTGCCCGGTATCCCTTTGCACCCAGGTCGGAATGAGGCCCATTGTCTCTGTCAATCTCAGTTACTCTATCATAGCAAACCTCTAAAACCCCCTGTTTGTAAGTCTGCTGACTAACCATCCCTTTGATATCAACATGAAGGGTATAAATAAGAGGTACCCTCTCAGAAGTGAAGGAAAAAAAGTGCAAGCAGTGGTGACGGAAGCTCGCGAAGACGAAGGGGTAGACGGAAATGGTGCACCTGAAAAAGGACTAATTATGAAATTCTTTCAGAAATGCCAATCCAATAAGCACATCGAAGCTGTTTCTCGAGGAAACAATGTTATTGATTTAATAATTACCGGTACAGCTATTTGGGAGGAGACTACAAGTCTTCCACAGCCTGATCATTTGGTGAGTCTGGAAAAAGAATGTATAGACCAAAATATTGAAGCTGAGAGGCTGAGTATGTCCTTGGCACTTTTCAACACACAAGTCTCAAGTTGCTCTGTGGGTTCCACAGTGGATGATTCTGCACTGGGAACAGAGGAACAGGTGAGAATTAATCAGTTCTCCATTCCCTTTGATGGAGAGCAATCTATTGGAAAAGGAAGTACTGATGGTAGTTTGAGTGCCTTGGCAGCCCTAAACATTGTATTACAGTCTTTTATTCAAATTTACGATACTGTGGCCCATGAAGTAAGAGCCATCTCGGCAGTGCTTGCATAATTAAAGGCCCTGTTGGTGGTCTTGTCGCTCACTACAGGAGGCTCGCCTCAGGTGCAGGCAAAGAAGGTAAATGAGTCAGGGCTGAAAGGTTTGTCTGATCTGACTGTTGTACGAGATACTCCATCTCAGAATTCCAATAACTTTGTGATAGTTGAATCTTTTCTTAAAAACACTGCGTACATTGAATCCAGCTGACATATCCTGACCCAATGTGTTTAGAGCAAACATACAGTAGGGCATACTCAAACCTTGTAACTAGCCTTGAAAGTATTAAGGGTGATCCATTGTGTTCCTTGTTATGTGTTAGATGGGGCCAACTCCCTTGTGGTCACAGGGGATGGATACTATGTCTAGGAGGAGGATGTACATTGTTTGGCTGGTGTGGTATGATGGGCATTATCCCGGGATGATAGACAATCAATCATCGCAAGCTCGATTGGGTTGTACTCGAGTTGTGTTTGGGTTTGTATCTGATTTATCTTAATCGTATATCTGATGACATGCAGAAAAATAATGTAGCCCTTTTAGGTTGGTGCGCATCTCTCTGTGTTATGTCATTTTATCTTATTTTGACATTCTTTTACCTGATGAAATGTGGAATATTGTCATTATTTTCGAGGATTCTATGTTGAATGCATTTTTCGTTTTTTTCAAATAGTGGAATTGTAGTTTATGTGCGATTCAATTATTAATTTGATGTTAAGGTAATTTTTTTTAACCAAAATGCACTTGTAAATAAAAATAAAACAAACACTGCTAAAGATGTCTCTGGCAAGAGTATTCTGGAGAAAAAAGACAAAGACATAAAAGGTGCTATAAAACAGAACAACAAAGGATCCAAGAAGTTCTTGCATGAAATCACGTCTGCAATGAGAAACAAAAAGCCTACAGGGGAGGAAAGACAAAGCGAATCAATGGTTCTCAGTACCAACAAGAGTACATCCATAGACCTGGGTTCCTGGCCCACTGACCCTGTACTAATATCTGAAGCACAAATGAAGTTAAAACCCAATGCATAGCAAGTAAAAGAAAATCTCTCTAGAAAAATCATTAGGAGTAACCAGTATGGTGAACAGGGGAATACTGGAGAGATATGCAGTGGCTCAATGTGCCAAACATCCCCACAGTTATTGGGGTGTGATGATGAATCTGAGAGGTCCACCCCATTGTAGGCTGGGGCGGGGTAGTGTGACCAACAGGGACCAGGTTCCACTAAAAGATGCTGGTTTATTGAGGAAGCATGAGTTAGCTGGAAACTCTGGTTCTGCTTATAGAGGGTTGTCCTGTTCCAAAATTGGGCACCTTCTAAACCGGCCTATAATTTTTAAATCTGTCTTTCATGAAGAACAAGATCTCCCATTAAATCAATCAAAGATCCTGAGGTTGCTTTCCTTGGTACCAGAACTGAGTTCCATCTCATCGGCTGACTTGAAACTGTACATCTATTTGATAAGTTGTATATGGGAAAATGTGATGTTCGTTTTGCTTCCAAGTTAGCCAAAAATCTTGTCTTTCATCATCAGGAAGACATTGGGCCTCATTACAAGCATGGCGGTCCGGGAACTACAGTACCGGTAAGCATGCCGGTAGCGTATTTCCTCGACCACCATACTACGTGCTCTGCTCAAGGGTGCCGTTTCACCTGCCAGAATCTGGAACATTTTAAATGGCACTGAGGAGAGACATGATTCATTACAAAGCTCCTGTGTGTCAGAGAGGAAATGGGTTGAATATTTAGGTAACACATTTAAAGCAGGAATAGGATATGAGGCCCAAGGTAAAAAGAACCAAAAAAGGACAGGTTGTTCTTTCAAATTTGATAGATTGGATATAGAGATGATTATTGGATAGCCAAACTATTCTAGAGCAAATGGCACGGATGGGTTCTCAAATCTGATCTATACATAAAACCCGGTCTTGTGAGCGGACACATTATTCAGGCTGTTTTCTCAGATTTCTGCAGAGTTGACTGACCTTGTGCCTGGAAGAGTACCTTTCTACTTCCAACCTATAAGAGAGGAGATAGTACCAGACCTGAAAATTACCATCCTATTGTCCTGATAGATTCCATTGCTAAGATTTTTGCAAAGTTAGTGCTTAGGAATTTAACAGCATGGGCTAACTCAAATAGAATACTAAGCCCACTGAAAAAAGGCTTTCGAAAGGGGGTCCGGACTATTACAAATGAATTAACTTTATGTGCCTGTGCCGCAGACAGTTTGGGAAATCCCTGTACATAGCAGTCATCGCTCTTGAAGCAGGGTTCGACAATATTGATAATAATAAATTGCGGGGGAAATTTAAAAAAATGGAAGATTGACAAGGCTCTCCTACAAATTATTTTGTTGCTATATTTGGGAAGCTCAGTGAAGGTAAGACTAAAGAGTCAGGGGGATCAATTGAGTACAATCCCAATTGCCAAAAGTGTTCATCAGGTGTGCATTTCTGCCCCCACAATATTCAACCTCTACCTTGTAGACATTTGGCCAGAGAGTTGGAGTGGGAAAGCTATTCCCCGAAATGGAAGGATCTGAGGCTAAATATTCTGGCACTTTGGATGGAGTGGAAAGATATAATTGGTTAAACAACCTGAGAATCAATCCTGTGAAATCATTTATAATGTCCTGGTGATTAAATTATTTACTTGTTGCCAGGGTTGATAATATAAGATATCTAGGCTTTCCGATCTCCTCGAGACGTTTCTATGCAAATCAAAGAGAGAAAATGACTGAAAAGCTCTTATAGTGTATTTCTCTCATAAACGTTCTAAGGGCTAAATTGTTTGTTTTCCCTAGCACCCTTAATTGAGCTGTATAAGCCAAAAATTACAGCTATGTTGCTATATGGGAGTAAACCTATTGCATTTAACAATCGTAAATTCTTAGAATACTTGGCAACCTGTTTCTAGTCTACCAACTCAAGTTTGCATAGCATCACAAAATCATCCTGTTTCTTTTCATCTAATCGGAGTCTCTGCTCCTCTAAGTGGATCTTCCTCTCAGCCAGTTCTGTCTGAAAGGGAAGACCATGGCACTGGGCTGAAACATGGGACCTGACCGAACTCTGGGATTTAATAGAACCTTGGGACCTATGAGAGGATACACTCCCAGCCCTCCTGGTGCTGTGGCGAGACCTACTATCTTCATCACTGTCATCTGTCAAGTTTATCCCCCGCAGAAAAAGGGGTACCTGAGATAGCAGCACCAGATCACTACTGGCCCCATGGAGCTAGTAAACCCCCTAGCTTCTGCAAAAAGCCTGAAGGTGTTTTAACAGTTTGGAATTATTCACCTTACCTCAACGAGTGAGTTCCCTTTCATGACATAGCTCACAGTGTTCTTGCTGTCAAGCTTTCAGTGGTGCTCATGTCCAATTCCATGGTAGCAAAATACCTGTCAGTGTTTCTTATGATAACTGCACACAAGTATGTTTGGATGACTAAGCTGTAGGCACAGTCTGTCTCACATCCACCATTGTGATGAAAAGACTTTTGCTCCGCAGGAGTACAATGATGTGTAATGTCTAAGCTGTTCACTCAACCTCTAAAAAACAACAACAGTTATCACAGTCATAAAGGTAAAACAGGCACAGCCAAGCGATATACCTCTTTCACAGATTGTGGTAATGTGAGTCAAGGGAAGGCTAAACTCTCATAAGGGGTATGAATGTGATCCAGTAATAACCCAGACATCAAATTACAACAGTTCAATCAAGATTCTAAAAAAAATATGCTTAATTAAACACACCAATGTACAAATAACTAAACACTATAAAAGAAAATGCACCCTTGTAAAGAACAAAAGAGAAATTCAGCATTCAATGAATCCAAACACTCTGGATATACTCTGGAGGGAGGAAGAAGGCAATAAATCACAACAATGTTCAAAAAACATATGCTAGGTGTGAGAAAAGGAATCAAAGTTTGAAGTCAATAATGTATTCTCATGGTTCTTGGTAGTTTGACAGCATCAAACCAGCCTTCAAGCTCTACTCAGGTGTTTATCGAACTAGGATGAGGTGCAACAAGTCATGCTGGGTCAAGCGGTGAGCTGGCATCTAGTTGGTTTGAAATGGGAGCTTGATGCGTTTCGAGTGTGGCATTCAGGTTCTGCTGTTCAGATGACTTACAGGATTTGAAGGAGCAGCAGTTCAAGTTAGTTGGCAGAGGCGAGGGGGGTGTTTGAGCCAAATAGGTGATGTGATCCTCTTCACATGATACAGCAGTGAGATGGTTTGGTTGATGCAAAGCAGCAGTGGTTAGAAGGTTAAATCAGATGCCAAAGGCAGCACCTGCTGCGAGATGTGGAAGTCAAAGCTCAAAATGTGGTATAATGGGGATCCTGGTTGACTTGGGCCTCTAAATGCTGTGAGAACCACTACGGGGGCTCTACGAAAGGGTCCTTTAATGTTCTACACTCCACCCTAAGGAGGTTTGGTGCAGAGTAGCAGATCCAGGTCCTAAGCAACAATCACCCCAAAATGTGTTCTGGGAATGCTTAGGCAGTGGAGCCTGCATTGAAGTCCTTCTTCTTTACCTAAATGGCTGCAGTCTTAGGAAAGGCCAACTATGCCAAAAAAGGTCCACACTCATTCTTCCTTATGACCTGGATGGTCCAAAAGTGAATGAAAGAAGGATTGGGAGACCCCTCTTTTACAAGCAAATGTCCACAGGTAATTGAACAAAAGCAAGCCTGCTTTAAAGAGTCAAATCCTTGTCTGTGTGACACATGGACTTTGCCTGCTTGCATCTTAACAACACTCCTAAAGTAAGCACATGAGACAGAAAAGAAGGGGAGGAACAGAGAGAAACACAATGGTAGAATCTTTCCCACTTGTGCTGAGTGCCCCTGACTACACTAACTCTGCCCTGTTTCCAGACATATATCATCAGAGGCTTTTCGGTTTGCAACACCCTGGTGTGAAGCTAGGCCCTTTGTGTAGGATGTGTCCTTTGATCCCTGTTTCCCAGGAAATCTCCTGTTGAGGGGCTGTCTTCCTGGAGAGAGAGGTGTTATTTTGTTTATTTATTTATTATTTGGCACTTAGCTTATTACAAACTTTTACCAGCCTAATACATTTCCCAATCAGATAAAATAAATGCCATCAAACTTTAAAAAGAAAGGCGGGGAGGATACAAATGAAACAGGTGAAGAGGGCATCAAAAAGTCTCTGGAAACAGAAACCGAATATGTGAATTCAGGCAATAGAATCAAAAGGATGAAAATAAGTGAGGGATCAATGGCAGTGTAAAACAGCACCCTTCCCATTCCGCTCCAGTCCTTCCATGTTTCAAGGCAATTAGCGACAAGTTCATTTTGCATTTCCAGCAACTTGATTTTCCCAAAAATTGCTTCAAGAAACTTTACAAGGGCATAGATTATTCTGTTTCTTTTTTCCCCCGTAGAGTGCCTCCCACCACATCTCTGCATCAGTTACACATTTCTCATTCACATGATTGAATAGATTTAATGTTCTCAGTTGTCTCAGCTCAGCACAGAACAAAGTTAGATATTTTAAAGATTCCAAATACATGCCACACAGGCGGCACTTATAACTGCCTGATTTGTCTCTATATCTGTCTCCATATCTGAACAGAGTGACCTTTGTATGAAGGACATTTAATTGGAATCTTAAGAAGAGGTCCCTCTGTCTGTTAGTTGGGAATCTTCTCAAGTATTGTGGTGTAACTTTGAGGTGTTATCCATCCCAGCCAGTGTGGGTGGATGACACCCAGCCTGTGGATGGCTTGGCTGGCTCACAGTGTTGACGCATGAATTTTAGGGATTCAGGTATGTCTTTAATAATTCTAAGAAATACCAGCCACCATAATCCAAATTCAGTTATGGCTTATTTTTAAAGATTGAAGCTGCCTCCAGGATGATGATTCCTTATAATTATGGAATTTGGGAACAGAGGTTCACATTTTAAAAGCAGCCCTGGTGCTGGAGTGCATTGGTTGGACACCTATGAACTCTGAACCTGCTCTGTTCCACTGGCGAGCAGGAGCTATAGATAAGGCTCCTGATGAAGCAGGCACACATGTTTACTATGCTTCTGCCATGGATTTTTCAGAAAGGGGGTCTGGTTAGCAGGTCACCCTTCTTAAGATAGAATTACGCACATCAGTTTGTTATTAGTACAAATAAATATCACCAGGGCTTCTACACTGTTGCCAGATGGCAATACTTTACAGTAGCCTTTCTGATAAAGGTATTTTGAAATTGTGAGGGCCCAGTTCTGAAAGTGACAGACTATGGTCAGGAGTTCATTATCCAGACAGACGCCAGTGATTTTGAGATTGGAGCAGTGTTAGCGCAACTGAACTCTGAAGGGGTAGCGCAACCTGTCGCCTACATTAGCAGGCGGTTGACAAAAAGGGAAAGGAACTGGGCTGCCATAGAAAAATGGCATACACAGTTGTGTGGGCCATAAAGAAGCTGAAACCCTACATCTTTGGGTCACACTTTACCATCCAGACCGACCACTGGCCTCTGCGGTGGTTAATGGCCATGCAATAGGAGAACCCTAAGCCTTTGTGTTGGATCATATCCCTGCAGGAATTAGATATGAAAATCCAGCACAAGCCAGGGTCCAAGCATGGAAATGCAGATGGCCTCAGCCAGTACTTTCACAACTGATGATGAACCAGACCCTCGGTAGGGTGGTGGTTCACATGTTGAGGCTGGGGGGCATGTGAGGAATTTGACCATCTACACAAGGAGTGTACGCTCGCATTGGCTTTTTTTGAAGATTTGGATTTAAAATGAATGATGGCAGATCAACCTTAGAAAATGTGTGGAGCTAATCCGCACACATTTTCTTATGTCCCCTGCACAACAAAAACATAGTCCAGTGTACTACGGGGAGACACAGCCTACAAGCACAGTCTAGTCTATCACATTTAGCGGGAATGTGACAGCCATGGGAACATCAAATCATCTCTGAAGGGGGAGGGCAACACCTTCCTCTGTCCATGGCCAGCCTAATTAAAATATGAAAGTCTCCATGAATCCGCCCTTTTCTATTGTCAAAGTTCTGTGTGGTGGCAGCAGATACTGATAAGAATTAAATGAAAACAGGCCTGCTAAGAGGCCTGCTCACAGAACTAACACAAGGGACAGGAAACACCAACACCTCTTTGATATGTAATATGTCAGCTTGAGGCTAGCTCGCATCCCTCTGTATGAAGGGCAGTGCATTTCATGTCTTGGACAACGCTTTACACTAGGCAACCCCTGCAGGGATCCCCCTTTCAGAAGGAAGAAGTATGTGCGTTGATGGACACAGAAAGTCTATTCTCGCCACAAACTTCAAGGGAGACCTGTACTTTGATCAGGAGTCACAGAGAGCTTAATTAACCAGAGAGACACTTTGATCCACAGCAGACAGGAGGGTGGGTGGGACTTAGTAGTACATGTTGTCACCAATTAACTTTCCTGTTGCAAAGCACTCTGCTTAGGACCACACACATAACAGAAGGTTGTTGGTGGGACCCAGGATTGGTTCATTAAGGTAGCCTTAGCCTGCACTGGGGCCCATTTGGCTTTAAAAGAGGGCTGATAATGGCCACCTCCTCTCCCCCCCTCGCCTACCTGAATGACTGCGGGGCGTCTTCTAGAATGGATTGCCCCTATGTGGCATCACATGTCCCCCTCGCTGCTGAGGAGTCCACACCCACCTTCGCCTTCTTGAACTTACCCCAAGCAGCATTGCCTGGTGGTATTGGTGCAGCCACAGCCACATCGCTCCCCGAATAAGTGCTTTCATGGGGGTGTGACTGGGCCTTGCGCCTCTGCCTGGATGAGGCATCCCTGCTGTCAAGCTCCATAGCACTGCTTCCACCCTCTTCATCATATGCAACTGTGGAAAAGGAGACACAGAACAGAAACATCTATGTACTACACCAATGTGTACGAGGCAATACCAACATTCACATGAACATGACTAGTCAAGGGAACAACCTTCATCCTCCACCCCCACACACATGGAGATGCAATCCACATCCATGCAGATACATACGTGCCCATCACTCCAGACATTGACATCAGGCTTCGTGCCACTCACACAACCAATCAATTGCATATTCTACACACACATGCATCATGCACACACATCAACAGAGATGCCACAAGCAGTGTGATGAGCAATCACATTAGAGTCCTGTTAGCTGTAATCCCTCTATAGGACTACCAAATGCACATTTTGCATCGAGGTGTGAGTGATGGCCAGTCACACATTCCCATCTTTGGCACATACACATGAACATCATGCATGCACCTGACACGGGCAACAGAACCTCAACTGTCAAACGTGTCACACGGGCAGTCTCAGACACAAGTAACAAAACATGTGCATGGTCTGAAAGGCAGCACCACAACACACAATGCAAGTGATAGCTCATTCAAAATACATATGGTCCAATGCACACATGGGGAGCAATGTCTGGGGCATGCACGCAGATATCTGTTTCAGAGGCATACTTGCTGCAAGCGTAAGGGGCTCACTGCCAATATGCAGCAACATGCACATGTACCATAGAGCATAGCAACACATGGATACTCACCAGTCGACCCGCATGTTGGTATTGGGCAGCAGGTACCTGTGTGCATGGTGCACCTCTGCGGTGGCACCAAGCTGGATGTAGCGCATGGCCTTGCTGTGGGTCCTGGATTTCAGGTCCTCCAAGCACTTGTGAATAGTCTTGAATGTCTGGGATGTCACTCCCTCTACAATGATGGCATCCGTCATCCTGTCCCTGATCTATTGACGTCCTTCTTTGCCGCCTTGCATCACAGGGTTGAAGACAGCATCTTAATTCTCCAGGACCTTCTCCAGCAGGATGTCAACCTCCCTGGCAGTGAAGTTGACAGCCCTCTGCCTCGCTGCCATGGGATTGCCGCTCTGATCTGAAGATGGTGGTGCAGACATGGCTACACCCGAGGTAGGTGTGGTTGGGCAAGGTGGTCCTGGAGCTGGGCTGTGGAGTGGTGGTGATGGTATGGCATGTTGGGAGTCTGGTGAAGAAGCAGAGGTGGTCACAGGACCAAGGACTGGAGCACTGGCAATGGCTGGACAGCAGGCACTCCAAACGCAGTGCCGGTGGGCAGCAGGCACACACACTGGACAGGCAGCAGCAGATGGCACGGTAGGAGGCAGCACAGGGCAGTAGGAGGCAGGTAAAATGGCTCAGAGGCAGGAGTGTGGGTTTTAGGTGTATTCATCCGTGGGCATCCAGAAACAGAGTGAAGGGACTTTGCATGTAAAAAATGTTCATAGGCCCTTGAAATCCCAGGAAAGGCCCTCACCGCGTAACTTAAGTGACAAACACTACACGCTGGCATTGAGCATGCAATATTTGGGGATACATAAGTACGCATAGACGCAACTCTGACCATACATAGAAGGGGAGTAGATGGACAAGTGGAATACTGTGAATTTTGGGGTGCCACATAATTCGTTAACTTCAGAGACCATGCAAACTTGGTATTTTGATTGGGGATTTGCCTTCAAGCATACGTCTGTCTACTTTTGTATTTTCTGAGGCTAACGTTCAGTCGCGTATGTATTTTTCATACTCTGGGTGCCCCTGTGTATCGCTTACCTCTAGTCTTACCTTTACTTTAGCTTTCTGGGATTTGCATATGCATTTTTAGTGTTGCTGAGTGCCACTGTGTATCGCCTAATTCTTTTTCATTTTAAAGAAGCTATCCAGGTCTCGCATACACAATTTTAGATTTTTTGGGGTGCCTGTGCATTACCCATCCTGTATTTCTGTCACCTGGGGTACTTTTGAGCCTTGCTGGACCACAGAAGTATGTTTTCCATCATGTACACTGCCCCCTCACTCTAATTGCCCAGGACAATTGCTTGGTATGCCTTCCATTGTTTACTTATACCTGGAACATGAGTTGCAAGGTCCCAAGAGGGAAAGGTGGCAGAGGTGGCCGGGGGCAGGGATATGCAGAGGAAGCAGCTGTCCCAGCCCCAAGTGTCCAGGGACATGCAGCGGAAGCAGCGGTCCCAGCACCGAAGGGAAAGGGACGTGCAGCTAAAGCAGCTGTCCCAGCTCTGAAGGGTAAGTGACGTTCAGCTAAAGCAAGACCCAGTGGGTGAATCCATGCCCCAGGCCACTAGTTGTCCGGAATCTTGAGCCCAGAGTGGTCTCAGCCACACAGGATCAACACCAACACCATGTCCCAAAAAGCCAAAGCCTGTGCAATAGGAACAGGGTGAACCCCATTGCACAGCACAAGACACTGGCACATTGAGGAAAAGTAACTTCAATGATGAAGAACTCCAGATTCTCATGGACTGCGTGACCGAGCACCACCATGACATGTGCCTGCAACTGGAGAGCACACATCCACCTGCTCATCATATGGTACATTGGCAGCAGGTCACGGATCAGATCAACTCCTTAGGCTTTGAGAGACATGCTGCTGGTCAGGGAGTGAAGTGCTGGAATGACCTCACCCGTCACACTAAGTCCAATCTGGGTGTCAACCTCGCCTCTGGTAATGCAACTGGGGGGGGATCACCAGAGACGGAGGAGCTCACCCAGCATGAAGAGACTATGAGCAAATTCATTCTAATGGAGCAGTTGCAAGGCGTGGGAATCCGGCCAAATTACGAGGGCATGACCAGTGAGTGACCAAGATTGTGCATCCTGAGTACGTCTAGTGAAACATAACAAAGATGTATGATTGTGTTACACATCTGCCTGCATTTGACTGACTGCCCTGGATGAACTATGTTGTGGTGTACTGACTCCTGTCCAGTGTACTCAAGACTAGATGCAACCCATGTGTTGTACATCAGTTGCACATAGCCATGTGACAGTACTCATCACCCACTATCATGCCCACCCAATATCTACAACATGCTACCACAACGTGCCATCTAGTTAGCTGCATCTGTGATGTCAGTGACTCTGCTCTGCTAGACATGAGCTCGTGTCTGAAGCACGCGTAACACTTCATGCACTGCAGGGTGTAGATTCTCTATTCACACATGTATGTAGGTGCTTCCATGCTACATAGAACATCCAAGAAGACTACCAACATGCCTCATGGCATGCCCTGAGTGAGTGTGCATTTTCTAGACTGTGCGCACCCCCGCTGCTGATATGGCAATGACTCCTGAGTCAAATCATTGTGAGGACTGAACCCTGTTACTCTCCCACACTCCATGGGTCCATGCCCCTGTCCCTCATGTGGGTCACTGTACCATATTCCTATCGCCAACTGCATTTACTTACTCATTTACTTACTCTCTCCACTTAACAGGGACTGTTTCCCTTTTCCACACTTAGGGAATGTTCCCATTGTGTGCAGTCCCTGTGCCAGGTCAACACTGGTGTGGCATGTGATGGATGTGTACTATGATGTGAATATGTGTGTCTGCCTGTTGACATGTCATGTAATAGCATGTCAACGCGCCACATAGCCATGCCCATTTCACTTGTATTAGTCAATAGTTTGCTGTGCTGTGTGCCGTAATGTGCTTGCTAACAACCATGTTTGTTGGCAATGTGGCCACTGGCTGAATGATCCTGAGCAGGGAATGTTGTTGCCAGTCTGCATATGCCATGATCAGATGGCTTCTTGTACATAGTGCGTGGATGATTTTTCTCTCACGGTGACATGCCCTGCATTTTGTTGCATGACAGCAATGTGATACACATGTTTACTGTAGACACGTTGCACATGACTCCTCATGTCTTTTTCTGTCCTTGTGCAAGTGAGGAGGCACCAGATGCGGGGGAGGAGAAAGAGGAGGAGGACGTGTCTGTGGTGGGCCAGGCCACCAGTGGAGGACGTGCGTGCCAGGCCGTGAGAATCCACTGGTGCTACAGACCATGCTGGGCCTTTCGGCATACAAGTTTGATCCTTTTGACTCCAGTAACTCTGATGATGAACCGGATGTGCAGTCCTCAATGCTGGCAGAGGTGAGTGCACCAATTGTTAGAGCAGTTGGGGCCTTGGTTCCATATTCCTTCAAAAACTCCCTTGTGCACCCAATTCTAACAATACCATCTGCAGAGCCTTTCTGCCTAGCCAAGTACGCCCCATTTCAATCACCACCTTCATGTGGAAACTGCTTGTGAAGTTTACCCTCCCCCAAATGGACGCACATGATGTACTTGTTGGCAGTGTACATGTCCACCAGTGTGGATTCCAACCTTCTTGAACCTTGGACATTGCTCTCCTAAATGCCCATGAAGAACTGCTAGCATCCCTCAATTCGTAATCACCTGCTGTCCTCATCTTCCTTGATATCTCATCTGCATTTGACACAGTGAAGCATTCCATCCTCATTAAAATGCTCCATGAGCAGCCAGTGGTCTGGCTTAGCTCATTCCTAACCAACCATTCTTACAAAACCATGCTGTGTCCTTTCTCCTACCCTACTTCCTCCTCCACCTATGGTATCCCGCAGGTCTCCATTCTTTTCCCATGCATCTTTCACATATACATTTCCCTGCTGTAATGCTCTAGTGCCTCATTCTCCCACACATTCCAGTGCTATGCTGACAACACACAACTCTTCAGCATAGTTCCTACTGACAAACTTGCACCTTCATTCACCCTGACTGCCTCTCCGCCATCCTGGCCTGGTGCACTGCAAATGACCTTAGCTTGTACGCCATCCAAACTGAGAGTATCCCTATTGGATGCCCTGCAGCCTACTTCTTTCATTACTTCTGTCCTTCCTCATTGGGTTCGCCCCCTACCTCCTCATCCGAAGCCCTGAATCTTGGAGTCATCTTCAACTCCTGCCTTTCCTCAATCACTCAAATTCTGGACATTGTCAAGATGTCCCACTTTCAGCTCTTACTTTTCAAAGTAACTGTACCCTTCCACACCTTCCCCCAGAGACTCAATGTTCCCTGTGCACCGGTTCTTTCCAGGCTACACTACTGCAACAGCTTCCTCCTTATTGTTCCTTGGTCCACCCTGCAACTCCTCCAGTTTACCAAGATTAGGGCAGTAAGACTTATCATTGGCCTCAGGCCCAGGGACCACATCTCTCCTGCACTACAAAGCCTTCAGTGGCTCACAGTCTCAGTACGGATTATATTGTAATCCCTGTGTATCATCCACAGGGCTATCTGGGGCTGGGTACCACTCTCTCTTTAATGCTTCTTGATCAAGTACTCCTCTTCAAGACTCCTGCGTTCCTCTGGCAACAACTCCCTCTGCATATTGAGTAGGACCTCCTTAAGTTCCCAATAATACTCAAGTCCTTTCTCTTCTACTCTTCCTTCTCCCCCTCTCTTCCGTGCTAATTATATAGCAGAGTGTCTGATGTGCAGGGCCCTTATGTGACCCTGGGGCCCTGCCACCCCACATGTATCATCGAAGCAACTGTGTATATACTGCACTTGCTCACACTCAGCCTCACCACAGGATGTTGCACTTATGTTTATCATGTCTTAGCACTTTGCTCGAGCTGTTCTCCATTAACAAATCAGAACCTTTTACAAGGCATAGTGGGTTTCGTCTCCCCTCCCAGTTATTGTCATGATTTGTTTGTAATATTGTTTCTATTATTAATCTCTGTTTTTTAATTCATTGGCTACCTTCCCCTGTCCCCACCATGTTGCCATGTGTGTACTTAGAAACATTTGGGGTCATTGTATAAGTGCCTCACAAATGACCAATGCATGAGTCAATTCTACACAGGTGATGGCATGCCTTATTATGTCATTTGTAGTCTTCCAGGGGTGTACCAGCTTTTTTGTGGGATCAATTATCTGCATATATGATGTCTTCACATTTTCCTGCAGCATGCTGACTGATACGTGTATTGTGTATGTTCCATCGTCTAGTGAATGGGGATATGTGGCATGCACATTTGCTGCATGTCATTGAGGTGGACAGGCAGTGTGGGGGAATGCTGTTTGTCAGTGTGTGTGTATTGGGTGTTTGATTTGCATGCAGTGTGCAGGTGTTTGTGCATGGTTGCTGGGACACATGTTTATGGTTGCCTTGTGAGTTGTTGTTTGTATGTGTTCAATGTCACAGAGGCGTGCCCGTTGGGTATTCAGTTTTTTGGGGCATGTATGTGTTAGCTGCACTATGTTTCATGTTGTTCTTTGTCTGCAGATCCTTCCATCATGGAATGATAGCTATTTCATGGGATGAAATGTGACTTTCAACTGCATGCCAGGGGGACAGGTATGATGTTCCTTTTTATTGATCGTTATGGAATGTTGAGGAAATTGTGGGTCAATACTGCACTTCTTTTCTACAACCCACAATAGGAACATGTGTGTGCACATCATGCACAATCTGGGACATGTGTGCATACATTTGCATTTGTGCTTGTTGAAGTTTGTGTACATGCGAATAGCTGAGGCCATGTATGGCTTGCAGCTCAGACATAATGTTTCTGGATTTATCAATGCTTACACATTTGACCGGTTGTTAGTTAGTCAGATCCACCACATCAGAAGGGGACCACTACAGTAGGTATGGTGCACAGTATAACTATCCTTTTACATTACATTTGGGATGGTTTTGGTGATACATAGGTGATTTAATTGATTTGTTTGCATGGTGGTAGTGGCATACTCCCTCTTCGTTGTGTTTCTTTCGGAAACACAAGATGAAATGGGTTGTAGGTCATTTGGTCGAAAACCAAATGATCGAATGCCATTTGATCGAGAGTCAAATGGTCGAAAAAATGGTCAATTTTTTTTTTATGGGGGGTTTCCCCCTAACCCTGCTTTTTCTATATTAATTTTTTTTACCAAACAAAACTAAAGAAATATATAAATAAATAAATAAAAAAATGCGACAATTTTTTTTTTCGACCATTTGACTTTCGATCAAATGGTCATTCGATCTTTTATTTTCGACCATTTGACCGGACACCGATGAAATGTCTTTTAGTTCTAAGGGATGCACACAATTTAGCACTTCCAAGGGCATGTTCTCAGAGTTTTTGGGTACAGTGGATTGGCCCATTGTCATCATTGAATGGCACCTGGAAGGTAGCGGGATCGTGTGCACTCCACAGGGTAGGGACTTTAGGTGAAATATTATTGTACACGCTACGTATGTGCAGCCTCTCGATGTGCCCTTTAGCCAGTCATATGCCAGTGGTGGGCCAGTGGGTGTGGATGGGATGCCGCCACCATGTCCAGCGGGACGCCACAATGTGTTGCAACATTGTGCGGGACACATGCTGCAACAATGATCTTGCAGAGTATGGGTGGTGCACATAGAAGCACACCACCAGAGTGGACAAGGGAGTGGAAACATGACTTTAGCACTTTGAATGTGTAATCCACTATGCCCTGGGTTGCAATATGGGAAGTGCTGTATCTTTCCTCGGCAGGTGTGTTAGGGTTGCATATTAGTATGATCATGTATGTGCTTAGAGGGTAGGCACTGTCCCCTGTAGAGGTGAGAATGGTTGTCATTGTCATTTGTTGACAGTGTCTGTCAGTGTGCGACATGCATGCATGTGCATGGCCATTCCTACACCAATGAGCCATGTGTTGCCATGCTTCTCAGCTTCTAGGGCCCGGTATAGAGGGGACAGCCTGAAGATGTAACTATCACAGGTGCTACCACGATAGTTGGCAGAGGCTTCAGCAATGCTGACCATGGCATCACACACAACCTGAACATTGATGGAGTGCCAGTGTTTCCGGTTGCGGTAGATCTGCTCTGTTGCTCGAGATGGACGTAGATCAACATGGGTGCAATCAATGGCACCTAGCACTTTTGGAAAGTGTGCCACCCCATAAATATCCTGGACCACTGCTTGTCTTTCTGCAGGTGTTTTGGGCACATAGATATGCTGGTGAACAGAAGAATGTGCAGTTATGATTGCCAACACCTGGTGTAAGCAGCAAGACTGTGTGGCCTGTAAAATGCCACCAACTATGGTGCTGGTCTGCTGGAATGAACCAGTGGCCAGAAAATGCAGCACAGTGAGCACCTTTTGCAAGGGGCTCAGTGCTTGGGAGGACAGGGTGGGTGATGTGGGGTCATCTTCCCACTCTGTGACCGGGTCTAGGATGATATGAGGGTGGGGACCTATAACTGGTGTAGATCTGGTCATGAAGCAATCCCAAAAAGACTGGTCCTTGGGTGGAAGATCCGGGCTCCGGGTATCCTCCTCCTCCCGCGGTGTCCCAGGATGAGTGATGCAACAAATGGTGCATTCATCGTGGCTGTATACGTGTGTTTGTTTATCATACTTGCTTTTTATGCATTTGTTTGTGTGCGCCTTGACATTTACGCCTGCTGCCACATGGTGTCAGTGTTTTGGGATTTACACATGTTTTTTCGCACACCGGCGATCCCTGTTCAATCCCATGAATATGGTTGTTTTGTACGCGTATGGGTGGTGCAATTGTTTGACAGTGGAACGCCCTTGTAACGCCCACATTTTTGCTTGTTCTTCCTCATTCCACGTGTTCCGCCCCCTTTTTAGGTGGCTGCGCAGGCCCGGCCAACCCTTCACTTGTTGTCTTGCGCACAACGTTTGTGCTGTCACAGTGACGTTTTGGACCGGCGGGGATTCCTCGCAGTCCCAGGTAAGCCATGCGCATTGTGTTCCATGAATCGACAAATAGGGACTTGTGCTCAATTCCCTGATTTTTTGCACAAATTATTCCATGAATCAGTCCCATTGTTTGAGAAGAAAGTAGTAGAGCTCAGAGAGAGAGAGTGAGTGAGTGATAGAGTGATAGAGGGAGAGAGAGAGTGTTCAATTCCCATATAATTGTCCTTAATCCTATGTATATCTAGTTATGTATTGTCCATGGCAACTATTCAATTTACTCCCCTCCATAACCTAGTCAGAATGTCCCTCAAACTCATCCCTTATTAAGAACCTCACTGCTTCCCATCAAATCTGATTTGTTATCTATTGTACATTCTTTTGTGATCACAAGAGCATTGTTCCTCATGTACATAACTAAATGAATGATAAGATAAACACATATATATTTGAGGTGTGGCTAGCTTCAGATTACAATGCCAAAAATGCTATACAGGCCCGTTGTTGATGTGGGTCGGGCTGCTTTAGAATCTGCCACACCTTTGCATCTTCACTACCTTCTGCTCTTATAATCTGTTGCACCTCACTCAAACAAACTAACATTGCAGAAGAAAATAAGGGCACTATATTCACAGCACTGGACTATGTGTGCCTCTTGCTGCAGTGAAAAACTGAACCCCTGTCTTTCCGAAACTACACGGAGCATCTATATTAGGAAAGCATTAAACTACAGAGACAACACCAATTGGATGCCCTGGAGAGAATGGCTGCAAACACGTATGTCTGAACCTTCGGTGTCAATGCATACATTAACTTGCCCAACGATTCGCATGCTTCCAGTTTTCATGCATCATCGCTCTCTCAGAAGTCACTGAAAAGTGACATGTTTGTACTGTCCAAGGGCAACAATAAATACGAAATGATTGTGTAAACCCTGGGAGCAGAACTCGGTGTGACCATGTAAACACTGGTGTCTTGTTCATCTTGCCCTTGATAGAAAAGGCTCAATTCTAAAGGCGAGAATACTTTTTTTGTCAGGTCTTTGGGTGGTGTCAAATCCCTACGGCCGCAGATTACGCTCTCGTGCACTTGTGTTTATGATATCAAGGCAGTGCTGTTGCTCTGCAGCTGGCCAAAGGGCTGCACATATCATATTTGGTTTCAGTCCGTAGACCCCCTCGAGAAAAGCAGATCAAAGCACCCATGGTGGTTGCTATCTGAGCGCCATTAAAATGAAAAAGGCAGGCAGGCAAAATTGCCCACGTATTCTTTATGGGTTTTCCAGTAACATGTGAGCATGTAATTACCGTCGGACAGCCCCCCACTGCTGAATGTTTGGTAAGTTCAAACATCACCCTGGTTTCACGTTTTATTATGCCTCATATTCTGAAGGATTTCAGTAAAGGGGAAAATGAGGAGCTGAACTCATAAACTATTTTTCAACCTTAAAATCATGTCGAAATTGGGGATTTCGTGCAGAAAGAACCCTTTCCTTTAGTTAGCTGAGTCCTCTTTTTCTTTTTCACACAGACCTTGATAGCCCATTTCTTGAAATTCCTTTGTAATGTAATGAAATTAAATTCATGTTCGACTTATGTCTGTCATCAAATTCGCCACAACATTAGTCAAATATTACATGGCCTGCGGTAGTGGCTAAACCCATAGGAAGAGCACTTTTTGGGTGGCTTATACCTTTGCTCTCTCTGTAAAAAACTATGTGGCCCACTCTGATTGTTTATGCAAAGTTTGGCGAGGTTTGGTCAAGGGGGGGGCAAAGTTATAGGGGGGCCCCAACATTTCTTTTTTTCCCATAGACATTATGGGAACAAATTTCTGTCGCGCCTACAGCCCAAACCGCTGGATGGATTTTCACCAAATTTGCGGCAGGAGCGGCAGCTTGGTCCGAAAGTGTGCTTTTGTTAATTTGGTGTAAATCCGTCCAGTATTTTTTTTAAATGAGCAAAACATAAGTAAAAAAAATGTGTGATATCTATGTCCGCTCTGCGGACACACTTCCCTGTTAGCTCTGCGGACAGGACACCGATTGGCTAATCGGCGTGTGTGATGTCCGTGGACACGCGGCATGTTCTCTGATTGGCTGGGATGAGGCATGAGGTGCATTACATTGTTTCGATGCGCCCGACATATTAGATCCGCGGACAGCACAGCGTGAAAGTGAGCATAAATCCAATTTTGGGGAGTGTGTTGGTGTGTACGAGTGCTTGGAGAGTGGAGTAAGAGATGGGTCAAGTGCTGTATTTGTTTAGGTGGGAGAAAGCCATGATGTGTTCGCAGTGTCCACGGTCACTGCGGTTGTCCGCGGACATACTCAACACTGGGAGCACTACTGGCTATTTTACTTTTGTATGATGGTGGTTTTGGGTCGTTAGAAGAGCATTGGGTGAAAATGGTATGTATTGAAGAGTTTGTGCATTGGTTGTGATTATTTTTTAGAATGTTAATTGAAGTGGATAGGTTCTGAGGTGGATTTATTATGTTTTTGGGTTGTGGTCTTTTCGTAGGTGTTTGTTTCTATGGGTGTGTTATGCTGCGGTGGTTGTGGCAAGGGCCTAGAGTCTTGGGTGCATGGTCAATGTTCCGTAGGCCACTGTTTGAATTATGATGCTTCCATATAAATTGAGTTGTTGCAGGGGTTTTTGTAATGGGAATAATTCCAAGTTATTTGTGATAGCATGTGAAGTTGTTTGGTTGTTGTCATGTTTTGCAGTGCAGTAACTGTTAAGTATTAAGGGGTCAGTAATCTTGTATTTGTTTTCTGCTATACGATAGAGAGCTAATTGGAACCATTTGGAATCTTCATTGTCTTCTATTTTGTACGTTATGTCTACAGTTTTTGTGCTATTTTTTATAAAAAGTCCTGCGACAACACACACACAAATGGTTTGGTATTTCAGCATATGTACTTTTAAACTTTAGTATTTCTTTTTTGTATATCTAATAGAAGGTTGCCATCTGTACAGCTGTTGCTAATCTGTTGTAAACCTATTACATTTTTTTGTAAGTGACTTTCAGTTACAAAATATTTTCTCTGGATATGCTCTAGTCGAGTAGTTGTTTGGCTGTACCATGTAGAAGATTGTTATTTAAATTAGCTTGTGCTAAAGCAGGACTTTTGGCATAGTACAGTTTATGGACCAGATTTCTTATAGTTGAATGATGTGTTGATATCATTTTGATATGATAAAAGGTGCTTTTGCAAATTGGTCCAGAAATGCAGGCTAATGAATGTCCTTGTAGTCCTGTGTATTTGTGCACTGGACAGGAGTCCATATTTTGTAGTAGTTTCATTTTGAATTTGTCTTTGCTTTTCACATACTGATTGAGGAACTGCTGTAAAGATTTGAAAGATTTTTTGGCAATGTTACACATTGATGTGCACATCCATTTGTAGAGTGGACGTATTGGTTCAATGGAATGGACAGTGGATACTGAGTATTCTTGGGATATTTTTGTGAGCAGTGTTTTTTGTTCTATAATGGCATTATTAAGTTTTTCATAGCCTTGTCCACTGCTATGAATGGCAATTGGGTTTATTTGCTTTTGTTTGTATGCTACTTCATTGAAATATGGTTCTGTGCTCGTGGTGTGACTCCATTCACCTCCACAGATGTTTGTGAAGCTATCTTTGTTTTCAATATTCTGTTTATTGAGAAGTCTTTTTTGTAGTTTAGTACTAGTTTTGTTAGTTGTTTCATTCTGTTTAAAACTAAAATAAATAATTTCTTTTTGAGAAGGATTGCACTGTCTATGAGAGCTTGCAGGATTAATTTTCTCCGGTAGGTTTTAAGGGTTTTGCCTGATTTCTCTCCTGTTTTTATAAGGTGCTCAAGGACTTTTTGTAAAATAATTATTTTGGTATGCTTACTTGCCACTACATCAAGATTTATAGGTGCCGTGTTAGCACTAGTGGTAGCCGCAGTTTTGTTAATCACTTTCTGTTTCGTTTTACTTTTTGAAAGAGGAGGCAAAGTTGTTGTACTCAAAGCTTGTTTTGTTTCGCTTAATGACTGTATTAGCTGTTTTGATTGAACTTCTTTTACAAATTCTGCTAGGGGTGGATGCTTATTTTGGAGAGTTTGAGTTTGATTTCATTTACGTTTGCTTTGCTTTCTATGGAGTTTTTTTGGTAGGCATTCTTTGGGGTCTGTTGGAGAAGAAAGAAAGTGTGGGTTGGGACCTTGCGAAGTGTATGTGTGCTTTGTGCATGAGTGTGTGAGTATGATGGTCAGGATGTATGTAGAGGTGTGTGATTGTGTGCAATTGGCTGCTACATCAGGTTGGGAAGGCTACTATTGTATTTGTGTGTTACTATACTGGTATTCAGATTACAATACAAAGTATGGAGCTGGTGAGGGGAAGCACTAATACTGAATCTAATGTTGCAGGGTAAATACAATTGTTTGTTCTAGAATACTAGAATTCTAGTGTTTGAGTAACAGTTAGAACATTATGGCAGTATTGCACTTACTTTTTTGGATGAAAAGAGCAGGTTTCTTCTGAGTGCTCCTTTGTACTTCAGACGCTGCTGCTTTTCAGGGGAGTGTTCTTCACTCCAATTGTGAATGAAAGAAGTTAGTAAATATGCGTGCTAATATCACTGTTGTTAATGTAGACCTGGATTTCTTTGTTTTGGCAGTAGTAGTGCTTTCTGATAACTGTGCATAGCATGTACATGCACTTTCCTTTGCCTATGTGCATTCTGTATCTTTCATTTAGAATCTGTTTGTTGAATTTACTTTAGAAATTAGTACAATAGTAAGCGCACAGAGCACAGGCAGTGTTATTGGATGTTAGGAGATAGAAGAAATAATCATATGCTTTGTTTGCTATTTCTACAGGGTAAATGGCAGGACCTATACAGAAAAGTATGCAATGTATGCATTTGTGAAGGTGTGGGAAATAAAGCAGAAGTATTTGATAGAGTCAGCAGCTTATTACTCAGTAAGTCATTACCAAAGTACTGGGTGATTCTGTGGTGCATGGCGATGGGAGAGTTGAAATAAAGTAAGGGTTGCCAGGAAGGATCTGGAGCTTGTGTTGCAGACTGAAGGGAAGAGGGGAGATGTTGTATGTCTTGCCTTACAACACTGTACATAGTTGTAGATGATGTGAGAGACATGACTGCACCTGTGCATAGTTGAATGTTGCTGTAAATTCTAGAACGGAATGGGCAACCAGCTGGAATGAGAGAGCTGTTTAAATTGGAAGAACAGTTGTACAGGCACAGGTGTTGTTTCAGCTGGGAGCCTTTCAAATGATATTGGCTATCTGTGTGTATAAATAAAGATGCATGTACTCATTCTGGCTGTGTGTAATTTTATAACACACTAGAAAGCCTTTTTCCATAATTATACTTTTATTTCTCCCATCTTCTAACATGAAATGACACTTTGTTAGATAGATGTATGTGTTGTGTCCGATTACTATTATAATCATTTGCAAAGGAAGTTGAAATGATAGAATGTATGTTAAATATGCAGAATATATAGAAAGGAAATTGTATGCACATCTTATGCACTATAATGCATTAAATGCTCTTATAGTTGAAATGAGGATAATTAGTTGGCACTTGGTTACAAAAATGATAGAATGAATGAATAAAATAACAGTTTGTACATTGCAGTTAATAACATGGGTAAACTTTGCAAGTGACACTTGATCATAGCAGATGGGAGAAATGACAGTAAGCTTGTTTTACAGGTTATACAGGGTAAGTGGCAGTCACTCTGTTTATATGCATTTATACACGAGATGTACATGTACTGTGCGGAAAATATTCATACCGGTAGTTTGTGTTCATGCGTGTGGATGTGCATGAATCTGCAAGTAGAAATGTTGGAGAGTTTACTGGTAGTTGCTGTAGGTGCTTTGCAGTCACAGCCCAATGTGATTGGTGGATGGTTGTGTGACTGCTTAACAGTAGCCAATAAGGGAATGGTGCAGAACGTGAAGTGGATAGGGTAGAAGGGCTGCCCCAGTGTTACACACTCCGTGGACACCGCAAATGTTCTTGGTCAGGGCGTGCCACATCCAGGGTTTCTCAGCAAATCCAGCATGGAAAGGTGACTGTCGGGATTAGCCAATGATGTGTTGCGGTTCTGCTTTGTATTGAGAGAAGCTGTGTGTAGTGAAGATGGCAGAGGTGGAGAAAGTCATGGTGTTGGTGCTTGGAGATATGTTTGTGAATGGTTTGGAGCAGTATGCAAAATGTAGGAATATGGGAAAACGTTGATGTAAAAAGAGTGGAGGTGGTATGGAGCACTGTGCCTGGTTTCAATTTGCAAGCAATGGCAGAGGTTTGTCAAGATATGGCTAGGGTTAACAGTCCACATGTGGTTGTCCTGCACTGTGGTGCTTTGCATTTGGGTTATGTCAGTGCCCCTACTTTGTTGGAAGATCTGCAAATGTTGGTTCAGGCAGTAATGAAACTACTTCCAAATGCCAAGATAATTTTTTCTGGTTTGATACCTAGAGCAATGTTGGACAATAGTTCTGTTTTTTGTCCTCAGCAAAATGTTGCTAGGTGCTTAATCAACCGAGGCATGTTTGCTTTTATGACTAGAGCTGGCATGTTCTTTTGCAACAATGACAACATTGACTCTGGTAATGTTGATTACTTTAAAGAAGATGGCATGTCTTTATCTTTTATGATAAATACCATTCTGCTGTGGAACATAAGGGTTGCTTTGGAGAAGCTAATGTGAAGATTTTTGGAGGAAATACATAAACAAACAAAGCAAATACAAAATAAAAGGTTTTTCTGAAGCATCTGCAAAAAAAACAAAAAAAGGCTCTTTTCAGAGCCAACCTCAAAGGGAAATGGGGCACACTCTTCAAATTTTAATTCCCCAGGCTCAGATTTTATGATTTGTCCGTGTACACCGTGGTTATCTGCGGACAGCGCGTATAACATTCAGGATTTTTGAGGTTGAGAGGCATGCAAATGATACTTAGAAGATCAAGGGATTGGTCAATATGGTTTACTGGGTGTGATGTGTGAGCAGAGACTTTGTTAGAAAATCTTTTTCCTGAGAGGAGAGCAGATAGGTATGGCTGAGTGTTTTCATTTTTTTTAACCATTTTATTTAACATTTTAAACAACAAACAAAATCAGTACAACAATCTCCATATCACAACATTATGTCCAAATTGCAAAAGTCATAAATCATTAGAACTAAAATAGACTAATAATCAAAAACATAAAAATATGGATACTTATAACTCATGCATAATATTATTTTACAACCTTATAAAATATCCATGACACACAGCAAAAAAGACAAAACAATAGTAAAGCACACAACTAACAGTCCCCCACCACCATAAAACATCTCCCACCCAAGGGACAGACCACCAAACACCGGAACCTGTGCTCTCAACCATATAGATCACTAAAATGTCCCCAAAGACGAGAATAATGTCCCACCCTTCCTTGTCCAAACAGCATAACTTTTTCATAGTTCTACAAGATTTTCATATCTACTAGCCATCCCTCCACATCTGGTTTCTTTCTAGACTTCCAAACTCGTAATATCTGCTTCATCGCTAAAACCAAAACCCTATTAATCCAATCTGCACTATCCCTAGCCCTGTCCCCTCTTCACCTGCTGGATAATAATATTGTCGAATGGAAAGTGCGCAGAAGTTTCTCCTCCACCACAAGGTCTAACCTATCCAATACACCAGACCAAAAATCAGACACTCTGGAGCACATCCATAACATATTCATCAAAGAACCCCCGCCACATCCACAACCCAAACAAGAATCAGAATCCGAAAGCCCCAATCTAGCCATCTTGGACAGTGTCCAATATAATCTGTAAAGGACTCTTTGTCTAATATATCGCAGCTGTAAATCCATCTTTGCTTGCACCCCTACATGACGTAAATAGGCCCATTCCTTAATAGGGATATCCATACCAAGGTCATTCATCCAAGCCTGGTGAAGTTTATCCCAAGCCTCCACATCCGTTCCTTTCACTGGCATTCACCTCATATACGTGGAAACCACACATGAGGTAGAGCGGAGAATTTCACACAATGAAGGTCTCTCTTTCATGGCCCCATCTAACATCCCTGTCCTTTCAGTCAAGAGAGCTTTCAAAGCATCATTACGTCCTCTTTTTCTAGCCCCAATCCCAAAAGACGTTCTTAACTGGTCAAAGGGGATCATGTGATCGTTTAGCCACACATCATAAATTCTAAGTATGCCCCCACTGATCCAACTCTTCCAGAATAAGGGACTATTCGCCAACTGTAAACTCGCATTATGCCACAAAGATGCATCATAATGCATCTAGATATTCCCACCATCAATCTCCATAAAGTGCAATAATGCCTCCCTAGTAGCGCACATAGTTGGTAGCTTCTTCACTGAAGATGGTACTTTCGACATAGAGTACATATCTCTAAGAGCATAAGGTGAAAATTAGGTACTCTCAATAATTTGCCAATTGGGAACATATTCGATAATATCAGAGAAGTAAGAGGTCGATTTCTTCAAGACAAAGCCAGTGCAATAATTCATCAAGTTTGGGTATCCAAATCCCCCATCCTTCACAGGACATGTCAAAATAAATTTAGGAACTTTAGGCCTCTTACCTTCCCCCCAAAGAAATTCTTGGAAGGCTTTGTCAAAAGGAGAAATAACTTTTTTTGTGAATTTTAGAGGGATGGTCTGTATGATGTAGAGAATCTTTGGTAAAAGTACAATTTTTATGGCATTAATCTTGGCCCATATCCCCATCTTCAACTGGCCCCACTTTAATATGTCCCTTATAATCACCTCCAATATACGTGATACATTGAATTCAGCCATTCTTTTCAAATCTCGGACCAAGTGAATACCCAGATACTTCATTGCCCTATTTCCCAGTGGCAGTTCCAAGAACCCAAAACATCACGTGGAATACTAACATCCAGAGGGAGGGCCACTGTTTTCCCCCTATTTATCTTGTGACCTGACAACTGATCAACCTCTTCAAACATCTGTTTAAGTTTTACACATACCTCCGCCGGATTAGACAAGATAATAGTCATGTCATCAGCACAGCACAAAACCTTTATGTCACTATTTCCAAATCAAAGGCTATGAAGGCCCTGTTCGTATTTCAAGTATAGAATGAGGGGTTTCAATGCCAGATTAAACAGGTACAGGGACAATGGGCAACTCTGTCTAGTCCCCCTAGACAACAAGAATGAGGAAGACATAACGCCATTCACCCATACCTTCGCACTAATATCGGAGTTCAATGCCCTAATAGTCTTTATGAATGCGTCACCAAATCCCATCCTCTTAAGAGTGCGATAAAGAAAATACCAATTGACCCTGTCAAAGGCCATTTCCGCATCCATAAAAATCAATAAGGTATCGCGAGTTTTCGCCTTCGGTAGACCCATAATGTCAATCAACGTCCTTATATGATCGTAACCATATCTACCTCTCATAAATCCAACCTGAGAACTACCAATCAGCTTACCAATGCACGCATCCAGTCTATTAGTCAATATTCTAGTAAAGATTTTGAGGTTCACATTCAGAAGTGAAGCCGGCCTATGATTATCACATTTCTTACCATCTTTTCCCGGTTTCGGAAGATCTATGACACAAGCCTCTTTCATAGTGGGACAAATGATCCGTTCCTCATAAAGCCATTATACAGGGTGCACAGGAACGGACCAGCACACCATTCAATGTTTGGGAAAATTCTATTGGGAGACCGTCTATCCCTGGTGACTTACCCTTATTGTGCTGACCAATTGCTATCAATAATTCCTCCTCCATAATAGGGCTATCCACCATCACAGACTGATCCTCACTCAAATTTGACATACAATCTTATCAAAAAAGGAGTCCATATCATCTGAAGTCGGGGATTGATCCTCTCGATATAAAGTATCATAACATTTATAAAACCCTTGCATATATCCCCCTTTTTAATAATATGTTCACCATTGTCATCTGCTAAGTTTAGAACAAAGGAGCTTTCCATTAGGCCCCACAATCTATTTGCCAGCAGTTTCCCATTTTTGTCACCCTGCTCCCAGAACTTTTGGTTCATAAAGAACATGCCGTTTCATCAATGTTTTGCTTGAGTAGATCTTTGAGTCCTCCCACCACTATCCTATCCCCATTACTCTTAGATACAGCATATTTTTTCTGTGCTTCCTCCAACTCCCTTTCCAA
The DNA here is from genome assembly GCF_040938575.1 of Ambystoma mexicanum. Classification (NCBI taxonomy): domain Eukaryota; kingdom Metazoa; phylum Chordata; class Amphibia; order Caudata; family Ambystomatidae; genus Ambystoma; species Ambystoma mexicanum. The sequence goes on from NC_090933.1 coordinate 1,157,861,415, forward strand.
TTTCTGGAGTTCAGTCAAGCTCCTTTTCCTAACCCGGGATGTAATATTCATCAGTTCACCCCGCACAGTCGCCTTATAACTTTCTCAGACCATGATATCAGAAGCCGAGCCAACATTAATTTCAAAGTAATTCTTCGTGAAACACTCCAGAGAATCACCTACCCCCTGTTCTTGTAATACATATGTTTTAAGTCGCCACTTAGAAAACCCTGCCCTTTCCTGCCCTATACTCAACTGCATCATCATCAGAGAGTGATCCAAAATACTTCTTTCCTTAATAGTCACGTCCTGCAATTTGCCAGCCAATCTATGCAAATGAGACAGAGCAGAGCAAGGGATTGGTCAGTAAAGTTTACTGGGTGTGTTGTGTAAGGAGAGAGTTTGTCAGAAAGTCTTTTTCCTGAGAGAAGAATAGATAGCTATGGCTGTGTGTTCTAGAAAGCAGATTGTCTGCATTTTGGGAGATTCGTGGACAAATTGGTTGGAGGTGCATGCAGATCGCTGTGGAGTGGCTGTACATCTTAGATTCCCTCATGTGGAAGTGCACTGTCACGGAGTGTGTGGAATGAAGTGGCTGGATTTGGTACATCTTTGTGCTACTTTGGTGACAAAATGTCATCCAGACATTATTATTATTCATTGTGGAGAGAACAGTTTAGGACATGTGTCAGGAATCTCTTTGCAATTTGCAATGAAAGAAGGACTTGGGAAAGTCATGGACATGTATCCAAACTCCAGAGTAATTTGTTCCCGTATTGTGCAGATACAAATGTGGCTGCGCTCTTCTTCATTTGGTCCACAAATTGAGAAAGCTAGGCGCAATGTCAAAAAGGCTGTCTGTGTCTTTTTGAGAGATGTTGGTATGTCCGCTTTTCACAATGAAACAATGAAGTACACACATTTTTTGCAGAGAAGGAGTACATCTTACTTATACCGGCAATCAGATTTTTATGTGAAATATAAAAAATGCATTGTGACCATTTTTGGAATTACAGCAATCCAGTTTGCAGTAGATGTTGACCATTTGAATTTTTCGAAACACAAAAAAACCCACAAAAAGGCTCTATTCAGAGCCACCACTTCCTCCCAGAGAAAAGTGCAATGGTTCTGACAGGACAGCACCGCAAATATTTTAGAAGCCGCAGACTTCTAAAAATGCAGAGCCCTGCAGAATTTCATTGACACTTCTATTTTTGAACTGTGAAAGCCTGCTCTAAAAAGAGCCTTTTTCTTTTTTGGTTTTTGTTGGTTTATATATGTTTTGCTTTTTTAAACATGACATACAAGGAAAGGAAGGAAAAGGATGGTAAGGAAGGGACACCAACCATGGGGATAAGAAAGGGCAGGTGGAGAGAGGAAGATGTAGGGTGGGCCTTATTCAGGTAAGTAGCAGTCCTTCTCATGCTCTTTGACCACAGTCTCGAAAGCAAATCGAAGGTTCTCCCCCTGCAGAGTACTGCATCGCAGTACATGCACAATACTGTGACTCTCAAAAGGTAAGGGTCAACAGTATCACGTATGGGCTGCAAGGCAGCTGGAGGAATGTGCTGCCCCACAGGAGTGTCACTTGTGGTGGCAGGAGCAGAAATAGAGGATGCTGGAGTGGAACTCAACCTACTACATTTATTGCAAGGTACAACCTTACGAATAGCCCCACCATGGAACGACTTTAGGGGTCGCTTCATTGAGGTAGGGCCATAGCTTTACAAACCCGGTTTCCCATGACTCAGCACCACCTTGCACTGATTGCAGGTCACCTTGTTTGCACATGCTTTTGGTACTCCATCAAGAGTGGTAAATAACCTCCACACCCAAGATTCATGGTGAGAACCAGTAGTAGGAACTTCCACTACCTCATCCTCTTCATCACGCTCCTCGCTTTCCTCACGTCTGTTCCCCTCTGCAGGCCCTTGGGGAGGTGTTGGTGGTGGAGGGGGCGGGGGTGGTGTTGAGACAGCAGTAGCACCAGCAGCAGCCATGGATGTCATCAGGACAGCTGTTTCAAAGAGAACGAGCAATCCAATGCAACAAGTAGTAGTCTCTGTCCTGGAAGCCCAAAAACAGAATAAGGAGCAGCTCTGCCGTGTGGCCTTTTATAGGGTTGCTTGGGCATGCTTAGCGGACACCTGTGCTGTCTGCGAACACTTTGAACACCAAGAAAGGGCTAAAAAAGTTCTAAAAAGTATTCAGGTCACCAGGGACATTGTCTGGGACATGTGCAAGGGTGAACTTTCCCAGGTGAACTTTGTATGTGTCTGGGGGCCCAGACAGTGTTTGATACACTTAGCATGGGTGTGGTCACCTGATGACATCGCGGACACGTTCACGAATGGGATGGCGGCTGTCTGTAGGACACCAAATGCGTGGGGTTGGGTCTACGCATGCTTGCGGGTGTTCTATGGACAGTGTTCCAGTCCCGAATGAATCAAAAGTGTGACACACGTGCAGTGGACAGTTCTGGACAGGCACAATGTTTGTAGGGGCCAAGGGTGTGATACCCATGCATGCAGGTTTTCTACGGACAGTGTTCATGTTCCCGAACAAAATAAATGTGCGTCACAACTTTGCGGACAGGCTATGTGTTCTACGGACATATTCAGTCTGGTTGCGGACTATGCGAACATGGGGAATGTTCTTAGGACACTTTAATTTGCATAGTTACGAACATGCAGATGTCTTTAGTGTTCTGCGGGCACCCCCATTTTGACTACGGACAGCTCAAACAGGTACAGTGTCCTTAGGACACCCCCATTTTGGTTAATTACGGACAGCAGATATCTTGTGTCTCCTAAGGACACTTCTATCTTGATTGAGGACAGTGCAAACAGGTATAGTGTGCTTAGGACACCCCCATTTTGGTTAATTGCGGACAGGTGGACATCTTGTGTGTCCTAAGGACACTTCCATCTTGATTGAGGACAGTGCAAACAGGTATAGTGTCATTAGTACAGCCCCATTTTTGGTTAATTACGGACATCCCGGACACCCGCGCTGTCCGTGGACACCCTAACTGACTTTTAAAAAAAATAAGACACAGAGGAATATAGTAACAACACACTTACCATTTTCTTATTGCATAAACGTATAAAAATTATGAAAGAGAGGGGGAAGCACAAACTGATACAAATACAGGGGAATTAGAGGTTTGTACATGATGGATGGTAGGGGAGGAAGGGATTGAAGTCTCATCATAACATTTTTCTTGCTAGGGAGTTTTTGGGGATGGTTGGCTGGGACATGGAGAAGGGTACAGTGATATTTTTTTTTCTTTTATATGGTCCTCCACAAAGTGTTTTAAAACAATGAAATTTGACATTAATAGATCAATTTTTTGCTCCATATGCTCAAGATTATTTTCTAAGATCTCTGTTTCTGTATTATTTCTAATGTCTGAATGGTCTGTTGAAAAAAAATGTTAAGTGCACATAAAGTAATTGGTTTATATAGAGAAGTGTTGTGCCTACCATTAGTATCACTGTTTTCACTCATTTCATCACGAGGAACATTTTCTTCCAGCCATTCCAAAGTACTGGACATTTCTGTGTAAAAAAAAATATATATATTATTTTTCGTGTACCTAATACAGAAAGTTTATAAATATATACAATAAATGTAGTGTACACACTAGTTTCTTATACTCCATTATGTTGCATATGCTGTGTAATTGGACGGTTGGTGTGTTACATATACAGTTTTCACTTCTTATTTATTGTTGAATGTAATGTATTTATGTGCTGCTTTTTGAACATGTTCAGTGTTTTTATTACATGATACAACAATGTAAGATGCCCCCTGAGTTTTTGGATAGTGGTGCTGTTGAGCATATCCGTCTGTGGACATGTACATTGTTCGCAGACATAAGAACCACTAGCACAGGTAGGGGGTTCAGTATGTTCTATGTTATATGTATATAAACTAAGGCAATCCTAGTAAACATTTATCAAATTTATATTATCTATATCTATATTCAGTGAAAAAACTTTGCTATAGGAACATTATGGTTAAGTTGCGCTACTAAAAACCTATGAAATTCAGTAAAAAAATGTTGTTAAAGGGACGTTATTGTTAAGTTGCGCTACTAAAACCTATGAAATTCAGTGAAAAAACGTTGTTAAAGAGATGTTATAGGTACAAGTAAAACTGAAAAACTCCTGAAATTTATAAGTTATGGTAACCTAAGCAACCATAATTCACGCCACCACTGTGCACTTCTAAGACTAACACCCAGGACATTAAAGATGACATCACAAATGTCATTGATGACATCACTGACATATCTCCAATAGTTACCGCTGTTTTACCTGGTGGAACCAGTTTGAATTTTTCTTTCGGTGGATTAAGAATGGTCTAAATTATTGGATACTGTAGCAGGATCTAGAAGTTGAAATTGACCAGTTTCTGGTGACTCTTGACCATTATACAATTCATCCATTGCACTCTAAAGGCACCATAGATGATGCACTGGAAACGTACCAAATGTGACAAGCCAAGGCATCACCAATCAGCCTATGGGAAAAAGGTATAGAAGCATGTGCCTTTCCTTTACTCTTTCCTACTGGAAAAGGAGGAAGGTACGATGATAGACCCATACAAATAACAGCATCAGAATACCGCTCTTTACAAATGTATATATATTTATATAAATATTTTCAAAAGATCCCTGATTTAGACAACATGTGGAATACATATTCCACCTTCTCTTTGAAAGTGAACTAGTAACTCTATGCTACAGAGTTGCATAAACATTGAAATCAGGTACCCATTTCCAAAATATGTCAGCTACGCAATTACTACAAAAATGTGCAAGAAAAAGATGAGGTTCTACAATCAAGCACTACAAATCTTTTAGCAAACATGCGTGGTACAAAAGAATACTGGTTCCGACATCACAGAGATGTACGCTGTATGATAAGAAACCTTGGCCCACCCACTTGGTTTGTTACATTAAGTTGTGCAAAATATGCATGGGAAGATTTACATTATTTCCTACGCATAGCAAACAAAAACAAAACAAACATAGATATACTAACACCTGAAGAACTCTGCTCTCTAGATCCTGTTAATGTTTCAAGATATTTCCATCATCGCTTCATTGCTATGCTACACTTTATTTGTAATTAAACTGTTCCTCCCTTCAGAGAAGTGCAACACTTCTTTTGGAGAAAAGAATACCAAGCCAGAGGAGCACCACATATCCACATGCTTTTATGGATTAAAGATGCTCCTAAATTTGGTCAAGACAGTGATGCCACTGTTTTACAGTTTATCGAAAAGTATATCACGTGTGAAATTCCTTTTAAAACAACACATAGTGACCTTCATGAACAAAGTTTACAATTTCAAAGACACAAATGTGGGAAATATTGTCGTCACAAATATAAAAACAAAGGGAAATACTATACCAAATGCCGCTTCTGTTTCCCTAGACCAGGTACAACAACAGGTCAAATAAACAACTTCATGTCTTCAGTTAGACATAGTGTCAAAGGTAAATCACCTAAGAACACATATTACAAAAAAAGGACAGAAGAAGCAAAATATATCAATGCTTACAAGGCAATCATTGCTCTCTTGTGGAATGTAAACATAGATGTGCAGTACATTGCAGGCACTTCCACTGCAGTTGCATGATATGTCACATCCTTCTGAACCAAAGCAGAAAAAACAGAGCCTCAAAACCTCTGGGATGACTTATCATCTGCCAAAACACTGTCACAGAAATTGTACAGCTTAGGCATAAAAATGCTCTCTCAAACAGAATGTGGCTGCTATGAAGCTGCAGACTGTTTAACCGCTGCTGCTTTGTATGGAAAATCTGAAAATGTAGTATGGCTAAGTCTTGGACCTGCTAAATCTAGAAAAAGAGTTCTCAAATCATATGAGGACATAGAAACAATAGCCACAAATAATCCCACCAGCCAAGCCATTTTGAAAAACAATTTACTAGGCACATACTACCCAAACAGGAGTACCACTTTGTAAACCATGTGTCTATGCCACATAGCCCAAAACTTCACATACAAAAATAATATAAAACCAGATGAAAAGAAAGGTAGATACAGAGTGACAAATAGTGAAACTTACCAAACAAAGCTTAATTAATCATATCAAATTGTCATTAAAAACGCCCCAACATAAAGAACTGTATTACATGTCCCTGCTACAACCTTTTAAACCATGTAGAAAAGAAGAAGAGTTACTAGACATCTATGACTCCTATGAAGATGATTTCAAAGCAAATGAAAGTACTATAACAGATGTAAACATTACATAGTACAAAACAATGTTGCACAATGAAGAGCAACACAAAGAAGAACTCCAGGCCCAACTAGATGAAGACACTCCCGACAGTAGTCAACCTTCTGCAACAGGAAGCCAAGAACCACTGTGTCATGATGCCTACTGCCGGGGAACCAGACCAGGTCCAGCAACCCCGGAAGCAGGCATCAAGTTATTTTTAGCAAGCCCAAAAACCCCTGCTGGGGGCTGTTTGGGTGCGGTCCTGGCGCCTATGGTGCCAGGCTCATATGGAGAGTCAGTCCTGGCGCCATAGGCGCCAGGCTCATAGAGTAGAACTTACCTGATGCAGACCATGCTGCAAGCTTACCTGATGCAGACCATGCTGCAGAGTTCCAAACCAAATGAGGCTTGGAAGGGACTATTTTACCTAGGGACTATTTTTTACTCGGGTGGGGCTGGGGAGGAATACTTACCTGGGACTACTTTGGAGGCTAATTAAACCACACCCGAAGAGCAGCACACGCTTCGGGTTATTCTGCATCCAGCAGCGTAACGCTCACCGTGTCTGCAAGCCTGCATCCAGTCTTCTGCTACGCCCGCCTCGAGTCTGCAGCTCCTAGAAAAAGTGAGGGACAGAAGGAAAAGAGGTTAGAATAAGAGCAAAACCTTCGATCCTTACCTGAATTCCAGATCCACCACGCCTTCGAGCTGGAAGAAAGAAGCATTTTATGCGCGCCGCCTCGCCTGCTTCTGCACCGTGCTGAACTCACCGGCCTTCGCAGCATCCTCATGATCCACCACATCCTTCTGCATGTTCCCGCCGCACTCTGGCACCTAAGAGGAACACAAGAACAGCAAAGGTGAGCCAAAGGAATAAAGAGAGGCAATATTAACTACCCCCATAGACTTACCTGATTACCGCCGGGGGTACTATTCCTCTTCACGGGTCGGCACAGTCTCCATTGCATCCTCGCCATACCCCGGCCCCTGAGGGGAACAAAAGGACAACAAGGTGAGACGAAGGGGCAAACAAGGGGAACTCTTCTCACCACAATAGACTTACCTAATTTTACCGCTGAGGCATTATTCCCCGAACTTCATATTTTCTCTCCACACCTGAATAAAAGAGGTTACACACTGGCCTTATTTTATTGATGTGTGTAGGAATGTGGCTGCGCTCTTCTTCATTTGGTCCACAAATTGAGAAAGCTAGGCGCAATGTCAAAAAGGCTGTCTGTGTCTTTTTGAGAGATGTTGGTATGTCCGCTTTTCACAATGAAAACATTATGTTTCGTAGTACACACATTTTTTGCAGAGAAGGAGTACATCTTACTTATACCGGCAATCAGATTTTTATGTGAAATATAAAAAATGCATTGTGACCATTTTTGGAATTACAGCAATCCAGTTTGCAGTAGATGTTGACCTTTTGAATTTTTCGAAACACAAAAAAACCCACAAAAAGGCTCTATTCAGAGCCACCACTTCCTCCCAGAGAAAAGTGCAATGGTTCTGACAGGACAGCACCGCAAATATTTTAGAAGCCGCAGACTTCTAAAAATGCAGAGCCCTGCAGAATTTCATTGACACTTCTATTTTTGAACTGTGAAAGCCTGCTCTAAAAAGAGCCTTTTTCTTTTTTGGTTTTTGTTGGTTTATATATGTTTTGCTTTTTTAAACATGACATACAAGGAAAGGAAGGAAAAGGATGGTAAGGAAGGGACACCAACCATGGGGATAAGAAAGGGCAGGTGGAGAGAGGAAGATGTAGGGTGGGCCTTATTCAGGTAAGTAGCAGTCCTTCTCATGCTCTTTGACCACAGTCTCGAAAGCAAATCGAAGGTTCTCCCCCTGCAGAGTACTGCATCGCAGTACATGCACAATACTGTGACTCTCAAAAGGTAAGGGTCAACAGTATCACGTATGGGCTGCAAGGCAGCTGGAGTAATGTGCTGCCCCACAGGAGTGTCACTTGTGGTGGCAGGAGCAGAAATAGAGGATGCTGGAGTGGAACTCAACCTACTACATTTATTGCAAGGTACAACCTTACGAATAGCCCCACCATGGAACGACTTTAGGGGTCGCTTCATTGAGGTAGGGCCATAGCTTTACAAACCCGGTTTCCCATGACTCAGCACCACCTTGCACTGATTGCAGGTCACCTTGTTTGCACATGCTTTTGGTACTCCATCAAGAGTGGTAAATAACCTCCACACCCAAGATTCATGGTGAGAACCAGTAGTAGGAACTTCCACTACCTCATCCTCTTCATCACGCTCCTCGCTTTCCTCACGTCTGTTCCCCTCTGCAGGCCCTTGGGGAGGTGTTGGTGGTGGAGGGGGCGGGGGTGGTGTTGAGACAGCAGTAGCACCAGCAGCAGCCATGGATGTCATCAGGACAGCTGTTTCAAAGAGCACGAGCAATCCAATGCAACAAGTAGTAGTCTCTGTCCTGGAAGCCCAAAAACAGAATAAGGAGCAGCTCTGCCGTGTGGCCTTTTATAGGGTTGCTTGGGCATGCTTAGCGGACACCTGTGCTGTCTGCGAACACTTTGAACACCAAGAAAGGGCTAAAAAAGTTCTAAAAAGTATTCAGGTCACCAGGGACATTGTCTGGGACATGTGCAAGGGTGAACTTTCCCAGGTGAACTTTGTATGTGTCTGGGGGCCCAGACAGTGTTTGATACACTTAGCATGGGTGTGGTCACCTGATGACATCGCGGACACGTTCACGAATGGGATGGCGGCTGTCTGTAGGACACCAAATGCGTGGGGTTGGGTCTACGCATGCTTGCGGGTGTTCTATGGACAGTGTTCCAGTCCCGAATGAATCAAAAGTGTGACACACGTGCAGTGGACAGTTCTGGACAGGCACAATGTTTGTAGGGGCCAAGGGTGTGATACCCATGCATGCAGGTTTTCTACGGACAGTGTTCATGTTCCCGAACAAAATAAATATGCGTCACAACTTTGCGGACAGGCTATGTGTTCTACGGACATATTCAGTCTGGTTGCGGACTATGCGAACATGGGGAATGTTCTTAGGACACTTTAATTTGCATAGTTACGAACATGCAGATGTCTTTAGTGTTCTGCGGGCACCCCCATTTTGACTACGGACAGCTCAAACAGGTACAGTGTCCTTAGGACACCCCCATTTTGGTTAATTACGGACAGCAGATATCTTGTGTGTCCTAAGGACACTTCCATCTTGATTGAGGACAGTGCAAACAGGTATAGTGTGCTTAGGACACCCCCATTTTGGTTAATTGCGGACAGGTGGACATCTTGTGTGTCCTAAGGACACTTCCATCTTGATTGAGGACAGTGCAAACAGGTATAGTGTCATTAGTACAGCCCCATTTTTGGTTAATTACGGACATCCCGGACACCCGCGCTGTCCGTGGACACCCTAACTGACTTTTAAAAAAAATAAGACACAGAGGAATATAGTAACAACACACTTACCATTTTCTTATTGCATAAACGTATAAAAATTATGAAAGAGAGGGGGAAGCACAAACTGATACAAATACAGGGGAATTAGAGGTTTGTACATGATGGATGGTAGGGGAGGAAGGGATTGAAGTCTCATCATAACATTTTTCTTGCTAGGGAGTTTTTGGGGATGGTTGGCTGGGACATGGAGAAGGGTACAGTGATATTTTTTTTTCTTTTATATGGTCCTCCACAAAGTGTTTTAAAACAATGAAATTTGACATTAATAGATCAATTTTTTGCTCCATATGCTCAAGATTATTTTCTAAGATCTCTGTTTCTGTATTATTTCTAATGTCTGAATGGTCTGTTGAAAAAAAATGTTAAGTGCACATAAAGTAATTGGTTTATATAGAGAAGTGTTGTGCCTACCATTAGTATCACTGTTTTCACTCATTTCATCACGAGGAACATTTTCTTCCAGCCATTCCAAAGTACTGGACATTTCTGTGTAAAAAAAAATATATATATTATTTTTCGTGTACCTAATACAGAAAGTTTATAAATATATACAATAAATGTAGTGTACACACTAGTTTCTTATACTCCATTATGTTGCATATGCTGTGTAATTGGACGGTTGGTGTGTTACATATACAGTTTTCACTTCTTATTTATTGTTGAATGTAATGTATTTATGTGCTGCTTTTTGAACATGTTCAGTGTTTTTATTACATGATACAACAATGTAAGATGCCCCCTGAGTTTTTGGATAGTGGTGCTGTTGAGCATATCCGTCTGTGGACATGTACATTGTTCGCAGACATCAGAACCACTAGCACAGGTAGGGGGTTCAGTATGTTCTATGTTATATGTATATAAACTAAGGCAATCCTAGTAAACATTTATCAAATTTATATTATCTATATCTATATTCAGTGAAAAAACTTTGCTATAGGAACATTATGGTTAAGTTGCGCTACTAAAAACCTATGAAATTCAGTAAAAAAATGTTGTTAAAGGGACGTTATTGTTAAGTTGCGCTACTAAAACCTATGAAATTCAGTGAAAAAACGTTGTTAAAGAGATGTTATAGGTACAAGTAAAACTGAAAAACTCCTGAAATTTATAAGTTATGGTAACCTAAGCAACCATAATTCACGCCACCACTGTGCACTTCTAAGACTAACACCCAGGACATTAAAGATGACATCACAAATGTCATTGATGACATCACTGACATATCTCCAATAGTTACCGCTGTTTTACCTGGTGGAACCAGTTTGAATTTTTCTTTCGGTGGATTAAGAATGGTCTAAATTATTGGATACTGTAGCAGGATCTAGAAGTTGAAATTGACCAGTTTCTGGTGACTCTTGACCATTATACAATTCATCCATTGCACTCTAAAGGCACCATAGATGATGCACTGGAAACGTACCAAATGTGACAAGCCAAGGGATCACCAATCAGCCTATGGGAAAAAGGTATAGAAGCATGTGCCTTTCCTTTACTCTTTCCTACTGGAAAAGGAGGAAGGTACGATGATAGACCCATACAAATAACAGCATCAGAATACCGCTCTTTACAAATGTATATATATATATATAAATATTTTCAAAAGATCCCTGATTTAGACAACATGTGGAATACATATTCCACCTTCTCTTTGAAAGTGAACTAGTAACTCTATGCTACAGAGTTGCATAAACATTGAAATCGGGTACCCATTTCCAAAATATGTCAGCTACGCAATTACTACAAAAATGTGCAAGAAAAAGATGAGGTTCTACAATCAAGCACTACAAATCTTTTAGCAAACATGCGTGGTACAAAAGAATACTGGTTCCGACATCACAGAGATGTACGCTGTATGATAAGAAACCTTGGCCCACCCACTTGGTTTGTTACATTAAGTTGTGCAAAATATGCATGGGAAGATTTACATTATTTCCTACGCATAGCAAACAAAAACAAAACAAACATAGATATACTAACACCTGAAGAACTCTGCTCTCTAGATCCTGTTAATGTTTCAAGATATTTCCATCATCGCTTCATTGCTATGCTACACTTTATTTGTAATAAAACTGTTCCTCCCTTCAGAGAAGTGCAACACTTCTTTTGGAGAAAAGAATACCAAGCCAGAGGAGCACCACATATCCACATGCTTTTATGGATTAAAGATGCTCCTAAATTTGGTCAAGACAGTGATGCCACTGTTTTACAGTTTATCGAAAAGTATATCACGTGTGAAATTCCTTTTAAAACAACACATAGTGACCTTCATGAACAAAGTTTACAATTTCAAAGACACAAATGTGGGAAATATTGTCGTCACAAATATAAAAACAAAGGGAAATACTATACCAAATGCCGCTTCTGTTTCCCTAGACCAGGTACAACAACAGGTCAAATAAACAACTTCATGTCTTCAGTTAGACATAGTGTCAAAGGTAAAGCACCTAAGAACACATATTACAAAAAAAGGACAGAAGAAGCAAAATATATCAATGCTTACAAGGCAATCATTGCTCTCTTGTGGAATGTAAACATAGATGTGCAGTACATTGCAGGCACTTCCACTGCAGTTGCATGATATGTCACATCCTTCTGAACCAAAGCAGAAAAAACAGAGCCTCAAAACCTCTGGGATGACTTATCATCTGCCAAAACACTGTCACAGAAATTGTACAGCTTAGGCATAAAAATGCTCTCTCAAACAGAATGTGGCTGCTATGAAGCTGCAGACTGTTTAACCACTGCTGCTTTGTATGGAAAATCTGAAAATGTAGTATGGCTAAGTCTTGGACCTGCTAAATCTAGAAAAAGAGTTCTCAAATCATATGAGGACATAGAAACAATAGCCACAAATAATCCCACCAGCCAAGCCATTTTGAAAAACAATTTACTAGGCACATACTACCCAAACAGGAGTACCACTTTGTAAACCATGTGTCTATGCCACATAGCCCAAAACTTCACATACAAAAATAATATAAAACCAGATGAAAAGAAAGGTAGATACAGAGTGACAAATAGTGAAACTTACCAAACAAAGCTTAATTAATCATATCAAATTGTCATTAAAAACGCCCCAACATAAAGAACTGTATTACATGTCCCTGCTACAACCTTTTAAACCATGTAGAAAAGAAGAAGAGTTACTAGACATCTATGACTCCTATGAAGATGATTTCAAAGCAAATGAAAGTACTATAACAGATGTAAACATTACATAGTACAAAACAATGTTGCACAATGAAGAGCAACACAAAGAAGAACTCCAGGCCCAACTAGATGAAGACACTCCCGACAGTAGTCAACCTTCTGCAACAGGAAGCCAAGAACCACTGTGTCATGATGCCTACTGCCGGGGAACCAGACCAGGTCCAGCAACCCCGGAAGCAGGCATCAAGTTATTTTGAGCAAGCCCAAAAACCCCTGCTGGGGGCTGTTTGGGTGCGGTCCTGGCGCCTATGGTGCCAGGCTCATATGGAGAGTCAGTCCTGGCGCCATAGGCGCCAGGCTCATAGAGTAGAACTTACCTGATGCAGACCATGCTGCAAGCTTACCTGATGCAGACCATGCTGCAGAGTTCCAAACCAAATGAGGCTTGGAAGGGACTATTTTACCAAGGGACTATTTTTTACTCGGGTGGGGCTGGGGAGGAATACTTACCTGGGACTACTTTGGAGGCTATTTAAACCACACCCGAAGAGCAGCACACGCTTCGGGTTATTCTGCATCCAGCAGCGTAACGCTCACCGTGTCTGCAAGCCTGCATCCAGTCTTCTGCTACGCCCGCCTCGAGTCTGCAGCTCCTAGAAAAAGTGAGGGACAGAAGGAAAAGAGGTTAGAATAAGAGCAAAACCTTCGATCCTTACCTGAATTCCAGATCCACCACGCCTTCGAGCTGGAAGAAAGAAGCATTTTATGTGCGCCGCCTCGCCTGCTTCTGCACCGTGCTGAACTCACCGGCCTTCGCAGCATCCTCATGATCCACCACATCCTTCTGCATGTTCCCGCCGCACTCTGGCACCTAAGAGGAACACAAGAACAGCAAAGGTGAGCCAAAGGAATAAAGAGAGGCAATATTAACTACCCCCATAGACTTACCTGATTACCGCCGGGGGTACTATTCCTCTTCACGGGTCGGCACAGTCTCCATTGCATCCTCGCCATACCCCGGCCCCTGAGGGGAACAAAAGGACAACAAGGTGAGACGAAGGGGCAAACAAGGGGAACTCTTCTCACCACAATAGACTTACCTAATTTTACCGCTGAGGCATTATTCCCCGAACTTCATATTTTCTCTCCACACCTGAATAAAAGAGGTTACACACTGGCCTTATTTTATTGATGTGTGTAGGATAAGCCAAATCCTTACCTGAACTTCATCAGCTAACACGAGGAACTCTTCGCTGGGGTCAAGCTGCAAACTGCAAGGAATCAGACAAGAGTGAAAGTCAGACTTGTAAACTCTTATGAACTACATACTTTTTGGAGTATATATTGTTCTGGAACTCACCAATTCCTTCGAGCCAGTGAAGCAACTGGTTATCAACGCGCCCCTGCGCTCAATGCAGGATGGAGAGCTCATCTTTTCAAACCATCAGGTTAGACTATAAGAGGGGACATCAAAGGTGATCTGTGGGGAGAACAGCAGGGGCGGGGGGATTTACGCTCAACCCCACGGGTGGTTAATTCCCTTTCTTCATTTACAGAAGAATATTCCTACGGGCCAAGCAAACAAATCTAGGTGGGCCAGTCCAGTCCGTCATCTCGGCCCTACGCGTCACATTGGTGGAGACCGCAGCTGTCCAGTTCAGACCGACGCCTCTGTGGGAGACAGGTGAGCGTAATACACTGCAACAGCCACCAATAGCAAATGAGGCAGAATTAGCTATGACAGCAGTAGAAACCACCATGTGCCATTATGAACAAGCTACCGAAGACTTCACTGTACTGAAATCAAAACTGAACAATGAGCAGCGTAGCATTTTCCATGAAGTAACAAAACAAATTGAACATGGTGTGCAACATGAAAGTAAAAAATGTATCTACCAAGACTATAAACCTGTACTGCTGTCCACTGAAGAGCAACCCGAAGAAGAAGCTGGTTCAGGCAAAACATTCTTAATCAAAATCATCAGCAAGTTCCTCCAACAATTGACAAACAACAAACTGTCAGCTGTTGTAACTGCCCCGCAGGTTTAGCTGCCTACAACATAGGTGGTGTCACTTTACACCGATTACTACTCCTTCCACTAGAACACCAAAACAAATTAGATTATTACAAACTTTCTACAGAAGCTGCAATGGAACAATGTAGAGTTTTGAAACAAATGAAAATGCTACTAATAGATGAGGTGGGCATGGTCTCCAACCTATTGTTGGCTTTGATACACCTCAGATTAAAAGAGGTCCTCAAAACCGACTATGAAGAGCTCTTTGGAGGAAAACACATTATTGTTTTCGGAGATCTTCTTCAATTAACACCAGTGAAAGTTGAACCTATTTTTAAAAACTTAGGGCACAAACTCTGCCGTAACACTCTTGGCAGTATAGGGAATGTCAACCTTTGACCACATATCCGATACAGAGAATTAGCAGAAAACATGCACCAGTCTGCAGACCTCACATACGCTAACATTTTAAAAAGTATTAGAGTTGGTGTACTATCTCAAGAAGCACAAGCAATATTAAAAACCAGGCACATCCATGCACTCTATGGCCATAACTCATGTGCTACTGATGTCATGGAACAATTAGCACACAAAAATATCAATTGTATGTCCTTGATGCCAACTTTTGCAAGCTGTTCAAAATTCAATGAAACAATGTTGAAAAAAGAAATGCACCCAATAATTGAAATTTGCTCCACAGACAAACTGGACGTACATGGTATGACACTACCCAGGTGTCAACAAGCCACAACAAGACTAAATATTTTACAAAACTCTATCTATATCCAACACAGCTGGTTTGGAGAAAATATTAAAATTATCTTTAAACTGTAGAGTAATGCTTAAACGTAACCTTGACATGGAGCAAGGACTAGTTAATGGAGCACTTGGTACAGTTGTTGGCTTTTAAAAAACATACCCATGTGACAACAACATTCAGTTTGTCAATATTCTCTTTGACAAACTTTCAGAAGTTAAAAGGATAGGGCGCTCAACAGCTTGATTCCTTCTTTTCAAAGACATGTATGTATGCAGAGAACAATTTTCTCTAACTCTAGCATACGAAGTCACCATTCACACATCACAAGGTCTTACCCTAGATAAAGCATTGATAGATATTGGGAGCACAGTCTTTAAAGAAGTCATGCTCTATGTAGCACTATCACACCACCTTCCGCAAAACACTGAAAACTACCCTCTTCACATAAGGACTGACACATCAGCACGAATACCTATCATTTATATTTGCAATATACGACCAAATGCAATATTTGTAACAATAGTATGATTTCTTGTACTATTCATAATGTGTCAACAATCGCTATCATATGTATCATGTAACTAAGTTATTGCAAGTAACAGCGCCTCAATGCCCCTGGGCTGCTTGCGCGCTATATAAATTTAAATGAATAAATAAAATAAATAAAATAAATGTACACTTGACAGACTATTTCTAATCAACTTTGATGCAAGTAAAGTAAATGCTAATATTCCTTGCATTCTAGAATACAATAGACTACGTTTACTGTACATCCCCCATCTAAAACCCTATCCTGTTCCACAAAAAGCAAACATTGTAAAAGAAAACTGCTTTAAACAGAAACGATACAGAATCTCACTTCAATTCCTCCAAAGAAAGTAAAAGAAGCTAATACTTCATCAAGTACCACGATCAAAGAAGAATCTACTGTTCAAAGTAACTCAAGTACTTATTAAAAGAAGCAACACACACTCTGAACAAATGACTTCTACACAGAACTGTCAGGTCCGTTCAAATTTTCAAACACCACTGGTGTATATTGCTATGCAAATGTAGCAATACATATTCTATTCCAATTGCCACCAATTCTTGACAACATTTACTTTCATAATACAGACCAATTGTGTTTTCAAATGTTAGTCCTTCATAGAAATGCAACCAACAATCCTGCCAACACCTACAGTGTTCATGGAATAAGACAAGAATTGGACTACTGTGCTGGAATGGTCAAATTCACTATAAACTCACAAGGCGATCCACAAGCATTTCTAATGTACTTACTACAAGTACTGTAAAACAAAAACCTAGCTATAAATGAAATATTCCAGATTTCATACATGTGGAAACATACATGCACTCTCTGCAGCCATGGCACATGAACAAACCCCTAATGAATGGTTTGTGTATGTATCCATACCTAACTGTTAATCCATTCCATTTCATCAACTTGTACAAAATGCAAACCATGGCAGATTATATACTACCTGCAATTCAGATAATCGATCCACCTTACAAATATAGACACATAGTAAATATGTAATAGTAATGCTTTTACGTTACATTGCAGATGGTACTAAAAACAACTGCAAGCTGACTGGTTTCACACATGGTCAAGTATCACTTGGTAAGAAAACCTTCACAACAATAGGTGTATTCTACCATGCAGGAGCCACAACAAATGCAGGTCACTACACTGCATATATAAAAAAAGAAATGCGAATGGTTTTTGTGATGCCATCTTTGATGTCCTGGGTGTTAGTCTTAGCAGTGCACGGTGGTGGCGCGAGTTATGGTTGCTTACCTTACCATAACTGGCGAATTTCAAGGGTTTTTCGGTTTTACTTGGAACCATAACGTCCCTTTGACAACGTTTTTTCACTGAATTTCATAGGTTTTTAGTAGTGCAACTTAACCATAACGTCCTTTTAACAAAGTTTTTTCACTGAATTTCATAGATTTTTAGTAGCACAACTTAACCATAACCTCCCTTTAACAAAGTTTTTTAATTGAATTTCAAAGGTTTTTAGTAGCGCAACTTAACCATAACGTCCCTTTAGCAAAGTTTTTTCACTGAATTACATGGCCACGGTAGTGGCCATGTAGTTATGGTTAAGTTGCTGTTTCCATAGGAAGAGCACTTTTTGGGCGGCTTATAACTTCGCTCCCCCTGGACCAATCCACACCAAACTTTGCAAAAAAAGTATACGGCCCACTCTGCAAAGTTTGGTGAGGTTTGGTCCAGGGGGGGGAAGTTATAAGGGGGTCCCAATTTTTTTTTTCCCCATAGACTGAATGGAAAAAAAACTTTGCTCGCGCCTACAGCTCAAACCGCTGGACGGATTTTCACCAAATTTGGACCAGAAGCAGCGGTTTGGTCCCGAAAGCGTGCGTTTGCAAATTTGGTGAAAATCCATCCAGTAGTTTTTTTTAAATGACCAAAAAGTAGTGATATCTGTGTTCGCTTCGCGGACTCACTTCCAGGTTCGCTCCGCGGACAGGACGGTGATTGGGCAAGCAGCTTGCGTGATGTCCACGGACATCTGACGTGCTTTTCTATTGGCTGCCGTGAAGCGTGCAGTGCGTCTATTTTCAGAGACGCCCGCCATCTTTGTTTATCGGAGCGGGATCTGCTGCCTGCACAATGTAGATGTGGGCTGCGTCGGCTCTGCATCGGCCCTGCATCGGCCACGAAAAGGCAGTGAGGCACAGGCACTCGTGTCTCTCTCTCTTGTTCCCCCCAACCCCCCGCTCATGGCCCGTGTCTCCCCTGTTCCTCCCCCTCGCTGATTCTCCGTGTGTTCCTCCCAACCCCCGCTCATGCTCAGTTTCTCTTTCCCGTTCCCCCGCTCATGTCCTGTCTCTCCCTACTGTTCCCCCCACCCCCGCTCATATCCCGTGTGTCTCTCCCCTTCCCCGCCACCCCCTGCTCATGCCCCGTGTCTCTCTCTCCTTCCCCCCACCCCCGCCCATTCCCCGTGTGTCTCTCCTCTTCCCCCCACCCCCGCTCATGCCTCGTGTCTCCCTCCTTTCCCCCCACCCCCGCGCTCATGCCCCGGGTGTCTCTCCCCTCCCCCCATGCCCCAATAATGCCCCGTGTATCTCCCCTTCCCCCCGCTCATGCCCTGTGTCTCTCTCCCCTTCCCCCCACCCCCACCCATGCCCCATGTGTCTCTCCCATTCCCCCCCACCACCCATTCATGCCCCGTGTTTCTCCCCCCTCCCCCACACACCCCGCTCATGCCCTGTGTCTCTTTTCCCTTCCCCCCACCCCAGTTCATGCCCCGTGTCTCCCTACTGTTCCCCCCACCCCCCGCTCATGCCCCGTGTCTCTCTCCCCTTCCCCCCCACCCCCCGCTCATGCCCCGTGTCTCTCTCCCCATCCCCCACCCCCGCTCATGCCCCCGCTCATGCCCCGTGTCTCCCTTGTGTTACCCCCCACACTCCGCTCATGCCCCGTGTCTCTCCCCTCCCCCCACCCCCTGCTCATGCCCTGTGTCCCCCTCCTTTCCCCCCACCCCCCGCTCATGCCCCGTGTGTCTCTCCCCTTCCCCCCCACCCCCCGCTCATGCCCTGTGTGTCTCTCCCTTTCCCCCTACCCCCTGCTCATGCCCCGTGTCTCTCTCCCCTTCCCCCCAACCGTGCTCATGCCCCGTGTGTCTCTCCCCTTCCCCCCACCCCCCGCTCATGCCCCGTGTCTCCCTCCTTTCCCTCCACCAACCGCTCATGCCCCGTGTGTCTCTCCCCTCCCCCATCCCCCAATAATGCCCCGTTTATCTCCCCTTCCCCCCACCCCCCGCTCATGCCCTGTGTCTCTCTCCCCTTCCCCCCACCCCCGCTCATGCCCCGTGTCTCTCTCCCCTTCCCCCCACCCCCACTCATGCCCTGTGTCTCCCTTGTGTTACCCCCCACCCTCCGCTCATGCCCCGTGTCGCTGCCCTTCCCCCACCCCCTGCTCATGCCCCATGTCCCCCTCCTTTCCCCCACCCCCCGCTCATGCCCCGTGTATCTCCCCTTCCCCCACCCCCCGCTCATGCCCTGTGTCTCTCTCCCCTTCACCCCACCCCCCGCTCATGCCCCGTGTGTCTCTCCCCTTCCCCCCACCACCCGCTCATGCCCCGTGTGTCTCACCCCTTCCCCCATACCCCGCTCATGCCCCGTGTGTCTCTCCACTTCCCCCCCACCCCCGTTCATGCCCCGTTTCTCCCTACTGTTCCCCCACCCCTGCTCATGCCCCATGTCTCTCTCCCCTTCCCCCCACCCCCTGCCCATGTCCTG
This sequence comes from Ambystoma mexicanum, assembly GCF_040938575.1. NCBI lineage: Eukaryota > Metazoa > Chordata > Amphibia > Caudata > Ambystomatidae > Ambystoma > Ambystoma mexicanum. The sequence goes on from NC_090933.1 coordinate 1,157,881,316, forward strand.
TGTGTCTCTCCCCTTCCCCCATACCCCGCTCATGCCCCGTGTGTCTCTCCACTCCCCCCCACCCCCGTTCATGCCCCGTTTCTCCCAACTGTTCCCCCAGCCCCAGCTCATGCCCCGTGTTTCTCTCCCCTTCCCCCCACCCCCTGCTCATGTCCCGTGTGTCACTCCCCTTCCCCCACCCTCCGCTCATGCCCCGTGTCTCTCTCCCCTTCCCCCCACCCCCGCTCATGCCCCCGCTCATGCCCTGTTTCTCCCTTGTGTTACCCCCTACCCTCCGCTCATGCCCCGTGTCTCTCCCCTCCCCCCACCCCCTGCCCCGTGTCCCCCTCCTTTCCCCCAGCCCCTGCTCATGCCCCGTGTGTCTCTCCCCTTTCCCCCCACCCCAGCTCATGCCCTGTGTGTCTCTCCCATTCTCCCCCACCCCCCGCTCATGTCCCGTGTGTCTCTCGAATTCCCCCCCCGCTCATGCCTGTGTCTCTCTCCCCCACCCCCCGCTCATTCCCTGTGTCCCCCTACTGTTCCCCCAACCCCTGCTTATGCCCCGTATCGCTCTTCCCTTCCCCCCACCCCTGCTCATGCCCTGTGTCTCTCTCCCCTTCCTCCCACCACCCGCTCATGCACTATGTCTCTCTTCCCTTCCCCCCACCCCCTGCTCATGCCCAGTTTCTCTCTCCCCTTCCCCCCACCCCCCGCTCATGCCCCGTCCATTAGTTTCTTTTTTTAATTACCAAAAAGTAGGTCAGAAAAAATTAGTGATATCTGTGTTCGCTTTGCGGACACACTTCCCTGTTCACTCCGCGTACAGCGTGCACTGCGTCTATTTTCAGAGACGCCTGCCATTTTTGTTTATCGGAGCAGGATCTGCTGCCTGAACAGTGTAGATGTGGCCTGCGTCAGCTCTGCATCGGCCCTGCATCGGCCACGAAAAGGCGGTGAGGCACAGGCCCTCGTATCTCTCTCTTGAGAAACGGGGCATGAGTGGAGGGTGGGGGGGTAACACAAGGGAGACACGGGGCATGAGCGGGGGGTGGTGGGTAACAGGGGATACATGGCATGGGTGGGGTGTAACACAAGGGAGACACGGGGCATGAGCGGGAGTTGGGGGTAACATGAGAGAAAGGTCATGAGCGGGGGGTGGGGGGAAGTGGAGAGACACACGGGGCATGAGCGGGGGGTGGGGTGGAAGGGGAGGTAAACACGGGGCATGAGCGGGGGTGGGGGGAACAGTAGGGATACATGGGGCATGAGCGGGGATGGGGGGAAGGGAAGAAACACACGGGGCATGAGCGGGGGGTGGGGGGAAGGGGAGAGACACACAGGGCATGAGCGGGGGGTGGGGGTGAAGAGGAGAGACACACGGGGCAGGAGGTGGGGGGAAGGGGAGAGACACACGGGGCATGAGCGAGGGGTGGGGGAAGGGGAGAGACACATGGGGCATGAGCGGGGGGTGGGGGAGAAGGGGAGAGAGACACGGGGCATGAGCAGGGGGTGGGGGGAAGAGGAGAGAGACACACGGGGCATGAGCGGGGGGTGGGGGAAGGGGAGAGAGACGGGGCGTGAGCGGGGGGGTGGGGGGAACTGTAGAGACACACGGGGCATGAGCAGGGGGTGGGGGGGAAGGGGAGAGACACTCAGGGAATGAGCGGGGGGTGGGGCAGAAGGGGAGAGACACGGGGCATGAGCAGGGGGTGGGGGAAAGGAGGGAGACACGGGGCATGAGCTGGGGGTGGGGGGAAGGGGAGAAAGACATGGGGCATGAGCGGGGGAAGGGGAGAGAGACACGGGGCATGAGCGGGGGGTTAGGGGAAGGGGAGAGAGACACTGGGCATGAGCAGGGGTGGGGCGGAAGGGGAGAGAGACACGGGCATGTGCAGGGGGTGGAGGGGACAGTAGGGAGACACGGGCATGAGCAGGGGGTGGGGGGAAGAGGAGAGAGACACACGGGGCATGAGCGGGGGGTGGGGGAAGGGGAGAGAGACGGGGCGTGAGCGGGGGGGTGGGGGGAACTGTAGAGACACACGGGGCATGAGCAGGGGGTGGGGGGGAAGGGGAGAGACACTCAGGGAATGAGCGGGGGGTGGGGCAGAAGGGGAGAGACACGGGGCATGAGCAGGGGGTGGGGGAAAGGAGGGAGACACGGGGCATGAGCTGGGGGTGGGGGGAAGGGGAGAAAGACATGGGGCATGAGCGGGGGAAGGGGAGAGAGACACGGGGCATGAGCGGGGGGTTGGGGGAAGGGGAGAGAGACACTGGGCATGAGCAGGGGTGGGGCGGAAGGGGAGAGAGACACGGGCATGTGCAGGGGGTGGAGGGGACAGTAGGGAGACACGGGCATGAGTGGGGGGTGGGGGTGGGTGGAAGGGGAGAGACACACGGGGCATGAGCGGGGGGTGGGGCAACAGAGGAGACACAGGGCATGAGCGGGGGGTGAGGGGAAAGGAGGGAGACATGTGGCATGAGCGGGGGGTAGCAGAGGGGAGACACAGGGCATGAGCGGGGGGTGCGGGGAATAGGGAAAACACGGGCCATGAGCGGGGGGTGTGGGGAACACGAGGGAGACACGGGGCATGAGCGGGGGGGTGGGGGCAACAGGGGAGACACGGGACATGAGCAGGGGGTGGAGGCAACAGGGGAGACATGGGGCATGAGCAGGGGTGGGGGAAAGGAGGGAGACACGGGGCATGAGCAGGGATGGGGGAACAGGGGAGACAAGAGGCATGAGCGAGGGGTGGGGAGAACAGAGAAAACACGGGGCATGAGCAGGGGGTGGGGGAACAGGGGAGACATGGAGCATGAGCGGAGGATGGGGGGAAAAGGAGAGAGACACAGGGCATGAGCAGGGGGTGGAGGAAAGGAGGGAGACACGGGGCATGGGCGGGGGGTCAGGGGGAAGGGGAGAGACACGGGGCATGAGCAGGGGGTGGGGGAAAGGAGGGAGACACGAGGAATGAGCTGGGGTGGGGGGAAGGGGAGAAATCACGGGGCATGAGCGGGGGAATGGGAGAGAGACACTAGGCATGAGCAGGGGGCTGGGGGAAGGGGAGAGAGACATGGGGCATGAGCGGGGGGTGGGGGGTAACGGGAGAGAGACACGGGGCATGAGCAGGGGGTGGGGGGAAGGGGAGAGACACACGGGGCATGAGGGCGGGGTGGGGGAACAGAGGAGACACGGGGCATGAGCAGGGGGTGCAGGGAACAGGGAAAACACAGGGCATGAGCGGGGGGTGGGGGAACACGAGGGAGACACGGGGCATGAGCGGTGGGTGGGGGCAACAGGGGAGACACGGGGCATGAGCGGGGAGTGGGGGCAACAGGGGAGACACAGGGCATGAGCAGGGGTGGGAGGAAAGGAGGGAGACACGGGGCATGAGCAGGGATGGGGGAACATGGGAGACAAGGGGCATGAGCGAGGGGTGGGGAGAACAGAGAAAACACGGGGCATGAGCAGGGGGTGGGGGGAACAGGGGAGACATGGAGCATGAGCGGGGAGCGTGGGGGGGAAAAGGAGAGAGACACAGGGCATGAGCAGGGGGTGGGGAAAGGAGGGAGACACGGGGCATGAGCGAGGGGTGAGGGAAGGTGAGGGACACGGGGCATGAGCAGGGGGTGGGGGAAAGGAGGGAGACATGGGACATGAGCTGGGGTGGGGGAAGGGGAGAAAGACACAGGGCATGAGTGGGGGGAAGGGGAGAGAGACACAGGGCATGAGCAGGGGGCTGGGGGAAGGGGAGAGAGACACGGGGCATGAGCAGGGTTTGGGGGAAGGGGAGAGAGACACGGGGCATGAGCAGGGGGTGGGAGGAGGGGGAGAGAGACACGGGGCATGAGCAGGGGTAGGGGGAAGGTGAGAGAGACACGGGGCATGAGCAGGGGGTGGGAGGAACAGTAGGGAGACACGGGGCATGGGTGGGGAGAAAGGGAGAGAGACACGGGCATGAGCGGGGGTGGGGGTGGGGGGGAAGGGGAGAGACACACGGGGCATGAGCGGGGGTTGGGGGGAACAGAGGAGACACGGGGCATGAGCGGGGGGTGAGGGGAAAGGAGGGAGACATGGGGCATGAGCGGGGGTGGAACAGGGGAGACATGGGGCATGAGCGGGAGGTGCGGGGAACAGGGAAAACACAGGGCATGAGCGGGGGGTGGGGAGAACACGAGGGAGACACGGGGCATGAGCGGGGGGTTGGGGGCAAGAGGGGAGACACGGGGCATGAGCGGGGGGTGGGGGGCACCAGGAGAGACACGGGGAATGAGCAGGGGTGGGGGGGAAAGGAGGGAGACATGGGGCATGAGCAGGGATAGGGGATGTTAGGGAGAATTCTCTGTTTAGGCTGAATTTCCTAACCTAGTGAGTCCCCCAGCAGCTTTGCTGGATTTCTGGAGTTTGTTTTTGTCCATCCTGCCAAGAGTGAGACTCTTTTCTCCCCCTCTTGGACATGAATGTGGTTGATTCCTGTCAATGTCAATGTGTTTTATGGGCTATGGGGTCTTTTACTCCATAGGGTCTCATGTGTTTTACTATGTGTGTTACAACGCACTCTCTGTGCCGTAACACTGGGGCGTCCTAGAGGATCCCCACCATAGACTCCATACCCTGGGACTGACTACTGTCTCCCAGGGCATGTAGTCACCATTAGCTTTACTAGACCACAAATGTACTAACTGAACTAGTACAAACCATCCTATTGTGGACGTACTAGTAGGGGTAATTCGATTACCCCTGGGTCTGTTATTCGAGGGGGCACTGTCCCGTCCCCCCTCGTCGAGTTTTGGCTGGTGGCAGTGGAAACTACTTGTTATATTGGACCCCGAATATAACTCTATGGGATTCTTCCCCTTGTTGGAGGCTAATACTTTTTCCCGTTAGTCTCTAACATACCGCCGGTTTATTTGTCTTAAATAAATCTACAGGTTGGTATTTTCTGCCAGAACTCGGTTTTTAAAATGGCGTCTGTGTTCGCCTCTGTAACTCCAAACCAAAGGTTGAGCCCTTTGTTCCACTTTTGGCAGGCTTCTGCACAGAAGCCCTCCAAAGTGGTGCCATTCTGTCTGGTTACCACAGGGGGTATGGGAGGGGGTTTAGGCACCCTGGACTGAGTTGCCTTGCCAACTCAAGTCGCACTCTGGTGTGATTGGCCCAAGCGGTGAGCCACCCCGCTCACCACTTAGCGTGTTTTGATTGACAGCTAGGCTGAATGAATGGGGGTTTTCTGCATAAAAGCAGGGCTTTTGGGACTGGATCTTCAGAAGTCGCCACAGGACCTAAGAATCTGACGAGGGTAAAGCTGAGCCGACCTGCAACACCGACACCTCTGGTGGAGCCCTGCTGAACCGACTCACCACTTCCCAACGACAGAGGAGATCTCCCTGCTGGAGAGTCTTCGTCCCCTGACTGGTGGGAACAACCAGTCCCTTTGCTTTTTCTTTGCTTCCAGGGCGTAGTGGTCGAATTGCCCGTGCTGAGCACCCTGGCAACCAGATAGCCTCTAGCCCATACCGCGACCAAAAGGTGGTGCCTTGTGACGGAGCACTCCACGGCTGGCCTCTTCCCTGGTGGTGCAACGATCTTCAACTTTCCTTCGACGACGAGATCATCTCATCTCTTGGCAAAGCCCTTGACTTGTATCTACCACCAGGAACCACTGCCCCCGCCGGAGCTGTCTCTCCACTTACAAGGTACTGTGTCCGCCTGGCTTCCCTTGTGACGGTTAGCGTGAGGTGTCTTAAATCCTTACCTTCCCATTGGGTTGCCTCCAGACCTTGTTAACTTTTTGTTCTAAACTGGTCCAACCTTTCTGTGACAATTTGCTACAAAGACTTGAAGTGCATTTCCACTGTGATACTTTTTTGGGACATATCGCCTTGCCTCTCTCCGAGTGGGCCTGGCCTCTGAACTTTGTGATCCACAGTAGACCCTGCCTTACTTGCCTTGCACTTGCTTCGTAAAAGAGTTGGTACCGAGTTGGTTTCATACCCTGCCTTTTCTCTTCCGTTCTAACGAATATTAGAGTGCAATCTAGGTTAAAGCATTCACCTCTGTCTGCAAATAAGTGGTGCCGTTGAACCTAGACTTGTCGAAATATTGTTAGAGGAGTGAGATACTTATAGTAATTGTAATTGAAGTTGTTTGCCGTATTAGTGCCAGTGTGTTTTTCATAGATGTGTTTTTATAAATAAATAACTATATATCTTTACACCCAAGCTCTGTTCCGTGTCTGCTTGTTCTACTGTGTAAATTGCCCTATTTTGTATACTCCACATACTGCCTAACTCTTCTTGAGGGAAGTCTGACTGCTCAGCCACAGCTACCAAGTGAATCTGTGTGGTACAGACTGCTACCAAGTGGGTTTGCTGCCAAACACCTGTAGCCCTAAATATTTTGCAGTGTTCCCAGAGGGAACTGCACAAGTTTCCGCTCAACACTGGTGTACAGCGGTGGGATTTGTATCGAGTACACACTTTAGAGTGCTTTTCAACACTTTAGGAAAACTAACCACAAAGCTTAGCACTAAAAAGCAACTTTCAAAAACATGTCTACTATGGAAGTTTACAGTCAAGAGTCCTTGTCAGGTGAAAATACTGAGAGTTTGAGAGCTCTCTGTAGACAAGAGAATCTTTCTGTAAGAGGCAAGAAAGTAGAACTGATAGCGAGACTGCTGGAAAACCAAAGTCTGGGTACTGGTTCAGAGGAACCAACTTCTCCAGCGAATGTAGAAAACAGTGATGGTATTGATCTGAATCAAAGTCTTGATAGTGGGCCTCATCACGACTTGGGCTGTAACCCTTAAAATCAGCAGTAACGCTCTTAGCGCCGATTTTAAGAGTCCGTCGGATCACGACTCCAAACACTGCCGGCGCAATGACAGCCGGCGCAAGGACAGCCGGCTGTACAAGCGTCTGCCATAACAGTGCCAGGAACCCTTAGCGCTAAAACATCATCAATCACGAGTCCGGTGTAAGCGCTATTAGTGCCAGAAAAGCGGCGGATAATCCGCCGAAAATACCTCCAGCAAAAAGCTGGAGGTAACAGAACACAGGCCACAGCAATAAGGGCCCAGGTGGAAGCAATGCAAATCTGATGCCTACACAGGACCCACCCATGCACAACACGCCCCCCCTACCCCATTACACCAGCAGGAGCAGGGAGGAGACAGCAATGAGGGCCCAGGTGGAGGCAATGCAAATCTGAGGCCTACAAAGGTCCCACCCATGCACAACACACCCTCCCCAACACCATGCTGCCATTTGGAGCCGGGAGCCTTGATGTCGACTTCTACCTGCTGCGCCTGGAGCTACAGAGGCTAGTCAACCAGGCCAGGGCCCTGGGAGTGCAGGGGGCAGTGGGGATGAGGAGAAGGAGGAGGAGTGCAGCACCAGCAAGGCGGCCAGCCATCCCCAGGGTCAGGCCAACATCCTGGGCCCTAACTGATGGTCAGTTGGTGACAGAATATCGGCTGGACAGGGCAACCATCACCCAGTTGCTGGACACAATCCAGGGTGACATATGCAGCCGCATAGCCACCAGCACGGCAGTACCTCCCCTAGTGAAGCTTGTGTCTGTGCTTCAATTTCTTGGGACTGGCAGCTACCAACATACCGTTGCCATGATGCATGGAATGGCCCAGTCCACATTCAGTGCCATGCTGCGACAGGTGCTTGATGCACCGTTGAATCATGTGAATGAACACATTGCATTGCCAGCCACACAGGCACAGGTGCACCAGCTTAAGGGTCAATTCTATGCCATTGCCCAAGTCCCGAATGTAATAGCAGCCCTGGACTGCACACATGTGGCACTTGTACCACCCCAGGCACATGAAGCTGCCTACAGGAACCAGAAACAGTATCACTACCCAGGATCCACCCACGACTCCATGGTCTTACGCTCAGTCTTTTGTGGTTGTGTTGATGCACAGTACCACTCTACGTAGCTGTCCTATGGCTATGGGAGTCTATCCCCTGCCCACGTCCTTCATGCACTGCATGTATAGGGTCATCTAGGCAGCACTACCGTTCTAGGGATGTGGCCCTCACTTACGGGTGTATGCAGAGCCTCAGACACATGTCTTCACTCTCATTCAGATGCATGCATTCAGGGAAGGGACTCACCTGCCATTGGATTGATGCCAGTCCCTGCCTCCGCTTCACCAATGCCCTCAATGGTTCCAACGTCAATGACACCCGTCATTTTCTCCTCCCATGGTGTGAGCTCGGGGAGGAGGTGGGGGGCTCTCCTCCTGTGCCCCTGCTTGCACTCCTGTGCTGGGACAGGATGCCTCGCACGCGCAGGTCATTCAGCCGCGTGCGGCAGTCCTCCCCATCCCGGGGCACGCGCCCCACTGCACTGACCCTTTCAGCAACAGATCGCCATATTTGGCATCGGCGCTGGGCGCTGGTTTTGCGCTGCTGCAGCTCATGGTGGTGCGTCAGTGCCTCATCCACAAGCACCTCAAGCTCCTGATCACTGAACTTGGGTTATCGGCCCCTGTCCAGTGCAGACTTGCCCCTCGTGCGCTCCTGACTTATTATTAGGCTTCAGATTGCATGGATGGCTTCCAGTGGCTCTGATATCTGACGAATTGTGATTTCCAAGATGGCCGCCGCTTTATTTCCCGTTCCGGCGGTGATTCGTTTCCCGCGCGCTCATAGCGCGCGCTCATAGCGCGAAGTGGCGGTAGCGCACGGTGCGCCGGCTTTAAGGGTTCGCGCTAATTGCGCTAACCACTTGGACCGGGGCGCGTGCACGATAACTCGTGATCTGGCGGATTATCCGGCGGGTGCCTTGGCGTTAGCGTTATTTAGGTCCGGCGGATAATCCGCCACGTTTACCGCCCAAGTTGTGATGAGGCCCAATGAGTCAGAAGAGGAAAGTGAACCTACTGAAGTTAGCCACTCTGAGCCTCTGTCTGCCTTACCTACTGTACCTACGGGGCCCATACCAGGTCCCACATGTAACCCTTCTTATTTTAAACTTGAAAAAATGAAGCTCAATTAGAGTACAAACGTTTTTTAGCCCAATCTGGAAGAAACCAAGAGCTAGAGTTCAGACGAATGAATGCCCAAGCTGAGAAGAAGCAAGCTGAGTTAAGACTCAGAGAAATAGAACTTAATCATGAGTTAGGGATGAAAAAGTTGTCTGTGGAACATGCTTCTCTCTCCTCTGGTTCCTCTAGAAGTTCCAGTCCCAAAAGACCCTGGATGCCTAAGGAATTAGTGGGTATGTATGAACCTAGATTGGATGTGTTGGATTGGTTAAAACTGTTTGAATATAATCATGGGCTCCAGGTCATCACAGGGAATGAGTTACTTCCCTGGTTGTTCTCTAGGCTTACCCCTGTTGCGACTGATGTGGTAATGGAGTTGGAGAAAAAGCAAAGGGACTGGTTATTCCCACCAGTAAGGGGAAGAAGACTCTCCAGCAGGGAGATCTCCTCTGTCGTTGGGAAGTGGTGAGTCGGTTCAGCAGGGCTCCACTGGAGGTGTCGTTGTTGCAGGTCGGCTCAGCTTTACCCTCGTCGGATTCTTAGGTCCTGTGGCGACTTCTGAAGATCCAGTCCCAAAAGCCCTGCTTTTATGCAGCAAACCCCCATTCATTCCGCCTAGCTGTCAATCAAAACACGCTAAGTGGTGAGCGGGGTGGCTCACCGCTTTGGCCAATCACACCAGAGTGTGACTTGAGTTGGCAAGGCAGCTCAGTCCAGGGTGCCTAAACCCCCTCCCACACCCCCTGTGGTACCCAGACAGAATGGCACCACTTTGGATGGCTTCTGTGCAGAAGCCCGCCAAAAGTGGAACAAAGGGCTCAACCTTTGGTTTGGAGTTACAGAGGTGAACACAGACGCCATTTTAAAAACCGAGTTCTGGCAGAAAATACCAACCGGTAGATTTATTTAAGACAAATAAACCGGCGGTATGTTAGAGACTAACGGAAAAAAGTATTAGCCTCCAACAATGGGAAGAATCCCATAGAGTTATATTCGGGGTCGAATATAACAAGTAGTTTCCACTGCCACCAGCCAAAACTCGACGAGGGGGGACGGGACAGTGCCCCCTCGAATAACAGACCCAGGGGTAATCGAATTACCCCTACTAGTACGTCCACAATAGGATGGTTTGTACTAGTTCAGTTAGTAAATTTAGGTCAGGTAAAGCCAATGGTGACTTTACATGCCCTGGGAGACAGTAGTCAGTCCCAGGGTATGGACTCTATGGTGGGGAACCTCTAGGACGCCCCAGTGTTACGGCACGGAAAGTGCGGTGTAACACACATAGTAAAACACATGAGACCCTATGGAGTAAAAGACCCCATAGCCCATAGAACACATTGGCCCTCATTACGACCCTGGCGGAAATCGAAAAACGATGGCGGAAATGCAATACCGCCATCGAATAGCGCTCGGTGCGATTATGACCCGTCACCGTAAAGTACGATGCCATTAGCGACACCGTAGTGAACGCCAACGCTAACTGCACCAAGTACGCGCACGCGCGCCATGCGAAACCGTAATTACCACCATGGCTCAACGGTACGCGAATTCTGACCCTAGCGGACATGTACCTAACGCCATCAAGCATGGCGGAAAGTACCATTCCGCCATGGTGAGAAGTACGGCATCGCGAACCAACCGTAAAAGGCCCTACTGAGTGCCTGTACACCACTCCCTGGCCACATTGCACAACTCCTCGTAGGTTGAATGAAGTCACACAATGCAACCAGTGAAATGTACAAGTCACCCATGCATGCCAACAAACAAATGAATGTAGGGGCTCCAAGTGCCTTGTGAGTGGCCATTCATATTTGCCATGGCACCATTGCCGTACTGATGCAGCACAGGCATGTGAAGGTTCAAGTACAGCAACATGAACTGAAAATTGAGACAAACAAAAACAGGCCCCCCATCGCTTGACACCAGTGTAAGGCAACATTCAAAGCAGTATCCTGAGTGAGACTGCACCAGCCCTGTACTCCTGCCAGTAAACAAACCAACCATGAGCATAAGCATGTACCACACAAGTTGTCAGAGTGACTGAGCAGCCAGGCTCATCTCAAGAGGGGCCAATGGGAGCTGCAGGGCACAGATGGCACGAATACAGAAGCTATTCCAATGGACATGACCTCAGTCTCCCTCCAAGAAACGCACGCAAACACAGGCACCTGTGACCAGCCATATTCTGATAATCACATCATTCCACCAATCCACCTGGCTGACCGGCATCTCTTACACAAAAGCTAATCCCCCGCCCATGAGCATGACATCATTAAAACAGTCATAATGGCAGCCCCTATCCCTGACCTTACTGGGCTTCGTAGGCAAACGCGCCCAGTACAGTACCACGCAACTATACTCAGAAGCCGGAACCCAAAGCAGATCTTCTCACAATACATCGCTCCACAAATAGGAATATGCTACATTACTTGCAAAGAATAACGCTACACGGTCAATATCATAATCAAAATTTAATGCACAACAAAATCACCAGGCCCATACAGCTATTAGGACATGAACTCCAAAATATATTTCATTATTGTGGGCTGCATCCGCAATAAATGACCAGCTTCTTCTTGTGTGACGCCCTGTTCCTTCATGGTACACAGGGGCTACATTCACGTTCAAAAAGGCAACATGGAAGCGCCTAGAACCGCAGGGCCGTCCCATTAGGTAGGCACTAGTCCAGCTGAAAGGTCGATATGTTGCTCCTAGCCACTAGTACTGCGTAAGGGCATGTGGGCCATTGGCGATCGTCCCATAAGATCGTAATGGTGCTCCACTGATTAACACGAAGCAGCAGGTGTCGGGAGTAAAAGCCATCTGCAGGAGTGGCATACAGATGGCAGCGGCAAAAGGGGAGGAGATACCTGTCACCCAAATGAAATGAAAAAGAATAGTATGGGCATCAGAACTTCATTTGAATTACTCACTTCAATGATCACACTAAATCCACAGCCATATGCATGCTAGCCCACTCAAAAGGATTATTCCCACCCAAAAATCACTTGCGAATCATAACTATATAAATCGGGGTGAAAACACTATTACAAACTAGTGTTTGTCTGCATGCGTCTGTTAAAACAGAATCCATTAGATGGGATTAGTAACGTGCATAGACACAAGTGTTTGAAGGCGCGTCGAGACAGGGAGGGTACAACAAGGGCAGATAGACGATGGTCCCACTATGGCAGCCCTGCATCACATAGCGCAGGGGAAGTGGATAGATTCCAAAAAGCCATGTACATGGCAAACTCTCTATTAAATCATCTGTCCATGCATCCATACATCATTCCCTCATCCCTGTATGAAAACGCCTGATTATTTACTCACATAACATGTGAAATTTCCATTGAGTCTGTGCGTAATGCAGTCTGCAAAATCCTCTGTGCTCCAGCCCGGAATTCTAGTGCTGTGAAGTAACATGTATTTGGGAACGTCCTGCCTTATCGTCCACTACGCTATTGCGCATCCCATACTATTCATATCAATCATTGCATTCTCGCCATGGCCCCTGTCCCAAGGACATTAAACAATAGAACTTTATATCTGCAGTCAGACCTGTGGGCGTCTCCTCGCCGCTAGCTGGAAACCGAAAGCGCTGGCCTTCGAATTCCACATTTGCAACATCACGTCGAAAAGGCATCTGTGACCGCTTGAAATCACAAATCCATCCATGTAGTGCGGCAGTGTGTGAAAATGGCAACTGGCTTCACTCACAAATGGGACGCCCCGCCCGTCGGTGAACCGCGGTACAGTGCTGCATGAGGGTCCACCGTTAATCGAGTACTACATTCCACTGACCCTTCACAAGTTTGTTCGCGACTGCAAAGATAGTATGTGAAACAATGGGACCATAGCAGAATGAACATATGAACCAATATCTCACTGCCATCGGGATGAAATACATGATTGTAATAGCAAGATGCCATGCGTCGAATTGCAGCGTTGTGTGCGGGACGTGCTCGCCCAAAGGGGATTGCAGCTTGCACAGGTGGAATGAATCACCACAGGTGGAGGCTATACAGCTTGAAAACACATAAATTGCACACCCAACCCCCTCCCACAACCACACCCACTCCAAAATGCTACCGGCAGGACTAGCGATGTTGGCCCTGGGGGACCTGATAGCACTGCAAGTACTCAAACTTCAAGAAGAAGACGAACACCAACTACTACAACAACCGGCCGCACAGAGGAGACGCAGGAGGAGGAGGAGGGCAAGGCAGGGCCAGCAAGGCCCACCAGCACAGCCACTACCACCACGCAGGCTAACAATATTTCGACAAGTCTAGGCTCAACGGCACCACTTATTTGCAGACAGAGGTGAATGCTTTAACCTAGATGGCACTCTAATATTCGTTAGAACTGAAGAGAAAAGGCAGGGTATGAAACCAACTCGGTACCAACTCTTTTACGAAGCAAGTGCAAGGCAAGTAAGGCAGGGTCTACTGTGGATCACAAAGTTCAGAGGCCAGGCCCACTCGGAGAGAGGCAAGGCGATATGTCCAAAAAAATTATCACAGTGGAAATGTACTTCGAGTCTTTGTAGCAAATTGTCACAGAAAGGTTGGACCAGTTTAGAACAAAAAGTTAAGAAGGTCTGGAGGCAACCCAATAGGAAGGTAAGGATTTAAGACACCTCACGCTAACCGTCACAAGGGAAGCCAGGCGGACACGGTACCTTGTAAGTGGAGAGACAGCTTCGGCGGGGGCAGTTGTTCCTGGTGGTGGATGCAAGTCGGGGCTTTGCCAAGAGATGAGATGATCTTGCGTCGAAGGAAAGTTGAAGATCGTTGCACCACCAGGGAAGAGACCAGCCGTGGAGTGCTCCGTCACAAGGCACTACCTTTTGGTAGCGATATGGGCTAGTGGCTATCCAGTTGCCGGGGTGCTCAGCACGGGCAATTCGACCACTATGCCCTGGAAGCTTCCCAGTATCTTAAGAGGTTTACAACCCTCAAAAAACATGATGGTACCCCTTGGGCTACCTGGGTGAGTGAAGGGTTGAAAAACTTAGAGGGATGGATTAAGGGTTACAAGGTGAACACTTATGAGGGTATGAAGAATCTTTTTATGTTGGAGTCGATTTATGATGCCTGTTCTCCTGAGCTCAGACAGCACTTGGCTGATTCGAAGGAATTAGATTCCAGGAAGCTAGCTAAGGCTGCTGACTTGTGGGTTGCCAACAGGGCTACTCATAAGGATTATGGGGCAACTCAGAAGAAGGATGAGGGAAAACGAGAATTCTAATAACTCAAATTCCAAAGAGGGCCCCAAACAAAACCATAAGGGTAAGCCACAAGGAAAACCACAGCATAATAGTGTACCTTCTGGTGCCTAACTGCAGGGGGACCAGAACAAGCCACCATTCCAGAAAACATTCGGTAAATGCTTTGTTTGTGGCTCGACTGACCATGTGAAAGGAGATCCCAAATGCAAGGGTAAACCTTCAGGGGTCCAGCTTGTCTCCTTAGCCTTCGCTCCAGAGGAGGAAGTCCAAATGACAAGTGGAAACTTTCTACTACTGGCTGATGAACCCACTGGAGTCTCAGCCAGTGTTTCTTTAGTGTCTCTGGGTTTGTGGGAACAACATAATTTAGATGTATATAATTCTATCCCAGATAATACTAAAGAGTATTATAAGGACAGTGTCCAGGTGAATGGCCAGGAGACTCCTGCCATTAGGGACACTGGGGCCAGCATAACTGTGGTGGATAAATCTTTTTTTCAGGCTGAGGATGTTGCTAAGGCACCCAAACGCCTCACCAAGTTAGCTGGAGGGCCTGTGCAGATGCTTCCCCAATTACCAGTTCTCATCCAGTGTAACGACATGACTGTAAAGATACCTGTCAGCATACAGAGTGAGGTACCAGGATGAGTTCTGTTGGGTAACGATTTAAAAACTGTCGAAGTTGTGTCTCATACCCCCAAACCTCCTAGTAAATGGTTACAGGAGCTAACCAGACCTGCAAGGGAGAGAACCATGAGAGGTACTCCCCAGGAGATGATGAAGAAAGTTATCACTCCTGCTCCACTGGAATTGTCAGCTGCTGTCTCAAAGAAATTAGAAGCAAAAGGGAAACCTAAGACTTCTATACCAAAAGCAGCAGCCAGCATTCCAGTGCAGCCAACAGGGACTTCCCCGCGGTTGTCCAAAGTTACACCCGTAACTCCCCCTCCAGCTGAGGCTGAGAGTGTGGTACAACCCTGTGTGGTAGAATTAGACTCTGAGGAAGAGCTAATAGAAGGCCATTAACTCATTGGATATCTGGATCCTGTTGACCATCCTGAGCTGCAGTCATTACTGGCAGAAGGTGGACCCAGCAGGAGACTTCAGTAAGGGATAGAGGGAATGTCCAACTCTGGAAGGTCTTCACCACCAGGCAGAAGCCCAGGCTGAAGGGCAAGAGCCTGGAAAATACAGGTTGCACTGGGAAGATGGCCTCTTCTACAGTGAACCGACCGAGTCTGCACCTGGAGACTACAAACGACTTGTAGTACCTCAAGAGAACAGACCACAGTTCTTGCAGTTAGCCCACGAGATTCCTTTGGCTGGTCACTTGAGTTTCAAGAAGACTAAGGAAAGGCTCTCTCTCTACTTTTATTGGCCGAAAATGGGGGCCGAAGTAGAAAAACACTGCAGGAGCTGCCAGACATCTGGTAAGGTGGGCTCCAAGAATGTGGCACCTTAAGTGCCTCTCCCCGTTGTGGGAGTCCCATTTGAGAGAGTAGGGATTGACATTGTTGGTCCCCTTGATCCTCCAACCTCCTCAGACAACAGGTTTATACATGTTGTAGTAGACCATGCTACTAGGTATCCTGAGGCAATTCCTATGAGGACTGTTACAGCTCCGGCTGTGGCTAAGGCCCTCCTTGGTATTTTTACCAGGGTCGGGTTTCCTAAGGAAGTAATCTCTGACAGGGGGTCAAACTTTATGTCCCACTACATGAAAGCCATGTGGAAAACCTGTGGAGTTACTTACAAGTTCTCAACAGCTTACCAACCACAAACCAATGGATTGGTAGAAAGGTTCAACCGAACCATGAAGAGCATGATAGGTGCTTTAGAAGAACCCCTTAAACGAAAGTGGGACCTTCTACTGCCATGCCTTCTCTTTGCTTATAGAGAAGCCCCTCAGGAGGGAGTAGGTTATTCTCCCTTTGAGCTTCTCTATGGTCATCCCGTCAGGTCCATTGGCCCTGATTAAGGAGGGGTTGGAGAGTGCTCCTTTCCCCAAGCCAGTCAGAGTGACTGACTACGTGTTAGGTCTCCGGAGGAGAATGTAGCACATGATGACAGAAGCAAGTGATAACTTGAAAGCTGGACAAGCATTGGTCAAGCACTGGCATGATCAAAAGGCTAACATGGTTGAGTTCACTCAAGACCAGCTAGTTCTCGTTATGATCCCAACAAGGCAGAGGGCCTTGCAAGACAAATGGATGGGACCCTTCAGAGTTGTGGGTAAACCTGGAGAGGTTAACTATCTGGTGGACTTGGGCAATCCCAAGGAGGCACCAACAGTCTTCCACACCAACCGACTCAAAGCGTATGTCTCAAGACCTGATGTAGGAGCGTTGCTTCTAGCATCATCAGAGGAAGAAGAAGAGTGAAGCTCTTCCGGATCTCCTCAGAGGCTTACCTTTAGACGAAAAGATTGAAGGAGTAAATCTCTCTTCAAATCTGACACCTGAGCAACAAGAAGAGTGCACATCTATGTTGAATCAGTTTGCCTCTCTGTTCTCACTTTCACCAGGCTTGACCCATTGGGGCCAGCATGACATACTCACTGGTGACTGTCTGCCAGTCAAAAGCAGAGGATACCGAATGTCAGAAAACGTACAAACCCACATCAAAGGTGAGGTCAGCAAGATGCTTGATCTCGGGGTAATAGAGCCCTCTACTAGTCCATGGTCTTGCCCAGTTGTGTTAGTACCAAAGGCAGGATCTAAAGAACTTAGCTTCTGCGTGGATTATAGAGCTCTTAATGCAGTCACCAAGACTGATGCCCACCCTTTGTCAAGAACAGATGAGTTGGTGGATAAACTTGGTTCAGCCAAGTTCCTCAGCACATTTGACTTGACGTCAGGCTATTGGCAAATAGCCCTGACAGACCATGCCAAGGAGAAAACTGCATTTTCTACCCCGTTGGCTTATACCAGTTTAAGGTGATGCCTTTTGGATTGAAAAATGCAATTCCTGGGAAGAACATGTAACCCACCAAAGAGATGTTTTGCAGGCTCTTGGACGAGCCAATCTAACCATAAAGTCGAGTAAATGCCAAATTGGACAGGGTAAGGTAGTCTATCTTGGACATGAGGTAGGAGGTGGAGAAATAAGGCCTTTGCTCAGTAAGATTGAAGCTGTGCAAAATTGGACAACACCTACTACTCAGACCCAAGTGAGAGCCTTCCTAGGTCTCACTGGGTATTACAGGAATTTCATTGAGAACTATGGGACCATAGCTTCTCCTCTGAATGTCATCTCCTCTCCAAAATTTCTTAAAAATGTTAGATGGAAAGAGGAGTACAATCAGGCATTTGAAAACCTGAAAAAGGCTCTTTGCCAAGCCCCCGTACTCAGAGCTCCTGATTACCACCAAACTTTCATTGTGCAGACAGATGCTTCAAATGTAGGAATAGGTGCAGTACTCAGTCAAGTGGATGGGAAAGGTAGGAAGCATCCCGTTTGCTTCATCAGCCGCAAGCTGAAGGATCCTGAAACAAGGTGGGCAACAATCAAAAGAGAATGCTTTGCTATCGTGTGGGCTCTGAAGAAGTTTAGGCCATACTTGTATGGTTCTACTTTTGTCATTCAGACTGACCACCAACCCTTGAGATGGTTAATGCAAATGAAAGGGGAAAACCCAAAACTACTGAGATGGTCAATCTGCCTGCAAGGGTTTGATTTCACCATTGAGCACAGATCAGGGTGTCACCACCAAAATGCTGATGGTCTCTCTAGGATGTATGTCATCGACTAGAGGTATGAGATTCATCCAGGAGTGGATTAAATCCTCCTGTCCCTTAGTCTGGCGGGGGGGCGAGTGTTAGGGAGAATTCTCTGTTTAGGCTGAATTTCCTAACCTAGTGAGGCCCCCATCAGCTTTGCTGGATTTCTGGAGTTTGTATTTGTCCATCCTGCCAAGAGTGAGACTCTTTTCTCCCCCTCTTGGACATGAATGTGGTTGATTCCTGTGAATGTCAATGTGTTCTATGGGCTATGGGGTCTTTTACTCCATAGGGTCTCATGTGTTTTACTATGTGTTACACAGCACTCTCCGTGCCTTAACACTGGGGTGTCCTAGAGCATCCCCACCATAGACTCCATACCCTGGGACTGACTACTGTCTCCCAGGGCATGTAAAGTCACCATTGGCTTTACCTGACCTAAATTTACTAACAGAACTAGTAAAAACCATCCTATTGTGGACGTACTAGTAGGGATAATTCGATTACTCCTGGGTCTGTTATTCGAGGTGGCACTGTCCCATCCCCCCTCGTCGAGTTTTGGCTGGTGGCAGTGGAAACTACTTGTTATATTCGACCCCGAATATAACTCTTTGGGATTCTTCCCATTGTTGGAGGCTAATACTTTTTCCCGTTAGTCTCTAACATACCGCCGGTTTATTTGTCTTAAATAAATCTACCGGTTGGTATTTTCTGCCAGAACTCAGTTTTTAAAATGGTGTCTGTGTTCGCCTCTGTAACTCCGAACAAAGGGTGTGCGAGGCGGTTTAGGCACCCTGGACTGAGTTGCCTTGCCAACTCAAGTCACACTCTGGTATGATTGGCCCAAGCGGTGAGCCACCCCGCTTACCACTTAGCGTATTTTGATTGACAGCTAGGCTGAATGAATGGGGGTTTGCTGCATAAAATCAGGGCTTTTGGGACTGGATCTTCAGAAGTCGCCACAGGAGCTAAGAATCCGACGTGGGTAAAGCTGAGCCGACCTGCAACGACGACACCTCCGGTGGAGCCCTGCTGAACCGACTCACCACTTCCCAACGACAGAGGAGATCTCCCTGCTGGAGAGTCTTCTTCCCCTGACTGGTGGGAACAACCAGTCCCTTTGCTTTTTCTTCGCTTCCAGGGCGTAGTGGTCGAATTGCCCGTGCTGAGCACCCCGGCAACCGGATAGCCACTAGCCCATACCGCGACCAAAAGGTGGTGCCTTGTGACGGAGCGCTCTGCGGCTGGTCTCTTCCCTGGTGGTGCAACGATCTTCAACTTTCCTTCGACGATGAGATCATCTCATCTCTTGGCAAAGCCCCGACTTGCATCCACCACCAGCTACAACTGCCCCCGCCAGAGCTGTCTCTCCACTTACAAGGTACGTGTCCGCCTGGTTTCCCTTGTGACGGTTAGCGTGAGGTGTCTTAAATCCTTACCTTCCCATGGGTCGCCTCCAGACCTTCTTAACTTTGTGTTCTAAACTGGTCCAACCTTTCTGTGACAATTTGCTACAAAGACTCAAAGTGCATTTCCACTGTGATACTTTTTTGGGACATATCGCCTTGCCTCTCTCCGAGTGAGCCTGGCCTCTCAACTTTGTGATCCACAGTAGACCCTACCTTACTTGCCTTGCAATTGCTTTGTAAAAGAGTTGCTACCGAGTTGGTTTCATACCCTGCCTTTTCTCTCCCGTTCTAACGAATATTAGAGTGCCATTTAGGTTAAAGCATTCACCTCTGTCTGCAAATAAGTGGTGCCGTTGAACCTAGACATGTCGAAATATTCTTAGAGGAGTGAGTTACCTATAGAAATTGTAATTGAAGTTGTTTGCCGTATTAGTGCCAGTGTGTTTTTCATAGATGTGTTTTTATAAATAAATAACTATATATCTTTACACCCAAGCTCTGTTCCGTGTCTGCTTGTTCTACTGTGTAAATTGCCCAATTTTGTATACTCCACATACTGCCTAACTCTTCTTGAGGGAAGTCTGACTGCTGAGCCACAGCTACCAAGTGAATCTGTGTGGTACAGACTGCTACCAAGTGGGTTTACTGCCAAACACCTGTAGGCCTAAATCTTTTGCAGTGGTCCCAGAGGGAACTGCACACTTTTCCGCTTAACAGGGGAACAGGGGAAACATGGAGCATGAGCGGAGGGTGAGGGGGAAAAGGAGAGAGACACGGGGCATGAGCAGGGGGTGGGGTGGAACAGGGGAGACACTGGGCATGAGCAGGGGGTGGAGGGAAAAGGCAAAACACGGGGCATGAGCAGTGGGTGGGGTAACAGACAAAACATGGGGCATGAGCAGGGGGTGGGGGGAAACAGCGCAGACACAGGGCATGAGAGAGGGTGTGGGGGAAAAGGATAGAGACACGGGGCTTGTGCGGGGGCTGGGGGGTGGGGGGAAAGGAGGGAGACACAGTTTCATGAGCGGGGATGGGGGAACAGGGGAGACACGGGTCATGAGCGGGGGGGTGGCAACAGGGGAGACACAGGTCATGAGCGGGGGGTGGGGGAACAGGGGAGACACGGGTCATGAGCGGGGGGGTGGGAACAGGGGGTCATGAGCGGGGGGTGGGGGCAACAGGGGAGACACGGGGCATGAGCAGGGGGTGGGGGGGAAAGGAGGGAGACATGGGGCATGAGCGGGGGGTGGGAGGGAAGGAGGGAGACATGGGGCATGAGCGGGGGGCGGGGGGGAAAGGAGGGAGACACGGGCATGAGCAGGGAGTGGGGGGGTAACACAAGGGAGACACAGGGCATGAGCGGGGGGTGGGGGATAACACAAGGGAGACACAGGGCAGAGCGGGGGTAGGGGTAACACAAGGGAGACACAGGGCATGAGCGGGGGGTGGGGGGTAACACAAGGGAGACATGGGCATGAGCGCGGGGTGGAGGGGGAAGGATGGAGACACGGGGCATGATCGGGGGTGGGAGAACAGGGGAGACATGGGGCAGGGAGTGGGGGAACAGGGAAGACACGGGGCATGAGCGGGGGTTAGGGGTAACACAGGAGACACAGGGCAGGAGCGGGGGGTGGGGGTAACACAAGGGAGACACAGGCATGAGCGGGGTGGGGGTAACACAAAGGAGACACGGGGCATGAGCGGGGGGTGGGGGGTAACAGGGGAGACACAGGGCATGAGCGGGGGTGGGGGTAACACAAGGGAGACACGGGGCATGAGCAGGGGGTGGGGGGTAACACAAGGGAGAAACGGGGCATGACT
The DNA here is from genome assembly GCF_040938575.1 of Ambystoma mexicanum. Taxonomy (NCBI): domain Eukaryota; kingdom Metazoa; phylum Chordata; class Amphibia; order Caudata; family Ambystomatidae; genus Ambystoma; species Ambystoma mexicanum. The sequence continues at coordinate 1,157,902,482 of NC_090933.1, forward strand.
GGGGGGTGGGGGGTAACACAAGGGAGACATGGGCATGAGCGGGGGTGGGGGGTAACAGGGGAGACAGGGCATGCGCGGGGCGTGGGGGGTAACAGGGGAGACAGGGCATGAGCGGGGGGTGGGGGAACAGGGCATGAGCAAGGGGTGGGGGGAACAGGGCACACACAGGGCATGAGCAGGGGGTGGGGGAACAGGAGAAGGACACCGGGCATGAGCGGAGGGTGGGGGCAACAGGGGAGACACAGGGCATGAGCAGGGTTGAGGGGGAAAGCAGGGAGACACAGGGCATGAGCAGGGGGTGGGGTGGAACAGGGGAGACAAGGGGCATGAGCGAGGGGTGGGGAGAACAGGGAAAACACAGGGCATGAGTAGGGGGTGGGGGGAACAGGGTTAGACACAGAGCATGAGCAGAGGGTGGGGGAAAAGGAGAGAGACACGGGGCACGAGCAGGGGGTGGGGTGGAACAGGGGAGACAGGGCATGAGCAGGGGGTGGGAGGAACAGGCAAAACACGGGGCATTAGCAGGGGGTGGGGGAACGGGAGGGAGACACGGGGCATGAGTGGGGGGTGGGGGAGAACGGCATAGACACGGGGCATGAGAGGGGGGTGAGGGGGAAAAGGATGGAGGCACGGCATGAGCGGGGGGTGGGGGGAAGGAGGGAGACACGGGGCATGAGCGGGCGGTGGGGGGAACAGGGGAGACATGAGGCATGAGCGGGGGGTGGGGGCAACAGGAGGACACAGGGCATGAGCGGGGGGTGGGGGCAACAGGGGAGCCATGGAGCATGAGCAGGGGGTGGGGTGGAACAGGGGAGACAAGGAGCATGAGCGAGGGGTGGGGAGTACAGGGAAAACACGGGGCATGAGCAGGGGGTGGGGGGAGCAGGGGAGACACGGAGCATGAGCGGGGGGTGGGGGATAAAAGGAGAGAGATACAGGGCATGAGTGGGGGGTGGGGTGGAACAGGCGAGACACAGGGCATGAGCAGGGGGTGGGGAAATAGGTAAAACACAGGGCATGAGCAGGGGGTGGGAGGAATGGGAGGGAGACACAGATCATGAGTGGTGGGTGGGGGAACAGGGTCGACACAGGGCATGAGTGGGGGATGGGGGTAACACAGGGCATGAGCGGGGGTGGGGGGTAACACGGGGCATGAGCGGGGGTTGGGGGAACACGAGGGCGACACGGGACATGAGCGGAGGGTGGGGGCAACAGGAGACACAAGGGGCATGAGCGGGGGGTGGGGGGTACACAAGGGAGACACGGGGCATGAGCGGGAGGTGGGGTGGAACAGGAGAGACACGGGGCATGAGTGAGGGGGTGGGGTAACCCAAGGGAGACATGGGGCATGAGCAGGGGTGTGGGGTAACACAAGGGAGACACGGGGCATGAGCGTGGGTTGGGGGAACAGGGGAGACACAGGGCATGAGCGGGGGGTGGGGGAGTAACACGAGGGAGACACGGGGCATGAGTGGGGGTGGGGGTAACACAAGGGAGACACGGGGCATGAGTGGGGGTGGGGGGAAACACAAGGGAGACACGGGGCATGAGCGGGGGGTGGGGGTAACACAAGGGAGACATGGGGCATGAGCGGGTGGTGGGTGGTAACACGAGGGAGACATGGTGCATGAGCGGGGGTAACAAGGGAGACACGGGGCATGAGCGGGGGGTGGAGGGTAACACAAAGGAGACACGGGGCATGAGCGATGGGGTGGGGGGTAACGGGAGACACAGGGCATGAGCGGGGGGTGGGGGGGAACAGGGCACACACGGGGCATGATCGGGGGTGCGGGGGTGAAAGGTGGGAGACACGGGGCATGAGCGGGGGGTGGGGGGACAGGGGAGACACAGAGCATGAACGGGGGGTGGGGTAAAGGGGAGAGAGACACGGGGCATGAGCGGGGGGTGGGGGGAAAGGAGGGAGACACGGGGCATGAGCGGGGTGTGGGGGAAAGGAGGGAGAGACGGGGCTTGAGCGAGGAGGGGTGGGGGAACACGAGGGAGACACGGGCCATGAGCGGGGGGTGGGGGAAGGGGAGAGACACACGGGGCATGAGCGGGGGGTGGGGGGAAGTGGAGAGAGACACGGGGCATGAGGGGGGGAACAGGGGAGATTGAGGGCATGAACAGGGTGGGGGAAGGAGGGAGACACGGGACATGAGCGGGGGTGGGGGGAAGGAGGGAGACACGGGATATGAGCGGTGGAACGGGAAGGAGAAACGGAGCATGAGCGGGGGTGGGGGAAACAGAGGGAGACACGGGGCATGAGCTGGGGTGGGGGGAACAGGAGGAACACACGGAGCATCAGCGGGGGTGGGGGGAACAGGGGAGACACGGGCATTGAGCGGGGGGTGGGGTGAAGGGTAGACAGACACGGGGGCCTGGCCTCACTGCCTTGAAAGAAACATTACTGCCTACAGTTACACTTGTGGCCGATGCAGAGCCGACGCAGCCCACGTCTACACTGTGCAGTCAGCAGATCCCGTTCCTATTGACAAAGCCTCTCATGCGATAAACAATGATGGCGGGCGACTCTGAAAATAGACGCACTGCACGCTTCATGGCAGCCAATAGAAAAGCATGTCAGATGTCCACGGACATCACGCAAGCCGCTTGCCCAATCCCAGTCCTGTCTGCGGAGCGAACAGGGAAGTGTGTCCGCGAAGCGAACACAGATATCACTATTTTTTTCTGACCTACTTTTTGGTCATTTAAAAAGAAAATACTGGACAGATTTTCACCAACTTTGCAAAAGCACACTTTTGGTACCAAGCTGCTACTCCTGATCCAAAGTTGGTGAAAATCCGTCCATCGGTTTGAGCTGTAGGCACAAGGAAAGTTTTTTTTCCATTCAGTCTGTGGGAAAAAGAAAACAAATTGGGACCCCTCCTATAACTTTGCCCCCACTTGACCAAACCTCACCAAACTTTGCAAAACATTTCAGAGTGGGACATATACAATAATTAGTAGACTCCATCTACTTTATATTTCACAGTAAAGTACATAGACTCAATAAGATTTTCCAACATTTCCATTTGCATTTTGTGTTATGCTGATGGGAATATTGTGGCGTTCATCCTCCATTCCAGGGACTGGAACGGTGGATACTGTACAGCAGCCCAAGCTATCAGCCCAAGCAAAGCGAGAGTGGATAATGAGGTCTCTGGACCATTATCCCCCATTCCAGCCCCTGAAATGGGGAATGAAGGCCATTAGCACCCTAGGTTCCCAAAGCGGGAACCGGGGTGCTGAAACAGAGGATTTTTTTTGTACACCGGGACGCCTGTGGCATTCCGGTGTAGGAAGGAAAATCCTTTTCCAAGATGCCCACCATGGAAAGGGAAGGCGAGGGTTCCATACAGGGCCCCCTTCGCTTTCCTGGTAGCCTGCAGAAGGCAAAAAGAGAACGCTATGACCATATTACCACATCCACATTTTTCTTCTTTTTCAGATCTATTCTAATATAGAATAACTTTACTACAAAGCCAGTCCCAGGTGGACATGGCCACTTTAATCCTATGTTTTGTCCCTTGTGGACATGGCCAGTAGCCAGATTGTCCAGATCATGACCTTATTCCTTGACCTGGACAATCTGGCCATTGCCCATGGCCACAGGCTACTCCTCAGTCACTAAAGGTATACCGCTATTTTTTTGTAGCTACATTATGACACTTGTCAAATAATAAAACACTGCAACATTTGCAAAATCATGCTTGTAGGTCCTTGCCAATGCTCCTTACGCAAGTTTGCTGGAAATCCACCCATGTTTTATTTTTCAAAAGTGTCAAATATATACACATACAATCGTCAAATAACCTAGCCCCCACTTGACAAAATCCATTTAGACTTTACGTTATAATCTTTTTGCAAACCTTTGTGTAGATTTGTCAAATGGCACCACATTTATAAGCCTTTACAATATTTTGGGACCCCCCCTCTAATTTTCTAATTTGTCCCCTCTTGACAATATCCCACCAAACTTTGCAAAAACATTTATATCTCAATGTATTATCAGTTTACCAAATTAAGGGTAGATTCGTCAAATGGCACCTCATTTATAATCCTTTACATTATTTTGAGACCCCCCTCTAATGTTGCCCCTCATGACAGAATCCCACCAAACTCAATCAGAATCAGGTCATTAAAATGCATGCAAAATTTCATGCAGTTCCATTAAGTGGCGCCAAAATTATAAGCCATCCAAGAACTGCATTTCACCAACCCTGTAATGCTGAGATATTTGCGAACTTTACAGGACTGTTCGCGAACATCCAAACTGTTCGCTGACTTTCACGGCAAAAAACAACCGTTCTTTTTGCTTCTTGCAGCCATATCCCATCCCACCCTCATCACCCCTCAACTCCCCAGAGATTATTTGATAAGTTTGACAAGTTCAATGTTGTGTTCTTAAATATGTTTTTACCGCGAAGTCCACGGACACCAGCCGCTGCTGCGAATCCAAGATGGCGGGCGTTTCCAAAAATCTCATGCACTTGACGCTCTTCACCATCCAATCAGCGAACAAATTGCAAGCAGATTAACCAATCAGTGTACTTTTTTTTTTACAAAGTTTGGTGTGGATTCGTCCATGGGGAGCGAAGTTATAAGCCGCCCAAAAAGTGTTATTCCTATGAGATGAGCAACTTAACCATAACTACATGGCCGCTACCGCAGTATATAGTAAAATCTTTGTGCCGTAGTACAGAGTGTTTAGAGCGCACTCCAAGAGCAATCCAGTGAAATCAATGTCCTCCGAAACCTCGGTCCAGTCACCAGAAACAAGCCAGGCAAAGTAAATATCCCTTATTAATTAAAATGTCATGGACAAAAGAATATGAGCACAACAAAAATGACACGTTTTGCGGTACACCCACCGTTTGGTCACATTCAGGGTGTGAACATAGATGAAGGACTAATAGTCTCGCATATTCTATATGGTCATTTTGTGTAGAGTCGTATACAGTCCATGGCTAGGCTTGACTTCTTAGTTATCAGGTCGTACGATCATATAGTGGGTAAAGTATATGCTATACTGGCTATGTTACATGTTTTACATTAAGACAGTTCGACAAAGCATCATAAGTGTTGTTGCATATCATACCATTCTTATATACAATCTGCTGTTTGTGAATAAAAGCATGTACATTATTGGCAGACTATTGACATCTTATATTGCAATGGTTGGCCATTATGATCCTAAATTCGTAAACATACACAGAGCAAAAAAACAATGTTTTCTCTGCGCAAGTGACTTAAATAGACACAAGAGACGGTTGCTAATACAAACTACTCAATGTGCTGCGTAATTTATCCAGTATGTCTGTAAAAACTGCCGCTATGATAGGCATATGTATGAATGTTTGTCTGTCGACTCTGTCTAATGTTTTTGTTAATGCATGGTCAGTTAAATAAACTTGCTGCCTTTAATGATCCTGTAATGGTTCACCGGACTCCTTACAATCCATACATGGTGCTGCCATTAGTGCAAATAATCTCTCTAAAACGCATGGAGCTTCTAGCAGCTATATGTGCAAAAATGCTATTAGTACTAATTATCTTACTAAAGTGCATCGTGCTATTTGCAGATATGAGTGCAAATATGCTTTAAGCTGCCTTATCTAAATAAAGTGCTTATTGCTTCTAGACGCTAGATAGTTATTCATTAATTACAGAATGCTTAAGGTGGTGAATGCTAGTGATAGCAGCAATATATAAGGTGTCAGGTATTCACTACAGTACTTGCATAAAGTGCTAGTGCATAACATATAGTTAAGATCAAAAGACCATGCTGTATAATCCTACCGCTACATTACATGCATAAAATACCAAATATCTTCATGTCCAGCCATGGCAATTCAATTTAAAACAAAGAGTATACTAAAATATAATATAAACTTCTGTCCTATATATCTGTATGTAGAGGCAAAAACATTTGACACAATGGAAAAAAGAAAACAAGATAAAAATGTATAAGCAAAAGGGTGAGATATAAAATCAATTCAATTAATTTTTTATAAAATACACCATTAAATTACCTATATCTCGACCCCCTTAGCATAGGAAAAGTGTTCCCTGCCACTAAAACATTCAAGCCATAAGTTATTCCATAGTTGTTTTTTTGTGTTTATGTTATTAGCCACCTTATTTTATGTGTAAATGTGAGTCCATATTCCTAGCTCAAAAAAGTGCAGCTGGTATCCAAAACCTATCAATTAAATGTGAAGGCACAAGGCTTAGATATCACACAATCTCTCAAATCGAATATGTGTGATCAGCTCCTAATTTCCAACTTCAGGTACCCAAGAAAGTATATAGTTCCTTGTCGAGATTATGACCCCTCGGTCTCTTGGTTTCGAGGTCCAAGATCTATTTGGTCTCAAATTGTCTGAGGAGGAGCTCTCGATTACATCCTCTAGGTACTTTTGGGACAGTATGTATACCAAAGTAAGCCAAACCCTCTAGATTACCTCAGTGTGTTTCTCTTGGAAATATATATATATATGGTTAAGTTGTTGTTTCCATAGGAAGAGCACTTTTGGGTGGCTATATATATATATATATATATATTCAGTGAAAAAACTTTGTTAAAGGGACGTTATGGTTAAGTTGCGCTGATAAAAACCTATCAAATTCAGTGAAAAAAGGTTGTCAAAGGGACGTTATGGTTCCAAGTAAAACCAAAAAACCCTTGAAATTCGCCAGTTATGGTAAGCTAAGCAACCATAACTCGCGCCACCACCGTGCACTGCTAAGACTAACACCCAGGACATCAAAGATGACATCACAAATGTCATTGATGACATCACTGATGACATCACATGTCTGGCTCACTCTTTTTTCTTTTGCTGACATATCTAGGCCACATGGTTATCTTCAGTAACAGTCAGAAACTAAACATTTTATTTTATTTGTAGACGTATCCTTCAAGTAGGTTCTTACAGTAATTCCCTTAGAGTCCAGTCACATCATATGAAACATATACATACGGGAAGACACACGTTTGAAAGACAGCAATCCTTTTTGTGCATAAAGATAATCATAGACTTATGAGCACTTTCTGATAGTTCTGTTGTTTTTTTTATGGCTGTATTTCCCTGTATATGGTCATATTTGTATAAATTGTACTCACACTACTTTCCTTAGGGTCCAATCGCATCAAGTGATACATATACCTAGGGTAAATAGCAGCTTTGAAACAGAGCAATCATTTATTTGCATGAAAATAATCAGTTAAGTTATGAATTGTTTCTGCTACTACTTGTGCTTTTTTGCTAACTTCACTTTCCTGTATATGCCCATATTGGTATGTGTTCTTGTGTCTTTGTGTTTTGTTTATAGTAATGCAATTATTTAATACATGTGTTTTATTAGCTACTTATTACATATTTCACAGTACACAAAAATCTATTAAGAAAACAATTATCATATCATTATTCAACATATTAACATTACGAATATTATACCTTCATCTTGTACACTGCACACAATGTTATGTTTCTGTATGAGTAACTTAGTATACTAAATAGAACCCCATAATAGAATGCTATTTATATCAATGCATCGTTCAATGTACTAATTAGGGTACGATATTTATTGCAATGATCCTTGACACTTGTTTTGCAACATTATAATAAGAATCCCTTGTACACATATTTCATAAAAAGTACATACACATGTGATGTCATCAGTGATGTCATCAGTGACATTTGTGATGTCATCATTGATGTCCTGGGTGTTAGTCGTAGCAGTGCACGGTGGTGGCGCGAGTTATGGTTGCTTAGCTTACCATAACTGGCGAATTTCAAGGGTTTTTCGGTTTTACTTGGAACCATAACGTCCCTATGAGAAAGTTTTTTCAGTGAATTTCATAGGTTTTTATCAGCGCAACCTAACCATAACGTCCCTTTGACAAAGTTTTTTCACTGAATTTGAAAGGTTTTTAGCAGCGCAACTTAACCATAACATCCTTTTAACAACGTTTTTTCACTGAATTTCATTGGTTTTTAGCAGCGCAACTTAACCATAATGTCCCTTTAACAAAGTTTTTTCACTGAATTTCATAGGTTTTTAACAGCGCAACTTAACCATAACGTCCCTTTAACAAAGTTTTTTCACTGAATTTCTTAGGTTTTTAGTAGTGCAACTTAACTATAACGTCCATTTAACAAAGTTTTTTCACTGAATTTCATAGGTTTTTAGTAGTGCAACTTAACAATAATGACTTTGACTTTATATACATGTCATATGGAACTGACTGAATCTCTTCTACTGTACTTGATGTCTGCGAACTCATTTAATGTTCGCAGACATGTTCGAAGAACAGTACCACTACCTAAAAACTCTGGGGGGGTATGTTTGATTGTTATATCATAACATAGGAACATTTAACAAATTCAAAAAGGAGCACACAAACACATTATATGTACTAATACATAAGAAATGTAACCCATATATACAACACACTAACCATTCATGTAAATGCACTATGTTCTAAAATGGAATATACCACAAGAAGATAAATTGGCTTCCAACATAATTACCTCACAAACACGACAGAACTGAGAACAAGAGCAGACCCACTGAGTACATAGGGCATATCTTACCTGAAATAGTAAGTGTACTTAATTTGATTCATATATTTATAAACGTTCTGTATTAGATAAAAAAGATATATATTATCTTTTTTTTTTCTCTCACAGAAATGTCTAGTACTCTGGAATGGCTAGAGGAGCATTTCCCACATGAAGAAATGTCACAAGATAATGAAACTAATGGTAAACACTTTATAATATAAACCATTTAATTATTCTTATTTTGTATACATTTAACATATATATATATATATTTGTACAGAGCATACCAAAATAGAAAATACTTCAGAAACACCTGTTATGGATAACACTTTTCACAGTATAGAATAAAAAAGGGATTTATTGTTGACTAATTTTAATAATTGGAAAACCTTTGTGGAAGATCATTTTAAACCAAAAACCTCGTACCATTGCCCCACATGTACTTGTCCCTCCTCACCATATCCCAGTCAATTATCCCCAAACCCTCTCCATAACCCAAAACATTTTGATGAGACTTCCATCCCTTCTTCACCTAATAACAATCATGTTGAAACCCCTAATTCTCCTGTTTTTGTTTCTGTTTCTGCCTCACCTTCTCTGTCATAAATTATTAATATATGTTAAATACATTTTAATTTTTATATTGTGTTGTAAATAGTTAAAAACAATGTAGGTGTTCGCGGACAGTGCAGGTGTTCTGAAATGTTCGTAAATAAATGAAAATGGAGGTGTCCTGAAGAACACTATACCTGTTCGTACTGTTCGCTAGCAAGATGAAACTATTCTAAGAACACACGCAGTGTCCTGAAATGTTCGTAAAAAAACAAATAAAGTGTCCTAAAGAACACTATATCTGTCCGTAGTGTTCGCTATTAAACTGTTCTAAGAACACAATTGGTGTCTGGAAATGTTCGTATGTAAACAAAAATGGAGGTGTCCTGAAGAACACTATACCTGTTCTTAGTGTTCGCTAGCAAGTTCAAACTGTTCTAAGAACACACACAGTGTCCTGAATTGTTTGTAATTAAACGAAATTGGACGTGTCCTGAAGAACACTATATCTGTCCTTACTGTTCGCTAGCAAGTTTAAACTGTTCTAAGAACACACGCAGTGTCCTGAAAAGTTCGTTTCACGTGTGACGCAATTTTAATTAGTTCAGGACCCGAACAGTGTCCGTAGAACATCAACGCGCATGCGCTAGCCAATCTCTGTGCATTTGGTGTCCTGCGGACATGTGCTTCCTTCGCGGACTTGTTCACGAACGGATCATATGACCGCGCCCACGCTGATCGCGTGTTCTGACTGCGGACACTGTTTGTGTCCCCGAACAACTTAAAAGTACATTTTCAATTAATCCATAATATTTTTCAATAAAATCTCACCATGGCACAAGTACCACATGGTAATCCTGAGTTTCTACATACCGTTTGAAACTTTTTGAACTTTTTTTTGTGTTCAATCTGTCCGCGGACAGCGCGCATGTCCGTGGACCGCGTACAAGCACCCCTATAAAAGACCACGCCCTAGAGCTTATGCTCATTGTGTTTCTGGCTATTCTTCAGAACACAGCGATTTTTGCTGCCACCTGCAGATTACACCATCATCGAGATGGCATCCCTGGCTGCTGAACTGCCACCTGGTGCTGCACCTGCTTCAGCACCACCCCCACCCCCTCCACCACCACCACCTCCACAAGGGCCTGAAGAGGGGAACAGGAGTGAGGATGCAGAGGAGGAAGAAGAGGATGATGAGAATGAGGTAGAGGAAATCCCTACTACCCGCACTAGGCGTGAGTCTTGGGTGTGGCGGTTATTTATCATTCTTGGGAATGTTCCTAAGGCTCGTGCGAACTGTTTTACCTGCAATGAGTGCAAAATGATACTCAGTCGCGGGAAGCACGGTAAGTACAGCTTTGGGACCACTACTTTGAAGCGACACCTGAGGTCATTTCACTCTGGGGCTATTTGCAGGGTTGTACCTTACGAAGAACGTAGCAGGTTGATTTCCTCTACTTCAGCCTCTGTTTCTGATCCTGTCACCACAAGGATCACCTCTGTGGGACAGCGTCTTCCTCAAGCTGCCTCACAGGCCATACAGAATGCTGATGACCCTTACCTTTCGAGGGTCACAGTTGTATGTATGTACTGTGACACAGTACTCTGCAGGGGGGAGCGACTTCGTAGTGCTTTTGAGACTATCGTCTCAGAGCACGAGAAGATCTGCTCACTACCCAAATAAAACCCACTCTACATCTTCCTCTCTCAGCTCGCCCTTTCTTATCCCTGTGGTTGGTGTCCCCCCCTTTACCTTCCTTTCCCCTCCTCTCTTAGTGTGTCGTGTATAAAAAACCCAAAGAAAATACAGAATATCAAAAATCAAAAAAAAAAATAAGGCTCTTTTCAGAGCCGCCTTTCACAGTTAAAAAATAGAAGTGAAAATAAATGAAGCAGGGCCCTTTGTATTTTTTAGAAGTCCGCGGACAGTTCGCGAACATTTAAAAAATTGGGTTGCTATCCCATCACAAACATTGCAATTTTCTCTGGGAGGAAGTGGTGGCTCTGAAAAGAGCCTTTGGGAGGTGTTTGTAAGTCAAAAATCATAAATGCTTAACACCTACTTCAAAATGGATGTTGTAATTCCAAAAAAGGTTGCATTGCATTTTGTACATTTCTCAAAAAAATCTGATTGCCACCATAAGTAAGATGGACTCCATCTTTGCGAAAAATGTTTGTACTACGAAGCAGAATATTTTCATTTTCAAAAGAAGACATGCCAAAATCTTTTAGAAAGGCACAAACAGCTTTATTAACATTGCGCCTTGCTTTTTCCATTTGTGGACCAAATGAAGAAGAACAAAGCCACATTTGTCTCTGCGCAATCCTTGAAAATATCACTTGATAATTAGGAAACATGTCCATAACCTTCCCAAGTCCTTCTTTCATAGCAAATTGCAAAAAAATTCCAGTCACATGTCCTAAACTGTTCCCTCCACAATGAATTACAATTATGTCTGGATGTTGCTCTGTCTTCAAAGTAGCACAGAGAGGTAGCAAGTCCAACCACTTCATTCCACGTATTCCATGCCAGTGTACTTCCACATGTGGGAATCCAAGATCTACAGCTACTCCACAGCTTTCTGCATGCACCTTCAACCAATATATCCATGAATCTCCCAAAATCCATACAATCTTTTTCCTAAAATACACAGACATAGCTATCTGTTATTCTCTCAGCAAAAACAGTATATGAGAAACTCTCTTCTGGCACAACACACCCTCTAAACTTTCCTGACCAATACCTTTCAGTACTCATTCTCATTTGGATGACTTCTGAACCCAAAAATCCCTGGATGTAACTCCCGATGTCAACGAACTACCGCCATGTCCGCGGACATATCGTAACATGAACAGCCCTTCTACCATTTCCACTTCACTCTCTCTGCCATTCCCTCATTGGATGTAGCTAAGAAGTCACATGACCATACACCAATCACATTCAAGACCTCTGCATCTAACTGCATCATCATAGATCAGCACTGCAAATGTACTGTGAATCTCTCTGAGTACAAGTGTCATATCATTGGCAAGCACCATCTACCAGAAATACTGTACAAGTCTCCGAGATTTCTACTTGCAGCTCCATGCATATCCATATGCATGAATACAAACTTCAGGTATGCATATTTTCTGTACAGTAGATGAACACATTTTCTAACAGACTTTTAGCTTGTGTAATCTGTAAAATGAATTTACTGTATTTTTTTCAATTTCCTAAAATCAACTATCACTTATAAACCTTTATACTATTTACTTTCTTTAAACAAACACACTCAAATCATGTTAAACTAACATTTTTTAAATGAAATATATAGACTACATATATTCAAACAAAATTGCATGCAAGCACAATCTATGTTTAAATCTTTAAAAAAAATACTTATACAATTTCATATTTTTTTGTTTTTATTTATTTATTTACTTAATTACTTTAATTTAGACATGACATTGAGGCGCTATTTCCTAGAACAGCTTATTTACAGAAATAGTGGTGTTCACTGGTATATTATAAATTTCACAAGACATAGTAAAGAAATTTTTTTTGCTACAGTTAGTCATTCAATACAATTTGTTCATTAAGAACATATCATATGTACTGAACTGATGCAATGTATCTTATGTAAATAAATTAGTTTAATGGCTTTAAAGAAGGCACTGAAGATTTCAATTAAAAAAAAAATATCTAAATTAAAAACAGCGTTATATACAAACAAAGTTACTAATTTGAAGCTTTTACAATTGCAGTGAAGACCAGTCTCCTGAAAAGAAGCAGCCGAATTCAAAGAAAAAAGAAGAAATAAGAAGTTACCTGTTAATTTAAGAAAAAAAGTAAGTAGAATATCACCATATTTGTATTTTTACTCAAACGTACTGTAAATGTAATACAAGCTATTTCTGTGCCTAAAAATAGATTGTGTACCATTTTGTCCAAAAATCTCCATGTATTAAAGAGCGATTTACAGCCAGAATGGCCCACAAATTCCTATTTTTGGACACACAAATTACCCAACTGAACCGCTACAATTTTCATATTATAGAACAAACAACTGTTTTAATTGTATACATTAGATTTACTATTTGTACTTTTCCACACCACTAGCTTACTTTTTTTTGTCATCTGAACCCCAGTTTAGTAACACATAAATTCAAGTATACCTATCCCTACTAGTTGTAGTTCCCAATGCACAATCACACACCATTACATACATCTTTATCATCTTACTCAAACACTCATGCACACAGCACACATACATTGCAGAACACCCCAACCCATACCTTCTTTATTTTTTTCAACAGACCCTAAAGAATGCCTACCAAAAGTCAAGTCCGTAGAAAGCAACGCAAAAGTGGAGCAAATGAAAATAAAAGTGTCCAACATAAGCAACCATCTCTAGCAAAATTTGTAAAAAAGTTGAAACAGAACAGCTAATACAGTCATTTAGTGAAACACAAGAAGTTTCAAGTACAAAACCTTTACCTCCTCTATCAAAATGTAAAACAAACCAAAAAACAATTAACAGAAAATCAGCTATCACTACAGATAAAACTACTTCTTTAAATTTTAATATAGTGCAAATTAGGCATGCCAAGAAAAGTATTTTTAGCCAAAATGTACCGTCACAAAGTCCTTCAAAATCTTATAAAAACAGTAGAGAAATCAGGTTCAATGCTTAAAACGTATCGTAGGAAATTAATCTTAGAAGCGTTGATGGACAGTGCAATTCTTCTCAAAAGAAAGTTATTTATTTTACTGTTAAACAAAATGAAACCACTAACAAAACTAATAACTAAATTACAAAAAAAGACTTCTCAATAAGCGAAATGTCAACAGAAAGAACTTCTTAAGTATCTGCAGGGGTGAATGGAATCCCACTACGAGCACAGAACCATATTTTAATGAAGAAGCGTACAAACAAAAGCAAACAAATACAATTGCCATACATAGCAGAGGTCGAGGTTATGAAAAAGTGAATAATACCATAATGGAACAAGAAGTACTCCTTACAAAACCCCCCCATTCAACTGAATCAGAACGCCTAATGTACAAATGGCCATGCACGTCAATGTGTAACATTCCCAAACAATGTTTCAAATCTTTACGCCAATTCCTCAATAAATATGTAAAAAGCAAAGACAAAATCAAAATTAAATTACTGCAAAATATGGATACCTGTCCAGTGCGCAAGTACACAGGACTACAAGGACATTCATTGGCCTGCATTACAGGACCTACTTGTAAAACCACTTTCCATGATATCAAAAGGATATCAACACATCATTCAACTATAAGAAATCTAGTCTATAAACTGTGCTATGCTAAAAGTCCTGCTTTAGCACTAGCAAAGTTAAATAACATCCTTCTACATGGTACAGTGAAAGACCTACTTGAAGAAATTTACTATATCCAGAAAAAATATTTTGGAAGTGAAAGACATTTACAGAATGAAATAGCTTTAAACCAATTAAGCAACAATTCTACACATGGCAACATTTTGCTAAACACATACAAAAAAGAAATACTAACATTTAAAAGTACATCAGCTGAAGTACCAAACCATGTATATGTATGTTGCTGTAGAACTTTATATAAAAGTAACACAAAAACTGTAGACCTATCATACAAAATAGAAGACCATGAAGATTCTAAATGGTTTGAATTATCTCTCTACCTTGTAGCAGAAAGCAAATATGAAATAACTGAGCCCTTAATACTTTGCAGTTACTGCACTACAAAACCTGACAACAACCAAACTCCTTCACGTGCTATCACAAATAATTTGGAATTATACCCAGTACCAAAACCCCTACAACAACTTAATTTATATGAGAGCATCATAATTCAAACAGTACACCCATTTCAAGCAATAATACGCCTTCAACCAAAAACAGCAAAATTACCTCCCTCTGAATTGGTAAAAGGTATTCGTGGAAAAGTAGTTTATTTACCATTAGTTCTAAAAGAAAATGTGCATAGTCTAGGAGTTCAACGTCCAATGCAGCAATCTTTAATTATCTTAGTAAATGGAGTACCTACAAAAGACAAAAAAATATGGCAACAGCTGGTAGATTTATATAAAGTTAGACAAGCCTTCCAATATCTTAAAGAGAATAATGAATATTACAAAGAAATTAATATTGAAGAAAACTTGAAAGATACAACTGAAATAATTAAAGAAACATGAGAAGCTGGTCAATTTGAGCTACTAGATCCTGCTACAATATCAAATACTTTAGACCATTATACAATTCATCCTTTGCACTCTAATGACACCGTAGAAGATGTACGGGAAACGTACCAAATGCGTCAAACAAAAGGATCGCCAATCAGCATATGGGAAAAAAGTATAGAAGCATGCTTTTCCTCTACTCTTTCCTACTGGCAAAGGAGGAAGGTATGATAATAGACCTATTCAAATATCAGCTTCAGAATACAAAAGGATGAGGTTTTACAATCAAATATTACAAATCTATTTGCAAATATGCATGGTACTAAAGAGTACTGGTTTCGACGTCATGGAGATGTACATTGCATGATCAGAAACCTTGGCCCACCCACTTGGTTTGTTACATTAAGTTGTGCAGAATATGCATGGGAAGATTTACATGATTTCCTTCGCATATCAAAGAAAACAAAACAAAAATAGATATACTAACACCTGTAGAACATTGTTCTTTGGATCCTGTTAATGTTTCAAGATATTTTCACCATCGCTTCATTGCTATGCTACATTTTATTTGTAATAAAACTGTTCCTCCCCTTGGAGAAGTGCAACACTTCTTTTGGAGTAAAAAATACCAAGCCAGAGGAGCACCACATATCCACATGCTTTTATGGATTAAAGATGCTCCTAAATTTGGTCAAGACAGTGATGCCACTGTTTTACGGTTTATTGAAAAATATGTCACTTGTGAAATTCCATCAGACGCCACAAATAGTGATCTTCATGCACAAAGTTTACCATTTCAAAGACACAAATGTGGAAAATATTGTCGTCACAAATACAAAAACAAAGGGAAATACTACACCAAATGCCGATTTGCTTTCCCTAGACCAGTTACAAATACAGGTCAAGTGAACAACCTCATGTCTTCAGTTAGACATAGTGTTAAAGGTAAGTCACCTAAAAATACATATTACATAAAAAGAAAAGAAGAAGAAAAATATATCAATGATTATAATGCAATCATTGCCCACTTATGGAATGCAAACATAGATGTGCAGTACATTGCAGACAATTCTACTGCAGTTGCACGATATGTCACAGCATACTTAACTAAAGCAGAAAAGACAGAGCTCCAAGACCTCTGGAATGACCTGTCATCAGATAAAACAGTGTCTCAGAAATTATACAGCTTGGGCATAAAAATGCTCACCCATAGAGAATGTGGATCATATGAAGCAGCTGATCGTTTAACTGGTACTGCATTGTATGGTAAATCTGAAAATATAGTATGGCTAAGTCTTGGTCCAGCTAAATCTAGCAAAAGCATTCTAAAATCATATGAAGATATAGAAACAATAGCCAAACATGATCCCAACAGCCAAGACATTTTAAAAAACAATTTATTGGACACATACTACCCAAACAGAAGTAATACTTTGGAAAACATGTGTCTATACCACATAGCCCAAAACTACACATACAAAAATAATATGAAACCTGATGAAAAAAGGTAAATATAGAGTGACAAACTGTGAAGGCAGCTTAGTTAAACTCACTAAACCAAATTTAATCAATCATATTAAATTGTCATTAAAGACTGCTCAACATAAAGAAGTATATTACATGTCCCTGCTACAACTCTTCAAACCATGGAGAAAAGAAGAACAAATACTAGATAACTATGACTCATATGAGGATGCTTTCAAAGCAAATGAAAGCACTATAACTGATGTAAACTTTACACAGTACAAAACAATGTTGCACAATGAACAGCAACACGAAGAAGAACTCCAAGCCCAACTAGATAAGGACACTCCTGACAGTAGTCAACCTTCTGTAACAGGAAGCCAAGAACCACTGGGAGAACCACTAATAATAAATGAGGCAGAATTAGCTATGATAGAAGTAGTAAACACCGTGTGTCGATATGAAGATAAAGAAGGCTTAACTATACTACAATCAAAACTAAACAATGAGCAAAGTACCATGTTTCAAGAAGTAACAAAACAAATTGCACATGGTGTAAAACATGAAATAAAGAACGTTCCTGCCATAATTAAAAGCCTATACTACTGTACGTTATTGGTGAAGCTGGTTCTGGCAAAACATTCCTAATCAAAATCATTAGTAAGTTCCTTCAACAATTGACAAACAACAAACTGTCAGCTGTTGTCACTGCCCCACAGGTTTAGCTGCCTACAACATAGGTGGTGTTACATTACATCGATTACTACTATTACCAGTAGAAAACCAGAACAAATTAGACTATTACAAACTTTCTGCAGAAGCTGCAATGGAATTACGCAGAGTATTGAAACAAATGAAAATGCTACTAATAGATGAAGTGAGCATGGTCTCCAACCTGATGTTAGCTTTGATTCACCTCAGAGTGCAAAAAGTACTCAAAATAGACTATGAAGAGCTCTTTGCATGAAAACACATTATTGTTTTTGGAGATCTTCTCCAATTAACACCAGTAAAAGGTGAGCCTATTTTTAAAACATTAGGACACAAACTCTGCCATATAACTGTTGGCAGCATTGGAAATTGCAACCTTTGGCAACATTTCCAATACATAGAATTAACAGAAAACATGCGGAAATCTGCAGATCTCACTTATGCCAACATTTGAAAAAGTATCAGAGTTGGTATACTTTCTAAAGAAGCAGAAGCACTATTGAAAACCCGGCACATTAATGCACTTTATGTCGATAATGCATGTGCTACAGATGTTATGCAACAATTAGCCCACAAAATGTCAATTGTATGGCCTTAATGCCAACTCTTGCAGGCTGTTTCAAATTCAATGAAATCATGCTAAGTAAAGAAATGCAACCAATCATGGAAATTAGCGCCACAGACAAACTAGATGTACATGGTATGACATTACCCATGTGTGACCAAGCCACAACAAGACTAAATAGTTTAGAAAAATCAATCTCAAACACAGCAGGCTTAGAAAAGATATTAAAATTATACTTAAATTGCAGAGTAATGCCTAAACGTAACCCTGACGTGGACCAAGGACTAGTTAATGGAGCACTGGGTACAGTTGTTGGCTTTCAAACATACCCACGCGACAACAAAATTCAGTTTGTCAATGTACTCTTTGACAAACTTTCAGAAGTAAAAAGGATAGGACGCTCAACAGCTAGATTCCTTCTCTTCAAAGATATGTATGTACGCAGAGAACAATTTTCTCTAACTCTTGCATACGCAGTCACGATTCATAAATCACAAGGTCTTACCCTAGACAAAGCAATGATAGATATTGGTAACACAGTCTTTAAAGAAGGCATGAGCTACGTAGCACTATCACGCTTACGTACACTTGACGGTCTATTTCTAATCAACTTTGATGCAAGTAAAATAAACGCTGATATTCCTTGAATGTTAGAATACAATAGACTTTGCTCACTATACACCCCCCACCTAAACACATATTCTGTTCCACAAAGAGTAAAACGTTATAAAAGAAAAGTAAATCAAAGAGAAATGCAACAGGATGTCACTGCAAATCCTCCAAAGAGAGTAAAAGAAACTAATACTTCATCAAGTACCACAAGCAAAAAAGAATCAATTAGGGAAAGTACACCAGGTACTTCTTTAAAGAAGGAAGACAAACTCCAAAAAAGCAGTTAGATACAGAACTACCTGGACCATTTAAATTCTCAAATATAGTTGGTGTAAGTTGCTACGCAAATGTAGCAATGAATATTCTATTTCAATTACCACCAATTGTTGACAACATTTACTTACACAGTTCAGACCCATTGTGTTTGCAAATGTTAGTACTTCACAGAAATGCAGCAAACAATCCTGACAACACGTATAGAGTTTATGGAATAAGACAACAATTGGACTGCTGTGCTGGAATGCTGAAATTCACTATAAACCCACAGGAAGATCCACACGAATTTCTAATGTACTTACTACAAGTACTGGAAAACAAAAACATACCTATAAATGAAATCTTTCAGATTTCATACATGTGGAAACATACATGCACTCTCTGCAACAATGTGACACAAGAATAAATCCCCAATGAACGCTTCATATATATATCAATACCAAATTGTGAATCCATTCCATTTGAGCGACTTGTACAAAATGCAAACCATGGTAGATTATGCTCTACCTGCAATTCAGATAATCGCTCCACGTTAGTAATACAAACACATAGTAAATACATAACACTAATGCTTCTATGTTACAGTGCGGATGGTACCAAAAACAACTGCAAGCTGACTGGATTCACACATGGTCAAATATCACTTGGTAAGAAAACCTTCACAACAATGGGTATAATCTACCACGCAGGAGCCACAACCAATTCAGGGCACTACACTGCATATACATAAAAAAAATGTGGATGGTTTGAATGTAATGATAGTACCATTACTCTAAAGCAGAGATTACCAGAAAATCTTACAAACGCTTATTTGATGTTCTTAAAACCACAATGTGATAACTAAACTGTATGTAAGTAAACATGTGGTAAAAAAATATAAACTGTTAGAATACTCCAAAAGCTATCTAACTGCTCAAAGATTCTACAACAACTAATCAGATAAATGAATACCAGTAAATTAGACCAAAAAATACACAGTTAGAATACGCCAATTGGTATCTAACTGTCCCAAAATTTAACAATATCCAAATAGATAAATCAATACCACTAAAATATATATAAAAAATAGACAGTTAGAATACGCCAATTGGTATCTAACTGCTCCAAAAGTTTATAATATCCAAACAAATAAATAATATGTTACTGCTCCAAAAAATGCAACAAGCCGAAGTATAAAGCATAGGCCAGAAACAACAAGTGAACACTGAAAACAAACAAACAAATAAACTGTAGCATAACAGAAAAAGGTTTTTTTTAATCCAACATGGATTTTTTTTCTCCCACAGACCCAATGATTTTAGCAACAAATACAGAAACTGAGCAAATGAGGGTCCAAAAAAAAAAGTATGTTGATTATACAATGTAATAAGTCATTACAAAATAATAATACTAACATGCTATTTTCTTTTATCACAGAAATTAACAAGAAATACATGTACTCCGGTTACTAGACCAAACAGTAAGTATACAATAATAAGGAGAACCATAGCAGCATATCACATCCATAGTATCTAATACCTTTGTTCCTTATACATTTGTTTTTCACCCAAAGTTATAAGCAAATATGAATGTGATATGCTGCGGTGGTTGTTGCACCCAAGACTCTATGCCCTGGCAACAACCACCGCAGCATATCACATCCATAGAGTCAAACATTTCAACTATGGTCTATGGAAACTTTTAATGTCTGCGGACATTATGAATGTTCTTAGAACACTTTCAACTTGCCAGCGAACAATAGAGACAGTGTTTTCAGGACACCCCCTACGAACATTTCAGAACAACGCGATAGTTCTTAGAACACTTTCAACTTGACAACGAACAATACGGACAGTGTCCTCAGAACAACCCCATTTTGTTTATTTGCGAACATTTCAGGACACCATGAGTGTTCAAAGAACACATTCAACTTGCCATCAAATAATACGAACAGCATCTTCAGGACACCCCCTACGAACATTTCAGAACAACGCAAGAGTTCTTAGAACAAATTCAACTTGACAAAGAACAATACAGACAGCGTCCTCAGGATTGTTTATTTGCGAACATTTCAGGACACCGCGAGTGTTCTTAGAACACATTCAACTTGCCAGTGAACAATACGGACTACGCCTTTAGGACACCCCCTACGAACATACCCCGGACACCACGAGTGTTCTTAGAAACGTCTTCAGAACACCCCCATTTTGTTTATTTGCGAACATTTCAGGACACCGCGAGTGTTCTTAGAACACATTCAACTTGCCAGCCAAAACCCACATTCATATCTGCACACATTTAAGGACACAGCGAGTGTTCGACAATGTCTTCAGAACACCCCCATTTTGTGTATTTGCGAACATTTCAGGACACCGCAAGTGTTCTTAGAACACTTTCAACTTGACAGAGAACAATACGGAAAGCGTCCTCAGGACACCCCCTATGAACATTCTCCGGACGCCGCGAGTGTTCTTAGAAACGTCTTCAGAATACCCCCATTTTATTTACTTACGAACATTTCAGGACACCGCAAGTGTTCTTAGAACACATTGAACTTGCCAGCCACAACCCCCATTCATATCTGCAAACATTTCAGGACACAGCGAGTGTTCTTAGAACACATTCAACTTGCCAGCCAAAACCCCCATTCATATCTGCAAACATTTCAGGACACAGCGAGTGTTCGACAACGTCTTCAGAACACCCCCATTTTGTGTATTTGTGAACATTTCAGGACACCGCAAGTGTTCTTAGAACACATTCAACTTGACAGAGAACAATACGACAGCGTCCTCAGGACACCCCCTATGAACATTCCCCGGACACTGCAAGTGTTCAACAACGTCTTCAGAACACCCCCATTTTGTGTATTTGCGAACATTTCAGGACACCGCAAGTGTTCTTAGAACACATTCAACGTGACAGAGAACAATACGGACAGCGCCCTCAGGACACCCCCTATGAACATTCCCCGGACACTGCAAGTGTTCTTAGAAGCGTCTTCAGAACACCCCCATTTTGTGCATTTGCGAACATTTCAGGACAGCGCGAGTGTTCTTAGAACACATTCAACGTGACAGAGAAAAATACGGACAGCGTCCTCAGAACACCCCCATTTTGTTTATTTGCGAAGATTTCAGGACACCGCCAGTGTTCTTAGAACACATTCAACTTGCCAGCGAACAATACGGACTACGCCTTCAGGACACCCCGTACGAACAGTCCAGGATACTGCGAGTGTTCTTGGAAACGTCTTCAGAACACCCCCATTTTGTTTATTTGTGAACATTTCAGGACACCGCAAGTGTTCTTAGAACACATTCAACTTGACAGAGAACAATACGGACAGCGTCCTCAGGTCACCCCCATTTTGTTTATTTGCGAACATTTCAGGACACCGCGAGTGTTCTTAAAAGCGTCTTCAGAACACCACCATCTTGTTTATTTGCGAACATTTCAGGACACCGCGAGTGTTCTTAGAACACATTCAACTTGACAGAGAACAATACAGGCAGCGTCCTCAGGACACCCCATTTTGTTTATTTGCGAACATTTCAGGACACCGCGAGAGTTCTTAGAACACATTCAACTTGCCAGCCACAACCCCCCATTCATATTTGCGAACATTTCAGGACACAGCGAGTGCTCGACAACGTCTTCAGAACACCCCCATTTTGTGTATTTGCGAACATTTCAGGACACCGCGAGTGTTCTTAGAACACATTCAACTTGCCAGCCACAACCCCCATTCATGTTTGCGAACATTTCAGGACACAGCGAGTGTTTGACAACGTCTTCAGAACACCCCCATTTTGTGTATTTGCGAACATTTCAGGACACCGCAAGTGTTCTTAGAACACATTCAACTTGACAGAGAACAATACGGACAGCGTCCTCAGGACATCCCCATTTTGTTTATTTGCGAACATTTCAGGACACCGCAAGAGTTCTTAGAACACATTCAACTTGCCAGCCACAACCCCCATTCATATCTGCAAACATTTCAGGACACAGCGAGTGTTCGACAACGTCTTCAGAACACCCCCATTTTGTGTATTTGCGAACATTTCAGGACACCGCAAGTGTTCTTAGAACACATTCAACTTGACAGAGAACAATACGGACAGCGTCATCAGGACACCCCCTATGAACATTCCCCGGACACTGCAAGTGTTCTTAGAAGCGTCTTCAGAACACCCCCATTTTGTGCATTTACAAACATTTCAGGACACCGCGAGTGTTCTTAGAACACATTCAACGTGACAGAGAAAAATACAGACAGCGTCCTCAGAACACCTCCATTTTGTTTATTTGCAAAGATTTCAGGACACCGCAAGTGTTCTTAGAACACATTCAACTTGCCAGCGAACAATATGGACTACGCCTTCAGGACACCCCGTACGAACAGTCCAGGACACTGCGAGTGTTCTTAGAAACGTCTTCAGGACACCCCCATTTTGTTTATTTGTGAACATTTCAGGACACCGCGAGAGTTCTTAGAACACATTCAACTTGCCAGCCACAACCCCCCATTCATATTTGCGAACATTTCAGGACACAGCGAGTGCTCGGCAACGTCTTCAGAACACCCCCATTTTGTGTATTTGCGAACATTTCAGGACACCGCGAGTGTTCTTAGAACACATTCAACTTGACAGAGAACAATAGGGACAGCGTCCTCAGGACACCCCCTACGAACATTCCCCGGACACCGCAAGTGTTCTTAGAAACATCTTCAGAACACCCCCATTTTGTTTTTTGGGAACATTTCAGGACACAGCGAGTGTTCTTAGAACACATTCCACTTGCCAGCCACAACCCCCATTCATATCTGCCAACATTTCCGGACACAGCGAGTGTTCGACAACGTCTTCAGAACACCCCCATTTTGTGTATTTGCGAACATTTCAGGACACCACGAGTGTTCTTAGAACACATTCAACTTGACAGAGAACAATAGGGACAGCGTCCTCAGGACACCCCCTACGAACATTCCCCGGACACCGCAAGTGTTCTTAGAAGCGTCTTCAGAACACCCCCATTTTGCGCATTTGCGAACATTTCAGGACACCGCAAGTGTTCTTAGAACACATTCAACGTGACAGAGAACAATACGGACAGCGTCCTCAGAACACCCCCATTTTGTTTATTTGCGAACATTTCAGGACACCGCGAGTGTTCTTAGAACACATTCAACTTGCCAGCCACAACCCCCCACTCATATTTGCGAACATTTCAGGAAACAGCGAGTGTTCGACAACGTCTTCAGAACACCCCCATTTTGTGTATTTGCAAACATTTCAGGACACCGGGAGTGTTCTTAGAACACATTCAACTTGACAACGAACAATACGGACAGCGTCCTCAGGACACCCCCATTCAGTTTATTTAGAACATTTCAGAACACCCGTGATGTCTGCAGACAAATCGAACACAAAAAGAATGTCTAACACATAAAAAAACACAACTTTCATCCACTCCCACCCTCCCCAAACACTCCTACACACCAACACACTCTACTAAATACAAATTTTGAACAAAGTTTCACTGCGCTATCCGCGGACGTCCGCGAATCCAAGATGGCGGGCACTACCGAACATCTGACACGCTTCACGCTCCACGCCGTCCAATCAGCGAACACATTGCATGTCTGCAGACATCACGCAAGCCGATTGGCCAATCAGGACACTGTCCGCGGAGCGAACAGGGAAGTGTTTCCGCGAACCGAACACAAATATCACTAATTTTTTTTTACCTACTTTTTGGTCATTTAAAAAAAAAAACTACTGGACGGATTTTCACCAAATTTGCAAAAGCATGCTTTCGGGACCAAGCCGCTGCTCCTGGTCCCAATTTGGTGAAAATCCCTCCAGCAGTTTGGGCTGTAGACGCGAGCAAAATGTTTTCCCATTCAGTCTATGGGAAAAAAAAGTTTTGGGACCCCCCTATAACTTTGCCCCCCCTGGATGAATCCTCACCAAACTTTACAAATAAATTCAGAGTGACCCAAATGCTTTTTTTTCCAAAGTTTGGTGAGGATTTGTCCAGGGAGTGCGAAGTTATAAGCCGCCAAAAAAGTGTTCTTCCTAGTGAAACACCAACTTAACCATAACTACATGGCCACGACTGTGGCCATGTAATATATATATGTTTATGTTGCTGTTTCCATAGGAAGAGCACTTTTTGGGGGGCTTATAACTCCGCTCCCCCTGGACGAATCCTCACCAAACTTTGCAAAAAAAGTATATGGCCCACTATGAATTTATTTGCACAGTTTTTTTAAACGATCAAAAAGTAGGTCTAAAAAAATTAGTGATATCTATGTCCGCTCGGCGGACACACTTCCCTATTCGCTCCGCGGGCAGGACACCGATTGGGAAATCGGGCGCGTCATGTCTGCAGACATGTGACACGTTCGCTCATTGGATGGTGTAGAGCGTGAAGTGCGTCAGATTGTTCCGATGCGCCGGCCATCTTTGATCCGTGTTTTGGTGTCTGCGGACATCGCTGCAAAAACATATAAAAAAACAAAACATTGCACTTGTTAAACTTATTAAATACTGTCTGGGGAGGTGAGGGTTGATGAGGATGGGATGGGATGTGGTACCAAGAAGCAAATAAGTGGTGTTTTTTTGTCACAAAAGTCATACAGTAAATTTGGAGGTAAGGTGGGCAACTGTCCCGTAATTTGCGGGATTGTCCTGCAATTGGTGCCTCTGTTCCGCAGTTTGCCGAGTGGCTCTGCGTGACGCGGGTTGTCCCAACTTACTCTGTTTGAGCACAATTTGTGTTCTAACAAAGTAAGTTAGGAGTCACAATTAGTCATGCTGGGGGTTGGGATCGAACAGGAAAGGGGTCATATACATACATTTCCCGCAAATGGGAATTACAGTGGCTGGCAAGTGGCAGCTATTCTGTAAATAAGAGTCCTATTGCAATGCATTGCAACCGCAGCTACTGCCGTGACAGGCTTGAAGGCCGGTCATGTCAGTAGCTTCGGGTGCAATGCATTGATTCTGCCAGGTGAATGACACTGTGACATCATCACCATCTTTTGTCCCGCAAAGTGGTGTGACAAAGTTGGCCACCCTATTTGGAGATATTCCTCAATATATTGTGCGTAAAATACCGGTGAAGGAGTAATGTGTCTGTGTTACAATGTATTTAAAATAATATTGGAGTCAGATTGGTGCCCCCTAGAGTTTGGCATCTGAGGCAGCTACCTGCAGTGTTTGATGGAAACAGCGGCTGTGCACGTGTATGACAATACGAGTTCTCATGGGTGCGTTGAGCCGTGTTGTTGCAAAGTGAGAATGTATTTAGATTCTAAGTGAAGGTCACAAGCTTTGATTTTTTGGTTGAGAGCTAAGGCAGCCCACGCATGGGACAGAAAGTAGAAGGGTCAATTGTTTTTTGACCTTGAGAGAAAGGGATTTTTTTGTGAAAAGTCAGTGAGAGAAGGGTTGTAATATTGAACATTTGATAAGTTTATGCATTCCAAAAGTGTGCATGGAACATGTAAATTCAGTTCATGAAGATTCTTTGATGCAAGCGGATTGAGCATTACGGACTGCTTTACGCGAAGAGAATGGAGAAAGTGAATATTATGTAAGTTTGCTTTTGAAGACTGTTTTTTCCCGGAAAAAGCTTTAACCTATTATTATCGGAAGATTAATTTCAGCAATGCAACTCAAGTACTATGTGGTTATGGGGAGTGCATGTCGACTATAACTAGATTCACCCAGGTTCAACGCTAACATTCCTTTATAATATCATGTATGACCATATGGAATTGTGTATCAGTTTCTAGGTTTTTTTTGTCTTTTTTGAGATCGTTTGATGTGTGTGCTAATCGTTAGTTTAAACTCTATGCCACATTAAGAAAATAATACATATATTGTAATAAAGGTCGGGTATTGATACATATTTTCTGTTATGTTTTCCAAATAGCTACATGCTGCCTTACTGCGATTGCCATGGATTCCAGATGCCAACTGATGGTTTCTTCATTCGCCAGGTGCATGTAGTTGTCAACGGCTGGATCACTGTGACTGTTTTGTGGGACAATCAGGCAGGGCCCATGTGTCTGTATGCTGCACTAGCAATTAGGAGTAACATAACATCTTTTATGGTGGTCTAGGCGTAAGTTGACGCAGACACCCTGGAATTCACCGTGGGACCCAAACGGTTCCTTCATCAAAAACAAACACTTTGTGTATGGAAAAAGAAGAACATGTGCCTCACAATTAACATTTTCGATCACAAGCGAAGAAACAAAATTGCAATTTGATTGAATATGGGAACAGTCGGATGTTCTCGGAGAGTTTATTGTGAAATAAAAGTACTTTACAAATTTTATACTGTCATTGTTTTCTTTCAAAGACCTGTTTAATAATTGGAATTGTGACGTGGTATGTTGTTAGTCGATGTGTGTTTATTTTTGGGTTCTGCGTCACGTCACGTAGGTGATTATGGGTGCATTTTGCTACGCTGAAGTGGAATGTCACAGAGAAAGGTGTTCATTATCACTAGGGTTGGTTATGTGAGGGTCAGGGGCGGGGCATATTATTTAGTGATGTCCGGCCAGTTTACCTTAGGCCAATGCAGCAATGGTTAACAATAGCACAAGGTGGAGGCGCCCTTTTGCCAGATTGTGTACGTTTCTCAAAGAGGAGAAATGAGGTAAGCTGATGTGGAAATGTTTGCGATAAATGTACGCATGTACAAAAATACATGGTCAAACCCTCGGGACAATAATATTTTGTGAGCATTGCACTTGTGAAATAATGTTTGGGAAGGTGAGGGTTGATGATGATGGTTTGAATATTTCAGACGTAATTTCAAATGAGTTTACAAAGTTTGTTGGAATTTTGTACACAGCTTATTTGACAAATGATTTGTGTATTATTTTGTCAGGTCATGATCCGGACAATGTGGCTACTAGCATGACCAGAAGGGACAAAATGTAGGATTAATGTGGTCATGTCCACCTGGGACTGGATTTGTGGTAAAGTTATTCGCAATTAGGATAGATTTGAAAGGGAAGAAAAATGTGCTCATGTTAATATAGTTATAGGATTTCTTTTTTCCTTTTTGGAGGCTGCCATGGAAAGCAAAGAGGGTCCCTGTATGGAACTGGTGCTTTCCCTTTGCATGGTGGCCATCTTGGAAAAGGATTTTATTCCTAAACCGGGACGCCGTGTCCTGGTATAGGACGGAAAATCCTATTTTTTAGTAACACGGGTTACTGCTTTGGAAACTTAGGCTGCTAATGGCGTCCTCCCCCATTTTAGGGACTAAAATGGGGGGTAATGGTCCAGAGACCTCGTTATCCACCCTCGCTTCGCTTGGGCTGATAACTTGGGCTACTGGGCCATTATCCACCGTTCCAGTCCCTGGAACGGCGCATGAATGCTCCAATATTCCCATTACTATAACACAAAATGCAAATGGAAATGTTGACATTTGTGATGTCATCGTTGATGTCCTGGTTGTTAGTTTTAGCAGTGCACGTTGGTGGCGCGAGTTATGGTTGCTTAGCTTACCATAACTGGTTAATTTCAGGGGTTTTCCAGTTCTACTTGGAAACATAACGTCCCTTTAACACAGTTTCTTTTACTGAATTTCATAGGTTTTTAGTAGCGCAACTTAACCATAACGTCCCTTTAACAAAGTTTTTTTTTTACTGAATATATATATATATATATATATGTATATATATATATATATATATAATATTATATATATATTTATATTACACGGACCGCGGTAGTTATGGTTAAGTTGCTAAACTCATAGGAAGAGCCCTTTTTCGGTGGCTTATAACTTCGCTCTCCCTGAATGAATCCTCACCAAACTTCGCAAAAAAAGTATATGGTCAGCTCTGAATTTTTTCCCCAAGTTGTGTGAGGTTTTGTGCAGGGGGGCAAAGTTATAGGAGGGTTCCACATTTTTTTTCTCCATAGACTGAATGGGAAAAACTTTGCGCATGGCTACACAGTGTAAATCCGACCAGTAATTTTTTTGCAAAATACTGAAATGCACGTCCCAGCAAATTAGTGATATCTGGGTCCGCTCCTTGGATCCATTTCCCTGTTCACTCCACGGACAGAAGTGTCATTGGCTCGTGGTACGGCGTGCTATTGGAGAAGTTTGGACGCGCCCAGTGGTTGGCTGGAGGGAAGCGTGCTGTGCGTCAACATTTTTTGGGAAAGCCGCCATGGTGTATCAGAGGACAGTGCGGCGGCGGAAGGGTCTAGAAAATGTACTGTGCGCAATCTGTTGGCAGCAATAATTGAGGGAACGGGTGGGGGAGTGAGAAGTGGTTCATGTGAAATATGTAGGCACGTACGTTGTGTGGTGATTGGAGGCAGCTGTCGTAACGGCCCCATAGCTTCTGTTGCGACCTGTTTGTGCAACCTCTTGCAAAAGGTCAATTGCAAAAGGGGAGTGAATTGCACATGACATAGGTTGGAAGGGAGCACGGGTAGTTGTCCGCTGCGGATGGAATACAGTAGTTAGGCACATGGTAGCATGCATGGGTGAATGAAGATGCAGCGGGTCTGTGGAAGGATATGACTATTGGGTGCATGACCAAATGTCAATTGTTTGTTTGTTAGTTTGTTTGTTTATTATTTGTACAGTCCGCCCCACCCTGGGGTATCTGGGCACTTTTCAAGACAACTTAGTATACAGTAGGCTGTAAGCTGCACGGCATGCAGCCATGAGCGTGGGGCTGCAACATACCCATGGCAGGAACCCATGTTTGACTCTGCACCCGGTAGAGAGTGGTGCTAGCATAGTGTGGTGTGTGCAGATTGGTTGCAGTAGTGCCAGTGATGTGAAAATAATGTGGGTAGGTTGGCAGTGGCACAGTACTTTGTGAATGGATGTGGGTACGACCATAGTATATGAATGAAAGTGCAAAGGGTTGCAGAAGAGAGTGCTTTGTTTGTACATTATGTTAACTGTTGCAATTTGTTGCTACAGTGCGCAGGTTGGGTAGGAGTTCTGGTGGCAGTGGTGTGTATGTGGATGGTCATAGTTGGTGCCATGGTGACATGCATGGTGGCATCACGTTGCTGTGGGTGTGTTCAAGGCCTACGCTGTGTGCAGATTGGTTGAAGTAGGCCCAATGTTGTGAAAATGTTGTTAGTGACACAATACTTTGTGAATGGCTTGGGTATGGGTGATGGAGGATGTGGTATATTTGTGGATTCTGCTAATTGCGACTTGTTTTCATGAATCATTGTTTTATGGTGTAGGGGAGATGGGGTGAAGTGCCACTACCTACGTATGTTATGTTTGTGCATAATGGGCGTTATGTTAACTGTTGCAATTTGTTTCTACATAGCTCCATGGAAGGGCACAGGTTGGGTAGGAGTGCTGGTGCAGGGGTGTGTATGTGGAGTGTGGATTGTCGTATTTGCTGACATGGTGACATGCATGGTGGCATTATGTTGCTGTGGATGTGTTCAAGGCCATAGTCCCATTTCCATTGGCCATCATGTTGAGAAGCGCAGAGTGTTCTGCGTTAGATGGTTTGGATGCGCCCAACATCTTGGATCCACGGAAAGCAGAGCAACAACCAGCATACACATGCTTTTCTCATTAACCTATTTTGCTATGTCACAGAGCATTGGGAAAGGTTCAGACAGTAAGAAATGGGTGATCTATGCATTTGTTCTTCGGCCATCATGCTGTAATTTCTATGGACACCTTATACGTACAGTTAATGTGGGGAGTAATAACGGTAGCAGTTTAGTCCATGTGGTGGGTAGGAAATTTGTAAAACTTCAGTCCATGTAGCGGACAGGGAATTTGTAACTCGTGAAAGCACACGGGCACAGGTAGGCAACGTTGAAATTGACAACATGCCGTGAAATTATTCTTTTCACAATGGCTATTTTTATATTCATTAGCACGCCGCCATTGGTGGCACATGCTACGGTGGTAGAGGCTAGGGGCTACAGTCTTAACATATGGCTAAATAATGCACTTGTTCTGGGGGTCGGTCATCATGATGTAATGTGTATGGACATCTTGTATGCACATTACTCTTATACCTACTTAATGACGTACATTCTATGGTCTCCTTGTACGAACAGAAAAGGAGGGGTCCAATAAGGGCAGTATTTGAGCCTGTGCACTGCATGGGGGAGTTGTTACATTTGTAAGGGCACGTGTGGTGTTAGGGAACATTGAAATTGCCTACATGCTGTGAATACATTAGTGTTTCAAATGGCTATTATTATATTCAGTAGTACGTTCACATGGTTGGCACATGCGGTGGTGGTTGTGGCCAGGGCCTAGAGTCTTACTTCCAGGACTCTAGGCCCTGGCCACAACCACCACCGCATGTGGCAACCATGCATACACCCCTTGTGTTGCATTTTCATTGGCAAGTTGTGGGGAGTGCGTGCAGTGTTGGGTGCATGGCCAAAGGCCATGCACCCCTGAAGAAAGAGGTAGTTGTGGGGAGATCCTGCACTCTTGGGTGCAGGGCCGAAGGCCATGCACCCAATAATACACTTATACCTACTTTTTGACGTATGTTCTGTGGCCTCCTTGTACGAACAGAAAATGAGGGGTCCAATAAGGCCAGTATTTCAGCCCCTGCGGTGCATGGGGGAGTTATTAGATTTGCAAGGACACGTGTGGTGTTAGGGAGAATTGAAATTGACAACATGCCCTGAATGCATTCTTTTTTGTAATGGTTATCATTATATTCATTAGTATGCCGCCATGGGTGGCACATGCTACGGTGGTTTTGGCCAGGGCCTAGAGTCTTGGATGCATGGCCGTCGGCCAAAGGCCAAAGGCCTTACTTTCAAGACTGTAGGCCCTGGCCCAACCACCACCACATGTGCCACCCATGCACACACCCGTAGCGTTTTGATTGGCAAGTTGTGGGGAGAGCGTGCAGTTTTGGGTGCATGGCCAAAAGCCATGCAACGAAGAACAAAGTGGTAAGTACTAGAGTTGGAAGACACTGCACACCCATCCCATGTAAGATCTACAGACACACACCTAGGAGGGAATGCTCTGGGTAGAGGTACTTAACGATAACACACATATAGAATAACCCCCACTACCACACATCTCTGAGGTAGTTGTGGAGAGACCCTGCAGTATTGGGTGCATGGTTAAAGGCCATGTACGCAAGACTGAAGTCATAAGCAGTGGAGTTACATGTTAATATGGGTGTGGTGGTTTGTGGTTGTTGTGTTCATGCCCTAGTTTCTTCACTTCATGGCTGCAGATGATGGTCCGCAAAGTACATTTATAAGCAGCTAATTTACAAGGACCATGTTTTACATATGCAGCGATGGTTGTGGATAGGAACTATACTCCTTGAAACTTGGTTGTAAGGCATAGGTGTTAGGTTACTTACCGCAGACGAAAGGCCATCCTACAGGCACTGCAGCACCATACATTAGACGAGTTGATTCCCATGTGTAGAAAATGCCTACCAATATACTTTCTCCTTACTTTGTGCAGACTACATAAATCTTTTTACAATTGGTCATCGTACTTGCAGAAGATTCACTTTTCCCATTTCTGTGATGAAAGAAAAAGGTGTGTTAATGTTTGCAGTTTTACACATTTGACACATTGCATAATAGACAGTTAACTTTTTTTTAGACCCTCATATTTAGTTTACAAACCAGTGTACTGTGCATTGCGCTCAGTTTCTGTGTTTGCTTTTGTAATCCTTGGGTCTGGGGAAAAAAATCCTTGTTGGATTAAAAAAAAACCTCCATTTCTTATGCAACTAAGTACTTCATTTTTTCCTTTCAGTGTTTTATTCATTTTTCTAATCAATGTTTTGTTTGTTGCCTTCATGCCCATTTTTAACAACAGTTAGATACCTGTAGGCGTATTCTAACTGGGCATGTGTTCTTACAGATTTTTGATACTCATTGATTTGTGTCATTGTTACATCCTGTTTCCTTCATCTTTCCCATTAATGTTTTCTTTGTTGCCTTCTTGCTGATTTTTACCAACACTTACATACCTATAGGCATATTCTATCTGTGCATTTGTTTCCAACGATCTGTGCTTATCATTTATTTGTGTCATTCTTCCATCCTGTTGGGTAGTTAGATACCTGTAGGCGTATTCTAACTGTGCATTTGTTCCTACAGATTTGGGATACTCATTCATGTGTGTCGTTGACATATCCTGTTTCCTTTATCTTTTCAATTAATGTTTTCTTTGTTGCTTTTCCTCCCATTTTTACCAACAAGTAGATACGTTTAGCCGTATTATGCCTGTGCATTTGTTTCCAACGATCTGTGATAATCATTTATTTGTGTCAATCTTCCATCCTGTTGGGTAGTTAGATACCTGTGGGCGTATTCTAACTGTTTGTAGTCTTTCCCATACTTTGTTGACAATTTTGAAGTACACCTTATGACGTAAATTTTGGCTTCAAGAACATTAAATAAGCATTTGTAAGGTTAGCTGGCAACCACTGCTTTAGAGTAATGGTGCTATCATTACATTCAAACCATCCAGAACTCTTTTTAATGTATGCAGTGACTTGCATTGGTTGTAGCTCCTGCATGGTAGATTATTCCTACTGTTGTAAAGGTTTTCTTTCCAAGTGACACTTGACCGTGTGTAAATCCAGTTTGTTTGCAGTTGTTTTTGGTGCCATCTGCATTATAACGTAGAAGCATAACTATTATGTAGGCGCTATGTGATTGTATCAGTAAGGTAGAGTGATAGTCTGAATTGCAAATACTACATAATCTGCCATGGTTTGCATTTTGTACCAGTTGCTGAAATGGAATGCTCTCACAATTTGGTATGGTAATGTACACAAATCGCTCATTTGGAATTTCTTCCTGTATCACTTTGTTACAGAGAGTGCATGTATGTTTCCACATGTACGAAATTTGGAACATTTCATTTACAGGTATGCTTTTGTTTTCCAATACTAATAGTATGTACATTAGAAATTATTGTGGATCTTCTTGTAAGTGCACAGTGAATCTCACTATTCCAGCACAGTCGTCCAATTGTTGCTTTACTCCATAAACACTATATGTGTTGTCAGGATTGCTTGTTGCATTTCAATGCAGCACTAACATTTGCAAACACAATTGGTCTGTGCTGTGCAGGTAAATATTGTTAACAATTGGTGGCAATTGAAATAGAATATTCATTGCTACCTTTTTCATAGCAACTTAACTCACTTTCATTTGTAAATTTGAATGGGCCAGCAAGTTCTGTATCTGAGTGCATTTTTCATTTTTTCTGTTGCTTCTTTGCCGATGTGCCTGGTTTACATTCCCTAATAGGTTCTTCTATGTTTGCGGCAATTGATGAAACTTTATCTTCTTTTCTTTTATTTGCGGAATTTCCTGTTGCATTTTGTTGCATTTCTGTTTCATTTACTTTTCTTTTACCACTTTATCTGGAACATAGTATTGTTTCAGATGAGGGGTGTACAGTGAACTAAATCTATTGTACTCTACAATTCAAGGAATATCAGCAGTGACTTTACTTGAATCAAAGTTTATTAGCATTAGACCGTCAAGTGTACGTAAGCGTGATAATGCTACGTAGCTCCTGCCTTCCTTAAACACTGTCTTTCCTATATCTATCATTGCTTTCTCTAGGGTAAGACCATGGGATTTATGAATGGTAACTGTATATGCAAGAGTTAGAGAAAATTGCTCTCTACGTACATACATGTCTTTGAAGAGAAGGAATCGAGCCATTGAGCGCCCTATCCTTTTTACTTCTGAAAGTTTATCAAAGCGAATAATGACAAACTGAATGCTGCTATCACGTGGGTATGATTGAAAGCCAACAACTGTACCAAGTGCTCCATTAACTAGTCCTTGCTCCACATCAAGATTTCATTTAAGCATTACTCTACAGTTTAAAGATAATTTTAATATTTTCTCCAAACCAGCTGTGTTGGAGATAGAGTTTTCTAAGGTATTTAGTTTTGTTGTGGCTTGTTGACACATGGGTAGTGTCATACCATGTACCTCCAGTTTATCTGTGGAGCAAATTTCAATTATTGGTTGCATTTCTTTTTTCAACATTGTTTCATTGAATTTTGAGCAGCTTGCAAGAGTTGACATCAAGGAGATACAATTTACATTTTTGTGTGCTAATGGTTGCATGACATCAGTAGCACTTGAGTTATGGCCATAGAGTGTATGGATGTGCCTTGTTTTGAATATTGATTGTGCTTCTTGAGACAGTACACCAACTCTAATACTTTTTAAAATGTTGGCGTATCTGAGTTCTGCAGACTCGCACATGTTTTCTGTTAATTCTAGGTATTGGAAATGTTGCGAAATGTTGACATTTCCTATGCTGGCAAGAGTTTTACGGCACAGTTTGTGCCCTGAGGTTTTAAAAATAGGTTCACCTCTCACTGGTGTCAATTGAAGATTTTTTTTTTATTTGATTTGGATAATACAATCATTTTTTCAAATATCAGCAAATTAGTAAAATTATACATCTATCAATTTCTTAAAGTTACATCATTGTCTTAAAAAAAGGAAAATGAAAATTTCATTTCTCACATTGAATAAAACTAATCCAGATATACTAATTATTCTATTTGAGATGCGCAGCGTTGTTAAAAAATGGAAATTACCAACTTAGGTAATTACTACTAGACGAACAATACATTTAATTTGGAGACAGTTTATTGCTGTCATATTGCTGAAATATAGATTCCAAAAATTGCACTTTTGCCACACACATGCCCAATTTAGAATTATTGTTTATAGCTAGCCAGATATTAGTTATTTCCATAAGGCTATATGCATTTACAAGGAGTTTTTTAAAGATTGTTTTCCTTTGATTGGCCAATAGAGGGCAGTACATTATGCAGTGTTCTAATGTTTCGTTCTCTGCCTTATTTGCGCAAAAACAGCAATAGTTTAGTTCTTTTCGAATCAAATTTCGTCTAGTCATGATTTCTCTAGTAGACCAAATATTTAGACGAAATCTCAACTACTGCTGACGGATGTGCGATGATGGCCACTTTAGTAGATAATCAGCTGGTTCACGCAACACTCGAGGATCAAAAGTCTTGTATCTTTGGCACTGCCTACGATTTTCGATCCAGTCGTGCTGGTGTAGTTTTTGTTTTGCTCGTTGGGGATTGTGTAATAGTAAATCTAGGGTGATTGAGGCATCAGCTAATGCGTCTAGTGCAAAATTGCACCACAACTTAGTAAATGCATGATCCTGAGCCAATAGGTGCTGAGCCATAATACCCAAAATCTCAGGAGTGGAAATTCCCATGATGGATTTCCTAAACAGGGCACACATTCTCCATTTGATTTGAGATTCCAAAGAAAGAAGGCCTAATTTGTATCGAGTTAGTGGCATCGGAGTGCTCTTAGGCAGTTGCAACAAATGCATCCAAAAGCGGGCCTCCAGTGTGATACACCACTTGGAGTCTTTAGGTAATAAGGGTTTCGACTGAATAAATTAGGGAGAGCATCACTGTCTGCTGATAATTCTGTAGAAAATGCTTCGGAGTACATTTTCCGTACTTAGCTCTAAGCACCTTGGCTTAGGATATGAACATTTGGAGTTTTGTGTGTATAACATCCTCCACGGCTTGATTTGAGATTGAAACTTGTATAATCATGCCCAGGTATTTATACTGCTGGACTTCCAAAAGGGGAACATTTTGCAAGTGCCAGTTAGAGATTTTCACCTTAGTTCTTGCATGAGGTTTGCACACCATAATTTGGGTTTATTGAATATTGATTGTTAGGTTGTTATCAGACACATACGCAGCTAAGAAGTCAAGTCATTTTTGTAAGCCCATGGGTGTTTGCGATATAAGTATCAGATCGTCAGCATAAAGTAAATGGGAGAAGGAATTGGGACTCAATTTAGGAGAATCACATTGTGTAAGAGGCAAATCAAGCAGAAACAAATTAAGTACGGAAGATACCAAAATACAACCTTGTTTGAGGCCCCGGCAGGTTTTGATACTGAGTTTGCCGGACAATGTTAATCTGACTTGTATAGTTGTGTTGGAATGTAATAGCATGATCAGGGCTAGTAATGAGGATGGGCAATTGTATTGAACTTGTTTGTGATACATGATAGATTGATCGATGGAATCGAAGGCGGCTTTGAAATCTATGAATGCTAAATATAGTGTTTGATTTTTGGCTGCATATTTTGATTTTAACATATTTAGCATCATAAGATTGGAATTGGTTCCATGGCCAGCGACAAAGCCGGTTTGGAAAGCATCCCTCAAGTTATTATGAGAGGTCCATTGATTGAGGTCCCTCAGAATGATTCTCAAAAAGTTTTTACCCGGGGCATCCAACAGAGCTATGGGTCTGTAGCTGGACGGGGATGAACAATCGCCTTTCTTATATATGGGTACTATAACATTGTGGGTCCAAGATTCTGGCAGACACTGATTTGTATTAACAAGTGAAAATATTTTGAACAAAATGGACACCCATAACTTGGGATATTGTTTGAACATGCTATTCGAAAGGCCATGGGGTTCAAAAGCACCTGGTTTGCTGATCTTATTAATATAAAATCAGATGTGGGCTAGATCAACATTGAGATGAAAGCAGTTATGTTTATCTCCAAGAGTCACAATTGAGGAGTTTAGCGGCAAAGCATAAAGGCTAGAAAAATGAGAGCTCCAATTTAGTTCTGGAACATTGTTGGCCTGAGATACTGGTTGCGAATAATGCGTAACTTTGTTCAATAACAACCAAGATCTCGCAACATTCTTGGAATTTAATGCGAATAACATGTCATTTTGGTAAATGTTTGCTCGCAAAGCCCTTAGTGCATTTTTATGTTGAGTTTTAATTTTTCTCAAAGATGATTCTCTAGTCACTACTGGTTCATTTAACGCTTGGCGTTTCAAGTGACAAGTGTGGGCTTTGAAGGTTTTCACTTCCCAATTAGAAACATGAAGTCTTGGGCGAAGACCCACCTCACCTATTATGTTGTTCAAGGGTTTAAATAATGTGTTTCCCTACAAAGAGCTCTTCCTAGTCTGTTTTGAAGACTTCTTGTAATCTGAGGTGAACCAAAGCCAACATTAGGTTGGAGACCATGCTCACTTCATCTATTAGCAGCATTTTCATTTGTTTGAAAACTATGTGTAGTTCCAATGCAGCTTCTGGAAAGTTTGTAATAGTCTTATTTTTTTGGTGTTCTACTGGAGGAAGTAGTAATCGGTATAAAGTGAGAAAGCCTATGTTGTAGGCAGCTAAACCTGTGGGGGCAGTTACAACAGCTGACAGTTTGTTGTTTGTCAATTGTTGGAGGAACTTGCTGATGATTTTGATTAAGAATGTTTTGCCTGAAACAGCTTCACCACTCACGTATAGCATTATAGGTTTGTAGTCTTGGCAGGTACCGTTTTTATTTGCATGTTGCACACCATTTTCAATTTGTTTTGTTATTTCTTGGAAAATGCTACGCTGCTCATTGTTCAGTGTGATTTCAGTACAGCGAAGTGTTCTGTAGCGTGTTCATACTGACATGTTGTTTTCTACTTCTGTCATGGCTAATGTTGCTATTAGTGGCTGTCTAAGTGATTCTTGGCTTTCTGTTACAGAAGGTTGACTACTGTCGGGAGTGTCCACTTCTAGTTGGGCCTGGAGTTCTTCTTCGTGATGCTGCTCATTGTGCAACATTGTTTGGTACTGTGTAAAGGTTACGTCTGTTATAGTGCTTTCATTTGCTTTGAAAGCGTCTTCATAGGAGTCATATTTATCCAGTACCTCCTCTTCTTTTCTCCATGGTTTAAAAAGGGACATGTAATACAGTTCTTTATGCTGAAGAGTTTTTAATAACAATTTGCAGGGTAATTCATAGAATTTCGCAGAAAAGTGTCGCAAGCGGCTGGCGCAGAGTGTCCGCGTGCGATTGTGTGCGCCAGGCACGTGCGCTAAAACCGATTTCCGCGCACAGCGTATTCATGGATTTCATGCTCCCAAACCAGCCGTGGCGCAGAGTATCGCAGCGAGCCTGCAGCAGCGCCAGTAACGCCCCCAAGAACGCCCTTGCGCAAGGAAAAGCCATCAACATCGCTAAATCATCGCAAAGGGCTGCGCTAACCCTGGACCAGTTTACAGGGCTGCCAAACAAGGAACGCAAAGCGGGCAACCTTCATATCAGGAGTACGCGGGAAGTTTTACACGCGATTAGCCAGGGTACGTGTATTACAGGGGTACGCGGGAAGTTCAACACGCGATTGTCCAGGGAACGTGTATTACAGGGGTACGCGTGAAGTCTTACATGCGATTAGCCAGGGCACGTGTAATACAGGGGTACGCGGAAATTATCACACGTGATTTGGCAGGGTACGTGAATTACAGGGGTGCGTGGGAATTATCACAGGCCATTTTGCTGGGTACGTGTATTACAGGGGTGCGTGGGAAGTTCAACACGCGATTGTCCAGGGAACGTGTATTACAGGGGTACGCGTGAAGTCTTACATGCGATTAGCCAGGGCACGTGTAATACAGGGGTACGCGGGAATTATCACACGCGATTTGGCAGGGTACGTGAATTACAGGGGTGCATGGGAATTATCACACGCCATTTTGCTGGGTACGTGTATTACAGGGGTGCGTGGGAATTATCACACGTGATTAGGCTGGGTGGGTCCTCACAGGTGTTCCCTGTACACCCTCCACGGCCCCTGCAGGCAGCCCACAAAACAGGGGACTACCCTGCACACCTTCTCATGTCCCCCTGCACCCCCACCCCCCAGCCACCAGGGGCACCCACCACCAGGCCCCCACCCATGTCTCCTACCACCCCCACCCCCCAGCAGTGCAGGGGCAGCCTCCACCAGGCCCCCACCCATGTCTCCCACCACCCCCACCCCCCAGCCACCAGGGGCACCCTCCACCAGGCCCCCACCCATGTCACCCACCACCCCCACCCCCCAGCCACCAGGGGCAGCCTCCACCAGGCCCCCACTTATGCCCAACTCATGTCTCCCACCACCCCCACCCCCCAGCCACCAGGGGCAGCCTCCACCAGGCACCCACCCATGTTTCCCACCACCCCCACCCCCCAGCCACCAGGGGCAGCCTCCACCAGGCCCCCACCCATGTCTCCCACCACCCCCACCCACCAGCAGTGCAGGGGCAGCCTCCACCAGGCCCCCACCCATGTCTCCCACCACCCCCACCCCCCAGCCACCAGGGGCACCCTCCACCAGGCCCCCACTCATGCCCAACTCATGTCTCCCACCACCCCCACCCCCCAGCCACCAGGGGCACCCTCCACCAGGCCCCCACTCATGCCCAACTCATGTCTCCCACCACCCCCACGCACCAGCCACCAGGGGCACCCACCACCAGGCCCCCACCCATGTCTCCTACCACCCCCACCCCCCAGCGCTGTGGGGCACCTGCCAGCAGGCCCCCACCCATGTCCAACCCATGTCTCCCACCACCCCCACCCCCCAGCCACCAGGGGCACCCTCCACCAGGCCCCCACTCATGCCCAACTCATGTCTCCCACCACCCCCACCCCCCAGCCACCAGGGGCACCCTCCACCAGGCCCCCACCCATGTCGCCCACCACCACCACCCCCCAGCCACCGGGGGCACCCACCACCAGGCCCCCACCCATATCTCC
Source organism: Ambystoma mexicanum (assembly GCF_040938575.1). Classification (NCBI taxonomy): domain Eukaryota; kingdom Metazoa; phylum Chordata; class Amphibia; order Caudata; family Ambystomatidae; genus Ambystoma; species Ambystoma mexicanum. The sequence goes on from NC_090933.1 coordinate 1,157,943,023, forward strand.
TACCACCCCCACCCACCCCCCAGCGCTGTGGGGCACCTGCCAGCAGGCCCCCACCCATGTCCAACCCATGTCTCCCACCACCCCCACCCCCCAGCCACCAGGGGCACCCACCACCAGGCCCCCACACTTGCCCAACTCATGTCTCCCACCACCCCCACCCCCCAGCCACCAGGGGCACCCTCCACCAGGCCCCCACTCATGCCCAACTCATGTCTCCCACCACCCCCACCCACCAGCCACCAGGGGCACCCACCACCAGGCCCCCACCCATGTCTCCTACCACCCCCACCCCCCAGCGCTGTGGGGCACCTGCCAGCAGGCCCCACCCATGTCCAACCCATGTCTCCCACCACCCCCACCCCCCAGCCACCAGGTGCTCCCTCCACCAGGCCCCCACTCATGCCCAACTCATGTCTCCCACCACCCCCACCCCCCAGCCACCAGGGGCACCCTCCACCAGGCCCCCACCCATGTCTCCGACCACCCCCACCCCCCAGCCACCAGGGGCAGCCTCCACCAGGCCCCCACTCATGCCCAACTCATGTCTCCCACCACCCCCACCCCCCAGCAGTGCAGGGGCAGCCTCCACCAGGCCCCCACTCATGTCTCCCACCACCCCCACCCCCCAGCCACCAGGGGCACCCTCCACCAGGCCCCACTCATGCCCGACTCATGTCTCCCACCACCCCCACCCCCCAGCCACCAGGGGCATCCTCCACCAGGCCCCCACCCATGTCTCCTACCACCCCCACCCCCCAGCACTGTGGGGCACCTGCCAGCAGGCCCCCACCCATGTCCAACCCATGTCTCCCACCACCCTCACCCCCCAGCAGTGCAGGGGCATCCTCCACCAGGCCCCCACCCATGTCTCCCACCACCCCCACCCCCCAGCCACCAGGGGCACCCTCCACCAGGCCCCAACCCATGTCAGCCACCACCCCCACCCCCCAGCACTGTGGGGCACCTGCCAGCAGGCCCCCACCCATGTCCAACCCATGTCTCCCACCACCCCCACCCCCCAGCACTGTGGGGCACCCTCCACCAGGCCCCCACCCATGTCACCCACCACCCCCACCCCCCAGCCACCAGGGGCACCCACCACCAGGCCCCCACCCATGTCTCCTACCACCCCCAACCCCCAGCGCTGTGGGGCACCTGCCAGCAGGCCCCCACCCATGTCCAACCCATGTCTCCCACCACCCCCAGCCACCAGCCACCAGGGGCACCCACCACCAGGCATCCACCCATGTCTCCCACCACCCCCACCCCCAGCCACCAGGGGCACCCTCCGCCAGGCCCCCACCCATGTCTCCTACCACCACCACCCCCCAGCGCTGTGGGGCACCTGCCAGCAGGCCCCCACCCATGTCCAACCCATGTCTCCCACCACCCCCACACCCCAGCAGTGCAGGGGCAGCCTCCACCAGGCCCCCACCCATGTCTCCCACCACCCCCACCCCCCAGCCACCAGGGGCACCCTCCACCAGGCCCCCACCCATGTCTCCCACCACCCCCACCCCCCAGCAGTGCAGGGGCATCTTCCACCAGGCCCCCACCCATGTCTCCCACCCCCCCACCCCCCAGCAGTGCAGGGGCACCCTCCACCAAACACCCCACCAACCTGGATGACTCCGTGCCATCTTCCCCCGTTGGGCCCTGTGGGGTCCCAGCTGCCCCTTCTGCTGCTGAGGAGTCCAACTCCGACCTCTGCCTCTTGGACCTCCCCTCGCCAGCTGCGGCCTGGGACGCCGCACCAGACTCCTCACTCCCCGACGAGATCACAACTTGGGATGGGATCCGTGCCTTGCGTCTTCGGCTGGTGGTGCGACCCCTGCCGCTGTGCTCCACAGCACCTTCTCCTCCCTCTTCATCAGTTGACGCTGCTGACAGGGAGAAAGAAAACACAGGCATCAGGGCACTGTAAAATGGACTCATACACACATGACAGTTATACATGAGTGGCATTGGTAAACCTCACACATGGCATCACAATCCCCAACACACATGTCATTTCAACTTGCACACATGAGCCATACCACAGCCATAATGCAACAGCCAGCACCATCCATTCACATACAACAGCATGGGCAGCCAAAGGTCATCCACACATCACATGCAACATAGGGAGTACACTACACATGCACACACAACACCAAAACCTGCATGCATGTGTACACCTCCGCCAACTGTCGCAGTGTCTCGATCGACATCCATGTCACACCTGACAATCATTCCTCCACATCCTGTGCCATGCAAGCCCACACACACAAGCACCATCCATGTGTCACACATGAGACCCCTCGCATGTGTCACCCTCACAGCCCTGTACAACCCCCCTACTTGGCCACATAAAAATACATGTTCAACCTGCACACTCCTGGCACACCACCACACGCACAGCTTACAATCAGTATGCATGTACACTTACCGCTCGACTCCAGACGAGTCTGCTTCTCAAGGACCTGGATGTGGAGCGCTGGGGATATGCGTTCCAGGACACTCATCTGATCTTCCGACAAGTGGCCCTGCCCGCCCCTTAGCATCTGCTGCCATCATGAGGTGCCGGGCCTTGTTGAGGGTCCTGGACCTGAAGTCCTCCCAGCGCTTCCTGACACGTTCGTAGTCGCGGACTGCCACCTCCTCCGCGTTGATGGCAGTCACGATGTCCATCCAGATCCGAGTCCGTCCTTCCTTGTCGGCGCGCAACCTTCCGAAGAGGGCATCATACTGCCCCAGGACATGCTCCACCAGGACAGCAACTTCCCTGGCACTGAAGCTGGTGCCCCTCTGCCTCCTTGGCCGGGGGTTGCCACTGGTGCCAGATGTTGTAGTGCCCGACATGGCAACCCCAGAGGCAGGAGTGGGTGGGCAACTGGGTCCTGGGGCTGGGCTGTGGGGCGACGGAAAAGCAGTCGGGAGCCTTTGGTTCCAGCAGGGGTGGTCACAGCAACAGCACCCCTGGCTGATGTGCAGGCAGCAAATGTCAGGGCACGTGGGCAGCAGGCAGTCAGGCAGCAGCAGATGGCAGGTGGGAGCGTGCTCAGGGCTCTGGGGGGCAGTAATTTGGCCTCCTGGGCAGAAGCGTGGTCTTTCGTGTGTGAACGCGTGGACAGCTTGATACGAATTGATTTTGCACGTGAAAATCCCACACGTCTGCGTGTAAATCGATGAAAGGCCCTTAGCGCGTAAACGCGTCACTAGCGTATGCGCGTCTATGAAGTCACGTGCACGCGTAGGAAAAAGTTGCGTGACACGTCCGAGTGTCAAAGCGTGTTATTGGTGGAAATAGCCCTACACGCAGAAGTTACAAAGCGTGTAATTGGTGAAAATGGACCTACACGCAGAAGTGTCAAAGCGTGTAATTGGTGCAAATGGACCTACACGCAGAAGTGTCAAAGCGTGTAATTGGTGCAAATGGACCTACACGCAGAAGTGTCAAAGCGTGTAGTTGGTGCAAATGGACCTACACGCAGAAGTGACAAAGCGTGTAATTGGTGCAAATGGACCTACACGCAGAAGTGACAAAGCGTGTAATTGGTGGGAATGGGCCTAGCACGTACACGCCGCGTAAGTGACGCTGTACGTGTGGGCCTGCATATAATGTAGAACACCAATTCCTTGTACGTGCTTTTCGTGGAGACCGAGTGGGTGAATTCTGTACTTATTGTCGTTTCACACGCGATTTACTTCACGGCGTTTCAAGTTCGTACTCCCTGTTACCTCTGACAGCTTTTTCTATTTTTTCTCTTGTACTGGTTTACCTGGGCCTGTTCCCTCAAACAGTGTTCCCTTCTACTGTTGTCCTGTCTCCTCAGACAGCGTACATATCTTCTTTTGGCGGGGGTGTTGCCAACCAAACGCGCTCATTTTTCACGCTCTTTTACCTGGCAGACGGTGAGTCACGCACGTATCTAACATATGTGCTTGCCCCGTGTGTATCCTACCCCTTCAGAGGTCATTCTAGGCTGCGTGTGACACGCATACGTTCATTCTTGTGTTACTGGGTGCCACAGCGTAGTGCAGGTTTTTCTTTCTGCACACGTGGTCTAGGAGGGGTTGCGTGCATGTCATCTCCCTTTTTTGGGCCTCCTGTGCGTTGCGTGACCCGTCATCTTTCCCCAGGGGTTACATTCAGCCTTGCTAGAGCACTAGGGTACAATTACCATCTGGTACCCAACCCCTTTGACCCCCAATTGCCCAGGACAATAGTCTACATCCACTCCCATACGCACATTAACATCAGTGCCATGGCTGGGAGGCGAGGATTCCGTAAGGGTGGCAAAGGTGGAAGAGCCACAAGTGGTGGCCGTGGTGGATCCGGTAGGGGACGTGGTCGTAACTTGCAGGGTGAGCCTGTCCCCCCATGTGTGTAGGACCAGTCAAGGGCACCCATAATCCCCCCTCCCTCCCCCCCTCCCGTTGAGGCTGATGTGGCTGACACCATCCATGCTCAGCCCTTGTTGGACCAGCCCATTGTGGCACCAGACCTGGCTGACTCCATGGCTGACTTCCAGGTCAGCAGGGCTACGACACGTGCGCTGGTGCACGTTGATGCCATCATGCCACGTGGATCTGGGGCAGCAAGGTCATCTGCTGCCCCAAGTAGGCAGGGCGGAGAGGCTGCAGGGGCAGCTGCGGCTCCATCCACCCCAGCTCTCACACACCCAGCCAGGACAGTGTCGGTCCTAGTCCATCCTGCTGACATTCCCCCTGACACCATTACACTTGAGCCAATGCCTGCACCAACTCCCATGCTGAGTGTGCAATCCCACACACCTGATACAGAGCCCACCAGGGCTCCTGCCCCTAGTGTCCAGAGCGGCGCAGGACACTCAGGATCACCACCACCTTCCAAGCGGAAGAGGAAAAGTGCTCGTCCGGCACAGGCTGATGCCCCAGACACGGCTACACAGTCCGGCCCGTCGAGGAAGCCCAGCTTCACGGATGACGAACTGAATGCACTTGTCGAGTATGTGTCCGGACATGATAACGAGATGGTCATTGTTGCAGGATCCAAGACCACACCTGCACAACGCCAGGCACACTGGCAGACCGTTGCGGACATCGTAAGTCCCTTGGAATCGTGAGGCGCACAGCCAATGATTGCTATAAGCGCTGGAATGACCTAAAGCGCAGGGCAAAGAAGAAGCTGGCCTCAAGTCATGCCGCAACTCTAGTGACTGGAGGTGGGTCTCCAGTAGTAGACATGGAACTCACTCCACATGAGTCAGTCGCTGGGACCTACGTCACGGAGGAACAGATCCAAGGCGTGGGAGATCTGCCTGATTACGAGGCATTGTCCGGTGAGTGCACATGCATGTGTGTGTCATCCATGTGCATGGTGTGTGTGTGAGGGCTTCTGTTTGTGTGCCAGGTGAGAGTGTGTGCGCCTGAGTCGTATGGGTCAGCCATGTGCTTCATGCAATACATCCTGCGCAGCTGCATTTGGCCATTGCAGTATCCCTTCTGCCAACAGTAGATATCTAGCCCAACAGCACGCCAGTTGCCCTTGAAGTGTCACCTTGCCACAACATTGTTGCTTATTTTTCTCTGTTCATTCAGACAGATTGTTTGCATTCCACCACTTATACTAGGCATTTCTCAGTCCTCTAGTCACATGTCTGGCATGGCTATGGTAAAGTGGAGTGACTTTGTTACCTGGATATCATATGTTCACACATGTCCCTGTGCAATTGGACCATTTGGGACTGCCAGCTCCAGGTGAAAATCAGACCTGTTTGATTTAGAAAAGTTATTACATGCGGGAACTGGACTGAATGAATAAGTGCTGCCCTCCTCTCCATCTTGCCTCAATAGCAATGGTACATGCCATCTGTGTGATGGCATGTGTGTGTCACCTGGCAATCACAGGCCAATGTGTGATGCCACTGCCAGGCAGCATGCAGGAAATGTGTTCATCTTCCATCTTTGTGTCATCAGTGTGTGCCATTTGCCTGCCCTTCATACGCAGTGAGGGTGCATGCATGGGAGGGTCTTAGTCATGTGGGACATGTGTCAATCAAGTACTGGTTCTCTTGCTTCTCAGCCCTCATTGTGTGCCATGGTGCTAATGCCTGTTTCCATTTCTTTGTTATTATGTCTTTGCAGGGGAAGATGCACCTGATACTGCTGGGGTTGTGGAGATGGTGCAGAGCCAGGAGGGGTCCGAGGGCCGACCAACCACCAGTGAGGGACGTGGTGTGCTGGTGGGTGAGAACCCACAAGTGCTGCAGGTCGTGCTCTCAAGGGGTGTCTCTGGCTGCACTTCCCCCGAGCTGTACTCAGCTGTTGATTCGGATGATGAGACCTACGTGCCGTCGCAGGTGAGTGTTCCAGGGAGGGATTCTGTTCTGTCCCACCCACCTGCACCAGGGTCAGAATCCTCAATGGGGATGTCAGTGTTGGCAGCTAGGCCTTTGGTGGTTACGGATGCAGGGTCACACTCCGCGACATCTGATCCTGTTCCTGGGCCAGCAGATCAGAGGGGGAATGCAGTCCTGCAGCCTCAGGCAGTGCCGGCACAGCAAGGCGCAGTCCGCCTTGCCCCAGACAGGTGTGGTGCCCGCCGACGTGGTGGCCGTACGCCACCTGGCAATACCGCATGGGAGCAATCCATTTACGGTATGGCTACCCAACAGGCAGCATCATCCGAGATGATGGCTCAGGCCATGGATAGGGTGGCCACTTCCATTGTCCCCCCTGAAAGGCTGATGGAGCGACTAGAGCAGGCAACCGACTCCATCTGCCAGTCACACAGGGAGGACATGTTGGCGTCCAACAGGGACAGGCGGGCGGCACTGGCGACTCTGCAGGAGGCCATCTCCATAGAGTCCCAGGGCCACAGGGAAGCCCTGAGGCAGGAGCTCCATCAACTCAGGACGACTCTTGTTGAGCTTGAGGCTTCAACACACCAAAGGACAGAACAGCAGCTGGAGCGTCTCACCCGTACGCCCTCAGCTGAGATGCAAGCAACAAGGGCGGAGGTCCGGGCATCCCGTGAGTTGTTGCATGGGGACCTCTGCACCCTCATCCTCCAGAACGAGACCTACCACACCCGCATGCTTGCAGCCATGGAGGAACAGAGTAGGGCCTTGCGTGGGCTGCCTCCCATAGTGCAACCACCTCCGGATGCAGCTGCACAGGGTGATAATAGCGACAGCAGTGATACTCCCACAACAGGGGAGCCGTGTGGGCCATGAGCCCATGGAGGTTTTTTTTTTTTCTCAGGATCCACACAGGTGGGTTTTGGTGTGCACCCTGTCCTTGGACCTCCTGGGTGGCCTCCCCAACCCCCCCGGGCCCATTAATGGCTATTTTTGATTTTTTTATTTTTATTTTTATTTTTATTTTTATTTTTTATATTTTTCCCAATTTTTTTGGGACAATTTGTTGGCTTCCGTGGTTCCTGTGGGCATACGCTGCATTGTGGCTGGGCACATGCAGGCTTGTCATGTATTTGGTTCAGATGCCTGGGTTTGAGTCACACACACCCCTCCTGCTTCCCGTTTCCATGGGCTTGCAAAGGGTGTGCCCAAGTGACATTGAAGTACATGGTGACATTGGTCTCCCACTACATGTGTGGGTAGTCTAGTCAATACTGTGTATACATTCCTAGTGCATATTGCTGTCCTGTTGTACACTGCATGTTGCATTGATGTGTAACTCATCATCTGTGTCTGCCTCCCAATTTGCAGGTCCCTTCCTCATGTCTACACAAGGCCCTCTAGTCTGGAGATGGGGTCCTTGTTGGCAGAAGTGCACCTACAACTCTACATGGCGCCAACACTGTACAGTTGGAAGTGGTGGGAGTGCAGGTATTTTCAGGTGGTGAGACTACTGATTTATTACATTAGTGAAGTCATGTTAATGGTAGTACCTGCTCAAGTTTGTTGTTGGTCCTGCATTACAGTGAGCATTTCAGGTGTAGCAAGTTTCAATTGGGGACACTGTACATCGTGACACTTGTGATGTTGTGGGGATTACTTTGTTTACCTGCACATAGCATGACATGGCACGGTGTGTTGTGTGGCGGTGTTGGGGATGGGTTGGGTGACATGGCACTGTCCTCTTGTTGCATTTAGCAAGTGGGTATTCATTTTAGCTGCTTGAATGTGTTTCTTCACAAAACTGCATTGGTGGTGTGTGTGGGTAGGGATGCACACAGTGTAACACTTCCAGGTGAACAATCTCAGGCTGATATGCTTTTCACGGTTGAATCTCCAGACATTCAGGATCAGTGTCAGGTTGAGTCATCATTGATTGTCAGATGGAATGTGCCAGGCCAGTGTGCACTCCACAGGGGTGTGATCACTATGTGAAGTAATTAGCCACTAGCTGTGTATGGGCTGCCTCCCCCCGTGCCCTTTCCCCTCCCATGCGCAGCGGCTGTGCATGTGGTTGGGAATGTGGGGCCACCACCATGTCCACGGCCAGGCCCCGGCGTGTTGCAACGTTGTGCAGGACACATGCTGCCACTATGATCCTGCACACTACTGGGGGAGCGTATAACAGCTGCCCGCCAGAACGCTCAAGGGAGCAAAAGCGTGACTTTAGCACTCCGAATGTGCGCTCCACTATGCCCCGGGTCGTAATGTGGGCTGTGTTATATCTTACCTCGGGTGGCGTGGTGGGGTTCCGAATTGGCGTCATCATGTGGGGGCTGAGAGGGTAGGCACTCTCCCCTGTGGAGGTGGTGATTGGTATCATTGGTGGGGTTGTGACCTTGCTCAGTATCCAACATGCATGCATGTGCAGTGGCATACATACTCACCAAGCAGCCATGTATCGCCATGCCGCCCAGCTTCTAGGTCCCGGCTTAGGGTGGACATTCGGTAAATGAAGCTGTCGTGGGTGGACCCGGGATAGTTGGCATATACTGAGGTGATGATTCCCTTGGCATTACATGCTACCTGCACGTTGATGGAATGCCAGTGCTTGCAGTTCCTATAGATGTGCTCAGATGCCCTGGGGGGACGTATAGCCACATGGGTGCAGTCAATGGCACCTAGCACTTTGGGGAATCGTGCCACACCGTAAAAATCCAGGGCGGCAGCATGCCTTTCTGCAGGTGTTCTGGGCAGGTATATGTGCCTGCGGACTGATGGGCGTGCATTGATGATGTTCAAGACCTGGTGTAGGCAGCGTGACTGGGTGGCCTGTGACACCCCACCCACTATGGCACTTGTCCGCTGAAATGATCCAGTGGCTAAGAAGTGCAGTACATTGAGGACCTTCTCCAGGGGGCTGAGTGCTTGGGAGCACAGGGTGGGTGATGTGAGGTCATCCTCCCACTCACTCACCAGGTCCAGTATTATGTGTGGTGGAAACCTGTACCTCCCATACACCTGGTCATCAGGCATCCCGAAAAGGCTGGTTCTGGGTGTGAATATTCTGGCCCTGACTATCCTCCTCCTCCTCCTTTGGTAGCCCACTGCCACTGCTGCTAGGAACGGTATGTTCATCCTGGTGTCTGAGCTTGTTATTGTTAAAATGCGCAGATTTATGCTTTGCGCGTGTTCTAGGCGAGCGTGTGACCCGCGCACCCCTGGAATCCAGTTCCCAGTCCAATATCGTGTGGAAATTCCCACGCACCACGGGATACAGATGCGCTGACGTACTTGCGTGTGTAAGTGCCCGCGCACCCCTGAAATACAGGTACATAGGCCAATCGCGTGTACGCGCACTTTTGTCCAATTACACGCGATGACACTCTGACGTGCAGTATTTCCACGTGTGCTCCGTCATCACGTGCTGAGTGGGGAACACCCGTGCGGGTCACGTCACAGACGCGCTTACGCGCTGAGGGACTCTGGTCCAATAGAATCGCGTATGCGTGCTGACGCGCTTACGCGCTAAGGGCCTTTCCTCGGATTTCACGCTGACGTGCAGGATTTTCACGTGCCAAATCACTCCGTATCAAGCTGGCCACGCGAAAACACACGGAAGACCACGCTCCTGCCCAGAAGGCCGAGTTACTGCCCCCCAGTGCCCCGAGCAGCCACCCACGTGCCATCCGCTGCTGCCTGCCTGCCTGCCTGCCTGCTGCCACCGTGCCCTGCCATTTGGTGCCTGCACATCAGCCATCTGCAGGGGTCCAGTTGCTGTGTCCACCCCTGCTGGAACTGAAGACTCCCGACTGGGATTACATCGCTCCACAGCCCAGCCCCAGGACCCAGTTGCCCACCCACACCTGCCTCTGGGGTTGCCATGTCGGGCACTTCCACATCTGGCACCAGTGGCAACCCCAGGCCAGAGGGGCACCAGTTTCACTGCCACCGAAGTTGGTGTCCTGGTGGAGCATGTCCTGGGGCAGTATGATGCCCTCTTTGGATCGTCCCGCGCCAGCAATGAAGGACGGGAGAGGATCTGGGCCGACTGTGTGGTTGCCATCAACGCGGAGGGGGTGGCAACCCGCAACGTCCAGAAGATCAAGAAGCGCTGGGAGGACTTGAGGTCCAGGACCCTTGTGAAGGCTCGGCGCCTCGTGGAGGGGGGCCGGGGCCGCATGAGTTCCATCCAGATGAGGGTCCTGGAACGCGTACGCCCAGCGCTCCACGCCCAGATCCTTGAGAGGGAGGCCCGTCTGGAGTTGAGCGGTAAGTGTCCAAGCATTACTGTGTGAGACAGGGCATGTTGCGGTGTGCTGGTTCTATGATACTTGCCTGTATGTGTGCCATAGGCCATGTATGCATGTATGTGTGCAGGGACATCATAGTAATGCATGTGCGACCAGTGATGTGTGACCCACATGGTTGTTGCATGTGTTCAAATGCCGCATGGGGAGCCCTATGCAGATTTTGAAAATGAGAGCATGCCAGTCTCTGTACCTGGGCATGGGTGGGGGTGAGGGATGGGTGCTGATGCCAGGTACATATATGGTAGCCATGTCTGTGTGCCTGACCTGCGTGTCTGCGACTTGTGCATGCCATGGATGCATGACACATGTGTGTGACAATGCACAGATTCAGTGAAGCAGCCAAATTACCCTTGTATCCGCTGTGTTTGGTGTGTTTGGGGCCAGATGGATGTGACTGAGGTGAAGTGTGTGCATGTGATAGGCATGAGCCATGATGCATGTGAGTTACATATCATTGAATGTTTCAAGAGTCCATTGGACATGCATGGAAATGTCCATGGCATGCACCATGCCTGTTACTGTGTGTGTTTTGCCTGGACTGACCCATGTGTTGTGGAGGGACATGATGGAAGTGTACTTTGACAGTGGTGCTCATCTGCTATTGCTGCCTGTCTAGGGGACCATTGTACAGTACCCTGATGCTTGTGTTCTTTGTCTCCCTCTACGCAGCGGCTAGTGAAGAAGAGGGCGGAGACGGCGCTGTGGAGCAAGGCGGCGGGGATGCCCCCACGGCTGCAGCGGAAGGGGTGGGTGAGCCCCCACAGGGGCCTGCTACGGTGGGAGACGGTGAGGAGCCATCCAGGTTGGTGGTTTGCACAGAGGAGGAGGAGGCCGCCACTGGGGCACACATGGGGCCTGGTGGGGGCATCCCTGCTGGTGCAAGTGGTGCAGTCCAGGGCCAGGGGCAGGAGTTAGCACAGGTCATCGTGGAGGGGCCTGTGCATGTCGCTGTCCCTGACCCTGTGAGTGCACCACCATGCACCAGCAGGGATGCCCCGTCACAGGCCCGTCCGCAGGTAGAGGGGATGTCCATGTCACCTGACTCCCCTCCACCTGCGGACGTGGGAACCCCTGGCCGTGTGGAGAAGGTCCTGATTGGGGTTGCGATGCGCACGGCTGTGATTCGTGATGCCGTGCATGCTTCCCGGGAGGAGCACGCACGTCATCACGAAGTGCACCGTGCCGACGTGGCCCAATTGGGATCGGCCATGTTCGGGGGTTTGCTGCATGTGTTGGCCAATCTGGCGGCCCTCTCCTCCTCTGTGCAGGCTATACACCAGTCGTTCTCCTTGCCGTCTTCCGGCCCAGATGCCACCAGGGCCCCCTGTGGACCTGCCCCGACCAATGCAGCCAGCTCAGTGGGGATCCCATCCCTGCCACAGTTGGGAGTCGGAGGTCCAGCAGGGGTGGACAACACAGCAACTGGACCCCAGCAGATGGAAGATGTGACAGCATCATCGGGCAGGGTACGTGCACGACGGCGTCAGTGGTTTCCATCAGCCTGGATGCCGTCGTGCTGGCAGATGCAGTGGCGTCGGAGGCAGCAGCAGGCTCGACGTGGGAGGCATCATGGCTCGGGGCCATCAAGATCAGAGTGGCAGGCATCGGCCGGAGGGCAGGGCAACCCTGGGATGGTGGTGTCTTCCGTGTGGGAGCAGTTGGTCCAGCGGATAGGTGCGGAGCGGCAGCGGGCGGAAGAGGAGCGGCTCACCATGGTCAGGGCGGAGTTCTCCATGCGTCGGGCGTTGAGGCGGGCTGAGTGCCTCGAGGAAGCTTGCAGGGAGTTTGAGCTGAACATGGGGTTATCCCTGCGAGACCTCGGGGCCAGGACAGAGTCCCGCCTCCAGGACATCGACATGGAGTTCGATGATGCCCTGGCCAGCAACATCACCGAGTGAGCCGCAGGACTTGCCCGCTGCCTTTGTATATAGTTATTTAGTTAGTTAGTGTTAGGTTTCCTTTATTCATTTTTATTTTTTTGGACCGCTCGGACAATGGCCACTTTTTTGTATATATTTTTTTCATTAGGTAGTAGTAGGTTTCATTTATGGTGTTGGGCTCATGGACCCTGGAATATTCGTGTATATAGTTTGCTCTTTGAAGAAACATTTTTTTTATTAATTATTGTGTTCACCATGAGGAAATGGTTTTTCATTATTTTCCTTCCACATGATATTGCTTTGGACAACATTTGTTTTTGGATTACTTTGTTTTTTTTATTTTTACATTTGTTCTCGGACATGGACCATTTATTTTGTTATCCCCATTGTTGTATGTTTGATTTGTTTACTTATTTTTCATCTTTAATACATGTTTTTTTAACTTTCACTTGTGGTATTTTCTCATTGGTTTCATACATGTCATGATATGGGTTTTGACATTCACTTGCACCCATTGTGTATGTGTGTGTGACAGACATGTGTTCATTTACATACTTGCCATTGGGGTTGTATCATGTAATTGCATTGACTATGTGGGTGGATGCAATCCTTGCCTGGGTGTTTGTGCTGGGTATGCTGCCCATTACTGCCATGATTGAGTATCGTCAGGACCTGGGGGCAGGGGGACATGTGTGGGTGCCTGGTGGAGGCTCCCCATGCACTGCTGGGGGGTGGGGGTGGTGGGAGACATGGGTGGGGGCCTGGTGGAGGATGCCCCTGCACTGCTGGGGGGTGGGGGTGGTGGGTGACATGGGTGGGGGCCTGGTGGAGGGTGCCCCTGGTGGCTGGGGGGTGGGGGTGGTGGGAGACATGGGTGGGGGCCTGGTGGAGGATGCCCCTGCACTCCTGGGGGGTGGGGGTGGTGGGAGACATGGGTGGGGGCCTGGTGGAGGATGCCCCTGCACTGCTGGGGGGTGGGGGTGGTGGGTGACATGGGTGGGGGCCTGGTGGAGGGTGCCCCTGATGGCTGGGGGGTGGGGGTGGTGGGGGACATGGGTTGGACATGGGTGGGGGCCTGCTGGCAGGTGCCCCACAGTGCTGGGGGGTGGGGGTGGTGGGAGACATGGGTTGGACATGGGTGGAGGCCTGCTGGCAGGTGCCCCACAGTGCTGGGAGGTGGGGGTGGTGGGAGACATGGGTGGGGGCCTGGTGGAGGGTGCCCCTGGTGGCTGGGGGGTGGGGGTGGTGGGTGACATGGGTGGGGGCCTGGTGGAGGGTGCCCCTGGTGGCTGGGGGGTGGGGGTGGTGGGAGACATGGGTTGGACATGGGTGGGGGCCTGCTGGCAGGTGCCCCACAGTGCTGGGGGGTGGGGGTGGTGGGAGACATGGGTGGGGGCCTGGTGGAGGCTGCCCCTGCACTGCTGGGGGGTGGGGGTGGTGGGAGACATGGGTGGGGGCCTGGTGGAGGATGCCCCTGCACTGCTGGGGGGTGGGGGTGGTGGGTGACATGGGTGGGGGCCTGGTGGAGGGTGCCCCTGGTGGCTGGGGGGTGGGGGTGGTGGGAGAGATGGGTGGGGGCCTGGTGGAGGATGCCCCTGCACTGCTGGGGGGTGGGGGTGATGGGAGACATGGGTGGGGGCCTGGTGGAGGATGCCCCTGCACTGCTGGGGGGTGGGGGTGGTGGGTGACATGGGTGGGGGCCTGGTGGAGGGTGCCCCTGCACTGCTGGGGGATGGGGGTGGTGGGAGACATGGGTGGGGGCCTGGTGGAGGATGCCCCTGCACTGCTGGGGGGTGGGGGTGGTGGGAGATATGGGTGGGGGCCTGGTGGAGGCTGCCCCTGCACTGCTGGGGGGTGGGAGTGGTGGGAGACATGGGTGGGGGCCTGGTGGAGGATGCCCCTGCACTGCTGGGGGGTGGGGGTGGTGGGAGACATGGGTTGGACATGGGTGGGGGCCTGCTGGCAGGTGCCCCACAGTGCTGGGGGGTGGGGGTGGTGGGAGACATGGGTGGGGGCCTGGTGGAGGGTGCCCCTGGTGGCTGGGGGGTGGGGGTGGTGGGTGACATGGGTGGGGGCCTGGTAGAGGATGCCCCTGCACTGCTGGGGGGTGGGGGTGGTGGGAGACATGGGTTGGACATGGGTGGGGGCCTGCTGGCAGGTGTCCCACAGTGCTGGGGGGTGGGGGTGGTGGGAGACATGGGTGGGGGCCTGGTGGAGTATGCCCCTGGTGGCTGGGGGGTGGGGGTATTGGGTGACATGGGTGGGGGCCTGGTGGAGGGTGCCCCTGGTGGCTGGGGGGTGGGGGTGGTGGGAGACATGGGTGGGGGCCTGCTGGCAGGTGCCCCACAGTGCTGGGGGTGGGGGTGGTGGGAGACATGGGTGGGGGCCTGGTGGAGGATGCCCCTGCACTGCTGGGGGGTGGGAGTGGTGGGTGACATGGGTGGGGGCCTGGTGGAGGGTGCCCCCGGTGGCTGGGGGGTGGGGGTGGTGGGAGACATGGGTGGGGGCCTGGTGGAGGATGCCCCTGCACTGCTGGGGGGTGGGGGTGGTGGGAGACATGGGTGGGGGCCTGGTGGAGGATGCCCCTGCACTGCTGGGGGGTGGTGGGTGACATGGGTGGGGGCCTGGTGGAGGGTGCCCCTGGTGGCTGGGGGGTGGGGGTGGTGGGAGACATGGGTGGGGGCCTGCTGGCAGGTGCCCCACAGTGCTGGGGGGTGGGGGTGGTGGGAGACATGGGTTGGACATGGGTGGGGGCCTGCTGGCAGGTGCCCCACAGTGCTGGGGGGTGGGGGTGGTGGGAGACATGGGTGGGGGCCTGGTGGAGGGTGCCCCTGGTGGCTGGGGGGTGGGGGTGGTGGGTGACATGGGTGGGGGCCTGGTGGAGGGTACCCCTGGTGGCTGGGGGGTGGGGGTGGTTGGAGACATGGGTGGGGGCCTGCTGGCAGGTGCCCCACAGTGCTGGGGGGTGGGGGTGGTGGGAGACCTGGGTTGGACATGGGTGGGGGCCTGCTGGCAGGTGCCCCACAGTGCTGGGGGGTGGGGGTGGTGGGAGACATGGGTGGGGGCCTGGTGGAGGGTGCCCCTGGTGGCTGGGGGGTGGGGGTGGTGGGTGACATGGGTGGGGGCCTGGTGGAGGGTGCCCCTGGTGGCTGGGGGGTGGGGGTGGTGGGAGACATGGGTGGGGGCCTGCTGGCAGGTGCCCCACAGTGCTGGGGGGTGGGGGTGGTGGGAGACATGGGTTGGACATGGGTGGGGGCCTGCTGGCAGGTGCCCCACAGTGCTGGGGGTGGGGGTGGTGGGATACATGGGTGGGGGCCTGGTGGAGGGTGCCCCTGGTGGCTGGGGGCTGGGGGTGGTGGGAGACATGGGTGGGGGCCTGGTGGAGGGTGCCCCTGGTGGCTGGGGGGTGGGGGTGGTGGGAGACATGGGTGTGGGCCTGCTGGCAGGTGCCCCACAGTGCTGGGGGGTGGGGGTGGTGGGAGACATGGGTGGGGGCCTGGTGGAGGGTGCCCCTGGTGGCTGGGGGGTGGGGGTAGTGGGAGACATGGGTTGGACATGGGTGGGGGCCTGCTGGCAGGTGCCCCACAGTGCTGGGGGGTGGGGGTGGTGGGAGACATGGGTGGGGGCCTATTGGAGGATGCCCCTGCACTGCTGGGGGGTGGGGGTGGTGGGTGACATGGGTGGGGGCCTGGTGGAGGGTGCCCCTGGTGGCTGGGGGGTGGTGGGTGACATGAGCAGGTGTGCAGGGTAGTCCCCTGTGGTGTGTGCTGCCTGCAGGGGCCGTGGAGGGTGTACAGGTAATACCTGGGAGCACACAGCCAAATCGCGTGTGGAACTTCCTGCGCACCCCTGCAATCCACGTACCCTGACAAATCGCGTGTGGTACTTCCCGCGCACCCCTGAAATCCACGTACACGGCCAAATCGCGTGTGGAACTTCCCACGCACCCCAGAAATCCACGTACCCGGCCAAATCGCGTGTGGTACTTCCCGCGCACCCCTGAAATCCACGTACACGGCCAAATCGCGTGTGTAACTTCCCCCGCACCCTTGAAATCCATGTACCCTGCCAAATCGCGTGTGGAACTTCCCGCGCACCCCTGAAATCCACGCACCCGACCAAATCGCATGTGTAACTTCCCGCGCACCCCTGAAATCCAAGTACCCTGACAAATCGCATGTGGTACTTCCCGCGCACCCCTGAAATCCACGTACCCGGCCAAATCGCGTGTGTAACTTCCCGCGCACCCCTGAAATCCACGTACCCTGACAAATCGCGTGTGGTACTTCCCGCGCACCCCTGAAATCCACGTACACGGCCAAATCGCGTGTGTAACTTCCCGCGCACCCCTGCAATCCACGTATCCTGACAAATCGTGTGTGGTACTTCCCGCGCACCCCTGAAATCCATGTACCCGGCCAAATCGCGTGTGGAACTTCCCGCGCACCCCTGAAATCCACGTACCCGGCCAAATCGCGTGTGTAACTTCCCGCGCACCCCTGAAATCCACGTACCCTGACAAATCACGTGTGGTACTTCCCGCGCACCCCTGAAATCCACGTACCCTGACAAATCACGTGTGGTACTTCCCGCGCACCCCTGAAATCCACGTACACGGCCAAATCGCGTGTGTAACTTCCCGCGCACCCCTGCAATCCACGTACACTGACTAATCGCATGTGGGACTTCCCGCGCACCCCTGCAATCCACGTACACTGACTAATCGCGTGTGGGACTTCCCGCGCACCCCTGAAATCCACGTACCCTGCCTAATCGCATGTGGGACTTCCCGCGCACCCCTGAAATCCACGTACCCGGCCATATCGCGTGTGGAACTTCCCGTGCACCCCTGAAATCCACGTACCCTGACAAATCGCGTGTGGTACTTCCCGCGCACCCCTGTAATCCACGTACCCGGCCAATTCGCGTGTGAGACTTCCCGCGCACCCCGGTATACACGCACACGTTTTTTTTCTGTCAGCGCGTGTCTGTGTTTGTGGGTACCCCTTTGCACGTCATTTGTCCTGGAGGGCCACAGTATTGGGCATTCATCATGGCTGTATATAGGTGCTATTTGTTGGCGCACCTTTTGGCGCACATTTCGTACAGGCGCAGAGACGCTACCGCCTGCTTTCTTGTGGCGGTCGTGTTTGTGCCTGTGCGCTGGTTTGAGCGTGCACTTTTTTGCCCTATTCTATTCCATGAATACGTGTTGTAGGCGAGCGTGTGGGCGTTCCGTGCACTTGTACCCTGTGCTTCCCCCGTGACGCCCACATTTTGGCAAGTTGTTCCCCATTCCGAATGTTATGCCCCGTGTTCCGCCTACTTTTGTTGCGTGAGCCGCGCTATGTGTGATTTTCGCTGTGGCCTGTGCGATTTTCGCTGTAACCTGGCGCACGCCGTTAGGTGGCCTGTGCGCCAACGTGCGCTGCGCACTTTTTTATCGCACATCCGATGGTTTTCTCGCGCACGGCCTTCCATGAATCGATTAATTAGTCTGTGTTTGGTAAGTTTCACTAAGCTGCCTTGCCAATTTACAACTCTGTATCTACCTTTCTTATCATCTGGTTTAATATTATTTTTGTATGTGAAGTTTCAGGCTACGTGGTAGAGACACATGGTTTCCAAGTGGTACTCCTGTTGTGGTAGTATTTCTCTAGTAAATTGTTTTTCAAAATGTATTGGCTGTTGGGATCTTTTTTGGCTATTGTTTCTATGTCCTCAAATGATTTGAGAACTCTTTTTCTAGATTTAGCAGGACCAAGACTTAGCCATACTTTATTGTCAGATTTTCCATATAAGGCAGTACCGGTTAAATGGTCTGCAGCTTCATAGCAACCATATTCTCTATGAGAGAGCATTTTTATGCCTAAACTGTACAATTTTTCTCATAGTGTTTTGTCAGATGATATGTCATCCTAGCGGTCCTGAAGCTCTGTTTTCTCTGCTTTGGTTAAGTAGGCTGTGACATATCGTGCAACTGCAGTGGAATTTTCTGCAATGTACTGCACATCTATGTTTGCATTCCATAGGAGGGCAATGATTACATCATAATCATTGATGTATTTGGATTCTTCTGTTCTTTTTATGTAATATGTGTTCTTAGGTGATTTACCTTTGATACTCTGTCTAACTGAAGACATGAAGTTGTTTACTTGACCTGTTGCTGAAACTGGTCAAGGGAAACCAAAGCGGCATTTGGTGTAGTATTTCCCTTTGTTTTTATTGCGACGGCAATATTTCCAGCATTTTTGTCTTTGAAATTGTAAAATGTGTGCATGAAGGTAACTATGTGTTGTTTGTGAAGGGATTTCACAAGTGACATATTTTTGGATGAACTGCAAATTTAGGAGCATCTGTAATCCATAATAGGACGTGGATGTGTGGTGCTCCTCTGACTTGGTATTCTTTTCTCCAAAAGAAGTGTTGAACTTCTCCGAGAGGAGGAACAGTCTTATTACAAATAAAGTGTAGCATAGCAATGAAGCAATGATGGAAATATCTTGATACATTTACACGATCTAGAGAGCAGAGTTCTCCTGGTGTTTTTATATCTATGTTTGTTTTGTTTTTGTCTGGTATGCGTAGGAAATCGTGTAAATGTTCCCATGCATATTCTGCACAACTTAATGTAACAAACCAAGTGGGTGGGCCAATGTTTCTTATCATACAGCGTACATCTCTGTGACGTCGGAACCAGTATTCTTTTGTACCGCACATGTTTGCTAATAGTTGGTAATACTTGACTGTAAAACCTCATCTTTTTCTTGCACTTTTTATAATAATTGCGTAGCTGACATGTTTTGAAAATGGGTACCTGATTTTAATGTGTGTGCAACTCCGTAGCATAGAGTTGCTAGTTCACTTTCAATGAGAAGGTGGAATATGTATTCCATGTATTTTCTGAATCTGTGGATGTCAGAATACATTGGTAAAGAGCGAATGATACTGTTATCTGTGTGGGTCTACCATCGTACCTTCCTCCTTTTCCAGTGGGAAAGAGTAGAGGAAAGGCCTGTGCTTCTATACTTTTTCAACATATGCTGATTGGAGATCCTTTTGCTTGTCGCATTTGGTATGTTTCCAGTGCATCATCTATAGTATCTTTAGAGTGTAAAGAATAAATAGTATAATGGTCTCAAATATTGGATTCTGTAGCAAGATTTAAAAGTTGAAATTGACCAGTTTCTGGTGACTCTTGAATTATTTCAATGGTTTCTCTCAGGTTTTCTTCAATATTAATTTCTTTACAATATTCATTGTTGTTTTTTAGATATTGCAAGGCTTGTCTAACTTTTTGTAAGTCCACGAGTTGTTGGCAAATTTTTTTGTCTTTTGTAAGTACGCCATTTACTAAGATAATTAAAGATTGATCTATTGGCCGTTGCACTCCTAGAGTGTGTACATTTTCTTGGAGATCTAATGGTAAATAAACTACTTTGCCACAAATGCCTTTCACTAATTCAGAGGAAGGTAATTTTGCTATTTTTGGTTGAAGGCGTATTATTGTTTGAAATAGGTGTACTGTTTGAATTATGATGTATGATGCTCTCATATAAATTTAGTTGTTGCAGGGGTTTTGATAGTGGTAATAATTCCAAGTTATTTTTGAGAGCTTGTGAAGGTGTTTGGTTGTTGTCAAGTTTTGCAGTGCAATAATTGCTAAGTATTAAGGGGTCAGTCATTTCGTATTTGTTTCCTGCTATAAGGTACAGATCTAATTTGTTTTTTGTGCTACTTTTATAAAAAGTCCTGCGGCAATACACACACAGATGGTTTGGTACTTCAGCGGAGGTACTTTTCAACTTTAGTATTTCTTTTTTGTATGTGTTTAATAGAAGGTTTGCTATTTGTACAGTAGTTGCTAGTCTGTTGTAAAGCTTTTGCATTTTGTAAGTGGCTTTCACTTCCAAAATATTTTCTCTGGATATGTTCTATTTCTTCGAGTAGTTGTTTGTCTGTACCATGTAGAAGATCATTATTTAAATTGGCTAGTGCTAAAGCAGGACTTTTAGCATAGTAGAGTTTATGGACCAGATTTCTTATAGTTGAATGATGTGTTGATATCATTTTGATATGATGGAAGGTACTTTTGCAAAGAGGTCCTGAAATGCAGGCTAATGAATGTCCTTGTAGTCCTGTGTATTTGTGCACTGGACAGGCATCCATGTTTTGTAGTAGTTTCATTTTGAATTTGTCTTTGCTTTTTACATACTGATTGAGGAACTGGCGTAAAGATTTTTTGGCAATGTTACACATTGATGTGCACGGCCATTTGTAGAATGGACGTTTTGGTTCAGTAGAATGGAGAGGTGATACTGAGTTTTCTGGGGATATTTTTGTGAGCAGAGTTTCTTGTTCCATAATGGTGTTATTAAGTTTGTCATACCCTCATCCACTGCTATGTATGGTAATTGGGTTTGTTTGCTTTTGTTTATATGCTTCTTCATTCAAATATGGTTCTGTGCTTGTGGTGTGACTCCATTCACCTCCACAGATGTTTAAGAAGCTATTTTTGTTGATATTCCGTTTAATGAGAGGTATTTTTTGTAGTTTAGTAGTTAGTTTTGTTAGTGGTTTCATTCCGTTTAAAACTAAAATAAATAACTTCCTTTTAAGAAGGATTGCACTGTCTATGAGAGCTTCTAGGGTTAATTTTCTACGGTAGGTTTAAGGGTTGTGCATGATTTCTCTACTGTTTTTATAAGGTTCTGAAGGATTCTGTGACGGAACATTTTTTGTAAAATATTGTTTTTTGGTATGGTAACTTGCCACTAGATAAAGATTTATAGGTCCAGCATTAGCAGTAGTGGTAGCTGAAGTCTTGTTAATCACTTTCTGTTTCGTTTTACATTTTGTAGAGGAGGCAAGGTTTCTGTACTGGAAGCTTGTTTTGTTTCGCTTAGTGACTGTATTAAAATCTGCTAGAGATGGATGCTTATTTTGGACACTTTTATTTTAATTTGCACTACTTTTGCATTGCTTTCTACAAAGTTACTTTTTGGTAGGCATTCTTTGCGGTCTGTTGGAGAAAAAAAGAAAGTGTGGGTTGAGCTGTTGTGCAGTGTATGCATGCTTTGTACATGAGTGTCTGAGTATGATGGTAAGGATGATTATGGAGGTGTGTGATTGTGCAATGGGCAGCTACATCACTTTGGGATGGCTATTCTTGTATTTGTGTGTTACTATACTGGGCTTCAGATGAAAATATAAAGTATGCAACTGGTAAGGGGAAGCACCAATACTACATCTAATACTAAATGGTTAATACACTTGTTTGTTCTACAATACTAAAATTATAGTGTGTTTGAGCTACAGTTAGAACATTATGTTAGTACTGTACTTAATTATTTGTCTGGAAAGAGTAGGTTTCTTCTATGTTCTTGTTCGTACTCCAGACACTGCTGCTTTTCAGGAGAGTGGTCTTCACTGAAATTGTAAAAGAAAGAAATTAGTGAGCATCTGTGTTTATAGCACTTTTCTTAATGGATTCATTGTTGTTTTTTGTTTTTGTAGTGGTAGTGTGTTCTTATAACTGAGCATAATATGCACATGCACTTTCCTTTGCCTATGTGCATCGTGCATATTTTATTTAGAATCTGTTCGTTGAATATATTTTACAAATAAGTATAATAGTAAACGTATAGAGCACACTTGTTTTTTTAATGTTATGTTATTGGATGTTAAGAGATAGAAGAAATAATGATATGCATTTTCACAGGGTAAATGGCAGAGATTGTACAGGAAAGCATGCAATGTATGCATTTGTGAAGGTGTGGGAAATACAGCAAAAGGATTTCAAATAGTAGCAGTGGTGTTGTCTGTGTGTATGCTTGAATGAACATACATGTACTCATCCTGGCTGTGTGTAATTTTATAACACACTGGACAGTCTTTTTCATAATTATACTGCTATTTCTCCAATCTTTCAATATTAAATACAACATTTTTAGATAGCTGTGTGAGAAAACAAAAATTTGGAGAGGACACAGGTTTGCAATTGATACTTCATCATACCAGATGGGATAAATGAAGTAAGGTCATTTTACAGTTTATACAAGGTAAGTACTCTGTTTATATCTATTCTTAGAAGAGCTGTACATGTACTGTGTTAGAAAATATTCATGACTGTAGTCTGTGTTTATAAATGTGGATGTGTATGAATCACCAAATAGTAATATTGGCCAGTTTTATAGTAGTTGTTGCTATAGGTCTGTTGCAGTGTCAGCGGAATTGTACTGAGAGTGATCAATAGTACTTCTAAAGTGCTGATGTGTGATGATAGAGTTAGATGTAGAGTTCTTGGATGTGATTGGTGGATGATTGTGTGACTGTTTAACAGTAGCCAATAAGTAATATGGTGCAGAGAGTGAAGTGGAAAGGGTAGAAGGTCTGCCCCAGTGTTACACACTCCTCGAACATCGTGGGTGTACATGAGCAGAGTGTGCTACATCTGGGGTTTCTCAGCAAATGCAGCATGTAAAGGGGACTGTAGGGATGAGCCTATCAGATGTTGAGGTTGTGGTTTGTGTTGAAAGAGGCTGTGTGTAGTGAAGATGGCAGAGGTGGAGAAAGTCAGGGTGGTGGTGGTTGGAGATATGTGTGCATGGTTAGGAGCAGTATGCTAAATGCAGGAATGTGGCAAACAATATTGATGTTAAAGGAGTGGAGGTGGTGTTGAGCGCTGTGCCTGGTTTCAATGTGCAGGCAATTGTACACATTTGTGGAGATATGGGCAGGGTGAACAATCCACATGTAGTTGTTTTGCACTGTGGTGCTTTGCATTTGGGCTATGTCAGTGCCCCTACTTTTTTGGCAGATTTGGAGCACTTGGTTCAGGCAGTAATGAAAAAACTTCCAAATGCCAAGGTTATTTTTTCTGGTTTAGTACCTACGGCAACATGGGACAATAGTTTTGTTTTTTGTCCTCAGCAAAATATTGCTAGGTGTGCAATCAACCGAGGCATGTTTGCTTTCATGCTTAGAGCTGGTATATTCTTTTGTAATAATGAGAACATTGATTCTGGTAATGTTGTTTATTTTAAAGAAGATGGCATTTCTTTATCTTTCATGGGAAATGCCTTGCTGTTTTGGACCATAAGGGTTACTTTGGAGAAGCTAGTGTGAAGATTTTTGGAGGAAAATAAGAAAAAAACAAAATAACTACAAAATAAAAGGTATTTCTGAAGCATCTGCAAAAAAAGCAAAAAAGGCTCTTTTCAGAGCTGACCTCAAAAGTGAAATGGGTCACACTACTTAAATTTTCATTCCCCATGTTCAGACTTTTCGATTTGTATACGGACACCGCCGTTGTCTGCGGACAACGCATATTACATACAGGTATTTTGGGGTTGAGAGGCGTGCAAATGAAACTGAGCAGAGCAAGGGATTGGATAATAAGGTTTACTGGGTGTGTTGTGTAAGGAGAGATTTTGTCAGCAGGTCTTTTCCTGGGAGAAGAGCAGCTAGCTATGGCTGTGTGTTTCAGAAAGTAGATTGTTTGGATTTTGGGAGATTCGTGGATACATTGGTTGGAGGTGCATGCAGCTCGCTGTGGAGTGGCTGCACATCTTGGATTCTCTCATGTGGAAGTACACTTGCATGGAGTGCGTGGAATGAAGTGGCTGGATTTGGTACCTCTCTGTGCTACTTTGATGACACAGCGTCATCCGGACATTATTATTATTCATTGTGGAGGGAACAGTTTAGGATATGTGTCTGGAATCTCTTTGCAATTTACAATGAAAGACGGACTTGGGAAAGTCATGGACATGTATCCAAACGCCATAGTAATTTTTTTCCCGTATTGCGCAGAGACTAATGTGGCTGTGTTCTTTTTCATTTGGTCCACAAATGGAGAAAACAAGGGGAAATGTTAACATGGCTGTTTGTGCCTTTTTGAGAGATGGTATGTCCTTTTTTCAGAATGAAAACATTATGTTTCGTAGCACACCACAAAAAGGCTCTTTTCAGAGCCACCACTTCCACCCATAGAAAAGTGCAATGGTTCTGATAGGGCAGCACCCCCAAAAAATAAATGTCTGCGGACTGTCCGCAGACTTCTAAATAATGCACAGGGCCCTGCACTATTTATTTGTCACAAACTGTGAAAGGCAGCTTAGAAAAGAGACTTTTTTTGTTGTTTTTTATTGTTTTATATTTGTTTTGGTTTTTTAAACACAACACCCAAGGAAAGGAGGGGAAAGGAGGGTAAGGAAGGGACACCAACAACAGGGCTAAGAAAGGGCAGGTGGAGAGAGGAAGATGTAAGGTGGGCTTTATTGAGGTAGGCCGCAGACCTTCTCATGCTCCTTGACCGCAGTCTCGAAAGCACTCCGAGGGTTCTCCCCCCTTCAGAGTACTTCATCGCAGTACATGCACAATATTGTGACGCTCGAAATGTAATGGTCAACAGCATCATGAATGGCCTGCGAGGCAGCTGGAGGGATGCATTGTCCCGCAGGAGTGTCTTTTGTGGTGACAGGAGTGGAAACAGAGGATGCTGCGGAGGAACTCAACCTACTACGTTTATCACAAGGTACAACCTTACAAATAGCCCCACCGTGGAACAACTTTAGGTGTTGCTTCATTGATGTTGTACAAAAGCTATACAAACCAAGCTTGCCACGACTCAGCACAATGCGGCACTGAGTGCAGATGACCTTGTTAGCATGAGCTTTTGACTTTCCATCAACCATGGTAAATAACCACCACATCCAAGATTCACAATGAGTGCTAGTAGTAGGGACTTCCACTACCTCATCCTCATCATCCTCTTCATCCCTCCCCTCTGCATCCTTACACCTGTTCCCCTCTGCAGGCCCTTGGGGACATGGTGATGGTGGAGGGGGCGGGGGTGCTGATGCAGAGGCAGTAGCAGTAGAACCAATTTGGGATGCCATCTGGAAGGTTAATAACCAGGAACCAAGAACAGCAACGTGCACAATTGTCCTGTTGTAAATCTTGGAAATCCAAAAGCAGAATGAGGATGAACTCTGGGGTGTGGCCTTTTATAGGGGTGCAGGTGCACACTTCGGGGACACCTGGACTGTCCCAGGACACTTCGAACACCAAGAAAGGGCTCAAAAAGCTCCAAAAAGTATGTAGATCGGCAGGGACATTGTTGTCTGGGACATGTGCAATGGTGAACTTTTACTGAAAAAAACCCTGGAGTGCTCAAAAAAGCACTTTTTAAATGTTTGGGGGCTTGAACAGTGTCCGTAAATAAGGATACATGCTCAGCGTGCGTGCGGTCACATGATGACATCGCAGACATGTTCGCGAATGGTACGGCTGTCTGCAGGACACCAAATGGGTGGGGACGGTTGTGCACATGCGTGCGACTGTTCTACGGACAGTGTTTGGGTCCCCAAACTAATTAAAAGTGTGACACACATGCAGCGGACAGGTGGGGACAGGCGCAATGTTCGTAGGTCCCAAGTGGGTGATGCGCATGTGCGAGGGGGTTCTACAAACAGTGTTAAAGTACCCGAATAAAATAAATGTGCATCAGAACTTTGGGGACAGGCTGACTGTATATTTGTTCAATGGATATATTAATTCTGGTTGTGGACATTACGAACATGGAGGGTGTTCTTAGGACATCCCCATTTTAGGTGTATGTGTACAAGCGGACATCTTGTGTGTTCTAAGGACACCTCCATTTTAAGTCTGGACAGGTATAATGTCGTTAGGACACCTGCGCTGTCTGCGGACACCGTAACTGCCTTTTTAAAAAAAATAAGACACTGGCATATACTAATAAACACTTAAAATGTTATTATTGTTTAACAGTATACAAATTATGAAAGAAAGGGGGAAGCATAAACTGAAACAAATACAGTGGAATTAGGGGTTGGACATGATGTATGGGTGGGGAGGAAGGGATGGAATTCTCATCGTAACGTTTTTCTTGCTGGGGAGGGTTCAGGGATAGTTGGCTGGGACATGGAGAGGGCGAACAGGTACATGTGGGACAGTGATATTTAATCTTTTCGTTAATGTGGTCCACAACAAACTGTTTTAGATGATTGACATTTGTCATTAACAAATCAATTTTTAGTTCCATTCGTTTCAGAGGATCTTATAATGTCTCTCTTGGTATATTATATTTATTGTCTGTCTGGTCTGTTAAAAAAATGTGTTTAGTACACATAAAGTAATGGTTATTAATTGGCTTATATAGAGAAATGTTGTGTCTACCATTAGTATCACTGTCTTCACTCATTTCATCGCTTGGGAAATTTTCTTGCAGCCATTCCAAAGTACTGTACATTCTATGTAAATACATACATATATATATATATTAGTTTTAGTGTACCTAATACAGAAAATGTATAAATACATGAAATAAATGTAGTGTACTTACTAGTTTCTTACACTCTGTTGGTTTTACTGCTTCTTTTATGCTCTTGCTTCTTGCTGTGCAGTTTCTGTGAGGTAATTATGTTGGAGGCATATTTATTTTGTTTTGGTATATTTCATTATATTGCAAACACTACTTCAGTGGATGGTTGGTGTCTTACATATACAGTTTCCACTTCTTATTTAATAATACATGTAATGTATTTATGTGGTGCTTTTTGACCATGTTTGTTGTTTTTTTGTATGATACAGCAATGTAAGATACCCCTGAGTTTTTTGATAGTGTTAATGGTGACCGCGCCCGCCCGTGGTCTTGCGCACGGTCTGCGGACCTCAAAATCACTAGCGGGGGCAGGGGGTTTAGTATTTTCTATGTTATATGTATGTAAGGTAAGGCAGTCTTGTTAAACATTTATCACATTTACATTATCTATATCTATATTCAGTGAAAAAACTAAAGGGATGTCATGGTTAAGTTGCGCTACTAAAAACCTATGAAACTCAGTGAAAAAAACATTGTTAAAGGGTCGTTATGGACATTATGGTTAAGTTGCGCTACTAAAAACCTATGAAATTCAGTGAAAAAAACGTTGTTAAAGGGACGTTATGGTTAAGTTGCGCTACTAAAAACCTATGAACTTCAGTAAAAAATAGTTGTTAAAGGGATGTTATGGTTCCAAGTAAAACTGAAAAACCCTTGAAATTCACCAGTTACGGTAAACTAAGCAACCATATCTCGCGCCACCACCGTGCACTGCTAAGACTAACACCCAGAACATCAAAGATGACATCACAAATGTCAATGATGACATCACTGATGACATAACATGTCTGGCTCCCTCTTTTATCCTTTACTGACATTTCTAGGCTAGTAACAGTCAGGAACTAAAAATTCATATACTGATAATTCATATTCAAGTACTATATTTGTAGAGTTATACTCCAATATAGCAGAAAACGGAAATACAGTAATGTTAAGAGGAACACTATTTCTGGGGAAAACCCTTCGTGCTGTGAACCATCAGATTCCCATTTGGAAAGTACGACATTGGCACAAGTCGAAAAAGGCACAAATACACTTCTTCACAATGTGCTGTGCATTCTACATTTCTGGACCAAATGAAAAATAACGCGCCGACATGGGCGTCTGCAGAATGGAATCAAAAATTATGCAGGAGATCGGGAACAGACGCATGCCCTGGCCAAGTGCCTCCTTCAACGCAAATGGCACTGAAAATCGTGTTACATATTGTGCAATTTTCCCTCCACAATGAACAACAATAATATCGTTGTGATTGCGTGTCACCAAAGTCTCACACAGACAAACCAAAATGAACCATTTCATTGTAGGTATTCCATACACGTACAAATGCACATGATACAATCCACAATGAGCTCCCACTGGACTCTGTTTTCCATTCACTGTGAAGTAATGTATGTAGAACTCCCCCACAAAGCATACGCTGTGGCTCGTGCAACACACAGCCATAAGCACACCCTCTGCATTTTGCTTGACAAATATACCGTGTACCACAGTCTGTTTGTGCATTCCACACCCAGAAACCTTATTGACCAACCCTGTGTCCTCCACAGGCCCAAATGAATGGTGGCCATGTGCAAAAGGGGTGCATGTCACACATGCAACCCTGCAACTGTCGCGATGTCCGCAGACTTTTCCAAGTGTGCATGCACGGGAGTAGGGGAATAAATGTCAACAGATGTTGTTTGTAGTGGTGGCTCTCAAAAGAGTTGTTTTGTATTTTTTTTAAAAGGTGCTTCCATAGAAACAATTTCTGTTTGTTGTACATTGCCTCACATTCTTACAATAGCATCTTCAGTGCAGCATGTAGATTGAAAAACAAAATGTCATTGGCCTGGGCGACAATGAAATGCCATTTCCATTGGGAAGGTGCACATATCAATAACCAATGTTATCATTCTCACAGGAGTACATCCCAGCAGCATGCAAGAAGTTACACATGCTTCTGTTGATAAGACACCTTCTGGCTGCCAACAACATTAATTGGAATAGTTGTAAACTGGACTTGGTGGTATACATGAGAAAAGCACCTTTGCAGCGGGAAAAATGCGTTTCACTGCTTTCATCATCTTTTTGAGTTGACGGTACACACTTGAACAAGCAATGGAACTCAAAAGCAATGCTCCATAGTGCAGGACCACAACGTGTACAGTAGTGAAAGTGGACACTTGTCGACATTCTGCAAGCAAATGGTTTAAAGTACGGACAGCGACAGCGCACCACAAAGCGTCCATTTCCTCCAAATTCAAATTGCCATTAAAGCCTCTTTCCACGGCATACTGGAGCAGATCTATCACAAAGGGACCACACACTATGAAATCTGTGCGTCTCGCCATCTCTGTCAGCCTTACTACACAGAGTAATGAAACAAAATATGGTCGCCCTTTCCTGTGACACACACACTGGCCACCTGATTGTACAATTTGCACAGTCCCATTTCCATGGCCACCGGCCTGAAAATCCATGAATGAGGGTTTTGTGCTGTGTGCAGGCGTGGGGGAAGAAATGTCAACCAGGTTAAGGGCTTTCATTTGTAGGGGTGGCTTTGAAAAGAGCCGTTGTGGGTTCTTTTTTTAATTGTTTTATTATCTGCTTCCACAAGCACGTTTTCAGTTTCATATGGTTGTATGTTTTCTTTTCGTCCTCAGAATCTGACAGCAACCTTTTGAGTGCATCTTGGAGATGAGCAAACAGAACAGCATTACCAATGGACGACAATGAAATGCCATTTCATTGTAATAACTCTGCATTTGCAAAACTAATGATGCCATTGTTACAAAAAAAATGTCACAAGCGGACATAAAATCAGACATTCTTCTATTAATCAGACACCTTCCAGCTGCTGGCTGGGTACAACAGCCAATATGAGTGGTCCAAACTGTTGTTAGTGGTATGGCTGACAAAACAACCTGGGCAGTGGGAAAAAGCCTCTTCACTGCATTCATCAGCCACTTCAGTCAACGGAGCAAACAAAAACAAGACACGTAACCCAATTGCATCCTGCCACAGTGCATGACGACATCATGCACAGTAGCGGAACTGGCCAGTTCTCTGTAAAGTGCATGCACATTGGCTAAACTGAGGTCATCGACAGCACACCACAATGTGTCCATTGCTTGCAAGCCGAAATTGGCATGAAAGTTTCTTTCCTGGGCATACTTGTGCAGATCTATCACAAAGGCATCACCCAAAGTCAACACAATGTGTTTCTCTGTGTCAGCCAGCCTCACTACACAGAGTAATGAATATCAGTATTATCGCCCCTTTCTGTGTCCCACACCATCAGTACCTTATTGGATAATTCCCACAGTGCCATTTCCATTGGCCAGCATGGTGCAAAGCACAGATTGTTGCATGTGCCCTTCTCAAAGTATTGTGAGGGCCGTGCTTCTTCCCTTTCCACTATCCTCTTGCCACCACACCCTTATTGGGTATTGTTAAGTAGTCACTCACGCATCCACCAATAGCATCCAAGACGTCAGCATCTAACACTGTCAGTTCTCCACAAGGCGTCATATGTACCATTACAAAATCAGCCTGCAAGTGTGCTGTTATTGGAAAGCACGTCCAGTGGAAAGTTCAGTCAAACATTGTACACTTTGTGCATGCACATTCATCCACATGAGCAGCCGTCACCACAAAAGAAAAGTATGAACATTGTTTTGGCAGTATATTTACAACTCTGTTATAAGTGCCTCTCTGCCCTATATCTGTCTCTAAGCACCCATTACGTGTTTGAAAAACATACTGGTTTTCCTCACACCTCCTACCATGAAGTGGCAATTTAATGGTATTTGCTTGCAACGTTTTCATTTACCCATATCATACAGTGTATTAGCGAAACAGGAACTCTCTTCTTTCCTTCCGACAATGCTACGAAATGTGTTCCCCACTAACCCACCTCCTAGATAAATCATAAAAAGCTGGCACCAAAGCCAGCTTGATTCTATCTTACCAATCTAAAGTCAGTTCCCAAAAGGTCAGTGTGTGCACGGCTGTTGTTCTTTGTATGCAGCACTATTGCCACAGCCCCTTTCAAAATCTGCCAGCTTCCACTCTCTGCCCTAAGCAACTCATCCATAAGAGGACTGCTTAACTTGCCCTTGGCCGGAACACCTGTGATCGTGTCCCTGCTGGACTGAAATGTCTGCAATAGCTCCCAGTGGCTATGAAGAATAACATGAAAGCCCTGTGCATTATGCAGAAGGCTTTCTGGTCCCTGTGACCTCATTAACTTGCACTCTCACTTCGTAAATATCTGCTTGCTCCAGCTCTTCCCTCATCCGCCTCCAACTCCCTCAGGTCCAGTTGCTCTTGCATGAACCAGTTGGTGGTAGATGTCTTTCTTCTGCTGGAGCCTCCGTCTGGAACAGGCTCTCTGCCTCCTTGGAATTTGAGGAGAACCATCTTAGGGTCTGGAAGCACCTCAAAACCTTTCCATGTGCTTCTTCTTTTCCCCCTCATCTCCACTGCTCACTTCCTGCCTAAAAAGGACTGTGCACTGGTTTCCTACCCACCCTGAAATCTGTACCCAAGACCAGCTCCATCCCGACAGTTCCACCCCTGCACTGGGTTTCTGCCAACCCCCGCACTTGGGGACTGTTTTCTGCAACCTTAACAGTCTAGCCACCACTTGATGTCTACGCTTATCCTTTCACTTGCCAGCACCGGCCGTACTTGCACGTACTGCTATTTTTTGTTGTTCCCATGTACTCCACTTTGCCCTCCCCCTTCCCATTCACTTGCACACTCGCAGTATCATCTGGCCTAGTGGGATCAATGTCTCTGTGTGGCCTCAGTTCCGCCTCTCTGTCCCCACACACTTGTTAATAGGCTCTGTACAAATGCCACAGAATACCATATCACATCATATCATATGATACACACACTGCATTCATAACATCAGTATGCTTGCCATGTACCTTGTAGAGTTCACAAAATGGTCTTGCACTGTAATGCATGTACTATAAATGTCGGAAAAGTGCTCCCACAAAAGCAGCATGGAATGTATGTTAGCAATGTGAAGCTAGTGCGTGCAGTGCATGCATACAAACAGGATGCATGCCTCTTACCTTGCACACTTTCACCATAGCCTCCTACATTTCTCTGTACAAACAGACCTTCTGCCACGGTGTTTGTCTACACACCACAACCAGCAACCACATTGTGCAATGGCTTAGCCTCCACAGTGCCAATGCCATAGCTGCCATCCTGAAAAGAGCCTGATGCGGCACGTCTAATCCGCAAAGTTCAGCAGAATCTGTGGAGTTACCGTGCTACAAGGGGGAGGGGCTCTGGAAGGGGGGTATGTAAAACAGGGTAGGAGATTGTGTATTTAGTACTGTCTCTAAAAACACTTGTTATTTTTGGTTTATTTTGCTGTGTTTTTTGTTATGTACGTGTGTTCTCTCTTTTGCTGACTGTCTGTTTGCTTCTCCTCCTGACATTTCTCTCGACTGAATATGAACGTTTCTCTTACATTGCTACAGGATTCTCTGCAATGCTTTTTGCAGAGTGGCAATCAAAACACCATGCTTAAGGAGGTAAACAAATACCATTTCCTTGGAACCACTGGAAATCTTGCTGGTTATTACTGCTTTCATAGTTGGTGAAGAACATCCCAGCACTGCACATAAAATCACACATGCTTCTGTTTATCCAACATCTCCCGACCTCTGGCTGTGGACACATTACACTGGCATGGTCCCATGCTCCTCTTTGTGTTACCAATGAGAAAATCACCTTGGCAGTGGGAAACATCTGCATCACTGCTGTCATCAACTACTTTAGGTGCGCAAGCAAACGTGAGCATGACATGTACCCCAAATGTATTGCTTCAAAATGCATGACCACCACATCAACAGTACCGACAGAGGCCACACATGTGCAAAGGAAATCCATGCACCTGAAACCCCACTCATACACTGTGCCCAAAAAAGCCTGAACTCCTTCGAACTGAAAGTCAGTATCAAAGTCTCTTTCCACGGCATATCTGTGCAAATGGCGCACAAAGGTATCACCCACTATCAGCGCTCAGCGTCTAACCATCCCTGCCAACCTCACTGCATCAAAGTTTGGGTAAATATGTCACTGTCCTATCCTGTGAACCACACCCTTGACACCTCATTGGAGAATCCCCACAGTTCCATTTGCGATTGCTCCATGCTCAGAAGGGCAGGATGTGGCACGTGCACTTTCCCACCTACAGCGAGGGCCACGCCCCAGTAAAGCAGACACAATACGTCTTCCCTTTGCACTGGAATTTTTCCAACACTCCCTCATTGACTACTGTAAAATGTTCAAACACGCATGCACCAACCACATACTGAACCTCTGCATTGCACACTATCATTTCTGTACAGCACTCCATATTTACCGTTAAACACTCTCAGTGCACAGTGCCTTTATTTCCAAAGCCCCTCCACCAGAAACATTTGCTAAGGGATGTACTATTTCAGCATCCCAATCATCCTGAGGCACACCCAGCACACCTTTGGCCATTCACACAACAGTCCACTTTTGCACAACACTATGGATCCATGCATGCGACCATGTGGGCATCTAACATTATGCACAAACATAACATACGTAGGTAGCGGCACTTCACCCCAACTACCCCACACCATAAACACCCATTCACGGAAACAGGTTGCAATTAGCTGAATCCAAAAACATACCATGTCCTCTAACACTCCTACCCACAGCCATTAACAAAGTATTGTGTCACTGCCAACCTAACCACAACATTTTAACAACATTGGGCCTACTTTAACAAATCTGCACACAGCATAGTAACCAAGCACATAGAAACTGCAACCATACCCTCTTCCATACTGACAGTATGCAGACACTGCACCCAGTGCCCACACTGCATGACTTTTCACTGCACCATCTTCAACCACATATCAAAACCTTTACCACACTTCAACCATATGCTCTTCCTTACTGACAGTTTGCAAACAGTGCACCCTGTGCCCACACCGCATGCCTTTTCACTGCACCATCTCCACCCGCAAATCAAAAATGTACCATGTTGTATCAGTGACCTCACCTGCAAAACTAAACATACACACATGGCAGCTCACTTCCGCTGCTCTATGGCGTCTGAAATGTGCTCCACAACCATTCCTTACAGGTCACCACCCTCTAAGTGATGTAAAGTCAAAAATGCATCACTGCCGTGGGTGTCCTCAAGTCCTAGGCTCTTGAGAGCATGGCCTACGGCCTTCAGCCATGCACCCAATAGTCTGGATTTTGAACACACCCAGAGCAACGTAATGCCACCATGCATGTCACCATGTCACACCACTCCATATTTACCGTTAAACACTCCCAATGCACAGTCCCTTTGCTTCCAAAAGCCCTCCACCAGAAACTTCTGCTAAAGAATGCACTATTTCAGCATCCACAAAGATCGTGAGGTGCATCCAGCACACGTTTGGCCATGCACACAACAGTCCACCCTTGCCCACACCCAGCACAAAATTAAGGATCCGTGCATGCTCCCATGTGGGCAGCTACCATTATGCACAAATGTAACATACGTAGGTAGCGGCATTTAACCCCAACTCCCCCACACCATAAAACACCCATTCGCGAAACCAGGTCGCAATTATCAGAATCCACAAACATACCACCGCCTCCACCACCTCTACACACAGTCATTCACAAAGTAGTGTGTCACTGCCAAGCTAACCACAGCATTTTCACAACAGTGTGCCTACTTCAACAAATCTGCACAAAGCATAGTAACCAAGCACATATAATCTGCACTTCAACCTTACGCTCTTCCAAACTGACATTATGCAAACACTGCACCCAGTGCCCACACTGCAAGAGTTTTCACTGCACCATCTCCAACTACACATCAACACCTTTACTTCACTTTAACCATACCGTCTTTCATACTGACAGGATGCAAATAGTGCACCATGTGCCCAGCCTGCATGACTTTTCACTGCACCATCTCCAACCACAGATCAGAAATGTACCATGTTCTAACAGTGACCTCACCTGCAAAACTAAACATACACACATGGCAGCTCACTTCGGCTGCTGTATGGCATCTAAAATGCACCCACAACCATTCCTTACAGGTCACCACACTCTAACTGATGCAAAGTCAAAAATGCATTACTGCCGTGGGTGTCCTCAAGTCATAGGCTCTTGAGTGCATGGCCTACAGCCTACGGCCTTGCAGCC
The DNA here is from genome assembly GCF_040938575.1 of Ambystoma mexicanum. Taxonomy (NCBI): domain Eukaryota; kingdom Metazoa; phylum Chordata; class Amphibia; order Caudata; family Ambystomatidae; genus Ambystoma; species Ambystoma mexicanum. Next base: position 1,157,978,145 of record NC_090933.1, read on the forward strand.
AATTTTCTAGGCCTTGAATACACCCACTGCAATGTAATGCCACCCTGCATGTCACCATGTAACCAACTACGACAATCCACATACGCACCACTGCTACCAGCACTCCTACCCAACATGCGCACTGCCATGGAGCTGTGTAGCAACAAATTGCAACAGTTACCATGATGTAGAAAGAAAACACTCTCTCCCTGCACCCCTGTGCACTTTCATTCACATACTATGGGCGTACCCACTTCCATTCACAAAATGTTGTGTCACTGCCAACCTACCCACATTCTGTTCGCGACACTGGCCCTACTCCAACCAATCTGCAGACACCACACTATGCAAGCACCACCCTCTACCGGATGCAGAGCCAGACATGCGTTTCTGCGTTGGGTATGCTGAAGCCCTTCGGCCATTCACCCAATAGTCTAATCCACTTTTTCTATGTCAAATAAATTGTCATTTATAATTAATATGGCATTTGAATGCCTATATGATTGAATGCCCTATAGTAAGTGTGCAGGGGACGGCAGGATCCCTAGTTTGGGTCCTCTTACCTTTTTCTTTACTGATTAAGGCTTTGTGCCAAGGCCTTTTTTCCTCCCCCGCACCTAAAAAACCCTTGAACCAGCATTTGCTGGATTGATTGTTACTTATTTAAGCCTACATTTATTACTACTAGGCGTGCACTACTTATCTCCTTCTTTTGTCCCCCCCCTGTATGAAACCTCACCCAACTTGGAAAAATAGTTCAGAGCTGGCCATATACTTTTTTTGCAAAGTTTGGTGAGGATTCCTCCATGGGGGAGCGAAGTTATAAGCATCCAAAAATGTGCTCTTCCTAAGAGTTTAGCAACTTAACCATAACTACACGGTCGCTACCGCAGGGCATTTAATACAAATTCACATAGGAGGAGCACTTTTTGGGTGGTTTATAACTTCGCTCCCTCTGGACGAAACCTCATCAAACTTTGAAAAAAAAGTATATGGCTCACTCTGAATAATTGTTTTGAGGTTTGGTCAAGGGGGGGCAAAGTTACAGGGGGGTCCCAACATTTCTTTTTTTCCCATAGACATAATGAGAAAAAACGTTGCTCACGCCTGCAGCTCAAACCGCTGGACGGATTTCCACCAAATTTGCGGCAGGAGCGGCGGCTTCATCCCGCAAGCGTGCTTTTGTTAATTTGGTGTAAATCCATCTAGTAGTTTTTTTAAATGACCAAAACGTTAGGCAAAAAAATTAGTGATATCTATGTCCACTCTGCGGACACAGTTCCCTGTTCGCTCTGCGGACAGGACACCAATTGGTTAATTGACTTGCGTCATGTCCACGGACATGCAACATGTTGGCGGATTGGCTGGAGTGAAGCGTGAGGTGCGTCACATTGTTTCAATGCATCCGCTATCTTGGATTCGTGGACAGCGTGGCAGCGAACAGAGGCAAAATGCAATTTTGGGGAGTGTGTTGGTGTGCAGGAGTGCTTGGAGAGGGTTAGGGAGTAAGAGATGGGTCAAATACTATATTTGTGTAGGTGGCAGGTGCCCCTGATGTGTTCGCCATGTCCGCGGTCTTCGCGGCTGTCCACGGACATAACAAATGCACTACTAGCTATTTTACTTTAGTATGATGTTGGATATAGGGTTATTAGTAGAGCATTGATTGTAATTAATATCCCCTATAAGCAGCCCAGATATTGCAGTCAAAATGTTTGGTAGCATAGGTGTATTATGCTACGGCGCATGCACCCAAGACTCTAGGCCCTGGCCACAACCACCGCAGCATAACACACCCATAGAATCAAACACCCATCAAATATCCACAACCCAAAAGATTGTGTACTGTTTCATTTGTAGAGTTTGCATGTGAAGTTTTGGCTAGGCTATGCAGTTAAGATTGTAGAGTTTGTAACAAGGATGCGTCATAAGATACCCTTGGAAGTCAACATTTTGGATTGTGGTGTATGAGTTTGTACATTTTCTTTTAGATCTAATGGTAAATAAACTACTTTGCCACAAATGCCTTTCACTAATTCAGAGGGAGGTAATTTTGTTGTTTTTGGTTGAAGGCGTATTATTGCTTGAAATGGGTGCACTGTTTGAATTATGATGTATGATGCTCTCACATAAATTTAGTTGTTCCAGGCGTTTTGGTAGTGGGAATAATTCCAAGTTATTTGTGATAGCTTGTGAAGGTGTTTGGTTGTTGTTAAGTTTTGCAGTGCAGTAATTGCAAAGTGTTAAGGGGTCAGTAATTTCGTATTTGTTTTCTGCTATAAGGTAGAGAGCTAATTAGAACCATTTGGAATGTTCATTGTCTCTTATATTTTGTACGGTATGTCTACAGTTCTTGTGCTACTTTTATAAAAAGTCCTGCGGCAACACACACATGGTTTGGTACTTCAGCGGAGGTACTTTTAAACTTTAGTATTTCTTTTTTGTATGTGTTTAATAGAAGGTTGCTATTTGTACAGTAGTTGCTAGTATGCATTTTGTAAGTGGCTTTCACTTCCAAAATATTTTCTCTGGATATGCTCTATTTCTTCGAGTAGTTGTTTGGCTGTACAATGTAGAAGATTGTTATTTAAATTGGCTAGTGCAAAAGGAGGACTTTTAGCATAGTAGAGTTTATGGACCAGATTTCTTATAGTTGAATGATGTGTTGATATCATTTTGATATGATGGAAAGTGCTTTTGCAAATAGGTCCTGAAATGCAGGCTAATAAATGTTCTTGTAGTCCTGTGTATTTGCGCACCTGACAGGCATCTATATTTTGTAGTAGTTTCATTTTGAATTTGTCTTTGCTTTTTACATACTGATTGAGGAACTGACGTAAAAATTTGAAAGATTTTTTGGCAATGTTACACATTGATGTGCACGGCCACTTGTATAGTTAGTTTTGTTAGTGGTTTCATTCTGTTTAAAACTAAAATAAATAACTTCCTTTTGAGAAGGATTGCACTGTCTATGAGAGCTTCTAGGATTCATTTTCTATGGTAGGTTTTATGGGTTGTGCATGATTTCTTTCCTGATTATATAAGGTTTGAAGGACTCTATGGTAGAATTTTTTTTGTAAAATATGGTTATTTGCCACTACATCAAGATGTATAGGTGCAGCGTTAGCAGTAGTGGTAGCTGAAGTCGTGTTATTCACTTTCTGTTTTGTTTTACATTTTGATAGAGGAGGCAAAGTTTCTGTACTGCTTGTTTTGTTTCACTTAATGACTGTATTAGCTGTTTTGTTTGAACTTTTTGTACAACATCTGCTAGAGATGGATACTTATTTTGGACACTTTTATTTTGATTCGCTCTACTTCTGCGTTGCTTTCTATGGAGTTGCTTTTTGGTAGGCATTCTTTGGGGTCTGTTGTAGAAAAAAGAAAATATGGGTTGGGCTGTTGTGCAGTGTATGTGTGCTTTGTGCATGAGTGTCTGAGTATGATGGTAAGGATGATTGTGGAGGTGTTTGATTGTGCAATGGGCAGCTACATCAAGTTGGGAAGGCTATTGTTGTATTTTTGTGTTACTATACTGGGATTCAGATGCCAATATAAAGTATGCAACTGGTAAGGGGAAGCACTATTACTATATCTAATGGGAAAGGGTTAATACACTTCTTTGTTGTACAATACTAAAATGCTATTGTGTGTGAGTAACAGTTAGAACATTATGATAGTATTGTACTTACTTTTTTGTATGGAAAGAGTAGGTTTCTTCTAAGTCCTTGTTCGTACTTCAGACGCTGCTGCTTTTCAGGAGAGTGGTCTTCACTGGAATTGTAAAAGAAAGAAGTTAGTGAATATGTGTGTTTATAGCACTTTTGTTAATGTAGACATTGTTTTTGTTTGTTTTTGTAGTAGTAGTGTTTTCTTAAAACTGAGCATAGTATGCATACACACTTTCCTTTGCCTATGTGCATCCTGTATATTTTATTTAGAATCTGTTAGTTGAATATGTTTTACAAATTAGTATAATAGTAAACGTATGGAGCACACTTGTTTTTTTATGTTATGTTATAGGATGTTGAGAGATAGAAGAAATAATTATATGCATTTTTTGCTATTTTTACAGGGTAAATGGCCGAGATTGTACAGAAAAGAATGCAATATATGCATTTGTGAAGGTGTGAGAAATAAAGCAGAAGGATTTCATATAGAGGCAGTGGTGTTTGAGCTGGGAGCCTTTCTAATGATATTGTCTGTGTGTGTGCTTGAATGATGATGCATGTACACATCCTGTCTGCATGTAATTTTATAACACACTGGACATCATTTTTCATAATTATACTGTTATTTCTCCCATCTTTTAATATGAAATAAACATTTTTTAGATAGCAGTGTAAGTAAACAAAAATTTGGAGAGCAGACAGGTTTGCAATTGACATTTTATCATAACAGATGGGAGAAATGATGGTAAGTTCATTTTACAGTTTATACAGGGTAAGTGGCAGTTACTCTGTTTACATGTATTCCTCGAAGAGCTGTACATGTACTGTGTAGAAAATATTCATGCCTGTAGTCTGTGTTCATGCATGTGGATGTGCATGAATCTGCAAGTAGAAATCTTGGGGAGTTTTATAGTAGTTGTTGCTGTAGGTCCGTTGCAGTGACAGCCAAATTGTACTGAGAGTGATCAATAGTACATCTAAAGAGCTGACCTGTAATGATAGAGTTAGATGTAGAGTTCTTGGATGTGATTGGTGGATGATTGTGTGACTGCTTAACATTAGCCACTGAGGAAATGGTGCAGAGAGTGAAGTGGAAAGCGTAGAAGGGCTGCCCCAGTGTTACACGCTCCACGGACACTGCGGCTGTCCGTGGACAGGGCATGCCACATCCAGTGTTTCTCAGCAAATGCAGCATGGAAAGAGGACTTTAGGGGTCAGCCTATCAGATGTTGAGGTTATGGTTTGTGTTGAAAGAGGCTGTGTGCAGTGAAGATGGCAGAGGTGGAGAAAGTCAGGGCTTTGGTGGTTGGAGATATGTTTGTGCATGGTTTGGAGCAGAATGCTAAATGTAGGAATGTGGCAAACACTTTTGATGTTAAAGGAGTGGAAGTGGTGTAGAGCCCTGTGCCTGGTTTCAATGTACAGGGAATTGTACAAGTTTGTGGAGATATGGGAAGGGTAAGCATTCCACATGTAGTTGTTTTGCACTGTTGTGCTTTGCATTTGGGCCCTTTCAGTGCCCCTACTTTGTTGGCAGATTGGCAGATTTGAAACAATTGGTTCAGGCAGTAATGAAAATACTTCCAAATGCCAAGGTTATTTTTTCTGGTTTATTACCTAGGGCAATATGAGACAATATTTTTTTTGTCCTTAGCAGGTTGAGAGAGGAAGATGTAGAGTGGGCTTTATTGGGGTAGGTTGCAGACCTTCTCATTCTCTGTTTTAGAATAATGTTGGTATCATTATATTTGACCCATCCACACTTCTTTTTTATATATGCATTATAGTGACCTGCATTGGTTGTGGCTCCTGCATGGTAGATTATACCTACTGTTGTGAAGATTTTCTTACCAAGTGATAGTTTACCATGTGTAAATCCAGTTAGCTTGCAGTTGTTTTTTGCTACCATCTTCATTATAACGTAAACACATTACTATTACGTATTTAATGTGTCTTTATTTGTAAGGTGGCAAGACCCCCACACCGTTCATCTTGCTAGTGACCGAAAGTGGGATATTATAAACACACATGTGCAAATGCTAGGCTTCTAATATATAACTGCGGTCATTGCGGTCAGGGAACCGCGGCCGGGCCGGAGGGGGTTGAAGCAGGGTTTGCTCAGACATTCTCATACGAGCACATTTTATCAGGGCTTGAGACTTGCTCCTTTGAAACATGTTTACGTGATTTGCCATGTGAAGAGGAGATGGGCTGAGCTGACACATGGTGTGGCCTGGCTGTGGGAGTTGCTGGGAGAGTGCGAAGTTCTCCAGAGGAACAAAATAGAACGTAGAAATGTCACCCGCATTGGTGAATGCTAGCAAACAATTCATATGTTTTTCAAAAATATTTGTAATGCCACTATGGTCTGAAGGGCTATTGGCTCCCATTCTGAGTGAAGGTCGGCCGCGTTGAATTTTTGTTTCTGAGCTGAGCAAACCCACGCACCGTAGACAGTATAAGGTTCAATCGTTTTTTGACCTTGAAACAAAAGGATGATTCCAAAAGGAATGCATGAAGGGAGGTAAGTAACACTTTCAAATATGATAAGGTTCACAATTCCAAAACTGGACAAAGGAACAAGTAATTTGATTTTATGAAAATGTGTTAACCTGAACGGAGTGTCTGTGTTACGGCGATAGAATGGAAATGCCGAATATTATGTAAGTTTTACTTTTGCCGATTTTATAGACAAACTAGTCAACTTATCATTCGCTGACTATTATTGTACTCGTATTTTGTTGTTTGTGGCATATTGCAATGACACACAATTATAACTTGTGTGTGTACTTGGCTTTGTCCTGGACACATGGGCAGTCCAGCATCGAGATGCGTGTAGTCCACGAGTGGGATCCCCCAGGTTCCACAAATGCGTAATACAATGCTAATATTTAATTAAAATTCCGTCTATGTGTTCTTCTTGGCCTTAGTTTGCTCCTTGATTGTAGCGTCAGCCTCCGCATCCCATTTCGAGCTGACCACTAATTTCTGAAGCAAATTGAAGAGTACTTTCCACGTTGTTTTTGTCTGTGTTCCCATTGTCCGTGTTTATCAATAGTGGTAATACAGGGCCAAATTAATGGTTGAAATGATAAACTGTAATAAAGATCGGCTACTGAGACATATTTCTGTTATCTTTTTTAAACATCGATTGCATATACCAACTGACTTTTTTGTAACCGTCAGCTGCAGATTCACATGAATGGTTGGATCACAGTGACTGTTTTTTGGGATGATGGCCACGGACCGGTATGCCCTTACATGGTACCAGTGATAAGGAGCAACCTGGCATCGTTTACAGTGGCCTAGCGTCAAGCTGATGCCAAAGCTTTGCGATTCACAGTGCGTCCAATGCGCTTCTTATACCCAAAATGAACACCGTGTGACTCACCATAAACATTTGTGGATCGAGAACGAAGAAAATAATTACCTATTTGAATGAATATGGCAATCGCCGGATGTAGCGTTTATTGTGAAATAAAAGTACTTTACATATTGTACAGTTTTGCTATTCCCTTTAAAAGTATGGTTTTATGTTCAAAATTGGGACGTGCTGTGTTGTGAAATGATGTGTGTTGATGAAAATCCAGGTTGTGCGTCAAATAACGTTATCATGTAGATGATGACTGGGTGTGTTTGACTTCGCTATCCAGTAACGTCATGGAGATAGGTGGAGAATATCACTAGGTTTGGTGATGTCAGTGTCAGGGGCGGGAAATATAAATTAGTGCCGCCAGGGCAGTCCACCTTGGGAGGTGCGGCCACGGATAAAATTATCAAAATATGGCTGCAACCTGGTGCTTGATTTTGCATGTGTAAAAAAGAGGTAAACTACAGTAAGGTACTGTTTGTACGATCAATCAACATATTTTTAGAAGCACATGCTCGAACTTGGGACAAAAATATTTTTGAGCGCACTATTCTTTTCATAGATCAATTTCTTGCTGCATTTGCTGCAGATGATTTTCTAAGGCCTCTGTTTCTGTATTACTTTTAATGTCTGTATGGTGTGTTTAAAAACAATGTGGTAAGTACACATAAATTAATTGGAAATAATTGGTTTATATACAGAAGTTTAGTGTCTACCATTAGTATTACTGTTTTCACTCATTTCATCACACGGAACATTTTCTTCCAGGCATTCCAACGTACTAAACATTTCTGTGTCTTACATATACAGTTTCCACTTCTTATTTATTATTGAATGTAATGTATTTATGTGCTGCTTTTTGAACATGTTTAGTGTTTTTGGATGATATAACAATGTAAGATACCCCTTGAGTTTTTGGATAGTGTTGATGTAATCCGAGTCCATCCACGAACAGCCGCATGGTCCGCGGATATCAGACCCACTAGCGCAGTTAGGGGGTTTAGGATGTTCTATGTTATATGTATATAAACTAATGGCATCCTAGTAAACATTTATCAAATTTACATTATCTATATATGTATATTCAGTGAAAAAACTTTGTTGCAGGGACGTTAAGGTTCCAAGTAAAACCGAAAACCCCTGAAATGTGGCAGTTATGGTAAGCTAAGCAACCATAACTCGCACCACCACTGTGCACTGCTAAGACTAACACATAGGACATCAAAGATAATATCACAAATGTCATTGATGACATCACTGATGACATCACATGTGGCTGTTATCACTGTCTGTATTGTAGCAGGAAGTCTTCTTCAAGACCCAATTCCTGTTTCTGTATACATGTCAGGGTATGTAGGAATTTAGGGCTAGTCACAAGGCCCCAAGAAGTCCAAATGCCTGAACCAGTGATTATAGTTGCACTGTGGGAGGAAATCTCTTTTAGCTGATTTCTCAATGGTCAACCATGAAACACGGACAAAAAGAACCAGTAGAGGAGTAACACAAATTCCTTGAATGGCCTGGTAAAGATGTCATCTCAGAGGTCAAGAGATAAGTGGGCGGAACCCTCTTTTTTGAAGGGGGCTTGACTCAGGAGGGTATAAATTACAGTAGAAGCAAAAGTGAGTCAAAGCTACTCTAACCAAAGGCGTGACATAGGGTCACCTGGTTTGCAGCGGAGCTAAGTGATAATGTTAATGTATTACCATTTAAAGTAATACATTAAATCAACTTCTGTCACTCTGTCTACTAACTCACATATATGCAGACCATAACGTGCTCAATAATGCATATCTTCAGCGCTACAGCGCAGTCTGTAAAAATGTTTGTAAAAATGTTTTGTTTTCTATTAGTGTCAATTAAAACCCTTTTTTGCTATTCCTGCATCTTCAGGTGTTTTGTCTCTTGAGCTAGTAGCTACCTAGCTCTGCTGCAAACCAGGTGACCCTATGTCAGGCCTTTGGTTAGGGTAGCTTTGACTCACTGTTGCTTCTACTATCTCAGAGGTCCATAAAAAGAATTTGGGTTGGTAATATATTAATCATTGCAAGGTGTTGTGATGTACATTTGATAAGGGCGGGAGTTGTGTTATAATGTGCTTGGGGATGGATACTTGCAAGTCTGGAATGAATGATGTCAGAGTGAATGATTGAATGTAGAATGTGTATGAATGAGTCAGAGAATGTTATGTTGCTATTGTTCCACCTCAGGTAGTTGGGAGATATAGATTAGGTGGTGGGAGACAGTGGGTTCCTGTGTTAATCTTATGGATTTAAAAATGGAACTGAAGAAAATAATTGTATGTCAACATATCTGAAGCGTTCAGGAGTGTCTTTGTGATAATGGCGATGAGCTGGTCTTGGAGATGGCCATGGAAATGGATCCACTTGAACTTGGCATAGAAACATTACCACTGACTATTCTGGTGGATTGGTGCCTAGAGCCATACAGCTCTGAAGCACCATGGATCATTTGGCTACCTGTTCTCTGGATAATAAGGTCAAGAGGATGCCATGGCATTTGCAATGTCCTCTACTAACAGTCACTATTGGGCAAGGCAGTCACTGTTTATCTTGGTCCCAAGGGCTGGTATGAGATTTACTACCCCAGTAACAAACTCTTCCCAGGCAATGGTTCTCCTTGGTTGGGGTTGAGATGGAATGGTGGGAGTATGATACACTGCAGTCAGAACATATCTTATGTAACAACTCCCTCTGCAATTAATGGGCAGCCTGGAATGAGACGTGTCCCCACAAATGAAATTATTTCCGGAATATGTACAGACCCGAATTGGGAAAATGAAAAATTGGGGTCAAAGGTAAATGTAACATTATTGTTCACTACAGTGGAGTTGGTGGACAAGTAACAATGACATTTTCATGTTCCCATGAACAGAGGAGCTGGGTTGGTAAAGCATACAAGACCAGTTGCCGGGAAGGGAAGGTGGAGAGCTGCTGGCTCGATGCGTGCTTGCTCTGAGGTGGGAACATTTGTTGAACCGTTGAAACCCAGGTGGGAATGAGCATTATACAGGGTTCTGGGCTTTTGGATTGGGTGACCAAATTAAGATCCAAACAAACATCCCACCACTGGAAGGGGATTGGCGCAATAGGGAATTTGGAGGATAGGCCATGATGGGTTTACCAATCGGTAAGATTCAAAATGCAGCCATACTGCCAGGAGAGATGCAGGTAAGTGTTTTCGCTGGGAGGTGCAGAAGGACCATTGTTTTAACGACAGGCTGTATGGAAAACAGCAGGCACAGTAAAATGATAATATATCAGCATTCTGAAAATAACGATGGTTACGAAAGTTATAGCCAATTGCAGTGTAATCCTCAATCCTCAAATATCCAGATTCAAGAATCAGGTCATGGCATCAGCACAAACGTGTGTGACTTGAAGACAAACAAAAGTGTGTGGCTTGAATACAAATTTCTATTCTGTTCTGTTCATCAGGGCAGGTAAAGCGCAGGGCACAATTGAAATGAGCTTGACAGTGCAGAACTTTAAGTGCAAAGTTTTTTAGGCTCTGTGAAGTTGCAGCAAAGTAAATGTCACTATTAAAAAGTTTCACACTTCCTTAATAACCTGAACAGTCCAATGGGTGCCCCTGTTGATGTCTATGCTAAGGGGCGGTCCAAATTGATGGATAGACTGTGCCAGCAGCTTTTTTCTGACTCTGTAATAGCATCTGCCTTCCTACCCACCCAAAGAATGCATTGATCATGACTATACAGTAAGTAAAGTTCATGCAGGTTGGGAGCTGCATGGGGTCTGTCTACACATGCAGGGAGGGACCCTCTGGCACTGTGGACAGGCAGACAATCTTGTGAGTACTGCCCTCCCAACATTGCATGTTAGACATGGAACACGGTTTTCACAATAAGCTTGAGCCATAGAGGATAAACCAGGGGCCATCCAATCTCGATTCAATAGAGTTATCATAGCATTTCTACATGAATGGGCTAGGCCGTGAGTGTCACAGACAAGGCAGGGGAGGAGTACCTTGGGTGCCACCAGGTGGCTGTCTGGGGAATGGCATGGGAAATCTACTCACAACTTACAGTAACGTTGGGTCCATGTCACCTTTTTGACTTTGGGTGCATGGTGTTGGAGGATTGCTGGGCTGGAAAGGGAGGAGATCTGTGACAGTAGGAATTCAACACAAACACAAATATCATTAGGTGCCAGTGGCCAGTTTAAGGCCGCTGATTGAGCTTCACCATCTGCTAGTTTATCTCTTTGGGCTGTGAATGACTCAGAGGGATCATGTCCTTTGCATTTAACAATAGCTATAGCTGCAGGGAGTAACAATGCATTCAGTATTTCAATTCAATATTGAAGTGCCATTGGATGTTAATTATCCACGTTGCTTCCAAAGGGCACAGATGTCATGCACAGCTCTGTGAGCATACATGGAGTTGGTATAGATCATGGCTGATCCATCCCGGGCCAAGGCACAGGGCTACGAGTTTGACCTGTACAGACCTGTGCAGAGGATAAATATAGAATAACTATAGACCTATTCCCCAGAAGATGATTAGATCTGTGTTCAACAGGGATCACATCAGATAAATCAGCTTGGGTTGACATAAGTGTTTCAACAACAACCTGACGTAATGCTGTTCCCTGTCCTGCGGGGTTGACAGCAAAGAAGGAGGATTAAGCACTAAACATCGGTTCAAAGTTACATTAGCGGCAGAATGTAGCAACTTTTCCTATCGGTGAGACTGGAATTAGACACATGCTGTGTCTTCCCTTTACGCAATAATGACAATACGGCATGGGGAACTGCAAACGTGACAGGATGACATTTTACCAATGAATCCGTCTTTTCTATCAACAAAGCAGCTGCAGCGACGACTCGCAGACACGCGTTGCCTCGGGGGTTGACTCAGGCCTGAGGCTTTGAAGGAGCATAACTATAGGTAGATATTTCAGGACCCACTGCCTGCAGGATCTGACCATCCGAGAAACCCTCTCATCTGCTATCTGGTCTGGGCCTTGGGGACTTTTGGGATAGATGTGTTTCCCCAGCTGAAATCCAATGGCCTAGGTATCGCAAATGGGGCAGACACAACTGTAACTTGTCTTTAGATCCCTTGTGGCCCTTCTGAGCAAGTGCTGTCAACAGAATGAGATAGTCTTCCTCATATGCTTCCAGAGATGGGAAGGCTAGTGGCAGAGTCAATATCTTTGTATAACATTTGAGAGACAAGTGTAGGGCTCGCTACATATCCCATTGGAAGATGAATGAAGGTTTATTATGTGGAATCATGGGTAAATGCAAACAGATTTGAGATGTCAGAATGTATAGGTTGGGAGAAAAATAATGAACACAGATCTATAGCAGTGCAATACTGTGTAGGCAATGCATGACAGTATGGTAGCTGGGTTAGGTACAACAGGGAAAGCCAGTAGCAGGGCTGTGTTAACTGTTCATAAGTCCTGAATAAAATGATATAGCTCTTTAATTGGCTTTTTTTGTGGCCAAAATCGAAGTATTGCTGGGACTATGAGTCGGTACGATAATACCTTGATGGAGAAGGGATTCTAATATAGACTGAATGCCTTCTTCAGCTTGTCAGGAAATAAGATGCTGTGGTACACATGGCAGGGGCTTGGCAGAATTTAGAGTAATTTTGAATGGTTCAGCATTGACCATATAACCAGTGTCATTTGAATGGGTTGATCATAACTTGGCTGGGCCTCGGTCCAACAGTCGCGGTCATGAGCAGGGTGTGTCGGCACGGTTTTCAGGGATCGAATGCAAACTTTCCTGTAATACTGCCAGAGCCTCATGATCTCTGAGAGCAGGCATGCCAAGTTATTTGCCATCAGGGGAAAAGTGAATAGAACAACATAATTTACACATAAATCTGATCCAAACAAATTTATGGGAGAACATGAACCCAACAAGAATGCATGTTGGTCAGAAATTGGACCTATTGTGACCATAAGCGGAGTAGACACTGGATGGGTTATTGGTGTGCACCTATACTCACAGCATTAACAATTTCATCAGAACGCATAATTCCTGGAAAATCTGAAGCTTTTAGTGTGAACTGTGATGCTTCAGTGTAAACCAAACATGACATCTTTTGACCAGCAATGACACAATAAATGTATGGGGTAGTAGAATGAATCAGTATGAACAGTGCAACAAGTTCAGAGACCCCTTCGCAATCCTAAACATCAGATGGATGTGATGCCAGTGGAGGCTGGAACCTATTCATTGCACTTGGTGTGGTTGGCTGTCCCCCTCGATCGTCAGACAGAAGCTAATGTGGATACCCTGCTCCCAGTGTCCAAAATCTTAGCAGTAATTACACTGATCACAGTACATGTTAGTGTAATACCTCTCATCAGTTTGTCCTTGTTCCTGTTATTGGGATGCTCCTTTCCCTCTTACCTGTCCTCTCATCAGTTTGTCCTTGTTCCTGTTATTGGGATGCTCCTTTCCCTCTTCCCTGTCCTCGCCCATGCCCTCCTGGTGTGGGGCGGGACTGTCCATTTCCATGGGAATGTTGTCAAATCTGTATCTGCAACGCCATACGTTTGGCTTCAGTAGTTTCTTTCTAACGTTCAACCTTTTCATTTAAGTACTGCACAGCCAATACAACCTCTACCAAACCCTTTCCTTCCCATGCTATTAACACTGCTTTAGCTTTGTTTGATACATTAGGTTGCAAACCCATAACAAACTAAGCCATCAATGTGTATGTTGCTATAATGGCTGTGTCAATGATCCCAGAGTATTGTTAACAACACTGTTGCAAACTTTCACGATATTCTGCAGGATGTTTACCCCTTGCTTGCTTACTACTATTCATTTTGGAGCAATCCGCCTTTTTGGGACAGATTTTAAGAATTGTTTGGACCAGTCTATCAGTAAATATTTGCAAGTCCCTGGCAGTAGCAGGTTCTTCAGATGGCCAGTTGAAGCCCACTCTCAGCAGGGTTAAAATGTCCCTTGACAGCACTGCTCATAATAATTGATTTATATCAACACATGTGGGTTGATAGCAGTCTTTTATAACCTGAAGCTCTACTTGGAACTTAACAGGATCAACTCATATCTTTGGTAATCGCTCCTCAATGTAAAAAAAAAAAAACGCGCTCCAGGGGGCATGTACATTAACAACGGTATTACCTCCTCCATGAAGCTGCCTGAGCGGGAATACACCAGTACTCATATTGGCTGTTACATTTGGCAACCCTTCAAACGTGTCTGAGGAAGATGAAACATTTTGAAGATCTGGGCTAGTAATTCAGGGGTGAACGGGCCAACTATAGAGTTTATTGGTAAGACTGATGATAGGGTGGTAGTTGGGTAGAACCTGTTCTAGCCGGTTGATGGTCGGGTGAAAAATTTAAAATGGCAGGTTTGTACTTGACCAGAATGTCTTTGGGAGTTTTCTTTGGTGGGGGCTCCCTTTGGATTACAGGATCTAAATGTTTGTACCCAGTTTTGTGGGCTGATACCTGAGGTTGGAGTACCTGGTTTTCAGGGATTTAACTTGCTCATGGAATGTTTCATGAGTGTCTTTTAACTTGCTCATGGAATGTTTCATGAGTGTCTTTTAGTGCCCTTTTAATGTACCTTCCTGAGGAAGTGTCTTGGTGACTCACTCTGGGTATATTTGTGCCATTTATCCGGGCACCTGTATGCTTTGGGCGAGTAGTGAGCAAACATGAAGTGTGCATGCGATCAAGTACTGTAAGATTGTTTATACATTTAAAATAGGGCACTAGTAGCCTACTTAAGATTTGTAATGAAGGAACCTGTCAACGATAAGAATGGTTCAAGACTAGACATATGGATGTTTGATCTTACCAACTGCCAGTGTTATGTGTGTGTCATTTTTGTAGGATTTTATTCCTTTACATTGGTGGTTTTAGGAGAGTGATTTTTGATAACTATGTGTATTTAAAAAATTTAAATTGAACACTGCACGGGTATTTTCTTATATTTTGTTATATATAATAAAAATGATTAAATAATTTCGTCTGTGTCTCTATGAAATTGTGTATTAAAGAATTATTCATTTATAAAATATTTTGTGAGTTTATAATGTCAATGTTCACTAGAAGATAACTGTGGAATTTATATATTGTGAAGTTCCATATTGGGTTCACAGTTTCGAGGTTACCTCGATGGGGCTGTCCCTTTGGGACACTGACCGACATAGGGCGTAGTTTAGTAAACAAGTAGTAAAAGAAAATACCTTTGTCCTTTCCAAGTGTTTAGGTGTGCATGACTTCCTTCAGGGGGAAGCAGCACTTGTCTAGACTGTCCTGAACCCATTCTCACAGGGATAAGACAAGGTATGACTTATTACAGATCCAGGTCTGTTCCTAACTCTATCAGCATCAGTACGCTATTATGTCCTGTCGGCTGGCGGAGTTGGTATGGTTCATAACTGACCGCTCTGCCACCTCTATCTGGAGGCTTAGATATCATCCCTGACTTCTGTTCCTCCCCTCGTACAGAAATGTCAGTGACCCTCACCGGTGTTGGGCAGATTCAGATGACTGTTGTTCCACAGTCTATGCCTCCATTACACTACCCACAACACAGAGTGGTATTTCAGCATGTTTTTGAGACTTCGGTAGGTGAGCCTCAAAGACACATAATCGGTAGAATCAAAGCCTGTTACAGCTCCCGTACTAGGTTTGAGTCGAGTGTGAAATATAAAGCAGGTTTGCAACTGAGTTGCACATTTAGGGTTTCAAGTATTGAGGTACGTTTTAGACAATACAACCATGGAGCTCTCATCCAAAATATTTTCTTCACACTAATATAGAACACATCAAGCCTATTCTCTGATCCATTCTACACTACTCTGACCTGCACAGTGCACAAATCAGGTCTCATGTCCTCTTAAATCATTAGGAAGCATTGATGCAGTGCTTTTTGACTTTTGTATTCTACACTTCAGTGGTCAACCGCAATTACATTTTCTTATTCAGATAAACAGTTCTGTAGTTAGGGTATCTTCCCTCCTGTATCCTTGATTATTCACAGTTTTCTGATTTCAGCTTTCAGAATTATTCTTTAATCAGAGTCAAACATTTACCACAACCTGTTTTAAAAAAAATACATATGCAAGATTTGACAATACACTGATGCACTTACCTGTGTTCACCATCCCACGATTTTCGGTCGGCTTTTCTTTTGCATCTACTCTGTTCACCTTCCCTGATTCTCTGGGAGCTCTGGCAAGCTCTCCCTCCTGATGAAATCATCTCTCCTGGGCCCACAGGGATCTCCAGGAGATGCTCCTGGTGAGTCTCGGACCTGGCTGCGAGGCAGCTGAAATCCGACATTGCAGGCACCAAGCATGTTGTGGAAACATGACCACTGATATTCTGGTGGACTGGTGAGTAATTTATTAGTAATAAGCAAGCAGCAAACCAACGACAGTACGAGACTACGATGCAAGTGAGACTCCACTCCCTCTCTGCGCCATTCTCTATTATTATTATTATTATTATTATTATTATTATTATTATTATTATTATTATTATTATTAATACGTTTTTAAATCGACCAACACGCCTGTGGGCCTTTGTGCACTGGGAAAAGGGTAAGATTAGCGGAGTCAAGCCATGGTAACACTGACTAGCTACATATTAATCATTAGTGTTGAATAGGACATTTTTCAGGGTCTTCTTAAAAGCGAGAAGATCTGTGCATTTGATAAGCTTAGTAGATAGCACATTCCGCAAGTGAGGGGCCACCACATCAAAGCTGGTGCCTCCAAAGATCTCCAGTTTATGGCGTGGTTGCGATAGCTGGTTAGAATACTTGGAGCAAAGGGATCAGGTTGAAGGAACATGGGAAACTCTTTGCTTCAAGCACCTTAGTGCCATGTTAGTCATGCATTTGTAAGTGAGAGTGAGTACCTTGTATGTAATACGCTCCTTGACGAGCAACCAATGCAAGGATCTTGAAGCAATGGTGACATGCACACTTTTGGCCAGGCCACAAACTGCCCTTAAAGCGTTGTTTTGAGCAACCTGCAATGTGGCGACATTGGCTTTTGACGTATTGGCTAGTAGACTATTGCAGTAATCTAATCTGGAATTTACCAGAGCCGTGGCAAGAGAGGCAGTGTTAGCTTCCTATAAGTAAGGCTTTATTTGTTGGATGAACTTCGTGGTGTAGGCACAGGAAGCTTTAACTTGTCATACATGTTTCTTCATGTTGAGATGTGCATCCAAATCTATACCCAGTGTCTTGACCCAGGGGCTAACTTTAATAGTACTGTCAGCGTTTAAACATTGTGCATACTTTTGGTTAAGTGTAGCTAAGCGTTGATTGGCCCCCACAAGTATGATTTCAGTTATACTCCCGTTTTAAAGCTATGTCCTTCGAATTCATCCATCTTTCGATCATATCGTATATATCTGTGATCGTTTGTTGGTCCTGATCATGATCGTCTGAAAGTTTGAGAAAGACCTGAGTATCGTCGGTGTAATTGGTGTAATTTGCGCTGGCGCTGTCCAGAAGACCAAAAAGCAGACGTGTGTATAAATTAAACAATGTGGGGGAGAGACATGCTCCCTGAGAAACACTGCACATTAAGGATTCAGGATCGGTTTGAACGTTCTCCGAAGAGACACAAGCCAATCTGTGTCCAAAGAAAGAGGCTAGCCATGACAAAGCAGTGTTAGCACAATTAGCTATGGTCGTCAGTCTCTTAAGAAAAAGTGAGTGGTCGACCAAGTCAAAAGTTGACGATAAATTGAGCAGCATTAATAGGGCAACCTGCCCAGAATCCACAATATGGGAGAAGTTAGTTGTATGAAACAACATAGCAGTTTCCATACCATGCAATGTACGGAAACCAAATTGGCGAGTGCCCAAAGATTGAAGTTCTATGTAACTGATGGTATGTCACACGGTCCAGTATTTTCAATAAAAAAGGGACACTTGTAATAGGACGATAATTATTTACAGATGTAGGATAAGTGTCTGCTTCTTGAGAGTAGGAAAAATCCAGACATTTTTCAATGATGCTGAGACAATAGATGTAGAAATAGACATGTTGATTATTCTGGTAATAAGAGGGGCTGTATACTCGACATTCTCTTTAATGATTCTGGTGGGACATTTTATCAGTTTGCTCTCATTGATTTCCCTAAAGGTACATTTAGGATAAGTCACATAGTCATTCTGATTAATGTCAAGACTATCATCAGGTCTTGACATTATACCCAGAGGAACAGGTGAATTTCAATGTAATGTGAAAGGTATCATACTGAAACAATGTGACAAGCAAGGAACAAAGCCCCACTATACAAAATTATAATGATAATGATGATAATGATGTGTTATTTATATAGCGCTCGTTCTCATATGTTAAGACATTATTCTCGGAGTGGACAGCATAAATGTACATCTAATGAAGCAAAATATACTCCTAAGAGGTTCATACATGATTTGAGGCAGGCGAACAGTATGATGATGCATCTATGTTACACCGTGCACCATGTGCACATTATTTAGTATTAGCTTACACCCTCCACGTGGGCCCTAGTAGTCTTGAGGGCTCTAATAAGACTAAAGAGTCTAAAGTTACTGTTATTACACTTTGTTTAATACACACAGTTTTCAAATTCACAAAGTTCCCATAACTGGGTTACACTAAAACACACATTATCTAAAGTAATTCACAATGTCCAATATGTTTTCACACACAATTTCACATGCAGTCTCAATAACATACTTTGAGTAACATATTTTCATATTTTTGCTAAAAAGCATGTCTGGAATCTTGGAATGTAGTTTATTCACTGTTCTGGAATGATATTGTTGTTTGGCGTTTGTTATATGTGGAATTCTTAGCGTGTTGGCCCATACGCGTGTGTCAGTGCAGGTTTATGGAGTGATAGCAAATGCGTTTAATGTGGTACATGCGATGTACCAGTGTATGTAGTGATAGCAATCGAGTTCAATGTAGTACTGTGTGGAACGGGAGGTGTGCATTGGAATGCATAATGTTATTTTCATGTGTGAAGAGTATAGTGTTACTGTAGTAGCGTGGCGTACTGGATGTATGGATTGGCATGGAGAGAGTTGTTATAGAACCATGTGGTGCAGGATGTATGGGTTGAATTGCACCACAGGTTTATTGCGGAATGTGTACATATGACAATTGCTAAATAACATTATTCTTAGAGTTAGTGGGTGATGATTACAGGTGGTGGTGTGTCAGGAGGCAGGTATGTCATTGTTATGGAGCATCATTGCTTTCAGAGTTAGTGAGTGGTGACTACACGTGGAGGGGGGTCAGGAGGCATCAGTAGAATGATTAGAGTATAGAGCTATTTTGGCTTTGGTTATGTGTGACCCATGTTAATGTGGGTCATAATGTATTAGAGTGTGAGAGGGTGAGTGTGTGTGAGATTTTGTGTGCATCATGTTTGTTAAGGAAGGGAGGTGTGTTGTGATGTATGTTTGGTAAGGAAGGGAGGTGTGTTGTGATGTATGTTTGGTAAGGAAGGGAGGTGTGTTGTGATGTATGTTTGGTAAGGAAGGGAGGTGTGGTGTGATGTATGTTTGGTAAGCAAGGGTGGTTTGTTGTGATGTATGTTTGGTAAGCAAGGGTGGTGTGTTTTGATGCGCTTGTGGATGAATGAGTGAGTGATGGAATGTCGAATGTGCATGAAATAGTGAGTGAATGTTACGGTGCTGCCGTTCCATCACAGACAATTGGAAAATGTCACCTGGCTGGTTGGAGCCAGTGGGTTCCTGTCTTAAGATCTTATGGACTTACAATGTAAATGTACAAGGCAGAAGGTTCTTTGCAAAACAAGGCACATTGATCACGGAGAGGTATCCCGAGGGTTATCCGAGCTGTTAAGCACTTGCCAGCCACAGATTATGAATACTGCCTGCTCAGCTCTGAGAACCTGAGGATCTGGAAAACTGACCAAGTGAACTCATTTTCTTGCATGGGAACAGCGATCGCTGGAGGCATCTTTCTGATCTACATTTGTTTTGCTCTTGAACATTTGTTTTCACTGTGGCGACCTTTATAACTTCATGAAGTCTTTGTTAGCTATTGCTTTGAGACCATCTCTGCTGTTTACGTTTTTTCTCCATGAGCCAGTTAAATATTTTATTCAACTGCAGGTTGTGGCAGGACGGTCAATTTTCGACATAGACCTTGGTCTGGAGAACCATGGAAACATTGCGTTTTCTCATTTTCCCCTGGTTAACATTGCTCCCTCTAGAAAGCCAAAATAATTTTTGATTGCATTCACTTTTCAATGAAAACCTTTAAATCTGTTTCTTTTATTGGAAGGATTTTCATTACTTGTATTATGTTAATTAAATAATTAAGTTGCGTTGTTATGATATAAAGATGATAAAAAAGCGAATTCTTATTTTGACTTGATTTTGACTTGAGCATTGTGTAATACTTTGGTGAGAATTTTGGTTGAATTTATGAACATTATTGTGCCTTTGACACCTTTAATGAGTATGTCGTGGGTTTGTTCCATGCTACCCAAGGATAATGCAAGTGATACCATTGTATGGTATGCACTCATACATGTATGTATATGCATGCATGTCTGGGATTTATAAAGCACACATCTAGCTGGGAACCAAAGGGAGTGCTGTTCAAAGAGGAATTACCTAGGGGGGCAGAAGTAAGGTTCCAGGTATAGCAGAGGGACTGGCATGGCTAGGGAGAACAGGGTAGGGGTACATTCAGAGGAGGGACATAAAGGTTGAGTGCGACAATCAGCATTTAGCAAGCTGTTATTTTTAAAAGTATGATATTCAGGTCCTTACTGAAATGTAGGATGGACGTGGCCAGTCGTAGATGCATTGGTACCTCATTTTAGAGACAGTGTGCATAGCAAGGAAAGTCTTGTTTCCTATGTGTTTCCATCTTTATTTCAATCCTGGCAATGTTGTGGCTTCTGGTGGTGTGCTGGCATCTGGACATGATGGTATTATCGGCCAGGTAGAGGTGTTTATGGTTGTGATTATTTTGTAGATGATGCAGGCGGCCTTTAACATGATGCATGCCCAGAGGGTGGGCACTGTGCTTCTTGTGGATAGGTGGTGGTGTTTCTTTGTCGTGTGTTGTGTTATGCTGCAGCAAGATGGGCAGCTTTCAAAGGAGCCAAGTTGGCTTCTGGGTCCTATGTGACTATGGTACTTGCACTGTCCACTGCCTCAGAAAGGTCTTTGATGGACCAGGACTTGAATAACTTTTCTGAAACTAAGGGCAGAGAGGAAAGGCTTGCCTTTACTGAGGAGTGCAATTGCATACCCCGTTGCAATGGTCTTCCTAGTGCTGCGAATTTTGAATGAAAACTCACAGTCAATAGAGAAGCCGAGTGATTTTGCACTGTGTGAAATGAGAGGTGTGAATCCATCAATTTTTATGTCAGTCAGCCATTCTGGACTTGGGCATGCTTGGTGGGTTTTCCTAGGATCAATGAAATAGGACAGTGTCTCGAGTCTATTGGTGATGTTGATGAAACTGATCTTTAGGAAAAGGTGTGTGTTATCTGGGTATTGATGTGTCTTGATGTCGGTATTGATGAGTAACTATTGCCATTTACTGGTTTCTCCATCAAGAACTCTCACTCCCAAACGGAGCAATTTCTTTAGGTATCGAAAGCACCAAATGTTTAGATCATTTTAAATTCATAACTTTTCCTGTCTGTTTTTTAAAGTTGTCATTCATCATGGTAGGAAGTTGTTGAGTCTTGATGCACACAAGTGTCTAGAAACTCATATGCCTTTTCTTTTAATAATGCTAGGGGGATGCACAGTTGCTGTTTATTCTTTTCGTTGTGTGTCCACTTCCATTTTGCACCTTAAGGGTTTTGTATACATCACCAGATTAATCAGATTGTGGATGTCCCTAAATGAACAGTGTTATGCTGATTGTGCTTGTTGCTTTAGAGAGAGTGTATGTGCATATATATGTCTGTGTTCGTGTGTATGTATGAAGTTCGCACAGTTGGTTCTTACATTTGTTTAGAGCGGTTAGTTTGCTTTTGCCCTCTCTTACTTCTGATTGGCTGATGACCTTTTTTCTTTTTGGAGGATGTAGTGTACATTCCGAGAAACCGTGCTAATGATCTCCTGCAAGGTGGGGTGTCAAGAAGCGGGCGGGGGAGGTTTCAGTGGGAGAGCCAGATGACAGACATAGAATGCATGAGAATGTAATGTGTTCCCCACGGGGTGTGACCCCCATCTTCTCCCGCATTTCCACAGTGGTTAAACGTGCTCTGAAACAATACTTGGATATGTACTGAATGAAAACCGACAATTTCCGGAGAGAGTACAGGTAGATATGGTGCGTTTTCACCATTTTCTGTCCACTTTTTTATCACACTTTGTAAAATCCTTTTGATTATTCCTGAAGGATCTGAGTAGATGCTACTGCAAAGTGGTGTTTTATTCAGCTAGGCCCCTTTTAACACCGGTCGTAATCGGCCCGTTGTTAGCTCCCTCTCCCATTTCCATTGAGCCTTATGGGGGCTCGAATGGGAATGGGGAAGGTCCGGGCTCGGGTTCCCTGAGGGAGAAATTACCGGGCCCTCCAAACTCGGAATGGCCCGGTAATTCCCCATTCAGAGAACCCGGTCCCGGTTTGGGAAGCAGCCATGCCGCCAATAGCGGCATGGCTACCGCCAAACCCGTAATGAGGCCCTTTGCACGGTTCCATGAATCAGGGTGTATGTTGGCAGTGCAAAGTCACTTTAAACCCTGCACAAAATTCCATGAATCAGGCCTTTAATGTATATACATAATTCATAGTGGCTCCATGCTTTAGAAGCGTTTTGGTTATTAGGCAAAGGCGACATAAAATTCATAGAAGAGCAAGTATAGAACCTATTTAAGTAATGCCATTTCGAGCAGAGTCTAGATTAATAGATGGAGAATAAGTAAATACATTGATATTTCAGATTAAATAGTCGCTAATGTCAGCTTCTTTATCAGCTCTGATCTAAAAGGCTGCATCCAGCCCAATC
Source organism: Ambystoma mexicanum (assembly GCF_040938575.1). Lineage (NCBI taxonomy): Eukaryota > Metazoa > Chordata > Amphibia > Caudata > Ambystomatidae > Ambystoma > Ambystoma mexicanum. The sequence goes on from NC_090933.1 coordinate 1,158,001,181, forward strand.
CTGCAATAATATTTTCTTTGTATGAAATAAAACACTGAAATTGGATACCCATTTTCAGTTTTGATCTATGCAGAATGTTATTCAGGATGAGCACTATGGATTTTCTTCTCAACACTATCATTGATTTTCTTAGACATTTTGCAATTAGAAAAAATAGGCTATTGAATTGCAAAAGAAGATCACGTGTCCACTGTTTTTATCAAAGTGAAACGCAAAACTGATTTTACTGTAAATGCTTTTAAAATATCTGCTTGCTTTAACTGCTTCTGTAATTATGTGTAATGCTATCAATTTGTCAGCAATCTGTCACAGGACTTCCTGCTCGTCCTTTCCAGTGGCTGAGTGCAAGCTTCATTGCAACTGTGCTCACTCTGTACGCATCCACAGATCTTCAGAGCGTATTCTGGGAATGCAGACCGAGATTGGTTGAATCAGCACAGATCAGCGATTGGTCGTTGGCACGCTTCAGCAAAGGCTGGATCACATACGTTGCACCGACGATGGCCAATTTTACACCAGAATGGTATTTTAAGCATCGATAGAGAACAGACCAAGAACTGCAAACTGTGGCTCATGTGCTCGCACATGTCATTTCTGCATTGGTCGTGCAATCCATGACATATTTGCACTGGTAGGTTGGTGCAAATGTCAGTGAAATATTGTCCATCAGCTGGATGAAATTGCCCATCAATGGACTAATGGCAGTCACTGTTGCAATTGATATGATCCTTTTGGTCGTATGTTTGTTCAGTGGATTACCTTGATCTCCTGACCACTGGGTCATTATTAAATACAGTTTCCATACTTTGCTCTGCGAGGAAATTATTGAACTTTGCCACTGAACGCTGCAGAATGCTACTTAACGCTACCGCTTTAAGGAAAATGATATCATCAAAAGGGAGGCATAGAGCTCCTGCATGGTGAGTCTGGCACAGAGTCCAGTCACTCTGCAAAATGGCTCTGAGCCAGACAGAAGTCGTATTTTGCTCTACGAGGAAATTATTGAACTTTGCCACTGAATGCTGCAGAATGGTACTGAACGCTACCGCTTTAGGGAAAACTATATCTTCAGAGGGGAGGCGCAGAGCTCCTGTGCGTTGAGTCTGGCGCAGAGTCCAGTCACGCTCCAAAGGGGCTCTGAGCCAGACAGAAGTCCTACTTTGCTCTCCGAGGAAATTATTGAACTTTGCCACTGAACACTGAATACTTCAGAACGGTACTGAATGCTACCGCTTTAAGGAAAAAGATATCATCACAGTGGAGGTACAGAGCGCATGCGCGGTGAGTCCGGTGGAGAGTCCAGTCACTCTGCAAAAGGGCTCTGAGTCAGACAGAAGTCCTACTTTGCTCTCTGAGGAAATTATTGAACTTTGCCACTGAACCCTGAACCCTGCAGAACGCTACTGCTTAAAGGAAAACTATATTATCACAGAGGAGGCGTGGAGCAACTGCACAGTGAGTCTGGCACAGATTCCAGCCACTCGCCAGTCAAGTAGATGGTTAGAGAGCACCATGGAACTGGATCTCCAGAGTAAATTAAGAACGCTGTCCAGATGGGAACGGGAAACAGGAAACATGACTGAGAACACAGATTGTGTTAGGAGCCTTTTGAGCAGCCTCATACTGCACAGCTGACAGACGCAGGTGATCGAGGTAGGTTACTTGTGGACTCAAGACGAAGAGACTACTCTAGTTGAGTAAAACCTGACATGGACTATTCTACCTCCCCTCTGTTTTGCTATCCGGCGGAAGAGCCTGCCAAAGGTACAACTTCAACGGCGTTGCAGATAGCAGTGCCGCCTATATCTACACCTGATGCAATGGGGGTGAGAGTGCAGGGTACAACACAGAGTCTACGGTCCCCTGCAATGAACTATTAGTAGCGGGGGTGGGTCGAGGTGCCGCCATGCTCCACCCTTGCGACGAATGTTCCAGCCAAAGAAATGGGCTGCTCACACCCAAATGTGAAGATACGTGCCTTTGGCTTGAGTAACGTGGGCGGCACAATCATGGCGTCATAGTGCACTCTGGCCATCACATTAACTGATGCACCCATTTCTACCAGCACTGGCACCATCGACTTATTGAAACAAAGTGGACCAGTAGAATGGGATGACACATACAGTCTTTTCTCAAATATACATTTTTAATATTTAATAACTACAAATTGCACATAATTCATGTATGTATGATGTAAAACCATAACATCAAATAATTCATTCCATCACTTGGGCATTCATATCTTAAAAGCAATCACACTTAATCCCATACTTTCACTTTCAAACCATCAACAATAAAACCAATTTGAGATATCAAGGCAGTGTCAACTACTGCTCTGAGTATAATCTTCCTTAGTTTTTGCATATACTGATGGCCCGGTCCAAAGTATCAGGTTTCAGAGATCTGGTGTTTTTATTAATCCAGATGCACACTGCAAGTCGTCTGCAAGTCGTCGACACGTGTTTCAGTATCAAAAGACCTTCAGGCACAAAGAAACTCTGCCCTTTTCAAAAGCGTGTAGGCCAATGTTCATTCTAAAAAAACATACATATACATTCATCAGAAATCAGAAGAGTGTCATCCCTATTTTATTTCAACAGTGACTATTATTGTCACAAAAAGGTGTATCTACAAAATAGAATCACCAAGGACTACTCACCCCCAAGACCCAACTTCTGGGGTAGGTAAGTAGAACGTCGGAATCAATCCTCGACAGGACTCTATAGTATTCTAGACATCCTGTGGATAAGCAAAGCATACCACTAGGTCTATTTTTCATCACCCAAGATAGGTAATAATCAAACACCAATCCTACGTCCTGAAGAAGGTCTTTTGCCTTGATATGTCAAATTGGTTTTATTGTTGATGGTTTGAAAGTGGAAGTATGGGATTAAGTGTGATTGCTTAAGATATGAATGCAATTTGTAGTTATTAAATATTAAAAATGTATATTTGAGAAAAGACTTTGTGTCATCCCATTCTACTGGTCCACTTTGTGTCAATATAATGTAGTTTACCTGAAGGACCAGGGATTAAAATTGCAGGTTTACCCCTTTTCTTATTACCATCAACTTATTTTACATGGACAAATAATTTTGATTATCTTTGGGTGTTAGCATGCAGTGCACTTACACTGGAGATGAAAAATATGTTTTCCTCACTGCCCTCTTCCACCTCCTGGGCTAGCCTTTCCTCCTCCTAGTCTACCAAGGCTATATTAGGCGGGCGTTGTTATCGGAAGAATCCTCCCTGGACCGGTCTTCTATGCACTATCACCAGCACCAGCGCCCTGCACATGCATGCATATTGATCCATCACTCCTCACCGTCCACACATTTTCCCTTGTGCTGTGCACTTTGTGGGATGTGGGAGGTCATATCCAAATTTCAGGCACAACTCAGGTGATCTGCACCCTCTGTCTCGTGGGACACCAGTCGGCTGACGTGCACCTCTCACCCATTGGACTTGGCCAACAATACACACCTCCTCTGTCTTCCCTGGCCGAAATAGCGGCGCCCATCTTTGATGCCACCTCATGGGAGTGACCCAACTCCAGTATGCGGGGTAGCGTGAGACCAGGTTCATGCAGTACGCGACGTCTAAGTTTCCCAGATTAACAGTCCTGTATACGCTGGTTTCCTGATTATGGACTGTTCGTTATCGCAAGCACACAAGATTCATCGTCTTTTTGTTTTGCACTGCACATGATAAAACGCTCATAGTCTGCGTTGGCAAGGGGCATAAAATGCCTGCGCAAATCATTCTTGCCCTCCACATACGAGTCATTGACCGGTTACAGGGAATTAAAAATTTGATGACCCGCTGGGCCTGTAGAGTACAATAATGTAGCCACTTTGCTCTCCTCATCAGTCTCAACCGTTGCCCTGAAGTAGATGTCCAGGCCTTCAATCTATTACTTTCACCTTGGCCCTAGGCTCGATGGGGCCCCAGAAACATCAAACTCAGGCATTGGTGTTAGTTCCCCCTGCTGGCGTGGAACACAGACTCCCACAGGGGCTGCTGGCCCTGGCTGTGCATTTTCCACCAGCTGTACCATCTCCCTGTTGGTCTTCCATGCAGGTGAGCGCACAAACAAAGCCACAACTCACACAGGATTCGCAAGGAATCCCAAAACATCTCCCACACAAAAATTGAGCATGTTGAGAGAGCCACACTCCAAGCAGTGTCCCCCACATACCAATGTATGTGCTCTCCCCAGTCCACTGATCACATGGACAAAGATCGCAAAGAGGGAAAACTAGTTCTTCCTTTTTTTTTGGACCTTTCTCCTCCTCACCTTGTCATCCGGTGAGTAAAAAGGTCCAGAAACACCAATTCCACTTTTCACAGGCAAGTAGAACACCCTGTCACCATGTGGGGGTTCCGAAAATCACGTGGGAGTTACGAGCATTTCACGAGGGAGCCGCAACCTTCTCCACCACATGTATCACAAAATAGCAACCATCCGTATTATGTTCGCCGACCCTGCGACATGGATCTATCGAGCTGTGCTTCAAAAATCACTGCTGCACTCCTCCCATGGGTACGTTCTGCCGAGTGACCTTATCGCCAATGTTGTATTGTGTCCCGTGGTCATCTGGCACCCTGTGAGTCCCCCCAGCCAATAGAAAACACAGCACACAATGCTCTCTGTCTAGGCTCCACAGGCCTACTAGCGCTCACATGGTCTGCCCCCTTTATTGAACCACATGCCGCGAAGTTACGTCACTCCGCCACGTGTGCCTGATTTAAAGGTACAGACCCCACAGTGGACACGCATATCCATTACATTTTTGCACGTGTACCTTGGTGCAAATGTCAGTGAAACAAAAATTGCCCATGATCTGAGCTAAACCGAGTCACTACTGATTATGTGTTGGGATTTGATTGCGCTGTTGTCCTACTGAATCTGCTTCAATTACCTGTGCCTGAACGCTCGTTGGGTGTTCTATTTACTGTCAGCATTGCGAGCTGGCAAGGGGGCTCTTGCTGGCACACGCTCGCTCGCTTCCTGGAGGAGGCGGAGCTCGCCCTTGACACGTGATTCATCACGTGACTATTCTCCACTACAAATCGCAGAGGAAACCACCCTTGCGGCGTTAAGCCCGTCAGGGGTAAAGGGCGCTAGCTGTTTTGTGGCTGTTTGGCGCGGGTGGCGCATATGGCCCCATAAAAGGCTATCCATCATATCTACATCAGAAGTCAAACAGAGTCTTCATTATCCAACAGCAGGTGAAGTGGAATTGAGGTAAGGGGCCTCACTATACATCTATAATATTGCACACTAGTTTGGATACCATGTGAGACTGCGGGATGTTATTTCCTTTGATCACGTTGGTTTTGCCAAATAAGATTTTGGGATATACCTATCTCCCTGAGCCTCAAAAGGGGTTCATTGATAGGTAATTGTGATATACACATCCTAGGTTGCAAATATCGCCGCCGCAGAAAGTTCTTAACCCATTGGGGTTTCGAACTACTGTATACACATTATAGAGTGTTTTATAACCCAAAAAAAAGTGTGTTGAATGAAACTTCGTAGCACAAAAGAAATGAAAGGAGCAGGGGACGGATCATATTTAAGTAAAAGTCAGGAAGCAAGTACATCAACTGCCCAACAAGCGCAAGAAAATGTAAACTCAAATACCCCGCAGCAAATTCAAGTACTGGTACATGCTGAAGAATCCCATAGCACACCAGAAAAAAGCTCCACGGAGAGAAACCCAAACATTGCAGTAGTGAAAAACTGGAAGCGGGGCTTGGAATAAACTATTACAACAAAAAGGATACAAAGTAAAATAGAAAATCATTTTGGGAGAAAACGACACAAAAGCCATAGTGACATTGAAGGAGAATCACTCATCTTCTGGGAAGATCCACGACACTCCCAAACTCCGGCCTCTAGCACAGAAATACATCTCACATTAACACATTTGGAAAAAGAAGTCCCTATTCAATTTGAGGAGAATAGTGTGACTCCTCCATCGTTACAAAACCTACAACCAACAGAAAATGCTACGCAATTCCTTCAGGAACTAAGTGAAACAGATCTCAAAGATGATGAGAAGACAAAAACAAAATCAAATACAGATACATTGAAAGCCTTGAACTTCATTTAGCTCTTTGGTTACAGTCTTTGAGATGTTAAAAGGAGAAGGCCAATCACAAAGCGGGACATTGTTAGAAATGACAAAAGAAATTGCACTATGTGATTCTACTTTAGTGGCTTTGGCAAATGCTATTAACACAAAACTGAGTACTTCAATTCAGGCTATAAACATTGAGATTGCAAAACAACGACTTGACTGTTCCTCCATCCAGCAATCATTGAAGGAAAAAAACGAAATTGGAAACCTCATTAACAGATTGTTGCAAGAGGTTCTCTCAACCTCGAAAGGACACCCGTCCCCAGTTCAAGCAGAGAAAACGCCAGAAAAAAATCGGGAGTATTCACTTGATGACACACCGCTGTCAGACTCAATAATGGAAGAATTCCTAAGACTTGCCACCGTAATGGAGGAAGATGCAGTTATTGGGAAAAAAATACAAAAAACAGAGTGTGATCAACGAAAAAATATACAAACTGGTGAATTCCAAGAATGGCAAGAACAAGGGGAACAAACATCAAGAGGTAGGAGAAAAAGAAGGAACCATCTCGCAAAGAGAGAGAGATCCAAATCCACACACCCTAAAGGGAAAAGAAAACAAGACAAAGGGCTGAAATGCAACAAAACCGAAAAAGAAAATGGAAAAATACATCATGAAACACAACGAAATGGGCATAGTGAGGAACAAGAGAGTATTACGGGAACTTTAAAGCATCTCAGAATCACATAGAAAGAAATACATTTGTTGCAGGAAAGGGAAACCAGAAGAGTAAGACTGCCACCCCTAAGAAGATCAAAACAATGGAAGGGAAAATTATCAGCAAAAAACATCCTAAACACTTATTCCCAAAAAGAGCCCATAGCAAAAATAGTAAAATGGGCCCCTATCTTTCTAAAAAAAAAAACCTCCAGCTCGAAGAGAATAAATTCAAAGGAAAAACCATCGCTCTAAACCAACATGAGAGCAGGAAAATTGCCCCAATCTTCCTATTAAAGAAACAGGTGGCCACCAAGGATCCAAGCCTAACTCCACTAGCAAACATAGTGGGAAAAAGCATATCTAAAACAAGTGATAACAAAACCCAAAATGGTGAAGGGAAGTTTGCAAGACTTGACATCCCTATGAGTCATGAGGAGAACATTGCAGGCATCCAAATCCCTTCTATAGTATGCAATCAGTCAATCCAAAGCACACTAAGGGAAAACATTATCCAAAGGGTTTGGTTGAGGCTGCAATCAAACTATGGGCACCATAAATCTTTGAATCGGGGAGTGATTTTAGGCATAATACACAAAATTAAAAATCTTCACTTCTTTAAATCTGATGACATTGAGAGTGTGAAATTTCCAATGTCAAATGATCCATTTTTGGTAGAGCTTCTCTTGACGTCTGAAGATGCAAAAAACGCTATCCTATGAAACTCAATTGAATTAGAATCCTACGGACTAGAGGTTTCATGCAATGATAGAAAAAAAAACGTCATGAATGAACATCGCAACCCTGTATGTTCAAACAAAGGAAGATTATCTCAAAATGAGTCATTCCCTACAGGGAAGAGAAACCCAGAAAGAGATCCCAGGACAAAAGACAATACTCTCATGCTCCTACCAGAAATACTGACAGAAGTATTACAGAAGCTGGGATTGGGCACGCAGCGACTTTAGAAGGAAAAATTTAAATATGTTTAGTTGGAACACAAGAGGCTCCAGTGTCATCAGAGGTAAAGAAACACGAACATATCTATTCAACCAGGGAGATGCAATTCTCTTGCAAGAAACCTGGCTGGTAAACCCATTAACCATTGAAGGATATACAGTGAATTGTTTATCAGCCGCTCAAAAACCATTAGGCCGTCCTTCAGGAGGCTTATTGATTGCATTGAAAAACCAAGTCTTTAAAAATGTAATAGAAATATGGAAAAATCCCCATGGTATCCAGGCATGTAGAGCTGAAGTAAACTATCAAGAGACCACTATAACCTGGATCTTTGTAAATATCTATTGGAACCAAGTGACATCAAAACTAAGTTGCTTTTTGGAAGATCTAGCATCACTATTTCAACTATTAAAAACAACTTTAGTATCTAGTAAAATTGTGGTAGCAGGAGACTTCAACTCAAACTGTTTATATCCACAGAAAGGAGATTCAGATCGAAGCTCTCACGGGAAAGTGAGTAGGGGAAAAAAGTGGCGGGATTTCATGGAACAATGGGATCTTCACATGTTAGTTGGCACACAGGATAGTGAACCATATATAACCTGGCAAAGAGGGGATTCATCCTCTGCATTGGATTTCATCTTTGTTTCAAGATCCCTGCACGCTCTGCCTTCCACTCTAACAATAAAACAGGAAATTGGCAGTGACCACAGCAGATTGGAACTGTCAATTGAAAACATTTTAACAACAGCGGCTGAGAGAGAAGTACAGCTGTTAGAAGAAAAAAAAGGAAAACTCAGAATAGCTAAATACAAAGATGGGGGAGATAAATTGAATGGAAAACTTAAAGGGATTCCCGAGCATATCTGGAGAACACAATGCAACCCAGACCGATTCACTAACTTTTTATGGGCGACTCTAGCGCCCAAATATTTAGCGGGAGAGACAAAACAGAAACATCTACATGCCTTTGATGAACCTACACAAAGGAAAAAAAGAGAGCATAGAAAAGCTCTGAGAGACATCCGAAAAACAGGATATTCGTTTGAAGAAATGCAAATCGCGATAAAAACTCAAAAAGCAAAATATAAATCATGGCCAATTTCACGTAAAGCTCTTCGGATGCAGACAGATGGTGAGTATATTCTTACTACCCTTAGAGAAAGCAACAGTAAGAACTTCTGGGAAATAATGAACCAATTCGAAGGGGATCATACTCAATCACTATGCAGTCTAGTGGACTACTGCAATAGCCTCTATTCTTCGCCCTCTACAACTTATCCAGAACAGGGCTGCGACACTTGTCATTGGCCTCAAGCCCAGGGACTGTATTGCTCCAGCCCTTAAATCTCCACTGGCTCCCTGTGGGTTCGAGGATCAAGTTCAAGACCCTCTGCATCACCCACAAGGTTTTCTGGGGCCAGGGACCACACTACATCCAACTTTCACTTCCTAAGCATCTTCCTTCTCGAGCCCTCAGCTCATCCACCTCCAACTCTCTGAGGTGGCAGAGAGTGGGGGGGTAGATCTTTGGCTGGGGCCTCCCTCTGGAGCAGCCTCCCTGCCTCTCTCAAACTTGAGCAGGACTAGCTAAGGTTCCATAAGTAACTCAAGACCTTCCTTCCTTTTTGCTTCCGCTTTCTCTCTCCATCTCCCTTGCTGATGTCCCTGTCTGCTGCATTATCGGTTGTCCTTGCACTGCCTCTGGGCCTCCCATCCACTTAAGGGACTGTATCTGTAACCCTACAGTCCCCGACTCTCTGCACTTACAAGCCACCTCCCAGCTGCACTTACTAGTTACTTGCACTTTCCCCTCGCCCCTGGCACTTCTACCCACACACTTGCGCACTTGCGCAATCTGAATGACACAAGGCCTAGTAAGATCGTTGTTTTGTCCTCCCTCTGTCCTCCCTTCCTTGTATTGTTGCACCTAGAAACACTGGTGTACAGGTGTGTTATTTATTTATTTTGCATTTTTAAAGCGCTCACACAGTCCTGGGGCACCAAGGCGCTGTCACATAATTATGTCTCTTAGTTGCGTGTATATAACACACTTAATACCCAGAGGTTTCTAAGCACGGACCCGGGGATCGAATCTGTGTTGCTTCGTGTCGTTTTGTTTCCAAGGCAAGCACGTTGCCGCTGAGCTATCCTCCCGGGACTAAATGACTTATCATATCATATAATATATACCTTAAATTACATAATTTTAAAATATTCACTCCCACTTGCTAAAATACCTATCTCTCAACAGCACATATGCTTACCTACCTATGCATACATGCCACATCAAACAGTTAGTAGCATTAATGGGCTAAGTACATACAACATCAGCACAAAATTCAGTGACCACGTTGACACATCCATGTGTTAACAATCCAAAACAAAAGGGTGAGTGAACATTTCAGCAATGTTGCTTTTGTTTTATGTTTTGTTTAATATTTAATGATCTATCAAACACCACCGTTGGCATTCCCAATATTTGTAGATGTTAACTTTATATAGTTAACTTTTTAAAACATATATATGGACTAAATGTCATTTGTGGTCATGGAGCCAACCAACAGATTCAGTATGTAGATTAAGCTGGGAGATGGACAGCCTTTCCAGGAGTTTGCCAGGAAAGGAGTGATGGAGATTGGGTGATAGTTTGCCAGAGAGGAAGGATCGGTAGATGGCTTCTTAAGAAGGGGGTGCACAAGGGAGTGCTTAAGATGTGAGGGGTAGGTTCCATTGGCAAAAAAATTATTGCAGAAATCGGCCAGGCTGGAGCAAGGGGGTCGATGTGGGTATCATTCTTATTTATTCGAATTATAATGTGTGTTTTTAAAATGTATTCTGCTAAAATTCTTATTTCGGTTTAAGTTAACCATAAAAGTTTGCATCCAACACAGTTCACATTAAGAACAATAAAAGACAGTACATTCATTTTTAAAAATGGAATCAATACAATAGAAAATATGTCTTCCCTTGATTGCTGGGGTAATTTAAAACTTGATCAAATCTTTCTAATATTTCATTTCTCCTTGCCCAGACAGGCCCAATATAACTTGATACTGAAAATATTACCTCCACCATTTGTGTTTTAACAACCACCAGGAGGCACCTGCTCCCAGCCACCCACAATCCAGTAGGCACCTGCCCCGCAGCCACCATCCGACCAGGAGGCACCTGCACCCCTTTGGCAAGGGGGTCCAGAAGGAGGTCAAGCTGACAACATTGAGGCCGACGGTGGAGTTGGGAGCGTTGATAGCGACCGCAGCTATGAGGAGGCAGAGGGCTTCAGTCCTGTGGGCCCAATGAGCACCCACACTACACAACCCCCACCATCACCCCTGCGCAATGTCCAGACATTGAGGGCGTCTGACCAGAATGGAGGCATGGCAGGAATCCATGTCCTCAATGGTACAACAACACCTGCATGAGGCCCAGCTCATGCAGGAGGCACTTCAGGCCAGCTCCAAGTGGTCTGCACAGGCACAGGTGTCATTTATCATATGGCATGGCGTATGAGGGAGGTGGCTGACTCGGCCAGCAGAAGGCTGCACCCCTCAGCCCAAAAGGGGACGTAAATAGAATACTGATTGTGTGGGTGTGGGTGTGGGTGTGGGGAGGGATAGTTGGGGAGGGGTTGCAGGGATAGTTGGGGAGGGGGTGTGGGAATAGTTGGGGAGGGGATGTGGAGGGGATGTGGGGAGGAATAGTTGGGGTGGGAGTTAAGGCTATTCATTGATGTAAATAATTGTTTTTTTTCACAATATATTGGGTGTTGAAAAATAAATCAAGACTGGACATTGATCATTCAGTGTGAGTGCATTTATTCGTCTACAGTGCTCAGTGCCCAGTGTGCTATATGTCCTGTGCCGTGTGTGTGATAGGTGTTCAAAAGTAGTGGTGAATGAGGTGTCCACGTGTGACACGTCCATCCATGCCATCACAGCACGGTGCAATAGCCTGCTCATCTTCACTGTCGTCCTCAGGCTCTGGTGGGTGCATGTCCATGCCGGGGGGCAGTGGGACATTGCACATGATGCATATGTTGTGCAACATGGCACAGGAAAGCACAATTTTCCCTAACTTTTCAGGGCTGTACATGAGTGCACCCCCCATTTGCTGAGGCAGCGGAACCAGGCCTTCAACAAGCCAAATGTATGTTCAGTGGTGCAGCGAGTACGCACATGGGCACGGTTGTATGCCTTCTTGTGAATGTTTTGGGGTTGCCTGACAGGGGCTCATCATCCATGGCATCAAGGGATATCCAGCATCACCTGATCGGGGGCAACAGAAAGTGTGCATGTCAATTGACTGGTCATTTCAGGCTGGCACAGGCTGTATATTGTTTATTTGCGGAGTCAAACATGCACAAGCATGAATGAGATTAGCTAGCATATGTAATAATTTCGGTACCAGTATGGCACTTTGTCAGGATGTGTGGGGGAGGTGTTGTAAAGTGACATTCACATGTGCAATTCACAGTCAACATGACCGCTGGCCCTTTTTGTAGAACTGACACAAATGGAATGGACGGTAATGTCATCAATGTGTTACATATTTATCAATGCCATATGGCCATGTGCGACGGCAGATTTGGCAACCCTTTGAGATGCATGTGTGATTGTGCAGTTGTGACTGGCAGTGTACCCGTCCAATTTGCATGCAGCAAATTCTTTTGGTCGGTGATTCAGTGTTCTCTGGCTGTGCACCATGAGTTGTGGTTTTGCTTCGCTGTGTTTGTGCCTGTCATTGTCACTATGGTGCTGTGCATTCTGGTACTTGTATCTCATTGTTTTTCCGCTGTACTTGATAGATGTGGCTATGTAAGCACTGGGTATTTTTCATACATGGATGCACGCCTGTCAAAGACTTGCTCTCTGTCATGCTACTACTGTGCTGCACCTCCAGGAACACCTACCCAATTGCACATTTCATGCACTGCCAACACTGAGTGGGGTCATCTCCAATTAAATGTATCAGGTGTACTTGTTTTACAGTTGTAAGTGATTATGTTCCTTGCTCTCGGTCTGCCTTTCCATTTTGTCGCACTATCCAGCCTCTGTGCACTTACATGGACGTTTTGTAAGGGTTTCAGCAAAGAGGTGTGGGAGTAATGATGGATTCATGCATGCAGTGTGCACAGCCACTGGTCATGGATTAGAAACTGGTCCATGATGCGGCACCGCACATGGACTAGTAGTTAGACTCACCCAGCAGCCAGGTATGCTATGTTGTTTACTGCCCCCTCCACAATTGTGCACTGCACATGGCCTAGTTGTTAGACTCACCCAGAAGCCAGGTACGCTGTCCAGCGTGTTGTGCCATTTACTAAGGCAGCGTGGAGTTGCGCAGCACCATGGAGTTGTGTGTTGACCCAGGATATCTTGCACAGCAATGGATGATGTGGTGGCGGGCATCAAACATCATCTGCATGTTTAGCGAATGAAAGCACTTCCTGTTGCAGTACACTGCCTCCACAGCATGCCTGGCCACCAACTCCACATGTGTGCAGTCCACAGCGCCAATAACTTTAGGCATGCCTGCAAGGGCATGGAAGGCAATTTTGTTGACATTTACCTGGTCAGCAGTTCTGGGCATGCTGATGTTGTCTTGTACGTGACACAGGAGTCCATCAATCACCTCGAATAGCACACACGAGAAACAGGGTTGTGAAATGCCATGCAGCTCACCAACAGTGTTGTGGTATTTGCTTGTGGCCAGAAAGTGTAGCACAGACACTACCTTCAGCAAGTGGGGGATGGCTGTGTGGATGTTGATGATGCTGACCAGGTCGTCCACTATTGAGGTGATGGTGTCCCTGTCTAGCCAGTACAGGAGGGGGATCTGACATGGGCTGAGGTTGAATGGTGTGGCCCTTAAGCGAGGGATTGGTGCCTGCCTGCGGGCTGCAAACTGCTAGACATTGGGGATTTGCGGGGCCATGATGGCCCACCTTCTCCTCAAGCACCTCCGCTGCATCCTCCGCCTCACTATGTCTTCAAATAAAAGCTCTGTGGGCATGGCCTCCAGCTCCAGTATTGCTACACCAACTGCTCGCATTGTGGTGTTGGAAGGGGTGAGAGGTGTTGGAGTGGTTCTTTTGTGCTGTGGCGCAGCATATTGGGTCCACCTGTGCTGATTTTCAGCACCTGTGGCATGTTTCTACACGCCAGATTCCACTTACTGCCTCGTCCGCGATGTCGGTGTTTCCATGAACCTCGGAATGTGCACTTACTTACACAATGCCGGTATCACAGGCACGGTTGCCGCGTATCTCTGTAGATACCAGCAGTGGTGTTACTGGATGCGGTGGGGCAGTTTTGAGGCCGTTGTTACTGGCATTGAGACTCAGACTATGCCGGTTCGATAAAAAGGGTGCAGGTACGTATATACCGGCACTGCTATTTCCAGACTGGCATACTGGTATCACAGCCCATTGTTCTGTAATTGTGCTTGTTAAACGCATAATGTAAAATAACGTGTCATGTGTTACCTTTTTTAATGTTTGGTAGACTTTCTGGTAGTAGCCTCTGAATTGGGTTTGAAAGCAATGATACATGAAAGGTGATTTTGTGCAGGTGGGATGTGGTGTATGAGCATGATGGCATGTTTTAAGGGATACGTTTCTAAAGGTAGAGTTGTTTAAATGCCATGGATAATGGTTGAACAATGTTAGCATGGCTATATTTTATTTCGGTTGAATTCATGATTTTGTTCCATTCTTGATGTATTGGGAAGTCATTTATGCATGTAAAATAAATCACAATCCTAACTGGGAAGCAATGGAGCATTGCGCAAAGGGGAGATATCCTTGGGATTACAAGTTGAGTGCATGGATAGCCGAGGAACTAGGATTGGTATTTGGACCAGGGGCAAGGATGAACACCAGAGTGGGAGAAATAACATTGAGTACAGTAATCCGTGATTCTTGAGCTGTTCTTTGTGAGTAGGGTCTTCAGGACGTTTCTGATGAATAGGATGTAGGGGTGCAGTCTTATCTGGCACTGGCACCTTGTGTCAGAGACATGGTGCAGTTGGTCTTGAAGTTCTTTGTTTCCAGTCTGGCGTTGTTGGGGCCTTTGGTGGTGCACTACCCTACAGCGAGGTTAGTTTCTTAGCATACTGGAGCAGTTTTTTGATAACTTGGGTCATGGAGTTCTCCAAGCTGCATTGCTGTCAGAAATTGGATTAGTAGCTATATGAGAGATTTTGCTGAGTGGTCCTTTTGTGCAATTGGATGGTGACTATATTCTCAATTACTTGCCTGAGGAGTTATAAATGTGTGACAACGCTATAATTGGTCAAGTCATTTGGGTTGAGAGTGGGTTTCTTCAGAAGCGGGATTATCAGTCCTGTGTTCAGTACATTTGGGAGGTGCCCAATGGGAAAGATGTGTTGAAGTTGAGAAGCAGTGTACGTGCTTCACCTTTGCAGACCTTCAAAATAGAGAACAGGGGAAAGCCGTTGATGGAAATGCATTTATCAATGGATTGATGTATTGCAGAGTCTGGCAGTGGGTTTTTATTCTTATTTTTTTTAAATTTATTTATTTATGTATTTATTTATTTATTTGTTTATTTATTATTTGTATATATATTTATTTATCTGTTTATACCACGCCAGAAGCCAGCAGGCATCAGGGCGCACAATCAACACAGACAGACAGTATAACCTAAGGCCTTAGTAAACTGTATTCAACCCAATCTACTGAAATAAAAACGTTTTCAGGCGTTTTAAAAAAAACTGTGGACTTTTTTTCCTGTCGAAGGTTCACCAGTAGGGTATTCCAAGCCTGAGCTGCCGAGACCAGAAAGGACCGCCATTGCCTCTTGCTCTTTTAATGCGGGGGATGGTTAGGTAGTGTGTGGAACTGGAAAATAAGGATCTATTAGGTTCATATAACTTCAAATGTTGTTTCAGAGGCATTTGTGGGTCAGTGAGATTGCTTTGAAGCATTTCCTGGTGGCTACAGATAACCTATGTAGGTCTTTCCTAGCTCTAGTTATGTGTTCTCTTCTTGCAATATTCCTAATTACCCTAATTGCCTGATTCTGTATTATTTGGAGTTTCTGCATACAGCTCTTGCTACCGCCACTAAGCAGGGCATTACAATAATCTAATCTCAGCATAGTAATGGCTCTAACAGGTGTTTCACATTTGTCTGCCTGTTACCAAAGGTTTAATCTGCCTTAGAGGCAAGAATCCACTCCAGGATGATCAAGGCTACACCCCTTCTAGAATGATTGGATCGGGCATGGAGAGGATCTTGTAGCCATCAGGAGGAGAGCGTGAAAACTTGTGACAGAGCTGGTTGTCGACCATGTCTCGGTGAGAACGAGGACATCGAGATTATGTTCTTCCAGGAGTGGGCAGATGTCAGAGGAGTGCTAGACAACTGAGCGAGAGTTGAGAGTGGCAATACAGAGAAGGTTGCCAACCTTGAAAGACTTCTGGGGAGGGGAATACAAATCGGAGGTACGCCCTGCGGAGGTGTAGGAGGGGAAACCCAAGGGGAAGCAGAAGAGGAAGGAAGAGAGGGCAAGGTAGCCAAGGAGGAGGCAGAGGGCGGAGGCAAGGAAGCCAAAGAAGGCAGAGAAGGGACAGCATATAGTTCTATAGATGTTTGTCAATTTTACTGAGACTTCTCATAATTCCTGCTTATTTCCATCAGTAGCTGGATATCATCTGCATAATCTGTAAATTTGATATCCATATGTTCCAATTGGTCACAAGAAGGCCTAATGTAAATATTGAAAAGGGCAGCTCCATCCATTGAATCATCTCCCCAGAATAGTTTAACAGTTGCTTTAAGAGCACCAGGAACCATGGGTTGCCGCACCCTCCATCTTTGCACTAGCAGCCAGTTGGTGGAAACTTGTAAAAAGGCCCGTGCTCGTGGTGCCTATTGTGTGCATCCAGAGAGAATTGTTATAGTGTCCACTCATTCGGCGCGTGTGCAATTTCTTATGCTGGGATTTACCCCATTGTCTTTTGCTGCGTTTGAAAAATGTAGTTCCACAAAGTTTGTGATTTTCATTTTATCCAATCTTTTATTGTCTCGAATTCATCAATTGATGATATAAGAGGTGGTGCTGACACGTGTTTTGACCTAACAGGTCTTTTTCTAGGCTGGTAGGTAAGATAGAGGGATTGTCCAGGTACCTGAAGCCGGAGCCAGAAAGATACAACACAAGAGGTAATGACCTCTGCTAAACTAGGCACTGGGCGGACTGAGCCCTTGCTATTACCACTACCCAGTAACTAACTGACCTACCTGCAACAAGCAGGAACCAGGACAATCCCTCTATCTTACCTACCAGCCTAGAAAAAGACCTGTTAGGTCGGAACACGTGTCAGCACCACCTGTTATATCATCAATTGATGAATTTGAGACACTAAAAGATTGGAAAAAATGAAAATCACAAACCTTGTGGAACTACATTTTTCAAACGCAGCAAAAGACAATGGGGTAAATCCCAGCATAAGAAATTGCACACTCGCCGAATGATTGGAAACTATAACAATTCTCTCTCCCCAGAATAGTTGCCTGTAATACCCATAGTCTTCAATAACCGTTCATGGTTCAACAAGTCAAACATAGCAGACAGGTCTAGTAATATCAATAGCCCTGTCTTCCTTTTATCTATGGAGTTTACCATGTGTGTTTGTAAATCTAAAAGGGCATTTTCGGTTCCATAATTACTCTAGAACCCTGACTGTCTTGTGTGAAGGATTTTGGCCTTCTTAAATATTCCTGAAGTTGTGTAGTATTTGTAATTGGCCTGAGATTCAATACCTCTTTGTAGTTTAGGACAGGGTTTTTTAGTAATGGGGTCACCACAACTTCCTTAATACCATCAGGTACAGTTTTGTGAAAAAATGAAATGTTTACAGACCTTATAAGAAAAGGTTAAAAGGAGTTAATATTTCCTAGAATGAATTTGGAGGGGATAATGTCACCAGGACAAGGACATCTTTTAAAGGGTATTTTCCATATGATCAGTGTGGGTAGGTTATAGTTGACAAGTCAGTTTTTTGCTTTCATATAGCTGAGGTTAGTCAAGGATTGCTTCTATATTTAATGTATTAATAATCTTGATATGAGCAAGATTAACCTTATCTAAGAAGGCTTGTTGAGTTCTAGTCCCTTCCAGGAACAAACAGTTGTGATTGTACTATCGGTTTCTCCAAGTTTCCAAAGATCTGAAATTTCTATTAGTCATTTGTTGCCTTTTCAATTTGTTTGTTACAAAAATGTTTTTTTTGTTTCGTAGATTTTAGATTCATATATATTTTCCTGTAGCTTCCATGCAATCTTATTAGCATCAGATTTGTTGTTTTATCCAAAGCCCATTAACATCAACAAATCTATTAGGAGGGTCCTGATCATTAGTGACCTCCATAATCATTTTAAGACAACTTTCTAAGTCAACAATATTGATCTTGTTCAGATTTCGGCTGGAGATTTCTTGGCAATATTATTTACATGTCATGGCCTCTCGAGTAGTATTATAGAGCATTCCATAACGGAATGATCGGAGCAAATACAGGGCTTTGTCTCTGCATTCTCTATCACAATTTTGCATGAGACCACCCAATCCAAAAATGTTCACTTTGCATGTGTTAGTTTCGTGTTTTGAATTTTAAACTCTAGAGTGTTTAGATCATATTCTAAACTTGTTGCTTCCTTATCTGAGATGTCTCTATACCACTGATTAAAATCTCCCAATTTTATAGTAGCGCTATTGGGTTTATTCAAGGTAGTCAAAAGGGAGACAAATTGCCTATTAAAAGCTGGCATTTTCTCAGGGGGACGATAAAGAACAACAAAATAAAAACAGTTATTTGTTTTAGAGGTGAACTTTTTGTGATTAATCTCACAATCTATATTCGCTTTAAGCACTCTGAGTACTTTTTTTTCAATGAGAGCTGCCTCCACCTCTTTTCCCGATTGGTGATTTTTACAAATAAAGTCATAGCCTGTAGGTGTAAGCATATCAGTTTGAGGACCGTATGATTCTTTTAGCCGTGTCTCACATTACATTAATCCTATTGGCCATGATGTAGACATGTATATATATATATGGCATGTTTGGACAGATTAATAGTACTGTAAGAGTATTTAGCATTTTGTTCATGCAGCAGCACTGCATGGGTTTGGTTCATTGCTATAATGCGGTACAGCAAGGCATGTGTTGCCAGTGTGACATGGACATGTAAATGAAAACAGGCTATTCAGTCAAAACAATGACCAGGGGACTACAACCAAAGGATGGGTGCACCCCGCTCCCCTCCACAAATGAATCAAGAGTTCAGAAACTATCCCAATAGAAATCACTCACCTGAGAGGTATCAGAATAGATCCAATCAGGGA
This sequence comes from Ambystoma mexicanum, assembly GCF_040938575.1. Taxonomy (NCBI): domain Eukaryota; kingdom Metazoa; phylum Chordata; class Amphibia; order Caudata; family Ambystomatidae; genus Ambystoma; species Ambystoma mexicanum. Next base: position 1,158,020,313 of record NC_090933.1, read on the forward strand.
GAAAACAACCAATATCGATCTAGGCCACAGAGGGAGAATTCTAGAGGGATGGAAAGGTTACAGTGCCTTGCGGCCCAAGTGAAAATGTTAGCTGAACAAATAGGGAAGCTTTGTACAGCACAAAAACAGTCATCAAAGGAGGGGGCTGATGGCCATAGCAATGACCGGGGGGGCTTCTTCTGAAAAGTGACTAAGTACTCATGATACCTACAGCGCCGAAAAGACAGATTGCTCTGATGTAATTTCGCATAATGACTCCGAGATGTCTAATGATTTAAAAGTGAAAATGCCAGTAAATGAACATGTAACAGAAAGTGCAAATACTTCTAAAAGAGAGGTACGGTTTAACCTAGCACTAAATCAAACATTGGAGATTTGTACAAATGAAATGAGAAAACCTGAAACTCCAAGAGAACAAAGAGACAGATTTAAGAAAAATGACTCATGCATGGGGAATACCAGTAAACAGGGAGTAAGTGGGGATGCTATGATTTCTTCCCTGGGCAGTCAAAACAATGACCAAACACAGGCAGAAAAAGGAAATACTCCAAAGGAGGGTATATGCCAATCACCTGAAGAATTCTTTGAGCCACATATCTTTGAAGAGGCTGAAAGGGCTGGTACCACACTAAATTATCACAAATGCACAGAATTAAACAATGACAGATTGCTGAATGATGTTGTTACACATGTTCAGTTGGAGGGTTGTAATGTGGCCCCTGATGATACCTGGATGGATAGGTGAACAGTGGCCACACTCCAAAAAACCTCTGAACATGGAGAAATGAATAAAGTCTCTCGGGCATAAATGGGTAAAAAGGAGGGAAAAATGTCTTTCCATTTACCAATGTGCTTAGCCAAAAGTGGAAAAGGCCTGAGAAAGGTGAGTCCTGAAATCTGTAAGAATTCACACTTCTTATGTGTATTAGAGGAAGTTGAGGACAGGTATTATGCTCCCATCACTGTAGAAGAAAAATGCCAAACATTTGCAATGATTGACAGGCCACAATTATGTCCAAGGAGCTGGTAAGGAGTATCAATGAAGGGAGATCCCCACAGAATCAGATCACAGTGAAGGAAAATCAAGGTCCAGTGCATAACTTTAATGGGGAGGAGGTGCCCATCATAGGTGTAACGGAGGTTGACATAAAAATAGGAAAGCACAGAACGAAACAAGAGGTATTAATCACATCTATTTGTGAAATTCCATTTCTGATGGGGACAGATTGCCTGAACAGATTGTCTCCTCTCATAGATGGGGTGAATGGAGTGCTGTAGGCCTTAACCAAAAAACCATTGAGACCTAAGAAAAAAAAATCACAAAACAGCAACATAAATGAATGTCACACCGTTGCCAAAACAAATGATGCTGTGGAGGTATATCTCCAGAATAGTTGCATACCTAGTGTCACTGTTATATTAATGTGTCAAGACAAAATGCAGAGCGACAATGAAAAACTACCTGTACAAATATACTTGGACCCAAGGAAAAATTGGCAGACCGCCATAGATGAGCACACATTACGTTTTTATTTAAAAGAAAAGATATGCAAACAAAATATTACCCCTAAAGCAGATTGAGAAAAACACATTACCACTCTTGCTGAAATACACATGGAAGATGAGCAACCATGGTTTCATGTTGGTATAAATGACTGTTTTAAAACAATAAAAGCCACTTTAGCGCTTGAACAGGAGAGGAGCTTCATTAATGAGAAATTGTTGCAAAAAATAATGGAGAGGGAGGAAATCCCGAAATTTAGGATTAAAAACCAATATGTTTCTGGGTTGGACAGTCCAGACTTTGAAAACATAATTGCAGGCAGATGCATGCTTAAAATTAGCATTGGGCAGAAAACAATTTACCATAATGTATGGATAGTGAGTGGAGCATTGAGTACACTCTATCATAAAAGCGGGATCCTCTACCTGAAGGCTGAAAAATCTTATTGACAGCGATAATACACCACAGTTTTACTCCTGTTGGCGCTCTCAAGGTCAGTAGTTGTGGCTGTTTTAGAATTAGATGGACGTTCCAACATGGGATGCCACTCCTTGCACGCAGCAATTTATGTATTACATTTAGTGGGTTTTGAGTTCTGATCTAGTCCTGCCTTGCCTGGGGACACTGATTTCGTTTGGTGGCACTCCTTATATGACGCCCTCTGTGTACCCTGGATGTATACTTACATTCAGGGGTATATGCAGAATAAGAGTAGTCCTACCTACTTTTAATTAGAGCATGGTGTATTCACACATTTGCGCTTTTTCACTGTTTACATATCTGTTTAGGGAAATTGATGTTTCTGATATTTGTTCTATCTTACTTTTAGAAAATGTATTAATATCTCCTGATGAAGACGTAACACAAAAAATGTTAACACGTCGAAACCGGTAGAGAAAGTGTGGATAAGGCTATTTGTGAAGATTTTCTATTCCTTGCCTATCCGAACTACTGACCACCCACAAGAATCACTGTGGTCATTTTGTTTGTTGTTGTTTTTTTCAAAATATAATATATTTTTTGTATAAGAATTGGAATGTGAATTAATTGTGATGTTTCTCATGTGTTTTTAACCTGTATTTTTTTTATTTTTTTGATGTTGTGTATGAATGGGTAAATGTATGGTGTACGACTGAGGACAAATGTGTGAATGATTCAAGAGTATGAATTTTATGGAATTATGATGAGCCTTTTAACAATTTTTCTACTATGTTAAATAAATAATTGTTTGAGTGCAAAATAAATCTGTGATTAAACTCACACAACAAGAAATGTATTAGGTCTAATAAAATCCTTAATGCAAGAAATATAAATTATATCCTCTGGATGTTCTTTTCGAGACTAGTTTCTGTTGCTAATACCCTCTTCCGGAGAGTGGGGTTTCCTGTGCCTTTCAGAGAAACATAGTGAGTGGAGCACAACATGATTTTTACATGGGCAATGACATCATGCACAGAATGTGTATGGTGTTAGATTTCCTTAATCAAAAAATATGGTCACGCCTAGGTGGGCCGGCACCTGAATTTGAAGACAAAGGAAGGGCTTATCATTGTGCACAACTGGTTCCTTATGCAATCGAACTACAAATGAGGAAAGATACTATTATTCCTGCATTTACAAAACAGTTTGCAGTAACACTGAAATGCAAAAATGGACAGCAGATGAAATACTCTGATGCATTTGTGTGCCTGAATGAATCCATAAAACAGCAAGGCCTGGATTATGAATACATTCCATTGGTAGATATTGGTGAAGGGCCTGTAAGAATTATGGTAAATAATAAGGGTTGTCAAGATATTCACTTAGAGGAAAACTCCCCATTAGGAATGGCCATACAAAAATCACATTATACTGCAGATCTAAATAACATGGTGATTGGAAATATCCCTGAAAAGTATGTAGATGCCAAGGGTGAGTTGCCAGAATACCTGGACTCTCAGCCCAAACGAATATTTTAAAATTCATTCTGTGTACCCTTATGATTCAAGTGAGACAGTGTGCTGTTATCAAGAGAGTTGTATAACATTTGATTTACGTGAAAATGAAATGGAAAATCAGCCCATTGAAATGGAAGCTGACATGACAAAACATTTAAAAGTGGCAGCTTTACAAAGAGACACAGCCACACAGCTAGAGGAAAGCGCTGAGATTCCACTACCAGAACATTTTCCGGAATTTTCCAAAATGATAGAAGAGCAGATCTCCTTAGCGGATGCGTGTGACAACGATGAGGATAGAAACGAATTGAGGAAGATATTTATGGAATTTAAAGATGTATTTGCAAAAGATGCCTATGATTGCGGGTTAACTAATTTACTTGTGGCCACACTTCCGGAAGGGTGTAGCAGAAGTCCAGTATTTGTACGCCAGTATAGACTACCGCTGGCATGTTTAGAATCATTGGCAGAGATTGTTAAAAATTTAGAATCGCGAGGAATCATCAGGCCTATCCATAGCACATCCAACACGCCCATTTTAGGTGTGGTAAAGCCAAATGGTCAATGGCGGCTTTGTGCAGATTTGAGGGAGTTAAATAAAAGAATACCAGTGTCCAGATGGCCACTGCCATTCATTGATCAGGGCCTAGCTCAGGTACATGGTTCAAAAGTGTTTACCACATTAGATCTCACCTCTGGATATTGGTACGTGCCATTGGCAGAGGAGATAAAGAATTTATTTTCCTTTACATTTGACAGGACTCAATACGCATGGGTTAGAACTCCGTTCGGGTACGTTAATAGTGGGAGTGAATTTGGAATATTTTTGAGGAAGGCCATGCCTGATGCAGCGGAAAGAGGAACCATAGTTTATGTGGATGATGTCCTGATAAAAAATGAAAGCTTAAAAAAACATTTTGATGAAATAAGGCATGTGCTTGGCCAATTGCAGAAAGCAGGCGCCAAAGTGTCTTTACAAAAAGCACAATGGTGCAAGAAAAAAGTGAATTTTCTAGGCCATGAAGTAACTGAACATGGACTAAATCCACAAAAGAAGAAAATAGAGGCCATACAAAAACTAAAAGACCCTAAAAATGTGAAAGGGGTGAAAAGTTTATTAGGAATGACAGGCTATAACAGAAAGTTAATTGAAAATTATGCTGAAATCACTCAACCATTGACTAAACTGCTAAAACTAAATACACCCTGGAAATGGGAGAAAGAGCAGTCTGAGGCAGTAGCCACTTTGAAGGAATGTCTTGTAAAGGCACCATGTTTAGCATACCCCATAAAGGATAGGGATTTCTTTATAGAAATAGGTTTCTCTGAACATTGTATGTCAGCAGTGTTATCACAAAAACATGATGTGAATCACAAAACCATTGCCTATGCAAGTAAAGCATTTTCCCAAGTTGAAATGAAATTCAATGAATGTGAAAAGGCCCTATTAACCACTGTGTGGGTGCTACAACATTGCCGCCCCATTGTTCAGGGAGAAAAGGTGATTATTAAAACAAATCATCAACCTTTGCAATTCTTAGAGAGTAAAAGAATTAGGTCAGGTAATCTAGCGCAGTCCAGAATCACTTCATGGACGCTAGCATTACAAGGTTTTCCTGTAGAAGTGAGATATGGCCAAAATAAAAAGAGCCCAATTGCTCAAAGTTTAGCAGATTTACATGACTGTGTAGCTGAACAAGCATCAAACGAAATGGAAATAGAACCTAATTTACAGGAGTTTGAACAATCACCACACAAACCTTTTGATGAAAAAACATGCAAGGACTTGCCAACTGTATATGTCGATGGTTGTGCTTTTCACATTGAAAATGACAGTAATAAACAATTAGTGTCAGGAATCGGAAATGTCTGGTTGAAATCTGAAGGTATCCCCCACATAGGGATGAGAATTGGAGCTAGGAGCAGTCAAGTAGCGGAATTGGCAGCCATTTTTAAAGCAATTGCTACTGCAATTGATAATAAATTCAGTGAAATTGTCCTGGTGACTGATTCTGACTATGCACAAAACAGCTTTGTGGAATATCTACCTGGCTGGAAAGCGAGAGGCATGATTACATACAACAAAAAGCCACTCAAGCATGGAAAAATGATTCAAGCCATAGACAAATTAGTGTCAGAAAATAATTCGACAATATACTGGAGAAAAATTCGTGGGCATTTAAAAACTCCAGGAGAGGATAAAGAGGGGAATGATAAGGCAGACCACCTGGCTAAAATTGGGGCTGTGATGGGAGAATTGCTACCTATTGAACATTTACTGGATGAAATACAGATTGATGCAGTAACACGTTCTAAAGCACCAAAGGAGACAGAACAAACAGTGGTACAATGGAGTTACAACACTCCAGACCAAGATTTGATTGAGGCACAAAAGAATGATTGAATTTTGGGAATCTATTATAACCATTTGATAGATCCTGGACATAACCCTTTAACAGAATATGATTGTGTGGGAAAAGAGGAATTGAGGGTGCTATTAAAGAATAAAAAACGAATTAGACTACAGGATGGACTCATGGTTAGAGAGTCCATAATAGGACAGATACAATGGGTGGTACCCCTTTCATTTAGAGGGCTAATGCTACACCATGCACATGATGCCATAACTGCAGGCCACAGAGGTTCACAAAAAACATTGGAAATACTAAAAGATTATGCTTATTGGCCACATATGTCCCACGATGTGGAATTGTATACTAGAGGATGTCTAGTGTGTGCCCAATTTAAACCTACATCACCAATGCACAGAGCTCCACTAATGAAAATAGGCCTAACCCTTCCATGGTCAGATTTGCAAATAGACTACGTAGGGCCTTTAAAAAGGTCAGGCAGAGGAAACTGTTATATTTTGAGTGTGGTATGTTTGATGTCGAAGTGGATTGAATGTATTCCTGCACCAGATTGTAGTGCGCAAACAGCAGCCACATTGCTAGTGAATCATGTGTTCTCAAGGTTTGGGTTGCCACAAAGAATTAAGTCAGACAGAGGAAGTCATTTCACAAGTGCTCTAATGAGCAAGGTATGGCAAATACTGGGTGTGAAAAGGAAACTACATATCGCATATCGGGCGGCTTCTTCAGGTGGAGTTGAACGGGGTAATCGGTCTGTTGTGGACATTTTAATGAAATTTGTAGCTAAAGCAGGTTCCAGCTGGGATTTACGTTTATCGTTGGTTTTGATGGCAATCAGATCAACCAGATCAACTCCTGCCAAAGCAACAGGTATTAGCCCACATGAGGTCTTGACAGGTAGGAAAATGGTGTTGCCGCAACACCTGCTATACAGAACACATGGGCAAACACTTGTAAGCGCATCTACAATTCATGAATACATTGATGAGCTGAGGAAGCATTTACAACATGCATTTGCTTTTGTAGAGAGAAATCTGGAAAGGGCTGCTGACGGTGCAAAAACATATTATGATAAAAAGTCAACAGTGAAGGAATTTTGTGTAGGGGATCAGGTGTATAAATTTCATTTTGGAAAAAGTAAACAGAAAAATTCCAAATTCCTAGCAGCCTGGCAGGGGCCATTCCGAATTATAGATAAAGTCTCTCCTGTAGTTTACAAAATTTTAAAGACTGAAGGTGAAACAACAACAGAACAGTTTGTGCATGTAAACCAAATCAAGCCATGTCATCCAAGACATGAGATAAAAAATCTGGAGCGTGTAGAAACAGATAAAGTTCCTTGAACACAAAAAGGTAAAATAAATGGGTTCAGTTAGGAGGCAGTGACAGAGAAGTTAAATAAAGATGGTTGATTATAATGGCACATAAACACTGTAATATATGTAACTATATATATAATATAAAAAAAATAGAAGATGAAGTTTATGGAGTTGGTGTGCAGAATGAAAATGCATTAAATATTGAATGTTGTTTTATGTATGCTTATTCTCTATTACCTGTGCTTAATTTCAGAAGCCGAAAGAAAAAGGGAGAAATGTTTTACAAAGCATGTTTTATTTTTGGCAAAAGGTGAAGTTAGTATTGTGCTATATACTTAATTTGTTTCTTTTCTATTTGATTTAGAATATTAACATATTTGTACCGGAGGTCATGGGAGACGATGGAGTCCTGGAGTCCCCTGGATGAAGATCGAATGATGCCTGCCTCCGGGTGGAGGTGAAGACAAAATAACCGGAATGCCAAAAAAAAAATGACTTCTATAGAAAAGGATCCAAGAGTACTAAGATGGAAGAACACCCGAATGAACCAGATGATGTGACATCGCTGGTCGGGACATATCAGAGGCAGACAAGTGTCCTGGCGTATGGAGTTCCACGTATTTATTATTTTAATTAATTATTTTAATCTGTTATGTTAATTCTTTGTTTTAGTTATTTGTTTTATTTTATTTTTTTTGATTGACTTCAAGTATAAAATTGAAGCACTGGACTATGGACACTTCCATTGGACCCAAAGATGAATTTTGATATTATGTTGATTAGACAGTGGTTTTTCAACTTTTTCGTTTTTGCATGTGAATATTCATTTTGTTGAATTGCTACATTTTAAAAGAAGGAAGGGAGCAAGTTGATTTGTCTCTAATTATGGCTTGGACTGCCAAATTCTCAGAAAAAAGGAGGGAATATGTAAGAGTATTTAGCATTTTATTCATGCAGCACCACTGCATGGGTTTGGTGCATTGCTATAATGCGGTACAGCAAGGCATGTGTTGCCAGTGTGACATGGACATGTAAATGAAAATAGGCTATTCAGTCAAAAACGATTTCTACATCTAAAATGCAAATAATTTTTTTTCACAGTTAAAAGCATATATTTTTTCTCACCTGAAATTCCTCTGTTGCAGGAGACACATTTGAGGATTAATGAACTAACCTCATTAACAATACTAACGATTCTAACTCATTATTAATATAATATGTTCTCCAGTGCAAAATGAGATGGAAAATGACAGGCTCTGAAAGTCATTTTAAACGCGCATCCAGATTTTTTTTTCTTTGCTTATATCTGTGCTCTGTCCACAGTATTTGCAGGAAGCAAAGACTCGAATAAGCAGGAAATCAGTTTGGTTACAGTTGCAATTGTATAAGCCAAGCCATTGTTCAAGAGAAGGAGGGTAGGACATGATAGAATTTCATTGGTTGAACTCGTTTGGCAGGCTGTAACAGAGCTTTGCTAATGAATCTCGGGGAAGAAGAGGGAAGAAGACATTTTACACAGCTGGGAGAAAGACCTGGCTGGTGGCTGGGGATTTTCCTGATTGAAAAAGCAGATCCCAGTGCACTGCTGCAGAGACTGGGAATTCCAGTCAATAAGCCCCGGTTTGAGTGACGGCAGATGCTCGTCCTTGCTGGGGTGATTTAAGAAGAATTCATTGAACCACTTCCAGAAGGCGAATAGCCGATGAATTTCACATGCTGGACAGGCCTGGTAATTATATTACAGAGTGTGGGGGCAGTGTGCATGTGTGCGAAACTATTCAGTCAGCGTGGAAGAGGGAACTCCAGTGTTTTATCAACATGTTTAATGTTGCGAATTGAATACGTTCTCGCCGCTCTCTTCTCATGTTGTTACAGATAAGGTTGTTACTGTGCAATTTCCATTTATTTCTGTAAAAAGAGTAAGATCGTGTTGAAATGCAATTTTTATAATACACAAAAAAACATCTGAAAGCAGACAGATAGTGTGTTTTATTTTTCTCTTTTATTTGTGCATCTACCATTACAGTACTGATAATATGGGGAGAGGTTTAGACAGTGCAATTGTCATTTTTAAGCTAGCTAAAAATAAGACTTAGCGGTAGCTGTGTGCATGATTCCATTCAGTATATATGTGTATGTTTTCTGAACGGAACATAATAATAACATAATGAAATAGACTGCTGCTGGAGGTACATGAGTCAGCAGAAAGAGAGGCCCTGGACATAGTTCACTGATGTAGGTAAGTTGGTGATGAATACCACATGTTAGCTCGCTGCCGTAGATAAGCCAGTGAGGACAGCCCATGGTGGCACTCCAATTGAAAATGTGGTGTTCCTGAAATGTAAGCCTGAGGCCTCTCTAGTGATCACACGAAGAAACTAAGCAAAAATAAGGGGTTCTAGATATTGGGGCCACATATAAAACAAAGGAATTATGCTCACCAGAAATACCACCAATAACGCATACCAAAACAATGTATACCACTAAATGTATCTGTGTGCTGAAATAATGTATGTATGCTGTAGTACTGTATACCAAATCTAATCTGAATGCAAAGAGTGATTATTACTGAATTATTTTAATTTTGGCGGTAAGAAAATACTGCTAGGCCCCAAATCTATACAAAATACCCAACAGTACCAAGTTTCATAGTAGTTTTCTTTGTAGGACAGCAGTTCTTACTCTGCCAGTTTGTTTGCCAAGACCAAATGGTTCCAGACTGGGTCTGCAGGGTTGATGCTGTGCGTCATGGCTTAGTCACTCACTTTGCTCTTTTGAATGGTTCCGTGATTGCTGTAGTGTAGTAGTTTCCTTTGTCTGTGGTGATGAGTGGCTTACATGCTAATTGGATAGTACTCCAGTTCATAGATTTTTTTATTCTGTGAGATTTTCTCCAGAACATCTATTTTAGACAGATGATGCACTTGCTGCTCATTAGTTTCTGTGTGTACCAAGTCAAAGATTTAATGGATCATGGGTGTTGAGGAAATGAGTGTTGGTAGTCCCAGTTATGTTGTTGTTGAGTTGAGCATTAACATTCGCCAAAGGGTTGAAAATGGAGGCAAAGGAGATGAGACTTGTTTCCAGAGCATCCTTGGGGGGTCCTTGAAAGAGTGGTGGGGTGACATGATCAGTTTGGATTGACAATGGGTGAGAAGTGAGTGTTGGAGCAGGGTGGGTATGACTGCAGGTGTGTCCAATCCACAGGGTGGGGGGAAGCCATACAATGGCTGTATAGGTGGTGCATACCAGGTTCAGTGTGTTGCCTTTGTTGGGGGTTAGTTCTGCAACAAGTTACTTGATGTCCATGGCATTGAGTAATTTGAGTAGAGCCTCTTTGGGTTTCTTGGTGGCTTGGGTCACAAATGAGGTTTCTGAGAAAAAACAAGGCCAAAACATGTTTGGGGATGCTTGTGGTCTCGTGCTGATGGGATGTGACAAAGCAGCTCAGGCTGGTCTGCCCCTTTTGGGGTGGGAAGAAGCCTGAATTTCATATGGTATTTCCCATCTTGTAATAGCTTAACAGGAGAAGAATATTGGTCTGGGGCATTGCCCAGACCAATGCCAGAGGTTAAGATTAATTCTAAACCTTCCTACCATCACCTCTTTTGTTTTGCTGCTTTTATCATTTCACAATATGAATTACTGAATGGGCTGTCACTATCCTGAACAGCTTTCCTCAACCAATCTGCACATTTGATATCTTCACAGAAATAATAGATCCTCATTGCAGCCTTCGACATAGTTTATGTCTTAGGGCAACCTCTTAGCAGTTATTTAACTTGCAGGTGGACCTAGATGTCATGCTAATCGAGCAATATTTACATTTTGACCGTGTGTTACTTCAAAATGAAAAATGCAGGTACTGGCTAGGTGGCACATGTATGCATACATGTAGGTGTGTGGCTTGGTAGTTGTGCTGATCATGTATGCATGAGTATTATGGAACCATACACGGGGGTGAGGTGAGTAGTTGTGATTTAGGGCCTGATTCACAGAATCATTTTATAATGGTGCAATCCCATAGGAAAATGTTCTGTGAATCAGGCCCTTAGTTTGTAAGATTCTTTTGGGCATTGTTTGAGTGTGACTTTGTTTGTGCACACATTACTGAGTAAGCTTGGATGATCTTCTCTGCTAGATCCTTTAATCACCCGAATTTGAAGTTATTCGATCAGGCCGAATTTGTGACAAACTTTTTAGATGTTTTTGACCCAAGATTGTCCACACAGCTTAAATAGGGACATGTGGCTGGAGCTACTTTTCAGTCTCAGGCAATTTTCTCAGAGGAACTAGATAATTTCTGCAGGCAATCTTAAAAGGTTTCTGAAGGATTCATTTGTATTTGTATTTGTATTGTATTTTACAAAATGTATATGGTGCTGTTTACCAAAAGCGCTTATACAGAAACAATAGAAAACAGTACAAGCAAAATGAACAATGCATAGCCGATGAAAATCAGAAGAGGGTAAAAGGTCAAAGCTTAGTTGTTAGAGAGTGCATATGGAAGGTGAGCTTAGAGATTAAACTGAAAAACATGAAGGGAGGGGGAAGTTCCATTGTTCAGGAGCGAGAAGGGCAAAGGAACGAAAGCGGGAAGACTCACATTGAGGTTTAGGAACATAAACAAGGAACTAACTCTGGGGAATGGAAGGGCAGAGAAAGGGAATAGAGTGAGAAAAGCTAAGAGAGGTAAAAAGGGGTGAGACCATGGATGCGCTTAAAGACAATCAAGTTTAAAATGATAAAGAAGACGAGACTCAAAAGGAAGAAGAGATATTGAAGGTTAGGAGGCTGTGATCTAAGATCGATGAGAAAGAGAGAAAAGAAGATGAAATACGAGTTATAGATAGTGCAGAGAGAAAGAAGATGGGAAGTAGGAAGTAGGAATGCCAAAGTGAAACGATGGACAATATTCAATCCGAGAGAGGACCAAATAAGTAAGAAGAAGCTTAGAAGCATGCAAAGAAATATAAGGTTGGGCGCATAAATATTAAAAAGAGCATAATGACAAGATTGAGCAGTAGAAGAAATATGTTTAGAAAAGGAAAGTGAGGGTCAAAGATTATACCAAAATTATGAGCAGAGGAAGAACAGAGAGAGAAGAAGGGGGAAAAGAGAGGGAAACAGGAAGAACAATGGGGTGAATCGTAGTGGCTAGGCAAAATAGAACCACAGTTTTTGATGGATTAAAATGAAGAAAATAACAGGCAACCAGTTTTGAATTGCAGAGAGGGCGTTAGAAACAGTAGAGAGTAAAGTGTGATCAAACGAAGAGAAAGAAAGAAAATATGTGTATTGTACATGGGCTATCCTCACCACGTAATTCGAGAAAAAGCACACATGCAATAAAAAAGCAGCTCTAGTGGACAATGAAAGTGAGCAGTCCCATAAAACACAATGAAAACTCCAAAATGAGAGTCAATAATGGACACACCCCAGGAGGGAATGAGACCAAGACCAAGTCTGGGTGAAGTTAAAGGTAAAGTTTATCTGAAGCAAAATAGGGCAAGCAGATGACTCTTCATACTCTGAGAGCACTCTGCCCAACATTGCACTGGTATTGCTTTATAAATGGTTACAGCATCGTTAGTGATGAAATTGTATAAGCTACAAAAGTTACATTTCATTGGAGGAGTCGCAGATCCAGTATAGCTTCATAGGCGCCGCCTCCAGATGATTGGATAGTTGTTTTGCGGGAAGGCGGGCATCACGTGCATCAGCTGGGCTGGTCAGCACAAGGTGAAGGTCGTGTGGGTCAGGATAAGTGATTGATACTAGCTCTCTAAACTAAACACCACTTCAAAATACACAATAAAAGACACTCATAAAAAAACACTTGTAACATCATGACAGTTGGGGGGAGAAGCCTATAGCTCACTTGTTATATGTCCATAGATTTATCTTGCATCACTGATCAGAAGAACGGTATGGGGGGTCATCTGTGTCAGGGGCTGGGGGTTAACACTCCGTGCGGACCCAGTGGAAGGATGAGAGGATACATTTGTTGCATTAGGGCATCTGCAAGACATGGGCCTTTGGCGGCAGCACTATCGTGAGTCTGGGAAAAAGGGTAGGGGCTGGTGCGCTCTCCGTGTGTGGCGCTGCTGTAAAGGGAGAGACGGCTCTGTGACTCTCCAAGTGTGGCCTATTCCAATAAATGAAGTTATAAGTGAACCATTAGGATGGAGTTTGAACATGTCTTCCATGACCTCATTTGTAACAGTTAAAGAGGGGATTCTGGTTATATCGTGGGCTATCTCTTTGTACATAATATGGTCACCGTGCTACAGGATTGCTCTATTTATATTGGCTCTGTAGACCTGCCACGCCTTTTGCATTAGAACACGAGTCTCTTAGCATCTAACACATTTGCAAGTGTACACAGTGCTAAAAAAAACATTTAACCCTCACCATAGGACGAGAGCACGTGGATATTCATTACAGTCTGTTAGGTATGTTATTTATCAACCGTTCTGTTAGATCTCATATGAACTGTTTTATCATACATTAACAAAGGAGAGAATGTATAGTTACAAACGAGATTAGTATTGTGGGTGAAGCTGGGTGGCACGCAGTGGCGAGGCAAGTATCTGCTACATCAAAGAGGGTATGAGGTCGGAGGATTATATAGGTTATATATCTTGTGGGCAGGGTCTGCAAGTTAAGAGGCAGGTTTGTGGAGATGAATGGTTTTTTCCAGGACCAGGCTCTGGCCCGGTCATTCACAGGGCAGTGATGTAAGGAGGAAGGCACGAGATACAGTGTTTAGTTTGCAGCCTTTCGCGCCCAGTCTTCCGTGAGAACAGGGCATCTGCATGGACACCAGAGGCGAGGAGGTGGGAGGGATAGCTGGCTAACTGTGTGTGGCTCCAGGAGAGAGCTGCAGGCCTGCAAACTGGCTTTGCTATGAGGCCTGCTTGAGCAAATACAAAATGGAGTTGGGGTTCATTACAAAATGGAGCTAGATCCCAACCCTCTTACAGGTGCTGCACTTATGTGTCAACCCGAGGCTGTTCGGCACCTTTGGCCAGAGGTGCGTGACCAGTCGTGGTGCGAGCATAGAGTGTATACAGGGAAAGGGAATGAAGGGGAGGGGGTCCAAAATGACCTTTCCTCCCACACATTAATCATCTAGGAGAATAAACAGGCAGAGAGGGCTGTAGAATTGAACTGGACAAGCATTTCTCAACCTGACAATAGTGGAGAGTTAATTTGATGGAGAGAAAACAGACATTTGAATGAATCACATGTGTTACATTTTGGGGGCAGTTCTAGCACAGCGCTTGTGTTCTCATAAAACACTAAGATTCAACACAACATTTCTTGGAACACAAAACATAACACCTCTCCATGACGTCCGGACACTAAACATACAGCCCCCCAATGACATCACATTATGCAGACCTACAAAAAAACCTCAACAGATGATTGGCTGGCATCATTCTTTGTGCAAGTGGATGATCTTCTTGAAGCTAATAGGACCCTTATGCTGGAGACAGCGCAGGTGAAAGCATCCCACAGAGACTGACCAATTATATTGCGCGTGACCATCAGCAAGGTTAGGAACATTGTTGCAGCTTCTAGAACACCCAATCATTAACTCCTAATTGGTTCCCTGCGCCCTTCGCCCCGCTGCATCTACTCAGCCCACTACCTACGCAACTCTCTTCACACGGCATGTTTCAAACTGTGCTTGAAAAAAGTTTCAAGGCACCCGTTGCTGGATTTTAATGCACTGCATTTAATTCGTTGTTCACCCTAGTAATCTTGCCTGGGCTTCTATGTGCATGGCACTTTGGCCGTTCAGATGGGAACCATCCTGTTTTGGATTGTGTTACCCTACCCATGAAAAAGAACTCCCCTTGCAACAAATAATTATATACTGCCTGGCATCCTCTGCCATCCTGACTTTCGCTACTATAGTTTTCTGCTCACTGCAGAATTGGAACTCAGCTAAAATGAAGCTTGCAGCCTTTAGTATGGCTGCCTGAAAATTTACTTCTTCGTTGGTATACAAAAACATGGCTGCCCTATTGTTCACATATTGCTCATAAAAACACCTACAGTGTTATGTAGAGCTCTCTTAGAGATGACAGCAATGTTTAGAATGTCATAGTATTATGATGTCAACCTGTTCCGTGAGGAGAATGTTTGTGCTTGAAGGGAGGGCAGTTGGCTTAGGAGGCTGAGAGGGAAGATCGGGTTTGTTTAGTGTGCTGCTTAAAGATTTGAATAAACTCTACTTTATTCATCAACACTTTTTTCCGAGCACTTTATATCGGCGACGAGAAACCCACGACCCCCAACCTTCGTGGAACAGAGATGCGAGCTTAGCTGCCCGCCTCTACTGCATCGGCATGTCAGCTGAGGAAGAGCGATGACGGAGCAACTAGTGAAGGGCTTGACAGCCCCTGCCAGTGGTGCCAATAAAGTTACGTAGGCATGGCTCCAGCTCTTGAGGCAGGGAGTGCCAACAAACGAATGGTGTGGAATCGTATGGATTGCATGGTCAACGGCCCAGCTGTTCAGTAGGCGTGGCCACGCTGGGCTTTCTGGCCTATCAGGAGAATGGAACGTGTAGGCGCACGTCAGCTCCAAGGTAATACACCCCGCTGATGATGCGTATCAAGCTTTTCAGTTCGTAGTGAAGGAATCACGATAACGTGCGTATTGCCCAGGGCCCATTTGGGGAGGCGATTCATCCGGTACTACGCCCCGCTGGTGACGCATATCAAATGCTTCAATTAGTACTGAAGAACCCACAATAGCGCCCATCGCCCTGGGCCCATATGGCGAGGCTATTCATCCGGATTGAGGCGGCAGGAAAGCAACTTGTATACTTCTATGTACAATACCTGGTAGCTTGTTTTTGTTTATTTTTTTAATTGCTGGAAATTTGTGATTGAGATTTCCTGGTTGTGGCACTGTTTGGCACTGACCATCGTCATAAAGTACTGCACAGCATTTTCAGGTGACGCTTCAGCTGGATTTCTTGAATCTTCAAAGAGAGAAAGTGAACTGCAGGCACCCTTGGAGTGTTTTCTTGCAACTCCAGGCCAACCTAAGATAAAAATGGGGCCCCTGGATAAAGGGTTTTCTCCACTATATGAAGGCAGCGTGTGAAAATGGCATGTCTACGGAATGCAAATTATCAATGCTCATGCACTTCATAGGATATGAAGGTCAGAGGATCTTTGACATGCTACCAGATGTTTCAGAGCTGGATATGGAGGGTGGTACAAATGATTTTGACATAGCTTTGTTGAAATTAGATAAACATTTCAAAACGAAGATTAGTACGGTACTAGAACGCTACCATTTTGGTATGAGGGAACAAATGAAGGGGAAATTGTGGAAGAGTTCATTACTGCTTTAAGACACTTGTCCTTAAATTGTAAATTTGAAGTGAAATTAGACAAGCACATTCAAGATCAATTTATGCTCCATTGTTCTAATGATAGGATCTGTGAAGAGATATGGTTAAAAGATGAGCCCGATCTGGAAGAGGTTATCCGAATAGAAAAAAGAGTAGAGCATATGCTACAGTGTGTTGCCAAGTTAGCTGTCAAGGAGACAAATCTTCCCCTTGGTGAAGCTTTGAGAGTGGTAGATCAAAAAAAAAGATTTTCATAAAAACAAGAAGTCTAAAGATAAAGGCGTAAAGGGAAGTGAGATTGGACCTGAGAGGGGTGGTAGTGGCAATAGCATACCTCAAAGAGAAGCTGTTGTAAAAGATCCCAAGCGGGAGGAGCGTTTATGCTTCCGATGTGGCAGTTCTAGACATTTATCTACCTCGCCTATATGCCCGCGGAGGAGAATAGTGTGTGGAAGGTGTAGGAAATGGGGCCATTTTGAAAATTGCTGTAAAAATGACTCAAATGGCGACGGCAGAAAGGTGATGTATGTTGAGGATGACAAGAGAGTTTCATCTGTTGATGCTGATGATGGAAGGGTTGAAGTAGTGACGGTCCATATGGTAAAATGCAAGGAAGGAAATGATTGTGACCATCTGTTTGCGTGGATTGGTGTGAATGGACAGATAGTGAGAAAGATGGCGGACACTTCCTCTAAAATAACACTGATGTCACGAGCTGTGTACGAGAATGTGGTGGGTGGTAAGATCGAGGATCTGGCCCCATCAGATAAAAAGCCAGGAGGATACAATGGTAGCAAGATAGATGTCATTGGATGTTGTGTATCTAACTTTGAGTTCAAAGGTAGAATAACTCAGGGGAAGGTATATGTTACAAGTGGAGAAACGCTTTTGGGATGGAGGGAGCAAAAGGTTTGCGTATAAGGTTAGATCCCAACACAGAGGAACAGGTTCTTCATGTGGGAGGTAAAATTAGTTTGATTGAGAAATTTCTGGAGGTATTTACTGACAAAGTAGGTTGTCTTAAAGGAATGGTGCACAGAATTGTGTTGAAAAGTGACAATATAATAGTATGTGCTAAATTACGATCAGTGCCATTGTACATGCAGAATGCGGTACATAATGAACTTGAAAAATTAAGAAAAGGGGGAATTATTGAACCTGCCAAGGCAGTCAAATGGGTTTCACCTTTGGTGGTGGTGAAGAAGCCTAGTGGTGAGTTTAGGGTTTGTGTAGATTTAAGAGAACTAAACAAGTGTGTGGTTGCTGATCACCATCCCCTACCTAATATGGGGGAGTTGCTGAGTCGGATTGGAAATGGCAAGTTATTTACCAAATTGGATATAGCTAGTGCATACCATCAGGTTGATTTGGATCGGGAGTTGAGGAAGCTCACCGCATTTATTACGCACAATGGTATATTTAAGTTGTTCCGACCTAGGCCTTTTGGTTTAATATATGTCTTGTCCGTATTCCCGAAAGTAATGGATAAGATTCTAGGGGGAATGAACAAAGTCTGGTGTTTCAAAGACGACATCTTGATAAGTGGTGAAAGTGAGGATGAACTTGAAAGGAATGTGGAAGGGGTGTTACATGTTTTCAGGGAACATGGAATAACTCTTTGTGCAGAAAAGTGTGTATTTTCCACAAAGGTCATTGAGTATTTGGGTTATGAAATTTCTGAAGAAGGGCTAAACCAAAGAGAGAGCTGGTTGAAGGGATCAAAATAATACAGTCACCGAGAGACAAAACTGAGGCCCTTTCTTGGAACAATAAAATTCTACCATAGGTTTGTAGATAAGTTTGCAGATGGTGTGAGGTAAATTAGGTCTCTGATGAAGAAAGGTGTGGATTTTAAATGGGATGGTGAGTGTGAGGAAGAATTTCGAGAAATGAAAAGGAAAATCAACATGTCTGAGGCTTTGGCCATGTTTGATACACAAAAGGAGACGATTCTGGCTGTGGATGCAAGTGAAGCAGGTATGGGTGTTGTTTTCTCACAAATGGGCACTGATGGGAATGAGTTGGTGGTTACTCATGCCTCCAGAATGTTGAGGGGTGCGGAGCAAAATTATTCTATGCTTGAAAAGGAGGCTCTGGCTTGCCATTGGGGCTTCGAAAAATTGAGGAACTTTTTGTGGGGTAAGGAGTTTATTTTACAGACGGACCACAAACCGCTTAGAGCAATCTTTGAAAGTAAAGGGTTGGACAAGGTATCAAGAAGGGTCACTTGTTGGGTGACTAGGTTGCAATGCCATAAGTTTAAGATTGAAGTGATACTGGGCAAAGACAATGTTCAGGCAGATCGTGTTTCAAGGTTGAGAGCCGGTAATAATAATGATACTAACAAATCTACGGTCGTGGGAGTGAAATCACGACTGATATGGTGTTGGTCACTGGTGAAGGAGTGATAACCAAGGAAGAGTGGGTAGGAGCACTGGAGAGTGACGAAATGTGGAGACAGATTGTTGGATTTGTGCGGGATGGATGGCCTGAGAAGAGATTGTTAAGCGGTGAAGAGAGGGCGTTGTGGGAAGTGAGATTGGAATTGAGTCTGAAGGAAGAATTATTGTATTGCTGGGATCGCATGGTGGTACCAAATGGATTGAGGAGTACGTTGATTGAGAAAGGACACCATGGTCATATTGGAATTTTTAAAACTAAAGAAATGCTAAAGGCAGATTATTGGTGGCCAGGATTTGATTGGAATGTGGAAAGTGTGGTTGGAGGATGTGAAGAATGTGTTAGGTCTGGGAAAATGTTCAGGCTAGATTGCAGCCAATGAATAAAGTATAAGTACCGAGAGGTGTCTGGCAGGATCTTGCTATAAATATTCTTGGTCCAATGGACTTAGGGTGTGGATGTGGTAGGTCTGTGGTTGTATTGATAGATACATTTTCACAATGGAGTGAGTTCAAGGTCGTAAGGGATGTAACAGGCCAATGTATTGTGGAATTTCTTCAGGCAATATTTGAGAGGGATGGTTTAACCAGAACCATACTTACCGATAATGGGCCACAATTTATAGGAAGCTTGTTTAGAGAATACCTGGAGAGATGTGGTGTGAGGCACAAACGTACAGCGTTGTATCCGCCTCAGAGCAATGGCATGGTTGAGAGGCTGAACCACAGCATCATGGATGCTGTTAGGTTGGCTGGTGCTTGTGGTGGTGACAAAAAAGTGGCTATTAAGGAATGACTGTATGACCTGCGCATGGCCCCTCATGACCTCATGTGGAAACAGGTGTGAGAGCTTTCAAACTCATGAGAGGTAGAAAACCAAATACAATGTTATCTCCTGCGTGGTTGGGAAGAGCTAGAGAAACCAATGGGGTGGTTGAGGAGATCAGAAAAAGGATGGATGGATGAAAGGAGTGGTGGGTGAGGAAAGTGAACTAAAGGTTTCCGAGGAAAGCCAGTGTTGTGGAGGTTGGCGACATGGTGTGGGTGAAGAAAGGTGCAGTGTCGAGGAAAGGGGATCTATTGTATTCAGACCCTGTGCGGGTGGTGCAAGTGTTCAAAGGAGCTGTCAGGTTGAAGAGTGGTCAGGTGTGGAACATGTGAAGGATTGCTAAGGTGGGTAAGGTGGGTTGAGACAGAGCCTGTCTCTATGTGGCCTTTCTGTATGTGTATAGACTGTTTTCACATGATTTATGTTTTATTCAGATTACAGTGAAAAACTTTGTGATGAGCATATATTCATTTCAATGCTATGCATATATTTTGTTTTTATGTATATTCGTTTTTTTTTAAGGGAAGGGGGTGTGTTAAGTAGTGCTCTCTTAGAGATGAGAGCAATGTTTACAATGTCATAGTGTTATGATGTCAACCTGTTCCGTGACGAGAATGTTTATGCTTGAAGGGAGGGCAGTTGGCTTAGGAGGCTGAGAGGGAAGGTCGGGGTCTTTAGTGTGCTGCTTAAAGATTTGAATAAACTCTACTTTATTCATCAACACGTTTGTGCAAGCATCTTTACACTTCTACCTAACAACTCTAAATATATATATATTAAGCAAAACCCCATCCCTTTTCTTTTCCCTTCTACTTACTCCTATATAACTGCTTTAAAGCCTACCGTTTGACCCCAATTCTCTCATGCATGTGGTTTTCTGTGCAGTGCCAGCCTATTTATGTGTGACACACTATATGTACCCTAAATACACTGTGACATCACTACTCTCAATGTCACCAACAACATAACGCTTACATCACCACGTCACTGTCATAGTTTGAATGTTCGCCACCCCGTGGAACATTATATCTACCTCTTTACAGTACCTTCACCATGAAGATGAAAATGAAGATCAAAAGACTAAAATAAGAGCAGAAGGAGGGGCAGTATAAAGCGAGAAAAGCAGGGGAGGAATAACTTACACCATAAAGAAGTGTATGAGTGGGGGAGGTGTGCCCAGCCCATATTACCGAGAAAAAGCGTTGGGAAAGATAAGTGTGGAACTATTTGAGAACCAAGCCAGAAATACCAAGAGAGGAAAGGGAGAAAATAGAAAGGGAGTGATCAACAGTATCGAATGCCACAGAAAGATTGAAGAGGAGAAGATTAGAGGAGCATTAAGAATTATGAGCTATAAGAAGAGCATCAGATACATACAAGAGGGCAGTCACAGTTGAATCAGAAGGTCGAAATACAGATTGAATAGGAGGCAGAAGAGAATGAAGATTGAGATAGGGAGAAACGTGTGAATAAGCAGCACTTTAAAGAAGTTTAGATAAGAATGGAAGATAAATTGGCGGAAAGTTCATCATTGGAGTGGAGTTAGAGTAGCTGAGTAGGAAAAAAAAACAGGGAGAGGTTGGGAGTCAGATTTTGATTTAGGGTTAGCTTTACTTGTGTAAAACCTTACATGATTTAAAGTGGGAGAATAACACAAGCAGCTTGGGTGACAGTGAAAGACGATTATCTCCTTATGGGCAACTTGTGTCATCGCCATGCTCTACTGATTTTGTTTGGATTGAGCACCGGAGGTTAAGATAGGAATCCGTCATTCATAACATCCGTCCCTCCC
Organism: Ambystoma mexicanum; assembly: GCF_040938575.1. Lineage (NCBI taxonomy): Eukaryota > Metazoa > Chordata > Amphibia > Caudata > Ambystomatidae > Ambystoma > Ambystoma mexicanum. The sequence goes on from NC_090933.1 coordinate 1,158,041,844, forward strand.
CACCTAAATACCATAGAAACGAGAGAGCACCTCATTCATGGCGTCAGCCTCCCCGACTAAATACTGCAAGCATGAGAGACTCTCCCCATTAATACAACCTTACCAAACTTACCCTGGAACTATCGAGGAAGAGATGAAGAGATGAATCTGAAAACTCAAGATGAATTTAACATGGTGTAAATGTAATCAATGTATTCACTGAAAAGCAAGGCGCACGAGAATACATATGAAGCTTGCTTAACGTAGAAATGTAATGGTAACGAGTGGCCATATTGGATCAAGTGGACAGATAAACCACGTAAGAGTAAATGGAGAACACGAAGATGCCTTGAAGCTGCAGGGAAATTTGATTTGCTGAATTAGCTGAAATACAGACCTGTGCAGGCAAGACAGTTCCTACGTAGCTCCCTTCCAAGGTCATGATATGATATATTTTATTTATATCGTGCTCGTACACAAGTGGCTCAGAGTGCGACAAGGGAGGGGAACAGGGGAGAACAAAAACAACAATCTTACTAGGCCCAGTGACATTGAGAATGCGCAAGTGCATGGGGAAAGGGAAAGGGGAAAAGTGCATCTAATGTGTATCCTGCAGAGTGAACATCTGTGAAGGTCTGTTCTCCAATCGTGACTCTAACATCCCCTCTGTCCTCATTCTTCTTGATCTCTCTTCTGCCTTCGACACGGTCAAACATATCACCCTGCTCAACCGTCTCTGTGATAACCTGCAGAAAAGGAAGGTTTGGTTAGCTCTAAAGAATAACAGAATATAATAATTCGCAAGCACAAGGGACATTTCCCTTAGATTTAGTAAAGAACGAGCAACCTTTGAAATGCCAGGTGCCGGCTAATTATAAGCTTAAAATTACATGAAGAATAGCTCGATCAAGCCTCCGGTTTTCAGAGTGTAATGACTCTTCTGCTAACAAGAGTTCAGATCACAATAAAAGCTGAGCAGAATAATTCTCACAATTGGAGGACAGTGTCCAGTCATTAGCATGAGACACAGATGTGCACCTTCCTCAACTGCCCAAACGTTGTCAGAGAAAGAGGTGCAAGACAAGGCAAAGTTCAAAGTTAGACATCCTGCCTTGAAGATTAGGAAATCAGGGATGGTGGCTTATTTATTAGAAAAGCAGCACTTGGATGTCACTCCCTCTACCAGTAGTGTTTCTGACGAGCTGTCAAGTATCCAAGGTTGGTAAAACCAATGGCAACCAATTAACACTCTCCAAGGATGCCATCTTGCAACTGTTGTAGTAGCCAATAATGTGTTGTTATGATGATGTCTTATTTACTTTTATCAATTTATTGGTGGTCTGCGGTGGGGCCACTAGATTATTCATGATCAATGAAGAAGCTAACATCTACATATTGTATATGTAGACAATCCCTTAACAATCCCTAATCCCTGTAGGTTTGTGTAACCAGTATTGTAATGAGACATCAATTGTGACGTATTTTCTGCTTTTAAACTGGTGTCATGATTGAGAACAATGAGAGTGTCAAGACCTTGGTGTTTATTGCTGTCCCTGTTTTATGCAAACTATTAATAAAACAGGTCTTTGTCAATTACCTTGACTCTGCCATTATTAGGTGCAGGACTTTCTGGCCTGTCTGTTCCGCTAAGGACTGGGGATTTCCAGTCCATCTTTACATATGGTATTGGTTCGAATGGTTGGCCAGTACTGGTTCATAGTAGAAACATCCTGCTACTAGCCTGAGTACTGCTGAGGGACCTGTGGAGAACGTCGAATCACTCATGAAGTGGGAAAGTGACAGGAACCCCCTTGGAGAAAATCATGCCTGGTCCCACACAGGGTGCGGTGAAGTGGAGGTGAAGTGGCCGGTTGAGGGAGGATCAACACCGAAGGCCTCGGCCGATCCAGGGATGTAAGTACAGAACATCAAATTGGCAACAATGTATAATATTGGGGAAGAGTGATACCTGTAACCAGGGTTATGGAAGGTGCCGCATTAAACCTGTGACTACGTTATTAAGATATTGAAGAGTAAGAGCGATTTCCCGTGAAAAGCTCGAGGAACAGTGCCCCACGCCCCCTTCCAGGGTAAAACATCAAGAAATAAAGGAACCTTGTGAAAAAGGTCAGGAAGACGACTGTAGGTTTGAGGTCTTGTTGTGTTATATTGAGGGTGCACTCCTAATTATTAGTCAATACTCGCTCCAGTGGCTGGGTAAGAAGTGGTTTAAACAAGGAACAACAAGGCTTGTGGATTTTGATTTACATCGTAGAACACTTGGTTCTGTGGTTTGGACTCAAAGGCAGAGTCTGGAGCCTGGGCATTGTTTATGGTGCTTGCCCAAACAGTTGTTGTTTTAGCCGGAAGGCTGAGAAAGAGACATAGACAGTGTTGGAAATAGAGGAAATTGTTGCTGACAGGAGATTGGTATCAGGTAATATTATCCCCATATATATGGTCGCCGTAAATAATATCGCCGGGAAAAGGTCACGGCAATATTATATGGGTGACCATATATATGGGGACAGGGGCAAAAAAAAAAAAATGTAAAAAAAAAGAAAAAAAAAATGTGGGGGTTACAGGGGTGTCCCCCGCATGTTCCATGCAATAATGTCGCCACAAAAAAACAGCCATTTTTCGGCGATATTTTTGCATGGCGAGATTTTTGTGGCGACATTATTACATGGAACCAGGAGATTGTGAAGAGATAGTGGGTTTGACGTTTTTTAAAGTATTGTCAGTCAAGAGCATGACGTGCCATCATGGGAGGAGACACAAATGTGTGCATTTATGGAAGTCTCTTCTGCGGTTTAAGACTAAAATTTGAAATTTCACTCCGAGTTCATGCACAGTCGGCAAAATGTTCTTACATTGGCCCCAGGAGGGTACACTTTCAAAATCAGTGCTGCAATACATGATGACATATGTATATACTGTGTATAAAGGAAAACAGTTACAAAAAAGAGAGCACATTTTAGAGTTATGGAAAAATATTGGAAAATATTCCGAGATGAGGGGGAAGAGCCACCCACGAGGGATCGGATGCTTAATCAGCCTGAAGGGGAATCCGCAGTGCCTTCTGTTCCGCCTCCTCCCAAGAGCATTGATCCATCAGACAAAGAGTACGGATTCTACCCATTCCAAGAATGAAAAGCAGCAGCATGGTATACTAACTCTGTATATGTGCCCACCGCTTACAGTGGTGAAGATGCTATAAGTGGAGCTAAACTAAAAGAACACTGTGATGCAGCACCTTGAAGCATCTTTTGTTGCTACTGGAATTAGAGTAATGATCTCTGACCAAATAATCGGACAGACTCAAAGAATATGGCAAAGCACTACTTTATTATCAATTCAAAAAAGCAGGGTAACTGGCAGACATCCGACTGATGCATGCACTCTCACACACAAACTTGATTGTATGGAGGTCTTATACCCCAAAATGTGTCATTTAAGATGTCATCCTACATAGACAAATACAAAACCTATCAAAGGAAGGGATTAGTGACGGAAACATGTCTACTTATAGAAGTTGTAAGAATGAGTGCATCTTTGGCGACCCCTTATCTGTAGGGCACGCCTTAAACATCTTTAAATACGTATAGTACTGATTATATTGAACATAACAACAGTGTATTGGTTCCTGCAGCATTGTATCTTAGGTTGTCCCCCAACCCCACTGATTGTTTGGCATACTATCCCAACCTTGGAATTTTGGCTCTTTAGCAGCACGTAGGTGAAACACAATCTAGGTGTTTAAATCCCATCAGACTACTCCACATTTTCCCAATTACTCCATCATCTCTAATCGGTAGGTTATCAGCCAAAGTCTTCCGTTTGTATTTGACCTTGTGTGAGCTCACTGTTATGGAACATTCAAGGGAGTGTGAGCAAACCACTATCTTAACTTGAGGCTCTAATGAATAGCCTTTGTTTTCGACTTTTAAGTCGTGTGTGAAAAGACCACACATTTGTCCATTTCAGCCTTCCATTTACTGCTATTTAATTTAATTATGCAGGGTGCTGTTGCTTCTCTTGGCCTCTAGAGACTGCTCACTCTATCTCAAATGAATTTTGTACATTTTTAATTGACCAGCAGTTTGGCTCTCACAGATATTTTCATCTTCTTCCCATATTCAGAGCTTATCCATGTACTTTGTTTGTGCTTTGTGTGTATCCTTTAAAAATAGGATAGATAACTCGGGCCAACCTAAATTTATCGTTGGTTCTTCACGTGTAGCTGTTGTCCTGCGTCTCCTGATTCTTGCAGGCTTGGCCTGTCTCTGAGGTAGCTTGGTTAAATTCAATGTGAGTCAGCATCCATTTTCCTTATATGACTGTCCTTGCATGCTATAAATTCCACTATAGCAAGCTTCTATACATTTTCTATCTAACTTGTGTTACTGCATGTTTACAGTTATTGGTCTGTAAGTTACTTTATCTCTGTTAGGTCCATGCTTACTTTAGCTTTATAGACAATCATAAAGACAGAGAAAAGTAAGTTAAAGAAAGACAGGAGAAAGATGAAGAAGAGTAAAGTAAACAGGAAGAAAAGGCACAACAGAAAAGTGAGCGGGAGAAGGAAGAAAGAGAATGGGACAAACTAAACAAGGAAGAGAAGGAAATGGAGAGGCAATGTGTAGCAAATAGAGAGGAGAGGAAACAGAAAGAAGAGTAGAGAAAAGAAAAGAAAGAGAGGGAGAAAAAACAACAGGAAGAGCAAGAGCATGAGAGAAGAAAGTGAAAGAGGGAAAGTGGCAAAGGGAAGAGATAGAGGGATTAAGAACTAAAGAGAAGAAATAGAAATACAAAGGAAAATTGAGGAAGAAAGTAGGAAATAGAGGAATCTGAGAGAAACATCAGAAAAGAAGCTGACAAGATTTTCAGAGAACTCATGCTCTGGGAAAAGAAGAAAAATAAGGAGCAGGAAAGAGATGAGAGTTTGGAGAGATGTGATAGGGAAGTGGAGCAGATATTAAAACACTACACTATTTCAGATGTAGATGAAGGAGCAGCAATACGAAGAAGGATTGGTAATCTGTGCAGAAGCAGGAGGGATACTGGTGCAGTTTATAAGGAAAACAGGAGTGCAGTAAATTTCCCCACAGAAAGAAGAAGAGAGCTTACTGGTAAAAGCATTGAAGTGATTGTACAGAAGGAGCCCCCTAAAAAGATTAGATTTTGAGGACAGAGAAGATGAGGTAGGTGAAGGAAGTTGGGGGACAATTATTTCAGATGAGGAGAGACATGAAAGTGAAAATAAGGAAGGGAAGCAGATTGTGCAAGACCCCTCCACAGTCTTAAGCACAGGAAAAAAGATAGTGTGGTCTAATCTGGAAGAACTAGTAGGGGAAGGGCCAGTACCTGTAGCATATCCCAAACGTCTAAACGGGTGATCACACAGCTTGGCAGAAGCAAACCCATATGTTAACAGGTTGAGAGCTCTACCAGGGGAAAAGAAAACTAGCATAACAGACGCTGCCGTAATGATGAGAGATTTGCACATAGTGCAGACTTTACGCAATTCCCATTACTAGAAAAAAGGGGAGGATGGCTGCAATATATATCATGGCCACAAATAGACAGGGATAATTTAAGGTGTTAGTTAGCAACTTTGACATCGGGAGTGGCACATGGATTCATGAGCTAGAAAGAATGACTCCACCGATGACGTTGGCAGTAGTCGACATAAAAAGTATGCTCGCTGCCGCCATTGGGAAGAGAGAGCTGAACACATTTGGAAACAAGCAGTGTAAACTGGGGTGACGACTCAGAACATGACTCTGTGATGGAGCATTGTTTAATAATTGTAGGGCAGATTATGGAGAGCACTCAGAGTACAATATAGTGATCCGTCAGACATGAGTGCAATTATGATATCACAAGCTGCGCAATGATGAGTACCCCATTTCTTGTATTGAAGAGATTCAAGAGAGCGAGCACCATGAGATGACAGAACCGTGGGAAAAAACTGTAGCTATTTTCTATCATATATTTAGTCTGGGGTTACCTGTATCAGTGCAAAGACAACTGAAAAAATTGGTGGGAATAGAAGCGAAACCTTGGCCAGAGATTCAATTAACTATAGTCTACCAATGACAATTAATGCAAGAGAATGCCAGGAAGAAACTTGAGGAAAGAAAGCTGGAGCAATCAAAGTTATTTCAGAAAAAGCTAGCAACGTTTTGAGTGGAAGGAGTCATGTTTATGAGTGGGGAAGGAGTGGCTAGACCAAGCGTGCAGCAGGCACAGCCAGTGGCTAGAGGGAATTTTGCTGGAAGTGGAGAATATTATTGCTGGCCACGAGAAAGAGGGTTTGCATGTAGAGGAATGGGGGCCGGGTTTCAGGCTTCATAAGGGGGGTTTAATGGAGGACAGCCCAGACCTTGAGGACAGCCACAGCAATGCTGGACGTGTGAGAAAATGGGAGAATTGGCAGGATCCAAGAGGGGGATGACATATCTTCCACCATATAGTACATAATCACCTGACTAGTATGCCCAAGATCTCACACAATATCAGACATATGCACCACAAATAGAACAAGTACAGCACATTCCAATGCAAGCAAAACAGGCACCTAAGCAAACACAGAAAGTTCCTATGCAAACGCAGCAAACACAGATGCAACCGCAAGTGCCAGTACAACAGAACACTGTGGCGATATGCAGCGCAAATACAGGCGCATAGAAACCTACACCCAGAATAGGGAATGTGATTGTGGTGGGAGGAAATCATTTCATGGGGACAAGGATGAATTTATCCCCACAATGGGACAGTCCACAGAGTGACATGATGTGTTCAATCCTATCGGTTACACCAGACTCAAAAGAGGAACCACAGGTTGGAGTAATCATAGGCAACAAGATATTTACTGACAATTTACACATCACTATAGTTAAACATGCCCTTTCCATGCCACTATTATACTCACACTTTTAAGCTCCACTCCAGCGATTCACATGAATGCACAAGAGTTCATATCAGCATTGTTATGCAAGAAAGCACAGCAGAGCATACTATTAAACCCAGAATTATTTATTTATGGAGTACAGCTTTTGCTACCCTGTACCTGAGATAAGGGGTAAACATTGTGAATACCCGCAGAATTTGTATTCAGACCACAAGTATCTATGGATGATGAGACATGGGTGATACTGATAGAAATAGAGGAAACTATAGTGAGACAAGAGATGGTGATTCTCCAAGGTACCGATGACGAGGGAAAAGCAGGGTGAATAGTGACTGCTCTTGACAAAAGACATAGGCCCTCATTACGACCCTGGCGGAAAGTGACTGACCGGACCGCCACAGCGTAAATAGCGTTTCCGCCATTGCACGATGGAGCAAAGTGCGGCCCATTCCGACCCATCGGGCACGAGCACCACGCCATGGCGGAAGTGCAAAGTCCACGATGGCGGAAATGACCCCAAAACGGCCCACACCGCCGCCGTACGGCGCCCTAGGTGCAATACCGCCACCCATCTTAGCGGACACCGCAGTGAGCGCCAACCGGAAAGTACGGTGACCGTAAATATACGGAAACAGAAGTAAAAACATGGTCCCGGAACGGGAAACATCACGCCGTACACCTATAAAACCACAAAATCCACACAACCACTAAAAACACTACCCTGAGACACATCCCAACCCGTCATCCACCCTAGTGTAACCAAGAAAAATGGGAAAAGTAGCGAAGAAAGCGTGCGACCGCAAGCGGCAGGTCCACTTCTCCCGTGAGGAACTCACCGTGCTCACAGAGACCCTCCAGGAGAATGCTGCCGCCGTCTTCTCCACGCAAATGACCAGGACGGCACTTGCGAACAAGAAGGCCATATGGGCCCTGGTGGCACAGCGGGTAAGTGCGGTGGGGACCGCACCCCACAACCCACAGCAATGCAGAAAGCGATGGGACGACCTGCGGATACGCGTCCGTAGCATACTTTCTGCCAACCGCAACATTGCCACAGCCACCGGGGGAGGATCGGAATCACCCATCAAGTTGACCCCCTGGGAAGAAATCTGTGCCTCCACCATTGGAATGGAGAGTATAGAGGGAGTCGGAGGGATGGAGAAAGGAGTGCAGACATCCGAAGAATCCGGTAGGTGGCCCAAATAAAACCATGCCAAATCCACAATGTCCAATCATGTGAATCACCATGTGTCCACATAGCGCAACAGTAACACATGTCCAGGAGAACGTCCACACACATTGGCCTGACAGCGCACTTTAAAACTCACAATAAATACATAAATAATTAAAAACCCCAAAAACACCCTCTACACGTGCAGCAGGCACACCCTAACTGCAGGCTGCCAAACAACTGCACCCTCACTCCACACACAAAAGAAAGCACCTCCAAGGCCCCGACCCAAATCACCCTCAGGTACCACCCCAATGCATGTGATACATTGCCATTCCAATTCCCACAGACCCATTAATAACGCTCGCCCTCCTTTACTCCACCACAGGGTCCGATCCAAACGACGAGCCTCAGGACACCCCTACCAGCACACCTGCAAAGAGGGCCAAGACCAACGGCCAAAGACCCTCCACCTCAGCTGCACGCATCAAGACACGGCAACAGCACAAATCAAGTGGCAGCACAGAGGAGGGAACTCCAACAGGCACCCCAGCAGCCAGCATGCCCACAACAGCACCACCACAGGTCCCCCCAATGGATGTCACAGAAGGCACTGCCTCTGGTGGCAGCAGCACCATAGGTGACACTCCATTAATGGCAGCATGCTCCGACACAGAAGACGGGGATGTCGAAGTCAGATCCATCCATGACCTGTCCCAATCCCCCTGTCTGTTCCATCCCGTACACCATGAGGATACCACGCAGGGGCACCCACAAGACGACGACTGGCCATCCCCCACAAGCCCTGTGGCAGGGCAACATGAGGCGAACAGCCACTCTGTGACACCACCGCAAATGGCCATGGCCCAGCAGAGGCAACAGTCCCTCGACCAGTTAATCGTGCAACAGCAGCAACTGGCCACGCTCCTCAAGGACCATGCCGATGAATGTGGGGGCACTAAGGCAGACATAGAAACATCAACTGAGACACTTAGGGCAGAAATGGAGAGAAGTACAGAGACACTAAGGGCACAAATGGAGAGTAGCACCAAGAGCCTGAGAGTCCAAATGGAGAGTAGCACCGAGAGCCTGAGAGTCCAAATGGAGAGAAGCACCGAGAGCCTGAGGGGGGAACTGCATGCGACGTCCAAAGACGTATGTGCCGAACTTGCCGCAGTGCGCCGTGTGCTCACTGAGCTCTCACAAACCTTTAGGGACATGCATGGACGTGAGCAGGCAGAGACATCATCCGTTGCAAGTTCCGTCCAGGGCAGCCCCCAACGTAGATCTGGGAGGAACCTGCGCTCCACAGGCAGGGGTGCCCCTGATACCCGCAGAGGGGGCTTGCAATAGCGACTGCCCACTGACAATGAGCATCTTTGGACACTGGTGTTCGGGGGGGAGGTAGGAGGGTGGAGGGGGGTGTTGGGCTCACTTGGGTGGCGGGTCGATAGGGTGTTCAACATGATATCACATATGCCATAAACAATGCACGATCAACCAATGAGATGTGTGGACATTGATCTTTGTGTACGAGGCCATCATAGGCGTACAGTCCATATTGTGCATGTACCAGACACACACAGTGCCACGAGTCCCGTGTCCATGTATCAGCCACCAGGCGTGAGTGCTAGAAGCATGCATCTATGAGATGCTGACGAATGTCACGGCCCTCCTGTGCCTCGCAGACTCCTTGAGGTGCTGCCACATCCCCACCCTCATCCTGACCATCTTCAGGTGCTTGCAGTTCTGCGTCAGGGGGCATGGGCACATTTCTACGTACGCACATGTTGTGTAGCATGACACATGCCATCACCATCTTTGCAACCTTCACATGGCGGTACAGGAGTGCCCCGCCAGACCTGCTGAGGCACCGGAAACGAGTCTTCAGTAGGCCGAATGCCTGTTCAATGACTACACGGGTACGTGAGTGGGCATGGTTGTAGTCCTCCTCATGCTGGTCCCGTGGGTTCCGGACTGGTGTGAGGAGCCATCTCTTCAGTGGATATCCGGCATCACCTGTATGTGGACGATAAACGAATAATGTGGAATGCCATTGCTACGTACGCACCCCCCCCCTTCCTGCCAGGTCATTGCCGCATCACATACCCCGCATCAGCATGCATGAAATGAGACTCATTGAGTAGCCAGGATCTGTTCCCTGCGTGTCGCTCCATGTAGCGTGGTATTGTTGAGTTCCTCAAGACCATAGAATCATGGGTTGATCCAGGGAATCGGGCACAACAATGTGTAATGATCCTGTTGGAGTCACACACCATTTGTACATTCAGTGAATGAAATTGTTTTCGGTTGCGGTACTGGGCCTCCATGGCATGTGGGACGACCAATTCCACATGGGTGCAGTCGATGGCACCAATGCAACCCGTTATGCCGGCAAGTGCATGGAATCCCACTTTTGTGTTGGTAATTTCCTGCTCCGAGCGTGGTAGAGAGATATAGTCGTCTGCGTGCTGCAGGAGGGCATCGAGCACTTGCAATAGTGTCCGTGAGAACAGTGGCTGTGAGATGCCATGCAACTGTCCAACTGTGTGCTGGTAGGTGCCTGTGGCCAGGAAGTGGAGTACAGACACCACCTTCAGTAGGGGTGGGATGGCGGTTGGGCTATCTATCATGCTGACAAGGTCAGCCTGTGTCATGTCCACAATGGCGGCTATGGTGTCCCGGTCCAAACGGTAGAGGGTGTGGATCTGCTCATCAGTGAGGTTGAACGGATGTGCTCGGAGGCGTGGGATTGCGGGCTGCCTGCGTGGTGGTAGTGGCTGTGCTGGCGGCCCTTGCTGGCCCTGCCTTGCCCTCCTCCTCCTCCTGCGTCTCCTCCGTGCGGCCGGTTGTAGTTGGTGTTCGTCTTCTTCTTGGAGTTGGAGTACTTGCAGTGCTATCAGGTCCCCCAGGGCCAACATCGCGAGTCCTGCCGGTAGCATTTCGGAGTGGGTGTGGTTGTGGGAGGAGACTGGGTGTGCTATTTATGTGTTTTCAGGCTGTATGGCCTCCACCTGTGGTGATTCATTCCACCTGTGCAAGCTGCTCTCCCCTTTGGGCGAGCACGTCCCGCACACAACGCTGCAATTCGAGGAATGGCATCTTGCTATTACAATCATGTATTTGTACCCGATGGCAGTGTAACATTGGTTGATATGTTCATTCGGCTATGGTCCCATTGTTTCACATACTATCTTAGCAGTCGCGAACAGACTTGTGAAGGGTCAGTGGAACGTAGTACTCGAGTAACGGTGGACCCTCATGCATCACTGTACCGAGTTTCAACGACGGGCGGGGCGTCCCATTTGTGAGTGAAGGCAGTTGCCATTTACACACACAGCCGCACTAGATGGATTAATTTGTGATTTCAAGCGGCCACAGATGCCTTTTCGACGTGATGTTGCAAATGAGGAATTCGAAGGGCGGCGCTTTCGGTTTTCAGCTAGCGGCGAGGAGATGCCCACAGGTCTGACTGCAAATATAACGTTCTATTGTTCAATGTCCTTGGGACAGGGGCCATGGCGAGGATGCAATGATTGATATGAATAGTTTGGGATGCGCAATAGCGAAGTGGACGATGAGGCCGGACGTTCCCAAATACATGTTACTTCACAACACTGGAATTACGGGCTGGGGCACAGTGGATTATGCAGGCTGCATAACACACAGACTCAATGGAATTTTCACATGTTATGTGAGTATGGAAACAGGCGTTATCATTACGGGATGAGGGAATGATGAATGGATGCATGGACAGATGATTTGATACAGAGTTTGCCATGTACAGGGCTTCTTGGGATCTGTCCGCCTCCCCTGCACTATGTGATGCAGGGCTGCCATAGTGGGACCATCGTCTATCTGGCCTTGTTGAGCCCTCCCTGTCTCGACGCGCCTTCAGACACTTGTGTCCATGCACGTTACCAATCCCATCTGATGGATTCTGTTTTAACAGACGCATGCACAGGTACACTCGTTTGTGATGGTGTTTTCACCTCGATATAGATAGTTATGAGTCGCAAGTGGTTTTTGGGTGGTGATGATCCTTTGGAGTGGGCTAGCATGCATATGGCTGTGGATTTGGTGTGATCATTGAAGTGAGTAATTCAAATGTAGTTCTGATGGCCATTCTATTCTTTTTCTTTTCATTTGGTTGACAGGTATCTCCTCCCCTTTTGCCACTGCCATCTGTATGCCACTCCTGCAGATGGATTTTACTCCCGACACCTGCTGCTTCGTGTTAATCAGTGGAGCAGCATTACGATCTTATGGGACGATCGCCAATGGGCCACATGCCCTTACGCAGTACTAGTGGCTCGGAGCAACATTTCGGCCTTTCAGCTGGACTAGTGCCTCCCCATTGGGTCGGCCCTGCGGTTCTGGGCGCTTCCATGTTGCCTTTTCGTACGAGAATGTGGCCCTGTGTACCATGAAGGAACAGGGCGTCACACAAGAAGTAGCTGGTCATTTATTGCGGATGCAGCCCACAATGGTGAAATGTGTTTTGGAGTTCATGGCCTAATGGCTGTATGGGTTTGGTGAATTTGTTGTGCATTAAATTTCTATTCTGATATGGGCCGTGTAGCGTTCTTCTTTGCAAGTGATGTGGCATATTCCTATTTGGGGAGCGATGTATTGTGAGGAGATCTGCATTGGGTTCCAGCTTCGGAGTATAGTTGCGTGGTACTGTGCTGGGCGCGTTTGCCTACGAAGCCCAGTGAGGTCAGGGATAAGGGCTGCCAATATGACTGTTTGAATGATGTCATGCTCAGGGGCGGGGGATTAGGTTTTGTGTAACAGATGCCGGTCAGCCAGGTGGATTGGTGGAATGATGTGATTTTCTGAATATTGCTGGTCACAGGTGCCTGTGTTTGCGTGCGTTTCTTGGTGGGAGACTGAGGTCATGTCCATTGGAATAGCTTCTGTATTCGTGCCATCTGTGCCCTGCAGCTCCCATTGGCCCCTCTTGAGATTCTTTTGTTCGTTGGCATGCATGGGTGACTTGTACATTTCACTGGTTGCATTGTGACTTCATTGCACCTACGGGGAGTTGTACAATGTGGCCAGGGAGCGGTGTACAGGCACTCAGTGGGGCCGTTTACGGTTGATTTGCGATGCCGTACTTCTCACCATGGCGGAATGGTACTTTCCGCCGTGCTTGATGGCGTTAGGTGCATGTCCGCTAGGGTCAGAATTCGCGTACCGTTGCGCCATGGTGGTATTTACGGTTTGGCATGGCGCGCGCGCGCGTACTTGGTGCAGTTAGCGTTGGCGTTCACTACGGTGTCGCTAATGGCATCGTACTTTGCGGTGACGGGTCATAATCGCACCGAGCGCTATTCGATGGCGGTATTGCATTTCCGCCATCGTTTTTCGATTTCCGCCAGGGTCGTAATGAGGCCCATAGACTGATTAGACAGATGATGAGGTAGGGTTTTTCATAGGCCTCAATTATTGGGTGAAAATTGAGAGCAGGGAAGGCCTGCGGATAATGGCATTGATAAAAAAAGGCACCATCATTATTTTGAGAAGATTTGGCATGGGTACCAAGTGCATTGTGGACCAGCAGTTGATACGACATTGGCCTACTGAAAGGAGTAGGTGCAGTTAAATCAAGCGGAATCCAGGAGCAATTTTGCCACAAGTGAGACAGTATCCAATGTGAAAATGCGCAGACAAGGGAATTTATGGCACAATCTCTTCATTAGTGCGACAGGGAATGCTAGTATCCATGAAACACGGCTGTGTGCCCAGTGAAAAAAGCAACAGGGGTCTTGGAGATTTATTCAGGATGTACGCCCGCTGAATAATATTGTTGAAGTAGAATTTACATTGGCCCCAAATCCAGCAAGAACATTGTGCAATATCCCATTGACAGCCAAATAGTTCACAGTGGTCGATTTAAAGAATGCTTTCTTTTCAATCTGCCTTCATGAGGTGTCACAAGACATGACCTTGGTTTCACACAGAAATCAAAAGTGAAAACACACTTGTTTAACCCAAGAGTACTGTGAATCTGCATAAATCTTTAACAGGGTCCTCCAGATGGACCTAGGAAATGTATACTTTGACAGTGTAGTGATTCAGTAAGTAGATTACATTCCGGTGTGCAGCAAAACAGTGGAACAGTGCATAAAAGATTCAATATGATTGTTGACAATATTGACGGAAAAGGATTGGACAAAGAAAAATTGCAATATTGCCAGGAAGATGTTTTGTACATAGGACAGTTTATATTGTATTTATTTAACTTCTGAAGCACTAAGATAGAGGGCCCATATGCATTGTAGCGCTAGACAAAGACCTAAAATAATATACATGAATAAGGCCACAGAAGGGAGCAGTCAATAGCTGGAAAGGTTGGCGGAATTAGCCAAAAAATATCATTTTCAGACCACGCTTGAAACCTACCAAAGACGAGCAGTGTCTTAGGTCAGGAGGCAGGGCATTCCAGCATCTTGGAGCAGCGTATGGAAAAGATCCTTCAGTGATGAGTGATCATTTGGACTTTGGGATTTGCAGGAGGCAGGAATTGTTTGATCTAAATGTTCTCTGTTTTGGAAGCCATAACAGTCTGTCCGAAAGATAGCCCACATGTTTTCCATAAAGACAGTTGTGTGTAATACACAATGTCCAAAAAGTGATGTGTCTGTCAATTGGAAGCCAGTGTAAGGCCCACGTAGGAGTAGTTACATGTTTGGATCTTTGCAGACCCATTGCCACACGTACTACATTGTTTTGAACAACCTGTAAGTGATTGATTTCACCCCTATCAATGCCCTGCAGAATGCTGGCACAGTAATCAAGACAAGCTACAATGTTTGCACGAGAAATTGTCTTATTTGTGTGAGTAATTTGATGTAATAGGACGTGCTGGAAACTAGGCCGTTGATTTGAGCCCTCATGTTGAGTTCTTGGTGAAGAAATTGACCCAATGTGGCATTTTCGGTGCAATTAGCGCCCGCAATTAGAGCCCGCAAATAGCCTTTCACTAATTGTGCCCGAAAATGGGAGTTAAGATGGTGCATTTACAATCAATTTAGAGCTGGGGGAAATGCTGCCAGATACGTGATTGGGTGGACCCTTAAATGCAGCAGTAATAGCGTCATCGCCACATTTAAGGGCTGCCGCCCAACTCGTGATGAGGCCCACTGTTTGTGTCACCAGCTTAATTGGCATACACTATGTCTTCTGCGTCCAACATTTCAAAAAGAGGTAAAGATTTTTAATAGGGTTTAATCGGGAATATCTTTAATAATAGATGTCCTGACATAACATTGCTTGTGTGAATACAAATAGAGAAATATACTCCCTGTTTCCCTACTTTTTAACATTAGATCTGAGACATTTTGGTGGTGGCACTTGGGTTCCATCGAAATAGTATTTTCCTTCTCTCCTTTCTTCTTTTCACTTGCACAATGCAAACTACACCTAATAACCTATAGATAGTTGGTGGTAGTTTCTTTCCTTTCCCTTTCTTTGATAGGTGACATATCACCAGAAGCCAGGGCAAACCATAAGCCTTGTACAAGATTATGTGAGAAATACACCACCGATAGAAGACATTTTTTTATATCAATTAGGGCAAGTTAGGTCTTCTATTGCGAAACTATTTAGCAAGAATACATTATTCCCTTAATGCATTGATATACTTAAAGATGATTTTTCCTTTTTTGTGTTACGAGCATTATATCAGTATTATTTCTCCATAATACAAGAACCAAATAAATATCAATATACCTACCACATATAGATTGTGTTACACATATAGATATTATCATCTGGTGAAGTGCTCAAATGAGAAAAACTGAAGTAAACTTCTTAGGTAGGTTTGATTATCCCAGCGAAAGAGTATAGGGGAGAGTACCAAGCGAGCAGTTAATAAACGTGTGTTGTCATTTCAAGTACCCTATAGCAAGAAAATATTGTCAACCCTCTGTCACATCATCTTACCACTGGTAACAAACAACACAAGGAGAGCATTTGGTGTCTACACTGTTCAATACACTTTTCCTACAGACAGGATTGGGCTAAACTAATGTTAGGGTGCCCCAAGAACTGTTAAGAATTCTGTTGTTCTGGTCTCCATGCACTGACATTCCTGGAACAAAGTTACTGTACTACAGATATGTCAAGTAACATTCTACAAACCAAATTCACACTTCAGTTTAGGATATCAGCAAAGATAGAGCCAGAAGTATCTGTCTTGCAAGACAAAATTGTGAAATATTTGTGTTGTGCAAGAGCAAATAAGTATAAATCTGACCCGCCCTCCATATCAGCACGTATCTAGGTTACGGCAAAATGGCCACAAACTAAACTCAAAGGAACTGTGCAGAAACGAACGTCTGGTTCCAGTATGGTATGGGAAGACCTCCCATTGAGTACTGTACAAGCCTGCATCCAATAGTCTGTCTCCAACACAGATGGCCTTCAAACAGATCATGAGAAAACTTCCGCCTATGAGCTCCCACTTATAGGGGCTCATTACGATAGTGGTGGTACAGTGATAATGGCGCCGGTAGTGCTGCCGGTGCCGTTATCACTGTACCGCCACATTATGAGTTCTGCTCGCGGGTGCCGCTCTGCACGCCTGGTCTGAACAGGCGTGCAGAGCGGCACCCGCGAGCAGAACTGGATGGTAGCAACGGTACGGTTATGAAAGGTACCGCAGCTACCATCCTCCCCATTCCTATTTGAGCCCCCATAGGGCTCCGGGTGCTGCGCAAGGGGAATTACCGGGCCCGCTGAGGTCAGAATGGCTCCATAATTCCCTTTACGAGGGACCCGGAGCCGGACCCGAGTTTGGGGGTAGTCATGCCGGTATAAATGGCATGGCTACCTCCTACCTCGTAATAAGGCCCCATGGTGTCACTCATGCGGCATGAACACTTACAAGGAGATGGCATGAAAAGTTGGAACACAGCGCTCATTTACAAAGCGGTTTTCAATGGGATTGCGCCATAGTAAAATGCTTTGGTAGAGCAGGCCCATGGTCTCTGCACGTGCATATTTAAAATGCGTATGTAACGTTTTGTTCTGACACGTGACCTGTTCACCTATCACCTATTGCTGTTTCTTTTGACTGTGCAGTGTACATGTTTCCACTATAGAAGACGAAAGCGATTATGTCATGCACTCATTGAGCCTGAGCTCAGAGCACTACTGCCACGGCTTTTTTAACACAAAACCTATGAAGAAGGTGAGTCTGATTAGAAGAGCACACTATACAGCAAAGAAATTGCTTGGAGAACCGCATTTCCCACGACAAGATTTCTCAATGGGTACTGACTGGTGTTCGACAAAGGTGCTTTCACTTCCAAATCTCACATCTGTATTGAAACGTGGCCGGATAAATGATCAGCATCGACAACAATATGTTCCTCAAATGAAAGTGGACTCATTTCGATCCGTATTTTAGTGATCACGGGCCACAGAACTAGATACGCTTCTTTTGTTTTTATTATTTTTTAGTATTTATACAATTACTTCAGTACCTTATGGCTCTTCTCCTGAGAAGACACGGAGGAAGAAATGTTGTGTGCATGAGCCCAGGTGGGCATCATTTGTTCAAGTCACAATTGCATATAGCTTTGACACATTTAACAGAGTGGAACACAATGCTTCATGTGATGCGGAAGCTGACGCCGAGCCGCAAAACGCCGTAGTAATCTGCGCTGATAGTCAAAGGATTAGCTTTACACGATAAGGACGAGAGAGATTCGTTCGGCTTCCGGTACATCATGGCGCGCTCTTTCAGAAGTGATGGAAACAACATTTTCTGCTTTTGTTTCATCGTTCAGCTCTTTGATCTGGGGCTTACGGCCCTCCTAGGGCGGCGAGTCACACAGACGTGTTATGATTCTTCGCTTGACGCCGAGAGCCATTCTTCTGGAATTTGCCAGAATTTAGCCGCCTGGCTGCTATTAAAGCAGTGTCGGCACTGTCCCTTCTCCGACTGCTGGCGATGATTACCATGCGGCCCTGCATTCAGACGCAAGCGCCCTGTGAGGGAGCTTTAATGGCAGCAGGCGCTTTTAGTATGCCATTCCGAGGCTTAATAATCTGTGGCTTCCCACAGATGATGTATGTGGCCTCCCTGGTGAACTCTGCTGTTTGGTTAATACACCACCGCCATTTATTAGACAGCACAGGGAAATAGTGTATTTATTATCATGGATTGCAACACGGACGAGTGTATAGGCATACATATATGAAAGGGTTGTGGTCTCCGCCCTATAGTTAAGGTGACTCTGTGTTCCACGAGAAATCCAAAAAATGAATGACTTTTGACTGTGCGACAGATCACATCAGTGAATACATCGGTGCTGTCTTCTGTGATGTCATTAATGTGGTCATTGGCTGCTCAACAGTGTCACAAGGTTAAGGTGGCTTTAGCAGAATTTCAGGGGTTTTGTTGCGTGAAGTTCTCACCTTAATGTCCCTGCAACGAACGCTTTTTCCTGAATTTCAAAGGTTTTGTTACACTGTATTGCTAATGTCCCTGCAACTAAAGTTTTTCCCTGAATATACTATATATATTACATATGTGTATTATAGCCCAATTGTTAGGGTGAGTCAGATCCACATAGGAACCGCTCAAAATTCTATTGTTAATAAATTTTGATTTAAGCAACAGATTTGGCCGACTTTTTCGAAACTGATTAAAAGCTGTACCCCCCCCAACCTCCAGACTGCAAAGTTCCATAAATATTTGTTAAAAAATCAAAGTTATTAAGTGTAAAAAATTGTTTTTTTCCAAAAGTGCGGCCTACTTCCTATTCATTTTCCCATAGACAAAAAAGGTATATTTTTGCCAAACGCACATTCCAAAGCGCTGGGCGGATTTGGACCAGGTCCAAAACAATTTGGGCATAAAGTATTGACTTGCGATCCATGCATGGTTTGGGAGTTACTCCGTCGCATGGTTATTTAAAAATTTGCATTCTCCAAAAATTATAGTTATATCTCTCATGGTGCATTGCAGGATCTTGGTTTTCAGAAATGAAACGACTTCAATCTTGTTTTTCTCTCGATGAAAGATATATTTGCAGCTTTATGGGAAAATGAAAGGCAGTAAAAAGCTATTTGCGGGTAAAAAATGACAAATGCTGTCAGTAGATGGCTAGAGGGCACTAAGTGAAATTTGGGAGGTGGAGGAGGTACAGCGACTGAGTTTGTAACACAAAACTTTCTGAAGTCTCGGCTATATTAGTGAATAACCAACATATCTATCTATCTATCTATCTATCTATCTATCTATCTATCTATCTATCTATCTATCTATCTATCTATCTATCTCTCTATCTCTCTATATATCTATCTATCTATCTATCTATCTATCTATCTATATTTGTTTTTATATTGCGCTAAATCGCCCGCAGTCCTCAAAGCGCTCACAAAGACAGACAACATAGAACACAGCATAGCTTCTACTAGGATCTAATATCCTAGGCGATAAACAGAGTTCACAGTTCACTAGATTGCTCCTTCATCGAACAGACAGCTCTTAAGTTGTTTCTTAAACACAGAAAGAGACCCGCTGCTCTTGAGCATAAGCAGTATGGAGATCATCGGATCCCAGAAAGTAAAATTAGTGCCACCTACTCTTTTAAGTTTTTGACGTGGTTGATACAAATCATGATCATTATTAGAACGGAGGTCTCTTCGAATGGGTGCTTTCTCTATCTTACTAGCAAGGTAATTCAGTGCAGTGCCAGCTAGACATTTATCAACTAAAACTGCACCTTTAAATTTGAACCTTTGCTCAACCGTGAGCCAATGTAGCTTTCTCCTTAATTATGAATCTTAGAGTGTCGACTCAAACCGAAAACAGCCCTGACCGCTCCATTCTGAATTGTCTGCATTTTTGAAATATTAGTCTTGGAAGTGCCCATCAATAGATTGTTACAATAGTCTCATTTCAAATGTAGTCAAAATTTCAAGATTTTGTTCAGTCAAATATGGGCGAATTTGCCACAGTAAGTTAGAATAAAAGGCACAGGTAGATTTGAAATATGTTTTGTGTCTCTTAAATGAAAGATGTGAGTCCATGTGGATTACAAATACTTTTGAATGATCTGGTACCATGATATTGTTTGGTAATTCTAAAAACTTCTGTATTGCTCATTCAATTAATTTAGCTTTTGGAAGGTACCGACTATTAAAAGTTCATTTTTTTCTTCGTTAAGCGCGAATTAGTTTGCCGCCATCCATTTTTGGGTGGCGCAGAACACCTCCTTAACTCTTTGAGTGTCCTTTTTGTAAATTCCAGACAGCTCCAAGACCAATAGGGCGTTGTCAACGTAGTTAGTGAACCGGACACCCAATGCCTGCAACATGTTACACAAAAGTTTAGAGAAAATATTAAAGAGCAACAGGGACAAACATGACCCTTGGGGGACACTGTACGTCAGCAAGGTTTTAAGTGAGGTGAAATTCCCATTTGCCACTGCCGCCACTCTGGCTCCCAGAAATAATTTGAACCATTTGGCTGCTGACGGGGAACATCTATCAACTGTTATTAGTCTCTCTGCAAGTAGATCATGGTCTATAAGATTGAAAGCAGAAGAGAGGTCTAACAGCAAAAGTAAGGCAGTGCTACCTTTTTTTCGATATTAGTAAACTGCATCATAGAAGCAGTGTGTATTGTGGGGGGAAGGGAGAGGGCAGGAGAGGGTAAGAGGCCATCTCAGGAGTGGGGGGAGCTGGCACAGATGAAGAGGGCACTTGGTGAGATGCAAGGGGGCAGGAAAGCATTTTATTTTGCCAGTTTTGCGATAGTCACGGCTATATTCGAGACTACAAAAGACAACAGATAGCCGAGGGTATATGTAGTACGGTAATCACAGCTATATAGCTTGGGGTGTCAGTGTTTTATATCTTTTTGAAAGTACTGTGTTTAGGTATGTGATGTTGGCTGGTAGGTATTAGATAGTCTTTTTTATTTTGGATGTGTGTTTTCAGACCTTTGAGCATGTGAGACTTTGGAGACAGTTAGAAGAAAATAGTTTAACAAAATTAATATAAAAAGGAGCAATCATAGTCTCGTTTTAGATGTGCAGTACAATGTATTTTAGGTTGTTTATTCTCACCCATGGTATTATGTTGTGTGGGTGTGCAATGTTTGCCTATCTGGTTTACTGTTATGTATTTTTTTCATGATTATTATTTTTCAGTTACTTTACATAAGTACACAAGTAGTGTTGTTCTGTATTCATCATTTAAGTTGTATTGTAGTCTGAAACTTGTAGTCAGTCCCCCTTTTAACTGACTTTTTGTAGCCGCGGCTTTGGTAAAAGTCAATGAACTGTAGACGCGGGTATAATACATTTTTTGCAGTTATTATTTATTGTATTTGTGTATTTATGTATGATGAGTAGTCCTTAAAAGGACTGTTTGGGTTACACTGAAGCACATCCGGAGTACTGTTTTGATGTTATCAAGGAACATCGGTTAGGTGTACCCTGTCATGTCTATAGAAATTGAACATGTAGAACTCTATGTTGTTGTTCGTAATCCATATTGCATTGTGAAATCTAGGCCTTTGCCCCACTATTCAGGACTCTCTAACATAGGTGTGGATTCTCCTGCTTTAAAATTGAAAGTATTTAAAATTGCATTGTGAAACCTAGGCCGTTTCCCCACTATTCAGGACTCTTAAACTTAGGTGTATTTTCTCCTGCTTTAAAATTGAAAGTATTTAAAATTGCATTGTGAAACCTAGGCCTTTTCCCCACTATTCAGGACTCTCAAACGTAGGTGTTTTCTCCTGTCTTTTAAAATTGAAGCATTTACAATTGCATTGTGAAACCTGGGCCTTTTCCCCACTTTTCTGGACTCTCAAACTCAGGTGTGTATTCTCCTGTTTTTAAAATTGCATTGTGAAAGTGGTGACATTCTGTAGCTTTGCCTCCTAGCAAAAGCACTCATCTAGCGAACCTTTCTACCATTATCTAAGTGCCTGTCGTCTTGTCCAATTGTAAATTTGTCTTGTCTCTCTGTCTCGTCTGCTTGCACCCTGCTCTCTGTCCTTCCCTAGTGTTCTCCCCTACGCCCTTACCTTACTTTTACTTTTACTTTTACTTTACTTTACTTTACTTTACTTTACTTTACTTTACTTTACTTTACTTTACTTTACTGTATTTATATAGCGCGGCCATGGACCCTGAGGCTTGAGGGTGCTACAAGACTTAACATGACAATAAACTAATAAAAAGACCATGATAAAATCATCTAAAACAGTTAAAACAGGCAGCAGGATAAAAGCAAAAAGAAGCGAAGTTAGTTAAAAAGGTAGGTCTTCAGTTTAAAAAAAAAATCTCCCTCTCAATTCCATGGGAAGAGAGTTCCAGACTTTAGGCTCAATGGCAAAAAAAGCTGAATTGGAGACCTTGAACATTTTGCATTTCGAAACGAATAACAGATGCTGATTATTTGATCTTAAGGCTCTTCCGTTCATTCTAGCAGGGAGTAAATGCTGTAAGTAAACAGGCAGATTTCCCTGTCTGCATTTTTGTACTATGGTCAAGGTTCTGAATAGGATCACAGGTAGCCAGTGGAGAGCTCATCGGGATGCCTTGACATGGTCTCTGCAATTGAGTCTCATAGCAATACGTGTGGCTCCGTTTTGGCAGACTTGGAGTTTATTTCGATCAACTTTGTCTATGCCCATTAGCAGCCCGAGCAATAATCAATTTTTACGCCTATATTTGTTCTGGTAATAGTTTTATCCTTGTCCTGTGAAATGAGAGGTCTTAAATGTTCCAGTAGTTTTAAATAATAAGCATAGGATGAAACCAGACAATTAATATGTTGCTTCATAGAGAGTTTCTGATTGAATATGACCCTGAGCATCTCCACTTTTTTCAGGGGAGTAATAAGTTCGTCACCCAGGTGAAAGGTATTGTAAATGGGACCATGTTTCTTTAGCAAGCGGGATGAGCCAATGATCAGGAGCTCAGTTTTAGATTTGTTGAGAGACAGTTTATTATGAACCATCCAGGTTTCAATAATGGCAAAGACTTTATTAATGCGATTTCATCATGGACCAGACAACGGAAGGACGCACCGCATGCCATCTGCATAGTTGGTTAATATCACACCCTCTTGATCAAGTATAGCAAACAGTGGGGCAGTGAAGATATTATAAAAGCATGGGAAAGTGCAGGCCCCTTGAGGCACCACACAAGTAATGGTAATGGGTGCCGATTGTGCCTCGCCACAAAAACACTCTGCTGTCACGATTACAATGGAAAGATGAAACCCATTTAATGGCTAATGGGGAGAAAGTTGCAACCTCATGCAACCTGGTGGAATTCTTAAGAGTCAGTGATTTCATGGATTGCAATTCAGGCTTAAACCAAGCGTTATGCTTGGTTTCTACCTTGGGTGTTTTCTTCTTTAGCAGAGCTAATATGTTAGCAATCAATTTCAGATTAAGTGAGATGACCTTAGATAGCTCCTCTGGAGTATCTGCTTTAGAAGGATTAAAAAGAGTATGCAATAGTGGTTCAACTTTATCCATGTTGATATTTTTCAAATTGCTGGAAAACATTTCTGTGCCCTTGAAGCATTTGGGCAGTTTTTTTGCGCAGTCCGTTGCAATAGAGAATTGAATAAAAAAGTGGTCAAACCAGGGGCATGGTGAAACCGATACTTCACTGGATCTGATATAATGCCCTGCTACCCAATCTAGGATATGACCCAGATTATGGGTAGGTTCATGGATAAGTAGCTTAAAACCAAAATCATCTAGTATATTTTGGAGTTTAAACACATCCCTGTCTTCCTTATGGGCAAGCCAGAGGTTGAAGTCTCCCATAATCAAATAATTCAATTTGGTGTTAAGAGAAGAGAGAAGAAAACTGGATAAGTTCATCATAAAATCTGTGGTTTTGGTGGGGGGTTTGTAGATCAAGAGAACATTTAAAGTGCTCTCATCGTTTAGCCAATTTTAATACAGAGGAAGTCAACACCTTCATAATATGTCCCTTAGTTTCCCATATTTTGAATGACATAATGTGAATAAAAGGAACACCCCCCCCTGCCCTCCTTCCTGTCACTTCTAATCATCCCGCAACCTGGGGGGATGGCCAGGTTAGGGGAGGGCCCTGCGACTGAGTGTGCACAGGTCTCTGATATATCAATGTTATTATCTTCCAAGTGTGTCACAATTTCCACAGCATGCTTCACTAGGGTTATAGTGTTCAGGAGGAGGAATTGAATATTCGAATGGGGAGTAAATGATCTCTTTGGCCCAATTTCTATGAATGCTGCGTCAGTTATTATGTTGGTATCAGGGGTAGTTATCAAGGGTTCTCCAGTGAGACGGATACCAGTAAAGGGAATGTTTAAAATCTCAGCCGAATCGCTCTGTCTAATAGCGGGAAGGGCCGGTCGATGTATTGGGCTGGTGGGGGGGATTTATTAGGATTAAGGGGATGGGTGGAGCCTAAGTTCTCCACTACATGCCCATCAGCACTTACTTATGGTGTGTTGCACCACTCGTTAATGCTATTCTCAAAATGGCTGTAACCACAGGTGGGGATAAACAAACTTCTTACTCTGTGGAAAACTGTTTGTCATATACAAAAAGAAGTTCAATTACCTAAGAGTGCCTAAAAATAGGTAGTCTGTCTAACAGTTACAAACAATACTGTGATATATATTTTTCACGTACAAAAATTAGCATATTTTATTAATCACACAACATAGAAATCCTAATAAAAACAATCATAAAAATGATCATAATGCATAAAACAATTGCAAAACTTAAAACAACACAATTGAATCAACATAAGTGGGTCCTAATACTATGATTATTCTTGAAAGTGTCGTCAAAACAGGTTCACTCCTGTTCCTCCAAAACCATCAAGGATCACATTGACACCCTGGCTCCAGCTCTGGCTGTTTTCTGCAACCACTCCTTCGCCACTTGAGTCTTCCCCTCCCCCCTGAAGCACTCCGTTGTGCACCTGCTTCTTAAGAAACCTTCTGCTGACGCTGCCTGCCCGGCTAACTATCGTCCAATCTCCATCACTCCTTTCCTGGTCAAACTCCTGGAAAATCTGGCCATCTCCCAGTGTAATCTTCACTCTGACTCTCTTGGTTGTCTCCATGACCATCAGTCTGGCTTCAGAGCTGGCAGAAGCATGGAAACTGCTCTCCTGAACATCCACAAAGACCTGCTCTCCAACCTTCACTTCAAAACCCCTTGGGTCTTCATCTTACTTGATCTCTCTTTTGACTTTGGCACTGTCAACCATGCAATCCTGCTCAACCGTCTGCGTGATAACCTTCCTCTCCTCTACCGTTATCTCTACCTGTGATGTTCCCCAGGGTTCTAACCTCTCTCCCTGGCTGTTCAACCAATACCTGGCACAACTTGCCCACTGCATTGCTGCTCTCTGACCCAACTTTCAGTGCTATGTGGATGACACTCAGCTCATTTTAAGGCTCCCTTCAGCCACCTCTTCTCCTTCTCTCTTCTCCGACTGTCTGTCCGCCATGAAGGAGTGGTGTGCCGCCAATGATCTCTGCCTTAATACCAGTAAAACCGAGATTCTCCTCATCGGCACTCCTGCTCCCTCCTTTCCTGTCACTTTCTGGCCGGCCTCTCTAGGCCCTCTTCCTGCTCCCACTTGTGAGGCTAAAAATCTTGGTGTCATTTTTATTCCACACTTTCCTTCTATCCTCACATCTCGGACGTCTCTAAGAAGTCACACTACCAGCTGCACCTCCTCAGAGGTATTCTTCCTTTCCTCTCCTTCCCCCAGAAGTTCACTGTCTCCAGAGCTCTGGTTCTCTATGAGCTGGATTACTGCAACAGTCTCTTTTTAAATCTCCTTGCCTCTACTCTCCACCCTCTGCAACTCATTCAGAACAGGACTGCAAGACTTTTCCTTGGCCTCAAGCCCAGGGATCGTATCTCTCCACAACTGAATTCTTTGCACTGGCTCCCAGTGGTGGCAAGGATTAAGTTCAAAACCCTTTGTATTGTCCACAAGGCCTTCTGGGGCCTGGGACCGCAATACCTTCAACTCTTTCTTCCTAAATATCTTCCTTCTCAAGTTCTTCACTCATCCGCCTCCAACTCCCTCAGGGTGAGTTGCTTCTCCAAGCAGCGAGTTGGTGGTAGATCTCTTTCTTCTGCTGGGGCCTCCCTACGGAACAGTCTCCCTGCCTCTCTCAAACTTGAGGACAACCACCTCTGGTTCCGGAAGAACCTCAAGACCTTCCTCTTTGCTTCTGCTTTCTCTCCTACTCTCCCCTGCTGATCTCCTGGCGGAATCTGAAACTGCACTGGTTACCTGGCTACGCTCTGATCTCAGGCCCTGGTCCCCCCCCGCCAGTTGCACACCTGCACTGCCCCCCTGGCAGCCCTTGCACTTGGGTTCTGTTTCTGTATCCCTACAGCCCCTACTAGCACTTGACACCTGATGTTTGCACTTACCTTTGCACTTGCCACTGCCTGGCTGCACTTTTATTTATAGTCTTTATTTATTTTACTGTTATCCTATATACTGCACTGCCCCCTCCCCTTTCCCCGTGCACTTTTCCCATTTCCCGCACCCCTGCACTTGCGCAATCCAAATGTCACCTGGCCAAGTAGGAGTGTTGTCTCTGTCTTCCCTCTGTTTCCCCTACCTTGCTTCGTCGCGCCTTGAAACACTTGTGTATAGGTGCGTTATGAATGCCATAT
The DNA here is from genome assembly GCF_040938575.1 of Ambystoma mexicanum. Taxonomy (NCBI): domain Eukaryota; kingdom Metazoa; phylum Chordata; class Amphibia; order Caudata; family Ambystomatidae; genus Ambystoma; species Ambystoma mexicanum. The sequence goes on from NC_090933.1 coordinate 1,158,068,610, forward strand.
CATATCATAATTGGTTGTGGTCTGTCAAGAATGCTGAAACTGCTTTATTAACATTTCTCTGGGATTTCTCAATTGTACCATTAAATCTGGTGGTCCATCTCCATGTATGCCTCTGATTGAGATTGGAAAATATAAATATGGTGTAAGGAAATAGTTCCTTTAGTTTTCCCATATCTTGTTTCATCATTAAAAGGGACAACCCTCGTACATTCCCCAAATCATTGCCCCCACAATGAATTAGTATGACGTCCGGGTGCCCTGTACTTCTCAGACTTAACACTTTTGGAAAAACCTGGCACCAACGCATTCTCTGAAAGCCAAACCATTTAATTGTAAAATCTCTGAAACCTAGGTCCATGTTAATACTTAGTTTCCCACAAAAAGCCATCAACCAAAACAGCCAACTGTGTGTTGTACTTTCTAATTGGTCTATGGTGCTATTGTTAGTATTCACAGCTAACCAACAGCCGCCCAGCGTGCAGCATTGCAAATTTTGGGTAGATCCTCTCACACACATACACATTTCCCCCATTGTAGCCGAGTCTATAATTGAGCGAGTGGCATGTTGTGTGTTTGTGGATGTGTGGTAGCCACGACTATCCGAAATTTTGGGTGGGGTTGCATCTTATATGCATTGAGTGTTTTTGGGGATTGCACAAGAATAGGTGAGTGAATGAGGACCATGGGGAGTGGAGGTGGTGCTGGTAGGCATGTTGGGAACAGTTTTGGAGTTTGGTGCAGTGAAAATGCAATTTTGAATTAGCAGTTTTTGCGAATAGTCGTGGCTATTGGCAGACATCTAGGAGGGACTCCTGTATAGCCGCGTCTATAAAAAGCATGCGTGTAGGCACATCAATACTATTCTGTGTTTCATTCATTGTGGCTGGAGTCGCGGGTATATTTAAAGGTGAGTCTATAAATATACATTTTCTGTACAATAATCACATGTTCATGTGGATGATATAGTTCATATGTGTTTTATTTATGTACTTAGTTGTTCACTTATTTGATTTGAAGGTTTGAAGGCCAATTTAGTTTGATTTGTGGCTTGCAGGAAAATCTGCATCTAGCCACGGGTACAAATCAGAATCTGCACCCGTGTCAAATAGCCACGGCTAGGAAAGATGCTAGGTGGAGTAAAAATGGGTTTGTGTCAGCTTCATTGTTAGTTATTGGTTGTTACTTTTGCATTTGTGTAGGGCTTAGTGATAGCTTGTGCTGAAAACTTGTCAGCTATCCCAGTGGTTTCATTGCTATATAGCATTATTCTTTTGGTGTTTGTTTTGGAAAGTATAAACGCCACAATTTTCAGAAGTTTTTTCTTTTTGATTCCTGAACTCTGACTGTGCACATGGCAGGAGTGTGGGCGATGTGAAAGTAAGTGTTAGACTTTATTTATGCATATGAAGGTTTAATTGCAATGCGTGCGTGTGTTAGTTGTAGTGGCCATTGCTATTGGAAGGTGTTCATTCATGTTTTCTTTATTTGCTGTTCTTTACTTTTAATGTATATTGAGGTATGCAGTACTTTTAGGAGTCTGGAGTGTTTTTTAGGTCAATTCCTGGTGTTGTGCAAGTTCATTTTGTAATGTGCTTATTTTTGTATTTTCTTATAGCTGCATTGTTGCTATCATCCCAGTGGATTTGCACTAGATGTTGTACAGATAACTCCAGTGAAACATCAACCTATATTCAAAAGATAGTGGTATGACTGCAGATGGAAGCAGGAGATGTATGGATACATTTCTTAGTGACATTTGCAGTATATGTCATGATTGTTGACATGGAGTGGAATCTCTGCCATTTCTTAACTGTGGAATCTCCCTTGGCTACTTATTTGAGGCATCGTCCACACAGGACTTTCATCGTTGAATCTGGGAAGAGTTTTGAGGCAGTGTACCTGGTAAATGTGCACCTGGTGATCATTCCGCTGTTGAAGTTTAGAAAATAAAGGGGAGAAAATGAAACTGCCTCTTAAAAAAATAAAATAACTATGACCAGTAATCCAGTGTTCTGTGATTTAATTCTGCCGATCACTAGATGTGGCATCTTACTTAATTACCCAGTTGCACCATTCTGTACACATGGCTTCCATCATGGTTAGATTGGGTGTCAGTAAGAGAGGAGTTTGTGTACTGGATACCACTGTTGTAGAGGTTTCATTTAAAGTTGGAGTTGTTGATGCACTGGTGGATGGAGGTTACATAGGTGGGACTAATTGCTTTCTATTCAAGGAATGGGCCCCATGCATTTTTCTTTTGTGATGTTCATGTGCTTTACGATAGTCACCATCAACCTCATCCAAATGGATTCACACTAGATGGTTAATCATAATAGATGTTTCCAGGCTTTGAGACGGAACATGTGAAGGTCCATGACATAGAGTTTATATTGCAGAAGTTGCACAGTACCTAATGTGGCTCTTTTCAGGAACCGTCTTCTTTCACTTTGAATAAACTTGAGGGTAATCATCTCCCATTCCGGAAGCACCTCAAGACCTTCCTCTTTGCTTCTGCCTTCTCTCTTCCTCTCCCCCGCTGATTTCCTATCTGATACTGCACTGGTCACCTGGCTACCCTTGCACTTGGGTCTGTATCTGTAACCCTACAGTCCCCCTACCTGCACTTTTGGACACCTGCTGTCTGCACTTACCTTGCACCTGCCACCGGCTGCCCGCACTTCTTGTTATTGTTTTGATCCCATGTACAGCACTGCCCACACCCCTTTCCCCTTTCCCTGGCACTTTTCCCTTTCCCCTCCCCTGCACTTGCAAGATCTCTATGTCACTGGGCCTTGTCAGATCGTTGTCTCTGTTCCCCCTTTCTTGCCTCCTCGCACCTTGAAACACTTGTGTATAGGTGCTTACAAATGCCATATCATATCATATCATTGTTGTAGTGATATGGAGAATCACTTTTTTCACTTCAGAATTAGAATTTGGAATGGAGGAATATTAATGGAGAGAGAAGGTGGAATGTTTGTGTTTGTTTTGTGATTGGTTTTTCATTGTTTGTGTGGTGGGTGGCTGCCAATAGGATTTCAAGTACCTCAGATGCTTTTGAGCCTTTGAGAGAATGTATGTGTTTTGAGTGATGTTTATATATGCCAATAACATTGCAGATAACATTGTATCATTATAGTAGGAGATTGTGTACATTTGTATTGTTTGAGGGTGAGGTGCAACCTTAGGAAATAGTGCTGTTTTTGGGGTATATTTATTGTTTAATTTCATATTTGAAACATGGAGCCAATTTCAGAAGGAGAGGAATCTCCTTCTTCAGAAGATAGTGGAACATTGTTTGTGAATGGGGTTAATAGTGATGTTGACACATAGACGGTTGTGCGTACTCAAAGCATAGGCTTACAAGGGTTTTTTGGTTTTATAATATTATTTTAGATGGAGTGTTTGAAATGAAAGGTATATGCTGCGATTGTGGAGAAATATTTTTGACAGGGAGCACAGGTTTTTTTCTCTTTGGAAAAAGAAAATTATTTAATCATCTAAAGAAAGAGCACAGACACGTTTTTCAAAATGTTTTCAATCATCATAGAGGTGAAGAGTATTTCTCTGATTGAAAATGTTGGTGATATATTGCGAAAAGAACCCAAAGGCCTTTTCAGTATATTGGAAAAGGAAAATACCTTTGATGCCTTTTCTTTTTTAAATAGTTGCTGTTACGATAGCAGGCAATGCAATGTTGTGTCCTGCCAGGTGCGTTATAGCTGCCATGGCTATGATCCACAGGGTGGGTTATAGCCGCAAGTATGAGCAAGCAAATAGCACGTCGTGTATTTTTGGCGGGTTCAGCCACGGCTATCACTATCATACTTTTGCCGTGGGTATGCTTTTCAAGTCTGTAAGAATGGTACGGGTAGCTGCAACTACTGCCGGTTAACGCGGTTCGCGGCTATGAACGGGCCAATTAGAAGTTCTGGTTTTTGACGGTCTTTGATAGCCGCAGGTATCAATCCCCAGACAGGCTATAGCCATGGGTACGAGTAGGCAAATGGTACACCATGTATTTTTGGGGGGACAAGCCGCATCTCTAAATAAAAAAAAATATGTATTTCTGATTCCATGCCCTCACATGTACCATTATGTTGTTTGAATTGTTAGTTTGTCAATATGTCTTTTTGAATCTATAAAATTGTTACAGATAGCCGTGAATACTGGTGGTTGACGCGATTCGTGGCTGTGGACAGCCAATAGCACGCCGTGTTTTTTGGCGGTCTTAAACTTGTGACTTTAGCTGGTTATATTTTGGTGCAGTGATCATATTATATTATGGATGTTTTAGCTCAGATTTGTACATGTTTCTGTTTGGATGTTCTCACCTGAAGACTAATGTGAATTGATTTTGAAATATTTGTAATATGCATTTTTGAGCGAAATTAGAAAAATGTCTGTATAGCCGCCCCTGTAGGTGGGTTTTTGTTGTGTAATCGGGGTTATAGCTGCGGTTATGTTATTGGGAAAAATTGGGGGAAACATTTTTTTTAATGTAGTGTTTACATATTGTATAAAGGGGCATTTGTGTGAACTTTTGACAGTATGATTCGAGTACTCAGAGTGAGCACATGTTCTGTGTTTGGCTATGGTGAAGAACTATTCTTATTTGGAGAAGCTGAAGGTGAGTGATAGTGTGTTTTTATATATTTTATGTACAGTTTGAATTATTGAATTTTTAAGATAACTGGAGTATGTCTAGTTGTCTCATTTGGACAAGTTTAAAAGTATTGTTTGCAAATAGGTTTTTCTATATTTTACTTCAGTGCTTTCAGGAGAGTGATGAAGCAGTATGACATGGTATGCTATGCTTATGTTTGCCAGAAAACATATTTGTAAATGACGGTTGTTTCTCAGTGACTTTGGAAGATATGATATGAATGAGAGTGCATAAGATATCATAGTGTGAACCAAGAAGTATAACTCTACCCTTGTCAACTTTTGTCACTGTGTGTGTGCTTTGTAGTTGGATATTAAGATTTGTTTGTGTCCCTATATTGGTGATATGCTACTGTGTTTGAATTGTGGAAGTGTGAAATTGCAAAGTGAAGAAGGTGAAATGATAGTGGCTAAGTGGGTAGGCTTTTATAGTATATGGGACATTTTAGTATACTGCAGGATTTTCACTGTTATGTAAATATTGGTTATAATTTAGAAGTAATAATGTACAATCATATTTGGCATTTTTCCAATTAGCTTGCAAAGGGTGTGTCTTGGAGGTACAGGGATCTATTTGGGTTCCATGCTATGTAATGCAATATGCTGTTATGGCATGCACTGACATATAGAGATGTAAAATGAACGTTTGTGCATAGTGGGTTGGGAAAACAGTAGTTTGGATGAGGTTTGCTAACATGGTTTTCTGGCTCTGCTTAGGTCACATCACCACTGATGTTTAGTGCAGTGGGGATGGGCAGTGCAGGGAGGACATACATGTTGATATGTTTTGATTAGTAGTAGTGATTAGTTTGTAGGTGAAATGTAGGATAGTGGTTCTGGCTATTGCAACCAATGATAGTTGACTAGATAGAAACAGGTGAGGCATTTGACTTTACATGTAATTAGATGAGGATGACTAAGAAGGACTGATTAAATGGGTGTTAGGGGGATGAAGAATGTGACAGAGCACAGTTATGTGAATAGCAGAAGACTGAATCTTGCATATCTGGAGTTGAACTACAGTCATTAGCAGAAGGTTGTTAGGTGTGAAAACTGACTGGAGCTGGTGGAGTAACTCAGTGCTAGTGCATTTTCTTTGCATATTGTTTTCTGTTGATACCATTGTCACGAATGGCTTATGTATATATTGCTTGTATTATGTGTATTATGAAGAATTGTTATGTTATGTAAGAAATGTGTAGTGTGGTGTATAAGATTAGCTCACTTTTCATTTAGGTTTATCATTGAACAAAATATGGTCCCAAGCACAGATATGTTAGGAGTTAGCAAAGTTAATGGCCAGTTGCATCTCTGTTTCTTTTCAGAGCATGTGGCAGTAATTCCCACCTCCTTAGCGGTGGAGATTATTTGGGTGGTTTAATGTGCTATATTTGGCATTGCAGGTAGACCAAATGGCTGATTTTTAAGCATCTGTTGTGTCAGGTTATCTACATCCTGTTTTTTACAAATCCTATTTTCTCTGTTATGGCATGTATTGGGTTTCGACATATCACACCCTTTCCTTCTGGTTGTGGTGTGGGTATCGAATGATTATGGTATTTAAGAAATGGGTAATATGGTGTATACAATGTCAAATTAATGGGGGTGCACAGTCGGTTGGGGAAACAGTATTATTGATGAGGTTTGTTAAGAAAGTTTTCTGGGGCTGTTTAGAGCATATGGCCATTGAAACTTTAGTAAAGTGGGGATGGACAGTGAAGGGAGGACATACATGCTTATATCTTTTTGTTGATTAGCAGTAGTAGTTATTAGTTTGTAGGGGAAAGGCAGGATGGTGCATTAGGCTATTGGGGTATTATGCTCAAATGGGTGGAATCAGGTGAGGTAGTTAATTGTATATGCTTTTTGTTGAGGATGGCTAAGGAGGAGTAATTTAATGGGTGCTGGGAGCAGCAAGGGTGTGGTAGGGCCTAGTTATGTGAACACTAATATACTTAATGCTGTGTAGTTGGAGTTGGAGTTGTCGTTTCGCTCTAAGTAGAGGTTTGTGAGCTGTTTTATGGCGCTACTTGGGATTTAGCCATTCACATGGTAGTGATAGTGGGCATGGGTAGTGAAGGGAGGGTGTACATGCTGATATGTTTTGTTGGGTAGTAGTACTCATTTTATTTTAAATGTTCCTTTTTTATTTATGGGGGCCAATTTAGAACAGTTTGTTTTATGTTTGCTGTCATCTTTAAAGGGAGCAAGTGTCTTTTTGATTTAAATCATGGTGGTATGTTTTTTTTTTCTGGTGGGTAGTGTACTCACTTTATTACATATGCTGTGAAGAATTAAAAAAAAGAAAATGATCTGCACCTGGGAAAATTCCCAGGGTGCGAATAACTATTACATTGGGCTGACGGGCAGACACAGGCTTTTCAGTTCTGAAGCTTTGAGTGAGTGTCGCTTGGCCTTACAAATAATGGGTTGGCGGGCTGTTAAAGTCCATCTCCACCTGTTAGCCTGGGCTTGAAATTTCATTTTATATTGAAAATATAAAGAAACACAATGTGTGAACTTATCAATTTCAATTTTTTTATACAGCTTTTTTTGTAAGATGCCATCAAGAAAACAACAACAAGCTATAAGAAAGGATTGTCTGCAGGGAAGTAGAGTGAAACAGTATATATTTTTTTAAAGTAGTGTTTTAAATCTATAGATACAAATCCTGTAGATAATGCAACAATTTATAGTGTTGAGGATAGTTTTAAAAATGTTGAAGTTGAAATAATAGATATGCCAAGACAAAGTTTTGCTGGAACCGAACATGTTTTTATTGAAAGTAAAAACAAAAGATTAAATGTTTCAAATGTGTTACTAGCTAGTAAAAAAAAAGATTTTTAGAAAAAAAGGTAGCGGAAGTGCTATGCATTTGAAACAGAGTAATAAGGATATATATAGGAAAATGTATCACTCCCAAGTTTTACCAATCTTTGGAGCAGCGCGAAACCAAAATCTAGATATGTGGTAAAATGATTTTTCCAAAAGAAAAAAGTAAAAGTAATCATTAAAAAAGCTTTTGATATGAAAAGAAAATGGTTACTTTTCGTACTAAATAAACTTAAGAAATTGCTTAAGGTGACTACATTATTCTATACAAATATACAAACAGTTCATTTGCTTACACATGACAACTTTTGTGACATCTTTGGTGGAGAGTCGAAACACACTTCTCATACTGAAAGGTGTTTTAATGAGGAGAGTTACATTCAAAGAACGTTCCACTAGCTATTGATCAGAGTGGACATAGCTATGAAGTCTGAAATGGTATGATTTCTAAAAAAGAAGAAATCACACAGTGTAATAATACGGACATGGAAACTGTAGGTGAGTAAATAATTAAACAAATGTGAGGTATGGATTTTCTGTGCAATATTGATACATTTTCTTGTAAAGTTTTAAAGAGATTTTTGCAAGTATTGCACCTAAATAATAAGGTTCAAAGACAGATTAAGATGCTACAAAGAATAGATGACTGTAAGTAGATGTAAGAGCCAGTTTCATTATATACGGATGATGGCTGCACATCATACTAAAATGAGAAACCTTCTAGTTAAACTGCATGACTGTATGACAGTATTTATCTTGCAGTATTAAATCAAATACATTTGACTGAAAAAGTAGAAGGTTTAGTTTCTACAATGCAAATGATAAATATGATGCATTTAAAAGAGTATGTGTACGTAGATTAAATACATACAGGAAGTGGAATTGATGATCCTTTGCTTTCAAAGGATCACATTATTTAACAGTATAAAAGAAGTATTGCAATGCTTGAGTTATCTTCTACGGAAACAGCTGAAATTGTTTGTGTATCTTGTCGACACACTTTTTATAAGTCTCAAGTGCAACTAGTGCATGTTGAGAACACAATTAGATGATTTTTGGAAAGAACTTAGACAATTGAGGCACTTTATGTTTGTAGACACTGTGTTGGATTTTATAATTGAACATGTATTCTGCGAAGAACTGTCTTAAACAATATGGTAGTGCTTGATATCCTTCTTGTGCTTCAAAAACTTAACATGTTTGAAGTGATTACATTGAAAACTGTTCATCCTTGTCAAGTTATCTGTCTAAGAAGTCAGTAAAATGTGTAAGAGGCAAAGTTGTCTATGTACCCCCTGAATTTGGAAGAAAATGTTAATACTCTAGGAGTGAAGTGTGACATTGCATATTCTTTGTTTGTTTTAGTAAAAGGTGTTGCCACTAAAGATAAGAGAATCTGGCAACAGCTTATCGATATTGGAAAAGTGAAAAACGCATTTGCATTTCTATTGACTAACAATGGTTTATACAACGGCAGTCTGACTGTACCAGGATTGTCTATGTTTGATTTTGAGTAAAAAAACAAGAGCAGTGAAGGTCAGTTTCAGCGTCTATCTGTTGCAGAAAGGAATAGTTTATATGAACGTTACACTATTCATTATCTACACTCACGTGAAGTTATGGGCAATAGTTTAGAATTGTATCAAATGAAAGCAACGAAAGGTGCACCAATTAGTATCTGGGAAAAGACATTAGAAGCCTGTTGTTTTCCTACGCTTTTTCCAACTGGTATTGGAGGGAGATTGAATGATCAGAAGGTGCAAATCTCTGCTCAGAATATGGTTGTACAAGAATGTATTCAGAAGACTCACGCTTCAGCACCAATATTGAATTTATTTTTAATTTATTGCATGACAGTGAATTTTTAACATTATGCTATGCTGTTGCTCATACACTTCATACCGCAACTAGAGGTCAGAATCTTTCTGCATGTGAGATGCTGCAACAGGTGAAAGAAAAAAACAAAGTTTTAGATGGCAAACGTATGAATATTCTTGCTACAATGAGATTAACTAAAGAATATTGGTTTAGGAGACACTCCGAGGTTAGATGCATGATCAGAAATGAGGGATCTTCAACCTGGTTTGTGACTTTAGGTTGCACTGAGTATGGTTGGGATGATCTTGCAGAGTGGATTTGGGAAACTAATGCAGAGAAAGGTAACGTAGAACACATGACACCAGGAGAATTGTGCTCTGTGGACACTGTAAGTGTATCGCGGTTTTTTCATCACAGATTTTTAGCCATGTTACACTTAATATGTAATAAAGAAAATGGTCCACTAGTCCCTGTAGTACATTTCTTTTGCAGGAAAGATTACCAGGCAAGGTGGGGCTCCACATATACATATGCTGTTATGAAATAAATATGCTCCTCAGGTTGGTAAGGAAAGCGGTGGCTGTGTGATGGAGTTCTTTGAAAAATATGTTACTTGTTCTCTTCCAGTTCAGTACGGGAATACTGATCTACAGAACAAGGTGAAAATGTTTCAAAAGCATTCATGTAGAAAGTACTGTCAAAGAAAATACAAACATAAACACAAGTACTGCAGATTTGGCTTTCCAAAGCTTGTGACACCAGTTGCTTGAGTGAATAGTTTACTGTCATCTGTTCGACACCATGTTACTGGTAAGTCACAGATAAATACCTATCATTTAAAAAGAAATAAGAAATGACAATTAATTAATTATTACAATCCTGTCATTGATCAGCTATGAAATGCAAATACTGATGTACAATGTATTGCTGATAATTCAACAACTGCTGCTGGTTATATTCCAGCATACATGACAATAGCAGAAAAGATCAATGCAGCTGAAGTATGGGCAGATTTTCCATTAGATAAAAGTCTCAGTCAGATAAATGTCAGCTTTGTTTTGAAGATGCGTTCACATAGAGATTGTGGTAGCTATGAAACAACAGATTGGCTAACTAGTTTGCTTCTGTATGGACATAGCGTTAATGTGGTTTGGTTAGGTCTTGGACCAGCTCGTACTAGAAATCGGGTATTGAAGCCCCTGACTGACATTGAGCAGTTAACTGAATCAGCACCTGACAATACAGATATTTTGAAAACCAACTTGATTGAAAACATATTATCTAAATCAATCTGAATTGTTGGAGGATCTTTGTTTATATGTACTAGTAGAATGCTGCTCATATCAACATTTTGAAGCAAACAGTGATAGAGGACAGTTTAACGTACTTGGATGTAGTGGTTGTCTAGTGAGACATGAAAAGTCAATTCTCATCAACCACATGAAACTGTCTTGCCAAAGTGCAGAGAAAAAGTACTTATTTTATTTTTGTGTTTTGCAGTTGTTCTTCCCATGGTGTGCAGAGAGGGATTTACTTGGAAGTTTTCAAACTTTTGAAAAATATTCTTTTGCTATAAAATGCTAAATTACATATCCAAATGTGAACAATATTTGGACTTACTGGAGAAAGAGCTACATCAAGATAAACCTTTGGAAGCTTAATTGGCAAAAGATACTCCTGAGGGCAGTCAAGATTCTGCAGCAGGAAGTCAAAATGTTCTTGGTGAGCCAATTATTCAAATTGATGTTGAGCTTGCTATGGAGGAAGTAGAAATTGCAATGCAACAAAGTAAAGTTGCAGATATGAATTGTGATGAAATTGTTAGTAAACTTAATATAGAACAAAAAGAAGTTTATATTAAAAATTAAAGATAGGTTCTTACATGGTTTACTGCATGACAAGGCTGAATGCTCTTGTGTGCAATACAAAGCTATATTGTTGTATGTTAGTGGAAAAGCAGCAACAGGTACATCTTTTTTAATTAATGAAATAAGAGCTACGATCCCAAATGTAACATATACCTCATTGCCATGTATGATAACTGCCCCAAAAGGTTTAGCAGCATTTAATGTAGGAGGTGTTACTTTACATTGCATGTTAATGTTACCAGTGGAGCATGACAACAAACTAGAATATTGGAAACTTCTATCAAGAGCAGCACAAGAAGTAGGAAAAGTTCTTAGAAAATGAAATACCTTGATTGTAGATGAAGTGTGTAACTTGAAGCTAGCTTTCATTCACTTGTGAATGCAAGAGGTTTTAAAGACTGACTACAACATTTTGTTTGGAGGTAAACATGTACTTGTTTTTGGAGACTTGTTACACAAATAACTCCTGTGAAAGGCCCACCAGTTTTTAGAATGCTGCAATCTAAGGATGCGCAGAAAAGTGTAGGAAATATGTCATTTTAACCTTTGGAATTGATTTGAATTCCAGGAATTTACCAATAATATGAGGCAATCCGGAGTCATAGAGTATGTAGAAATGCTCAATAGGATTCGTATAGGTGTTCTTTAGGAAAATGTGAAAGCAGTCTTAAAGGGGAGACTGATTTCTAACATGTTTCATGTAGATTGCAGTCCGTCTGATGTTATGTTAACTCTTAAGGAAATAAAAAAAAATTGCTTTGCTTTTATGTGCACACTTGCAGAGTGGAACACGTTTAACTCTACAGTGCCATTGTCAGAGAAGCAAAATATTGTAGAGATAAAATCATGTGATGTTTTAGATGGTCATGTTATGCCTTTCGAGTTGGATAAGAGAATTCAATTTCTAAAACAGCAGGTTTGGAAGGATTTTTAAAACTCTGCATCAATGCACGAGTAATGTTGAAGAGGAATTTGAATGTAGAAATTGGTGTAGTTAATGGAGCGATTGGAAGAGTGATTGCATTTCACACTTTTCCTCACAGTACAAGTATTAAACCTTTTGAAGTTAAGTTTGACTGTGTATATCATATATCATATATATAGAAGGAACTCACTTAATTTCTCTGAGCTTTGCACGTTTCATGCTTTTCAAGCATACCTTTGTGAAAGTAGCACAATTCCCATTGTGCTCTGCTTATGCAATAACTATTCATAAATCACAAGGGTTGACTTTAGAAGCAGTACTTATTGACATTGGTCATACAGTGTTTAAAGAAGGAATGTCATATGTAGCTTTGTCATGTGTGAAAAATATAGAGGGCTTATTTATAATAAACATTGATGAAAGCAAAGTGACAGATGACGTTTCTTGGATTGAATAATATAATAGTTTGCATGTACTGTATACTCCTTACCTGAACCTTAGACCTGTACCTATGAAGCAATCATTCAGGAAACATAAGTAGGCAGTGAAAACACATTCAAATTAAATCAGTCATTGTAAGACTCAAAAACAACAGAATTTAATGGAGTTGGAGAGTCATTCCACTGTAACATACTCTCATTGCAGCTTTAGTAATGAAACTGGAGTTGAATGTTATTGCAATGCAGCTTTGTTTCAAATGACTCCATTGATGCAAGACATAGCTTCAACAGCAGAGAAGGAGCTATGTGTTGAACATTCATTTCTTAAAATATCTGTAGATGAACATCCACATAGTTTAACATTCGGCAATGTCAATTTGAAATGTAGTAGCTGTTGCAAGTGGAAATCAACAATTTTCTCAAAATACACAGGAGGATAGCCAGGAATTTTTTATGAATATTTAGAGATATTAGTGAAAGAAACAGTGAATCATATTTGTCTAAAATATAAGAAAGGGTATTGTACTCCAGATCTTTGTGAAAGGTTTGTGTATATGCATGTGCCTGATCAGAAAAGTGTAAGATTTTCTGATCTTGTAACTAAAGCATTCCATTACATACAATGCAGTGACTGTTGTTGTAAGTTAGAATCAACACTGCAAAATCTACTTTTTAATAAGTATGTATTTATTATGTTTCAAAGATAACTTGTAGATGGTATGAACATTAACACATCAATAATGAATTCTGTAAATAGTCAAGTTTCTGTTAGTAAGAAAACTTTTAAAATGTGTGCAATTATTTTTCATGAGGGGGCATCAATTGAATTGGGACATTTCACAACAGGGGTGGGTACAAAAGTAGATTGGCTTGTTTGTAATGATTCTATAGTCACACACCAAGCTAGATTACCAACGAATTTAAAGAATGCTTATTTAATATGTTGTTAGAAGCAAAGTCTAAAAATATATGTGTAATATTCTTTGTGACTATAAACATGCAAATAAAACTTTGAAATAGAAAAATAGGCTAATAAGTGTTTTATGTAAAGTAGGACATGGTCTGTTACTAGGATGTTTTTTTTTAAAACAGTACTAAGTAAATGTAGAGATAGTATTGTGAAGATTATATCATTTAAATTATATAATTTAAAAGAGAAAATAGCATTCTGTAATCTTCTACTTCTGTCTTATTGTGTAAAACCCTATGTTTTAATATGTACAAGTATTCCCTATAAGTGTGAGGCTATGCACATGGTTCCATGTACATCATTTTGAGTGTGAGGGAGTGTAGAAGCTGATGATATTAGGCTGTAGATACAAAAACATATAGTGCAATTGAAATACAAAAACTGACTGAAAAGGTAACTTTGTTAATTGTATAAATATGTTTTATGTGCAGTGTGGTATTTTTAGAAAGGTCAGACAATCTATTCAGTCATTAAACTGTGCATATTCTTTCATTTTGTATGGTATGTTTAAGATAATTGTGATTAGCTTCTAAGGTGTGCAGGTGACCAGAAAAAGGACACACACTCAATTATGAAAGACGTTATGAAATTGCAATATAGATATCATTTTTATAATTTAGAATACATTTGATATAGTAAAAAGGGTATTCCATACTGTGCAGCAGTATCAGTGCTAAAAGAAGTTTAGATAATAATTTGTATTTTTAAGTTTTAAAAATAAATATAATGTGTATGATATGAAATGTCATTATATGTGTAGGTGGCCAAACAAAGGATGCACACAGATTTTATAAGAAGTATGGAAATTATATTTGTTATGTTATTAGTGTCATTTTTGATAAGTGTTAATATGTCTATTCACAACATTTTCTAGTGTTTACATATTATTTATAATATAGCTATGACTATAGTTTAAAACGACGAATACTCAAAATAATGTTACAGTGTTGGCATGTCTTCAATGAATCTGTAAATTAGTCATTATGTAACATAAAGTAATCTTTGTATAGTATTTTAAAATCTGTGCATTGTAGTGAAATGCATTTATTGGTGTACAAACTATGGATGTTGTAGTCAATTCTTTCTGTGTAATAACTTGAATGTTAAGTATTTAAAATACCAGAACTGAGTGTTTTTTCCATTGAGAAGTGTTTTTCCTCTATCGCATGATTAATGAAAAACAGCTTGGTAATGGTTGCATACTTGGAATACAATCAGTATTTTTTTATTGTCATTATGAGAAAAAAAACATTAATTTTGTATTTATTTTGTTATGATGAACCCCGTACTACTGCTTCAGTGGTGATAGTGCATTGTATAAATGGCCTTTACCATTAATATTGAGAGGCCGATTCATGGAATTAATTTGCGCCGCGCAAGCGTGCGAAAGCGTGCGAATCACAGCGCAAGCATGAAAATCGCAGCGCTAAAATACTGCGTGGCACACGTGGGCACACACATCATCAAATGGCGTGCGCTATGTGCACAGTGAAAGTGCACATAGCACGGCGCACACAACAAAAGTGGGTGGAACATGGGGCGTAACACGCGGAATGGGGAACAACGCATGAAAAAGAAGGCGTAACTAGGGAAGTACTGCAGGGAACTACACGGAACGCCCACACGCACGCAAACAACCAGTATTCACGGATTCGAATACGGGAAACCCGCGCATGGCAAAAGACGTGCATAGGCGTCAACGCATCTGCCACACGAAGGCAGGCGGAAGCGTCCCCGCGCACAGTATAATAGTGCACGCAAACAACAAACACGTATATACAGCTAGGATGAATGCCCCATTTGTCGCAGCACTGATCGTGGGATCGTGGGACACCGCAGGAGGAGGAGAATAGCCAGGGCCTGCATTTTTCACCCCGGACAAGCCTTTTTGGGATGCCTGATGACCAGGTCTACGGCAGGTATAGGTTTCCACCTCGTATCATCCTAGACCTGGTCAAGGAGTGGGAAGATGACCTTACATCCCCCACCCTCTGCTCCCAAGCATTGAGCCCCTTGGAGAAGATGCTCAATGTCCTGCATTTTTTGGCCACTGGGTCATTTCAGCTGACTACTGCCATAGAGGGGGGGTCTCACAGGCCACGCAGTCATGCTGCCTACACCATGTCTTGGCAATCATGACAGCACGCCCCTCAGTCCGCAGGCACATCTACATGCCCAGAACACCCGCAGAAAGGCAGGCCGTTGTCCAGGACTTTTACAGGGTGGCACACTTCCCCAAAGTGCTTGGTGCCATAGATTGCACCCATGTGGCCCTACGTCCACCTAGGGCCACTGAGCACATCTACTGAAACCGCAAGCACTGGCATTCCATCAACGTGCAGGTGGTTAGCGATGCAAAGGGAATCATCACCTCTGTCTATGCAACCTACCCTGGCTCCACCCATGACAGTTTCAAATAGAGAATGTCTGCCCTGAGCCGGGCCCTAGAAGCTGGGCAGCATGGTGACACATGGCTCCTAGGTGAGTACAAATGCCTGTGCACATGCATGCATGTCACACACACACAAATACACAAACCCCAATAATCACAACCATCATCACCTCTCCAGTGGACAGTGCCTACCCTCTGAGCAACCACATGATGACGCAAATCCGGAAACCCACCACACCACCCCAGGTAAAATACAACGCGGACCATATTGCAACCAGGGCCAAAGGGGAGCGCACATTCGGAGTGCTCAAGTCACGCTTCCGCTCCCTTGACCGCTCTGGCGGGCAGCTACTCTATGCACCCCCAGTAGTGTGCAGGAACATTGTGGCAGCATGTGTCTTGCACAATGTTGCAACACGGCAGGGCGTACCGGTGGACATGGTGGTGCCCCCACATCCCCAACCACAGGCACAGGTGCTGCCCATGGGAGGGGATAGAGCATGTGGCGAGGAAGCCCGGACCCAGCTTGTGGCCACATTTTTCACCTAAACTCCCACCCCTGCGGAGTGCACACAGGCCTGGCACATACAATGTGACAATCGATGATGACAAAGAGACAGTCAACTGTCACAACCTTACCACCCTGAGAATGTTGCCATGGAAGTGCCACATTGTGTGCATTCGTAGCTACATAAACATAAGCAATCCTGTGTGACCAAAAGGCACACATGCAAGGTGTGAACCACATAGACCTGCAGAACAGGCCATGACTATCACTAGTATGTCACCCAAACCCTCACAAACCACAACATGACATGGCAAGCAATAGCTATACACCAGCACAGTACCAATAAGGTACACATTGACATGTGAAAAATGTAAAGTGGCATCAGACAATGATGGCTGACATGGAATCAGATGAAATGACTGACCAACAACCTCCCACCCAAAAGAAGTCATACCCAAATGCATTCCAACAGTTGTAGTTGTAACATAACAATGAATGCCTGTCTACATGCACATTGTGCATTGCAAAATCAGCATAGTGAACAGCCATTGTGTGTGACGCACACCCTGAGCATCACATCTAAGCAACAAACTACATCAAAAAGCAAATTATGCATGTACAGGATCCACAATTGGTCATAGATCATATGCTGCAGGGACACAGTGGGCTCCAGAAGGCAAACAGAGTGTACATGTGGACATGTAAGGGTGGTTGTACATGTAGTGGATCATAGTGCGAGTGTGTGGGTCAGTAGGGACATGCACTCAACATATGCATGTGCAATCAAGTGACCATCAGTGTCCTCTACACATCACATTTGAACATTGACCATGTGTACACCCCAGCATGTCAAGCCACAACTATTCCCTCACACCTGAAAGGTAAACACAACACATGAACAGGCATTGATCAGCATAATACATCATTTACATAGGATACCACAATTACAATGTCAGGGTGCGCATCACACTGTAGGGCAAGGCAACTGTCAACAACAAAACACCCCCCCACCCTCACAAATCACCATGACCCACTGAACAACGGCACCTGGGTTATGTAGCCTTCATCCTTGAAGTTCACCTGGCCACAGGATCACCCTTCCCCTTTGTCACCATCTTCCACCTTGTGTGTAAAAAGTGTCCAGCACCTTCAGAGGCCACTTTGACTTGCAAAAACACCAAATCAAAGAGAACTCAAAGCAGGCCAACACAGAAGCGAAGCAAAAAGCCTGCAGGCAGCAAAACAAACCAGAAGAGCCTCCAGTAGATGACTTGAAGTAGCAGTACACCACAAAGCCCAAGTACTACCACAATGACGTAACAACCAAGGTAGCACAGTAAAACAATGTCACAACAGGATGTGTACCATGTGTGGTACATAACACACCATAATGCACCACAAACTGATGTGTACTGTCACAGCTCCCGTGTACAGACGCAGGAGTGGGACGAACCAACCACACCCACCGTGGTCTGGGTGCCTGCAAGGTCAAACTCACACAGGCCTCTGAGACCCTGGTGGGGAAGGAGTGTCAGGGATATGCAGTCGGGACAGGCATTGCTATACTGGATAACGGGAATGAGGGACAGGAGAGGGGAGTAGGATTGACACAGGAAAGTAGGAAATGCACAAAACTGTACTTCTCACATTAACACATACACAATTACACCAAACCTGATCATCATGCACATAGTAACAAATTACTCAAATGGAAGACAAAGAGAAACTTATCTCTGGGGTGAGTGCTGGCCTCCTGCCTGCGCACTCTCAGGTCCAGTAACAGGAGCAGTTCAATGCTGCAAAGAGAGCCACAGTTACTAATCTGTGTGTGCCCATAACACACAAACACACAACCATATATGCCCCAAAGTAACAAACTACTCTACAAACAAACAATCTGGTGTGGATGCTTCGTACCCATATGTAACATTACCCCTGTGAAGGATCATACACAGTCAATACAGTAAGTCAGGCGCCGGTGGGTGCGTGGCAAATGGAAGACCAATGTGCTTTCATGTGACGGTGTGGTGCTTTGTGGCTTTTGAACGTATGCTTCCCTCAAATCCACTCTGGGTGTCCTTATGATGTCCCAGAGGCAGCGGGCAGAGGAGAGGTTTGCACAGCTTGAGCGTACCATCTCGGCTGAGCTACAGGCTTGCCGGGAGGTGCAGCGGTTGTCCAGCTAGGCCTTGCAGGAGGAACTCTGTGTTACACGTGCTACCTTGCAAGAGGAAGCACGTGTATCACGTGAGGTTCTGCATGCAGACCTACGTCACATCGCCACACAGAACCAGGCTCACCCGTCTGGCAGACTTGCTGCCGTCGAGGGGCAAGCTTCGGCTAGGCGTGGCCAGGCTACTGTGCCATGTCCTTCTTTCCAGGATGAGCCAGACTGGGACGACCATCTATCTCCCACATAGGTCGGGCTGTGCAGGCGTTGAGCCCATGGAGGTTTTCTTTTTGGCTCAGCATCATCGCATGTGGGTGTTGAGCAGCACCCTGTACCTCCCCCCTCCTGGGTGCCTCCCCTCCCCCCCGGGTCGTATGTGGCCATTTTTGATTTTTCTTTTAGTTTAGTTAGTTAAGTTTCTGTTTGATAGTTTAATTAGGTAATGTAGGTTTTTCATAGTTAGTGTAATTAGTTAATATAGTTTAAAATTGCTTGTCTATTGTGCTTTCATGTGACAGTGCGGTGCTTTGTGGCTTTTGAAAGCATCCACTGTCTGTTCCAGCTGGGCCCTTCAGGCTTGTCTTGTGTATGTGTTTGCTGCTTGGGTTCCTTGACTCACATATGCCACTCCTGCCTCCCTTATCCATGGGCTCGCAAGGATGGTTCAGTGTAACAGCCTATTACACAAGGGCTTTGGACTGTCATATCGGTGGCATGTATGGTGCTGTGTAACTTGTGTTAACACTCCTAGTGGGGATGATTGCGGTGTTATTGACCACTGTTCTGCTTTTGATAGATGGGGTGTTTCATGATTAATGTGTACATTCATTGCTATGCATTGTGTATGTTTCTTATCTTTACTGTACACGTGCTTGTTGCAATTCATGCCGTAGATAGTGTGTTCCACACTTTGGATGTGAAAGATGGACTGATGGTGTGATTTCTGATGTACGTCTCTGACATGGTCCAGTAATGAGATGCCTGAAGAGACACACACAGATGACTTTAAAGCATTAATCATGTGTTTCATGCCCTTTCTGCAGGGGGATGAGCCTCCAGACCACCTTTGCCAACAGACATGGCCCATTGGACGTCTGGATTCTGGACACATTTGTTGGTGCCCACATGCACATGTGTGCGCAAGCAGAGGCACAGGGATTGCAAACATACATCCTAGAACTGCTGACATGTTCCAAGGAACTCCAGGCAAGGTGAGCAGCACAGAGGGGCCACAACACAGCAAAGCTTCCACCAGGCCAGTTGCACATGCAGGCTTAGTAGCAGCACTGAGGGTGAGCTTGGACGAATATTGGTGTTGAAGCACACAATACAGCTCAGATGTGTTGGTGGACTGATGGCTGTTGATTGTAAGGTTGTCTGGGGCACCTGCAGGGGCAGTGGCACATACCCTCCGGTCCACCATGGGCCATTGAGGCACTTGTATCACCCATGTAGCCTTCCGAGACATGGAAAGGAGCAGCTCACAGGGACATACAGCAAGGGACAGACTCGGGTGCAGTTGTTAGGGAGAATTCTCTGTTTAGGCTGAATTTCCTAACCTAGTGAGACCCCAGCAGCTTTGCTGGATTTCTGGAGTTTGTTTTTTTCCATCCTGCCAAGAGTGAGACACTTTTTCTCCCACTCTTGGACATGAATTTGGTTAATTCCTTTGAATGTCAATGGCCCTCATTACGACCCTGGCGGAAATCGAAAAACGATGGCGGAAATGCAATACCGCCATCGAATAGCGCTCGGTGCGACTATGACCCGTCACCGCAAAGTACGAAGCCATTAGCGACACCGTAGTGAACGCCAACGCTAACTGCACCAAGCACGCGCGCGCGCGCCATGCCAAACCGCAAACACCACCATGGCGCAACGGTACGCCAATTCCGACCCTAGCGGACATGTACCTAACGCCATCAGGCATGGCGGAATGTACCATTCCGCCATGGCGAGAAGTACGGCATCGCGAATCAACCGTAAACGGCCCCACTGAGTGCCTGTACACCGCTCCCTGCCCACAAAGTACAACTCCCGGTAGGTGCAATGAAGTCACAATGCAACCATTGAAATGTACAAAGCACCCATGCATGCCAACGAACAAAAGCAACACAAGAGGGGCCAATGGGAGCTGCAGGTCACAGATGGCACGAATACAGAAGCCATCCCAATGGACATGACCACAGTCCCCCACCAGGAAACGCACGCAAACACAGGCACCTGTGCCCAGCAATATTCCGAAAATCACATCATTCCACCAGTCCACCTGGCTGACCGGCATCTGTTACACAAAACCCAATCCCCCGCCCCTGAGCATGACAACATTCAAACTGTCATATAGGCAGCCCCCATCCCTGACCTCACGGGCTTAGTAGGCAAACGCGCCCAGTACAGTACCACGCAACTAAACCCCGAAGCTGGAACCCAATGCAGATCTCCTCACAATACATCGCCCCCCAAATAGGCATATGCCACATCACTTGCAAAGAAAAACGCTACACGGGCCAAATCAGAATAGCAATTTATGCACATCAAAGACACCAAGCCCATACAGCCATCAGGCCATGAACTCCAAAACACTAATCACCATTGTGGGCTGCATCCGCAAGAAATGACCAGCCACTACTTGTGTGTCGCCCTGTACCCCCATGGTACACAGAGCCACATTCACGTACGAAAAGGCAACATGGAAGCGCACAGAACCGCAGGGCCGTCCCAATGGGGGGCACTAGTCCAGCTGAAAGGCCGAAATGTTGCTCCGAGACACCAGTACTGCGTAAGGGCATGTGGGCCATTGGCGATCGTCCCATAAGATCGTAATGCTGCTCCACCGATTAACACGAAGCAGCAGGTGTCGGGAGTAAAATCCATCTGCAGGAGTGGCATACAGATGGCAGTGGCAAAAGGGGAGGAGATACCTGTCAACCAAAAGAAAAGAAAAAGAACAGAATGGCCATCAGAACTACATTCGAACAACTCACTTCAATGATCACACGAAATCCACAGCCATATGCATGCTAGCCCACTCAAAAGGATCATCACCACCCCAAAACCACTTGCGACTCATAACCATCTATATCGAGGTGCAAACACCATCACAAACGAGTGTACCTGTGCATGCGTCTGTCAAAACAGAATCCATCAGATGGGAATGTCAACGTGCATGGACACAAGTGTCTGAGGGCACCTCGAGACAGGGAGGGCTCAACAAGGCCAGATAGACGATGGTCCCACTATGGCAGCCCTGCATCACATAGCGTAGGGGAGGCGGATAGATCCCAAGAAGCCCTGTACATGGCAAACTCTGTATCAAATCACCTGCCCATGCATCCATTCATCATTCCCTCATCCCGGGATCAAAACGCCTGAATAATTACTCACATGACATTAGAAACATCCATTGAGTCTGTGCGTTATGCAGCCTGCAAAATCCACAGTGCCCCAGCCCGTAATTCCAGTGTTGTGAAGTAACATGTATTTGGGAACGGCCGGCCTCATCGCCCACGTAGCTATTGCGCATCCCAAACTATTCATATCAATCATTGCTCCCTCGCCATGGGCCCTGTCTCAAAGACATTGAACAATAGAACGTTATATTTGCAGTCAGACCTGTGGGCATCTCCTCGCCGCTAGCTGAAGACCGAAAGCGCCGCCCTTCGAATTCCTCATTTGCAACACCACGTCGGAAAGGCATCTGTGGCCGTTTGAAATCACTAATTATTCCATCGAGTGCGGCTGTGTGTGAAAATGGCAACTGCCTTCACCCACGAATGGGACGCCCCGCCCGTCGTTGCAACTCGGTACAGTGATGCATGAGGGCCCACCGTTACTCGAGTACTACGTTCCACTGACCCTTCACAAGTCTGTTCGCGACTGCACAGATAGAATGGGAAACAATGGGACCATAGCCGAATGAACATAACAACCAATCTAACACGGCCATCGGGTACAAATACATGATAGCAATAGCAAGATACCATTCCCCGAATTGCAGCGTTGTGCGCGTGACGTGCTCGGCCAAAGGGGAGGGCAGTTTGCACAGGTGGAATGAATCACCACAGGTGGAGGCCATACAGCCTGGAAACACATAAATTGCACAGCCAGTCTCCTCCCACAACCACACCGAAATGCTACCGGCAGGACTCGCGATGTTGGCCCTGGGGGACCTGATAGCACTGCAAGTGCTCCAACTCCAAGAGGAAGACGAACACCAACTACAACCGGCCGCACGGAGGAGACGCAGGAGGAGGAGGAGGGCAAGGCAGGGCCAGCAAGGCCCACCAGCACAGCCACTACCACCACGCAGGCAGCCCGCAATCCCACGCCTCCGAGCACATCCGTTCAACCTCACTGATGAGCAGATCCACACCCTCTACCGTTTGGACCGGGACACCATAGCCGCCATTGTGGACATGACACAGGCTGACCTTGTCAGCATGATAGATAGCCCAACCGCCATCCCACCCCTACTGAAGGTGGTGTCTGTACTCCACTTCCTGGCCACAGGCACCTACCAGCACACAGTCGGACAGTTGCATGGCATTTCTCAGCCACTGTTCTCACGGACACTATTGCAAGTGCTCGATGCCCTCCTGCAGCACGCAGACGACTACATCTCCCTACCACGCTCGGAGCAGGAAATTACAAACACGAAAGTGGGATTCCATGCACTTGCCGGCATACCGGGTTGCATTGCTGCCATCGACTGCACCCATGTGGAATTGGTCGTCCCACATGCCATGGAGGCCCAGTACCGCAACCGAAAACAATTCCATTTCCTGAATGTACAAATGGTGTGTGACTCCAACAGGATCATTACACATTGTTGCGCCCGATTCCCTGGATCAACCCATGATTCTATGGTCTTGAGGAACTCTACAATACCACGCTACATGGAGCGACACGCAGGGAACAGATCCTGGCTACTCGATGAGTCTCATTACATGCATGATGATGTGGGGTATGTGAATTGGCAATGACCTGGCAGGAAGGGGGGGGGGGTGTGCGTACGTATCAATGGCATTCCACATCATACGTTTCTCGTCCACATACAGGTGATGCTGGATATCCACTGAAGAGATGGCTCCTCACACCAGTCCGGAACCCACGGGACCAGCATGAGGAGGACTACAACCATGCCCACTCACGTACCCGTGTAGTCATAGAACAGGCATTCGGCCTACTGAAGGGCCGTTTCCGCTGCCTCAGCAGGTCTGGCGGGGCACTCCTGTACCGCCATGAGAAGGTTGCAAAGATGGTGATGGCATGTGTCATGCTCCACAACATGTGCGTACGTAGAAATGTGCCCATGCCCCCTGACGCAGAACTGCAAGCACCTGAAGATGGTCATGATGAGGGTGGGGATGTGGCAGCACCTCATGGAGTCTGCGAGGCACCGGAGGCCCGTGACATTCGTCAGCATCTCATTGATGTATGCTTCTAGCACTCACGCCTGGTGGCTGATACATGGACACGGGACTCGTGGCACTGCGTGTGTCTGGGACATGCACAATATGGACTGTACGCCTATGATGGCCTAGTACACAAAGATCAATGTCCACACATCTCATTGGTTGATCGTGCACTTTTTATGGCATATGTGATGTCATGTTGAACACCCTATCGACCCGCCACCCAAGTGAGCCCAACACACCCCCTCCACCCCCCTACCTCCCCCCCGAACACCAGTGTCCAAAGATGCTCATTGTCAGTGGGCTGTCGCTATTGCATGCCCCCTCTGCGGGTATCAGGGGCACCCCTGCCTGTGGAGCGCAGGTTCCTTCCAGATCTACGTTGGGGGCTGCCCTGGACGGAACTTGCAACGGATGATGTGTCTGCCTGCTCACGTCCATGCATGTCCCTAAGGGTTTGCGAGAGCTCAGTGAGCACACGGCGCACTGCGGCAAGTTCGGCACATACGTCCTTGGCCGTCGCATGCAGTTCCCCCCTGAGGCTCTCGGTGCTACTCTCGATTTGTGCCCTAAGTGTCTCAGTTGATGTTTCTATGTCTGCCTTAGTGCCCCCACATTCATCAGCATGGTCCTTGAGGAGCGTGGCCAGTTGCTGCTGTTGTTCGATCAGCTGGTCGAGGGACTGTTGCCTCTGCTGGGCCAAGGCCATTTGCGGGGGTGTCACAGAGGGGCTGTTGTCCTCATGTTGCCTTGCCACAGGGCTTGTGGGGGATGGCCAGTCGTCGTCTTGTGGGTGCCCCTGCGTGGTATCCTCATGTTGTACGGGATGGGACAGACAGGGGGATTGGGACAGGTCATGGATGGATCTGACTTCGGCATCCCCGTTTTCTGTGTCGGAGCATGCTGCCATCAATGGGGTGTCACCTATGGTGCTGCTGCCACCGGAGGCAGTGCCTTCTGTGGCATCCATTGGGGGGACCTGTGGTGGTGGTGTTGTGGGCATGCTGGCTGCTGGGGTGCCTGTTGATGTTCCCTCCTCTGTGCTGCCACCTGATTTGTGCTGCTGCCGTGTCTTGATGCGTGCAGCTGAGGTGGAGGGTCTCTGGCCGTTGGTCTTGGCCCTCTTTGCAGGTGTGCTGGTAGGGGTGTCCTGTAGCTCGTCATTTGGATCGGACCCTGTGGTGGAGTAGAGGAGGGCGAGGGTTATTGGTGGGTCTGTGGGAATTGGAATGGCATTGTATCACATGCATTGGGGTGGTACCTGAGGGTGATTTGGGCCGGGGCCTTGGAGGTGCTTTGATTTGTGTGTGGAGTGAGGGTGCAGTTGTTTGGCAGCCTGCAGTTAGGGTGTGCCTGCTGCACGTGTAGTGCGTGTATTAGGGGTTTTTAATTATTTATGTATTTATTGTGGGTTTTAACGTGCGCTATCAGGCCGATGTGTGTGGACGTTCTCCTGGACATGTGTTTCTGTTGCACTATGTGGACGCATGGTACTTCACATGGATGGACTGTGTGGATTTGGCATTGTTTTTTCTGGACCACCTACCTGTATCTTCGGATGTCTGCACTCCTTTCTCCATCCCTCCGACTCCCTCTATGCTCTCCATTCCGATGGTGGAGGCACAGATTTCTTCCCAGGGGGTCAACTTGATGGGTGATTCAGGACCTCCCCCGGTGGCTGTGGCAATGTTGCGGTTGGCAGAGAGTATGCTGCGGACGGGTATCCGCAGGTCGTCCCATCGCTTGCGGCATTGCTGTGGGGTGCGGGGTGTGGTCCCCACCGCACTTACCCGCTGTGCCACCAGAGCCCATATGGCCTTCTTGTTTGCAAGTGCCGTCCTGGTCATTTGCGTGCAGAAGACGACGGCAGCATTCTCCTGGAGGGTCTCTGTTAGCACGGTGAGTTCCTCACGGGAGAAGTGGACCTGCCGCTTGCGGTCGCACGCTTTCTTCGCTGCTTTTCCCATTATTCTTGGTTTCGCTAGGGTGGTTGACGGGTTGGGGTGTGTTTCAGGGTAGTGATTTTAGTGGTTGTGTGGTTTTAGTGTATTTATAGGTGTACGCCGGGATGTTTCCCGTTCCGGGCCCATGTTTTAACTTCCGTTTCCGTATATTTCCGGGCACCGTACTTTCCGGTAGGCGCACACTGCGGTGACCGCTAAGAGGGGTGGCGGTATTGCACCTGGGGCGCCGTACGGCGGCGGTGTGGGCCGTTTTGGGGTCATTTCCGCCATCGCGGACCTTGCACTTCCGCCATGCCGTGGTGCTCGTGCCCGATGGGTCGGAATGGGCCGCACTTTGCTCCTTCGTGCAATGGCGGAAACGCTATTTACGCTGTGGCGCTCCGGTCAGTCGCTTTCCGCCAGGGTCGTAATGAGGGCTAATGTGTTCTATGGGCTATGGGGTCTTTTACTCCATAGGGTCACATATGTTTTTCTATGTGTGTTATACCACACCCTCCGTGCCGTAATACTGGGGCGTCCTAGAGGATCCCCACCATAGACTCCATACCCTGGGACTGACTACTGTCTCCCAGGGCATGTAAAGTCACCATTGGCTTTACTAGACCTAAATTTACTAACAGAACTAGTACAAACCATCCTATTGTGGACGTACTAGTAGGGGTAATTCGATTACCCCTGGGTCTGTTATTCGAGGGGCACTGTCCTGTCCCCCCTCGTCGAGTTTTGGCTGGTGGCAGTGGAAACTACTTGTTATATTCGACCCTGAATATAGCTCTATTGGATTCATTCCATTGTTGGAGGTTAATACTTTTTCTCGTTAATCTCTAACATACCACCGGCTTATTTATCTTAAATAAATCTAACGGTTGGTATTTTCTGCCAGAACTCCGTTTTTAAAATGGCGTCTGTGTTCGTCTCTGTGACTCCTAAACCAAAGGTTGGGCCCATTGTTCCACTTTTGGCGGGCTTCTGCACAGAGGCCCTCCAAAGTGGTGCCATTCTGTCTGGGTACCACAGGGGGTGTCGGAGGAGGTTTAGGCACCCTGGACTGAGTTGCCTTGCCAACTCAAGTCGCACTCTGGTGTGATAGGCCCAAGTGGTGAGCCACCCCGCTCACCACTTAGCGTGTTTTCATTGACAGCTAGGCTGAATGAATGGGGGTTTTCTGCATAAAAGCAGGGCTTTTGGGACTGGATCTTCAGAAGTCGCCACAGGACCTAAGAATCCGACGAGGGTAAAGCTGAGCCAACCTGCAACGACGACACCTCCGGTGGAGCCCTAATGAACTGACTCACCACTTCCCAACAACAGAGGAGATCTCCCGGCTGGAGAGTCTTCTTCCCCTGACTGGTGGGAACAACCAGTCCCCTTTGCTTTTTCTTCGCTTCCAGGGCGTAGTGGTCGAATTGCCCATGCTGAGCACCCCGGCAACCGGATAGCCACTAACCCGTACCGCGACCAAAAGGTGGTGCCTTGTGATGGAGCACTCCGCGGCTGGTCTCTTCCCTGGTGGTGCAACGATCTTCAACTTTCCTTCGACGACGAGAGCATCTCTTTTCTTGGCAAAGCCCCGACTTGCATCCACCACCAGGAACAACTGCCCCCGCCGGAGCTGTCTCTCCACATACAAGGTACCGTGTCCGCCTGGCTTCCCTTGTGACGGTTAGCGTGAGGTGTCTTAATCCTCGCCTCTCCAATGGGTCGCCTCCAAGCCTTCTTAACTTTCTTTTCTGGTCCAATCTTTCTGTGACAATTTGCGCCAAAGACTCAAAGTGCATTTCCACTGTGATACTTTTTGGGACATTTCACCTTGCCTCTCTCCGAGTGGGCCTGGCCTCTGAACTTTGCGATCTACAGTAGACACTGCCTTACTTGCCTTGCATTTGTTCGTAAAAGTGTTGGTACCGAGTTGATTTCATACCCTGCCTTTTCTCTCCCGTCCTAACATATACTAGAGTGCCATCTAGGTTAAAGCATTTACCTCTGTCTGAAAATAAGTGGTGCCGTTAAACCTAGACTTGTCGAACTATTGTTAGGGGGATTGATTTACTTATAGTAATTGTAATTGAAGTTGTTTGCCGTATTAGTGCCAGTGTGTTTTTCATAGATGTGTTTTTATAAATAAATAACTATATATCTTTACACCGAAGCTCTGTTCCGTGTTTGCTTGTTCTACTGTGTAAATTGCCCTATTTTGTATACTCCACATACTGCCTAACACTTCTTGAGGGAAGTCTGACTGCTCAGCCACAGCTACCAAGTGAATCTGCGTGGTGCGGACTGCTACCAAGTGGGTTTACTGCCAAACATCTGTAGTCCTAAATCTTTTGCAGTGGTCCCAGAGGGCACTGCACAGGTTTCCGCCTAACAGCAGTGCATTTCATTTCCATGTACATTTTGAAACATGCACTGCCTACTTTGTTTCGGTCATGGTGGAACACGACTTGTTCTGAAGTCATACCTTGCTATATGCGTCTGTCTGCTTACCCAGGGAACATTGCATGTTGTGTGAATTGTGACACATTGGTGTTCCATTTGCCACGCACCCACCGGCGTCTGACTTACTGCATTGACTGTGTATGACCCATCACAGGGGTAATGTTACATATGGGTACGAAGCATCCACACCAGATTGTCTGTTTGTAGAGTAGTTTGTTGCTATGGGGCATGTTTGGTGGTGTGTTTGTGTGTTATGGGCACGCACAGATTATTAACTGTGGCTTTCTTTGCAGCATTGAAGTGCTCCTGTAACCGGACCTGAGAGTGCACAGGCAGGAGGCCAGCACTCAAAACCAGAGCTAAGTGTCTTGTTGTTTTTCTTTCAAACTGCTCTGCATAGGCTTGATGGGGGGTGCACTAATGCATGGATGAATGTGTAATTCAATTTGGTATGTTTTCTTTTCCCTAATCACCCCGAGTCCTATCCAATTCTAAACCATGTAACCTCTACCCGGTGTTCCTGTTTCCCGTACCTATCCAACCAACGTTCCCTAACCCTCTTTCCCCCCTGGGGTTGCGGATGCCTGTGTAAACCCCAAGCTTGCAGGCGCCGAAACCGTAGAGGGGGTGGTTGGTTCGTGCCACGCCTAAGCCTGGACTCCGGAAGGCCCTGACAATGATGTACATGTTTGTTAGGATTGTGTATGTGTTCATGCAGGTAGTACATTTTCGTGCATTCCCTACTTTCACGTGTCATTCCTCCTCCCCTCTCCTGCCACTCATTCCAGTTATCCAGTGTGCCAACGTCTGTCCCGACTGCATATCCCTGACCCTCCTTCCCCACCAGGGTCTCAGAGGCCTGTGTGAGTTTGACCTTGCAGTCACCCGGGCCACGGTGGGGGTGGTTGGTTCGTGCCACTCCTGCGCCTGTACACGGGAGCTGTGACAGTACACATCCGTTCGTGGTGCATCATTCTATGTTATGTACCACACATGGTTCACATCCTGTTGTGACATTGTTTTACTGTGCTACCTTGGTTGTTACATCATTGTGGTAGTACTTGGCCTTTGTGAGGTACTGCTACTTCAAGTCATCTACTGGAGGCTGTTCTGGTTCATTTTTCTGCCTTGGATTTTGTGTTTTTGCAAATCAAGGTGCAGGCAACTTTTTACACACAAGGTGGGAGATGGTGACGAAGGGTAAGGGTGATCCTGTGACCAGGTGAAATTGAGGGTTGAAGGATCCATGACCAAGGTGAAGTTGTTCAGTGGGTCATGGTAATTTGTGAGGGAGGGGGGGTGTTTTGTTGTTGATAGTTGCCTTGCCCTGCAGTGTGATGGGAACCCTGACATTGTAATTGTTGTATCCCATGTACATGATGTGCTCTGCTGATCAATGCCTGTTCATGTCTTGTGTATACCTTTCAGGTGTGAGGGGATAGTTGTGGTTTGACATGCTGGGGTGTACACATGGTGAATGTTCAC
Source organism: Ambystoma mexicanum (assembly GCF_040938575.1). Taxonomy (NCBI): domain Eukaryota; kingdom Metazoa; phylum Chordata; class Amphibia; order Caudata; family Ambystomatidae; genus Ambystoma; species Ambystoma mexicanum. Next base: position 1,158,098,500 of record NC_090933.1, read on the forward strand.
ATGTGATGTGTAGAGGACACTGATGGTCACTTGATTGCACATGCATATGTTGAGTGCATGTCCTTACTGACCCACACACTCTCACTATGATGCACTACATGTACAACCACCCTTGGATATCCATGTGTATACTCTGTTTGCCTTCTGGTGCCCACTGTGTCCCTGCAGCACATGTTCTGTGACCAATTATGGATCCTGTACATGCCTAATTTGCTTTTTGATGTGGTTTGTCGCTTAGATGTGATGCTCAGGGTGTGCATCACACACAATAGCTGTTCACTGTGCTTGCGCTGAGCAGTGTGTTGCAGGAGTCGGACACAGCACACAGAAGCTGCAGTGTTGATTTTGCAATGCACAATGTGCATGTAGACAGGCATTCATTGTTATGTTACGGCTACAACTTTTGTAATGCATTTGGGAATGACTTATTTTGGGTGGGAGGTTGTTGGTCAGTCATTTCATCTGATTCCATGTCAGGCATCATTGTCTGATGCCAATGTACATTTTTAACATGGCAATGTGTACCTTATTGGTACAGTGTTGGTGTATGGCTATTGCTTGCCATGTCATGTTGTGGTTTGGGAGGGTTTGAGTGACATAACAGTGATGGTCATGGCCTGTTTCGCAGGTGTGTGTGATTCACACCTTGCATGTCAGGGTCAGCCGCTTCTTGAAGCAACGAGCTGGGGGTAGATCTCTCTCCGCGGCAGGGGCCTCCCTCTGGAACAGCCTTCCTGCCTCCCTGGAACTTGAGGAGAACCATCTCCGGTTCCGGAAGCACCTCAAAACCTTCCTCTTTGCTTCTGCTTTCTCTCTCCCTCTCCCTTGCTAAATTCTTCACTGAAACTGCACTGAATCTGCAACTGGGCCACTCTCACCAACCTCGGTCCCTGGCTCAGCCACCCTCCACTTGCACTGCCTCCCTGGCAACCCGGGCACTGCAGGACTGTCTCTCTATCCCTACAGCCCCCCCTTCCCAGCACTTTCTGCACTTACCTTTGCACTTGCCACCAGCTGGCCTATTTATTTGTTTTTTATTCTACTTACCCTGTACTGCACTCCCCCCTCCCCTTCCCCTTGCACTTTTCCCTTCCCCCTACCCCTGCACTTGCGCAATCTAAATGACACCTGGCCTAGTAGGATCGTTGTCTGTCTTCCCTTGTTCCCCCCTCCCTGCCTCGTTGCACCTTGAAACACTTGTGTATAGGCACGTTACAAATGCCATATCATATCATATCATATGTCATATGTGTGTCTTTTGGTCACACAGGATAGCTTGTGTTTAAGTAGCTAGGGATGCAGACAATGTGGCACTTCCATGGCAACAATCTCAGGGTGGTCAGGTTGTGACAGTTGGCTGTCTCTTTGTCATCATCGATTGTCACCTGGTATGTGCCAGGCCTGTGTGCACTCCGCAGGGGTGGGAGTTTAGGTGAAAAATGTGGCCACAAGCTGGGTCTGGGCTTCCTCGCCACGTGCCCTGTCCCCTCCCATGGGCAGCACCTGTGCCTGTGGTTGGGGATGTGGGGGCACCACCATGTCCACCGGTACGCCCTGCCGTGTTGCAGCATTGTGCAGGACACATGCTGCCACAATGATCCTGCACACTACTGGGGGTGCATAGAGTAGCTGCCCGCCAGAGCGGTCAAGGGAGCGGAAACGTGACTTGAGCACTCCGAATGTGCGCTCCACTATGGCCCTGGTTGCAATATGGGAGGCGTTGTATCTTACCTGGGGTAGTGTGGTGGGGTTCCGGATTGGCGTCATCATGTGGTTGCTCAGAGGGTAGGCACTGTCCCCTGGGGAGGTGTAAATGGTTGTGATTATTGGGGTTTGTGTATTTGTGTGTGTGTGTGACATGCATGCATGTGCAAGGGCATTTGTACTCACCTAGGAGCCATGTGTCGCCATGCTGCCCAGCTTCCAGGGCCCGGCTCAGGGCAGACATTCTGTATATGAAACTGTCATGGGTGGAGCCAGGGTAGTTTGCATAGAAAGAGGTGATGATTCCCTTTTCATCGCATACCACCTGTACATTGATGGAATGCCAGTGCTTGCGGTTTCGGTAGATGTGCTCAGTGGCCCTAGGTGGACGTAGGGCCACATGGGTGCAATCTATGGCACCGAGCACTTTGGGGAAGTGTGCCACCCTGTAAAAATCCAGGACAACGGCCTGCCTTTCTGCGGGTGTACTGGGCATGTTTATGTGCCTTCGGACTGAGGGACGCGCTGTCATGATTGCCAAGACCTGGTGTAGGCAGCGTGACTGCGTGGCCTGTGAGACGCCCCCACTATGGCAGCAGTCCGCTGAAATGACCCAGTGGCCAAGAAATGCAGGACATTGAGCACCTTCTCCAAGGGGCTCAATGCTTGGGAGCAAAGGGTGGGGGATATAAGGTCATCTTCCCACTCCCTGACCAGGTCTAGGATGATATGGGGTGGAAACCTATACCTGCCGTAGACCTGGTCGTCAGGCATCCCAAAAAGGCTTGTCCGTGGTGCGATAATGCGTGTCCTGGCTATTCTCCTCCTCCTGCGGTGTCCCACGATCAGTGCTGTGACAAATGGGGCATTCATCGTAGCTGTATATACGTGTTTGTTGTTTGCGTACACTTTTATACTGTGCGCGGGGATGCTTCCGCCTGCCTTCGTGTGGTGGATGCGTTGACGCCTATGTGCGTCTTTTGCTGTGCGCGGGTTTCCCGTATTCGAATCCATGAATACGGGTTGTTCGCGTGCGTGTGGGCGTTCCGTGTAGTTCCTTTCAGTACTTCCCCAGTTACACCTTCTTTTTCACGTGTTATTCCCCATTCCGCGTGTTACGCCCACTGTTCCGCCCACTTTGGTTGTGTGCGCATCGCTATGTGTGCTTTTGCTGTGCGCGTAGCGCATGCCGTTTGGTGGAGTGTGTGCCCACGTGCGCCATGCAAGGATTTGACGCACGGACAGCGGGAAACACATGCAGCATCTTCCTTGAATCGCACGTGTGCGCTGGGTTTCTCACGCTTGCGCCACCTTGCGCCTGCTTGCGCTGGGATTTTCGGCACACATGAATCGACCCCTTAATCTAGTACTTTAAACCAATTACCCTGCTGCTGGTGATGGGGTTCTTTTTTGAAGGTGCCCTTCCTTCATAAAGTGTTAGGTTTCTAATAGGAGAGTCAGCCCTATTAATCTCAACTCTGGATTATTCAATAAGTAACTGTTGTCGTAATAAAGCAGTCTACAAAATCAATCTTGTTGTTATATTTATTGGTAGAACTCAGCCGACACCTAATTCGACTCTCTAGAGTCTTTCTCAAGGCATGTGGATTGTGGGCCAGTCATCTCTGCGAGGTTGTGGAAATGAGTCCAACATCCAATCCCAATATCGTGTCACACTATGGTCACAAATAAGGGTGGGTGATGAATTCAAGGGTTTGCCTGGTAACCCTGTGGGTCCCTGGTTCGGCATGATTGTAATTATCTGCTGATTAGCATTGTCTCGGAGTCAATGCAGCGATAGTCATGGCGATCTGTTCATGCAATCCTGTGCAGCACTTCAGGCTGAAGCCACGGGCAGAATTTAGCCATGGGCAGAATGTATTCTCCCATTCAAACCTATCCCAATTTTGAAACACTTCACCACCAAGCTAGTCAGTCGCTTGTGGCCATGGCCACTTTAATCCCATTGCCAGTCTCTTGCGTTCATGGTCAGTAGTCACATTATCCAAGACATAGCCTTTGGCCATGACTCGGACAACCGGGCCACTGCCCATAGCCAAAGGCCATGACTCCAACAATATGGCCACTGCCCATGGCCATTTGCTATACCTCCGTCACCAATGGTATATCACTATTTTTTGTACCTACATGCTGACACTTTAAAAAAAATAAGACATGGACACATTTGCAAAACCATGCTTTCAACTCCTTGCCAATGCTCCTTGCACACCTTCCCTGCAAATGCATCCATGTTTTATTATTTGAAAAGTGTCAACATTTATGTCAGAAAAAAAACTCATATAACTTAGCTCCCATTTAACGAACTCCATTCAGACTTTGCAGAAAAATTCAAAGTCCGGTCTATAACCTTTCTAAAATCTTGTGGGCACATTCATCAAATGGCAACAAAGTTCTAACCCATCTAAAAATGTTTAACCCCCCCCTCTAGTTTTGCACCCTCTTCACAAAATCCCACCAAGCTTTGGAGAAACATTCAAATCTGGGTCCTAAATCTTTATGCAAACATTTGTGCAGATTCCTGAAACAGCACCACATTTATAAGCCTTTCAAATATTTTGGGACCCCCTCTAATGTTGTTCCCTATTGGCAAAACAGCACCAAACTGTGTAGAACCATGCAAGGTCACGACTTGAATAATATCACAAAATTGCATACAGTTTCATTGAGTTGCATCTAAATTATACACCATCTAAAAACTGTTTTTCACCTACCTTGTAATGCAAAAATATGTATGGATGCCTGCGAACATCTGAGATTTTCACGAACCTTACAGGGTTGTCCCTGAACCGTTCGCAGACATCAGAGATTAAAAAATGCCAGTTTCTTGGCTTTTTATGGCCATATCCCATTCCATCTTCATCACCCCTCACTTCTCCAGAGATTGTTTCATAAGTTTGAAAAGTGCAATGTTGTTGCTTTTAATATGTTTACTGCGATGTTCACGGACAATAGGCACTGTCTGCCTATCCAACATGGCGGGCGTTCCCAACAAACATGATGAACCTAACGCTTTTCAACATCTAATCAGTGGGTGCATCCGATGCTCGCCGACATCACGTCACTCTCCAGGCCAATCAGATGCCTGTCCGCTGACTGAACAGGGAAGCACGTCCGTGGACCGAACCCAGCTATCACTAATTTTCTTTGACTTACTTTTTGGCTGTTTTAAAAAAAATTACTTGGGCCGATTTACACCAAATTTACAAAATCACTCTTTCAGCTGCTCCTGGTGCACATTTGGTTAAAATCCATCCAGCGGTTTGGGCTTTAGTCATGGGCAAAACTTTGTTTCCATTGCCTTGATTGTAAAAAACACACATTTTGGGACCCCCCCCATAACTTTGCCCTACCTGCACAAAACCACACCAAACTTCAGAGACTCAATCTGACGGGCCATATACTTTCTTTGCAATGTTTCATGAGGATTCGTCCAGGCAGTGAGAAGTTATAAGCTGCCCAAAACGTGGGTTGAGCAACATTGACCATAATTACAGGGCCGCTACCGCAGGTCCTGTAATATACCACAATGATGACATCACAGATCACATCACTGATGACATCACTAATTACATTACAGCAGTGGCTGCCATTAAGCATGTCCTTCAACCATGGTCAGTGAGCATGGCAAAATATATTTTAACACATGAATAGGTTCTAGTCATGGCCTTCAGTTATGGATAGTGGTCACAACCTTCACCCATGTGCACTGAATATGTTAACACACTAACAGGCTACTGACCATAGGTTTTGCCCATTACAAGTGGATACAGCTTTCAACTGTGTCCACTGTATAATATATACAGTGATAAGGCACGAGCCATGCACTTTAGCCATAATCTTTGGTGTGCCCACTATATATTCTAATATATAAATGGGCCTCACTAGCCATGGCCTTTGATCATGATCAGTTTGCACATCCTTTGGCCAAGCCCACAGTATATTTTAAAACAGTAACATGCCATAAGCGATGGACTTCGGAAGTGCCCACTGTGTATTATAAAACACTACCCAGCCACTAGCCATGGTCTTCTACACAATACTAGCCAGTGGCCACGGCCTTTGGTCGTGCCGACTGTATATTTTAACAGATTAATGGGCACTAGCTATGGCATTTAGCTATGGCCACTGTCTACAGCTTGCAACATTGCACACTGTATATTTTAAAAGTGATGAGCCACTGGGCATGACTTTTAACCATGCACATTATTACTTTGCAACACTAAATGACCACTAGCTATGGTGTTTGGTGATAACCAGTGCCCACAGCCTTGGCCAGGCTATCCATGGCCTAAATTGTGATTAGGAAAATCAAAGTTTTTATGAGCCAACATAATTATCATGTTATGTCTAATGGCATTATTAATGTAATATGTTATATACAATGTAATTAGTGTTGTCACCAGTGATGTCATCCATGATGCAATTTGTGATTTTATCAGTGTCCTACAACATGTAATTAGTGATGTCATCAGTGATGTCATCATTGTGGCCATAGGCTGTGCAATATGGGGCACAAAGTTAAGGTGCTTTAGCCGAATTTCAGGGGTTTTGTTGAGTTAAGTTCTCACATTAATGTCCCTGCAGCATATGTTTTTTTCCCTGAATTGCAAGGTTGTTTTTACAATGCATTGCTCACCTTGACATCCCTGAAACTAAAATGTTTGCCTTGAATTTCAAGGGTTGTGTTATTCCATACATAATTGACATGAATAATACAGGCAATTGGGCCAATGAAAATGATGTATCATGTGTAGAAAGTTTGTATATTTACTTACATTTTTAAACTGTTACATTTATATGTGCTGTTGATGAATAGAAAGCATTTAAAGTGCTACAGTAACTGCATTGAAAGACTACACTCAATGTATCCTAAAATAAATATTTACTAGACTACTTCCCAACATATGTTTAATTTTTAAAAAAAATCGGTTTTATAACCGCGGCTCCCAAAGATGCAAGTACTACTAAATGCAGCAATAACTTCGGGGGGGTTTTACCCATAGCTTCCACGGGGGATAATCACAGCTACAATGAAATACATATGGATAGATAGTTTTTTTTAACACACTGGGCCTCATTCTGAGTAGGGCGGTAAGGGTTAACGGTCACCGGTAATGAGACCGGTGCCGTTAAACCCTTACCGTCCTACTACGAGTTCCCTTTGCGGGTCCTTCCTTAACGCCTCCTTTTAGCAGGCGTTAAGGACAGGACCCGCAAAGGGACTTTAGTGCTAATAACGATACCGTAATTTACGGTACCGTTATTAGCGCCTTCCTCATTCCCATTGAGCCCTATGGGGGCTCAAATGGGAATGGGGAAGGGCCCTGGTGAATGGGGAATTACCGGTCCCTCCAACCTTGAAATGGACCGGTAATTACTCCATTCACCAGGGCGGAGTCAGAGCGATTTTGGAGGCAGCCCTCCAAAGTCGGAATGAGGCCCACTGTATTGAAAGGATCAATGAAGGGTATTTGAACCATATATACAGTATATGTTTTTATTGTCTATTTTTTTTAACTGAAATGTTGGTCCTGAAAAGGACCATTTTGGGGGGTGAGGAAAAAGAGGTAGGAACTGGGAAGGTGATAACAGTAGGATTCATACATAAAACAAAAGGTTAAAAGAAAGGACATGTTTTTTCTTTCGCATTTTATATTTTTTACATTTTTTTATGTTTTTTTTCTAAAGAATGGGGTCATAAAATTGACACTTACAAATATACCTAGCATTGACAATTGGATGTATGTTCTGGAAGAGCCTTTCCCCAATCGTCTATGTTGCCACATCTGTAAGGAAGGCGTGGTATGAAACAGAAAGATAGACACAAGTGATCACAGTTCAAGGGTGTTTTGTTGAAATTCTATTGGGTTTGAAAAATGCCTGTCTAATCCTAAATATGAAGATGGAAGCAAGCTATGACCATCAAATAATAATAACACGGACCTAGTCGAGTCTATCAAAATAAAAGGGCCTATACTAATAAACCTATTGCCAGTCCTTACTTCTAAATACAAATTGTGTGGCAAGCAATGTCATACAAAAGAAAAGCGGTTAAGAAATGATATGTCAGGATATTTAAGCCGTTGGTTTCCTTTCCCCACGTTTGAAGCATGGGACAAGGAGGCACACTTGACCTTAGCACATTCTCTGGCTTCTCCAGCACGAGGATGCAGTTCAAACTCTCAGCATCAGGGTCTTCTGTGCCAAAGTCTCTTTGCCATTCAAAGTCCCTTGTTTCAGAGGGCCTGCTGCAACACGACAAACATTAAAACTCCTTTCTTCTTAGGATTTCACATATACCAGTTCTTGGGTGATTTACTTGTTTGTGTCGGGAGGATAGCTCAGGGGCAATGTGCTCGCCTTGGAAGCAAGACGACGCGGAGCAACACAGGTTCGATTCCTGGGTCCGCTCTTAGAAACCTCTGGATATTAACCGCATTATAAATAACATATCATATCACACTGAGTCCACCTCTGCTGGACTCAGACCCACTTTAACACAAAACATTCAATTGGTCTTCCTCCACCTTGCTCGGACCAAATGTATCTACTTTTCCAAACTTTCTCTACTTCTTCGTTCGACTTTTTGCAGGATTTTGTTTGACCCATCATAGAACCACTTTGGTTCACAATTATTAGTTCTTTTCTCAATATTACCTTTTCCTCACTTTTACTTTTGCCACTTGTAAGCAGGATAAAGAGACCTTTGATTAAAGGAATGGTTTGGTCAAAAAGTTGTATTGTCCCTACGTGTTGGCCATGTGTTTTCAAGCCTAAGTCACTCGATTTTAGAAAAATTTCCTATGGACCTTACCAGAGTTTTCGTCCATTAAACGCACGCGAAAACAGTCACCAGGGCACTGCCATTTTGTGATAATCCTATCACTTGCCGCATCGCCCTGGCTGACCTGCTTTTGCGGCACTAAATCATATCCCCCGTCCCTGAGCCTGACATTATCAAAACATTCTTATTCCCCGCCTCTCTCCGTGACGTTACTTTGCTGCGTAGGCAAACGCGCCCAGTCGTCTTCTACGCGACTTCACACAGAACCCGGAAACCAACACAGATCAACTCACAACACAGCGCGCCACAATTCGGAATATGAAACTGTACTTTAAAATCAAACAGCAATACCGTACATTTGGTAAAGTACATTTATTTGATATTATGTTTAGAGAATATTCAGCAATTGGAATATTAAATCGGAATGGAATTTTTTTTCTTTTCTCTCGATCCGCAAATCCATAAAAGTTTATCGTGAGTCACGTGCTGTTCCTTTATGGTACACAGGGTGTTGGTTTTCATTAAAAGAAGCACTTTGGATGCACGGTGAACCGCAAGGCTGTTCCATCAACTAGGCACTAGGCCACCGTAAAAGTCGACATATTGCTTCTAGCCGCCAGTACCGCGTAAGGGCATATGGCTCCTTGGCGATCGTCCCATAAGATGGTCAATCTAGTGCAGTTGTTTACAAGAAGCTGCAGCTGGCGGTTGAAGAAGCATTCTGCCGGGGTCTGGAATAGGTGGCAGTGGCAATGTGGTAGGATGTACCTGTTTAGAAAATTAGTTTCACCAGCCGATCTTTATTACTATTATTCATTTTATTTATCACGGGTGAGCTAAAACTATTTGCTTGCGAGGATAGTGCAATGGAGTATGTTCGGCTCTAAAAACAATGCGAAAACTAACGAAATAAATCGAGGAAAACACACAAACAAATGTTTTTTTTTTACTGTTGAACCACTGAGAAACGACTGTTTGTCTACATGCGTGTCGAATGGGCACATGCATGCCCATGTGCCCGGTAGAAAGGCGATGCCACAAACATTGTACTTGCTATTCATTCATTCATTCATTCATTCATTCCATTCATTCATTCCGGTATAAAAGCATCTACTTACATTATATTTGCCATTTCCATTGTATCTCTGCGTAATGCAGTCCGTAAATGCCACTGTGTTCGTGCCAACGATTTTTCATATACTGAACTAACATGAAACTCGGGCTAGTTTCAGAATTTTCAGCCTTATCGTCTCTTACGTTATTGCCCACCTCCTTCAAATGAAGTCCTTTCGGCATGGTCCCTGTCTCTCCAGGTCAAAAAACAATAGAACCTTATACTGCCAGTGCGATTCGCAGGCCTCTTCAGCCCGCGAGCATAAAATCAAAGCCGCTGACTCTTCACTCTGCATGAGCGTACATTCTTACTTTGCAACATCCCGTGTAAAGCCATCTGTGAGAACTTGAATTTTCGACTCCATGTTTGTACTAGGCCTTAATGTGCAAATGCGAACTGGCTTCTCTCCCATCTGCAACGCCTCGCTTGGCGCGTTCTAAGGCCCCCAATTTTGTCCTCATTGTCCGCGAGCTTTGCAGCCCTAGAGAACCATAACTATGGAGACATTTTTTTTGGGAGAAGGTCAGGGAAAGTATAAAGTACCCAAGGAGTTGAGTTGAAAGTGATATTTATTGTTTATTTGTTTTATTATTTGCAATAAGCATGCCTCCCCTCGGTTAACAGTGTGCAGCATTTACATGAGATTGCGAAACTTAGTTACAGCAAGAAAAATATATACATACACATATTCACAAGGTCAGCGATATGAGGTGAATAGAGAGAGAAGTCAAAGATGACACCCATGTTGTTCGCCACCCAGGATGGTGAATGGAGGGTTTAGGGTTAGCATACTTTGTATGCACACTGTACAATAACATTATTTTCAAAAAGACAATAAGATTACAATGATTTATTTAAACCGGGATTTGAACTTCTCAACGAGCTCTGCTTTGGGTGGACATGGCACAGTGGCAATGTTTGGTGGCAATGCATCAGTGCTCTGCACAGAAACGCTCAAAATTCCATATCTGTGCTTCTCTAGTACACTAACAATAAGGCCTTTAACAAAATCAAACTCCATTTCCTCATATACTGGTTTTACCCCCCATTTCTTAGTTCTTTTTCCAAAGGTCGTAGTGTAGCGAGGCATCCCTACAGTTCCCGTAGTCCTAGACTGTTCACGGGCCACATTCTCGTTATGGGCCAAGACCGCTAGTAGAGTCTTATGTTTCATGCCCTGTAAGCTGAAATGCAATCGCTTTGGCCTGTACTTTAGGCACATATTGTGGAACACCTCCAATTTTCCTGTGTGACAGAAGTCTGTCAGTCCCCTCAAATCTCTTGATAGAGTTTTATCAAAAACAATCTTCTCAATGGCTTTGTGTGTAGGTGAAGATGCAATCAACCACTTCTTCTTCCGTGCCTCCTCTGTGGACAAAGGGCCATGTTCACATTGGTGGAAATGTTGGTTTTCTGTCCAGCAGTGAACGTTGGTACAGTGGTGCATCAGTGACCGCCATTTTTCAAGTAGGATTTCCACTGACCCTTCACAAGTTTTGGAGCTCTGCCAAAGATGGTTGCTGATAGACTGGGACCACTGTTAAATACTTTCAAAACCTTTTTTTTTGTTCCCTGCAGCCGAGATTTTCTTATTGATTGATTTAGCAAGATGCCATACGTCAAATTGATGTTTAATATGTGGGAACTGCTCTCTCATTGTCTTGGCAATTGAAACGTGTCTGTCCGTGGCTATGAGGTCGATGTGCATTCCCCTTGATGGTAGATATTGCAATGATTTTATAAATCCTAGTTTCTCCATGGCCACTGAGCATTTACATTGGGACACCTGCACGACTACCGAACTAACAATTTTCTTACTATCCATGTCCTGAAAGTGGTAGGTGCAGTACTTGGCAGAAATTCTAGGGCTGTCGCACTGTCCATCACCGGCTAGCCTGAATCGTTTCCCTTCGGATGTACTTGCTAGAGACAATTGTTCAATTTTCCAAGCATCACTAATGGCCGGAAACAGACAATCATGTTGGTATTTGTAGTACTGCGTTTTAGAAATGAAATGGAGTCCCACAAACTGAAAGAAAGACTCTAACTTTCTAAAACTGGACCCACTAAAAAGTGAGGCAGCTGCACACAGTAGATTGCCTGCTGGCAGCTTCCCCAGCATCGGTTGTGCAGACCATGAGAACGCATGATTAAATCTACAGGCGGCATGTATTTTGACATTACTGCCTTGTTTTTGACGAGTCACATGAATCAATGGCTCCCCACATACTTCCCCTACAACTGAATGCCCACATTTCAGCATACTTATAATATCCATCAAACATCTGTCGAATACTATGTATTTGCCCTCTTTCATTAGACTGTCATCCGGCATGAAAGTTGTTTGGGACTGTGCCGTTGAGGACATATCAAGAAATTCAAAAGAAATATCGCTGATATCAAGTTCTGATGCGTCGTTGGGTGCTGCTGCTGGTTCATTCTCTGTCATTTCAAAATCTGTGACTTCAGCATTGATAGGCGAACACAACATTGTCGACAGCTTTTTGGGTGGCATTTTTTGGGCAGGTGTAGATTGTGTGAATTGATCTGCGACTACTTCAGAGCTATCTTCAATACATTCAGTATCATCTTCTTTTGGTGGTGCAGTCGAACTGTGGCAATGGTCCAATACAACTTTACTGGATTCTCCGGACACATTCAATTCTTGTTCTGGCCATTGGACATGAGCTCAGTCTCAACACGCTGCGTCTGAATTAATAGTTCCTCCATGGTGTAAATGGTCTGGCGAGCAACATCTCTCATTTGCTTCACTGTCTGTGTATGTATACTTCGTACACCCACGGTTAACTAGAGGACAGATTGGAAAAGGGATGTTCATTTTAAACACAATATAAAGTATAGTACAATTGACAGAAAAAAACATAATATAGTCCCCAACACAAAACAATTCCTAAAATTATGAACTGTTTGTAACTAACCTTATTTTTGTTTCTTTTCTTTGCAACTTTCTTGACTCGAGCTTCAACATCTGCACGCTGTTGCTCTGATTCCTTTCTGCATGTTTCCCCTTCCTCTTGCGCTGCAACGACTATATTTTCTGGATCCGCATAAACAGCACGGAATTACGCTCCATCGACTCCCTGAAACATAGTACTTTCATTACTATGTATCACAATATTGAAAACATAAAACACACGTGTGGACGAACACACAGGTACATCTCAATAGCTAAATACGAATTAAACATTCTGTAGAACAATCGAACCACAAGTATTCGAGCTCTGATGATCTAGTTTGATGGAACTGTCAGTATCCATACCTCTGGCTCCGCATGGACTGCCATGAATGGTTGTATTGGAGAGGAGGCATCAGCAACTCCCTGAAACACAGTACTTGCATTAGTATAGTTTTCAATATTGGAAACATAACACACGCTTGGGGTCAACGGCACAGGTACATATAAAGAGATAACCACAAAAGAATCAAGGAATATCTAAATATGATCAGATTTCATCAACTTATTTCTCCGATTTCTTTACATCTGCATCACCTACAAGGGATGTTGTAATTGTAGAGGAAGCTCCGTCGTCTCCCTGAAACACAGTACTTGCATTAGTATGGTTTTCAATATTGGAAACATAACACACAGTTGGGGTCGACGGCACAGGTTCATATAAAGTGATAACCACAAATTATGCATTGTCTTAAAGAATCAAGGAATATCTAAATATGATCAGATTTCATCGACTTATTTCTCCGATTTATTTACATCTGCATCATCTAAATGGGATGTTCTTATTGTAGTTAAAGCTCCGTCGTCTCCCTGAAACACAGTACTTGCGTTAATAGTGAAGAAATTATAGCAAATGGAATCAGGTTATATGATGACGCTCGATGGAGCTGTCAGTATCCATACCTCGTGCTGCTGAAGAATATGTAGGGATGTTGTAAATGTAGTGCGCACTTCCGAAAGCTGTTGCGCCGATTCATATACGCAAGGTCCCGCTTCCACTTCCCCTGGAATTATTTGAATGTTAGGCTATGCATCAAGTGCAGGGGTTGACACTCCATCAACTGCCTGAAAGATAGTACTTGCATTAGTAAAGATTACAATATTTAAAACATAAGACACACTTGGGGTCAACTGCACAGGTACATATCAATGGCTAACCACGAATGAAACATTGTGTAGAACAATCAAACGACAAGTATTACAGCTCTGATGATCTAGTTCGATTGAGCTGTCAGTATCCATACCTCGTGCTGTTGAAGAACATCTAGAGATGTTGTCAATGTGGTGGACGCTTCAGCATCTCCCGAAAGACAGTACTTGCCTTACTATGGATAACACTAATCATAACTGAAAACCAAACACCGGTGGACGATAACTAAGGTGTATATCAATTGGAAAGCACTAACCAAACATTCGGTAAAATAATTACACGATACAATAAAAATATTACTTGACATGCATAAAACAAGTCTGTAGCAGAATAGCCAAGTAAGATTACCTGATACGCGCTAGAAGTGGTTGATAACTGCGAGCACGTCACGGATGTAGAATGTTCTTGCTTCAGATTCAAGGGATAGTCAAGCAGTTGTAAAGGTAAATTATTGATTGATAATGAAATGCCAATATTAAAAATTGCCATGTAAGTAGACAGAATATTTGAGAGTAATGCTATTGAAAATGCGCAATATAGCACAGTTCCCTGTGCCCATATATAGATTTCGTTTGTGGGTTATGAAATCGAAAAAGAATATATTGATAAATGTAATTATTCAAAAAGCTATACACTCATATCAATGTTGAAAGTATTACAAGGGACACAACACCTAAAATATCAATGAATCCATTCGGCTACCTGCACACTACCGCAAGGCCTAAAGCTAAATCCGGACACTTGACTCACCAGTGGCGGAATGTGGTCGAATAGAGTGGGAATAGCGTTCATGAGCAATTTTCGTGTCGTTCGCCGTTTATTCTTCTTTGTTACCCAAGATGTTGTGTACATGATCGAGGAAAAGTGTAGGCTGCAGATGCGGTATCGATCACCCCTCTTGTCCTCTAAGACTTGTTGGACTCTACTTTCCAGCTCATCTAGTGGACATCTGCAATGTCTGACCCATTCTCTTATTCAATCAAGAGTTTTCGGGAATACATGCATTGTAGTGCCTTCAGATTGAGCATGGGTCTTTGAAGGGCAACTGCTAATCGAACAGGCAGGCATTGTTGAAAATTCTGAAAAGTAAATATCGACATTATTATAAAATCTTGATGAATAAAAATGTGATACAAAAGTAAATGAACCATACAATGTTCAATGCAAGGTTTGTTTTGGTCGCAGGAACTATACCAGTTCATCATGTGTGGCTTAGCATTTGCATAAATTGCAGACATTTATAAATTATGTGACTAAACTCTGAACATGTGACTCGTCCCTTGGATGTTCTGTCTTGCACGAGAAGGAAACATGCTTACATTATAGACTGGACCCCGAAGGATGCAATTCGATGACAATTGACACAGATGAAAATAAATAGATCTATTGATAGCATAACAATGGAAACTCAAGTCAATATCAATGAGACCAATGAACATAGCACTCTTGAGTACTCTACTCGCAAATAGAAAGACATTTAAAAATCAGCAAAATATGACTAGGATCCATGGCCTTACCTTGACCAACAAACAGTTGGATTCAGCAAGCCGAGCAGTATGTTGCAGGAGAACAGGTAGATGGCCACAGGTAGCACACTTACGAGTTTGCTCGAAGCGGTCACAGAAGTTCACGGATAGCACGACGACGAGCAGATTAGCATGGATCTCAGTGATTCTCAGGTAGCACTTTCAGGAGTTGACTTGCAAAGCACAAAGATGTTCTCATGAGACATATCGAGTGGTTTATAAAGTATTACAAACAGGGGTGTGTTTTTGAATGAATGACGTGTGAATGTTGTGGTATTATGTGGTTTGCCGGGGGACGGCCAGAGGGAGGGGGGGAGGTCCTGGCCGGACACACGGAGTCTGAGGAGGCCATGTGAGCGATGGGCCCTTGGCGTGGTATACCTTTGGAAGTGTACGTGCTGTTTGGCACCTTGGCCGTTCGCGCCCCTGACAGCCCCCCATCACAGCGCGCATCCACTGGCGTGAACCGCCTTTGATAGAGGGGGATGGGATGGATGGGCCTGGGGCATGCAGATAAGGCACAGGAAGACTGCTGAATGGAGACACACTTGATTCATTTAAAAAATCGAAACAACCGTTGTTAAGATATATGTGGTGTTTTATTTTGTTTCTTTTTTTGATGGCACAAAAATACAAAACTTTACACATTGTACAGGTCAGGTTGCAGCACAGCGGGGGAAAATCCCCTGTACTGACCGCTGTCAATCGGGAAAGTTTCTCTTATGGCACGAACGGCACAGGCGGGTATTACTCTTCGAACGCGGTGTCCATGCCTCCCGTGAAAACAACATGTAAAGGAACAATAGGCGACAAGAGGGTACCAGCTGTGAAAAATAATGATACAAACTGTTTTTAAATGACCAAGATAAGTTGATTAAACGTTTGTTGTCAATGACAATTCTTGTAACTAATGGCATTCTGCTCGGACAAATGCAATCTAGACACTACACACTATTGAACGACTTTCATGCGTTACAATGATATGTAGATGTAATTTGGGATATAGGAGACGACCATGAAATAGTAGTGGCATCACAAGCAGATTATACTTACTCGTTACTCGGATTACGAGGACGAACAGTTGCGTGAAGTTCGTGCATAAGCACCATCATTATCCTCAACACGGACCGTGTGAGGCAGGCTGCTCTGAAGTCTGGCAGCTCGTGATGCATTGCGGTCGTGGCCCGCCTTCCGAAATGTAGGCCACGCATCCCGAGTTTTCACAGCAGCAGCAGTTCTCCTCCTCGGTTGGCATTAGCCAGCACCAATTGCATGTGCACCAGGTGGAAACACCGTCCATGCGACTAGGTCCAGTGTCTTCATCCGTTGATTCGTCCTGCCAACTGCCGTCCGAAGCCCCATCATTTTCGTGTGTTTCCCTTTCCAGTAGTTCCTCCTGGGTCTACTCGGGCTCATACATGTAGGGCATTATTGTAGCCATTGTGTGGTAAACAAACTAAAATAATTTATAGCGATGGTACAGGTGTTCACACGGGCTACAAGCGGCAAAGGTAGCTGACCAGCGCACAGAAACAAGTCACAGAATACTCAAAGTAACACAGAGAGAGGAATGGAATTGAAAATCTGCTGCTGTATGTTGTTTATACTTATTGAGGAAAGAGGCGTCTTGCCATTTCCATGGCGACACGTCATTAGCTGAAGCGCAGCGATTGTTGACACGAGACATGCTTTGGCGTTGTGAAATGGTCGGTACGTGTCTGCTGATGACAGGCTCAGAGGCGGGGGATATGATTTAGTGACGCAAAAGCAAGTCAGCCAGGGCGATGGGGCAAGTGACAGGATTATCACAAAATGCCAGCACCCTGGTGCCTGTTTTCGCGTGCGTTTAATGGACGAAAACTCGGGCAAGGTCCATAGGAAATTTTTCTAAAATCGAGTGACTTAGGCTTTAAAACACATGGCCGACACGTAGGGACAAAAAATATTTTGACCGAACCATTCTTTTAAGCACCCACATGGTGCCGGATCACTCTGTCAAAGGTATTGTATCTTGCTTTTAAAGTTCAGTCACTCATCAGCAGTTCAACTTTACTTGCATCTCTTATCACACGCGTTTTAACAATGTATGTTCCAACACTCGCCATACAATGTTGCTGCTTGCAACCTTGTCTTCAACACAGACCAGTCTTGTATTTGTCTCCCCAACTCACTGGATGTGTTGATTTCACTGATGCTGCTTTGTTCTTGGAGGCTAGGTCAGTACCACGGCGGCTGGTGATTCTCCCCGCCTTCATTATTGATGCGGGAGGGACCTGGGTATCTCCGACACACAATGCAGGATTCTTCAGCCTGGTTTCCTGGTCTTCTGCTTTCTATTCTCGATTTTTCTGGAAATTAATGGTCAATGGAATTTCTCTCCATGCAATCTATTCTCTTTCACCATATTTTCTCTCTCATTCAGCTGCTGGCTTGAAACTGCTGTTTCTTTGTGTGCTTTGCCTTGCTCAGATTGTGCTCTCGTGCTCCGCCTTTTATCTGTGTGGGGAAGCCTAATGGAAGTCAGGTTTGTGTGATGGTCAGTAATCGCCTGACCTCGCCTGACCCTTGTATTGGGACATGTCAGGTACACTGCTCGGGTGTTAGTCTGTTTTCTCTCACTGCGTGCTGTCCATGAGAGAGTGTTCATGTTATGAAAAGGTGGGGAAGAGTTCCTAAATATCCTACTTGGTAGAATGGGGTAAAGGTGTTATAGGGAAGGGGATACCGCATTTCACCATTCAGTGTCCCACTCCCACTCACCGAAGACCCCTCACCAAGGTGATCCTCCCGCACTGGTCTACCCCCAGGAACTGGTTCCAAAAGCGATGTCCGTATCCTGGCTACCTGGATGACAGATCCCAGGGGACAAGCACCAGGACACTCTCTGGTTTTTCACACCTCCCACCTCGATCAAGCTGTGACAGGTTTTGCACATCACAATAAAATTATAAAAATCAGGTGCAGGCAGGATGGACTGAGGTTGGGTGATAGTTTGTGGAAAAAAGTTGGTAACTGTATTGGAAGTCTGTGACGCAGATGATAGATACTGCTGTGGTGATCTTGCTCCGTGTGCTTTGACCTTATGTTTCACATGAGCCTTCCTATATGATTCATCCACTTCATCCCAATGAACACAGTCACGATGTTGAATTAACATGGATGTCCCCAAGATTTGTGACGGCTTGTGTTAATGTCCTCTACGCAAAACATTACCACATAAATTGCAACCTCCTTAATCTCCTTTTTGCTGTGTTGGCCCTTTAAGTTGAAATATTGTCAGGTATCAGCAATGTTTTTTTGTGCACATTGCTTCTTCCATGGCGATAAAGCTGAAACCACCAACACCACCTCAACATCACTGCTGGTAATGGCCATTTTGAAATGCAGGAACATAGAGGACAAAAAATAACTAAAAATACACAACACAAAAATGACTCTGCCACTTAATATCAATACACTTTTTAAAAAGAATAACATGCTAACATAACACAAAATGACAAAGTACAAAGCACAAGACAAAGGGCAAAGGTGTAGGACGAAGAAAGGTGAAAAAGGAATGGATAAATCAAGGTAGTGCTTTTAAAAGTTCCTGAAGACTTACAACGAAGTTCACCCACCAAGAGACAAAAAACAATGCAGAAAATAAGAAAGAGGTGCTTGGGAGAGGGGTACAACCGTGGTTACATGATATAGTGCACCAGAATGTGTTTTCCATATGCGCAGGTATGCCCAAGTGCAATGAAGTGTTTGTGCCTACATTTTTGACCAATTGTCTGAATGAACGAGGAGACAAGCCTGCACATGGACGTAGCCAGGTCAAAGGGAAGGCCCAATCACTTTGAAAGCTGTGTTCACACGGCAAAGCGGCATCACGCTGGTTTTCCACAGCCAATCAGATCATGGGCTGCCCCCTGCTTAGCTATCATCAAATGGCCCAATTACACACTGCAGTATATTGACTTGGCCACGCCCATGCCATATGATGAAATCCATTCATGTGAAACACCCCAATGGAACATCGAGCTTCATGGACACGGCTAGCTCTCTTCCCGCCTGTAGCACCAGCCAATCATACGGACCTATCACGCTTTTCAATGTATTTACGTGGCTACGTCCATGCTGTGTGACAACATTTGCATGTGTGAAATCAACTAATGGAATGTCAAGCTTATTCAACGTGCCTGATGCACCAGCCAATCATAGTACGCACTGCGGCTTTGCGTCTACACATGATTCCCATCTGTGTCAGCAAATGGGGCAATCATACCTTGCAGTGTATTGACACGGCTACGCCCACTCTGTATGATGTAATCAGCATGTGCAATAGTGACCAGTCAGAGCACACAACAGTGTGTAGCTTTGAAAAATCACCCCACCCACAAAAAATACCCTAATTGTCTTATCCCTTGTCTTGTCATTTGTTCAGTTCGTCTATTTTTTGTTTTGCTTTTTGCCTTCTTTTTTAAGATGTTACATTTTCCTCCCCAGTTGGCCATTTCAATATGTGAAACCATTAGAACTCCAGCAGCAGAGATGATGATGTCTTCTGGGTCCCCAATCCATCGCCATCCAGGAAGAAAGCTACAGGAATGAAACACTGCTCTAAAAAAGAGGCAGAGGATGTTCAGTGCACATTGTGCATGAAGACTCTAAGGTGTGGACCATCAAATGTGCTGTTGCAAAGCTTTGGAACATCTGTGATGATCATTCATCTGGTGAGAGTGCATTGCGGTGATGTGGACGACACATATCAGAAATCGCACAAACACAACACACACTTACAATGCATGTAGCTCTTGCATTACATGCACGAATATCAGCATCAACCCTTGTGATTTATGAATATAAATTGCATATGCAGAGCACATTCACAAAGTATCCTTAAATCGCATGAAATGTGCAGAGGTCCAAGAAATCAAATGAGTTTCTTCTACAAGATCACATTTTACTACAACATGTTCAATATGTGTACTGTGAGGAAACGTGTGAAGTGCAATCACTCTTCCCATCACACCATTAACTAGACCAATTTCAACATTCAAGATATTGCAGACATCATCACATCCAACGACATTGACTATCTAGCAGTTACAGAACCTGGTTACACTCAGCCTCAGGACCACAGCCATCCTTAGCTATCCCAGAGGGCTACGCCATCTTCAGAAAGGATAGAGACACATCTAGAGGAGATGATGTTGCTGTATTTGCTAAAGACACATTAAACATAAGGATATCCACTGACCTCCCTTTTATGCGCAGTGGAAGTTATCACCTTGGAAATATCTCTTACACCCACCTGCACACTCACACTTCACAACATCTATAGGCCCCCTGGAGCCATCTCCACATTTGAAGACGATATCTCAACACTCCTAATTCACAATATGAAACCTCAATCCAAGGTAATCATTATGGGTGACTTTAATCTCGGTCTGAACGACCCTTCTGACACCTATGCAGACCACCTAGCCAAGTCAATTGAAGCCCATGGATTCACCCATAGGATTCTTGCCCCCACACATGTCATGATGCCTACCTCCAAGGAGCCAAGTCCGACCCAGCAACCCCAGAGGCAGGCATTATTTCCCCCAGGGGAGTGCCAGCGGGCCCAAGCTGGGGCCCTTTGGACGCAGTCCTGGCGCCTTAGGCGCCAGTCTCATGTTGGACCCCTGTCCTGGCGCCTTAGGCACCAGGCTCATAAAGCTAGACATGTGTTCAAGTGTTTTAATGTGCACTTACCTGATGCAGACCATGCTGCCACATCCAGGCCCTCTTGAGGCCTGAATGGAACTACTTTACCTGTGGGATTACTTTCCACCCAGGTGTGGTCGGGGAAGGATACATACCTGATCGGAGGAAGGATACACTTTTGGAACTTCTTCCAAAGCTATTTAAACCACACCCGATCAGCAACTCACGCTTCGCGTTGTTCTGCTCCTCGCAGCTGGACGCTCACCGTGTCAGCTCCTGCATCTGGACTTCAACCACGCCAGTCAGCATCCTGGGTCACCTGCAAAGGGAGACAAGAGACCTTACCAGCTAAATCTGCACCACGGAGACATCACTGACGATCCTGAAAGGGAAGACATTATTTTTAAAAGCATTTCGTTACGATCGCTGCAGCGCTGCATTTCACTCACCTTTCCTGGGTTCCTCCATCTTCAGCAGCGATCATCCGGATACACAGCCACTTCCCAGAGCCTAGAGAAAAAGACAAGAATAAGAGGTGAGAGAAGGAAGGGAATAAGACTTACCTCATTTCATTTCGGGTCTTGCCGCTTCCAGGCATTTTCCGAACCCCGGCCCCTAAGGGGAAAAAAGACATAAGCATTAGTGCTTGCTGCAAAAAGACAATGAACATTATTATTAAGCTTGGACTTTTGAACTTGCAACTGAACTTTTACAGAGCCTTACCTGAATAGTCAAGCTTACCTGAACTCCCATCAATCCTCAATCCAGTGAAGTAACTGGGTTTCAACACGCCCCTGCATCAGAAGCAGGATGGAGAGCTCATCCTTCCTGACCCTAAGGTGAGACTTCACGGGGAATCGTGGAAGGGTATCGTGGAGGGTTGGAAGAGAGTGGGAGGCTTGAGCATAACTCAGTCAGTAGGTAATACTCCCTTTTCACGCACAGGGGAATATTCCTGCAAGCCGGAGAAGCCAGAGTAGAGGGCCCTTCCTGTCCATCTTCAGAGTCCTGCGCTTCACCATTGAAGAAGCATCAGCACTCGAAGCCAGACCTGCGCCTCCGTGGGAATCAGGTGAGCGTTACAACACATGAAAAAGGATGAACTCTGGATTGGTTAGTGGAAACCAACTGTACCAAAAACATACTATCTAACATCCCTACGCCTTGGTCAGACCACAACACCATAATCTTTGCCACTACCATTAGCACTACAAATCAGAACCATTCCGTCATAGCATCTACGGGCCCGTCTAGAAGCTTTAAAAATATGAATAAAGACAATATGTTACCTCTCCTAAGAATCTTTTTAGACTCTAGGCATCTAGACAATGACCCATCAACCTTGGTACGTCAATATAATGAAATCATGCTAGAGGTTATTGAAAAAGTTGCTCCCCTAAAAGTAAAAAAACTAAATGCGCAGCACTAATCAACCCCTGGTTCACTCCAGAATTCAGAACAATGTATGCTTCTAAAAGATCTGTGGAAAATAATTGGCGCAAATTGCCAAATACAGCAAACAAAAGCAGCTAATAATTAAAAAAACAATTCTCCTAGCCAAAAGTGAAGTATATAATCAGAGAATATTAGAGAACTTTTCACCATCCTCCGCAAATTAGAATCTCCAGCATCTACACCTGACCATACAGTGAAAGATGAACAATGGTGTACCAACATTCAAAATGCGTTAGCAGACAACATCTCCTCACTTCAACGTAAAATAGAACAAAAAAAAAAGCTAAACTCTTTTTTGCCCAAACTCAGCCAACTCCACCTCCCCTAGTGGAGGCTAATACATTCTCTTTTTCTCCACTCTCTATCCTAGACACTGTGAACATGATGAATAGCTTAAACCCATCTAGATGCAAAGGTGACATCTGCCCGGCAACTCTGATAAAAGAATTTGCACCTTTTATCACCAGCCTTATTAACAGCTCTTTTGCCACTAACACGGTTCCCAGTGACCCTAAAAACAGCCTGGGTTCAAACCCTACTCAAGAAACCAACACTAGACCCCAAAATCCCCCCCAGAAAATGTCTGTCCTATCATTACTGTACCATTCTTATTAAAAAATACTTGATCGAGCAGCCTATTTACAGAAACAAAAATATCTAGAAGAGAATAACCTCTTGGGATTAAGACAATCAGGCTTCAGGCCGGGTCACAGCACAGAGACTGCTTTACTAGATCTGAAAATGCAAATGGTTCAATACAAAGACAAGGGGGAACTGTGCATCCTCATTCTCTTAAATCTCTCCACAACATTCAATCTAGTTAATCATGATATTCTCTGCCAGCACCTAGAGTACACCTCCCAATTCTCAGTAGACTCCATCAAGTGGAACAAGTCATTCCTCACCAATCGCACCATGAGGGTTTTTTCCGACAACTCAGCAGCCCCCCCAGTCCCTGTGACCTGTGGTGTACCGCAAGGCTCGTGTGTGTCACCCACACTTTATAATGACTTCACTAAGCTCCTGTTTGATAAATTAGATAACATGGGTATCACGTATACAAACTATGCAGATGATACAAAAATACTAATACCTATTACTGGATGCCATGACACTGACAAAAACCTAAACAAGATATATCTGGCCATCCAGGCATGGATGGCACTTAAAAGACCAAGCTAATCCTCATTGGCAATAAAATTAAACTCAGCAACCTCCCTCAGACATACAAATCCTTTAATATCGATGGTAATATTAGTAAAGTCGTCAACGAAATAAAAACACTGGGAGTGTATATCTACTCCTCTCTTACCTTAAACAGACAGGTTAATGCTGTTGTCTCTTCAACAGCCCACACCGCGAAAATGATAAGAGCTAGCAGACCGTTCCTCTCTGCTGACAATCTCATCACCTTGGCCAGAACATTGATATTATGCAGGATAGACTACTGCAATTCACTATTCACAGGAACCATCTCATGAAACATAAAAAAATTACAGGTTGTCCAAAACAACGCCATTAAGCATTCCTAGACATGATCACATTTCTACCATCAGAAGGAAATTCTACTGGCTCCCAGGACAGAAATAATTTCAAAATACGGATGCTCACCCACAAATGTATTACAAACAAAGGCACCCCTGTAACTCAGCAATCTCACCCGCAAAGCCCATTCTATCAGACCAACTTGTTCCCAGTACACCAATCTCCTCATCACCCCCAAATACAACAGACTGAAAGCAGGAGGAGAACGCTTCCCGATTATAGCTCCCAAACTGTGGAACGCCCTCCCCACTTATCTCAGAAATACCACCTCCTTCTGGTCCTTCAGAAAAAGCCTAAACACCTTACTCTTCAAGACGGACCTCCTGCAGTAGCTGCTTAGACCATAGCTTAATACCTGCAGGACGCATGCACATAATATGTACATGCATGTATATAATTGCGTATTGTATTCTGTGTAAAAATTGTAATTCTGCAACCATGAAGCTATGTGCTTAATAAATTGTAGCCATCTCCTTAAGTATGTAACAGGCGCCTCTGGGCTTTGCGCTCTTCATAAATGTATACATAAATATACCTCTTTAACATTACTTGTGCATTGAAGCACTGCTTTAAAACCACTTCTAGACCTGCTGTTTTAGCAATTTTGCTCCGTTATCCAATTGTAATGGCATTACATAACCATGTAAAACACCACACAATTTTATCTCCACAATATTTTGCAATGCAGAGTTCAACTTGTTACACTCTGCAAGTGTGCACATCAAAGCATTACAATAAATGTTTATTTCCTGAAGAGTCAACATGACATCTGACGGACTGCAATCTGCATGAAGCATGGTAGAAATCAATCTTCCCTTTAAGACTGCTTTCACATTCTCCTCAAGAACACCTATATGAATCTTATTAAGCATTTTCTGCAGATTGCCTCAAATTAATGATAAATTCCTAGAATTCAAAATAATGTCAAAGGTAAAAATTACCAATACTTCATATCGTTTTTTGACTATCCTTAGATTGCAACATTTTGGAAGCTGGTTAAGCTCTCACATGAGTTAATTGTAACAAGTCTCAAAAACAAGTACATCTTCACCTCAAAGCAAACATTGTAGCCAGTCTTCAAAACCTTTGTATTCAGAAGTGAATGAACGATAGAATCAAGTTAGACTCCATGCTTACTTCATCTACAACAAGGTGTTTACATTTCTAAGAATATTTCCTACTTCTTGTGCTGCACTTGATACAAGTTTTCAATACTCTAGTTTGTTGTCATGCTCCACTGTTAGAAGCAAAAGTAACACCTCCTGCATTGAATGCTGCTAAACCAGTTGGGGCAGTTACAATACATGATGAAGAGCAATCTGTTATAATTTGAAGCATAGTACTTATTGCATAAATTAAAAAAGATGTACCTTTTCCTGCTTGTCCACTAACTTACAACAATACAGGTGTTTTGCATTGAACACATGAATATTCATGCTTGTCTTGTTTGTTTGTTTGTTTGTTTATTTATTTATATAGCATGCCAGACCTAGGGGTAAAAGGGTGTTTAGGTGGCATGTTACACGATAGTGTTATACAATTATGCATTTAGATATATTTTACAATATATACAGATTATACAGTGTAGATAGGTTAAGTAGTGTGTAAACATTAGGTACA
This sequence comes from Ambystoma mexicanum, assembly GCF_040938575.1. Taxonomy (NCBI): domain Eukaryota; kingdom Metazoa; phylum Chordata; class Amphibia; order Caudata; family Ambystomatidae; genus Ambystoma; species Ambystoma mexicanum. The sequence goes on from NC_090933.1 coordinate 1,158,124,084, forward strand.
AAAAGCAGCAAAATAGAAGCGTGTAGGTAGAAGGAGTGAAATGCTAATGAGAGTATGTGTGATGTCAAGGGTACGATGAGGTAATATCAGTTCTTGTTTAGTATCCATGTGATGACATTGTTTCTGAATGATTGAAAGGTTGAGATCGATTTGATGTCCAGTGGTAGAGTGTTGGGAGGCTAGAACTGGAAAGCTGATTCTGCCAGCTTTTTTTAAGGTGAATCTAGGCAGCACCATGCATAAGGTAATGGTGGATCTAGTAATTCTAGTAGAGGATTTTAGGGTGAATTTATTAGTGAGGTATGGAGGGGCTTGGTGGTTCAGAGCTTTGTATGTGAGGCATATGGTTTTTAAGTCGATTTTTTGTTGTATGGAAAGCCATTTACAAGGTTTTTTAATAGTAGAAATGTGCTCTTGTCTGGGAATATTTAGAGCCGCACGTAATGCGTTACTTTGGAGGACTTGCAATTTGTTGATTATAGATTTATTTGCGCCTAAGTATAGGCTGTTACAATAGTCCAATTTCGACTGAATAAGGGCCCTGGACAATGTGAGGCAACTGTTGGTGGACAAAAAGGGTCTGCAGGCCCTGATCAGCTTGCCTGTGTAGGCCGTAGCTGAGGCAATCATGTTGACTTATTTAGAAACATTGGTACTGGCATCAAGGTAAAAACCGAGGGTTTTTACACTTTTGGCAATGGGTATGGTTTTTCCATCGATGACAATACTGTTATAGTTAGAGCTAAGTTTCAGCAGTTTGTTGGGTGAACCGACAAGGAACAGTTCAGTCTTATCATCATTCAGGCAGAGGCCATGTGTTGATCCGGTCGATGTCGGAACTGTAATTACCTGATGGAGTTAGGAGTATCTGGGTGTCATCTGCGTAGGTCGTATAGGTGACACCCAGATGGTCCAGTTTGGCGAATAGTGGCTTTGTAAAAATGTTGTACAAAGTTGGCGAAACACAGGAGCCTTGTGGGACACCTCCCGCTGCTGACGGTGAGAAGACCTGCATGGTTCCGTTAGCGAGGAAGGATTGAATCCAAGTGACACCAGAAAGGGAGAAGTGTGCTGCTGACGATAGGTGATTACAAAGGATCTTGTGGTCAACCAAGTCGAAGGCTGCTGAGAGGTCTAAAAGAAGTAGGATGACAGCATTACCTTTGTCTTTGAGCTCATCATTCTGACTTTTGAGGTCAACAAGGGCCGTTTCTGTTCCATGTTGGGGTCTAAAGCCAAATTGACGGACTCCTAGTAGTTGGTTGGTCTCTAGATAATCTTGAATTTGCAGGTAGGCAACTCAAACTAGTTTTTTTTCCCGAAGGAATGGGACGGTGGTGATTGGTCTGTAGGTAGTTGGTATAGACAGGTCTAATGTTTGTTTTTTTAAGAGTGGGAGAACCCAGGATTGTTTCAGATTGTTTGGGACTAGGTTGCTGGTAAATGATGAGTTTATTAGTTTGGTAACAAAGGGAGGCTGCGTCTTTGATAATCTGAGCAGGGCAACTGTCCCCTGTACAGTTGGAAGGTTTCAGCCTTAGTTAGAGTCAAAGGGGGGTGGTGTGATAGTGCTGGTAGTCTTGCTGCAGGTAATTGTTGTCGTTTATTTTCCATTCAATAGAGTTGAATGTTTCTTTTTTGGTGCGTATTATCTCATTTTTGTATAGGGAGGTAATATTAGTGAGATTAGTTCTATTTTCTGTAGAGGGTGTCGTTTTCGACAGTGTCTCAAGTTTTCTTTTTTTTGACCTAAGTAGTTCGAGTTTAGGGGTGTACCAGGAGTTCAGGTGTGCTCTGGGTTTCTCTTTGCGCATTTTCAATGGGGCGATAGTGTCCAAGGCTTTCAACATGGACTCGTTGTAGGTGTTCACCAATAGGTTGAGGTCAGCAGTGGCAGGTAGTGTGTTAAGTATGGGGACTACCAGAGGCATTAAGGCTTCAGCAGTAATGTTGCACTTATTCCTAGTAGGACAGGCTGGTGCTTTAGTGGATTTTGTTGGCTTTGTGATATTGATATTGAGGCCTATCGGGAGGAGATGGTGATCAGTCCAGACAAGTGGTAAAGGATCTTTGCAGGAAATATTGCAGTTGAGAGCAGCTACTCAGTCAAGAATCCTGCCTTTCTGATGAGTAGGTTGAGAGATGAGTTGTGTGAGGCCATGCTCGGCTAGTGCATTGGCCAATTAGGAGGCTGGGGGGTCATTAGGGTTGTTATAACCGAGGTTGAAGTCCCCGAGGATGATGTTTTGTGCTGAAGGTTTAGAATTCTCGGCTACTAGAAATGTGATGTCTTCTTCGAAGTAGCCGGGTACACTGATGGCCTATGTATTAGGTGAATAGTAATTGTACTTATGGGAGATGTTTGAAACTTCACTGTAAGGTGTTCACAAGATTTTAGTGAAGAGGAGGTGGCTGATCTAATGTCTAGAGAGGATTTGAAGATGATAGCTACCCCTCCTCATCGAGCATTAGGTCTATCAGCTCTGCGAATAGAGTAGTTATCAGGAATGGCCAGGAATAGGTGGGGGCCCGCTGCATCATGCAGCCAGTTTTCTGTTATGATGAAGAAGTCAAGGTTATTGGTCTGGATAGTGTCAGCGAACTCAGTGGAATGGGCAGCAAGGGACCTGGCGGTGAGTAGTGCTCCTTTTAGAGGGAGTGGTTTGGAGTTGTTAGAAGCTGTACTCTTTTTGTTGGTCTTGGTGTGGGGTATGGCTAGCGGGTTGCTATTCCTATGGGGGAGTCTGTTGCCTAGTCTGATGTTATGGTCGATGAGTTTGGGGTTGGTGGTAAGTGTGTTTGCTTGATCATAGGTTGTAGAGAGCTTGGTTGTGGGTTTAGGGTGGCTAAGGTTGGGACTGGCGCCAGAGGCAGGGCAGGAAGGACTAAGTCTCAGGCGGTGACACTTAGGTATGTCAATGGTAGGGTCAGCTAGTATGTCAACTAGGTGGTTGCTGTCACTGGTAGTGTGGGCTGGATAGGTGCCTAGTGGGAAAGGTGGCATGGTAGGCAGGAATGGTGTGGGGCAGGTTATGGGCAAGTGTCTGCGGCAGGCAAGTTTAGCAGGGCCATTATTGTAAGCTATATAGTTATTTCCACTGCAAGGTACGCTATCTTGCATGACGCAGAACGGGAACATGATGAGAGTGAGCCAGATTAGCATAGTGGGAGGCTGTTGGGGTGCAACTAGAATACCTGGTCTGTAGATATGGCTAGGGTGCAGGCCATAGGCAGATTCAGCAATGACAGGGGTGCATGTGGTAGGTGCCCTGGGCTGCGTAGGCTAGTGTCCAAGAGGGCGTGCAGAGACTGCAACACAGTAGCTGCAGAGGGCTAAAATCTATTGGAAACATAGTAGCTGCAGTGGGCTAGAGTCAAATGAGTACATAGTGACTGCAATGGGCTAATATCCATAGAATACACACTAGCTGAAAAGGGCTAAAATCTATTGGATACACAGTCGCTGCAAAGGGCTAGAATCAAATGAGTACATAGTGGCGGCAATGGGCTAAAATCCATTGAATACATAGTAGCTGAAAGGGCTAAAATCTATTGGATACACAGTCGCTGCAAAGGTCTAGAATCAAATGAGTACTTAGTGGCTGCAATGGGCTAAAACAATTGACTACACAGTAGCTGCAGGGGCTAAAATCAATTTGAGTACAAGGTGGCTACAATGGGCTAAAACATTTGAATGCACAGTAGCTGTGGGGGCTTAAATCAATTTGAGTACCAGGTAGCTACAACGGGCTAAAAACAATTGCATACAAGTGGCTAAAATGGGCTAAAAACTATTGAATACAAGTGGCTACAATGGGCTAAAAACAATTGAATACACAGTAGCTACAGGGGCTAAAATCAGTTGAGTACATGGAGGCTGCGATAGGCAGAGATTCAAGAGGGCGTAAGTACAGGGGTCGGACGTGTGGCAGGTTGTGGCAGCGAGTTCAGATGCAAGTTGTGCTAACACTAGTTGCTCAAGGTGTGGTACATTAGTGGTCTTGCCAGCTGGCTGGATAGACAAGTTAGAGGTCAAGGGTGGGTAAGGTGTGGTTGGTAACAGTGATTATGCTCAATCGGTGGCGCCGATGAGTACACACGGTGGGCGGGTTATGCCTCACAAATACTGGTTGCCCAAGCTGAAGGGGCATGTCCGAGCTGGCGTAGTATACATGGTATATAGGCAATGCTCAAGTACAATATGTGGAGCGAACGTTGGTGCTGGTGTGCTGCCGGGTTATGCCTAAATTGCAGATGGTATTAGCGTGCGCCGTGCGGTGGTAGTCAGCACAGATGTAGATAGAGCAAGTGGGCTGGTGGGGTTTTCTGGCATTAGGCAAATAGTTCAAAATGGCCGGATATATGAAGCGTGAGGTTGACAGTATGAAGCACTTACCTCCTCTCACCTCATGCAGGAAAAGATAACTTTGCCCGCACACGCGCAACAATGCGCAAACAGATGCAAAACAGGGCCTTTACCCTTAGGGCCTTCATCGGAAGGGCTTCAGCCGGCTTCCGCCTGCCAGCGACGATCAGCCGGTTTCTGGAACGTGACCATTGCTAGGCAACGTGGTGGGCCTCATTCTGGTGCCATACAGCTGTTTCAAATCAGGGTGAAGAAATTCAAATTTAGAAGCCTTGCGCTTCTTAGGTATGCTTGTACAGCATGTAAGAACCTATCTTTGATTTTCTAATAAACTTCTTTTTGCTCTATATTAAGGCTATTAACTATTTATCATGATTTGCCTCTGGAACTTCAGTTTGCTGCATTGTACTTTCTACTTCTTCCATGGCAAGCTCAACATCATTTTCAATAATTGTCTCACCAAGCACATTTTGACTTCCTGATGAATAATCTTGACTTACCACGGGAGTCTTTTTTGCCAATTCAGCTGCAAAAAGTTCTTCTTGATGTAGTTCTTTCTCCAGTGCCTTCAAGTATTGCTCACATGTTGGATATGTAATTAAGCTTTTTGTTTAACAAAATAATTTTTTTCAAGTGATTCAAAACCTCCAAGCAAATCACTCTCTGCACCCCATTGGAAGAACAACTGCAAAGGACAACGATTAAATATTCCTTTTCCTCTGCACTTCAGCAAGACACTTTCATGTGGTTGATGAGACTTGCCTTCTCATGTCTCACTAGACAACCAGTACATCCATGTACTTTAAACTATCCTCTGTCAATATTTCGCTATGAGAAGCTTTCTGCTACTTCATATAACCAAAGATCCTTCAACTCTATAGATTGATTTAGGTAATATGTATCAATCAAGCTGGTTTTTCAGAGTCTCTGTACTGTCAGATACTGTTTCAGCTAACTGCTGAATTTCACTCAAAGACTTCAGAGCCTGATTTCTAGCTGGCCCAAGATTTTACCAAAGTAGATTAATACTACGGTCATACAAAGGCAAACTAGTTAGCCAATGTGATGCTCTGTAGCTGCTGCACTCTCTATGTGAGAGCATCCTCAGACCAAAGCTTAGAATATTCTGACTAAGACTTTTATCAGATGATAAATCTGCCCATACTTCAGCTGTATTGCTCATTTCAGCTTTTTTCATGTGTTCTGTAACATAACGAGCAACAGCTGTTGTATCATCAGCGATATACTGTACTTCAGTATTTGCATTCCAAAGCTGAGCAATGACATGATTGTAATCATTAACCATTTGGCATTCCTTATCTCTTTTTAAATGATAGGTATTTCTTGGTGACTTACCAGTAACATGGTGTCGAACAGATGACATCAAACTATTCACTCGACCAACTGGTGTCACAGGCCTTGGAAAGCCATATCTGCACTCAGTGTAGTACTTATCTTTACTTCTGTGTTTTCTCTGACAGTACTTACCACATGAGTGCCTGTGAAATCTTTCTACCTTGTTCCATACATCAGCATACACATGCTGAGCAGGAATGGAAAAGGTAACATTTTTCAATGAACTCCATCACACAGCCATCACTTTATTTCCCAAAGTGAAGAACATCTTTAATCCACAACACCATATCTGTATGTGGAGCCCCACGTGCCCGGTGCGCTTTTCTCCAAAGAAAATGTTCCAGCGTGTCTAGTGGATCATTTTATGTATTACATATCAAGTGTAAGATGGCAAAAAATCTGTGATGAAGGATCTGCAATACACTTGCAGGGTCCATGGAACACATTTCTCCTGGTGTCGTGTGTTGTATGTCTTGTTTCTGTGGATTAGTTTCACACATCCACTCTACAAGATCATCCCAACCATACTCAGTCACAAACCAAGTTGGAGAGCCCACATTTCTGATCATGCATCTAACCTCAGAGTGTCTCCTATACCAATATTCCTTGGTTCCTCTCATTGTAGCAAGAATATTGGTATGCTTACTCTCTAAAATGTAATTCTTTTCTTTCACCTGTTGCAGCATCTCACATGCAGAAAGATTTAGGAATCTTGTTCTGGTCTCAAGTGAATGAACGATGGCATAACATAATGTTGAAAATTCACTTTCATACAATAAGCAAAACATATATTCAACATTGGTGCGGAATAGGAAATCTTCAGAATACATTCTTATACAGCGTTATTCTGAAGAAGAAATTTGAAACTTCTGACCATCCAATCTCCCTCCTGTGCCAGTAGGAAAAAGCCCAGGGAAACAACAAGTTTCTAACGTCTTATCCCATACACTGATTGGTGCACCTTTTGTTGCTTTCATTTAATACATTTCTAAACTGACACCTCTGACTTCACGTGAGTGTACAGGATGTATAGTATAATGTTGATACAAACCTTTCCCTTCTGCAACAGATAGACATTGGAACTTACCTTCACTAATTTTGTTTGTGGACTCTACATCAAGCATAGACAATTCTGGTACTGTCATGCTACCTTTGTATAAATCATTGTGGTCCAATAGAAATGTTTTTCCCCTTTCCAATATCTATAAGATGTTGCCAAACGTTTTAAGCTTTTGTGGAAACACCATTTACTAAAACAAACAAAGAATCTGCAATGTCATACTTCACTACTAGAGTGCTGAAATTTTCTTCCGAATTGAGAGGTAAATAAACAACTTTGCATCTCACATCTTGCACTAAGGATTTCATAGGGAAGTTTGACATCTTTGTTTACAATCTAACAATAACTTGAAAGGATGAACAGTTTGCAATGCAATCACATCAGACATGGCACTACCATGTCATTCAAGACACTTCTTGCAGGAATACTTGTTTTGATAATACAATACAACACAGTGTCTACACACATAAAGTGCCTCACTTGTGTCAAACCGTTGTTCTACACACAAACCGATAATGTTATTTCCAAACATCTTCTGCACTGTTTAATTTTCTTCTCAATGTACATTAGTGGCACTTGACACTTATAAGAAGTGCAACGACAAGATATGCAAACAATGTCAGGTCTTTCAGTAGAAGACAACTCAAACCTTGCAATACTTTATACTTTTGAAATATCAGATCCTTTGAAAGCATAGGATAAGAGTTTCATCTATGTACACATAATCTTTTAAATGCATTATATTTATCATTTGCAGTTCCTGTCAAAAGTGTTTGATTTAAGAGTGCAAGAGACATACTTGGTGTTTTGCACTACATAGTTTAACTAGAAGGTATCTCATTTTAGTATGATGTGCAGCCACCAACTGTATATGATGAAGCTGACTCTTTCATCTAGTTTTATCAAGACAAGCTAGATTGTGACTCAGAAGTTGTTTCACGAACCTCACAGTCAGCCATTCTCTGTAGCATCTTGTTCTGTCTTTGAACATTATTATTTTTGTGCAAAACTTGCAAAAATCTCTTTAAGACTTACAAGTAAACTTATCAAGATAGCACAAAAACTGCACATCCATACCCTACTTTGCATTTTCAGTTTTATTCTAGAATGACCTAAACTTTGAATTTCTGTATTATCAGACCTTAGTGCATTCTTTTTTAGAAATGACACCATTTTGGACTTCATAGCTATGCTCACTCTGATTAATAGCAAGTGGCACATTCTTTCCTTGAATTTAACTCACCTCATTAAAAAATCTTTCTGTATGAGAAGTGTTTCCACTCTCCACCAAACACGTCACAAAAGTTGTCACATGTAAGTACACGAACTGTTTCTATATTTCTATGGAATGGTGTAGTCACCTCAAGTAATTTCTTAAGTTTGATCAATACAAAAATGTGCAATTTTCTTTTCATATGAAAACATTTTTTAATTATTACTTCTACTTTTGTCTTTTGCAAAAAACACTTTACAACATATCTAGAGTTTGGTTTCACACTTCTCCAAAGATTTGTAAAAACTAGAGACTGACACATTTTCCTTTATATATTCTTATTCCTCTGTTTCAAAATGATAGCAGATTTGCTATCTTTTCTTCTAAAAATCTTTGTTTTTTTACTTACTAATAACAGATTTGATATTTGTTTTTAATATATTCACTTACACATTCTGGGTTTCCTTTAATGTGTTCAGTTGGCACATCTCCTATTTGAAATTGCAGATTTCCAAAAGTATTATCGATAACAGGTATTGTATTATCTACAGAATTTGTATTTACAGATTTGAGAACACTACTATGATACTGTACATGTTTACATTGATTAATTTGGAACAGAAACTCATTTTTCTAACCAATAGCCATGTGACAGGGCTAAACGAAAATATTGAGTGGCACAATATTAAATAAGATACTATCAGATCAAAACAGCCATTTGATCTCGAGTCCTGCACTTCCATTGCTGAACATCATTATGTTAATAAGGGTTGTTACCAACAGAATGTATAGGATTTAGATCTTGTAAGTAACCTGGTGTAGTCATCACTCTGTACATGCCAGAGGCAACGGATAGATTCATCTATGTGGATAATGGATGTATTGCATACTGTGGATACCATTATGTTCTGTACAATTATGATTTGGCTCCATGTAAATATGTAAACTGCGAATACCATTTTATGGAGGTAAGGGCCTTGACATACGCTTATAAGGGGAAATAGATTACCCACCCCTAATCCTAGTAACCCTTAGAACCCTTTTCTTGTGTCTTAGAGCCATGGATGGGGTAAAATCCGATAAGTGACCTACATTGGAGGTGGTACACTCTACAGAAAAAGAAAGAAAAATTATAGTCTTCCTCGAGAGAGAAGTGACCAGTCTTTGTGACCAAGGTGAGGTTTGAAACCACACATTTATGCTTTCCCCCTTGGTAGTTTTTAATGAGACTCATGGTAATACCGTCCATGTGGCAGGACGAGTTCCTAGGAGGTGTGTTTGGTTATAGGTGAACTCTCCTTACCATGTGGAAGGTGTATAACAATCATTGTAATTGTTAATGAACTTGTAAACAGTTAGGACTACAAGTTTTTGTAACAGGTATATTATGAATTCTATACTTGTTACACCGTAGTGGTGATTAGGGATGGTGAGGTTTAGCAAATGAACCAACAAGGCCCATGTAGTAATGTGTATATGTTTGTATGTACCCTCAGCTATAGGAACTGGAATTGTAAAGGAAAGAACAGAAAATCCTACCGATAGCACAAGATAAACTTCTGTCCCTGAAGAATGTCCAGTTATTTGCAACATCAAGGACAGAAACTTATATACATTGGGCTATTTTTACATAGTAGGGAGCAAGAGTAAATTAAGTTGCTACTACGTCTGTGTTTCAAGCATTCATGAACTTGATTCTGTGTGGTGGAAAAAACTACTTTTTAACATTGTATACTTTTATGTGGTGTATATGTTTTTTAATGCTTTTGATACTTGTGCTATGAATACAAATTTGACTTTTTAGAGAAGTGGGAGTAATTGTCTCATTAGATTATACACAGCCCATATTTGCTAAGTGGCTGCTGATAGTGTTTCTAATACTGAGGGTAATGTGTGATGTTGATTGATTATGTATGTGTCCCTTCTTTTTGGTTAAATAGTTGCTTGCTTGATGACATCCTAGAAAAAAGCTGCAAACAAAAACATTTGGGATGGTGAAGGTCAATGATTGTGTTTTTTATATTTTCAATATATAACATGGATTGTTTATGTAAAATGTATTCAGTATATTTGAGTTTGCAATTTAGTACAGTTTATAGGTATTACTTGGAAATGAGGGTATTCATATTTTATTTTAGTGTTTTCTGCTGAGTGTCCAAGCAGTAGTACATGTTATGCTATGGTTATGTGTGAGAAAAATATATTTACCATATCATATGTCCTTGCTTCTTTTTCTAGAGGAATGACCTTGCATATCCCATAGTTGGTGCATATCTTTCACTTCATATGTGCATCCCTTATCATGAAATATTAGGCTGTGAAACACATGGTCACTATGATCTATACAATTAGCTCAGGTTTCATTCAGGCTTAGTATCTTGAAAATGTACAGTTCCAACCACAAATGCATCACAAACTGAGAAACTCAGTTGCCACCCATTGAAATTCTACTTTGCCTATCTTTTTTACACTACATGGAATCCTTCACACACTTTCTCAAATCATATGAGGATAATCTACAAGAGATATGCCAGCATATTAGGCAAAATGCATCCCTTCACCAGAAATTTGAAAGAAGGGCACATGGTCTTCTCTCTCTACATTCATTGATCACTATAAACTGAAGGTGCAAAGTGGGCAACTTAGTTCTGAGCACAGTAAACATGACATACATTGGTATAACTTGTTAATTCACATACATAAAGCTGTTATAAGATAATCTGTTACATGTCTTTGGTTTGATGGAACAACCTGTCATTCATGAATCTATGGTGTGTCCTCAATTCATGAGGAGGGTGATGAGGGAGGATAGCTGGAAGGTAATGCCCTGCCACTCAGTGTCTTCGCCCAGCTGCAGTTTTCATGCCTTACAAGCCTCTACTTAAGGACTGTAGGCCAGCTCCAGGCAGACAACATTGAGTACACTGCTGGTCACGAGACCGGACCCTGCCACTCACTTTCTCCACCCACTTAATTAGTCCTCCTTAGGCATCCTCCTCAAAGGAAGTGCAAAGACAAGGACCTCACCTGTTTGTACCTGTGTAGGCCTGATAGTGAGAGCCAATTGCCTGCCCTGCTATCCTGCATTTCACCTACAAACTAATTGTTACTACTGCTACTCAACAAAAGACATCACAATGTGTGTCCTCCCTCCATTTACCATCCACACTCTCACTAGGGTTTAAATATATGCAAGAGCCCTGGGCAGCCCCAGAAAACCTCCCTAGGAGAACCTCATCAATATTGCCCTTGCCCGCAAGCCAGTGAATGTTTCTTTAGTAATACCTGGCTTGCTGGAGCCATAACGTCAGAGTACAATTCCCAAACCACTTCTATAGAGATGAAATGTTCACTGGAAAATTACCAGTTGAAATTCACTTTCCCTGTAAAATGGGAGAACCCATAAATTACCACAAATAAGGAAAAGAACATTTTCTAACATCATAACCAAGTTAGCATGTATCAGCTGCGCTCATAAATAAGATGTGTCATATTAAAGGCCAAATTCAAACACATCCACAAATCACACACAAAAGGAATTACTAATATGGGGTCATAGGGAAGAGCTTGGTATCCAACTCCAAAGCACAGACACAGCTCTAATATTTTCCAATGGTAGAGGTATGCCTCTTGTACGATGATGACAATTACTATGCACCCCATTCATTTTACATCTTCCTATGTCTGTGCATTGTGTAACAATATATGTGATGTATAGCACGGAACCCAAGTAGGTTCCTGCCCTTCCAAAGCACACCAATTCCAAGCACATTTTGAAACTGCCAGATATGGTTGCTGTTCATTATTTATAAATTACAACCAACATTTTGTTTTGTTTACCACACAGGTTAGACTCATGTGCATGCACTGGTGCTGAACATCCCAGTACCCATACTGTTCTACATACAATGCAGTGATGACATCTACTTTCTGTGACCACAATGTTAGACTCAACCATATATTGTTGGAGATGAAACTGTACATATCTGAGCTACATGATGTAACATTTAGATTAGAGTGGAAGTGCTTTAGTATACAATAATGCCCCATGTAGAGCTCTGCCCTTAGTGCTTGAGTAATGTGGGATGGTATTGAGCATCTCATATAGCATAAATAAGATGGACAAAGCAGAGTTTCACTGGGTGGGCACTGAGTTTGTCGGGTTGTGATATATATGGGGTTGGCACAGTACATTTTTTTGGATGATAAGCCTGAATGAAAAGTGAGCTGATCTCATACTCCACAGTAACCATGGGCCTTATTATAACTCAGGCGGTCCGGAAATAACGGTGGCGGTAAACCCGCCGCCACCGTTGTTTCCGGACCGCCTGATCCTGACTCCTGCAGGCGGGAGGTGATGTTCCCGCCAGGTCTGACCTGGCGGGTTTAACTCCGCCCGCCTGCAGGCAGACGAGGAAACACCGGCAGCATTACGAGATGCTGCTGGTGTTTCCATGATCTCCATTCCCATCGAGTCCTATAGGACTCGATGGGAATGGGGATTAACACCATTCCGCCTCTGTGATTCCCGGAAAACCGGGGTTGTAATGCCCCGGTAATTCCGGGAATCACGGAGGCGGAATGGTAAGACGAGTCCAGCGGTAACCATGCGGTTTTACCGCCGCGGTTACCGCCGGACTCGTAATGAGGCCCCATGTCTTTCATAACCTATCACTTACTAATAAAGTATGCACATATTAAAAGAAAGATATGCATAAACCATGTGATTTGGAAGGTCATAACTATATAAAACGAGGCAAGACCATTTGATGGTTTGCTGCAAAAAGGCTGAAATGCACATTATGAGTCCTTAGTCACTATGTATTCACCTTCTTCATTTTGCTTCATAATTTCTCAAAATCAATTTACCTGGTGTGTTTTAGTAATATCTTTATTAATATCTGGCACACTGTAGCCATATCTTCCGAGTACCATTCCCAAACCACTTCTCATTAGAAGAAATATTCACTGCAAACTTACCAGCTGAAATTTAACTTTCCCAGTAAGCTGGCAGAATCCAAAAATCTCCATAAATATGCAAAAGAACATTGGTGAAGATCACAACCAAGTTAGCATTCATCAAGTGTACTGCCTCATAAAACTTCTCAAATTTAAAGCCACATTCAATCACTTCCACAACTCTAAGACAGTAGAACATCACTAATAAGGGGTTATAGGAAACAGCTTGATATCCAACTACAAAGCACATACATAACTGCAATATTTGTCAAGGGTAGAGTTATGCGGCATGGTTGACGGTAGGGTTTCTTATGCACCCCCATTCATTTCACATTTTCCAATGTCAGAGAGAAACAACATTTACGGGGTAATTCATAGATTTCAGCGCAGAGGCAGCGCATGCGAGCAGCGCAGAGAGGTAGCGTGCGCCAGCATGCGCCAGCGTGCGCCAGCCGTGTGCGCTAAACAGCATTCTGGCGCACCGCTTGTTCATGGAATATCAAAGCCATTTTGAGCGCTGGCGCAGAGGACATCCCGCAGCGCCAGTTACGCCCCGAAGAACGCCCCTTGCGCAAGGATGAGGCATTGAAATGCCCAATGCAACGCAAAGGGCTGCGCTAACCCTGCACCAGTTCACAGGGCCGGTACAGTGTATTTGGGGGCTGCGCGGGGAGTTTCACACGCGATAGGCCTTGTGCGAGTGGGGTACAAGTAATCGTGGGGGTGCGCAGGGAGTTTTACATGCGATAGGCCTTGGGCGAGCGGGGTACGTGTATTTTCGGTGGTGCGCGGGAAGTTGAACACGTGATAGGCCTTGGCGAGCAGGGTCTGTTTTTTTCGGAGGTGCACAAGAAGTTGAACACGTGATACGCCTTGTTTTAGCGGGGTACGTGTATTCTGGGGGTGCGCTGGGAGTTTCACATGCGATAGGCCGTTAGCGAGCGGGGTACGTGTTTTCTGGGGGTGCGTGGAAGTCTTACACACGATAGGCCTTGTGCGAGTGGGCTATGGTTATTCTGGGGGTGCGTGGGAAGTCTTACACGCGATAGGCCATGTGCGAGCGGGGTTCGTGTATTCTGGGGGTGCACGGGAAGTCTCACACATGATAGCCCTTGTACGATCGAAGTACATGCATTCGGAGGTGCGCGGGCTGTCTTACACGCGATAGGCCTTGTGCGAGAGGGGTACGTGGATTCCTGGGGTGCCGCAATGCGAATTGGCAGTGTGTGTCCTCCCAGGTGTGCCCTCTCCCCCCTGCCCAGGCCCTGCAGGCAGCCCACAACACAAGGGACTACCTTGCACCCCCACCCACTCACCCACCCAGCAGTGACAGGCACCTTCAAGCAGGCCCCGACGCATGTCCCCCAACCCACTCACCCACCCAGCAGTGACATGCACCTGCCAGCAGTCCCCGACTCATGTACCCCCACCCACTCACCCACCCAGCAGTGACAGGCACTTGCCAGCAGGTCCCGACTCATGTACCCCCACCCACCCAGCAGTGACAGGCACCTGCCAGCAGACCCGACTCATTGCCACACACTCACCCACCAGCAGAGACAGGCACCTACCAGCAGGCCCCGACTCATGTCCCCCCCTACACGTCATCTCAATCCACAATCATGGGCCTTATTGCCACCCAAATCACACACCACACCATCCCAGTCCAAACACACAACCAAGTACATCCACCCCACATTGAAATCCCCTTCACATGATACATCCCAAATGGCAAGTATGCATATCAACACATGTCCCTCACACACACACAATGGGTGCAAGTGATTGAGAAAACACACATCTTGACATGCATGAAACCAAAGAGAGGATACCACACATTGAAGTATGAAATAAAAATGTATTAAACACAAAAGCAAGGGAATGAGATGAAACACACAATAATGGAAGTAATAAAGAAAAAGCTGCATGTCCAAAATATAAAATAATAATGTGTGAAAGCAGAATCCAAATCAATCCAAAAGTACACAGGTCCAAAGTGTATGTCCGTCAAAACAAATCCAAAGTGAAAAAATAAGACAAAACCATTGATCCATGGAAAAAAAAAAGAAGTGAAATCCAGTGTAGAACTATATACAAAGTACAAATCCGGTGTCCATGAGCCCAACCATTGAAAGGAAACCTACAAAAAACCCTACCTAATGAACAATTATATACAAAAAGGTGGGGCATTGTCCAAGCGCCCCAAAATAAATAAAAACAGAAAGGACACCTAACACTAATTAACTATATACAATGATGGCGGGCAAGTCCTACTGCTCACTTGTTGATTCTCCGGGCCAGGGCATCATCAAACTCCTGTTACATGTCCTGGAGGCGGGCCTGCTCCATGGCCCCGAGGTATCGTAGGGATGTAGCCATGTCCACCTCCAACTCCCTGCAAATTGCCTCGATGCACTCAGCCCGCCTCAGCGCCCTGCGTATGGAGTTCTCTTCCCTGACCATAATGAGCCGTGCCTCTGCCGCCCGCCGCCGCTCCGCATCTATTTGCTGGCCCAAACGCTGCCACACGGAAGACACTCCCAATCCAGGGTCCTCCTGCCCTCCGGCCGATGCCTGCCCTCTGATGTTGATGGCCCGAGCCATCATGGCTCACACCTTGAGCCTGCTGCTGCCATGCCTGTGCCCTGCCTCTTGATGTCTGCACGTCCTCCACCTGCTGGGGTGCAGTTGTTGGTGTGGCCACCCCTGCTGGACCTCCGACTCCCGACTGTGGCAAGGATGTGTCCTCCACCAGCCTGGCCGCTGGGTCAGAGGCAGCTCCACAGGGCACCCAGGTGATAGATGGGCCGGAAGATGGCACGGAGGACGACTGGCACATAGGGGGTTCAGGTGAGGAGGGGGTTGGTAGAAGGTCCAGCACGCCGAGGAATCCAGCACTGGTGACCGATCCTAGTAGGTCGATGCGGTCTAAGAGGCATCTGAGATGACGTGCAGAGTTTTCACGAAAACACTGCTGGTCATCTCGTATGCCCGGTTGATGCAACGCCATCCCAGCCAGAACAGACTCAACACGGTCCCGGATTGCCACGTCCGCAGGGAGAGGAGGGCCAGTTGTTGTGCGCTCATCCCCTCCCTGAGAACGGGTCTGGACGTAGGCATTCCTGCTGGTGCGTGATGATGCAGTCAGAAGATCGGGGACAGGATTACACACAGGCCCCTCCGTGGCATCCTGTGCTGCCTCCTGTCCCTGGACTGCACCACTAGCATCAGTGGAATCGCCCCCTCCAGACTCCGTGTGTGTCCCTTCCACGGCCTCCTCCTCAACCAAACCCTCCACCAACCTGGATGACTCCGTGCCATATTCCTCCATTGGACCTTGAAGCGGCACCAGACTCCTCACTCCCCGACGAGATGGCAACATGGGAGGGGAGCCGGGCCTTGCGTCTCCGGCTGGCGGTGCGATCCCTGCCGCTCCTTAGCACCATCTCCGCCCTCTTCATCAGTTGATGCTGCAGACAGGCATCAGGGCACTGTACAATGGTCTGATACACACATGACAGTTGTACATGAGTGGCACTGTCAAACCTCAGACATGACATCACACTCCCCAACACACATGTCATTTCAACTCACACACATGAGCAAACCAACAGGAATGTTGCACCAGGCAGCTCCATCCATACACAAACAACACCATGAGCAGCCGAAGGTGAGCCTGACATCACATGCAACATGGGGAGTGCAGAACACATGCACCCACGCCACCAGACATACATGCATCTGTACATCTCCACCACCTGTCGCAGTGATAACTTCGCCATCCATGTCACATCTGGCAATCAGCCTCCTACATATCAATGTCACATTCATCCATGGTGTATCACAGTTGCACACTTGTCAAATACACACACATGCAAATGTACCTAGTGCAGATGCATGCAGGTGGAAGCAGCATCCATGTGTGACACCACAACCATGCCTCAGTACATACGTATTTGGCCAGCATGCTTACCAACACATACACCTTTGATGTGTCTCACACATGAGAGGACTCACATGGGGCAGGCTCATGTCCCTGTACATACACATCCATATATGGCCCTACAAAGACCTATGTGCAACCTGCACACCCATGCCACACCTCAACATGCACAGTGTCCAATCAGTACGCATGTACGCTTACCGCTTGACTCCAGACGGGTCTGCCTCTCAAGGAACTGGAGGTGGAGTGCTGGGCGTATACGTTCCAGGACCCTCATCTGGTTGTTGTTTAGGCGGACCCGTAACCCCTCAGCATCCGCTGCCTTCAAGAGACTCTGGGCCTTGTTAAGGGTCCTGGAGCTGAAGTCCTCCCAGCGCTTCCGGACGTGTTGAATGTCGCGGACTGCCACCCTCTCCACTTTGATGGCAGCCACGATGTCCATCCAGGTTCTCTTCTGTCCTTCATTTTCGTGCGCAAACTTCCAAAGAGGGCATCATACTGCCCCAGGACTTGCTCCACCAGGATACCAACTTCATTGGCACTGAAGCTGGTAGACCTCTGCCTCTCTTGCTGGGGGTTGCCAGTGGTGCCAGATGGTGTTGTGTCCGACATGGCAACCCCAGAGGCAGGTGTGGGTGGGCAACTGGGTCCTGGGGCTGGGCTGTGGAGCGATGGAATACCAGTCGGGAGTCTTCTGTTCCAGCAGGGGTGGTCACAGCAACTGCACCCCTGCAGATGGCTGATGTGCAAGCACCAAACAGCAGGGAATTTGGGCAGCAGGCAGGCAGGCAGCAGCAGATGGCAGGGGGGAGCGTGCTCTGGGTTCTGGGGGGCAGGAAAATGGCCTTCTGGGCAGGAGTGTGGTCTTCCGTGTGTTGTTGCGTGACCAGCTTGATACGGAGTGATTTGGCACTTGAAAAAACTGCACGTCTGCATGTCATTCGAGGAAAGTCCCTTAGTGCGTAAGCGCGTCTGTGACGTGATGCGCAAGGGCGTTTCCCTCAACACGGGTGCATGTTGATTGTACACGTGCAAAAACTGCACGTCCGGGTGCCACTGCGTGTAATTGGAGGAAAGGCTCTAAGCGCGTACGCGCGTAAGTGATGTTGCACGTGTGGGCTGGGTTTAAAGGTACGCGTAGGATGCCATTTTCTTGTACGTGCTTTTTATGGAGAGCGAGCCGGTGATTCTTATACTTCTTGTCGGTTCATACGCGATTACTTCACAACGGTTCCAGTTCGTACACCCTGTATACTCAGACAGCGTTCAATTCGTCTTTTGACGGGGGTGTTGCCAACGCGCACACGTGTGTCTTTTTCACGTTCTCATTCCAGGCAGACAGTGAGTCGCGCACATATTTTTCAACTGTGGTTGCTCCCGTGTGTCACGTACCCATTCAGAGGTCATTGTAGGCTGCATGTACCACACGTACGCTTATTTTTGTGTTTCTGGGTGCCACAGCGTAGTGCGGGTTCTTTATTCCACGCACGTGATCTACCAGGGGTCGCGTGTACGTTAAATTTTGTTTTCGGGGTACCTGTGCGTTGCGTGACCCGTCATCTTCCCCCAGTGGTCACAGACAGCCTTGCTAGAGCACTAGGGTACGTATTCTATCTAGTATCCTACCCCTTTCACCCCAATTGCCCAGGACAATTGTTTACTGCAACTCTCATTCTCACAACAACATCAGTGCCATGGTTGGGAGGCGACCAAGCAGTAAGGGAGGCAAAGGTGGCCGACCTCAAAGAGGTGGGCGCAGTAGGGGACTTGGCCAGGATGTGCAGGGTGGCCCAAGAGGCCAGTGTGTGGAGGACCAATCAGGGACACCTATGCCGCCCCGCCCCCCAATGGGTCGGGAAGATGTAGCTGACACCATCCCAGCTCAGGCCTTGTTAACCCGGACCATATTCCCAACTGAACCGGCACAGGATGACTCCCAGGCTGGCTTCCATGTTACCAAGTCGAAGCCACATGTGGCGGTGAAAGTTGCTGTCACCAGGCCACGGGGATCTGGGACAGCAATGTCATCTGCTGCCCCAAGTAGCCAAGGTGAGGAGGCTGCAGGGGCAGCTGCAGCACAATCCACCCCAGCTCCGCATCTCTCAGCCGGGACAGTGTTGGTCCAAGTCCATCACACCGAGCTTGGTCCTGCCAACATCACCCAGCAGCCAATGTCTGCAGTTAGACCTTTGGTCATCGTGCCTTTGGTTACTTCCAGTGCCCAGTCCACCTGCCCTTCTGCCCCTACCAACCAGAGCGGTGTAAGCCACTCAGGGTCCGCACCACCTTCCAAGAGGAAGAAGGGTGCTCTTGCGGTACAGGCTGGGACCCCAGACACGGCTACCCACTCCGGCACGTCAAGGAAGCCTAGTTTCAATGATGCAGAACTAGATGCACTTGTGGGCTACATGTCGGCCCATGGCCGCAAAATGGTGGCGACTGCAGGGTGCAAGACTACGACTGCTCAACGTAGGGCCCACTGGTAGACCATCGAGGACCACATTAATTTCCGTGGATTTGTGAAGCGCACAGCGGATGATTGCTCTAAGCAGTGGAATGACCTGAAACGCAGAGCAAAGAACAAGCTGGCATCCAATCATGCCTCTACTCTGGTGACTGGGAGTGGGTCTCCACCAGAGGAGGAACAACTCACTGAACATGTGTCTATTGCTGGAGCATTCATCTCAGAGGATCAGATCCAAGGTGTGGGAGACCTACCAGATCTTGAAGCAATGTCCGGTGAGTGACCATGCATGTGTGTGCAATCCATGAGTGTGTTGCTTGGGTGATGTGTTCTGATTGAGTGCCAGGTGAGGGTGTGTAGTCATGACTGCTATGGGTCACCTATGTGGTCCCTCCAAACCATTCCCCGGCCTTGGGTTTCCATTTCACAGTATCCCTTCTGACCGCAGTTGACGATATGCACATGATTACTGCACTTGCCCTTCAACTGTCCTCTTGCCACAACATTGTTCATACAGTTTTCTTGTTCATTCTGCCTGATTGATGAAATAATTAGCATTTTAACCACACATTTTTGTGGCCTACTGCCCCAAATGTGACATACTTCAGTCATAGATTACACCCCACAATGGCCCACATTTCTCAACTTATTATGGGAATGATTTGAACAATCAGGCTGATTGAGTAATGTGCACCTACACATGGCCTGCACACAATCATTTTGGGGCCCTGTTTGAATGTTGAACATGACAATTGTATTCTGTCATGTCGAATTGAGCAACCATTGATGTATCGATGTGCCTGCCATCACTTCATCAGTGAACACTGACTTTGTTGCAGCGTGTGGCACATGCGTGTTTTCTCACACTTTTATCCATGTTTAATTTCATGATGTAAATCTCACATGGATGGGTGACAGTAGTGATTTGCTACCATCTGGGTGTCCTTGTCAAATCTGCCATGGCTATGCTATGTGCCATCTGTGTGCTGGCATGTGTCATGTATGTGGATTGTCCATGCCACTCACAGGCTAATGTGTGATGCCAGTCCTATCCAGCATGCAGCACAAGTGTTGGTTTTCCATTTTGGAGTCATCAGTGTCTGCTTTTTACCTCCCCTTCCAACTCATTGACAGTGCATGCATGCCAGAGTTATTGTCATGTGTGACATGTGTCATTTATGTACTGGATGTCTGCCTTGTCATGCCTATGTGTGTGTGCTATGGTGCTCATGCCTGTTTTCATTAGTTATCTTTCATATTTTTGCAGGTGATGAGGCACTTGATGCTGTTGAGGAGGAGGAGATGGTGCAGAGCCAGGAGTACTCACCGCCACAACCTGGCACCAGTGGAGGACGTGGGGTGTGGTGGGTGAAAACCCATTCCTCCTACAGACCATACTGTCCACGGGTGTCTCTGGGTACACCTCCGGAGACCTCTATGAATCAGGTGCTGAATCGGACATTGAGACATATGTCCCGTTGCAGGTGAGTGTTTCTGGCAGGGATGCTGTTCTGTCCAACCCACCTGCACCGGGGATAGACCCCTCTATGGGGATTTCAGTGTTGGAAAGTCTGCCTGTGGCGGTTACGGATGCAGGGCCACACTCCACAATATTTGCTCCTGTTCCTGGGCCAGCAGATCAAAGGAGGAATGCAGTCCTACAGCCTCAGGCAGTGCCAGCACAGCAAGGTGCACATCACCTTGCCCCAAACAGGTGTGGTGCCCGCCAATGCGGTGGGCATGCTCCACAAGGCAATACTGTGTGGGAGAACTCCATCTACACTATAGCAGCACAACAGGGGGCATTGTGTGAAATGATGGCTCAGGCAATGAATAGGGTGGCCACTTCCATTCTCCCCCCTGAAAGGCAGATGGAGCTCCAGCAGCAGGCAACAGAGTCCATTTGCCACTCACACAGGGAGGACATGTTGGCCTCCGACAGGGAACGACGGGCTGGACTGCCATATCTGTAGAGTCACAGGCCCACAGGGAAGCCCTGTGGTTGGAACACAGCTCCCTCAGAGATACTCTGTGTGAACTTGAGGTGTCCCGGAGTACAAGGGCAGAACAGCAGCTGGAGCACCTGACATGCACACTCTCAGCTGAGCTCCAGGCAACCCGTCAGGAGATCCGGGCATCACGCGAGGCCATGCAGGCAGAAATGCGTGCTACCCGTGAGGTCTCTGTACCATCACCCTGCAGAACCAAACCTTTCAGACCTGCATGCTTGCTGCCATGGAGGAGCATGCCAGTGCTTTGCGTGGTCTGCCTCCCATAACACGCCCACCTTCTAATGTACCACCAGAGGGTGATGGCAGTGACAGCAGTTCTCCCACTGTAGTGTAGCCGTGTAGGCCATGAGCCCATGGAGGTTTTTTTTCTCAACATCCACACATGTTGGTGTTGGGGTGCACCCTCTACCTTGTCCCTCCTGGGTGTCCTCCCCCCAGTCCACACATGGCCATTTTTGATTCTTCTTATTTTTTCTATATTTTCTTTTACAGTGTGTTGCTTTGTGTGGCTCCCGTAGGCATCCCCTGTGTATTCCAGCTGGGCACATGCAGGCTTGTCCTGTCTTTGGGTTAGAACCTTGGGTTCCTGACACACACACCCCTCCTGCTTCCCCTTTCCATGTGCTCACAAAGGGTCTGATCAAGTGACAGTAACTTACACAGTGACATTGGGCTCCCATAAATTGTGTGGACAGTCTGTAGTCAAAACTGTGGATACATCCCGAGTGGGTATTGTTGTTGAAATCTCCACTGCATGGTGGATTTATGTATGGTTCTACATCCATGACTTTTTCCTTATATACATGTACCTTCTTCATGTCTTAACAAGCCTGTCTACTTTGCAGATGCAGTTCATGTTGTATGCAGTACACTGAAACATTTGGCTACCATCAACACTCTGCAGTTGGAAGGGGTCGATGTGCTGCCTTAGTCAGGTTGTGACACTTGCACTACTTACATTTTTTATTCTCATATATTGCCACTGTTTGATCATGCACTGATGTTTTCTCTTGCTGGTAAGTATTTGTTCATGTGTGTTGTTTTTTTATTCATTATTGAGAGCAAACTGTCTGTGGCCTGTTTCCATTTGGGACTGTGCACTTTGTGACACTTGTGTCATGTGTTGGGCATTCATTTGGTTGCTTTCACATTGCATGCCATGCCATGGTGTGTTGGGTTGGTGAGATGGGGAGGGGTTGGGTGACATGCCACTATTTTGATGTGGTATTTTGCAAGGGGGTAGTCCTTCATGCTGCATGAATGTGTGCCTTTTTTTCTGACACAGCATTGGGTGTCTTTGAGTAGCTAGGGATGCACCCAATGTAGCACTTTCAGGTGAACAATCTCAGGCTGGTATGGTTGTGACAGTTGACTGTCCCTTTTGTCATCAACATTGATTGTGAGCTGGTATGTGCCAGGCCTGTGTGCACTCCGCAGGGGTGGGATTTTAGGTGAAGTAATTTGCCACAATCTGGGTACGGGCTGCCTCACCACGTGCCCTTTCACCTACCATGCGCAGCGGGCGTGCATGTGGTTGGGGATGTGGGGGCACCACCATGTCCACCGCCACGCCCCGCCGGGTTGCAACGTTGTGGAGGACACATGCTGCCACTATGATCCTGCACAGTACTGGGGGCGCATATAGCAGCTGCCCACCAGAGCGGTCGAGGGAGCGAAAGCGTGACTTGAGCACTCCGAATGTGCGCTCCACTATGCGCTGGGTTACAATATGGGCTGTGTTGTATCTTACCTCGGGTGGTGTGGTGGGGTTCCGAATTGGCGTCATCATGTAGGTGCTCAGAGTGTAGGCACTGTCCCCTGGGGAGGTGATAATGGTTGTCATCAGTGGGGTTTTCACATTTCTCAGTCTCTGACATGCATGCATGTGCAGAGGCATTTATCCTCACCAATTAGCCATGTGTTGCCATGCCGCCCAGCTTCCAGGTCCCAGTTTAGGGGTTACATTCTGAATACGAACCTATCATGGCTGGACCCTGGATAGTTGGCATATATAGAGGTGATGATTCCCTTCGCATCACCTACAGCCTGCATGTTGATGGAATGCCAGTGCTTGCGGTTTTGATAGATATGCTCAGTGGCCCTGGGAGGACGTAGTGCCACATGGGTGCAATCAATGGCTCCAAGCACTTTGGGGAAGTGTGCGACCCCATAAAAAGTCCTGAACAACAGCCTGCCTTTCTGCAGGTGTTCTGGGCATGTATATGTGCCTCCAGACTGAGGGGAGTACAGACATGATGGTCAGCACCTGGTGTAGGCAGCGTTCCACACCCCCCACTATGGCACTTGTCTGCTGAAATGACCCAGTAGCCAAGAAGTGCTTGGTTTTCCAAGGGGCTCAGTGCTTGGGAGCACAGGGTGGGTGATGTGAGGTCATCCTCCCACTCCCTGACCAGTTCTAGGATTATGTGTGGTGGAAACCTGTACCTCCCATACACCCGGTCATCAGGCATCCCAAAAAGGTTGGTCCTGGGTAAAAAAATGCAGGGCCTGGCTATCCTCCTCCTCCTGCGGTGTCCCACGACCACTGCTGCAAGGAACGGTATATTCATCGTAGCATCTGATCTTGTTTGTTGTTGCTTCCTGCTGGTGTATGTGTTTCCGGATGAGCGCGTCTTTTTTGGCGCACGGCTTTCTCCTGTTCAATTCCATGAAAACGTGTTGTTAGCGCGCGTGTGGACATTGCGAGCATTACCTCCTGTACTTCCCCCATAATGCCCACATTATCACGCGTTGTTCCCCATTCTGCGTGTTACGCCCACTTTTCTTGTGTGCGCTACACAATGTGCACTTTCCCTGTGTGCGTAGCGCACGCCGTTTAGAGACGTGTGCGCCCGCGTACGCCAACCACGGATTTGGCGCACATCCCAGGTTTTACTAGCACAGCGCATTCCATGAATCGATGAACGGCTGCGTGTGGCTTTGGCACTCGTGCGCTGCGATTTTCACGCTTGCGCTCCCCTTTTCAGTGCACATTTATTCCATGAATTACCCTGTTAATTGGAAATATATATTTCTCACTCATAACCATAGCATTACAGGTGCTTGATCACTTGCCTGAAAACATTGAAGTAAAATATGGAAAACCCTATTTCTAAATAATACTCAGAAACCTAAACACAGTTAATGTATCTTATATAATCAAACATTCATATTATACATGAAATATACAACAACACACAATCACTGAACTTCAGTTACTCCAAAGAATGAATACATCTTCACAACAGCCAAACACAGAACATCTGCACACTCTGAGTTCTGGAATCAGAATGTCAAAAGTTTACAAAAAGGTAACTTTCATAGCTTTCAGAAATCAATAGCACAAAAAGAGGACTGTACAAAGCAAACAAGTAAAATTCTCAACACATTTTTATTATAAACCACAAAACAATCCATCTAAAGAATACTTTATAGAACATGCAGAAACACAATTAAATAAAACAATTGTTTTTTATTTGACAAATTACATAACCACGGCTATAACCATGGTTACACTGGGAGGACTCTCTGATAGCCACTGTTACACGCACATTTTTTAAATGCACCGAAAAACACATAGTGCAAAGGTTTCAAATTTAAATCATACAAGCCTTGATGTGAGAACATCCAAACAGAAAGACATGTAAACATCTTTACTAAAATATCCATAAAATAATATGATCACTGCCCCAAAATACAAACAGCTATAACTGCGGGTATGGCCAGAGGGTTCAGTCACATAGCTACCAAAACCCGCCACAAAGTATGACGTCCAATTGAGGTGTGGATAGCTCAGGGGCTGGTCAATCGCCAGTAGCCATGGCTACCTGTAACATTTTTCAAGATAAAAAAAATTGTTAACAAGGTGTGAAATCATTTTGCAATAGTTATAATTTATTCTTCATCCTTATTTGTTACTTTGCGGAGTCTCTAACCAGGGTCTATTTTCAGAATATTCTGTAGCAGATCCAAGCCTATTGCCCCGTTAGTGGCCTCTCACCTCTCTAAATTCAACCTGTTATTCAACTCTGCTTGCTTTCCCGCTGTTTTCCAAAACACATGTAAAATTGGGTGCTAAAAAAAATCCATAAAATATCATGATCAATGCACAAAAATTGGTACTGCTTTACCCACGACTAATGCGATAGTTATATACACAACATCCCATTGGCCCAGTGGTACCCGCGGCTATAACCCCTCTGACGGGTCTGACATTTCATTGGCAGCTGCCGTAAACCTGGCTATTTAAAAAAAAAAGTCATCAAGTTATTTTCCTTTTGAAATATACTTAGTTCCTTGGGTGGCTCTTAAAAGAGCCTTTGGGTTCTTTAACTAATATATAATATATTTTCAGTCAGAGAAATACTCTTCACCTGTATTACAATGCAAAACATTTCTCTGTGCACTTTCTATAGATGATTAATTTTCTTTTCCCAAACAGAAATAAACCCGTGCTCTCTGTCAAAAATATTTCTCCACAATTGTAGCCTAAACCTCTTATTTCAAATACTCTTCCAAAAATAATATTACAGAACCAAAAAAATTGTTGCAAACCAATGCTTTGACAATACATCACCTGTGTCTTCAACATCACTATGAACCCCATTCTCAAAATTCTGAAAACCTCCACAGTGTTCTGAACAATGAAATTCCTCTCCTTGTTATTCTTTTGGCAGCTACCCACCACACAAACAATAAACAATCAATCAGAAAGTAAATACATTCCACCTTATCTACTCATGTAATCTTCCTCCATTTCTAATTCTAATGTCTGAGGTTACAAGAAGTATTTAATTTTTATCACAGTACAATGAAAAACTACTTGGAATGGCTGGAGGAGAAATGTAACATGTATGATAATAAAGGCAGCACGCCAAATATGCTAACATACTACACATAGAGTACTCCAAAACAGTCATTTAAAGACTACTTATCACATATAAATATACAAATATATTGAAATAACACCCATCACATATAAATACACAAATACAAGGAGAAAAACATTTTCTAAAATAACTCATAGTCACATCTAGAGTTCATTGACTTTTTTCTAGCTGCGGTTACAATATGAAATTTTAGCAGGTAAGTCACATACATTTTTATACATATATGCATAATAGATAAATCTTAGAAAGGACTCTTTAGGGTGCAAACAGCATACTTTATTGCACATTGAGGCCTATATCTGTGGCCATGGTCTAGAACATGCAGCTTCGACCCTCCTGAGTCGTTGCTACGATTAACTTTGTCTCTGAAATTCAACACCCAATTGGGCCGTTAGCGTAGCCATGGGTATTCATTTATGTTTAAAAAAATACTAATATCCTTCTATCTGTAAAAAAAGAAAACATAATTAGTTAAAGAACACACACGCTTTAAGAAACACAATTTAATATGCACGTTTTTATGACCCTCATAAATTGTATGCAGTGCATCATATGCACTATATAATATACCAAATGTGTGAATTCAACACTGTTGTTTTATTTGCACATACTAATCATTGGGGGGAAAAATCCAACTTGGATAAAAAAATATACAATAATATCAAAAAAATGTAAAAACTAACACTACAATTAACAAACCAGGATATATAAACTGGGTAAGAATAAACAAATGACGTTATACTCGGTGGTTGCAGGACAGTGGATGGGGAAGGTTAAGTCAACTTGGAGAACAAGAAAGAATAGGGTGGGATAGGTAGACTTGGAGAACAAGCAATATAACAGAAATATGAGTAGGAATAAACAGGGAAACTATGCTAGGTAGTTGCAATAGAATGGATGATGTTTGATAAGTAATCTTGCACAGCAAGAGAATATAGGGAGAGATAATTAAACTTGGAGACTGAGCTGCTGTGAATGGATTCAGCGTTACCGCCATAAAAAAGCAAGGTACACAAAAACAATTGCTGACAGTTGACAATATTACTGGGTGAAGGACCAACACAGCAAAAAGGAGAAAGTGGAAAGGTTTTACATAGGGGTCCTACAAACAAGCTGTCGCACAGCTTGAGTACTTCCGCGGTCATTCAACATTTTGTCTGCGTACATTTGAATGTAGTGAAAGAATCATATAGGAAGGCTAATATGATACATATATTCAAAGCTCAAGGAACAAAATCAACAAATCAGTGTACAAGTACTATCACTATGTTTCCACTAACCAACATCCAACCCAATCTCATCTTGCTTGCACCCGAACTGTAAACTTGTTTGGTAATATGCAAAACCTGTCAAAGTTGGAAGGTGGGAGAAGACACCCTAGACAGTTTGGACACGGCTATTTTAGAAAACCAGGACAATTGCCAACGCTTAGTGCAGTATTCAAATCTAGACTAGGGTGGTTGAAGTTCAAAAACAGGGAAAGGATAGTTTGGACAAAAACAATAACAGTATAGTGTGCATCAGTACCAAGGATAATGGTACAATGCATAGGGAATAATACAGTAGGAGATGGTATGTGTGACCCACCTGCCAAGAGTCATCACACGTGTAGGTTGCCAATCCATCCCCACCACAAAAAATGCTACAGAAATGAAAAGGTGTGCACATATGGATACAGGTACAAGATGTGAATAAACTACAACTACAATAAAGCACACACAAACTAACAATAACGTTATAGAAATGACCACTACAATAAACAGACATGGATATATAAAGTGTGTGAGAATAAACAAAGGACGTTATGCTGGGTGGTTGCAGGACAGAGGATGGTGAAGATTAAGTAAACTTGGAGAACATGAAAGAATAGAGTGGGATAAGTATACTTTGAGAACAAGGGATATAAAACAATCACACAGGTAGAAACATTTGTACTATAATTTTTTTATCAGTCTTTTCACCCCACAAAAAACAACCTCCAAGAAGACCACTGCAGATAGTTCGATGGGGGGGGTGTCAAAGGTGAGGGGGGCTGGTGGGTGGTGTCCAGTCTAGATGGGGCTGCTGAGTGGTGTCTGGGCTTGAAAGAGAGGTCCCGCATTTTTAAAGGGGTGCAGCCTTGGCTTGTGAGTTATAGACCACTTTTTTGCAGGGGTGCAGCCTGGGCATGCGAGGTGAGGTGCGCGATTTTGCTGGTATACAGTCGGGCCTTGCTAGAGTGGGCCCGCATTTTCACAGGGCTGCAGCCTGGGCTTGCAAGAGAGGGCCACATTTTCGCAGGGGTGCCCCCTGGACTTGCGAGGTGAGTCATGTGTTTTTGCAGGGGTGCAGCCTGGCACTGCAAGGGGGGGCCTGCGCTTTTCGCAGGGATGCAGCCTGGGCTTGTGAGGTGAGGCACATGATTTTGCTGGCATGCCACCTGAGCTTGCGAGATGAGGCATGCGATTTCACAGAAGTGCAGCCTGGCATTGCAAGTGAGGGCCCACGTTTTTGCAGGGGTGCAACCTATCTTGTGAGATGAGGTGTGCAATTTAGCTGGGGTGTAGCGTGAGCTTGCGGGGGGGTGCTCACCTTTTAACAGGGGTATTGGATGGTGGGCCAGGGGTGGACGAGGAGGCTTGTGCCTGGTTTGGCCTTTAGCTTGCTTTTTGGTGCATGGGGGCGTGTTGTGGGTGTTCCTCGTGCAGCTTGTTTTTAATTGCGTGACAGCTAGTATGGGCCTTTGACTCCATGAATACGCGGGGCACGCATTGTTTTTCAGCAGCACGGCTTGTGCAGGGTCCTTCTTGGTGTGCAGCCCTTGCTCCATTTCTCCGCCCAATTCCATGAATTGGGCCCTACGCGTAAACAGTGTGTGGAAATAGTTATGGCATCGAATGAAAGAAATCATTATTGATGCATTGTTTAGGTACCCCAGGACAGGACAAATTTGATGATCTGCCTGACTTACCAGTTAATGAAGCACAAAACCTTAAAGAATATGAAAAGTGCATAGCAAAGCTTGATAAGCACCATGAGTGCAAAGAGATTATCATTTTAGAGCGAAACAAATTTGCCAAAAGGTCTCAAATTGAAGGGGAATCAGTGGAAGCATACATCCCGGCACTAAGAGGATTGGCCAGGACCTGCAATTTTGAGCAAATGACCGACGAACGATTGATGGACCATTTCATTTTACAGTGCAATAATGGAAAAATAAGAGAACAACCATGTTCCAAAGGTGATCCACCAATTGAAGAAGTTTTGCACATAGCAAATTAAGTTGGGCTCACAAGTAAGTCTCTGAAACACTTGAAAATAAAGTTCAACAAATACAATTTCCTGAAATGAAAAGCAATAGTAACAGTTGCGAGAGTACAGCACCCATTTCTGGTAATAAGGTAACCCCTTCAACTAAACCCAAATCTTGCAACATGAATAGAAGTAACTCTAATGCTTGAACCAACCCAAAGTCACAAAGAAGATATTTCAGAGGTGGGGCAAGAGGCCATCTTGCCAATAGTACTACATGCCCAACACTTGATGCGAGATGCCATAAATGCAAAAGAAAAGGGAACCTTACGAAATGCTGTCACTTTGTCAATGTCAACATGGTTGATGATTGGTACTACGGGTCTGAAGAGGTGGTGTTAGCCCTTGGGAATGACAAGGAGGATTTGGATAGATTTAGGAGCAAAATACACCTTATTACTGCAAAGTATATTTGAAAAGTTGTTCCCATGGAAAGGATTGATGAAAGTAGATATCAAACAACAAATGTATGATGGTGCAAGAATAAATCTATTTGGATGGTTTGAAGTCCTTTTGGAATTTAAAGGTAGATCAGCAGCAGGGAAAGTATATGTTACAGAAAGGGAAGTCAATGGGCCTCATTACGAGGTGGGCGGTAACGGATTACCGTCACCGGAAAGGGCACCGGTGCCGGTAATCCATTACCGCCATACTACGAGTTCCCTTTGCAGGTCCTTCCTTAACGCCTGGTTATACCAGGCGTTAAGGACGGGACCCGCAAAGGGATACCAGGGTCAATAACGGTAACGCAATTTGCGGTACTGTTATTGCCGCCTTCCCCCTTCCCATTGAGCCCTATGGGGGCTCAAATGGGAATGGGGAATGGCTCTAGTGAATGGGGAATTACCGGCCCTGCCGACCTCGGAATGGACCAGTAATTTCTCCATCCACCAGACTGGAGTCAGAACGATTTTAGAGGCAGCCATGTCGCTAATAGGGGCATGGCTACCTCCAACCTCGTAATGAGGCCCAATGCTTTTATTTAGCAGTTTACAGCAGAAAAGACTGAAAATCATATTTAATCCCAATGATGAGGAGTGTGTGCTACAAGTAGACAAATCAGACATACAAAATCTAATATGTAATGATAAACTGGGTTGTCTGCAAGGATATGTCCATAAAATGTGCCTGATACCAGATGCTGAACCAGTTGTTCAGAATGTGAGGACAATCCCTTCAGCTCTAAGGCAAGAAGTAAAGAATGAACTGAAGACATTGGAAGAAAGTGGCATAATAGAGAGAATAGAGTCATCAAGATGGGTCTCACCTCTGGTCATAGTTGCCAAACCCAACAGAAACTTAAGGTTGTGTGTAGATCGCTGTACACTAAACAAATGTGTGTTACCAGATTGCCACTCTCTTCCCAACATATTAGAAACCTTATCAACCATTAATGGGGCAAAGGTATTTGCATTATCGGAACTAACAGCAGCATACTATCAAGTTAAACTGCATCCGGAATCTCAACAACTAACAGCCTTTATAACATCAGAGGGTCTATTTCAATTTGTAAGGATGCCTTTCGGCCTTGTATCAGCCACTTTTGTTTAACAAAGTCATGTATGAAATATTTCAGGACATAGAATGAGTAATATGTTTTCAGGATGACATTTTAATATATGGACCAGATCAACAAATGCATGATCTCATACTGAACAGGGTGATGAAAATGCTAATTAAGAGTGGTCTAGCGTTGAGCAAGGAGAAGTGTAAAATCAATCAGTTGGGACACACAAACACAGCTGAAGGGTAAATGTAAAGGAGAAGGATGCAGTGTGTACACTCTTGGGCATGATGGTGTACTACTCGAGATTGATTCCTAATTTTGCAAGCATGACAGTGAACATGAGAATCCTCAGAAAAATCACTTGCAATTTGTTTGGTACTCAGAATCGTGCTCAGGAGTTTGCCTCAATCATGTCCACCTTACAATGTATGCCCTCACTTAAAGACTTCAAGCCATCAAGAACATTGATAATATCAACGGATGCCAGCAACACAGGATTGGGAGCCGAATTTACAGATATGGAAGCAAATAAGAAGTTTGTTATTTCTATGCGTCACAGCTTTTAAGAGGGACTGAAGTGAATTACTCCACCATTGAAAAAGAGCTTCTCACAGTCAAATGGGCAATTGATACATTTGGAACATTGCTTTGGGGAGCTGAATTTGTGATATGCACAGATCACAAGCCGTTGAGAGAGACATAACAAAATAATTGACCGGATGGTGTATCGTCATCGCATAAGAACACGGGTGATTGCACTGCAAGAATATCTATTTTATGTAGAATACTTACCAGGGAAAAGAAATACATAGGTGGATTGTTTATCTCGAATGGGTGTGGATGGATAGGATAAAATGTTCTTGGAAGAGGAAGAGTGTGTGTTGTATGTTGAACAAGAACGATAACAAGTGCTGAATGAAGAAAAGTGACAAAGAAGATAACCTTCCCAAGAAAGTGAAGGAAATTCTGGCGAATGGTGGAGTGTTAAAGAAATAACTTGTTGGTGGTACTAGGTTTAGAAGGACTTTGCAATGTAAGTGAGAAACTGCATGTGGAGAGAGGGTATGTGATGAGAGTGGATAGAGTAATCCCACCGACCAGAGTGAGAAAAATGATAATTGAAACAGTCTATGAGGGACACTAGGGCATCACAAAAACTAAAAAGGCTGTAAGAGTATAATTCTGGTGGTCTAGCTGTGACTTGGAAGTGGAGAGGATTTTCGAGAGATTGTATACCATGCGGTTTGATTGAATAAAGTCTTGTGCCAAGAGAAAGTCCAATGTCACTGAGACAAGTTCCCCAAATGCCTTGGGAAAGAGTAGGCATGGATATCGTTATACCCATTCATAGCAGGGGTGTTGACAAGTATCGTATTGTCTTGGTTGACATGTTATCCAAGTGGGTGGAGGTACAAGTTACAAGGTCCATTACGACAAAAGAGGTCATCAATTTTATGGAAAATATTTTAGGGCGAGATGGTAATCCTATTGAACTATTGACAGACAACAATGTCCAATTTAAATCAAAAGAGATGGTGAATATCTGGCAAGGAATGCTATTCAACTTAATCTTACTGCAATCTATAATCCCCAAAGCAATGGGGGAACTATACACTTTAACAATGTAATCAAAGATTGCATCAGATGGGCCTGGTTGAATGGAGAGGATTGGGAGGAGGTTGTGGTGAGCAGGATGGTAGCACACAGATTCTATGCCCACACTATGACTGGTATATCACCATTTGAGTTGTGTAGAGGGAGAACACTAACTATGAACTGTGCCCCCTATGGGGCGAGTGTAGTGGATGGGGGAAAGTGTGCAGCAGGTGAGAGAGAGTATAAGGGAGAAGCAAATAAGAAACAACTGAGGGTACGAATAGAGGAAATCAGTAAGAGAGAATTAGGTAAAGGACGGTGATTATGTCAGAATTGAACTGCCTGGTCCATTAAGGCAGGGGTCCTCACCATGTAAAGTTTTGAAATTTCTGCATAATTCATCGAAAACAGAGGGATATTTTGGAATATGAACAGAGTGGTAAAAGTGTCAAGGAGTGCAGGCAGAGAGAGAGTGGAAGAGAGAGAGAGAGAGAGAGAGAGAGAGCGAGTTTCACAAGTAATCATAAAGATCACGATTCAAATATGCTGTTTACAGACCTCTCAGTCTACAAGCAGGAGAGATTCAAAGATGTTGGGCCTCATTACAACTCAGGCGTTAAGGGTTAACGCCACCGTTAACCCTTAACGCCTGATTCCGATTTTAACACCTGCTTTTAGCAGGCATTAAAATCCATGGCGCTAACCCGCCATGGTGCTAATTACGCCGCCGTAATTTACGGCGGCGTAATTAGCGCCTTCCCCACTCCCATTATGCCCTATGGGGCAAAAATGGGAATGGGGAAGGGAAAATGGGAAATGGGGAATTACCGCCCCACTCACCTTGGAATGGGGCGTAAATCCGCCATCCACCATGGTGTAAACATAGTTTACACCATGGTGGTAAAGTTGGTGCAACTAGCACCAAGGTCGTAATGACCTCCGTTGTGTTGTATTAATAGGAGGTAGGTGGGTAGCATTCCAGTATGCATAGGGTTAATGATGCACACTACGGAAGGTTGTACATGTCAGGGTTCCTTAATGTAAGGAGTTCAGTCACTACAGGGAGAGCCTACTGTACTGATGGACGCTGTGCTGCTGGTGGTGTATTGATCTTACTTTGAAGAATAAACTCCTTTTTGGAAATCTGCTCTGACTCATCCCTCACTTCAAAAATGTAGGAGTCATGTACACTGCATCTGCAACCACTATCAATACCACTACTTAGCCCATGCCTGAATTTCTGTACATTGGTCTGTGGTGGGAGCTGAGGCGATCAGTTGAGAGGGAGTTAGAGAAAGCAAGGGCATAGGAACAAAGTAAGAATTAAGGATCTATTTCTGATTGTGTTGTGTTTGATTAAAGTTGCGTGCATGTGGACTTGACTAATTTAGTCCACTTGAAAGTGCTGAAAATTAATAGTGCAGTGTTGAGATTTTAATATCTTTGCAAGTGTATTCTAGCAGGCAGATCTGGTACTAAGTGGCAGTATAATAGGTTGTGCAATGTGCTTGATATGTGCTGCTCAAACCTCTCAATGAAGTT
This sequence comes from Ambystoma mexicanum, assembly GCF_040938575.1. NCBI lineage: Eukaryota > Metazoa > Chordata > Amphibia > Caudata > Ambystomatidae > Ambystoma > Ambystoma mexicanum. The sequence goes on from NC_090933.1 coordinate 1,158,158,282, forward strand.
TGGAGTCTTGTTGAGTCAGAAACGCTTAAACTTTTGCAACCCGCCCACCATCCATAGATTGTGGGACTGTCGAAGCGCATGAAGGCTATGAATTTAATTCTAAATTATCTGTGTAACAAAGAGGATTTCAATTGCAATATTAGGGGAAAAATGAAAATGGAAGTGACCAGTGCAACCAAACTGCTTTATCTGCATAATCTGAGTCCCTGTTGGTCGATCTGTGAACAAGAGTAAACCTTAAGTGAAAGTGGGAATTGATTTGCAAGTTCTCTGATTGGTAAGATATACCCAAACGTGTAACATAAATTGGCTTAGCTGTGTTTAAGGCATGAAGGCAAAATAGGTTCTGCATAGGACCAACTTAGCTTTTACTTTATTGATGTCGGCTGAGGGCAAGCTGTAAGTCTGCAGAGATATGGTTCAGCAGAGGAACCTTCCAAATAACTATTATCTGGCAGCTTTGACGTTAAAGGCTTTCCAGTCTAAGCCTTGTAGACCTTTGAAAAGTGTGGTCCTCTGCCGGGGCTCAGGGCAGTCAACACCATAGATGACCATGCAGGGTACTTGACCCTATTAGCACTGGGTTTACATTTGGGGTGTTCATATTTTTGGGGGTCATTTTTTTTAATAGAGGAATGTCTTCAGGCAACCTGCATGTGCCGATTCCTCATAAACAAAATGGAAGCCAACACGGCGGCTTTGGAAATAGTCACTTGACATTGGTGTGTTATTATTTCTAGGACCAGGAGGTGGGCTGGGAGGCCTGGGTGCAGAGAGTAAGCAAGCAGGTAAATGGGGCTCATAGTAGGATTCGGGGACTGCGGGCAGCTCTTGTGTGGGGGTCTTCAGTGTGGAATGATAGGAGGGCAGTGGGTAGGGTACATGGCTGGGATAGAAATAGACATAAATCGCAGCCAATAAGAAGAGTTGTATGTTAAATGTAACATGGGCATTTATTGTTGAAGTACACTTGGATTCCAGGACTCCTGATTGGCCAATACCTCTCTCCTTAGTGCCAATATTGCTAGCATACTAGACAGAAGTAAAGTACAAGCAAGGCACAGAAAAAAAATCACTCTTTACTCAAAACACTAACAATGATTATTACACTAAAAACCTAACCTTGCAAGATAAACACATGTTAATTAAACAAAGGCTAGATATCATAGGGTGGCGATAGCTGCACTATAGTTAAGGTGAGTCGGAGACACATCGGAAACCCCTTACAATTCTATTGTTAATAACGTTTAATTTGAGTAATGGATTCTGACAAAATTTCGAAAGTAAATAAAAGTCTGCAAGCCCTCCCCAGACTGCAAAGTTTCCTAAAGATTAATTTAAAAATTCAAAAGTTATTATGCATAAAAAAGTAATGTTTTCCAAAAGTGCGGCCTACTTCCCATTCATTTCCCCTTAGACAAAAAAGGTCTGTTTTTGCCAAAAGTGCATAGTCCAAACCACTGGGCGTATTTGGACCCGGTCCAAAACAACTTGGGCACGAAGCATTGTACTGCAATCCATGCATGGTTTGGGGTTAATCCGTGCTGTGGTTCTTTAAAAATTTGATGGAGAAGGGGGTGCCCCCTTCCCCAAAAAGTATAGTTATATCTCCCATGGTGCATTGCATGATCATGGTTTTCAGAAATGAAATGACCGCCATCTTGTTTTTCTCTCGATGCAAGACATATTTGCGGCAGTAGCCGAGGTTATGGGAAAATGAAACACAATAAAAAGCTATTTGTGGGTAACAAAAATACAAATGCCATCAGGGTAGAGGTGGGTGGATGGCTAGAAGGCACTGAGTGAAATTTGGGAGTTGGATGGTATCCAGGGATCGAGTTTGCAACACAAAGCTTTCTACATCCTCGGCTATAGCCGCGAGTAGCTGACATCTGAAAGCAAACTGCATCACAGAAACAGCGTGTGCTCTGGGATGAAAGATAGAGGGCAGGGGAGGTGATGAGGCCATCTGGGGATTGCAGGGAGGTGGCGAGATTGAGAGGGCATATGGTAAGGTGCAGGAAAGGGCAGGAAAGCCTTTTTTTCAACCGGTTTGCCGAATTTCACGCCTATATCCAAGGCTACAAAAGACTGCAGATAGCTGAGAGTATGTGTAGTACAGTTGTCATGGCTATATAGTTTGGGGTGTCAGTGTTTTATATATTTTTTTAAGTAATTTGTTTGGGTATAGTGATGTCAGGGGTGAAAAATCACTGGTCAATGACCAGGTAAGTATTAGAGTATCTTTTTTGCTTTTGATGTGTATTTTCAGACTTCTGAGTATGTGAGACTTTGGAGAAATATAGAAGAAAATAATTAACAACATTCATATGAAACAGACCAATTGCAGTCTATTTTTAGATGTGCCATACAATTTATTTTAGAATGTGTGGGCATGCAATGTTTGCCTATCTAGTTTACTGTTTTGTATTTTTTCATGATTATTATTTTTCAGTAACGTTGTATTTATTTATTTATTTTATTTATTTATTTGTATAGCGCCGACAGCCCACGGGCATCAGGGCGCTTACATGTAGACAAGGACAGATGCAGAAAAACGTACAGAGGTGGGACAGGACAGATCACATGAGATTTATTGTTAACTGAGCTGAAGGTCTAGTGGATGGTTTACTTGAAGAGCTCAGTTTTGAGCTTTTTGCGAAAGACCGAGAGGTTGGACTCCAACCTAAGACATTTCGGCTATTTGTTCCAGTTAGCCGCTGCTCAGTTAGGGAAGGCTCTACTCATACCGAGTTCCTTTTTGTGTTTCAGTGGAGTTATGAGCACGTTGGCTTCTGATCTTAGTGCCCTGGAGGGGTTGTGGAGAGTAAGTTTGGACTTCAGGTAAACTGGTGCTTTGCCATATAGGCATTTGTGAGTTAAGAACATAGACTTAAATTGAATGTGATCCTCCATTCTCAGCCAGTGGAGGTCCGTCTAGCTTCGCTGATGTGGTCGCTTCTTGCTTTTTGTGTAATCATTCTGATTGCATTATTTTGGACCAGCTGGAATTTGTGCATACTTTGCTTATTATTATTATTATTACTTGCTCCTGCCAGTAGTGCGTTTCCGTAGTCCAAATGCAACAGAATGGTGGCTCTGGCAATTGGGGCACAGTTCTTCTCACTCAGCAGGGGTCTAATTGCTTTGAGGAGTCTAATGTACATAAGTACATGAATAGTGCTGTTCTGTATTAAGCATTTAAGTTAGATTGTAGCATAAAACTTGAAGTCAGTCCCCCCCTTTAACTTACATTTTGTAGCCGCAGCCATGTTAAAAGTGTAGCGGCAGGTGTAATAAAAATGTTTTTTTTGTTATTCCTTATTGTATTTGTGTATGATGAGAAGTCCTTAAAAGGACTGTTTTGGGGCACACTGAGTGTAGAACTTTAGCACAATGTGATTGTACTGTGAACCACTAGTCTGCATTGCACACTTAGGAATTGTTAGTATTACATTGATCCGCACATAGAAAGTTCCACACTGTGATGGTACTGTGAACCACTTAGACATTGTTAGTATTGCTTTGACTCACACCTAGGAAGTTCCACACTGTGATTGTACTGTGAACCACTAGCCTGTATCGTCGCACACTTAGAAATTGTTAGTATTACATTGATCCACACCTAGAATGTTCCAGACTTTTGATTGTACCGTGAACCACTGGGCTCGGTCGCACTTTTAGAAATAAAAAGCAACAGCAGCAAAGAACTCCACAAGATCCTCTCTGAATTCGTGAAACCTACTTGCACCTCAGCCCAATCCACTCCCACACAACCACTCTGCGACTCCTTCTTGCTACATTTCTACAACACAGCACTTGACAGGATGGCAACCCTTAACACCAAATCATCCTCACTCACCCCCCTCCCTGCACTGACCCCTCCTGATCCCATTGCCCGACGCCCACTTTACCAACCTTCGACTCTTTCAAACCCATCTCCAGAGTTCCATGACCTACTATCAGCCAGCAGAACCTCCGGGTCAACCCTCGAATCTGAGGGTTGCACAGGACTGATTCTCCTCAATCTCTCTGCAGCATTTGACATCGTCAACCATTCCATCCTCCTTGACCACCTCCACTCCTTAGGAATCTGTGGCTCGGCACACAAATGGTATGCCTCTTTTCTCATCAACAGGAAACAAATCACCTTCCTTTCCCCTTTTGGCTCAGCTCCTCGCCCTTTGAACACTGGAGTACCCCAAGGTCCATGCCTCTCACTTCTCCTTTTCAACCTCTATCTGGCTACCCTACCAGGAATCATCCGTGCGCACAACCACTCCTGTTACAACTATGCCGATGATACCCAGATTATTTTATGAATCCCCAAGGCAACAACCGACACACATGCCGACCTTGAAGCTTGTCTCCATGATATTGGGCCTCATTACGACCCAGGCGGAGGACCATGGTGCTATTAGCACCATGGTCCATGCCGGTGTCCGCCATGGCGGAATGGGGAATTACCACCCCATTCCGAGGTTGGCGGGGCGGTAATTCCCCATGCCACCATGGCCCTTCCCCATTCCCATTTTTGCCCCATAGGGCTCAATGGGAATGGGGAAGGCACTAAGTACGGTACCGCAAAATGCGGCACCGTACTTAGCACCAAGGTCCCTTTGCGGGTCCCTACTTTAGCGGCTGGTAAAACCAGCCGTTAAGGGCGGGTCCCACAAAGGGACCTCGTAATTAGGTGCTAATAGGTTAACGGCGCCGTTAACCCATTAGTGCCTGGGTCGTAATGAGGCCCATTGACTGATGGATGACAGGTAACCACCTCCTTTTGAACCTTGAGCAAACAGAAATCATGGTGTGTGGCAATACTGCACTTCTCCCACAACTGCTCCCATGGACCCCCTCCCTCGGCCCACCTCCTCCTCCCTCAAACATAGTCAAAAACCTTGGCTGCACTATGGATTTAGGCCTAACCCTCTCCCGTCAGATCAATAATGTTTCAAAATGCTGTTACTGCTACCTCAAACTTCTTAAACACATTTTCCCTACCTCTCCTACCCCAACAGACTTGCTGCTGTTATGTCTATTGTTATGTCGAGACTGGACTACGCCAACTCCTTATACCTAGGAGCACCAATTCAACAAAGTCCAAAAAGCCCAAAACGCGGCCGTCAAACTCCTCCTTGCCCTGGAACACAAAGACCACATCTCACCCGCCCTCCGAACCATCCACTAGCTCCCGGTTGGATGAAGAGTCACCTTCAAGACCCTATGCTTTACCCACCGAGCAGTGCAGAATACAGGCCCAAGGTACCTACAAGAAAGATAATAACCATCTCGCACCCTAAGATCAAGCTGTGCCCTCTTTCTAGTTTGATTCCAACCTCTAATTCTGTTAGTATCGGAGGATCTGCCTTCTCAACCTTGGCACCAACTCTGTGGAACTCACTCGCCCTCCCCTCATATTCGACTCACCCAAGACTGCATGGTCTTCCGCAAAGCTCTAAAAACCTGCCTATTTCCATGATGCCGACTAAGACCATCTAAGTCTGGTGAGACCCTGCAACCAAATGACAAATATTCAAAGAGATCCTGAGCAATGACGACACTGAATGCACCTATTTAGTCACTAATAAGTTTACTCTGAATGCAGCACTCGCAAACGCCTACTTGGAATCCGTAAAGTGAGTGCATCTAAGCAGAACCTGCACTCAGACACTGACCTCTCCTATCACTATGCTCACTTTCTACTATACACCAACACACAATTAGAGCGCAGCTACACCCCTCGATCAGTTTGGCCTAGCTGCTCACATACAAATAATACCTCATGAACACCCACCATACTGATAAAATGCACCTATATCACACAAAAATCGGCCTGGCTGCACACATAAGTGTACTAAACAGGCCTAACACACCTAGAACCCAGTCTTGGTGTCCATCCTCCAGAATGCACACATTGAACTGATATCAAATACCACCACACCTAATGCTAGGATGCAGCTACCATCAAGCAATCTCATCTGCAGTGCACATATCGGTTAACCCAAGCACCCGATGACACCTTACTCTCTTGACTGACCCGGACTGCAGTCCCAGAGAGCGTTCAACCTACCAGCGCTTTGAGGTCATACCAATGATATATAGAGTGCTATATAAATGCCAAATAACATAACATAACATCAGGAGTACTGTTTTGATGTTACCAAAGAACACTGCATTTCCTTCATCTGTTAGGTATGTTGTTGTTCACAGTCCATAATTGGCTGTGGTCTGTCATGAATGCTGAAACTGATTTATCTTTTAATCTTTATTACCTTTTCTCTGGGATTTCTCAATGTTACCATTAAATCTGGTGGTCCATCTCCATTTTTACCTTTGAGTGAGATTGGAAAAGATAAAGATGGTGTGAGGAAATAGTTCCATTCATTTTTCCATGTCTTATTTCATCATTTAAGTAAGGGACACCCCTCGTACATTTCACAAATCATTGCCTCCACAATGAATTAGTATGCTGTCTGGGTGCCCTGCACTTCTCCGATATAACAATTTTGGAAAAAACCTGGAACCAACACATTACCTGCAAATCAAACCATTTGATTGTAAAATCTCTCAAACCTTGGTCCATGTTAATATTTAGTTTCTCACAAAAAGCCAGCAACCAAAACAGCCAACTGTCTCCAATCAGCCCGACAGTTTTCAAACCAGCCATGATATCTGCAGTATTTCTCTGTTTCCGGGAAAATTATTCCTAGCTTGAATTTCTAGTATTTTGTATGAGCAGGGTGTATATGATGTGTGTGTTGTACTTTCTAATCAGTCGATGGTGCTACACCTCCCTCACTGTAGCCGCGCAATATTAGAGCGAGTGACACGTTGTGTTTGTGTGGATGTGTGGTAGCCATGGCTACCTGGAATTTTGGGGGCTGTGGCATTTCATATACATTGAGTGTTTTGGGGCATTGTAAGAGACTAGGGGAGTTTAGGAGGACCATGCAGAGCAGAGGTGGTGATGGTAGGCATGTTGGGGGCAGTTATTGGAGTTTGGTGCAGTGGAAATGAAATGTTCACAGTTTTTGTGAATAGTCGCAGCTACAGCAGACAGCTAGGAGGGGTTCCTATATAGCTGCATCTATAAAATAAAAAGCATATGCGTAGGTGTGTCGATACTATCCCGTATCTCACTCCTTATGGCTGGAGCTGCAGGGTTATATTTAAAGCTGTGTCTATAAATATACATTTTCTGTGCAATAATCATATGTTCATGTGCATGATACAGTACATAATTCTATTTGTGTGTGTTATTTTATGTACTTAGTTGTTCACTTGTTTGATTTGAATGTTTGAAAGCCAATTTAGTGTGATTTTGGGTGTGCATGAAAATGTGCGTGTAGCCGCAGCTACAAAACACGTCAAATAGCCCCGCAATGAAACATGGTAGGTGGCGTAGTTTCAGTTTAATTGTTTGAACTGTTTGTTATTGGTTGTTGTTACTTTTGTTTTTGTGCAGGGCATAGTGATAGGTTGTGCTGAAAATGTGTCTGCCATCTTAGTAGTTTTATTGGTATATAGTCCTCTTTTTTGGTATTTGTTTTGGAAAGTATAAAAGCCAGCATTTTCTGCAGTTTTTCCTTCTGATTCTTGAACTCTCAATGTGCACATGGCAGGAGTGTGGCTGATGTTAAAGTAAGTGTTAATCATTATTTACATATGTGAAGGTTTATTTGCAGTGTTAGGTGTAGTGAACACTGCTATCAGATGGTGTTCATTGTTATTTTCTTCTTTTACTGTGTTTGAGTGGCAAATCTTTTTTATGGCATTTTTTAAGTTTGAAAAATGTGCACATGTGGATTTTGGATTTGCTATTAAGGCTGAAGTATTCTTTGATTGTACCTCTTGTACCTCTAATGTATTTTGAGCTATGCATTACAAGTGGTTTGTGAGGAAATTCAATTTGTGGTGTTGTGCAAGTTCATTTTTGTAATGTGCTTATTTTATTATATTTTATTGTAGCTATCTTCTTATCGTCATCCCAGTGGATTTGCACTAGATGTGGCACAGTTAACTCCCATGAATGGTTAACCTATGTTCAAAAGAAAGTGGTACTGCTAGAGATGGAAGCAGCAGATGTATGGAAAGCTCTCTTGGTGATCTTGCTAGCCTTTCTAATGATGTTACATTGTTTACACGTGATTTGCATCATGAAAAGATTGGGAGTCGGTAAAAGAGGAGTTTGTGCATTTGATACCGCAGTTGCTCGAGTGAATAGTTTAATGTCATCTGTTTAACAATATGTTACTGTTAAGCCACTGAGAAATACCTATAATTTAAAAAGAAATAAGGAATGCCAATGTATAAATGTTTTGTCGGGGGGAAATTCTGCCGGGGTCGGCCAGGCCGTCCGCAGACCTCCGGGCAGGGAGGCCCCAACTCCTCCCGTATATCCCAAAAGAGATAGAGTATGAGACACACGCAAGAAGCAAGGTGACTCTGCTGTTTATTAGACAAAACGGCAGGGATGGGTCAAGGAGCGTACGCGTCCGTCCTGACACACACACAATCGTGGGGCTCGCAGGCCCTTTTTACCTTAGTATGACGCGCTACTTGCGTCATCTTACAAAGTTTAATAAAAAACCTATTTCCACTCTGGATTGGTTACTCGAGTGGTAGGGTTAGTATAGCGCACATATAGAGAACGGTGTTAGTGGCTGAGGGTTAGTCAGGTGATATACCTGGGCTGTCCCTTCAATTTGATACATGAAAATTGTTACATGAAGACCTCTGAGGATTGGTCAATGTGAATGGCGTCAGTGATAAGAACCCCATGTTCTAATTGGTCCGCTCGCGAGCCTCCCAGTCTGGGACTATCGCTGTTCCCAGCTCGCGGTGCACCTGTCATTTGCAACAATGTTTTAATATGAGTAGGTGTAAACAATGTGAGGATTTATTCATATGTTGGGAGGTCGAATACTCCCACTGCTGCAGATGTCCAATGAGTCTTTTAATTGTATCTGCCTGTGTCTTGAAACGTGGGATTCAGGCGTCTCCTTCCTTCTGGGCTTGGCATCTTGTCAGGTTTGGCTTTGTCACGTGAGGTGGGACCGTGTTTGAGGCAAAATTCAACACAATTAATATTGTTTTTCCTACTGTGTGCCTGGTTTATCTTGCAGGTGCGACCTTGGCGTTGGCTTGCAGCGTGCGAGATTGCAACATCGTGCCCTTGGCGGGGTGCCTTCGCCGGGCTCATTTTGCAGGGTCAGCAACCCAGTTCTTGCTCATTCAATGTTCATGGAAGCTTTTGCCTGCGGCCTACTTGGGCCTGGTGCATAGGTGGAACCGTTTGATGCAGGGCGCTTTAGGTTGCGGTATCATATTGCTTTATCCTCAGTATCGTGTCCCCGTTATATTCTTCATTATGGTACATGGCTGTACATGGCTCTTAGAAGAAGCGTGAGCAAGCCTTTTTATATAAGTTCATGATGCGTCTTGCGTTTCTGCATTTTGAGACCCTATGTGGAAAATAATAAAGAGGTACGTCCGTGAGTATGTCTGTCGCCTACGTCATAGCACTGAGTATATTCTTCGTGTAGATTGGTGCGGGAGTGTCCGGTGTGTATATTTGCACAGGTGTGCTGACCGTTGGCTAGGTCGTCATGGCATCTCTAACGACGTGTAGGTTTAGTCGAGTTGATCCGTGCCGCAGGTGTCGGCATGGACAGGGCGGGCTGCTGGGCAGGTAGATGGACACATCCGTATGTTCCTGTACCAGGGTATTTGGTCGTCTGGTAGATAGGCAAACTCCTCTCGTGGCGGGTGTCTGGGCCGTGATCCTCTAGGCCAAGCACGATAGGGGAAGGGCGGGAGCCTGGTCTTCCATTCTCCCACTTCAGTCCCCCCTCTGGTCGACTTGTCGACCACAAACATATCCTTTTCTTTATCTCCTCTTACTCTCCATATCTTAGTTATTCCTCCCAAATGTCCATAGTGGTTAACATGATCTTCAAATGACCAATACATATATTCACAGGTTCCTCCAGGAGTACAGTATACCCATTTCCCTATGTAGCTCCTGGGGTTTCTTGGGTTCTCGAGCTTCACAGATGGTGGGTCCAGGTGGTTGGTGATGATCTGGTTGCGCAACTTCTCTCTCTCTTTTATTATTGTGCCTGTGTGTTGGTGGTCATCTGTTGGCATCAAGAGGTGTATACCAACCATTTCGATCATCTCGTCTGTGGTGCGTGCCTTCCGGGCTTTCCAAAATCTTATTATGATCAGTGTAGCTCCAGCCAGAATAGTGCATCCAACTATAATCTTCAGTCCATCTGACAGCCACGATGGCATCCATGACCATAATATTGAAAACCAGCTCTCATCCTTTTTCATCCATCATTTTTGAGTGCATCTGGGCAATTGTGATACAGCTTCCGTGAGTGTACCATTGTCAGCATCGTTAACAGGAATGAATGTGCAGCATGATTGTCCTATCTTTGCGCAAACTCCTCCTTCCATTGCTGTGAGGAGGTCCAGTACATATCTGTTCTGTAGTGCAACCATTCTTACTGCTCGCAATTCCTCTTTTATTGCATTGAATCCATTTACTGTAGAGTTGATTGTCATCATTAGTTCCCACCTAGTTATCTGGAGCCATTTTGCGTTTGCGTAAGCCTGCAGTCCAGGATGTATTATTGAGGAGAAGAACATAGCTGCTCTGCTGAATAGTCTGTGTTCCGGCGGTATTGAGGTCAGTGCTGTTTCCGACCTTCCCCACAGGTAATTTCCTGTCAGATGTTCTCCTTGTCTTTTCCTTCTGTTGAGGACAGTGTTGTTGCCGTTGCGTCTGTTCTCTGGCCCTTTCCGAGGCTGTGCAGATCTCTTCTTCCTTTTGTTTCCTTCATCCATCTTGGGGAAATTCGCCATATTCACATGCTTCTGGGGTACCACTAGTGATGGTACATTAACGTGTACTATAGTGCATACACCATTCCACAAAGGGGGCAGTGTGTGATACGCCTTGTCTCCACAGGCCCAGTAATGGTCCATTACTACTGCTGTTCCTGCTCCCCCCTCAGGTAACTCCATCACGCTTTCACAGTTGGTATTGTATCCTACATCCACCTCTCCTTTATGTTGGTAGCATACCTTAGGCGCAGTTAAAGGCAGTATTGTTATTGGGTCTTCATCCTTCTCCATCCACGTGAGCATGGGTACGTACTTGATCCAAGTCATCCAACATCTATGGTTATGTCCATCAATAGTTGAAATATTTTCTCTTGTTACCATGTTGCTGCCAACCACTCCTATGTCCCATTTGTTGTCCATGTACACCTTCCCTGTTATTATCATCAGTGGTCTTTCCCAACATCCGTTTATACCAGGGACTTCAGTGGCGTACCAATCACATGGTAGGTACTGCAGTGTTACCTTCTTTGTTTCTCCTTTTTCAGGACCACTTGTTATGTATCTGAATCCTTCAGCATGTAAACTGCTCTTGTGGTAACTCAAATAAGTCTTAAGGAAGTTGTTTTCATATGGATATGTATCTCGTGTTTTCCACACCAGATGCACCACTGTCCCTTGAAATCTTCCTTTCGTCTGGAACAGTGCCAGGTATATTCTACATCGTGCTATTTTTCCATCTATCTCCGTAGCAACAAATGTTCGAGAAGCGCTCATGGCGTATGGGATCAATGAGCAAACGTAGCAGCTGTCTCCTGTTGTCTGCTTGCCTATTTTGGTCATGTGTTGGTACCACATGTTGTTAGAGACGTGTGCTGAATCTTGTACATAGTTGCCAATGCCTTTATTATCTGAGTATGTGCTGCGTTTAACTCTATTTTCCTGGTGTGGGGTTTTACTAGTACCACCTGACATAACACCTGTTGCAGCTGGGGGTGGGGGTATATTAGGTTTGGGTACAGCAATAATATCAATAGCATAGCTGTACTGCCATACAGAGGCAGCCAAGAACCCGGTGATCATTAAAATCCCTATCAATTTTATTACAAATGCTAATTTCACCGGCATTTTGCTCTTACCTTGCTGCAGTCCGGCAGCTTATTCTTGCGACGTTACAGTTGCCCGCCTGAAAGTTCTTAATATGCTCGTTATTAAGGTTAGTTGTTGTTATTAAGCTCTCCCTATCAAGTAGTCATTCAGTGCCCAGGCGAAGAGCTGTTCCCACGCCAATCTAAGCAATCTATCTCTTAGGGCAGGCAAGTATGGTTGGAGGTGGGGCATTGAATGTTCTATGGCCAAGAGGAATGCTGTGTAGTAAACACGTACCCTCCTTCCTTTCAGGTACGTTGGCCGTTTTATTTCATATACAAATTGGTGTGACAATTCTTCCAGGTAATTATCGTCTGAGGGTACCATCTACTCCTGGGCAGTGAATTAGTTTGTTATCTACTTTCTTAACAGTACAATAATACGCTTTACCTGCATGTGCGAGAGAAAAGAAAGAGAACATTCAGGTGTTTACATGTGTATATGTGCAAAAACAGTGTCCTTCAGTTCAATTGTTACTACAGTGGGCAGGGGGTCAGTGGGCAGGGGGTTTGGGGTTCAGCTGGCGGAAGTCTCTTTACCCTTTGATCGTGTAACCATGGGGTGGGCGGTATGGGGATCACCCCTTTTTTTTCTAATAGTTGTCTCTGGGGAATCTGGGGGGTGGCAGGGTATAGGGACACTTAGGCCATTAGTTGTGGTAGAAGTCTCTTCCTCCATTGGTGACGATGTCGTTGTTCTTCCAGTGGCCCTTCAGTGGCGCTGGGGCGGGTCTGGAGTTTGTAGATCTTTACGTCGTGTAGGTGGTTCCAGGCACGTTTGTCCTGTAGCTTTACTGCTGTCGTTGATACCTCCTCTACCAGATGGGGGCCAGTGAATCGTGGACTGTTCCACTTTCTGTTGAAATTGCGAAGTAGTACGTGGTCACCTTTAGCAACTTTACACAGTCTTTCCTTTTCCAATTCTTTATCCACGTCTTCTTGTTGATTGCTGTTTGACCCGCCCCGCGTGCGCTCGAGCTGTTGAGACACAAACACTACACTAGTAATCAAAGAAGACACATATTGGTACATTTCATCACCAAGAACACTCGCAGTACTCTCGTGGTCGGTAAATGCTCTTGATGTTGGCGTTAGGGGAAGGCGCATTTGACGTCCGGTAACCACCTCGTAAGGGGTGAGGTGGTGGTCGGACCCTGGTCTATTCCTTAGCTGAAATAGGGCTAATGGAAGGCAATACAGCCAACTCTTCTTTGTTGTTTGCTGTATCTTTGCAATTGCCTCCTTTAATAGGCCATTCAGGCGTTCACATATACCGTTGGCCTGTGGGTGGTATGCACATGCAAATTTATGCTTGATGTTCAGCAAGGACGTGATGTGCTGGAACATTTCGTTTGCGAAATGTGGGCCATTGTCTGACCTCAGTACCTCGCACACTCCCCACCTGGGGAAGACCTCCCTCACTAGGAATTTGGCTGCTCTAAATGCATCTGGGTGTGAACAGGGCCCTGCTTCAATCCACCTCGAGAATGGGCATACTACTACAATCATATACCTATTTCCTTGACATACGTTGATCATATCAACATAGTCAATATGGAGATGCCGGAAAAGTCCCTCTGGCCGGGGTATAGTACCATTTATCACCTTCAGAGTGTGGCCGGCCGTAAACTGTTGACATGTGAGACAATTGCTGATAAAATTTGACACATGAGAATTTAACTCGGGGCAGAACCAGTCTTCCCTAATTCGTGCTGCAATTACTTCCTTGCCTGTGTGGTCTGGGTAATGTAGTTGGCTCAGGGCGGTGTTCAAAAGTGCCAATGGTATTACAACCTTTCCAGTGTCACCCTGGCGCCATAGTGCGTCGGTTGGTGACATTGTGCATCCTCTTTTTACCCATATTTCTTTTTCGGCCATTGGTGCAGCCGCTTGTAGCTCCATAATCTGTGTGGCTGGGAGATGGGTGTACCCTTCTCTTATCAACATCTCCTTAGCCATTCCCCTCCCTCTCCCTCTCTGTGACTCTGGGGGGTTCCATATCTCACCAAAGTATGCAGCATACTTCGCATGTGCGTCTGCTGCTTCATTCCCTTTTGAGATGTGGTCTTCACCATTGGTGTGTGCGGTGAATTTGACTAAAGCTAATTCTTGGGGGTCATTTATTGCTTCAATTAGTTCAGCCAATAGGAGGGCATGTTGCACTGGAGTGCCATCAGCTCTCCTAAACCCTCTTCTTCTCCATTTCGACAGCCCTGAGTGGACAGTGGATGTAACATACGCGCTGTCGGAGTATATGGTCAATCGTTTATCAAAGCTTTCCTTCAACGCCAAGATCAGTGCAACTAATTCCGCTGCTTCAGCGGAGTAATGCTGTGGTAATTGTACACATTTCATGGCCACACACACCGGTACCTCCATCATTTTTACCACTGCAGCCCCAGTCCTCCTTATACCATCCCTTTGGTCGATAGTTGATGACCCATCAATGAACAGGAGCTCACCTCCCTCTAGTGCGTTTTCTTCAACCTTTCTAGTACATGAGTACATTTCAGTTATTTGCGTACAATCGTGGGCATAATCTCCTTCCTCAAGTACTTCTGCTAGGAACCTTGCAGGGTTGACCGTGCTACATCTAACAATTGATAGTTCAGCTCTGGATAGGATGATCTCATAACCTGATGCCCTCTGCGTGGTTAGGGTGGACTTAGGTTTATTCAATATTGCAAATAGTGCATGTTCCACAAACAGTGTAGTTGGGCACCCCATGGTTATTGCTGATGCTTTTTCTACCGCAAAAGCAGCTGCGGCGAGACCTTGTTCGCAAGGGAAATGACCTAACATCACAGGATCTAAGTGGCCACTGTAAAATGCTACTGGTTTGTAGCCCATGCTTGTTTTTTGAGCCAACACAGCTTTCATTACTGCTGAGTCGCAATGTGAAAATATAAAAAATTGTCGCTCATAGTCTGGGGATGCCAGTACCGGAGCAGTTGATATCGCATCTTTCAATTCACCAAAAGCCTCTTTCATTTCCATCGTCCACCCCAGCTTTTTCTCCCCTTTATTGGCTTCCTTTAACCCCTCAAGCAGGGGTCCTATGTATGAACTGTAATCAAATACCCATGCTCTACAGTAGTTGCACAGCCCCAGGAACTGCTGCAGTTCCCTCACTGTTTGTGGTACTGGAGTGTTTGAAATGGCCTGTGCTCTTTGTGGTGCAATCTTTCTTCCATGTTGGGATATGAGCTGACCAATGTAAAGTACCTGTTCTTGACAGTACTGTAGCTTTTCCATGTCTACCTTGTAACCTTTCTCAGCCAATATTGTCAACATCTTTAATGAGTCCTCTCTGCATGTTCTTTCGTTTGTACTGCAAATTATTATGTCATCCACATACTGCAACACTGTGCTTTCCACTTCAATGTTACCCAAATCCATCTGTATTACTCTGTTGAAAATTGAGGGTGATTCGCAATACCCTTGTGGCAATCTGGTGTGCTTCCACTTTGTGTTTCTGTAAGTGAAGCTTGTCAGATCTTGTGAGTCTGGGTGCAATGGTATTGAGAAAAAAGCATTTTTAAGGTCGATCACTGTAAATCGTGATGCTTCTGCTGGAATGCCACACAATATTGTGGCCGGGTTTGCTGCTGTGGGATATTCTGCTTCTACTATGTTGTTCAAGGGCCTGAGATCCTGTATGAAGCGCCAAGACCCCCCTTTAGCCTTGCGCACTGGGTATACAGCCGTGTTACATGGTGATTCTGAGGGGACCAATATGCCATTATTTATAAGGGCCGTTATGGTTTCATATATGCCCTCAACTGCCTCTTTTGATAGTGGGTACTGTTTCACTCTGGGGAGTATTGCACCTTTTTTCAATTTTATCCTTACTCCCCCTATACTTTTTATGCACCCCACGTCATAGGGGCTAGTAGTCCACAATGATGTGGGTACCTTTGTCATATCCTCCTTAAAGAAGGGGACTGGGGTGCATGCGGGTGCCTCAAGTGCCATTGCAATTTTCTGTGCTACTTGTTTGTACGCCACTCTTAGCCATATTTCCACACTCATCATAAACACCATTTCACCTTCCTCCTTTTCTTCTGAGAACAGCTCCTCATCTGACACCTGGGTGAGCCTACATCCTTCTGCTAGTGCTATCACTGCCCTCCATGCTCTTCCTTCTCTGTCTTGGGCATGTACAGCAATGTAATCAGCTGTTGCTATAATGCTCTCAATGTCCACTGGAACCACCTTTCCTTCTGGTTCATTAACAGGTGTTTCTGGTCTGAACAGATAGGCTGCTGGCCTCCTCCATATTTTTCCTTCTATCCCTGGCATCCATGCAAATGCCATGTCTGTCCCGTACTGGAAGAGTTCGCCATCTACTGGCTCCGCCCTAATCGCTGTCTGTCCGCAGTATACTGTCATGATCTCTGCTTCCAAAAGGTCAGGGTTTTCCCAACTCCCTTGGAAGCAGATCCATAACCCAGGTTCCGAGTGCCAACCAGTCCCAATTGGGACATTTTGGACCCAGTCCTGGCGCCAGTGGCACCAGGCTCATAAATATGCCCAGTCCCAGCGCTGGAAGCGCCGGGCTCATAATGCTTGGGTGGACTTACCTGCATCAGACCATGCTGCTTACTTGCCTGCCAGTTGAGCCTCTGATCCTCTTCTGTTTGGAACTACTTTTCCTGTTGGGTGTGGCAGGAGCCACTCCCTAGATTCAGAACACTGGAACTCTTCTGGAAAGCAGGAACTCTTTTCTTACCTAGGCGTGGCTGTGGAAGGAGACACCTAAGCACTACAGGAGGCTATTTAAACCACACCCGATGGATGAATCTTGCTTTGCGTTATTCTGCATCCTCTGCAGCAGAACGCTCATCGTGTCTTCTGCATCTGATCCTGGGCCTAAGGAAAAAGACTTACCATCCTGAATCCAGTCTTCAGCAACACCTATAAAGACAAGAAAGAACAGGTTAGCATTACGGTCTTCAGTGACAGCTCTTCACTTACCTGGTCCATCGGCTGTCACCAACGCCTCGCGCTGCATTCCGGCATCTGAAAGACAAAGGCTTACCTACTCTTCGTGCGCTCCGGAGGTCTTCACACTGCATTCCGGCATCTGAAAGACAAAAGCTTACCAACTCTTCGCACGCTCCGGAGGCCTTCGGCGCTGCATCCCGCATCTGAAAGACAAAACAAGGTGCGTTTAAAGACACTGGGGAACTTTAATACTCACGTGCCATTACTCCTTTCCACATCTAACCCAGTGGGTATTCCGGCACCCTGCAGCCGCTCCGAACTTGTACCTGCAAAATAAAAAGACAGTTAGAGCGCATCGTGAAGCAGGCAACAAGCGCTTACTTACGTGCTTCCAGGCGCTTCTATTCATCACACGGGCTCCATCTTCAACTCACTTCAGCCCGTCATCCGCCATCGCCGGAACCCTGCAAAATAAGAGACATCATTACTAAAGACTTTAAAGACATTAGAATTACTCGAAACTTACCGTTCGTGCAGTAAACGACGGACAGCAGTCCTCTGAAGTCAAGAGGCCTGCTCCCCTTATCCAGTGAAGAAACTGGTTACAGCACCCTGCCCCGAGGCAGATGGAGAGCACAGCGTTCACTTACCTAAGGTGAGAGCGTTAACCTTTGGGGTTCTACAGGAGAAGAGAAAGGGAAGAAGAGAGAGACATTCAATAACCCAGTTCCTTAATCCCATATTTTCTATCTGCAGACATCTTACCCTTCGAGTCAGACATACAGTGCACAGAGGTCCAGCCCAAAGAGCCAGCCGTGTGTTACACATCACCTTTGAAGATACGGTATATGCCCAGTCAAGACCGGCGCCTCTACGGGAATCAGGTGAGCGTTACAATGCTTGCATAATCTGTCGTGCTGTGAGCATGTTAATCCCTGGAGTAGAGCAAATTATGCCGTCCTCAGTAAAGGAGATTGTCATATTCAACCTGTTCATTATGTCTCTCCCCAGTATATTTACTGGTGAGGCACTATAATATAGAAGTGGAACTGACAGGTCATAATCGCCTATAGATAAGGGAATGTTATCAGTAAAAGGAACCAACCCTCTAGCCCCAGAGAATCCTTGGGTGTTCATGGCTTTGCCTGACATCTTAAATTTACCTTCCCTTATGCAAGACCGGGTCGCCCCGGTGTCAACAAGGAATGATAATTTTTTGTCACCTATCGTTACCTCTATGCGTGGTTCCTCCGCACTATTAGGTGTTACTGACAGGATGGGACACACCAAGGCCGTCTGTGGGCTGTCCTATTGAGGGTACAACGATTGGCCATTTCCTGTGTAAGGGTTGTGTCCCAAGACCGTCACCCTACCCAGTTGTGTTTGTTGTACTTGGGGTTGTTGTGTTATCGCTACCTGTTGTTGTGGCAGTGAATGTGTCTGTGGCTGTTGTTGTGTTATTAGTTGTTGCTGTTCATTTCCCTGTTGCAACGTCTGCTGTTGCTGTATGCCCTGCTGTTCTTGTGAGGGCCTTGGTTGTCCCTGTTCACTCCATGATGGTGTTCCTGGTCTAACTCTACACGTGCGTGACATGTGCCCTAATAATCCACAACTCCAACACACCGGTGGTTCCCTACTCTGCCATGGAAAGCTCCCTGTGTTGTCCTGGTATACTGGTTGCCCTGTGGGGTAGGAATTTCTAAGTCCTCCCACCTGCTGTTGGGTGTTATATCCGTATCCTCTCCCTCTCATAATTCCTCCTCTCCCCCTGTTATAATTATAATACCCAGCTCCTGGCATTGGGTATCCTCCTCCCATGCTGGTCGTGTATGGTTGGAGTGGCGGCACCTGTTGTGTTATAGTCTGTGAAGGTGGTATTTGGGAGGAATCTTGTGCAGCCACTACTTGTGTGGGGCTTTGGGTCATTGTTGTAGGCATAGTTATTAGTGCCCCTTCCATTGTGTATTTAGTAAGCTTTTTCTGTACTAGTTTAGCCTCTTCCGTTTTCCTGTCCTCTTCCTTTTGTTTCATTTTTCCTTGCCATGTCCTGCAATGATGCACTATAGTCAGTTGTATTTCTGGCCATGCTTTTGCTTCCATTCCCACTACTTTCTTTAGTTGTTTCTGAACTCCTTCTGGGAGCCCTTGTACTAGTATATGATAAAATATTGCTGGTGTTTTGTCCCATTGTTCTCTAGTTTCCATGCGCCACTTCTCTTGGATTTCCTGGATATAATCAACAGGATCTTCGTTCTCTTGCGGGAGGTAATTGCTCCTATGTCTGATGTGTCTGGGTACTGTACCCTCAGTGCCTTCCATAGTGCATGTCTGCAGTTTGCAAATGGTGCCCCATCATGCGATGTGTTTGTTATTGTTACCCCAGGGAATCCCGCTCTCTTCCAAATCTCATCCGCTGCATCCCCTAATATCGATATTAGAAGGCCCTTTACATCTCCTACTGCCAGTTTCTGTCCTGCGGTGTGTTTTTCCATTTCATATATCCACTTACCCGCACCTCCACTTAATGATGGGAGCCTGCATTTTATATTTTCTTTGTCTGTATGCTTCCAAGGGACATACTGTGGTCTAACCCCTCCTCTCTCCAGAAGTGGCATTAAGTTATGTCTCGTTTTATCCTTTGTGTTCCATAAGATCGAGTCCTCACACCCTTTCTCCTCTTCCCTTTCTTCTACATCGTCAATTTCATCCGTATTTCCCCTGCTCGTAACTCTTTCTTCTCCATCTTTTCCCCTTTTTCCATCATTTCCTGTATTTAATGTGGGCATGTGTATTCGTCTTTCCTGCCTGCGTCTAGGGAGGTCCCTAAGCCGACATGCATAGGGTGTCAGTTCGTCTGTGAAGGGCGCAAGTTTTATTGTGCGTAACGAGCGTGAGGTGGTTGAGCATGTAGGGTGCGATGGGAGAAGGCGTGATGGGGACGGTGCAGCCTCATGTGTCTGTCTTTCCGCTATTCCTTGCTCTCCCTCCTCACTTCTCTCCAGCTCATCCTTTCTCCTACGGATCCATGGTGAGTCTGTGTTGGTCCGGGTGATGTATAGTTTATCTAGGCTTTCCCTTTCACTGTTTCTTCCTTCCTTCTCCACTCCTTCTTCTTCCTCACTACAAAAGTCAGTCATAAACGGCACCCCCCACTCGGTCTTTTTCCCCTTTATTGTTACTGTTTGTAAGTCTATTAGGTCCAGTTCTCCTTTTTCTCCTTTATCAACCACTCCCCTTTGTGCTGATGTTGTTGCTACTTCTGTGTCTCTATATACATCCCCCCATACTTCACTCTACCTTCTCCTATCTTCTCTTTCTCCTTCATTTCTCTCCTCCATCTCCCTACCATTTTCCTCCCTTTTCCTTTTTAATTCCTCCATTACTTCACTACTCATCTGTTCCAGTATTCTTTCATCCTCTTTCTTCCTTTCCCGTTTCACCCTTTCCCTTTCTAATATACTCTCTATCACCCTCCCTTCTTCGTATTTCTTAGTCGTTTCTGATAGTAATCTCCTCTTCCAAATTGCCATTTCTCTTTCTTTCTCTTCTTCTTCCCTTTTCTTTTCTCGCAGCACTACTCTTGATACCCTTTCTGCTGCTGCTTTTACCCTTTCAGCTTCTCTCCTTTGCTCCTCAGTTCGTTCCCTTATTTTTTCCAATTCGTTCTTACCTTCTTTCCTTTTCCTCGCTCTCTCTCTTTCCTCCCTCTCGAGCTGTTTGATCAATTCATTCTGCTCATCCCTTAACTCTGCTAGTCGTTCCTCCAAAATCTCTTCCTTTTGTCGTAACAGCTCTTCCCCCCTCATTTCACTCTCCCTGGTATTATCCTCGTCTGTTTTCCTTACTACCCCCTTCTCTTCTCCTGTTAATGAACCTCGTAATTTTAATAGTATCTGTGCAGCTACCCACTCATCATTTCCTACTTCCACAGTTTGTTCTTCTCCAGTCCTCCCCTCCCCTGCTGGCATCTTCCTATGAGCCACATATGGTGGAGGGCTGTATGCCGGGTTTGAGTACCCCTCAGCCGCCCTTAACTGACCTCTTCCTATTTCTCCTAACTCCCTTAAAGGGTACAACCCCCCTCCCTCTGTTTTCACTCCCTTTGCTAGGGGTATATCGTTGCTCGGTTCCTTTTTTATTTCATCTGATGTATTATTCTTTTCTCCTCCCTCTTGTCCGTTCCCCGTGTTCTTTGGGTCTTCACTTCCCTTTTTCCCATCCTCTCCTTCCTCCTTAATCTCTTTTTCTTCCGGTATTTCCCCCACAGTGAACATTCCATTTGGTCCTGGTCGGGACCCTTGGAACATCCTCCATAAGTTAAACACCTCCACGTGGTTTGCCAACTTCTTCCCTTTGTATGTATTGTGCAGATGGTTTAATAGTGAATGTTGGGCATATGGATCGAAGCTACCATTAGGCGGCCACGGTGTTATCATTTTGTTATCCGTCCCCTGGGTCCATTCTATGCTATACTTAATCAGTTTCTCCCTATGGGGTGACAGTGTTGTACATATGTGTTGTAGTGGGGTAGTGAGGGTGTTCCCCCACCCTCCCGATCCTGTCCCGTATGACATAGTAGCGCTCCACTTGTTACCCTTCCCCTATCTGGTAGCGGTTATCTCACTAGCAGTTTACAATATACAGCCTTATATCGTTACCTGGCCCCGTAAGTTTGGGGACTTGCGATAGTCCGCTAAGGAAAATTATAAAAATATAGTATTTTACATTTGTATATTTTCTTCTGTCTTTCTTTCTTTACACGACACCCTTACGGCCCCCTGCGGCCGAGGCGCACGTAGCCCCCTGCGGCTGCGTACCCCTTATGACGTTCTTATACAGTCGTCCTATTTTCACTTGCTCCTCCTCCTTCTTCTACACTTGCCGTGGCCGGCGTTCTCCGTGCGCAGCCACGTCCCCCGTTTCACCTTTCCCCGATCAACTCATTACCGTTTATCTCCGTTTCCACTCCCTTACCTCAGTTCTCTTCCCCGCCACTCTCAGAAAGGAAGATGCCTTGTGCTCGGGATATCCTATGAAAGCCCTACTGGTGACGTCACCGATCTCTTCGAGCTACTGGTAAGTTCTTCATATATCTTTTAAGTTCAAAATACACTTGCAATCTACCCCCGTTAACCTCACAGCTGTCTTCCTGTCACTCCTGGAACAAGGTAATCAATAATATAATCGGACTGCGCACGCTGCGTCGCCTCGTGTGTGATACGCCCCTCGACAGGAGGGCTTAACCAGCCAATTATCTTCCGTATTGGGCAACTAACTAGCTACCGCCTACAGGGAAACGTCATCTACCTATCGAGTTTCTTGCTCGAACAATAGGGATCCTCATCTACTCATTGATCAATAAATGCCAAATCGTAGGAAACCACACACACACACACCCTTACACGTAGTCGCGACCTAGGCCAATCAGTGTCTATGAGCGGCCGCACGTGATGTTTTCGTGCTCCACCCCCCTCTCTCGCGCAACGTAGCCGACTGCTCTCGCACTCGTTCGGCTACCATTCATTCCATTGCCAACACTAAATTGCCAAACCTTCGCCGCGCACCTGTGCAACACCTCCCGTATTTAATTCCTCCCCCCTCCCTCACAATTTCACATTGCTTGTTGTGCGTGGCATGCTCACCAAGTTCTCTTGATGCGGGGCCGCTCGACTGCGTGCACCCCTCCAAGCGGCTCGCCACCTCCCCTCGTCTGGACCACGTCTGGACACTCGCCAACCGCGGGCGGGATACTTCTCAACCGGCTCCCGAGGGCCAATATCCGGATTGCGCTGTCCGGTCTTCTCGCAGCTCCGCGATGGTCCTGTAGTCCTCAGAAGGGGGCAACGGCAGAGGGGGCCGCGCCGCCGGGCCTCCTCGCAACGCGATTACCTGGAAAAAGTAAAAATAAAAAAGCAGATCTTAAACAGATCTCAGCAGTGCCTCCAACTTGTCGGGGGGAAATTCTGCCGGGGTCGGCCGGGCCGTCCGCAGACCTCCGGGCAGGGAGGCCCCAACTCCTCCCGTATATCCCAAAAGAGATAGAGTATGAGACACACGCAAGAAGCAAGGTGACTCTGCTGTTTATTAGACAAAACGGCAGGGATGGGTCAAGGAGCGTACGCGTCCGTCCTGACACACACACAATCGTGGGGCTCGCAGGCCCTTTTTACCTTAGTATGACGCGCTACTTGCGTCATCTTACAAAGTTTAATAAAAAACCTATTTCCACTCTGGATTGGTTACTCGAGTGGTAGGGTTAGTATAGCGCACATATAGAAAACGGTGTTAGTGGCTGAGGGTTAGTCAGGTGGTATACCTGGGCTGTCCCTTCAATTTGATACATGAAAATTGTTACATTAAGACCTCTGAGGATTGGTCAATGTGAATGGCGTCAGTGATAAGAACCCCATGTTCTAATTGGTCCGCTCGCGAGCCTCCCAGTCTGGGACTATCGCTGTTCCCAGCTCGCGGTGCACCTGTCATTTGCAACAATGTTTTAATATGAGTAGGTGTAAACAATGTGAGGATTTATTCATATGTTGGGAGGTCGAATACTCCCACTGCTGCAGATGTCCAATGAGTCTTTTAATTGTATCTGCCTGTGTCTTGAAACGTGGGATTCAGGCGTCTCCTTCCTTCTGGGCTTGGCATCTTGTCAGGTTTGGCTTTGTCACGTGAGGTGGGACCGTGTTTGAGGCAAAATTCAACACAATTAATATTGTTTTTCCTACTGTGTGCCTGGTTTATCTTGCAGGTGCGACCTTGGCGTTGGCTTGCAGCGTGCGAGATTGCAACATCGTGCCCTTGGCGGGGTGCCTTCGCCGGGCTCATTTTGCAGGGTCAGCAACCCAGTTCTTGCTCATTCAATGTTCATGGAAGCTTTTGCCTGCGGCCTACTTGGGCCTGGTGCATAGGTGGAACCGTTTGATGCAGGGCGCTTTAGGTTGCGGTATCATATTACTTTATCCTCAGTATCGTGTCCCCGTTATATTCTTCATTATGGTACATGGCTCTTAGAAGAAGCGTGAGCAAGCCTTTCTATATAAGTTCATGATGCGTCTTGCGTTTCTGCATTTTGAGAGCCTATGTGGAAAATAATAAAGATGTACGTCCGTGAGTATGTCTGTCGCCTACCTCATAGCACTGAGTATATTCTTCGTGTAGATTGGTGCGGGAGTGTCCGGTGTGTATATTTGCACAGGTGTGCTGACCGTTGGCTAGGTCGTCATGGCATCTCTAACGACGTGTAGGTTTAGTCGAGTTGATCCGTGCAGCAGGTGTCGGCATGGACAGGGCGGGCTGCTGGTCAGGTAGATGGACACATCCGTATGTTCCTGTACCAGGGTATTTGGTCGTCCGGTAGATAGGCAAACTCCTCTCGTGGCGGGTGTCTGGGCCGTGATCCTCTAGGCCAAGCGCGAGAGGGGAAGGGCGGGAGCCTGGTCTCCCATTCTCCCACTTCAGTTTACAATGATGTCATTGCTCAGCTATGGAATGCAAATACGGATGTACAGTTTATTGCTGATAATTCAACAGCTGTTGCTTGTTATGTTACAGAAAAGCAGAAATGAGCAATGCAGCTGACATATGGGCAGATTTATCATCATTGAAGATGCTTTCACATAGAGAGTGTGGTAGCTATGAAGCTGCAGATTGGCTAACTAGTTTGCATCTGTATGGACATAGGGTTAATGTAGTTTGTTTAAGTCTTGGACCAGCTAGTACTAGAAATTGGGTATTGAAGCCTTTGACTGAAATTGAGCAATTAGCTGAATCAGCACCTGACAGTAAAGAGATTTTGAAAAGCAACTTGATTGATACATATTATCCAAATTGATCTGAATTGTTGGAGAATCTTTGTTTATCTGATGTAGCACAATGCTACTCATATTGAAATATGTGACAGAGGACTGTTTAAAGTACTTTGATGTAGTGGTTGTCTAGTGAGATGATAAGGCAAGTCTTATTAACCACATGAAACTGTCTTGCCAAAGTGCAGAGAGAAAGGAATTATACTATTTTTGTATTTTGCAGTTCGTTCTTCCCATGGTGTGCAGATAGCGATTTACTAGGAAGTTTTTAAACCTTTGAAAAATCATTTTTTGCTAAAATTGCCTAATTACATATCCCGAATGTTAGCAGTATTTGGACTTACTGGAGAAATAACTACTTCAAGAAGCACTTTTGGCAGCTGAATTGGCAAACGAGGCCCCTGAGGGCAGTCCAGATTCTGCAGCAGTAAGTCAACATGTTCTTGGTGAGACAATTATTCACACTGATGTTGTGCTTCCTATGGAGGAAGTAGAAATTGCAATGCAACAAAGTAATGTTGCAGATGTGAATTGTGATGAAATTGTTAGTAAACTTGATATAGAGCAAAAAGAAGTGTACAATAACATTAAATATAGGTTCTTACATGGTTTACTGCATGACATTCATGAATGCTCTTGTGTGCAATACAAACCTATTTTGTTGTATGTTAGTGGACAAGCAGGAACAGGTACATATTTTTTCATTAATGCAATAAGAGCTATGATCCAAAATGTAACATATTCCTCTTTGTCATGTATTCTTGTAATTGCTCCAACAGGTTTGCAGCATATATTGTAGGAGGTGTTACTTTATATCACCTGTTAACGTTAACAGTGGAGCATGACAACAAACTAGAATATCCAAATCTTGTATCAAATGCAGTACATGAAGTAGGAAAAGTTCTTAGAAAATTAAATACCTTCATTGTAGATGAAGTAAGTATGGTTCAAACTCAATGTTATCTTTCATTGACTTGCAATGCAAGAGGTTTTAAAGACTGACTACAACATTTTGTTTGGAGGTAAACATGTACTTGTTTTTGGAGATGTGTAACAATTAACTCCTGTGAAAGGTCAACTGGTTTTTTATCTTAGGATGCTCAAAAAAGTATAGGAAGAATTGGTCATTGTAACCTTTGTAATTGTTTTGAATTCCAGGAACTTACCATTAATATGATGCAATCTGCAGACTTAGAATATGTAGAAATGCTTAATAATATTTGCATAGGTGTTCTTGAGGAAGTTGTGAAAGCAGTCTTAAAAGGAAGACTGATTTCTAACATGTTTCATGTAGATTGCAGTACGTCTGATGTTATGTTGACTTTTAAGGAAAGAACATTTCTTTGTGTTGCCTTGATGTGCACTCTTGCAGAGTATAACAAGTTTAACTCTACCATGCTACTGTCAGAGAAACAAACTATTGTAAAGATAAAATCATGTGATATTTGAGATGGTCATGCAATTAGGTCAACTAGAGAATTCAACTTCTAAAAGTCCCACATGCTGGCTCCGGGGGAGTGGGGATAATTTCTTCATCCGGACCGTCAGTCCTTCGCCTGGTGGGTCCACGTGGAGGAGACCAAACTGAGTATCTCCTGTCCGCTCCAGCCCGGGATCACTGATCTCTGCTGATTCACATTGTTACCTGTATTTAGGCGCCATTTTGGAGGGAAGCCGCAGGTGACACGCTGTTTCGGGGCTTTGCATTTCTTATAAGCTCCGGGCTGCTCCAATCCTTTATTGGCTGGCAAAGCTTGCCCCACAGATTCAGGCAACCAATGCTTGTATTTTGATCTTCGGCATCAGCTGGGAAACGTCATTCTTTTATCAATCCGACGGTCTTCACACAGAGGCCATCAACAGAGCTGCCACATCAGTGGCACTGCTGGTCCCACCCCCTCTCTTGGGTTTTTGAAGCCATGTGTAACTTTTATATTGGGAAGGTGGTTAATTTCCTTTTCAGCTGATAGTGTGTCTTTGGACTGTGCACATCATAAGTACACGTGTTTCCACTATATGGATGACAATGATTATGTCACATACCCTCTGAGCCTGAAGTCATCTCAGATGTAACCACCAGACCTACTTTGTAACCATAGAGTGTATATAGAATGCATTTCTGGTTAGCAGAACATACACTCTGCAGCAAAACAAGCACATTCACTCACAAGAGAAAACCTTCTATGATGAACTTCTGTCACAGGTCCACTCTAAATATACCAACCTGCTTCATATTAAGCGTCTTACTAGGTCTGACATCAAACAGATTAAAACAGGGTCTGGGTCCAAAAAGAATTGAAAGGAGACAACCAGGAAGGGCGTTCCATGTTACCAGCTTTATTAAACTCAACCACCCAAATGAAGGATAGAAATGGGTGACTCTGGAATATTATGAGTGCTAATAGCTAATGCTAATAGTGTGCCTAGATGCCTCTGAGTTGGGTACACTATACACATTTCAAAATAAATCAAGGAACATAAATAAATAAATTACATGTAACAACCTTATTTGCAACCAACAGTGCTTACATTTCTGAAGGCTGTGGCCCAAACATCTTCTATGAACATCCATTATACATCTTTGGCAGTGAAGGTGAGAGGCACCCACAGGCCTGCTGGTGAACTACCAACAGAGTCAATAAAGGTACATCCTAGGAGGGAACAAGACCAAGACCAAGTGAGAGTGTGGTAAAAGGCTTTTCACCTAAAGTTAGGGCAAACAGAATCTACTCTGCTCACGCCGAACATGTTACAATTCAGTTATATAGAGAAAAAATGTCATCAGCTGTGGGAAGGCCTAGGAGGCACATAACAGATTGGGATTTGTTGCTAAGAGGAGGCACCTATAGGTTCTATATGGTCGGTGATAGCTGGTTGGTCCATGGGTGCGTGGTGAGTTGATGTCATGATGTAGTATGTGGGGTCAGCAGTTCAGCTGGGCTCATCTGTCCGACATCCGATGAGTTGATACATCAATATCCTGGTACTGTCACATGTTTGCCCTTGTGATCACACATTCCCATCCATTAATACATCTGATGGTTTTGTTTGGCATCAGGGCCAGTAGGTCGCACATGTAAAAACAAGGCATAATTCTCCATTATTGAACGTCAATTATATGTCTTTATCAAGGATATTGCTTTCTACTGAATACTGGGTGTGGGGTAATTTGTTCAATTTTGACACGGGGAGACGGGGGTATATAATTGCTGTGACTGGATTACAAGAGATACATTTCATCTTAGACGTGTCCTTCCTTAGAGGAGTTTCACTGATTAGGTGTCCAAACAACATAACTCAATATTATGCCAAGGTATTCGGGAATGGACTTAGGACCCCTTTTGAGGCTTCTTGTTTCACATCACATAATGGCTGGAGTCTTTTATGTTCACACATGACAGGTTACCGCCTCATATGCATTAAGCTAGTTCATTGTTTGAGAGAGATACACTTATGGCATCTTTCAATCTTCATACAATCTGAGCCATATCATAACACTAACCCGGGTGTGGTAGAAGAGGAATTGCTGACATTCTGTGTTACCAACAGTGAGGTAGTGTTGTGCAAGTTTGCATAAATCTACGGTTTGTTTATTTGTTATGGGAGTGTGATTAGTCGTATGCATATTTAAATGTTGCAAGTCAGCATACATTCTATCTTCAATGTAGCGGGTTATCATACAAACTTCTATTGGCACATGTATATGTATTTACACTGCTATATTCATTAGCTCGCTTAAGGTGTCCGTGGGTTTGCATGAACTCCACACATAATGAGAGGGCATCCTTTTGCAAATAGAAGTCGGAAGGGAAAGTACATTCACTGATTTAGAGGTCTCTTCCATTGTTGACTATGCTCTGGGGTGCACAGAGATTAGGTTTCTATGGCCCAGGTCTGAGGGGTGCAAGGCAGGTTTACGGAGACAGATAGCCCTGGCCTTCACCTTCTCCCCCTGATCTGCCTCTGAATCAATAGAGGGAGTTTGGACGGCAAGTGATACAGCGTGGATTTTGTTGCGTATCTGCTGCCAGCCTTCTCATGGGAACCAGGTAGTTATGTGGACGGCAGAGTGGCGGTGGCGGGGGGCTGGGGGGCAGATCTACACTGGCTGTGCGCATACAGAGATGGTTGCAGGCTGGGGTGAAATCTGAATGTCCTCTCGCCTATTTGCAAGATGGAGTCTGTATAGTACAAGATGGAGTCTTGTTTTAACCTTACAATGACATGCATGAGAATATGGTGGTGATCATAAATGTATTTGCACGAAAGGGGTAATGGTTCCCTGAGGTGTTCTCACATGAGTGCCTCAAGTCCGGGGCCCTGGACCCGAAGCAGTCATGACTGGGCCCACCTGGGAAGCATAGGAATAAGGGGGTGGGGGCTTGTATGTCCCCTCCTCCCACTCAGCAGCATTGCTGTGATAGGGTGGAGGTCTGAGTTGTTTTTTTAATTATTTTATTTGTTTAGTTGCTAAACACAACTTTTCAAATGGCATAGTCACAAAACAAGACAATATATATTCATACACATTTCATAAATAATCATAATGAAATTGAAACTGACAAAAACAGATAACACATTGGTCCATAAAACAAATTTTGATTAACAGAAACAAATACCACATTAATCTCTTAAGATATTAAAATGCACAACTGAAAAGCAGGTAGTTACAAAAATACAATTTCCAATCTTCTATAGCCCATTTGGCATTAGTTATTATTATCAATTGTGTCATTTCTTTTCAGTTCTTGAGTCAGGCATTATTGCTTCAAGCAAGTGGACTATTGCCACTTTTACCGCCAATCTTGGGCATGAAAAAAGTAGTTGCCAAATTTCATCATGGTTTAACTGAGTTTTCAAGCTAAAAACATGCTGGAAAAAATGTTTGCGAATTGAGAATAAACCAGTGCATGATACCACAAGATGTCTGAGTTGTGCTGCTTTGTAATATTTCTGGTACCCAGGGGAAGAATTCTTCTGAAAGTTTTGACCAGAAAAACCTAGTTTTTTAATAAAATATCAAAAACTTTTCATTAAACTTGATACATCATTTGTGCAAATGAGTTAGTCATGACATGATCAGCACTTCAACTCTTAATTACATTGCAGGAGAACAAACCATTAAGAACATAGCAATTAATACAACAATAAAACTGACAATGAATCATTCGCTCATTGGTCCACATTGTGGGATGTATTTACCCATGCATCCGAGCCCTACCTCAAAACTGTGCAGTACTGACATGGAAAACATCATGATGGCCAGAGCTTCCCAGAAAATGCACAGGGAAATGCATGAAGAATAGGCTGCCACTCATTTTGCCGATGTTATGGGCACAGAAGGGCACTGCCTAAAACCACCATTGGACTACCCGCACAGTAGTCTGAAACCATTGGGAATGGAAATGCTGATTGCCAAAAGCCACCTAGAATTGTGGGGAATTCATTTTTCTTGAATGTCAAATATGGCAAAATCATGGGCACAGAATTACTTTACTTCAGAAACACACCAATGCCATGTCCTGAACATGGACAATATACTCCATGCAATATCACTTGCTGAAATGAATCAATCTAAAAAATATCCCAAGGATGGATGCAGTAACCGCAAAATCCTGAGGGTGGCGCTGGCGGTCTAAACTCTGACAGGAGAGCTGTCTTGCAAAACTGTCTAGTGCAAAGAAAGGGGTCTCATTTCATCAAAAGTTCAAAGGGGTTGCCTGTCCTGAGAACTCTTGACACTTCAGAACTCAACACAAGAAGCCAGGAAATCACAGGGTTCTGTTAATTAAATGCAAAGTGGCTCCCTGGCCTCCTGATCTCAGCTTCCCAGAGACCACACAATGGCCCCTCTCCTCTGAAAGGAATATGTTGATTTTTACTGTTTCCTGTCAACAAAGGCCTGCCTGCCCGGAGGACACATGTGACTGACCCACCAAGTCTTGGAGGCGGACTCCAACACTCTGAGGACTGAATTGAAAGTAAAATATATATTTTACAAAACACTGATAACTCTTTGTAATCAAATGACAGAAATGTATAACTTTGAGAGACTTAATTTAAAAAATGTACCTTTAATTCAAGCCCAAACTCCAAATTGTGGGATATTCTGGGACAAAACCCTGCTGTTTATTAATATTACAGACTCCCTGTTTCAGCTAGACAAACGAAAATGCATTGGTATGTGGGTAGATATGTGAGGAACAG
This sequence comes from Ambystoma mexicanum, assembly GCF_040938575.1. Classification (NCBI taxonomy): domain Eukaryota; kingdom Metazoa; phylum Chordata; class Amphibia; order Caudata; family Ambystomatidae; genus Ambystoma; species Ambystoma mexicanum. The sequence goes on from NC_090933.1 coordinate 1,158,189,249, forward strand.
TTGTATAAAATTTAATGAAGATCCAATGTTGTTTAGCACATTAAAAAGTGCTAAAAGTTACCATTTTTGAATGCAAGCTCTTAGAAACAGCAGATTTGGGACAGAGTATACCTCATGTGATATGTGACATGGGTATGTAATTTTCAAACAACTGTGTAACTGTGAAATATGTATTTTGATCATATATAGATTTGGGTGCACAGATGACAGGGGAGTTTTTTCAAGAGATCATAAATGGCTGACATCACTCTGACACAACTTAGCTCCCCCAATCAGGGGAAAAATGAAAGCTGGACCAATGACAAGTGAGAGGGGCAAGTTTAGTTATGACCAACACACACACCCACTTGCAGAACATATAAATGGACCACTGAAACTTAGGTAGAGACATTCATTTCCATCTGCAGCGGGACGCTCTGCCGGAAAAATCCATACTTACCTCCATCAACCTTCAAGGAGCCAACACTTAGACTCCAAGATAAACAGAGACTACAGAACCTTAACCAAAAAGGCCACTGCCAGCAAGAGTATTTGTCAACAGGCCTGAAAATCTTTTTGCAACTGAACTCTTCAGACAGCCGGCTTACGCCGTCTGAATTTTGCCAAGAACTTTTGCAAGAACCAGGTGACAGAAATATCCAAAGAGAAGGCAGGACCCGACCCAGAGAACTGGTGCCTAGCAGAGACCAGGCCATTGTATCCAGAGTGCTGACCCCGATGCTGTGAGCAGTTCCAGAGGCCAGGCGCTGTGAGCGGAACTCGGGAAGACCTGACCAGACTGAAGTTCGTGACCAAGTCGCTTTCCGGTTCAAAATCTCTTGTGAGTACTCAGCAAAACTCAGAACACATCTCTTAGTTAAAATCATATAATTCAATCCATTTTTAATCTAAGTAGAACTGCATCTTAGCAATTGTGTTATTCTGCCATCATTTTTAAAGCTGAAAAAGTGTTGCGTTTAAAATTTGCAAAACCAAAAACGACCTTCACTAAATCGCTCATATCTCCGCGACCGTTTGTCTTAGAGACTTGCAGTAACTTTCATCTGAAAGCTTAGAATCTTAGCTTTTAATCGCACCAGGAACCACATTCCTACCCCTTATAGTTTTACCGCAATCGCGGAACACGAATTCGCGAATTTTGCCGCGATTTGCAATTTCTCCACGTGTAAAAATCTGCTGCTGCTTGCCTTCCATTTGCCAGAAATTCGCTTAACCTGCTAATTATCCCTGAATCATTGCTAGTGTGAGCCTGGACTAATATTAACTTGATTTCACTCACCCTGAACCTCTAGAGGGAATTAAAAGCATTTTATCATATTTTTTTTTCTTCATTTCCAGCACATTTAAAAGCATTTGGGCCTGTGTTTTCAACTTCCGTAGTCTAAGTTGCTGGGGTGAACTGAATTACATTTGAATTGCATTTCTGAGAATTGTGTGCCTTCCTTCCACTTCCTTGCATTGCATAAAAGGGGGGTGGTGAATTGTACAAGAAAGTGATTACCTTGTCTTTGCTGAAATTCTATCAAGTTATTTTCTGTACTGCATTTCATTCCACATTGCATCCATTTGAAACCATAAAGTCTTGTTGCTATCTCATCCATCCTATAACCACTCATCATTGATTATAAAGAAGTGTGCTATTGCCAGACTATCCATTATTGATTACATATCAGATTAAGTGTGATATCCAATTATTAATTTATTATAAAGTGTGATATATATCTATTGTTTAAATTATCAATTAAACCTTTTAACTTGCAAAACAGAACTACTTCTTGGCTCAGTGGGGTCAGGGGGATTCCAAGGGAGGGGTGTTATATAGGGGTAGTCATCCAGAACGTATGAACTGGACATAAAGATATATTAATAAGGGTTTCCATTCAGTATTCCAGACTAGGCGTTGACTTAGCTGTAGTGTTGAATTGAATCCTCTTACAAATTGGGGGCTCGTAGCCGGGATTCTGGGTTAGAATACCACTTGTGCAGCTTAATACAGTGTGCTAACTGACGGGATACATACATCCAGTCGGATCACCACGCCGCCTTACGCTGTGAAGCATTCCTCAAAAGGGACACTCCAAGGGCCTCATTACGACCCAGGCGGATTTCGCGGTGCTAAATGCACCGCGAAGCATGGCGGAAAGCCGCCGATAGCGCCATGGGGGTTGGCGGATTCACCGCCCCATTCCGACCTTGGCGGAGCGGTGAATCCCCATTCCCCATTTTACCCTTCCCCATTCCCATTTTTGCCCCATAGGGTATAATGGGAGTGGGGAAGGAGTTAATTACGCCACCGTAAAATACGGTGGCGTAATTAACAACGAGGTCCCGTAGCGCCATGGTTTTCTCCGCCTGGTAAAACCAGCCGGAAAAGGCCGCCATGGCGCTACGGGAACTCGTAGTATGGCGGAGAGGTACGCCATGCACTACGCTGGCGTAAAACCCTCTCCGCCAGGGTCCTAATGAGGCCCCAAGAAAAGTTCTGTTCTGCACTTCTTACATAAACTATTTGTGAGAGGTAAATTGGCTGAGCAGGGCCAGGAGGCCTGGTTGCAGGCCATCACGCGACAGGCCACTGAAACAGGGTCAGACTTATGGAGAGATCAGGGTCCATTACATGTGGCCCTGAGTGAACTATATATGGCTCCTAAGGCCAAAGATGAACACGACAAGATTGTTAGGATAGCGGCATATTTATATTTATATATGGGAGCCATACAGAATAAATGTGCTGAAGGCCATGATCTGGCAAAAAGGCAACAGATGGCGTTAGAGAAGGCCCAATCTGATCTGGACTCTTCTGAGCAAAGGCTGCACAGAAGCCAGGAGTCAGAAAATGAGACCAGACAGTACATCACTAAAATAAAGGAGGATATGGATGTGCTGCAAAAGGAAAAGTCAGAACAGGATACCAGATTTCGGGCCTTGCAGAAGGAACACCAAGAAGGTTTGGACTCCCTACTGCAAAGCCAGAAAAAGCTGGAGCAACAACTGGACTTCAACAGGGTATGTGCTGAGCAGGTAGTCACCCTGCAAGGCCACCTAGATAGGGAAAAGGCAGAAAGCAATAAACTGATTCTGAAAGACCTGGATACCCAGGCAGAGTTTGATGAAGAGCGTCGGAAAGCTGGTGCCCTTCAAAGGCAGAGGGACGACCTGGCAGCACAGATGCAGGCTCTCAGTCAGGAAAGAGACACTTTAGGCCAGGAAGTCTGCCACTTAAAAAAGGAAATTGAAGAAAATCACCTGGCCCTCCAGGGGCTGGGTGACCTCCAAAAAGAAAACCAGAACTTGGTAGAGCACACCAGAAGGGTGGAAGATGCTCTGGCAAGAAAGGAGCAGGCCGGTAGGGATGGGACTCAGGAGGTAAACCTCCTGCAGCAAAGACTGGCCCAATTCTCCAGGACCAACCAGGAAGCACAGAGGGAAAATGAGGCCCTCTGTCAACACAATGATAGGCTCCAACAACAGGTAGCGATGCAGGAGAGACTGATAGAGTCTAGTAAGGCCTAGACTGAGGAACTGAAAGCACAAATGCAGGCTCTTGCATTGCAACAGGGAGCAGGGGCAGATAGAGATGAGGTCCGCTGGGAAAGAGAGACTCCTGACCATAACCTCAGGAGCCCTAACACCAGGGGCCTTCATCTCTCCCAGTCCCTGGACTCTACCACCCCCATGTCCCATGGCGCACATGAGCACAGGGCCACAGGGATGGCAGATTACTATCCAGCTAAAAGTATGGGGCTCATAGGCCAGTACCACTCAGGAATGGAGGGGTGGGCATCCGGGTATGGGCACCCAAGTACAGTACAGTTCAGTGGGGAACCCCAGGAGAGTAGGCCCATTAAGGGCATCCTGAAAACCTCTGCCCAGTTAGGTCAGTGGAGGGGGTACCCATCAAATCCTGGCAGCAAGGAGGAATCTGAAGACTCCTCTGAACTGCGCAGGACACAGGAGACCAGGTCCCCACATTCTGCCAGCCATTCCCAGGCTCGCAGAATCCGGGAAAACCTGGAAGAGCAGACAGGAACCTCTGGGAGCAGTGCCTCTGAGTCAGAGGATGAATGGACAAGGGTTACCCGAACCAAAAAGGCCAATAAGGTAAAAAGGGCCTTGCTTAAGGACCCCTTAAAGCAGATTAAGGCGATCAGGAGCGTCATCACGCCTTACCATAAGAACGCTAAGTATTCTGTTTGGGAGCACTTAGAGTTGTTTGAGCAAATGATGGAGACTTTCCATTTGAAGGACAGCCAAAGCTGTATTCAATATGTAAAGTGGACCTTCTCCCCGGAATACTCCAGTTTCCTTGCGGGGCTGGAGGACCAAAATCATTTAAGATGGTCCACCTATAAGGCGGCCATCTTGAAACACTTTTCTGTTCACAGAAATCCTCAAGAGGCTCGCAAGGCAGCCTACAATTTGCAATGTGGGGAGGATCAGGCCCCACAAGAATTTGTGCAAGAACTGAAACGTGCTTTTGCGCAGACCACCAGAAGGGTGCGCACAGACAGTAGAGAATTCATCAATACATTTTTTCATGCCTTGCCCAAATACATAATGACCCAGCTCGTGAGGGATTTTCACGAGAAAAGATCTTTAGACTGGGTCATTGAACAGGCTACCCGGATCTATGAGGTGCAGAAACCGGTAGATAGCAAAAGTAATGCCCAGAAAAACCCCAAAGCCAACAGCACCCCTGCTGCTGCCAAGGTGGCAGAGGTAAAGGTCACCCCCGTTTTGGATTTGGAGATGGGGGGCCTAAAAACCTACCTGCACCTAATAATGCTAGGCCCAGAAGGTCCTCGGCCAGTCACAGACAGGGAGCCAGGGAGGCAGCCCCACAAATGGGGTCCCTCGCTCTCCTGATTATGTAAGCCCCCGTTACAAGGGAAACAGACCCATCCTGGGTTATGTGTGGACTCCTCCAGCCCAAGGGGGGAGATCCAGCCAAGAACCTAACCCAGGGAACTTTCCTCCTAACTTCCCACCGGAGGGCAGAAATTCTCCGAATCCTGGGCAGAACTTTTTCCCCAGGTATCCACCCAATTTCCAGCCCCAAAATCCTCCACCCTTCTTTCCCCAATTCCCTGAGCCTAGACAACCTAATCCGGGAGAGGGGAGGCCAAGGGTGGAGGGGTACCCAAATCTTCCCAACCAGGGGTACTACCAAAGAAGGGATAGCTACCCTTCCCGGGATCAGCCCAGGGGAGAAAACAGGGCCCCGTATCAGCCTGAGCGGGTTTCCCAGTTAGAGCGCCAGGTTCAAAACATGGCGCGGGATCTGGGTCACATACTGAGGGCTCAGCAGAACCCTCAGATCGGCATGCCGGCGCAGAACGCACCCAACTCTGGACCTGGTGCCCCAGAACAATGACGGGGGCAGCACCACGATAGCTCACCGGTTCCCAGGGAGGAGGCACAAAGGGAAGGGGCGTGTAAAGCCTTGGAGGAAGCTTCCTTCCTCACTTGTAAACAGCCCCTGGAAACCCAGGAACCGGAAACAAAATCTCTTGCCCCTGAAAGTCTGCCTCCTAAGGAGCAGAGGGGGATTAGGAGAAACAAAAGACCCAAACAGACTCAGTTTGAGGAGGAGGTACAGGTCTTCCAATTTGAGGGAGAGGGATCCTCAGAGGATCCTGGGAAAAGGATCTTCTCCTTCAGAGAGGGGGGAACTCCTCCCAAAGAAAAATGGGTCCCTAGGGATGCAAATCCAGACTGGGGAGATGTGGAGACTGAGCTACCGCCGCCCACCATCTCATCCCAGAACCAACCGCAAGAAAATCCCCTGGTTCAAACCCATCCTGGTGACTGCCTCCAAAAAGGGGGGGGCGGCCCAGAACCGGAGCCAGGGGAACCCACAATGGCTCTGATCTCCAGTTGCCAAATTTTTCTTTCAGATTCCCAAGGCTCTCCACAGAATTCTGCCCAAATCTCTTCGCTAGCGATGTCCAAAACCAGAAAATTAGCCCACCAGTTGTCCAAAAATGTACATTATCTGTGCCCCCTTGAGGAGAAGGAGGGAAGATATTATGCTCCGGTACAAGTACAGGGGCAGGGTACAATTTTGGCACTGGTGGACACTGGATCTCAAGCTACCCTTCTGTCCAGAAGGGCCTTTGACGAACTGAATGCAGGAAGGGGAGGGAATTACCAAATTCCTCTCACCTCTCTTCCTGGACAACTCCAGAACTTTGACGGGAAGGAAATTCCTGTCGAGGGGACGGCAGACTTGGACATTAAAATTGGGCGACACAAGTTGAAACACCCGGTCATAGTAGTGACCCCAGAGGGCACCCCTTGTTTACTAGGGAATGACCTCCTGAGAAGGTTGTCACCCCTAATAGATTGCGTAAACAAGGTCCTCTGGACCCAGACTAGCCGACCAATAAAATTAAAACAGAGTGTCAACCATGTTAGTTTAAACGGCACCTGCCACATGGTTAAACAAAAATCTGACCAAGTAGAATTTCACTTCCAGAATAGCCAAATTCCTGACGTGACAGTAATAGCAGTAGGACAACAGACTGGTGATGGAGGGTCCTCTCTATTTCTGAAAATCAACCTTCCTTCCAGTTTAAGGTGGTATTCCACACTGGAAGGAAACACCCTGAAATTCTTTACTAATCCACAATCAGAAACTCCCACTCCTATAGTCCAGAAAGATGTGAAATCAGCTCAGAGCCTGGCTGAGATTCAGCAAATTGGAGAGCAGTTGTTCATCCCTGTTCAGTTAAATGGTGGGAAGGACTCTGTTCTCGCTCGAGTGTGTGTGAACAACGGTAAGAGCTTCATCAGCGAAGCCATGTTTCGCCAACTCCCAAAAGATCCAGCCATTCCCACCTTCAAACTGATAGACAAATGGGAAATGGACCTGGAAGCACCTAATTCCAAACATCTCCTGCCAAGCAGGTGTATGCTCAAAATCTCCATTGGCAACAAGAGCATAGTCCACAATTGTTGGGTCGTGCGAGACGTCCCTGCCGCCTTTTACTTAGGCAGTGACATTCTCAATCGCTTTGCCATTAGTTTGGACCTAATAAACTTCAAAGCTTGGTCCCGATTAGCGGATAATCCCATGGGCTTTGATGATCCAGAAAAAGCATTTAGGTCAGCTCAATTGCTACCTTATTCAGTTGAAATTCAGGTTAAAGAGAAAGTCACCATCCTAGAAAGGACCCGACAATTCTCCCTGGAAGTGAAAGTTAAAAGAGGACAAGATTTGCAAAACCCTGATGCTTACATACATCTAAACGCTTCTCTCCAACAGCAAGGGTTGGGGGTAAACCCAACTCCATTAGTCAACATAGAACATGACACCATTCTAATAGAGGTGGATACCAGCGACTTAAAGAGTATTACTCTAGCCGCAGGCACCATTATTGGAATGGCGGTTGATGACCGACATTTTTCCATCGATTTAGTAAATGAACTGTTAGGACCAATCCCCAAGGACTGTTTTGACAGTGACAGTGAGGACAAAACAACACCAGACAGGATTTTTACCCGGCATGGGGGGAACTTCCTGGTGTACACTTCCTGCCCCTATGGTAAGGAAGATGTGACTTGTGACTTCAGGAGGGATGAGGTGATTTTCCAGGTCCATGAGGGCTGCCTTTCCCACCTGAAGCCTCCAGTCCAAATCAGCACTCTGACCAGGGACTTCTCCACCCAGCTGGAGGAGGCCGCTGAAATAGCCAAACCAGAAGTCTTTCCAGGCTTCAGGCAGATGGTGGAAGAGAGAGTCAACCTAGCTGATGCCTGTGTGACTCTGGAACAAAAGCAAAAGTTGAAACAAGTTTTCTTGGATTTCCAAGATCTCTTTGCGGTAGACTCATATGACTGTGGTCGCACTGACATCCACACAACAACAATCCCCACGGACCCTGGCATGACTCCTGTGTTTGTGAAGCAATATCGCTTGCCTCTCGCATCCATGGAGTCGCTTACTGAAATAATTAAGAACCTTGAGTCCAGGGGAATAATCCATCCAGTCCACAGCACCTTCAATAATCCGGTGCTGGGAATACTGAAGCCAAACGGCCAGTGGAGACTCTGTGCCGACCTCAGGGAGCTCAACAAACGGGTCCATACTTCCCGATGGCCTCTTCCCTACATTGACCAAGGGCTGGCCCAGATTCAGGGGTCACAGGTCTTCACAGCAATAGACCTGACCAATGGATACTGGACCGTGCCTGTCAGTAGGGAGGACCAATACAAGCTGGCTTTTACCTTTGGGGGCCAGCAGTATACATGGACCCGGACTCCCTTCGGATACCTCAACTCCGGCAATGAATTCAACATTTTTCTACATAAGGCCATGCCCGACCTGGGTGCGAGGGGTAACCTGGCTTATGTAGATGATGTCCTCATCAAAAGTTCATCTGTGGAGGAACACATAGCGGAGATCCGTTATGTTCTGACCCAGTTGAGGGCCGCCGGAGCAAAACTTTCCTTCCAGAAAGCACAGTGGTGTAGAACCTGTGTTAATTTCTTGGGGCATGAGATTACTCCTCAGGGTCTCTGTCCCCAGGAAAAGAAAGTGGAAGCACTTCAGAAACTGAAAGACCCCACAACTCTGCGGGAACTAAGGAGCCTCCTTGGACTGACTAATTACAGCAGAAAGTTCATTGAGGGCTACGCAGAGATCACCAGACCCCTGATTCATCTCCTGAAGGGGGGGGGTCAAGTGGGAATGGGGTCCAGAACAAGCCGAGGCAGTAAGACAACTCAAGAGAAGCCTCTCACAAGCGCCTTGCCTTGCTTACCCTGTCAGAAACAAGGAGTTCTTCCTGGAGACGGGGTTCTCTAATACGTGCTTGACGGCAGTATTATACCAAAAGCATGACAAGGTCAATAAAGTAATCTCCTATGCGAGCAAAACTTTATCCTCTGTGGAGGAAAAATTCAACGATTGTGAGAAGGCACTCCTGGCAACGGTGTGGGCATTGAAGAATTACCGCCCGTTTATCCAGGGGGAACACATCATAGTGGAGACTCCACACCAGCCTCTGCAATATCTCCAAAGTGACAGAATCCGGGCCGGAAATGTGAGTAATTCCCGAATTACTTCCTGGATTCTGTCAATGCAAGGCTTTCCTGTGGAGGTCAGATATGGCCAAAACAAGAAGAGTCCCCTCGCGCAAGGTCTGGCTGACTTGCATGATTGTGCCAGAGAAAACTGTCTCGAGGACGAAAGTCTAAAAATAAAGGACAACACGGAGGCATACCTTAATTCCCCACACAAGGTCTTTGAAGAGGACAAGTGTGAGGGAATGCCCACTGTCTATGTGGATGGATGCTCTTACCATGTTGACAACAACGGGGAGAAAGAACTGGTGGCCGGCGTAGGGAATGCATGGGTGAATGAGTCCCCAGAACCCTCCGCTGGATACAAAATTGGTCCCCGAAGTAGTCAGGTGGCAGAATTGATGGCTGTGCATCAGGCCATCCTCACTGCTGTCCAGCATCAACTCCACGAACTGGTCATAATCACAGATTCGGATTATGTACGGAACGGGTTCGTGGAGCACCTGGTTAATTGGAAAACCAGAGGCATGTTATGTGCTAACAACAAACCCTTGAAACATGGGAAGTTGATCCAAAACATTGATGATCTGGTCACCTCGAATGAGATGACCATCTATTGGAAAAAGATCAAGGGTCATTCCAAAGTAGAGGGACCAGACAAAACTGGAAATGACTTAGCTGATCAGCTGGCCAAAACCGGGGCCATCCAAGGGGATCTAATTGAGATTGAGTCCCTGTTGGGGGAAATCCAGGTCACTGCTATCACTAGGTCCCAGACAAATGCTCACAATGATCTTTCAATTGCACAATGGAGCAAGGAGACCCCTGATGCGGATTTGATTACCGCTCAGAAGGGGGATCCAATAATTGGTAAATTTTACCAACACCTTGAGGACCCTGAGAACTTTCCCCTGACGGATACCGATTACACTGGGAAAGATGACCTAAGAGTGTTGATGAAATGTCCAAAAATGTTCCGAATCCAAGACGGTTTGTTGGTAAGGAAATCCAAAGCTGGCCACGATCAGTGGGTGGTTCCTACCTCATTCCGAAGCCTGATGTTAAGTCACGCCCATGATGCGGCCACTGCCGGTCACAGGGGGTTTCACAGAACATTGGAAATCTTAAGAGAGGTTGCATACTGGCCACACATGGGGCAGGACCTCGACCAATACTTGAAGGGGTGTCTTGTGTGTGCACAATTTCAGCCATCATCCCTCACGCACCGTGCGCCTCTCCAAAAGAGGGGGATGACACTGCCATGGTCAGATTTACAAATCGACTTTGTAGGCCCCGTGATTCGCTCTGCTAGGGGGAATAAGTACATGTTGACTGTGACATGCTTGTTTACCAAGTGGGTGGAATGTCTCCCAGCCCCAAATTGCAAGGCAGAAACAGCAGCTGCCCTGATGATTAACCATATCTTTTCCCGTTTTGGTCTACCTCAAAGGATTGAGTCAGACAGAGGTAGCCACTTCACCAGTGAAGTAATGACAAAGATGTGGGAGATACTGGGGGTCAAAAGGAAGTTGCATATTGCTTATAGACCAGCTTCTTCTGGGGCAGTAGAGAGATATAACCGGACAATTGTGAGCATATTAAAGAAGTTTGTGGCAGATTCTGGGCCAAGTTGGGATATCCGATTACCTCTGGTCCTAATGGCCATCAGATCTACCCCTTCATCTGCAACCAAAATGTCACCATTTGAGTTGATGACTGGGCGCAAGATGGTGCTTCCTCAGCATTTGCTCTACAGGACCCAAGAGCAGACACTGATAAATGCCTCCACAACTCATGAGTATGTGGAGAATTTAAGGAAACACCTCCAACATGCTTTTGCTTACGCTCAGCGGAATCTAGAAAGATCGGCTGATAGCATGAAGACCCATTATGACCTGAAAACTTCCAGGAAGGAATATCAGGTGGGGGACCGGGTCTATCTATAGAACTTCCAAAGAAACCAGGCAAAGCAGCGGAAATTTTTGCCTACATGGAAGGGACCCTTTGAGATCATCGACAAGATCTCCCCTGTGGCCTACAAAATCCACATCCCCAAAGGTCCTTTGGCAGCGGGGGAAGACAAGTGGGTCCACATAAACCAGTTGAAATGTTGCCATCCCAGGCACACTTTGCAACAACTGGAGGAATCCTCTGGAATCCTAGCAGGTACTGTCTCAGACTAATTCAGTTCCAATCATAAAACATACCACATCTAGTCTCTAAAATATTGTGATTTGCATGAAACTGTCTCTTAGTTATACTGTTTTTTATCAAAATAAGAATGTAATGTTTCGTTATGATGAAATGCATATGCTGCCCCACTATCTCAACAGTGGTGGAAAAACGTCTATGAGTAGGTATTGCCGGTCTTCCTTTGTCATCCTAGGAGAAAGAAAACCTGGAGACGGGCCAAGGAGGACGATCCGGAGACCAGGAGCAGAGACGCAATGGGCCGGGGTACCGCCCAATATTCCCATCAGGACCGGCGAGGAGAACCGATCGATCCACCGGATGGAGGAAAAGATGCTGAACTGTGCCATCTATTGGAAGAAGATGAGGAAACATCCCAGATCTTGCGAGTCCCATCAGGAAATAGAATGGCCATCGCAAGAGGGGGGCTTGTGGGATGTATTTACCCATGCATCCGAGCCCTACCTCAAAACTGTGCAGTACTGACATGGAAAACATCATGATGGCCAGAGCTTCCCAGAAAATGCACGGGGAAATGCATGAAGAATAGGCTGCCACTCATTTTGCCGATGTTATGGGCACAGAAGGGCACTGCCTAAAACCACCATTGGACTACCCGCACAGTAGTCTGAAACCATTGGGAATGGAAATGCTGATTGCCAAAAGCCACCTAGAATTGTGGGGAATTCATTTTTCTTGAATGTCAAATATGGCAAAATCATGGGCACAGAATTACTTTACTTCAGAAACACACCAATGCCATGTCCTGAACATGGACAATATACTCCATGCAATATCACTTGCTGAAATGAATCAATCTAAAAAAAATCCCAAGGATGGATGCAGTAACCGCAAAATCCTGAGGGTGGCGCTGGCGGTCTAAACTCTGACAGGAGAGCTGTCTTGCAAAACTGTCTAGTGCAAAGGAAGGGGTCTCATTTCATCAAAAGTTCAAAGGGGTTGCCTGTCCTGAGAACTCTTGACACTTCAGAACTCAACACAAGAAGCCAGGAAATCACAGGGTTCTGTTAATTAAATGCAAAGTGGCTCCCTGGCCTCCTGATCTCAGCTTCCCAGAGACCACACAATGGCCCCTCTCCTCTGAAAGGAATATGTTGATTTTTACTGTTTCCTGTCAACAAAGGCCTGCCTGCCCGGAGGACACATGTGACTGACCCACCAAGTCTTGGAGGCGGACTCCAACACTCTGAGGACTGAATTGAAAGTAAAATATATATTTTACAAAACACTGATAACTCTTTGTAATCAAATGACAGAAATGTATAACTTTGAGAGACTTAATTTAAAAAATGTACCTTTAATTCAAGCCCAAACTCCAAAATGTGGGATATTCTGGGACAAAACCCTGCTGTTTATTAATATTACAGACTCCCTGTTTCAGCTAGACAAACGAAAATGCATTGGTATGTGGGTAGATATGTGAGGAACAGTTGTATAAAATTTAATGAAGATCCAATGTTGTTTAGCACATTAAAAAGTGCTAAAAGTTGCCATTTTTGAATGCAAGCTCTTAGCAACAGCAGATTTGGGACAGAGTATACATCATGTGATATGTGACATGGGTATGTAATTTCAAACAACTGTGTAACTGTGAAATATGTATTTTGATCATATATAGATTTGGGTGCACAGATGACAGGGGAGTTTTTTCAAGAGATCATAAATGGCTGACATCACTCTGACACAACTTAGCTCCCCCAATCAGGGGAGAAATGAAAGCTGGACCAATGACAAGTGAGAGGGGCAAGTTTAGTTATGACCAACACACACACCCACTTGCAGAACATATAAATGGACCACTGAAACTTAGGTAGAGACATTCATTTCCATCTGCAGCGGGACGCTCTGCCGGAAAAATCCATACTTACCTCCATCAACCTTCAAGGAGCCAACACTTAGACTCCAAGATAAACAGAGACTACAGAACCTTAACCAAAAAGGCCACTGCCAGCAAGAGTATTTGTCAACAGGCCTGAAAATCTTTTTGCAACTGAACTCTTCAGACAGCCGGCTGACGCCGTCTGAATTTTGCCAAGAACTTTTGCAAGAACCCGGTGACAGAAATATCCAAAGAGAAGGCAGGACCCGACCCAGAGAACCGGTGCCTAGCAGAGACCAGGCCATTGTATCCAGAGTGCTGACCCCGATGCTGTGAGCAGTTCCAGAGGCCAGGCGCTGTGAGCGGAACTCGGGAAGACCTGACCAGACTGAAGTCCGTGACCAAGTCGCTTTCCGGTTCAAAATCTCTTGTGAGTACTCAGCAAAACTCAGAACACATCTCTTAGTTAAAATCATATAATTCAATCCATTTTTAATCTAAGTAGAACTGCAGCTTAGCAATTGTGTTATTCTGCCATCATTTTTAAAGCTGAAAAAGTGTTGCGTTTAAAATTTGCAAAACCAAAAACGACCTTCACTAAATCGCTCATATCTCCGCGACCGTTTGTCTTAGAGACTTGCAGTAACTTTCATCTGAAAGCTTAGAATCTTAGCTTTTAATCGCACCAAGAACCATATTCCTACCCCTTATAGTTTTACCGCAATCGCGGAACACGCATTCGCGAATTTTGCCACGATTTGCAATTTCTCCACGTGTAAAAATCTGCTGCTGCTTGCCTTCCATTTGCCAGAAATTCGCTTAACCTGCTAATTATCCCTGAATCATTGCTAGTGTGAGCCTGGACTAATATTAACTTGATTTCACTCACCCTGAACCTCTAGAGGGAATTAAAAGCATTTTAGCATATTTTTTTTTCTTCATTTCCAGCACATTTAAAAGCATTTGGGCCTGTGTTTTCAACTTCCGCAGTCTAAGTTGCTGGGGTGAACTGAATTACATTTGAATTGCATTTCTGAGAATTGTGTGCCTGCCTTCCACTTCCTTGCATTGCATAAAAGGGGGGGGGTGAATTGTACAAGAAAGTGATTACCTTGTCTTTGCTGAAATTCTATCAAGTTATTTTCTGTACTGCATTTCATTCCACATTGCATCCATTTGAAACCATAAAGTCTTGTTGCTATCTCATCCATCCTATAACCACTCATCATTGATTATAAAGAAGTGTGCTAGTGCCAGACTATCCATTATTGATTACATATCAGATTAAGTGTGATATCCAATTATTAATTTATCATAAAGTGTGATATATATCTATTGTTTAAATTATCAATTAAACCTTTTAACTTGCAAAACAGAACTACTTCTTGGCTCAGTGGGGTCATATCAGATTAAGTGTGATATCCAATTATTAATTTATTATAAAGTGTGATATATATCTATTGTTTAAATTATCAATTAAACCTTTTAACTTGCAAAACAGAACTACTTCTTGGCTCAGTGGGGTCAGGGGGATTCCAAGGGAGGGGTGTTATATAGGGGTAGTCATCCAGAACGTATGAACTGGACATAAAGATATATTAATAAGGGTTTCCATTCAGTATTCCAGACTAGGCGTTGACTTAGCTGTAGTGTTGAATTGAATCCTCTTACAAATTTCAGCTCCATTCATCTAACAGTTCACTTATAAAATTCTACCCAAATACATGAAATATGTGATAGGACCTACAAATGGTCACAGCTAACAAACTAATTTCATAAAGTGCATTCAATGTACAGGAGCACTACAGTTCTAACATATGTGATCTACTAGTGGAGTGGATCAAATGGATGTAGTCTGCGATCACATCCCCAATTTCTTTTTTTATTTTTTTCACCCAGGGGAAGATGACATAAGCAGATGTGAATCCAGAGTCTTCTTACAAAATCAAACCCAGGCCCCAATGGTCACCTTAAGGTAAGGTCACAACTGAAATCGGCAAACCAACACAAAGATTTTAGGCAGAAGACTTTTTTCATGTGTTTCAGAAACCCACCATATCACGGATGGTGTTCATTCTTCTTAATGTCATGCATAAGAATCAAAAACATTGGGTTCTTTTCTCAATACTTCCTCCAGACTCTAATCACGCTACAGAATGAGAATGCTCAGCTTGCCAATCAAAACGTACCTCATCCCTATGGAAAAAAGCATGGGTGATAAGTGTCACTCTGAAGCTGTGATGTTCTGTTCCATCACATACAAATGTGGGTCATTCTTAATCACGCAACTGTTTTTCCTTCTCCCACACAAACGATTTACATGTGAATTTAAAGCCAGTCACTGTGATGATCAACCCTATCACTAAACGGATGTCTCTCTGAAGCCGGTCATTGAGCTGTTCTGTATTCCTCCAAAACTGCCAGTCCTGGCTCTGCTCCATCCAAGCCTTTTTTTCCTTTTCAATGTCCTTTCCATAAATATCATACATCTCAGACCAATGGGCCTTCTCAAGACATTGGTTGATGTTTCCTAGGCTTTTGTTATTGGACTTATTCACGTGGCATAGAGTTCCTGATCATATGCTGCAGAGTGCATTTCACTCTGATCCATTTGAAGAAGAAGTCTGTGGGACTTCATGCCTTGTTTCCTCCGTTCATAATATCTCCAGTTGGTCCAATAAAAGGTATCAAAACCTGCAATTTATAACAAAGCACAACCCATTTCAAAAACATTCCTTGGGCCACGGTCATCAATATTCAATTGTTTCAGAAATTACTCCAGCTAGCAACAAATTCAGGAACCGCAGCTTTAGTTTTGGTCTGTGCCATTTTGCCGTTCGTCTCCTTTTTCTCATGAGCGACTTCATAAATAGTCAAAGTTCGAGGGGCGCTGCAGCTGGTTCGGGAGCGAGTCCACTCTATTTTAATTGGCAAAAGCATCAGGCCGTATCGTGCCTGAGATAAAACAACTACCGAGCACTGCTTCTTAGGTCTGCTATGCACGTAGCTTCTAAGTAGCAGAAATAATTCACAGCGAAAAACATTAGTGTAGCACTGTGTATGGTGAGCATCAGGAGGTGAGTATGTGCTCACATCCTGGGGCCAGATTACAGAAGCTTTGCACTGGTGCAAGTAGAAAGCTGCACACTATTAGCACCAGGGCAACGTTTGCCCGATTTCTAAAAACACTGGGACGTATAAGAAAACCATTGCACCCTGACAAGTGGCGTTTGGCATGATAAAACCACCATGACAAAAATTGCCCTAGTGCAAAAAAAGAAACATTATCACTGTTTGCACTAGTGTTAATACGAACTGGTATTAGCATTAGGGCAAATATGGCCCTGGTGCAAAATTAGATCTAAAATGCATCTTTTTTACCATGGTGCCTATGGCATGCATTGGCTGGCAATGGTTTTCTAGAATGTCCCAGTGTTTTTAGAAATTGGGCAAAGTTTGCCCTAGTGCTAATAGCGTGCAATTTTGCACTTGCACCTGCGCACAGTTTCTGTAATTTAGCCCCAGCCATGTAAAATAGTTTTTGTCAAGCAAAGTTTTTGTCTACTAACGTGGTACTCTTACTGTACACAAAGTTATCCTTAGTGGGACATCTGACAATGTTTTGCCAGCCTCTTACCAGAAGACAATCAGAGTATTCCTTGGATTAATATCAGTGCTGGCATAAAAGAGTAAAAAACGATTCAATGAAAAGGTGCTGGCCGCAAACATTTGTCAACACTGTTACGCTTTGTGCAGAATGCCTTGCCTTTCTGTCCTTAATAATGAGGTTTGCATTGCAGCAAAGTTCCCTGTGGCTCACTGCAAGCTAATGGTATTCTCATCTGTGAGCAAAGTAAGGAACTGCAATCCCTCATGTGGGTTCAGCTCAAAAATATGCTGTCTGATGTGGACTCTTCGTCTGCCAGAGGCAAATGTATTATTCCGCGAAAGGCACGAATTTGTGAGTGCGCCTGTGAATACAACGGAGGTCCTCTGAGTGTTAGTTACATTATCTTGGAATTGTACGTGAAAGGGGAACTCTTGAATTTCTTTTTTTTTTAAATTGTTTTCAGCTGAATTCATCAACTTTTACAATTTCATTTACATCAAAACTTGTGCAATAATTGAAACAATATAAGTTTTCATTTCAGATACACATTAACTCATAACTTAAAACAACATGCAGACATTAAATTCACTAAAAACAAAAAACAAAAATGCTTGCATACAGTTAAGTAATCTCATTCCATTACATCTGTGTGTGCTGTTTCTACCAATTTTAATATTTTTAGAATATTAATTGTAGCAATCCTCACCGTTGCCAAAAATCCTGAGAACATCATTTGCCATAGATTTTCAGGAGACACTTCTCTGTACCTATCAAAGATTTTTTTGAAGCATTGTATACGTAGACTTGCTAAATTCAGATAAATTGTCAGTAAATGTTGTAAGGTCTTTTTATCGGCACTATTCTTGCAAAATCGGCAAACAGAATTACTGACGTAAGTTTGCGCCTGATCTGAATATCCAGTGTTGGCAAGAGATTGCATCTAAGCCTCATAAAGTCCGATCCGTGAGCCGGAGAGGGAGACTGTTTGAGGGAGACTGTTTCAGATACGATTCGGGTTGGCTGAATTTCTTGAGACCGAATGGTTGACTCCCAAAGTCTTGATAATTCATGCAACGTTCACAAGTCTTTATCCAATCTAGTTGGAATAATAATGTTTTGCCTTGGTCGGTTTAGATATTAGTGTACCTAAAGATATATTCACATCTGTAAGGGCTCGAGTTACAGTCAGTCTCTATCTCCTGACAAACAGATCCTGAGACTGAAGCATATGCCTTGAAAGAATCCCTAGAAGCAGGGTTGACCTAATAGATAGCAGACATTTTCTAAAAAGTGCAATTATTTGCCATAGATAACGAGCATGTAAAGAAATGATCCCCAGTTTGTACCTAATTATGACTCCAGCGACAAATCCTGGCAATTCATGCATACGTTTCCAAAATCTGAATTCAAGCCTATTCCACAGTTTCACTTATCGGATTTTTGGATTCAGCGCTGTATAAAACAATGGGAGCTGTCAACTGTAGAAAGAAAGTTAGATCAGGTAGGAGTGAACATTTTCCATAAATACCCTCAACAATGGTTGCTTGTGAAATGGACCTTAACATTTTTTGCTCCAAACATGAAAAATCGGCCTTATCATCAGCCTGATCTGACAAAGTCACAACTAAATACGTATACTGGTGTACAAATTCGAGCACTTGATTGTGTAGTGTCCATTTAAATTGTCATTTGATTTTATACTTTTTTTGATGGAACACATGGCAATTTCTTTGCACACGGCTCCAGAATTGGCACAATGACTGGTTTATTGTTCACCAAGCCAGATGGGTCATTAACTACTTGTGGCATGGGCACAGAGTCTTGTTTTTTAACAGTAAGATCAATTTTTGGCTTTTGTATCTCATTTGGCTTAGGGTCATTTTGTATAGGAGTTTTTTGGAGACTCTTACTAGTTAAGGCCCGATTTAAGGGAATTAAGGGGAGCATAATCTAATGATTGACTTTCAGATTCTGGATATTCTAAATTCTTTCTTTTGGGCAGTTTGCACACATTTTTGTGAGCTTGTTGGATAGCAACACGTGAGGTTAGCCCTGAAACACGTTTTATAAAGTGCTTGACACTGGTACTGGAATAGACGCTTTTGTTCTTTTGATTTTAAATTTTTTAAAATGTATTTTGCCATAACTTGGAGCTTTTTGCGAACAGCGTTTTGAAACAGGTTGTAGGTCGATGCAGAGTTGACTGCCTTAAGAGCGGCCTTACTATTTGACAAAATATTAGAAGCAGGCTCCTCCAAATTAACAGATTGAGCTGCATCAATCTTGGCCTTGAGAAAAGGTTCACTGCTAGCCGCCTCCACACAGCTTTCGCCTAATGTCGAGCTTGATGTGTGGGGAGAGGAGGGTAAGATTTGATTGTCACCCTCGGTATCAAGCAATGGAACTTCAGACCTGATTATAGCAGGGAAACTTGGTATCGCCTTCCATTTCTGTTGAAAATTGTCAGAGAACTGGGGCATGATATTTTGCACATGTCAGGTTTAATAACTGTAACACTTTGTTCCATTCGCAATTTCAATTTTTCGTCGATAGTTTTCATTTGTAGTATCATGCTATCAATCTGTTTAGATTGGAGTGCTATTTTGTATTCCACATTTTCAAATAATTTAAATAAGGAAGCTATGGAGGTGTTTATGGCATTCAGGGTGATCTGTAATAGAGGTGTTGTATCTGGAGACACCACATCCAGGGCCTTACATGATTCGGGGGACACAGGTAAAGGAGGGGAGCGGCGGGGCGTAGGATTGGAGAAAGATAAAGACAGATTTGCACCCTTTGATTAGAATTTTTGAAAAGGCTTTGCGACTGAATAGGGGCATTCTTCTCATGGTTGGGTTCGGCATTGATAGGTGAAAAACAGTCCGGGACTCCAATCGGTGAGAATTTGCCCCCAGCCTTAGTTTCAATTAGAACAGGCCCAACCAGCTGTCGGTCTTCTTCTACAGGATTGATATCCTTAACTTTTGAAGCTATAGCCAATGTTACGGGGACATGATTTTTGGGAGACTGGCTTGTGAGATCAATGGCTATGGCCTTCCCGCCATCCTCCCCATCAAGTTCCACCACTCCCGTAATTAGTTGAGTATCAGTTCATGAAGTGTTAGTGTGCCCAGCTGCACCAGCTCGACTACTTAGCAGCCCACAGGTCTCAGCACTGGAATCCTCTGCTACAACATCAGGACTCAAAAAGTGAGGCCGACAGAAGTCGCAAATGTCCCTAATTTCATAAAGCATGTGATTTCTATCTATAACAAAAGGGCCCACACCGGTTAACTTTTTCCTGGTGACAATTGCAGGTGAGGGTTTCACCCGCGTGGACATAAGTGTTACAGAAGCCTGTGAAATCACCATATGCGATGGTATACCTGACCTGCAATTTTAGCACAGTTAAAAGGCAATGAGGTAAGTACACCAAGCCTAAACAGTATCTCTGGTTTGAAGAAGAGTGGTCTACCTGGATTCTGTCTTGCTACAGCGGTGCAGACATGGTGTTCCTGCACCTCAATCGTGGGGACAAGAGGGCGGATATCTGGAGGGCTCCTGCAAAGGTACTTGGGAGATCGTCAGCAGCTATGGGCTCTTTTCATGTCAGCAGCACTTTGCGGTTTCGTCGCTTAACAAACAGCACCGTCATGGATCTCGGATACCGGTTGAATTGAATTGAATTGATTGTTTATTTGTATAGCGCCTATACACAAAGTGTTTCAAAGCGCTTCAAGTAGTGAGGGAAAATGGGAGAATACAGTTAAATTCATACAAGTCCTTGAAAACAATTAACAATGAGAAAAATAACTATCATAATTAGCCAGACGACATTTCAGATAGTCCAAGTGCAAGGAACAGTAAGGGAGAAGAGGGGGAGGGAAAAGGAGACATACTAGCAGTAACATTATTATGCCTGACGGCAATTGATGCAGTGCATGTGTATACGGAAGAGGGGGAGGGGTAAAGTTGACGGGGAAGGAGAGGTACAAACAAGCAGCTAAACAGAAGGTCAGACAACAATTCAGAATAGTGCAAGGAGGGGAGGGGAGGGGAAGACAAGGAGGGAAAAAGAGGGGGACGGACAAGCTGCTGTCAAAGTCAAGAGACAATTATAGGAGTAAGTGCTAAAGAAAAAGAAAGGAAAGTGGGAAGGGGTACAGGACTGGGAATAGAGACAATGGGGTGGAAGAGGGGCCCAGAGAACAGTCACAAAGGGACGTGGGAGAGGGAATGAGTGAAGACAGAAGGGGGATAAAGGGGGAGGGTGAAGGGGCACAGGACACAAAAGGGAGCAAGGGGGAGAGTGGGGGGAGCACGCAGACACACTCGGGAAGAGGGTCTCAAACACACTAGCAGGGGTAAGGTGGGACTCAAACACACTGGTGGAGGGCAGGGGGGACTCACACATACTAGGGGGAGAAGGGAGACTCAAATACACTATCGAGGGGCAAGGGGGACTCAACCACACTAGCGGGGAACAGGGGAGACTCAAACACACTGGCGGGGGCAGGGGGTTCAAACACGCTAGCGGGGGGAAGGGAGACTCAAACACACTAGTGGGGGCAGGAGGGACTCAAACCCACTAGGGGTTCTTTCACTCCTTGGGTCCTGCACTGTGGTGAGGGGACTTGGTATCTGGTCATCCTGCTTTTGGAGGGACCTTAGGAGACTCCTGGGGCTTCTAACTGGATTCATAACCGCATTAGATATTTCATTCGACTATGGATTACGCGACCCCTGGCATTCGGTTCTTTCAGCAACAAAGACATACAGCCAGTCGGGGAAGATGATCCAGTGGAGTTCGTCTCAGGGTTAGTTGGTCTAATCCCTTCCGGAGCTTCTCTATCGAATTAAAAAAGGAGTTTTAACACAGCAGCAGAGCTTCAGAAAATGGTGAATAAAGAAGACAGGGGCCATTTTGACAAAATGGTCTCCCTTGGGCACTGTACAGCAGCTCAGGGTTCAGCCTGCGGTAGAAAACACAATGGTAGGAATAATTAAACCACAGTAGTGAGGGTAACATAATAATGTTACATGAGAATGTCGGATAAGGGGCTACTAGGTAACCCCCATCACTCCACATAAGATGTTGTGTGCTGGACCCACAATGAGAAAAGTTAAGTAAAATCTATTTCACTTTACTATTCTTGGGAATGGTAGTTCAGCCAAGACAAGATATTTAAACCTTATGAGAAATCTAAAGGATTTCTCTGGGACACTGCACTGAAGGTGATGTATGTCACCATACAAAAAGTAGATGCCTATGGAGTTTGTCAGACACCAAAAACAGTCAAAAGACAAAATCTCATTCATGTCAGAATACATGAGAGAGTGAGAAAAAGGTCTCACTCACTCCAGGGTTAAAATTAAAAAATCCTAAAGTCCAGCAAAAGAGCTGAGGGTCTCTAATGTTGGTGGGAATTAGCACAGAAATGAGAGTTATCCCTAACATGGACATCCTGCCAACTACCCACAACCATACCCCAAAGAATAACATAGGCATGAACTGTCTGGAAAAATCTAGAAATAAAAAACTCATCACTTGGTCAAAAGTAATGTGCTATTAATTTGTCATTTTTGAAGAAAAATATCAATATATTCTGGGCTGTCAAGCAATCTGTCATCTCACCCTGACACCCTGCCATTCAAAAAATCCACCACCACTATCAACACATTTATGTCTGAGGAAGATACCCATCCAGCCGCAGACCCATACTAAGAAGTGCCAACTTCTTTCACACCCAAAAATGAAATGTCAATCCAGCAGCTGCAACATGGAAACATCCACCATTAAAGTCATAGAGGATGCCCTCCATATAATTGGCAATGGGGACATATGCATTTTGGTATTACTAGACCTATCATCAGCATTCAACACAGTTCCACACATGGTTCTCATTGACCTCCAATGCAGTCCCCCAGAAGGCTCTCACTGGCCATCTTTCCATCAGGAATTTCAGTGAAAAAGTCCCCTTCTGTTTTTGTTCTACCATAGCACCATTGTAAATGTACAAGGGGCCAGGGGATTTCAATAGCATGGCACAGAGGAGTTTCTGTTTTAACGGCTAAACAGATAAAAGCAGGCAGTCAATCTCTTTTGCCTTTGATAATGTGACACCCCTAGAACCCCTGACCATGCCCCGCAGGCAGCCCATCCACCCTGACCATGCCCTGCAGGCCGGCCACACCACAGGGGACCACCCTACGCCCCTGACCATGCCCCGCAAGCAGTCCATCCACCCTGACCATGACCTGCAGGCAGCCCATCACCCCTGTCCATGACCCACAGGCAGCCCATCACCGCTGACCATGACCCGCAGGCAGGCCCCATGGCACCATGCACTTGTGAGCCCCAACTCATGTACCCCCCCACCAGTGATGGGCACCTGCCAGCAGGCCCCAACTCATGTCCCCCCACCAGTGATGGGCACCTGCCAGCAGGCCCCGACTCACGTCCCCCCACCAGTGACGGGCACCTGCCAGCAGGCCCCGACTCATATCCCCCACCAGTGATGGGCACCTGCCAGCAGGCCCCAACTGATGTATCCCCCACCTGTGATGGGAACCTGCCAGCAGGCCCTGACTCATGTCCCCCCCACCAGTGATCAGCACCTGTCAGCAGGCCCGACTCATGTCCCTCCACCCCACCCCCATTGACGGCAACCTGCCAGCAGGCCCCAACTCATGTCCCCCCACCAAACCCCCATCGACGGCAACCTGCCAGCAGGCCCCGACTCATGTGCCTCCAACAAACACGTTGTCACAACACAGGTCCATGTTACAAATGCCAACCCAAATCCCACCCCATGCAGCACCACCCCAGTTCAAACACACAACCATCCATTGTACTCAATCCCTAGTAAAAGGTCCATGCCAGGACATTCACAAATACACATGCATGCACCCAAAGACATGTCCAACAGAGCCACACAGCAGTGACACATGACTGAGCCAATGCTCACTGACACATGCACAAAACGAATGAGAGTATTCCACACCAATATTAAACATTATGAAAATGTATTGAAATAAATGCAAAATGACCAAATGAAAATAAAACATGAAAAGGAGAAAGTAATGAAAGTTCAAAGAAAAAATAGTGCAAACTCCAAGAAAAATGTAAATCCAAAGAAATGAAAACTGAAAAATGGTCCATGTCCAAAGTCCAATAAACGAAATCCAAAATGAAAACCATAAAAAAACATTCCTTCATGGGATTAAAAAAAAAAAGTAAGTATGTACATGTCCAGAACTATTTACACTGACAGTCTGAATGGTTCAGGATCCCAAAACAAAATGAAACCTACAAAAAACCCTACGTAAAACACAACTATGTACAAAAAGTGGAGCAAATTCTGTGGAATCCAAATCATAAAAAAAATAAAAAATTAAACCTAACCCTAAATAACTATATACAAAGGTGGCAGGCTAGTCTGACGGCTCACTTCTTGATGTTCCAGGCCTCTTCCATAGCCTCGAGGGCGAGTTTCCACGAGGCACTCAGCCCGCCTCAATGCTTGGTGCATGGAGTTCTCCGCCCTGACCATCATGAGCCGTGCCCTCTTTGCCTGCCCCCACTATGCATCGATTTGCTGGCCCAGCCGCTGCCACATGGAAGACACTCCCAGTCCCGGGTCCTCCTGCCCGTCGGCCGATGCCTGCCCCCGGGATGTTGTTGGCCCAGAGTGATGATGCCTCCCACGCCGAGCCTGCTGCTGTCACAATGCCAAATTCCTCTTCCACCACGACGACCTCCGGATGATGGTATCCCTGGCGCCATCGTGCACGTGCCCTGCTCGATGATGCCTGCACATCCACCATTTGCTGGGGTCTAGTTGGTGGTGTGACCACCCCTGCTGGACCTCCGACTCCGACTGTGGCAGGGATGTGTTCTCCACCAGCCTGGCCGCGGGCCAGGGGCAGCTCCACATGGGGCCCAGGTGATATATGGGCGGGAAGATGGCACAGAGTACGACTGGTGCATAGGGGGTGCAGTTGAGGAGGGGGTCGCAAGAGCATCCAACACACGGAGGAACCCTGCGCCGGTGACTTGCCTTAGTAAGTTGAGGCGACCACACAGGTATGCAAAATGATGTGCATTGTCCTGCCTAGAACCCTGCACGTCATCCCGAATACCACATGTGCGCAACGCGACTCCGGCTAGGACAGGCTCAACACGGTCACAGTTTGCCACGTCCACAGGGAGAGGAAGGCAATTTGTTGTAGACGCGTCCCCTCCCTGCCAACGGGTCTGGACGCAGGCATAGTTCTACCATAGCACCATTGTAAATGTACAAGGGGGCAGGGGATTACAATACCATGGCACAGAGGAGTTTCCATTTTAACGGCTAAACAGATAAAAGCAGGCAGTCAATCTCTTTTGCCTTTGATAACGTGACACCCCTACAACCCCTGACCATGCCCCGCAGGCAGCCCATCCACCCTGACCATGCCCCGCAGGCCGGCCACACCACAGGTGAACATCCTATGCCCCTGGCCATGCCCCACAGGCAGCCCATCCACCCTGACCATGACCTGCAGGCAGCCCATCACCCCTGTCCATGACCCGCAGGCAGCCCATCACCGCTTACCATGACCCGCAGGCAGGCCACATGCCACCATGCACTTGTGAGCCCCAACTCATGTACCCCCCAACCAGTGACGGGCACCTGCCAGCAGGCCCCAACTCATGCCCTCCCCACCAGTGATGGGCACCTGCCAGCAGGCCCCGACTCACGTCCCCCACCAGTGACGGGCACCTGCCAGCAGGCCCCGACTCATATCCCCCACCAGTGACGAGCACCTGCAAGCAGGCCCCAACTGATGTACCCCCCACCTGTGACGGGAACCTGCCAGCAGGCCCTGACTCATGTCCACCCCACCAGTGATGGGCACCTGTCAGCAGGCCCGACTCATGTCCCTCCACCCCACCCCCATTGACGGCAACCTGCCAGCAGGCCCCAACTCATGTCCCCCCACCACACCCCCATCGACGGCAACCTGCCTGCAGGCCCGACTCATGTGCCTCCAACAAACACGTTGTCACAACACAGGTCCATGTTACAAATGCCAACCCAAATCCCACCCCATGCAGCACCACCCCAGTTCAAACACACAACCATCCATTGTACTCAATCCCCAGTAAAAGGTCCATGCCAGGACATTCACAAATGCACATGCATGCACCCAAAGACATGCCCAACAGAGCCACACAGCAGTGACACATGACTGAGCCAATGCTGACTGACACATGCACAAAACGAATGAGAGTATTCCACACCAATATTAAACATTATGAAAATGTATTGAAATAAATGCAAAATGACCAAATGAAAATAAAACATGAAAATGAGAAAGTAATGAAAGTTCAAAGAAAAAATAGTGCAAACTCCAAGAAAAATGTAAATCCAAAGAAATGAAAACTGAAAAATGGTCCATGTCCAAAGTCCAATAAACGAAATCCAAAATGAAAACCATAAAAAACCATTCCTTCATGGGATAAAAAAAAAAAGTAAGTATGTACATGTCCTGAACTATTTACACTGACAGTCTGAATGGTTCATGATCCCAAAACAAAATGAAACCTACAAAAAACCCTACGTAAAACACAACTAAGTACAAAAAGTGGAGCAAATTCTGTGGACTCCAAATCATAAAAAAAATACAAAATTAAACCTAACCCTAAATAACTATATACAAAGGTGGCAGGCTAGTCCAACGGCTCACTTCTTGATGTTCCAGGCCTGTTCCATGGCCTCGAGGGCGAGTTTCCACAAGGCACTCAGCCCGCCTCAACGCCTGGTGCATGGAGTTCTCCGCCCTGACCATCGTGAGCCGTGCCCTCTTTGCCTGCCCCCGCTCTGCATCGATTTGCTGGCCCAGCCACTGCCACATGGAAGACACTCCCAGTCCCGGGTCCTCCTGCCCGTCGGCCGATGCCTGCCCCCGGGATGTTGTTGGCCCAGAGTGATGATGCCTCCCACGCCAAGCCTGCTGCTGCCACAATGCCAAATTCCTCTTCCACCACGACGACCTCCGGATGATGGTATCCCTGGCGCCATCGTGCACGTGTCCTGCTCGATGATGCCTGCACATCCACCATTTGCTGGGGTCTAGTTGGTGGTGTGACCACCCCTGCTGGACCTCTGACTCAGACTGTGGCAGGGATGTGTTCTCCACCAGCCTGGCCGTGGGCACAGGGGCAGCTCCACAGGGGGCCCAGGTGATACATGGGCGGGAAGATGGCACAGAGTACGACTGGTGCATAGGGGGTGCAGTTGAGGAGGGGGCTCGCAAGAGCATCCAGCACACGGAGGAACCCTGCGCCGGTGACTTGCCCTAGTAAGTTGAGGCGGCCACACAGGTATGCAAAATGATGTGCATTTACCTGCCTAGAACCGAACCCTGCACGTCATCCCGAATACCACATGTGCGCAACGCGACACCGGCTAGGACAGGCTCAACACGGTCACAGTTTGCCACGTCCACAGGGAGAGGAAGGCAATTTGTTGTAGACGCATCCCCTCCCTGCCAACGGGTCTGGACGCAGGCATCCCTGCTGGTGCAGGCTGATGCAGTCACAGGATCAGGGACAGGATTACACACAGGCACCTCCACAGCAACCTGTGCTGCCTCCTGCCCCTGCCCTTGGACTGCACCATTTGCAGCAGTGGAACCACCCCCTCCAGGCCCCATGCGTGGGGCTGATATGGCCTCCTCCTCAACCACCCCCCCACCAACCTGGATGATTCCATGCTGTCTTCCTCAGTACGCCCCTGTGGGGGCTCAGCTGCCCCTTCTGCTGCCGAGGAGTCCACCTCCAACCTTGGCCTCTTGGACCTCCCCTCGGCAGCTGCAACCATGGACGTGGCACCAGACTCCTCACTCCCGGAAGACATTATAACCTGGGAGGGGAGCTGGGCCCTGCCTCTCCGGCTTGAGGTGGCATCCCTACCGCTGGGCTCCACAGCACTGTCTATGCCCTCTTCATCAGTCAACACTGCAGACTGGGAGAGACAGAACACAGGCATCAGGGCACCATACAATGGTATGCTACACACATAACAGTTGCACATGAGTGTCAGTATCAGACATTACAGATGGCATCACACTCCCCAACACTCATGTCATTTGAACCCACACACATGCACAAATAAACTGGGATTGTGCTACAGGCATCTTCATCCATTCACATGAATGTGCCTGTATATCCCAAGGGTGACAGGAAGTTGCAAGCATCATGGGGCATGACAATCACATGCACCACACAGACATGCCTATGGCCATCTCAGCCTCCTGACACAGTACAATCCTCACCAACGGTCTCACATCAGCCAATCGGGCACCCTGATGTGCGTGTCACATGCATCCATGGTGTCTCACAGTCACACACATACTAAACAGACACACACACATGCACATCATGCAAGTAGATGAAGGTGGGAACGTTCATCCATGTGTCACACAACAAACATGGCACAGTACACACCCAGACATGCAAACATGCGTGCATCAACACATGCAGTTGTGCATCATGCATTGGAATATATACACCACTGATGTGCAGCACACATGAATTGGCACACATGCAGCACGGTCATGTCCCTGCACACACACATTCATGAATGGGCTATGTCACACACATGTCCAAGCTGCACACCTTTTGTCACACACATGTCCAAGCTGCACACCTCTGTCATACCTCAACATGCACTGCTTGGAATGAGAATGCACGGACACTTACCGCTCGACTCCAGACCGGTCTGCCTCTCGAGGACCTGGTGGTGAAGCACTGGGCGAATAGATTCCAGGACCCTCTTCTGGTCGATAGTAAGGTGGACCCGGCTGCATCCACTGCGTCCAAGAAGCGCCGGGCCTTCCTGAAGGTCCTGGACTTGAAGTCCCCCCAGCGCTTCTAGACGTGTTTCAATTCGCGTGTTGCCTCCCTCTACGTGTTGATGGCAACCACAATGTCCAACCAGATCCTCCTCCGTCCTTCCTTGTCGGCGCACAATTCTCTGAAGAGGGCATCATAATGCCCCACGACTTGCTCCACCAGGATGCCAACTTCTGGCTGAGAAGCTGACAGCCCTCTGCCTCTCTGGCTGGGCTTGCCAGTGATCCCAGATAGAATTTGCCTCAACATGGCAACCCCCGAGGCAGGTGTGGGTGGGCAACTGGGCCCTAGGGCTGGGCTGTGGAGCATTGGAACACCAGTCGGCAGTCTTCTGTTCCAGCAGGGTTGGTAACAGCAACTGGACCCCTGCAGATGACTGATGTGCAGGCACCAAATAACAGGGCTCGTGGGCAGCAGGCAGCAGCAGATGGCTCGTGGGAGGCTGCTCAGGGTTCTGGGGCCTTTTAGGCAGGAGCGTGGTCTTCCATGTGTTGTTGCGTGGCCAGCTTGATGCAGAGTGACTCAGCACGTGAAAAATCAGCACGTGTGCGTGTAATTCGAGGAAAGGCCCTTAGCGCGTAAGAGTGTAAGCGACATGGCATGCGTAGGTGTTGCTATGCGCACGTCTTAAAGATCCGTGTAGGAAGCCATTTTCCTGTACCTGCTTTTTGTGGAGAACCACCGTTTGATTCTTGTACTTCTTGCGGGTTGACACGCAATTACTTCACAACGGTTGCAGTGCGTACTCCTTGTTTACTGCAGCAGAGCTCACTTCTTCTTTTGGTGGGGGTGTTGCCAAAGCGCATGTTTTTTCCATTAATTTTCCAGACAAACGATGAGTCGCGCACGTATTTTTCCACTGTGGTTGCCCCCATGTGTCGCGTACCCATTCAGAGGTCATTTTAGCCTGCGTGTACCATGTGTATGCATTTTTTGTGTTTCTGGGTGGTGCAGCATACTGCAGGCCCTTAATTCCATGCACGTGGGCTACCCAGGGGTCGCATGCACATTTGTTTTAGCTTTTTGGGGTGCCTGAGCGTTGCGTGACCTGTCATTTTTCCTCAGGAGAACAGGGGTACCTATTCCATCTGATACCCTGCCCGCTTCACCCCAATTGCACAGGACAATTGTTTTCTGCACCTCCCATTCACCTCCCAGTACATCCGTGCCATGGTAGGGAGGTGACCAAGTGGTAAGGGCGGCCGACTTCCAAGAGGTGTCCGCAGTAGGGGACAGGGAAAGGATGAGCAGGGTGGCCAAGGTGGCAGCGGTGGGCAACGTGGGCAAGGTGGCCTTAGAGGGCAGTGTTTCCAGGACCATTCAGGGACACCTATGCCCCCCCAGTGGGTCAGGGAGATGCTGCTGGCACCATTGCAGGTCAGGCCCTGCTAGCCTCGCCCGGATTGGTCACTGAACAGGCATGGGATGACTCACTGACCGACTTCCATGTCGCCAAGTCCAAGCCACGTGTGGTGATGAAAGTTGCTGTCACAAGGCCACGTGGATCTGGGGCAGCAATGTCATCTGCTGCCCTAAGTAGCCAGGGTGAGGAGGCTGCAGGGGCAGCTGCAGCTCACTCCACCCCGGCTCTGAGTCACCCAGCCGGAACAGTGTTGGTCCCGGCCCCACACACCAAGGCAGTTGTGCTGCTTGGTCCTGGCAACAGCACCCAGCAGGCAATGCCTTTAGTGAGTCCTTTGGTCATCGTGCCATTGCCTGCTTCCAGTGGCCAGTCCACCTGTGCTTCAGCCCCTACAGACCGGAGCAGCGTAAGCCACTGAGGGTCTGCACCACCTCTCAAGAGGAAGAAGCGTGCTCTTGCGGAACAGGCTGGGACCCCAGACACGGCTCACCCCTCCGACATGTCAAGGAAGCGGAGTTTCAATGATGTGGAACTAGACGCACCTGTGGGCTATGTGTCGGAACATGGCCGCGACATGCTGGTGACGGCAGGGTACAACACTATGCCAGCTCAGTGTAGGGCATACTGGCAGTGCATCGTGGACCATATTAGTTCCTTGGGATTTGTGAAGCACACAGCTGATAATTGCTCAAAGCGTTGGAATGAACTCAAACACTGAGCTAAAAACAAGCTGGCTTCTAATTACGCCTCTACTCTGGTGACTGGCAGTGGGTCACCACCATAGGAGGATGAACTCACAGAACATGAGGCCATCGCTAGATGGTACATCACAGAGGATCAGATCCAAGGCGTGGGAGACCTACCAGATCTTGAGACAATGTCCGGTGAGTGCCCACGTGTGTGTGTCCAGACCATGTGTATGTTGCTTGGGTGATGTGTGGTGATCGAGTGCCAGGTCAGGCTGTGTAGTCATAACTGCCATATGTGACCCATGTAGTGCCTCCAAGCAATCCCCCAGCCTTGGGTTTGGGGTTCACTGTATCCCTACTGACCACTGCAAACACTTTGCACATGACTGCACTTGCCCTTAAACTGCCATCATGCCACAACATTGTTATTACATTTTTTTGTCTTTATTCTACCTGATTCATGGAATCATTTGCATGAAAAATGCAGATTTGCGTGCATTTTTGCCCCAAAATCACCATACTTCAGACATGGATTTTAGGCCAGAAAGGCACCCAAATGTGCGCTTTTCACGCAATAAATTCCATCAATCAGGCTGATTGACTGCTGCTCACCTACACATGTACTACACCTGCTCACTTCTGAGCCCTGTTTCAACCTTCAACATGACAAGTCACTTGTGTCCATGTCAAGGTGACCTACCATTGATGTATCCATGTGCCTCCCATCACTGTATTTGAACACACTGGCTTTGTTGCAACGTGTGACACATGTGTGTTTTGTCCCACTCTTATACATGTTCTGTTTGATGATATGCGTTTTACATGGATGGGGGACAGTAGTGATTGACTCCCACGTGGGTGTCCTTGTCACTTCTGCCATGGCTATGCTACGTGCCATCTGTGTGCTGGCATGCGTAATGTTTGTGGATGGTCCATGCCATTCACAGCCTTATGTGTGATGCAGGTGCTATTTTGGAGTCATCAGTGTCTGCTTTTAGGGTCCCCTTCCACTTCATTGCCACTGCATGCATGGCTGAGTTTGTGTCATGTGTGACATGTCTGATTAATGTATTGGATGTGTACATATTGATGCCTATGAGTGTCGGCTATGCTGTTCATGTGTGTCTTCATGACTTCTCTTTTCATTTTGTACAGGTGATGAGGCACTAGATGCTGTGGAGTAGGAGGAGATGGCACAGGGGCAGAGTACTCAGAGCCCCAACCAAGCACCACTGGAGGACCTGGGCTGGTGCTGCATGAGAACCCATTCCTCCTACAGACCATCCTGTCCACGAGTGTCTCTGGGTACACCTCCGAGGATCTCTATGGCTCAGGTGCTGAATCAGACATTGACACAAATGTCCCGTCAAATGTGAGTGTTTCTGGCAGGGATGTTGTTTTGTCCAATGCACCTACACTGGGGGTAGACCCCTCAATGGCTCATTCAGTGTTGGAATGTCCACCTGTGGCGGTTACGGATGCAGGGTCACACTCCACACTATGTGCTCCTGTTCCTGGGGCAGCAGATCAAAGGAGGAATACAGTCCTGCAGCCTCAGGCAGCGCCAGCACAGGAAGTTGCACATCACCTTGGGGCCGAGAGGTGTCGTGTCCGGCAACGCGGTGGCCGTGCGCCTCCGGGCAATACTGTGTGGGAGAACTCCATGTATGTAATTGCACAACAACAGGGGGCATCATGTGAGATGATGGCTCAAGCCGTGGATAGGGTGGCCACTTCCATTCCCCCCCAAAAGGCAGGTGGAGCTCCAGCAGCAGACAACGCAGTCCACATGCCGCTCACACAGGCAGGACATGTTGGCCGTCAACAGGGACTGACGGGCTGAACTGGGGGCTCTGCGCACACTCATAGCTGCAGATTCACAGGCCGACAGGGATGCCTTGAGGGAAGATAACAGCTCCCTCAGAGCTACTGTGGGTGCACTTGAGATGGCTCAGAGTAGACAGTCAGAACATCAGCTGGAGCAGCTAACACACAACATCTCAGCTGAGCTCCAGGCAACCCTTGAGGAGGTCCGAGCCTCACATGAGACCTGGCAGGCAGAACTCTGTGCTACACGTAACGTGCTGCATTGGGAATCCTGTACCACGCACACTTTCTCATATTCCACCAGAGGGTGACAACAGCAATGGCAGTTCTTTCACGATCGGCTAGCTGTGCAGGCCATGAGCCCATGGAGGTTTTTTTTTCTCAACATCCACACATGTGGGTGTTGAGGTGCACCCTGCACCTCCTCCGTCCTGGGTGGTGCCCCCCTGGTTCAACCATGGCCAATTCTTTATTTTTTATTTTTTTATTTTTGACTTTCTTTTTTCACTTTTTCTGTCTATTGTGCATTTATGTGACAGTGTGTTGCTTTGTGTGGCATCCGAAGGCATCCATTGTGTGTTCCAGCTGGGCCCATACAGGCTTGTCTTGTGTTTGTTTTTGAGTCTTGGTGTCCAGACACATGAGTCACTCCTGCTTCCCCTTTCCATGGGCTTGCAAGGATGGCACCGTGTGACAGTAACTTACACAGATGCAGTGGGATTCCATCAGTTGTGTGGTCAGTCTGCAGTCCAAACTGTGTATACACCCCTAGTAGGGATTCATGATGGTTTCTCCACTGCATGGTTGATATGTATATTGCTTTTAATATTGTTCATTGTGCATATTTACATGTTCATGGGCTACCTTGCCTCTCTCCATTGCACATTCAGTTCATGCTGTATGCAGTACCCTGCCACATTTAACTACCACCAACACACTGAAGATGGGAGGGGTCCATGTGGCGGCTTTCTCTGAATGTGACACTTGGGCTATTGTGATTGGTCTCTGTCTGACGTTGCCACTGTTGGGTCCTGTATTCATGATTTGTCATGCAGGTAAACGTGTTCATGTGTACAGTTTCATTTTCATATGTGAGAGGTGATTTTCTGTGGCCTATTTCAATTTGTGACAGAATTTTTGACAGTTGTGTCATGTGTTGTGCATTGATTTGGTTGTTTTCACATTGCATGCCATGGCATGGTGTGTTGGGTGGGTGACATTGCCTTTGGGAGGGGTTAGGTGACATACCAGTATTTGGCTGTGCTGATTTGCAAGGGGAAAGTGGATTATGCAGCATGAATGTTTGCGTTTTGGTCACACGGCATTGGGTTTCTTTAAGTAGCTAGGGATGCACACATTGTAGCATTTCCAGGGACACATTCTCAGGTTGGTAAGATTGTGACAGTTCACTGTCCCTTTCTCATCATCGATTGTCACCTCGTATGTGCCAGGTCTGTGTGCACTAGGCAGGGGTGGGTTTTTAGGTGAAAAATGTAGCCACAAGCTGGGTACTGGCTGCCTCCCCACGTGCCCTTTCCCCTCCCATGCGCAGGGGCTGTGCTTGTGGTTGGGGATGTGGGGGCACCACCATGTCCACCGATTTGTCCCGCCGAATTGCAACTTTGTGCAGGACACATGCTGCCACAATGATCCAGCACGCTACTGGGGGCACATATAGTAGCTGCCCACCAGAGCAGTCAAGGAAGCGGAAACGTTCCCCCGGGTTGAAATATGGGCTGCGGTGTATCTTACCTCGGGTATTGTGGTGGGGTTCTGTATTGGCGTCATCATGTTGGTGCTCAGAGGGTAGACACTGTCTCCTGGGGAGGTCATAATGGTTGTGATTAGTTGGGTTTCTCCATTTCTCTGTGTGTGACATCCATGCATGTGCACAGGCATTTGTACTCACCTGTGAGCCATGTGTCACCATGCCACCCAGCTTGCAGGTCGCGGTTTAGGGGTGACATTCTGAATATGAAATGATCATGGGTGTACCCTGGATAGTTTGCATACAAAGAGGCGATTATTCACTTGGCACCGCATACCACCTGCACGTTCATGGAATGCCAGTGCTTGCGGTTGCGATAGATGTGCTCAGTGGCCCTAGGTGGACATAGAGCCACATGGGTGCAATCAATGGCACCAAGCACTTTGGGGAAGTGTGCCACCCTGCAAAAGTCCTGGAACACGGCCTGTCTTTCTGCGGGTGTTCCGGGCATGTTTATGTGCCTGCGGTATGAGGGGCGTGCAGTCATGATTGCCAACACCTGGTGTAGGCAGCGTGACTGCGTGGCTATGAGACACCCCCAACTATGGAAGATGTCCGCTGAAATGACCCAGTGGCCATGAAATGCAGTACATTCAGCACCTTTTCCAATGGGCTCAGTGCTTGGGAGCACAGGCTGGGTGATGTGAGGTCATCCTCCCACTCAGTGACCAGGTCTAGGATGATATGGGGTGGAAACCTGTACCTGCCATAGACCTGGTCATCAGGCATCCCAAAAAGGCTGGTCCTGGGTAAAAATATGTGGGGCCTGGCCATCCTCCTCCTCCTGCGGTGTCCCAAGACCACTGCTGCGAGGAATGGTACATTCATCGTAGCGGTATGAGCTAGTTTGTTGTTTGCGTGCACTTTTATGCTGCGCAGGGGCCCTTACACCTGCTTTTGGCTGGCACACGTGTTTCCGGCTTAGCGCGTCTTTTATGGTACACAGTTTTCCCCTTTTCGATTCCACCCTTGCGCACCTGTTTTCAGCACACATTAATTCAATGAATTACCCTGTGAGTCTTTTTGCATTCTGCAATCCTCACTTTAGTGGTGGCTGGAAAAAGTCAGATCAATTGGTCATGAGTCTGTTTCTTAGGCAATGCATAAAAAGATCAATTTGCCAATTAGGCTTCACCATTGACGACCTGTGGTGCCCCAACAAAGTACCATCTGTTATTTGTTTGTTTTATGGCTTAGGGTCTGAGGAATATGCTAATCCTGCAATCAAAGCTAATAATACATTCTCAAAGAAATATGCAATGCACATCTACTAAAAATAAGTTCCAATAAATTTGTTTGATTTGACTGCAGCAACATGAAATCACACAATAGGTCAAACTTGGGGACACTGTCTGATTTAAAAAACAAAAACAGATTTGAATTCAGAAAAACATTCCCCATTATATACACAGTAACACAATATATTAATATGAGCGAGTTATCAGTTATTTACATATTTCAATATCTTTCTCATACTACAAGCCATTAGAACATGTAGTATATATGTGAATGCAGATTTTTTGAGTCTCAAATATGTGCACCTCAAGTATGGTATTGGTCCATAACAGTTAGGAGGGGAAAATAGATGTATGTCAAAGTGATGATAAATTCAGATAGAAATAGTGAAAACTCTCCCAAACAAAGTAGAGCGGAGGATAGTTGGAAGTATTAGTATCTGAGGAGAACCTATGAGAGGTTCTGGCCAATGAAAACATGTTGCATCAAGCAATGTTGTATGGGAACAGTTTATCAATTATTTAAGTCCATGCAAAGGAAACAGGGGTATTCTTGGGATATCTGCAGACAAAATGAGCTTGTCTGACCAGAGAAGAGTTGGGTGAGTGCAAACTTGGATGTAGTGGTTGGGAAAGCCCTTAAAAAGCCTTTCCCATAGGGGTGCCTGATGCAGAAGTCTTGGCCAAGACAGAATTAGATTGCCTAAGATGGATTTTGAAAGCAGGGGACAGAATGAGAGCATCATTGCTTAACACAATGAGCTGCCTGAAGCTAATGATAACCCTACCATCATCATTAATACATTATTGTAGAAATATAATTCCATAAAACAATTGCAAAGCATTCATAAAAATAAGTAATGCTTTCTACACGAAAACAAAGCATACCACCAATCAAATAAAAAAAACAATTACAATAACATAAACGCAAATAGTAAAAAATTATAAAAAGACACACCAATAATGTAATATAAAGGTATTATAGTGCAAAATGAACATTCCTAATTTGTAGAACATGTCAGAGGTATAATAGAACAACTAGCCAATAACAGGCATATCAACTTTTCATAAATACCAAAGCTGGGTGACACTGTAAGAAACCAGCCTCTCTTAGAACCAATATGATTGTTCTGCTTGTTGACCCACCCACCCACCAACCCATCTAGCCACTGGTAACGTGAGTAAACTCCATCAAAGCCAAGAGGAGAAAACACCCACAACCATGGTATGTGTAAAGCGCTTCATAACATAGAGAATTAGATTTTTAACACCGCCCATATTTCAGCACCCAGTCTCTGTTTTGTAGTAGGCCCAGACACAATATTTTGCTAGGCCCAAAAACAGCCACTCTGCGAGGCTGCAGACTCTGTGATGCTGCAGCACTCGTGTCTCCAGTCTCATCCAAAGGGGCCAAGTCATCAGTACGCCAGGCCTGCTCTGCCTGAGCCTTGTTCCCATGGAAATCCATCCGTTCCCTGTCCTTTCAATGTTGCAAAAATGTAGTATTGTTTGTCAGGAATTCGCTCTGCGTCTCCAGCACTGTGTTCATCCATCTCCGCTAAACTGCCAGTGCACCCCCGAACCTCACACCCACCAGGCTAGAGCCCACCATACCTCTCAGTCCCGACTCCTCAACCCTTTTAATGCCGATAAACATATAACCCCCTTGTCTTGACCATATTAGATTACCCACCAAAGATCTAAGCCTATGCCGCAATATTTCCTCCTAACAGTAACACACGTCTGCTCGTATCATGAGGCACCAGGCAAGGTAGACGATAGATCAAACCCCCAAAGGAGAAAATTGGGTGCGGGAACTGCAAACAAGGCCCCACATGTGAGGGTCACTAGGCCTATATATTATGTTCTTTTCTGTTAGACATCCCTTTCATATGATGCTCAGGTGCCTGCAATGAATCATGAGTAACTGATTCTTATTGTTTAGTTTAGAGCAGGCTGTGCCATAAATCCACCCCAATCAACAATGTGATTTTCGACCCTATGTGGTGATGTCATCAATGATGCGTGTCGCCTTTTTAGTGTGCTGTCCGTGTAATTTTTGGCATAGCGCTCTCGGGCAGCAGAGTTCTTTGCTTGCATATAATATTATTATATAAACTTTGTTATCCTTGCAAAATATCTCTTAGTCTTATTCCCTGACGGGGTGCATGGTTATTGGGGTACATGTTCAGAGGTCGGTGCCTTCATGCTCCTAACATGTGACATCAAAAGAAAATGATTGTCTGCTTGATGAACCGATCATACTGCAGTTCTTGCTCTAAGAGGTATACAGTTAAAACATGCCCTTGTAATTAAAGATCTGTGGTAATATGTGTCACTCCATAAATGATAATCCTGAATAGTGTTCATGGCAAAAATAAAGGTATTGTGAAATAAAGTGTAATTGTGAATTCATTTTTAATAAACATTGGCTGACATGCTGAAGTCATGGAAAAGTACCACTTTTGGATAGAATATTGATAATAATAATAATAGACTCAGTGAAAACTGCCGTGGGGATTGACCAAAGTTGTAGGCAATGATGAACAGGTTTGTCATTTTTCAATTCACTCTGACATACCCCATATTTGGAGGCAAATCTTCAGCGGCATAACACTTTCTTAAAGAAATAATTTTCCAGCATGTGAAGAGTGGATACCTTCGTAAAGCCTCATAAAGTGGCCCCGTACTTATCTACCCCTTTGGTTTTCATAGCATAGACCTTCAAGATCATCGCACAAGTTTGAGACTTGCACTCATGCATACGACGTGACACTCTCCCCCATCACCTATTTCATTCTAGAGGCCTATTTGATAATGTGGCAACCACGTTTTAAGTCTGTGGAAAAATGAATGCCAAGAAAATCAAACTCAAACACATGTGGTACAATACACTTGTTAATAAACATCTTGGGCAGACTCTGAAATGCTAATGTACAGTTCTAGTTGGATCATGAATTGTGTTTATGACTCAAGCAGGAGCTGTACATCTCTGTTATGATTGACTTTGATTGACTATCCTTCCTGGTCCCTTCTTCCTGGATGCATGAGGTGTGAATGCCAAGTATGATGTCATGAGTGGAATGCTGAGAGAATGATTGCAATGTTGAGTGTGAATGTGATTCCACCCAGGGAAGTTGGAAGATGTAGCCTGGGTGATGGCAGCCAGTGGACTCCCCTCTGTACTTCCCTATCTCATTAATGTACCTGAGGACCTATGTTACCTGATTAAAGTAACTTGAAGTATACCTGTGGCCTATCAGAGTATCCTTTATGAGTAACCCTGAGATATGATTATAACAATCTCTTAGTGTTCATGCTATGAGCACTGTGGCATCTGCTTAAGGCAGAACAGGCAGTACCTTACCGCCAATCTCAGGGACATCAGTGTCCACCTTCAAAAGCAAGCCATTCATATAACAATTAAAGTAATGGAGCCAACATGCAGCCCTGTCTTACTTCAGAATCTATTGGGCAGTAGGAAGTACAGTGACCTTTATCGCCACGTTTTTCTTATTTTCCTGATGTAGATTGATGAGTATGTTTAAGATATTCTGAGGACAATCCTAGGACATGAGCACCTGCCAAAGTTTGGACCTATTTACTTCATCAAATAAATTGGCTCTTTCTTGATATACAGGAAGTGTATCGCCACTAATTAAACGTTGAGAGCATGCCTGCAGTTCCCCAGGCCCAGATGGAATCTCAATTATATCACAGCCAAAATGCTCTTTTCACTAACCATAGATCCAGCTTTTTAAGAAGAGCCCTACCAGAAATCTTGAAGCCAGTGTCAAGTAGGGAATTGGGGATGTAGCCCAAGAGACTCACTGTTACCTTTTTTAGAAATTGGAATTTGACCAGTTTTTAGTATGGTGGTGTACGTAATGGTGAGTATGGGTGCCAAAACCTCTATAAAGTCCTGGAAAAGGTCTGCTGTTGCACTCACCTGGTCTCTGCGGGGGTGTTGGGGCACGGTTAGAGCCCTCCCACGACTTGGCTCCTCTGCATCGCCTCCCTCACCTGGTTGCTGCAGAGCCTGCTGTTCTGGATACTGGTATTGCCCCTGAGAGAAGATGAGAGCTAATGAGAGTGGCGTGGGGGTGTCGTGACTTCCCTCGACCCTCTCGTGCCAAAATTAAATGTGCAAGCCTTATCCCATGCAAGCTCAACTGTTGTGTTGTAACGTTGAGCTATCGGTCCTGCTTATCATAGCAGGGGTGCATATAGAGCGGACCGAGTTGCTTCACTGGTCTGTGGAAGTGTTGATCCAGACCGGATGAGACCAATCCATTTAGAAGATAAGTCTTTTGATTGTGATTATAGTTTGTTTATTATAATGTCTTTGTTTTGTTCAATAATAATTCTTGCAATGTCTATTCTCATCCCTATAGGTATAAAGAAGCAGATCGGAGTCGTGGAGCGAATCCGGGGAGTTCCTTGAGCCTGATGGAACTGGTAAGTTGGCCTTTATAATGAAAATCTAGGCACTGGTATGGCGGCCAAGACTTCATTATTGTTATGAATTCTAACCTGTTGTTCTCTCTTTTCTCTTGCAGGA
Organism: Ambystoma mexicanum; assembly: GCF_040938575.1. Lineage (NCBI taxonomy): Eukaryota > Metazoa > Chordata > Amphibia > Caudata > Ambystomatidae > Ambystoma > Ambystoma mexicanum. The sequence continues at coordinate 1,158,229,261 of NC_090933.1, forward strand.
GAAGGCCGACAGTGAAGAACAAAGTCTGGATGCTCGATGCAGCTCTGCAGTTGCAGGGTGAAGACGTTGCAAAGAAAAGGAACGAAGTGGAGCTCTGGTAAGCTAGAAGCCTGGATCAGGTGAGAAGATGTCCCCGACTCCGGTAGTGATGAGATGCAGGTAAGAGGTGCACACAGCGATGGAGCGGCTGGGAGCAGGTAGGAGCATCTTCGGCGATGGAGTAGCTGGATTCAGTTAAGAGGCGCGCACAGCGATGGAGTAGCTGGATTCAGGTAAGAGGCGCTCACAGCGATGGAGTAGCTGGATTCAGGTAAGAGGCGCACACATCGATGGAGTAGCCGCAATCAGGTAAGAGGCGCATACAGCGATGGAGCGGCTGTCAGCAGGTAAGAAGCAACGTCAGCGGTGGAGATGCTGGAATCTGGTAAGATGTCTTCAGAGATGAAGCATCTGGAATCAAATGGATGCGCAGGTAAGAACAGCGGTAAGCGTTACACTGAAAAAGCAGAGCAACGGGAAGCAGAGGCATGTAGATGGGTTGCCCTTATTTAGGCTGGCCCTGGCCCCTCCCTTTAGCCCTGCCTGGTAGCTCCACCTTGCCCCACCCAGGGACTCCTGCACATGCCTTCCAATGTTGTTCTATGGCCACGGCCGGCCCTGCTGCACGTGCCTTTGGCACAGAGTGTGCTAGGCACACTTTTACATGAGCCTGGTTCCAGAGGCGCCAGGACTGGGTCCATTTGGACCCTGGGGATGAGGGAGGACTGGCCCTTAGTTCTGTGGCCATGACATCTGCATGGGCTCCATTCAGACCCAGGGAACAATTATTAGCGTGACTCAATATGACCTCAGATACCACTGGTAGTGAACACTCTAATACGGAAGCTATGTCCTGCATAGGTGGACTTAGATTTTCATTAAGTATATTAAACTGGGCAACTTCTTCCCTGAATGTTTTATCAGTGCCATGCTAGAGCACTGAAAAGTGATCCACCTAAACTCTATTTTCAATATTTATTTAAATTACCTTTAATTTATTTATGTGTAGTGGTGCATTCAACACAAGGGGCCGGATTCTAAGTTTGCCAGTTCGGAAACAAGGGTGCCAGCAAACAATGAGTTTGCCTGCCATGGCCGATGTGCCCGACAGGTCTGACCCTGCCTGGCGAGCGGCCACTGTAGGCAGACTGCTCACAGAAGCACTGGCACTGTTAGCAACTGTGCCGATGATTTTGTGTCCCCACTCCCATACAGTCCCATAGGACTCTAGGGTAATGGGGACTTACAATTTGTCGGCGCCAGACTTCTTGGGCCACCGGACTCGTAATGAGCTGGTAGCACTGTGAAGTCAGGCGCCAGTAAATTATTACAGGTCCTGTGGCAACCCACCGGCAGGGTTACTACCTGACCCGTGATGAGGACCACGGTACCAGAACATTTTGGAAATGATTTCCACTCATGCCTCTACCAATTCTGCCCAGGCTGTGTTTTCCAACATTGCTTTGTGCGATGATAAAGCTTTCTTATACTGGTCTCTGGTAGTGACCACCTCTGTTTGGTTAAATCCCCATTTTTTGGAAACGCAAGTAAGCTTAGTTTTGCCGTTCTATAGTCTTTATTAAACACCCGCTCATAGGGCTCTCACCACAAGGGGTGAATTTGGAAAATGTCCAAGATCTTTAACATTCGATAATGTGCATTTAGCTGTTGAAAGGCCCAAAATAGTAAATTCTGGAGTTTCCCTGATGACCTTTTAAAGTAAATTTGCCTGAAATGTCCAATAATTACTCAGCCATTAATGAAGCAGAGTCCTCATTCAATTAAACAGGTGCAAATGATTAGGTCATTGGAGAAAATATGAGGACCCAACATTAAAGGCTCTTATGTACACAGGGCAAGATTCTCTTCATCATCAACGAATTACTGAGGTGGATAATTGCCTATTTTTAAATTAAAATCCCATACCAAGACTAACACGCCTTTTGAAGGGCAGTCTCTAAGCACTTTATCCTCCACAAACTCTTTAAAACATTGTAAACTGTATGAGTGAAACAGCTTCTGGGGGATAGTATAAAAATGCACTACCAGAACAGATTCCCCACTGTCGAAAAAGAGATGCAATGCTTGAACAAACTTTGGGTTATCATTGAAGGGTCTAACTGTATCCTAGGGAGGTAGCTGGAAGGGTGGCCAGCCCATCATAACCTCTCCCCCTGGGTTTTTCGAGCGTGCACTATAATGGCTGCAAAACCCATTCAACACAAACTCTTCCATAGCCCACGTTTCCTGTAACAATATTATATCATATTCCTTTAAAAAATGAAGTGTATCCACATTGGATAGTCTTGATTTCCCCCCAGCTATGTCCCTATCTGTCCTGTACCTTGCGCTTCAGAATAAGGGGCTCAATTGGGTTGATCATGGCTCTATGATACAACTGCCAACTTGTCAGGTTATACTGAGGTATGCAAGTTGGCTCAATGGTGTTGTGTTGCTGTAGAGATGTCTATGAAGTTGTGGGATCCGCAGCCCCACTTAGTTCGATAACGTGAATCAGAGCTGGATTGCTCAGGCAGAAGTTCAATATACAAAGACATGCTAGTTCAACTGGCAGTTGGCCGGCAGCTTGATGATTTGATGATGGCACAAATGCCTTTGGGTCTGATGACCAACAGCAGTTACCAGAAGATGCACCTTTGGTTTTTTGGGTAACTGGATATTCTTCTTGTAAAAACCAGTACAAATTCAATTAATAATTCTTTTCCCATGGGATGAAATCTTCAGAGGCAATTCTCTGCAATCCATAGGAAGAATTTTGGATTGCAGTTACAGAACAAGCAAAGGACAGCCGAAAGCTTTGGTTGGTGATGTAGGGGTGCCACTGGTGGGTTTGTGTAGAGGTGGACGTTGAATTAATATATTGTTCAACTGTAATGAAATTACTTAAGCCACACAAGAGTACAAGGATGAGTAGTGGCTAAAGTACACATTTCTAGAAAACAAGAGGAATCCCAATCATAAAGATGAAACGGGCACAGTTAAGACATATACTTGCTTTGCCTTTTGTGGTACTATGGGCATGGGAAGGCTATAAACTCTAGAGGGCTTTGCATGTGATCCAGTAGTAACCCATGCAGCAAAGTATTAGTCCAAAATAAAGTGAATGTCTAATCCAGTTTTAATTAAAATATATACTCTGTAATTAAACACACAATCTGAAATAATAACTAAATTGAAAACCACTACACAAAACCCACCCCTGTGGAAAGAATACAGAATATGCAAAGATAGAAAGATGTACCACTCTGGGTAATAAAGCGCAGAAAAAGGCAATACATAACCACAATGACTTTGAAAGGGACATATGCTGGTGAATAATGGACCATTGTGTCAGTTATCAGTCAATAATACCTTTGCTGTTCTTGGTTGTTCCAGTGATGAACCAGCATCCTTGGTATTAATTGTGTGGTTTGAATCAGGCTTGGAGGCAGCAGTCACATTGTTCCAGACTGTGAGCAGTGTCGAAGTGCGGTTGAGCTGTAGTTTGATGAGGTTCAGAGCAATATTTGGAGAAGGTCTGATCGTGTGGTCCACCACTGTTAGTTTGACAGTCAGTCTGTTGGGGAAGATGCTGGTGACTGGAAGTGATGTTCTAAGTGGCCAGTTCAATGAGACACTTGTTGAAGTGCAGGTTGTGTGGGCCACCAGATTCAGCTCGCTCAATGGCAAAGATACCAGTGACAGGTTGTGCAGTTCAAATCGTGCAGATTGATGCAACATTAAATAACCGTAGTTTGATGAGGCCACCAAGGTGGGTTCATGTGTTCATACAGATTGGCAACAAAGATGCTTGTGGTTCAAAAAGTTGTTTAAATGTGTTTGGGGCAGCAATGCGCTTAAAGTTTGAGCTCAGGCAACAACCCACTCAGATTTTGCGGTGCAGCAGCAAACTGGTTTCAGTGTGCACGACAGTGGCTCGACGATCGGGCACATGCCAAAAGCAGCTGAAGAGGGTGTTGTTGGTTTGATGCAGTCAAAATGGCTTGAATTATGGCTCACAGCAGCAGTTTGACAACAGAAACACAGGGGCCCTGGCTCTATCAGTTCTCCAGTTCTGTGAATCCCACTCCAGGGTCTAATGGGCAAAGGTAGTTTTTATTCTCAGCCTCACAAGCACCTGGGAGGCTGGCATACACTTCCAAGAGTCCTTCAATATGATGAGGTCCAAGGCAGCAGTTTGCCTGGCAGAAGTGCACCTCTTGTTTGTGCAGCAACTCACACCGATTGTGCCCTGGCTATGGATAGGGAACAGAGCTCACCTCCTCTTTGGACACTCAGTCTTCACCTCAATGGTGGAGGGCTTTGGAAAGTCATCTCTCCCAAAAGATGTCTAATGAATTCTTCATCAGATGTGTGTACATTTGTGAATGAAAGAAGGAGTGGGAGACCCCTTCTTTTTAAGGCAAATGTCTACAGGTGATTCCATTACAGCACTCTGTTTTAGAGGTCCAATACCTTCCCTTGAGACAAGTGGTCTTTGACTTCTGACATCATTCAAACATTGCTTTGTGTTATAGGAAGTGGAGGAGGTATGAAGGATGAGAGATGGACATATAAAACAATATGGTGGAATTATTCCTCCAGCTATGCTGACCTCCCTCTGTCTACACTAACTTCACCCCTTCTCTTGTCAATAGCATCAAATACCCTTTTGGAATGCACCACCCCAGTTAGAGGCTAGTCCTTTTTTAAATGGATGTGTTCTTTGATGCCTGTTTCCTAGGCCAGTGCCTTCTGGGAGGATGTCATGTTAGTGAGAGGTGTAACCAGACATCACAAACGATTAAAAGAGATACCCAACCATTTAGTCTTCTGCCCTAAAAGCTGGCATGGCCAGGCTGCCTGACCAGAATATACATAGCTGAGCTGGGCTCACAGTGCTGACACATGTATGATTTAACTTGATGTGGCTTTAAAAAGTATGAGAGATAGTAGCTAGCATACCTTAAACCAAAGTATGGCTTATATTTAAAGTTAACAACTACCACCAGGATAAGAACTCTCACAGTGGTGTGTATCTTAAATGCAACCTATGCGCTTAAATGACTTGGCTCTCATTGCAGCAGTCAAATGGCGCCTGTGACCCCTGAACTTGCTCTGCGCCACTGGAGAGTAGGCACTGCAGATCACATTACTGATTCATGAAAGTGCAGGTGTACAGTATGCTTTTGCCATTGAATCTGCTGAAAAGTGGTGTCTGATTAGCAGACCCACCCTTTATGAGAAATAATGACCTGCATAATTGCATTTTGTAATACCAATCAAAAAATCCAGCGCTTCTACACCCTTGCACGATGGCAATCCAAGGAAGGCACTTGAGATCATGGACACCAACATTCAAGGCCAAACGAGTGTGGATAATGTGGACAGATTGTGCATGTAGAAATGGCTGGGTAGAGTGGGACTATTACTGGACAGTAGCATGATATTTCTGTGTTGGAGTAGTGGAAAAAGAATTAAACAATAGCACCTATCCATACCAACAGGAGATGAAGGCAAATTCTTACAACAGACGAGTGTCAAACACTGGTCCAGGAACCACACTGAGCAAATACTAATACTTAAGTTATAGTTGAATTGGTTGGCCCCCTTAACGTACAATGATGTGCCAGTGCTCACTCACCACATTGAGGGATTAAATATGCCTTTTCAGAGACTTGGGTAGAGACTTTTGGGAGAGGACAGGGATGAGATGGTTAATGACGGAGGGAAAGATTAGTCGATTAGCATAAAGAGCAAGCCCACAGCCAGTATGCAGTGGTGGCGTTCTGGTTGAGAGTGAATAGGAATAGGCAGGTGGGCTGAAATGCCCTTGGGTTCCACATGAGGGGTCCTGGTTAGATATTAGCCGGTAGAGATAAAAATTGGAATGCAACACTAGAGAGGAGGGGGCGAGGAATGGGGGCATCCCTAGGCTTATGGGATAACTTTCAGAACCACATTTAAATCATATGAGCTTTTAGCAAATTGTTACTGTAGAATAGAATATAGAGTTAAAGTGACCCACCCTGCATGTCTTTGAGTCTAACTTGTTTACTCGTTCGTTTCTTAACCTCACCAATGCAGGATTTCATTTGGAAGACATATTAAGGCATGAGAAACAGTCAGGGCTATGGCTGAAGAGTTTACCAGTGTCAAAGGAATAGGTACTTATAAATGGAATTATCAAGGTTGTGAGTTGGAATGTGAAAGGGTTCCACTCCCCGGGGAAAAATGGTTTTAAATCAATAGGGAAAAACTCGATGCGATACTGCTTCATCTGCTGCTCTCCTGTGTAGGACTACCCTTGAGCCGTGTTTTCCACCACAGCTTCTGCTGCATCTGCACCTGAACCTCCCTTGGACCCTTCTGAGCTGCCCCACCCCCAAACATCCTGTGCTCATGTGGCTGGGTCACGTAACTTATAACCTGCTTTCCTGAACATGCAGGTCAGATTACTGCAACCCCATCTGCTACTCTCCTGATCAGGATTGCCACTTAAGTTGCCAGGCCTTCAACCACAGCTTTTGCCTCACCTGGGCCTCCCCTGGATCCTTCTCAGCCACTGTGTTTCTAAACATCTTAGCGCGTCATGTTACCTTCTACGTGCTTTCATGGACTCACATGTCCAATGCTTTGTGGATCCATCTGTTGCTCTCCTGAGTGAGTACTGACAATCGAGGTGCTTTGCATACCGCCTGACCATCGCCTAATCCCTTCTTAGCTACTGTGCCCCCAAACATCCTGGCACTTAATAGACTGGATCAGGTGATGTATCACATGATTTACTGGACTATCAGATCAGATCCCACGCTGCTTTATTTGCTGCCCTCCTTTGTGAGGACTTCCGCTCGATGTGCAGCGCTCTCCACCATAGATCCTGCTGCACATCGCCTTCCCTTGCACCTTCCAAAGCCTTTGTGCCCCCAAAAATGGTGGTGCTTATGCGATAGGGTCATGTGACTTATCACCTGCTTGCCTCGATTTGCAGGTCAGTCACTACACTGCTCCATCGGCTGTTACCTGAGTGAGGATTGCAACTCAATGTGCTTTCCAACATGACTTCTGCCATACCTGGGTCTCCTCTGGAATGTTCTCAGTGGCCATACCCACAAACATCTTGGCGCTCACTTGACTGGGTCACGTGTTTCACCTTGCCCTTTTATTCCACACCTCTAGGGAGTCCTCCCTGTGGGTGTCCAAATCAAAGGGAATACTGTTTAAGGGCATTGCTTCCATTTCCTGTTTGACCTTGTTAGCTCATGTGTGCCCATGGCACACCTTACATCTTTGCCATCTTTTGATATCTTTCCTTTCTCTCCATTTGCATTGCGAACTTCACATCATCACACTTCTTTCCGTCTCCTGCTACTCGTAGTTTGTACATTCATTTTTCACGCACCCTTGTTCTCTCCTTTTCCTCATCATCATGACCATCTCCATCCCTATACATGATTCCCCTAGAATATCCTAGTTTTCCTCCTCTCACTCCCACAATCTGTCCAGTATTCCGGCAGACAACTTCATTTATATGAGCAGTCCAATGGAGACCAATGGACAGCTCTCGCCTCTGGTGCGGGGCGGCAGAATAGTGCCCTATGGCTGCCCAAGTGCTGCAGATTGTGTGGATATAGTAGTTTCAATCCCAGAAGTGGTGGAGCAGGAGGTGTCTCTGTGTCTGATGTGTGCAGTGAAGAGACACAATGGGCCTGATTACAAGTTTGTATTTGTATTTGTATTTATTACATTTTATATAGCGGTTTAAACCAAAGCGCTTTACATAAAACAACATGAATACTTTAGAAGCAATAAGTACAAGTCATGCATCAAATAATGAAGAACAGCATGCAGAACAATTTTTCAAGATCATTAGATTAAAAACCTGGGTAGGGGAAAAGAAGGGGGAAGTAGTAAAGAGCTGTCAGGAGAGAGAAGGAAGAAGGTGGGATTTTAAGGAGGAACAGAAAGAAGAATACGAGGATATAGAGCAGAAGAGGTATAGAGTTCCAATGTAGAGAGGCAAGGAGCTAGAAGGATCTGAAGCGGGAAGGGGTACAAGGTGAGGGTGGGAAAGTGAGTAGGAAGTGGTCAGCAAAACAGAGGGGGCGTGAGGGAGAGTAGAAAGAGAGGAGGGAGGAAAGGTAGGGAGGGGCAAGATCATGAAGAGATTTAAAGACAAGACAGAGGAAGTTGAATTTGAGTTGAGACTAAAAGGAAAGCCAACCAAGAGAGGAGAGTGAAGAGGAGATGGAGTCATGGGGATAAATGGAGCAGAGAGTGTGTATTGGAGAACGGTAGACGGATATGAGGGTGGCAAGATGAGAGGCAGGGAGGCTAAAGAGGAGAGCTGAACAGTAGAAGAGACAAGAAAAGATAAGGGAAGAAATTAAGAGTTTGGTTGTGTGGAAGGTGAGGGAGGATCAGATTTTGCAAACATTGTAGAGATGGTGGTGACAAGCCCGGGAGGTAAGAGAGATATGGTGAGTAAAGGACAGGTTGGAGTCGAAGTGGATGCCTAGATTGCAGGCAGAGGCAGAGACGGGGAGATGAGCAGGGGGAAAGAAGATATAAGGAACGGGAGAGGGAGGAGGTAGGGTGTTGGCGGGAAGGAATAAGACTTCAGTTTTAAGGGTGAGAAAGTGGGAGGACATCCAGTTTTTGATAGCAGATAGACAGGAAGAGGGTTTGAGGGAATGTCAGGAGTGAAGGAAGAGAAGGAGAGGAAAAGCTTGGTGTCATCAGCATAGACGTTGTAAGAGATACCAAAGGAAGATATGATTGAGGCTAGAAAGGAGGTGTAAAGTGAGAAAAGGAAAGCGCCAAGCACGGAGCCTTGGGGAACACCGAAGTTGAGGGAGTGGGTTGTGGAGGAGCAGCCGCCCCAAGAGACGGCGAAGGAGAGGTTGGAAAGGTAGGAGGAGAACCAGTTGAGGACTGAGCCTTTGAGACCAAAGGAGGAAAGAGTGTTGAGGAGTAAGGGGTGATCGACGGTGTCAATGGTGGCAGAGAGGTCCAAGAGAATGAGAACGGAAGAATGTTTGGAGTAGCGAGCAATGAGGAGGGAGTTGAAAATGGAGGGAGAGCAGTTTCAGTGGAATGTTTGGGGTGAAATCCAGATTGAGTAGGGGGGGAGAGAGGTTAGAGGTGAATGCTGAGAGTTGGGAGGAGACTAGGCATTCCAGGAGCTTAGAGAGAAATGGTAGATGAGAGATGGGATGAAAGTTGGAAGCCAGTAGGGGGTTAGCAGAGGGTTTATTTCAGGATGGGGATGATAGTAGCATGTTTGAAGGCTGATGGAAAGGTAGCGGTAGTGAGACAGATGTTGAAGAAAGAGGTGAGGTATGGTATGACGAGAGGGTACATTTTGGGTATCCGAGGGGCGGGGAGTGGACCAGAGGGGGCAGCAGTAGGGTGAGTTTTGGACAGGAGGAGGGACACATCAGAGTGAGTGACAGGAGTGAAATTAGACATGTATGAGGATGGGGTGGAGTGAGATGGGGAATGAGGAGAGTAAGAGGGGGAGCGTAGAATGTTTTGGCGTAAGGTTAGTATCTTAGAGGAGAAGAAGTCAGCGAAATCAGAGGGTGAAAGAGGAGAGGCAGTAGAGTGTTCAGGAGTGGGAGGGGAGAGATGATTTAGGGTTTGGAAGATTTGTTGGGGTGAGAGGATTTAGCATGGAGAAGGTTAGAGAAGTAGGATCGTTTGGCTGAGCTAAGGCAGGAGTCATACAGGGAGTGGTAAGAGAAGTGGGAGGCTTGGTTTGCTGGTGAACGGTATTTAAGCCAACGTCATTCAAGGCGTCTGAGAAAGCGGCGCATTGACAGAAGATGAGGGGAAAAGCCAGGGTTGGTGGGCTTGCGGGAGGGGCGGAAGGGTTAGAGAGGGTGTAGTTGATCAAGACTAGAGGAGAGGGAGGAGGATAGAGTGTATAAAGCTTCATTAGCAGAGAGAGAAGAAAAGTGAGGGAGAGGGGGGAGGGAGGAGGTACAGGTATCATAGAAGTGAAAAGAAATAAAGTTGCGGAGGTCCCGTTGTGAGAAAGAGATGGAGGAAGAGGGGGGGAGGTGGAGAGACAGGGGGAGTGAGGGAGAATGAGAGACATTCATGGTCAGAAAGATAGTTAGGGAGGGTGGCGACAGGGGAGGGGGAGAAGAAAGAGACAAAGATAAGATCAAGAGTGGAGCCAGAAGAGTGTGTAGGAGAAGTAGGGAGGGGACTAAGAAGGTAGGAGTTGAGAATAGAAAAAAGAGGGGAGGTTTAGTGGGAGGTGGAGAGATGAAGGTTAAAGTCACCAAGTACAGTTAGGGGTGTGGGAGTGGGTGAGATGAGGGAAAGGAGGTGGTCATGGTCATCATAGAAGGAGGTGAGGGAGCCAGGTGGGTGGTAAATGATTAGAAAGGATATAGCGTGGGGGGAGGTGAAGGATTTGTAGTATTCAAAAGAGGGGAAGACAGGGAGAGAAGTTGGACAGGGGGTGGCCGGGCATTTAGGGTGAAAGAGAAGACCAATGCCACCTCCACGGCCAGAAGGACGGGAGACATGAGTAAAGGAGGAGGAGGAGGAAGTGAGAGAAACCGGTACTGTAGAGTTGAAGGGGGGATCCAGGTTTCAGTGATACATAGGAATTGAAGATTTAGCCGTAGAAACAGGTCCAGAATAGCTGCAGTCTTGTTACAGAGAGATCTTGCATTCCAAAGTGCGATATTGATTATGCTGGAGGGTTCAATGATGGGGGACAGATGAGGTTGGGATGGTGAATTAGGGTAGAAGGGTGTTGGGACACTCGGAGATGAGGAGGTCAGGGGATGTTGAGTGTGGAGATAGTCATAATGATGAGGCAGAGGGATTTCATAAAGGGCCAGGAGGTGGAGTGGGGAGGGATGAGAGAGCGGAGGATAAGAAAGTGGAGGGAAGTGCTAGGTGGGGTTGCGCATACCTGAAGGAGCAATAGGAGCAGGTAGCGGCATAGTTGAAGAGAAGGAGTTTGAAGTGGGGATGGCAGGGTAGAAGCTTGGACTGAAGATATTAGTGAGGTGGCACTTGCAGTAAGGAAACTGAGGTGCATAAGAGAGGATTTAAGGGATAGTGCGCAGAGGGGGGAGTGAAGGGAGTAAAGGAGAGTAGGGGATCGGGACCTAGTGGGACCAGACAGGATTGGCAGGAAAGGTGCTGGCAGAAGATTGAAGAGAGGGGGAGCAAGGGAGGCAGCCAGCTATTGGTGTTTAAGAGGTTTGGGATGGTAAGGTGATGGAGGTGAGGACAGGATGGGGCTGTGGATGGAGCAGATAGGGAAGGGTAGATGGGAAGGGGTGAGCTGTAATGGCAGACAGATAAGGTGATATAGGTTTCCTAAAGTACGATTCAGATGAAGTTACAGGGGTAATGAGGGTAGAGTGCTCCCGGTTGGTGGCTAAGGTGCAGTGTTGGCGATATATACGCAGAAAAGGGATGAGGAGCTTTCCCAGGTGAAGTCAGGAAGCAAAGGGGCTCAATGCATCAGGCCACTGGAGGAGAGTCCGCTGATGGCATAGTGGAAGCGATGAGGGTCTGCTGCTGGGGACAGGGCGGGAGGTGATGTCAAGTGAGCACCAGGGCGACAGCGCCACAGGAGGATGGAGGGTGGAGTCGTGGGAGATTCTGAGCATAACGCCACGGGATAGGAGTTCAGCTTCTGCTAGTGGCAGGCTCCAACATTGCTGGGGTAATATGGGCACAGAGCTACCAGTTGGTAGTTCATGTGCAGTGTTGGCGCTGTGGTCAAAGATGGGAAAAACCACGGTGGAGGTAGTGGAGAGAGCAGGGGCTAGGAATATATGGTGCAGTTAGGTAGCAGAGGGGCTCAATGCGACAGATGATGAGATCCTGAGTCAGTTGGTTGCTGCCTGCTGCATCGGGAGATAACGCGCAGGGGTGACCAATGCAGTCCGTCCAGATGATCCTAAAAGTGAAGCATCGTCAGGAGGCCACTGGAGGAGAGTCCACCGAGGTCGCAGGTGGAAGAGAAGTCGGTCTACTGCTGGGGACAGGGCCGGAGGTGGAGTCAGGGGAGCTCTGGAGTACAGCACCATGGGAGGGTGGGAGGCAGAGTCCTGGGAGATTCAGAATAGAACGCTGTGGGAGAGGAGTTCAGCATCAGCCGGTGGCAGGGCCCAACGTAGGTGGATGCAGAACTGGGGTGCACATCACTATTCGCCGCAAGGACCACAGCAAAATTTAGATTACGGTGCCAGGGGAGAGGGACTCAGCCTCAGCCTGAGGTGGACCCAATGTAGCTGGATGCAGGTCTGGGGTGCACAACACTACTCACAGCAAGGACCAGGGGCACAGTGCTCAGTCTGAGGAGCCGTAGGAGGCAGGGTCAGCAGAAGATGTGCAAGGTGAATGCGTTGGCCGTCCCAGTCAGCTCAGAGGAAAACGCCTGGAGGTGTAGAAATAAAAGTACCAGAATCCTCAGAGCTAATTAAATTGCCACACCTGAAAAAGAAATGCAGACCTGCCTGAAATAACTAAGAAACTCAGCATCCCTGAAGATTGATGAAGTCATGAAAACATGAGTTAGGAGGAGAAGCTAAAGACTGGTAACCGAGCGCCTGCCTTTACATCTTTAAACATTGTTTCAGGAGTCCTGTGCTCAAAAGGCAGTAGCAGCAGGGCCATCATGCCTTACATTGGAGAGCCACAACCATGGCTTTCCCCCTCCCCCATCAAGGGGAAGATTTGTGCTATGGAGGGAGTTGTTTCCAGTCACCTGCCAGCAAAATCAAGTGCGAAAAATACAAGTACCAGAATCTTCAGAGCTAATTAACTTGCCACACATGAAAAAGAAATGCAGACCTGCCTGAAATAACTAAGAAACTCAGCCTCCCTGAAGATTGATGAAGTCATGAAAACGTGCGTTAGGAGGAGAAGCTAAAGACTGGTAACAGAGCGCCTGCCTTTACATCTTTAATCAAGGTGTAGAATGTGGTTGCACTCCACTATGTCAGATGTCAGGAGAAGGGGGGCCAGGCAGCCCAGGCCAGTGCGCCGCGCGACCCGCTGACAGATCTTGAGCACGGTGCAGGATCGGGGCAGAAGGGGGGGGCTGCTGTCAAGTCCTGTGCGGGCCTAGGGAAGAGCCCATGGAGGTGTAGAACTCCGATACACTCACTGCATCAGATGTCAGGAGCAGGGGGCCCAGCAGCTCAGGACAGTGCGCTGCAGGCGACCCGCGGTTGGGTCTTATGCAGGCTTAGTGTAGAGTCACAGGAGCAATCGAACGCAGATGAGCACCACTGCATTAGAGCTTGACAAGGCGGGAGGCCATGATGGCGCGAACATGGCTGAGATCCGCAAGCTGCATTCAAGTGGAATCAGTTAGCGGTTCTTGATGTCCCGGGAGGATAGCTCAGCGGCAGCGTGCGCGTCTTGGAAGCAAGACGACACGAAGCAGCAACAGGTTCGATCCCCGGGTCCGCGCTTAGAAACCTCCGGGTGTTTAAGCGCGTTATAAATACGTAACTAAGACAAAAAAACACAATTACGCAACTAAGAAAAAAACAAACAATTCCTGTAACAGCGCCTCGATGCCTGCGGGCTGTGTGAGCGCTTTATAAATGTAAATAAATAAAACTTGAACCAGAGGGGTCTTGTGTGCTTGTAAACAGGAACGTGTAGTGAGGGTTCAGGAAATTGTAGTAAATACTGATCTCAATTGGTTTGAGTCAGCCTGAATGGAGGAGACGCTGGATCAGGCTTTCGTGCTTCAGCGCCCCCTCGTGGTGCAAAACCATCAGGATGCTGCCAAACTTGGCCCCTGGCAATGGGGAAATACAGGGCGATTACAACCCTGGCAGACCCTGTATTTCCCCATTTGCCAGGGGCCAGAAACTTTTACTCCCCATTCCCATTTGAGCCCCATAGTGCTCCATGGGAATAGGTAGGTCGGATGCACCGGCATCATTCACAATGGTGCTAGTGCATCCGACATGCTGTGCTCGTGGGTGCCGCTCTGCCCACCAGGTCAGACCCGGCGGACAGAAAGACACCCGCCAGCACAACTCGTAGTTTGCCGGTCCGGGAACTACAGTACGGGCAAGCTTACCAGTACCATAGTTCCCAGACCGGCAAACTTATAATGAGGCTCCATGTGTCTTCAGCTCCCCTTCAGCTCCTCTTAGACATGTGTTAGACATGTGTTACATGGCAATATCAGGCCACACACAGATACAGGGCCCAGTAGCTGTCAGTTAGTCTGTCAGTTAGTCTGGATGGCCTTTCAAAGTATGAAAAATGATGGGTACCAGAGAGAGCTCCTCCAATGCCAGTGTCAAACCATCCGCCAGACCCCCACAAGCCACTGGAGGTGTCATGTGCGTATGCCGCTTTCACTGTATCGAGGGGCTGGGATGCAGCTATCCACCTAACACAATGTCAACAGGCCTACCTCACCAATTCATGCTCAGTCCTGAACCGCAAGGGCATAAAATCAAGGTGCTGCAGCTCCAGAAGTCCGTTCCATGGTCATGATCACACTGTCTCCCGCAGGAGGCCGCAGCGCAACACCAACACAAGCTGGTGCAGGCTTGCAGCATGCTGTAGGCTCTCCTTGTGGTCCCTCAATGTTCAGCATATGCGGCTAGATGTTGGCCCGTCTCTTTCCCTCAGTGTTCAGAGGGCCAGAGCGAACTGTTTCAATCGTGTGTTGGTACTCCCAGAGGACCTACAGGTAGCATAATGTTAGCGGGCAACAGAGCTTCGCTTGGCAGTAACCATTTTCTCAGCATGCGCCGCAAAGAATCTCGGTCAATTGTTGAACTATTTTTCAGGTTCAACATTCATTTTCTGTGTGTCACTGAAACCTGTCTTACCCCTTCCAACACAGCCACTCTTACCTGTCTTTCCTCTTCCTGCATGAACATTGCTCACAAGCCCTGCCTCATTGGCAGAGGCAGAGATGCTGGCATATCATTTCGTTTTTCCTGGACTCTATATCTCTCCTACTGAAGTTCCTGTCTGCCCCTCATTTGAATACCATGTCCTCACGTTTTTTCAACCCCTTCCTATCTCTTTTCCTATTTCCTACTGACCTCCCCAGACTCTTTTATTTTTCCTCTATGACCTTGACTATCTTTTTGCACTTCCCATTCCACTGCTCTCAGCTTTCTTTTTTTCATGACTTTAATCTGTATCTCACCTCTAATCCCTCCTCTTCTCCCTTCCTGCCACACATTCATTCCTTTTACTTGTACCACGCCCCTTGCCCCCCTTCCCACATCTCAGACTCCTCTCTTGATATAATTGTCTCCTCCTTCTCATTTAATATCTCTACTCACCAAATGTACATATCTGGTCACTTTCTTTTTTCCTTTTCCCCCTTCCTCCCTTTGACACATTTCCCTTCTCCTTCAACAAGCTCATTTTTCATGTGTGGTCTCTATACCTACATTCATTCCTTCCTTTCGTTCTCCTCGTTCCCTTTCACTATGACGTATGTGGTCTCTTTTTCTGTTTTTCTGTTGAACAAGTGGTCTCAACCCTCCACGCTACTGTCTTATCTACTCTTGACTCACAATTTCCTGCTCATTCTTTTTCCCCCTCTTGTAAACCTTCCAACCATGGTCTGCACCCTCTATTCCTTCTCTTCTTTTCTTCTCTGCAAGTCACAACTTACAATCTTCCAAAAACTTTAACCCTCTCGCTGGCCTTTGATCTTCTAATGACTCCCTCCTATTCAGCATCATTACACATTATTTCTCAGCTCTAACCCTATCTGCTATTGTGTATTTATAAAGTGCCAAAGCGCCTATGGCCGTAACATCTAATTCTGACTCAAGGTGAAGTGATTGCAGGATGGAGGGACAAAACAGGTACCTAAGCAACAAAGTTTTAAAAAATGTTTTTCTGAATATTAGAATGTTGTATAGACATCACAGATCACAGGGTAGTGTATTCCAGCGTTTAGTGGCTAGCATATGAAATTATCTCTCCATAGCTCTTCTCTGCCTGAAGAGAAACACATTGAAAGATCGAAGGACACACAGGGAAAGTGCCATTGGAATTTACTGGTTAGATACTGGGGGCCAATATTCTGTAGAGCTTTAAAAACCAGATTCAATGATTTAAATGCAATCCTTGCCACAATTGCTCGTTTTGCCCGAAAATACCAGATTTAATTGGTCAAATGGACCATTAATTCGAATGTAGCCTGTCCGAAAATAACACACTAATTAAACTGCTGAGTTCACCTTCTGTCATTGCCCTTTAATGCTTTCAATGCTGCTTTTGTTTTCAGCTTTTATTGCAGCAGAGTTGGCTGGCCGAACAAAGAAAAACCCAGAAAAAATTGTGGGTAGTTTAGGCAAAGCAACAGGATTCCGGCGTTCACTTTGCAGCTTGTGCGACTGTTGTGCATTAAACAGGGTAAGTGGGGGGATGGATATGCGGTCTATAGGGGTTACAGAGGTGTCCCATGCATACATGGATGGTGAGAGTGGGATGCGGACATGCTTAATGAAAACGAATTGACAGTCAACATTTTTGGCCAACAAGGCTTTCCACTCTGCAATATTGTGACTCAGGATTTTCTGTGTCGACTATTTCACGTAGATCCCAATGGGTAGCCAGTGTAGATTCTTTAGAGAGGGAGAAATATGCATTTTTTTGAGAGGCTGCCTACTGCACAGGCAGCCATGTTTTGAATAGACTGCATTTTGTTGAGGATGTGTTTAGTAGCACCGAGCAGTAGAGAGTCACTGTAATCAAGACCCTAGCTAATCATGTGTGTGCAATGCTGGATACTAGATGTTTTCACATGAAAAGCCTAATCTGTCTTAAGATCATTGAACAGTAATTGGTCGTACTAACTAATTTATTGACATGATGAGCCATAGAAAGTTGTGAATCAAGATGGACAGCTCCAATTCACTCTCTAACTGTTGGTGTTCCACAAGGCTCTATCTTGGGTCCGCTCCTGTTTGCACGCTGCACCTCTGCTCTTGGGGAATGAATCTCCTCTTTTGGGTTCTCATACCAACTCTTTGTGGATGACACCCAAATCTTCTCTTTTTCTGAACTCTCCTCTAATCTCTCTATCAAAATGTCCTACTGTCTCTCTGTCATTAAATATTGGATGGCTGTGTACTCTCTTATATTACACTCTTCCAAAACAAAACAGAGGTGCTCTTCTTCCCTGCCAAACACTCTCTCATCTCTTCCTCTGCATATCCGGCTCCCTATGACACTCTGCCCAACTCTTCTTCAGCTAAAACCTCAGTGTCATCTATGACCCTTCCCACACCTTCTCTACTTTCAACTCCAAACTGGAATAGTATCTTGCCTCAACCACCTAAACATGAGAAAAATCAGACACCTCCTTCCTCTCAAAACTGCCAAACATCTCTTAATAACTCTTGTCTTCTCTAAAGTGGACTACTGCTTCAGCATCCTCTTTGGTCTCCCCAACTATGCTTTCTGTCTTCTCCGCAAGATCATTAATTTCGTTACCAGGCCTCTCTTTGAACTCCTTAACTTCACACCTACTTCCTCATAGCGTCACCAGGCTGGATGACTGACGATGCAAAACAGGGCCACATTTACATTTCTTCTCCTGGTTCACACATTTATTCATGGGGAGACACCACTGCATCTAGCCTTCTCTATCCAACACTACAAGCCTTCTTACAATCTCAACTCTGTGTCCTCGACTACCCCTGTGGCTCCTCACTCTCCATGTGGTACCTCTTACTTCTGTCCTTTCTTGTATGTATGTATGAATTCTTGCTCCACTTGAATGGAATTCTCTTCCCCCGGACATCCAAGAAACAGTCCACACAGATTTGTACAAAAGCAAACTAAAAGCCAACATCCTTGCCTCTGAGTTACCCTTTTAACCTAATTCTCATCTGCCTGCTAGCAAACATTTTCTCCTCACCTCACCTCAACCTGCCTCTGTCCCTCACTTCCTACGACTACACTCTAGTACTTCAGCCATCATGGTCACATCCTGCGCACAGCTGGCTGTACCACCTACCTGCACTTAAAAATGCCAAATGTTAGTTGTTCTTAATCTATGTATGTTCACTTAAGTACACAAACCTGTCAGAATGTCCCTCAAACTTACCCCATTGTAAGAAGCTCACTGCTTCCCATTAAATATGATATCTTATCTATTGTACATTCTTTTGTTCCTCCTGTATATAAATAAATAAACCCAGAGTTCCTTGATCCACATGCAGTAGAGGGGGCAGGAAGGAGAGAAAATCCCCGGAAATGTAAAATGGAGGAATTCTTGCTCAAACATATTTGTGCTCGTTGACTTTCCTAACTCCACCCAATTACCAGCTTGCAGAGTCAAAGGCTCTCTGGTGAGCAACCCCCTAGTGTGAGGCTGGCCTGTGGTATAGAATCGTCTCTTTGAAGCCATGCTCTCAGGAAATCTCCATTTAGAAGATGACACCCTATTCCTGGCAAGTGTGGAGTTATCCTTCCTTTTTGAGATTCAACAGAGGCATGCATCCTGCCTTTTGTTTCATTCAGTGGAATACAGACAGGCAGGTGCCTGAAAGCCACATAGCCTCCCATAACTCGTCTGAGCTCACATCAATGAAACTGGCATGCTACAAATCATAAGTGGCTTTAGTAATTATGTGAACTACCAGCCACTGTACCAAAACCTAGGTATGGTTTAAATTTACAGATCATCCTGCCACCAGGTTCGTAGTTTATCAAAATTATCATGGTTTTGAAACCAAGGTACAGATCTAAACGCGGCCTCCGTATTGCAGTGACTTTGCTGTCCCAGCAGCTGTCAACCAGGATACCTATGAACTCCAAACCTGCTCCCTGCCACTGGAGAGAAGGAGCTGCAGATCAGGATATCAATGCAGTGCAGCCCTGGTGCACACTAAAGCTTTTGGAATGGAGTTTAATGAAAGGGGGTCTGGTTAGCAATTTCCCTTCAAGAATACTATAATTTTGTACCATTTGCTTATTTAATGTTTTTTGTCGGTCAGAGACATGGACACTGGGGCGTTGTTTCATTTATCACAGAAACTGTGCACCGATGGGGTACAGTAAATTGTCACTAGATGAGAGCCAGCACCAACAATAATACAAGATTTGCCACATATCAGCACTAGCATCAAATGTATTCTGTGCCCAAATTCTGGGTCTTGACCAACTTTAAATTGATAGCATAAAATGCAAGACAGCCCATGTTTGTCAGAAATGTGTTTAAGCAAGAAAGAGAACACAACCTATGCTACTGAAATATACATTTAAAAGGTCAAGCGAATTATCCTGTGATTTTAGAGGAAGATGTCATGATTTCAAATGTAGTACATTTCTGCTACACAAGAAGAAATTACTGAAATGCAGATTCCAAACATATTCAAAAGATGACATTGACCCTCATTATGAGGTTGCTGGTAAAACCCGCCAGTAGACGGCGAGTTACCAGCAACCCCGTAATACTGTTACCACTGCCTGACTTCCAGGTGCCGCTGAGATATTATGGAAGGCAGCAGAAATGGTAAATCCCCATTGCCGTGGGGTCCCTTGGGGTCACTAAAGCACTGGCACCATTTCTAAAGTTGCCGGTGCTTCAGTGAAAACACTGCTGGTAGGGGCCTGAACTCCCGGTATCCAGGAGTTCCGTGCCCCTACTGGCAATCTCACAGTTTGGTGTTCTGAAAAGGGCTCCGGTACGTTGCTACTGGCACCCTTGTTTCCAGACCGCCAAACTGCAAGTTTGGAACTCCTGGATGGGTAATGATGCCCATTTTGTTTAAACTGCTATTTATGGATGGAAGAAAAGGACCTAATTGTCAAATTTACATGATAAAATATGACGCTTATTCCTTTGGCCAACATTTGTTTTCTTCTCTGCTCTTTACTGTGCATGAGAAAGTAGCTGATCAGAGGTTCTAACCAGAATTGTTGTTGAGGATGGCAGGAGGCTCGATTTTCACATCAGAAAAGGTCCATTCAAACCAAATTAAAAATACTCACCTGAATAGATTTAGGGATGAATACTCGGGTTTTATTGAATTCCAGCAAGCCAAAAACCACCATGTATTAAAGATTAAGATCCGAAGAGAGCTGACGGTCAGGCCTCTGTTCTCCTAATAAATCAAAGAAAAAATGACTGCACTTAATGTGCCACCTTTGACAAGGCATTCAAGTCAGCCTTGTGGCTGGCTAAAGGATGGATGAACAAAGAGGCCTGTCATGTTACTCAAATCAATGAAAGACTGAAGGCATTACATACACTTGTTTACATAACCTATGTGATAAACATTAGGCCCCATGCCCATGGTTCAGATGAAGAGTGTTATTTAGATTTCACATTATTTGATGCATTTTTAAAAAGAATTCTCCATAATTTCATGTAGAATGAAACGAAGTGACTTGTGACTGTGAGATTGCAATACATCTAAACACAACATTTGTAGAATTATTAAAATTAATTAAATTATTAATATTAATAACCATATGCAAAATTAGACTACTTATTCGAGCTGGGGAAACCTATACATCCATATGTCATCAGTGTAGCATATTTCTATAATACAAATACGGAATAAAAATGATTACTACATTTATTTCTATTCACTTATATAGAAGATAGGATCAGTTTATGAAAATTGGTTTTTGAGCAAGACAATGGAAACATTTGGCAAATTCAAAAAGTATGACATGATCAATGACAAACTGTGGGAATATAAGTGATTATAATAAGTAGGAAATCACAGGAAATAAGGATCAGACTCTGGAATCAAAAGCTGCACTGAACTTTAGTTTACAGTGCAAAATACACATCATGAAAATGAATGTCCTCTCAAGCATTCTTTTTGTATTCTGAAATATACCACAAAGACTGGGGCAAAACATTTTTTAAAAGCTTTATATAGTGATAGCAAGATATAGAGTGCATATTGTGGCCTGTACTTAAAGTCAATTATCAGTGTGTCGGAGGAGCACAGAAAAAACATTTGAATGAAGAAAGAGGGGAACATTTTGTCTCCACCTATTTCAGACCAGATCAAAATGAAGATGCCTGTGACTGGGAGGTGCCTGCTGTGCATGACAAATTATGGTATACTTTTATGGCTTTTTGCTTGAAGGATTTGGGCAGAGGAGGGAAGTTTTACTCTTTCTATGTCCACTCTACCTCGTGGATATTTAAAATGGCATGCAGGGAACCACACAACATGTAAGTGCTAATGTTGGTTGTATCCTGCATGTAATTTACAATTTTTTTAAATGGCCATTTTGTGTCTGGATCTGGAGAAAAATACAATACAAATTTTTTATATAAGGATATACCAAGTGAACTTAACACATTATAAAAGCACTTAAATTGTGGTCTTATTTTCTATATATTGTCACCCTACAGTTTGGGGATACTTTATTACACATATGTCAAGTCATCATATAAGACTAGAGAATACATATAAGTATTGAGCAGTGTCATCTTTATAACACTATTCTTTGAACTTTGTTGTAAAATAGAAACTAAATGCAGCATTTTAAAATAATATTAATTCTGACAGGATGATGAATATATCTAATGCAACTATCGCAAAATAAAATACAGTGCCTGCCTTTGCAGTGCACGCTTGGATTACTGGAGACACTTGTGCTGCATTTAAATGTATCATTACTTTCCCCTTTTCCAGCTGCTTCTAATAAGAACGTAATACCAGCATGGGGGAATTTTTCTAAGCAGACATTTTTCATAGAACTCTATATTTTATCAGATAACACAATGCCAACCCATCTATATTACAGTTTGAAGGTTGAGAAGGTCAGTGTGTTTTCTGTGACAGGATGGAAGCTCTTTTCTTCTGACGTATAGGCAATGACACCTATCTTATTCCTTACCATTGCTATTCACCAGTAGAAATCATGACCAATGACCCCAGGGTTTGTTTGTACTTCCCTTTGTGTTCTGGTCCCCATTTATTCTTATTTTGTAGCACTGTAACACTGCCAAAAAAGTTTGAATCATGCATGTACCCAATGGCGTGAAATGCTTTTATTTCAAATTGCCTTGGTATGTTTCTTCCTTTAAAGATCTGAATGAATGTATCTAAAGTTTTCATTTATATTCACAAATATATATATTTAACTAGCCTTGATTTTACCAGAAATCATGTAGACTAGACTGCCTTGCCTGAATGTTGAGGTTACACAGAAATCAGCTCTACATTATCCTTCATTCAACAGACAATGGGCTGCATTAAGTCTACTGCAGCCTAGCTTAAACACTGGTGGGCTAAGTGGGAATATCCCTAGGACTGCCCCACATGAATTCAGAGAGTGGTGTTAATACATATATACAGCTTTTCTCTGCCGAGAAGATGGATAATGTGCAGTCTTCAGCTATCCTACAAAGCAAAGAAGACATTGTGGCAGAGGCGTTATCTGTCTTACTCCTTTGCCAAGCTTTGCTGGATGACTCATGGGCCTTTTAGGTGAGGCCTGATGGCCCCATTTTGGTGGGTACAGTAACTGTATGTGACGGCTATGCAAATGCTGACTACTCATCTCTCTGACATGCATATTTATTAGTTTTCCTTACATTGCTCTGATGAAGGTCTGGAAACATTGGAGGAGCAGTCATGCACTTTTGTCCTCGTAGGGAGTCTCAGAAAATACCTGGGACTAGGCATCAGTGGAAAAACCAATTTAGGGATCAGCTCCCCATAGGTCAGTAAGCATGGAATGTGGATCAAGGGAGTAATCAACAGCAGCCAGTGGTCCATCCCAGTAGCAGATGTTTTCAAGCCCAGCGAGCAACCCTGTCTGGCACAACCCTGTCTGTCAGCACATATGACATTGTAGTCTCCTCTCTCAAAGCACATGAATGAGAAGACCACACACCCTTCTGCCAATACTCCGGATGTTATTAAGGCATATTGTGGAAGGTTTACAGCAGGTCTAAGGCAGGTGAGGCAAATGCACCACTGCTGGACTCGGCTTTTTCCACCTCCTCCATTTAGTACATGCATCAGTCACAGAGTGGCTGCTCAGAGAGAACAGTGAGTGATGTCTTCAATGAGGCAAAGGATGGGACAGGAGCAGGACAGTCACCACTTCGACTCCTGGGTGTAGAGCTCAAAAGGCGATGGCAAAGTGCCCCTCCTGTATAAAACCCATGCAGACTTGTTTGCATGTATTGGTACTCCGAGGAACAGTTACAGATACAATCATCTCAAAGGTAGGAATTGACCAACCTATAAGCAGCAATATTGTAATGCAGGTCTGAGAATCAGTCAGATGAAAGGGAACCTCGGACTGTAAGACATCCATGAGACCTTCATTCCTTCCCACAGATTTGTATGTTTAATGTTTTGCTTTTGTGGCTCATAGGTGATGGATGAATATCTGGATTTGGATATATGATATGATAGGTTATTTATAACGTGCTTAATACCCAGAGGTTTCTATGCGTGGACCCCAGGATCGAACCTGTGTTGCTCCGTGTCATCTTGCTTCCAAGGCGAGTACGTTGCCCCTGAGCTATCCTCCCGAGAGGAAGACCTCCTCTATGCCACTTGGCTGCCAATTTGTTAGAAGCACTTGATTGCCACTTTCTTGTCCTTTTCCATTATTCCTGGAAGTGGTGTTGGTCATCTGTCAAAGAGTACCAGCCTATTTCTTCTCCATTCTTTGGTATTCAAATGTATGTATGTATGGGATTTATTATGAGCTAACCTAGCTGTGAAGCAGTAGAGCTGTACAAAGGGGATGTAGCAAGGGGGTTACTAATAGGTTTCAGGACTAGCAGAGGGGAGAGGATGGGGGGAGGGGATGGGTATCGGCATTATGGGAGGGGGAAACTCCTGAGGGAGAGAAATAGGGTTAAGTGGAATGATCAGCAATTGGTGAGATGTTCTTTGAAGAGTAGCACCTTCAGTTCCTCCTGAAATGTAGGGTGGCGGGAGTCAGTCTTATCAGCAATGACAAATTCCTCCAGAGACAAGGTACTTAACAGGAAAAGGCCAGTTCCCACTTGCAGTTCTTTCTTTCCAGCCTGGCCATGTAGTGGCTTCTGCCACTGTTCCCTGAAGATGGTGAATTCCTTTGATATGTAAAATGGTGTTTTGGTTGTCACTGCTTTAGAGGGAATTCAGGCAGCCATCAGCATGATGAATATGTGAAGAGGTAGCTAGTGCAACCACTTGAAGATAGGTGAGATATGGTTGAATTATCTTAGTCCTGTGAAGGCTTTCAGAGGGGCCCATGTTCATAGTTCAGATGGTGAATGTTATTTAAATTAAGCATTAATTAGTGGATACACAATTATTTTTTAAGATAATTTCCTAATGATATCATGTAGAATCAAATAGAAAAAGTCTTCTCACTGTGAGATATATTTGTAAAATTAATACAAATTAATACAACTATGAATATTAATGACTTTATGACAAATGATTCTACAAATTTGTGCCGCATATTCATTCATTCATCTATACTGGGGGGACCCAAAACTCCACATTTCATTGACATGGCATATTGCTGTAATAAAATAGGGAATACAAATGATTTCTGCATTAAGAAAAGGAAATAGCCCCCACTTCATTTTTCTATTCAAATATTTAGAAATCATGATCAGCTTTAGTGATCAGAATTAGTGATGTGTTTTCTCTGTCATTGTCTGACTGTTGAGCAAGCCAATGGAAACACTTGACCAATCAAAAAGCATAATCAATAGCAAAGCTTGGACACATAAATGAATATTAAAAAACAAAAAAAACAGGAGCACACAGAAAATAGTGACCTGACTCCTGAATCAAAAGCAGCACAGAAGGAATATCACCTGTTCTGAATAGAAGAGTGGTGAAACTGGACATGATCTTGTGAAGTGGACTTTAATCATGAAGGGAAAATACCCTGTAGTGAACTTGCTTTCCAGGAGGCACGAAAGGCTGACTGTGAGTTATTTGAATCATGAGAACCCATTCTGACTCTGAGTCTTAAATATTACTTCAAACCGAGTATAAAAAATCCCCAAATGCAATTATACAACGTTTCTAGAATGATTGTCCTGATAGGTTCCTGGAGAGGGAAGGAATGGGGAAGTCATTTCCTTTAGGGGTGCTCATTCCTGATAGGATATTTTGACATTTGT
Source organism: Ambystoma mexicanum (assembly GCF_040938575.1). Taxonomy (NCBI): domain Eukaryota; kingdom Metazoa; phylum Chordata; class Amphibia; order Caudata; family Ambystomatidae; genus Ambystoma; species Ambystoma mexicanum. The sequence continues at coordinate 1,158,254,417 of NC_090933.1, forward strand.
GTGTGAAATGCTTCAGTGCGTTCTCACTAAAGCCAAGTGAGATTTGACTGCTTAAAGAAAACCTAGCTTTTTCTGTGCACAGAGTGCAGGGGCTGATACATGTTTTATTATTATTATTATTATAAACAGAATGAGACAATGACACAATAGTTTGCAAGTGTGATTTATATCATGCGTTCACTGCATTAAAGCTAAAGTAGCTTAGATACAAATAAGACAAAATGCCTTTTCTTTTCTCTGTGTGCAGTGTAAACAGGGAACACTTCCCAGCAGTAGCCATGCTTCATAGTCTGTGAAATCCATAGATATGTAAAAAGGGTTCTATGTAATTTCGTAGAGGAGATTTGGTTGAATCCAAATGCATCCATTTCTTTTCTTCTTTTAGGCCATTTGGCCACAAATGTATGCAGAGGTGAGACCCACCACAATACCCCTTTACCCAACCCCAAAAACTATTATCCTTACCCACTCCACCACATATATTTGCAGCAAAATGTGGCCCAAAATAATTCACTGGATTTGGCTTCTACCAAATCTCCTGTGATGAAACCTCCCTATCCCGTAAAAGGTGAATATGGAAAAAGTGAAAGGGGAAATAAAACAGAGTTTAGCCATTGTAATTCCATTCACAGCAAAAATGCTACCACTATAAACACATCCTCTACCCTCAATTGACATTGTACAGTAGATAAAGCACCCTGCACCTGTGGGACCCAATTTGTAAAGTGGAGCGGGAGGGGTATTCATTCTTGAATTAGAAAACCATAACATATTTTTTCTATATTGAGTTGGTGAAACAAGATCCTGTGTAGCATTGGGCCTCATTATATGTTTGGCGGTATCCCACTGGTAAATCCTGTGGGATACCACCAAGCGGTAATACCGTTACTGGCTCCTGGTCTGCCGGAATTACCGGCACATTACAGGTGCCGGCAAGGGTAGGTTAATCCCCATTCAATCGAATACTATAGGACTTCATGGGGGGATTGCTGGTGTAAACTGAGCAGCAAAGTTGCCATCTAAATGAGAATACTGCTTGGATGCAGCCTTGCATTCATTATGATTAGAAATGTTAGTTATGCATTTACTAGACATTCCAGTGCTTGAATGTGTGTGTTCTACCTCATAGCAAGATTGTCACAGGTAGACCAACTTTAATTGTGTAAACAAGCCCATGTTAATGCACATTTGACACCTTGTGGTGACTTTCCATGCAAGTAAGGGGACCACCTTTGATGGTCTTTTATTTAAATAAATGTGGGTTTTGATCACAAATAGCCTGTTTATTGTCCCAGAATTTTGGCAAGGCAGTGTACACTAGGGGATGTTAGATTAGTGATTGAAACATAATGCCAAATTCAACATATCCACAAATATCTTGACAATGTAAAACGCTTTGACAAAAGTGCTTAATACATTCCAATAAATACTAAATACAAATGCTGGAAAAGAACCTGACCCTGGTTAAAAACTGGCAATTTGACTGGAATTTCTCATGCACCTCTAGCTCTAAGGCTATGGTGCTCTCCATATTGCTGAATAAGAAACTAAGATGCTGAGATATAAACATACAGAGGGATGGGGATGCTTTGCAGGAGATTAATTTAGAAGGGTCAAAATACCTTATTTCACAAATGTGTGCCCTGAACAGTGAACAAACTGGTTTTAACTGACTGAAGACCTATTGTTGTTTGGGACAGGCAATTTGATTTTAGGCAGTGATTTTAATATCACTTTCAAAATGGAACTTGACAGGTTCATGTACAAATGAACACAGACAGAAGCTAGAAAATGGGTGAGTCCACTAGATCTGGTGGACGCCTGGCAGCCTAGACATCCAGAGGAAATAAAGTTAACTTTCTTTTCAGGGCCCACTCTAGCTACTTAAACATAGAAAACAGATGGGTCTGAATGGGCCTGATGGGTGAGGTCTTAAATCCACAAACAGGAGAGATCTGTTAATCTGATCAGACAGGGTCCCAATGGAGCTGTCATTACATGAGGTTGACGTGCTGCATAGAGATAGATGGAGAATTAAATACTTACTCTGAGATGACAGTTACAAAGTGGATCATTTAGCCATGATTTTCAGTGCTTATGGGATAACAGCATTGCCACAGTTTCTTCTCTGCTAGTAGCTCAGGATGATCTGAATGCATTTGTGAGAGGGATGGTAATAGGTGTTGGCTCTGTAGTAAAACAAGAAAAGCACAAGGAAAGGGTAGACTTAGGAGGCAAATTTCAAGCAATTCAGAAGAAAACCAGGCGTTCAAGTGAGGATGAATGATATGTAAAACTGTGTGTACTAATGTAATATAGAACTGCTCCCAATGACTACCAAATGAGGAAAGCAGAATACCTACTATGTCAAAGCTGATAAAACATTTGAAAATACAGGGAAAAAGCAACACATAAATGTGGACATTTCAGGGAGGATCTGCACATTTTATGGGAATCGGTATGCTGAGGATGTATCTGGGTCTGTTGATGAGATAAGGAATTACCTAAACAACATAGAGAGCAATATCTTGATGGTGGCAGAGATAATTGTGCTAGTAGGACAGGCTCTGGAGACAAAACATAAATCAACAGACAAGGGGAAAAAAAAGATGGAAAGTCATCATGACCAGACTGCATCCCAGCCAAGTTCTACTTGTTGCTGATTCCCAACTTAGTTCCTCCACGTGCATGGTATATAATGACATTCCTGGGTCACAAGGCATTGGAAGATCTTGTCTGGAAGACACAGGGCAGCAATCACAGCACTTGATCGGATGCCAGTCAGAAAGTGCAATGCTGATGCTGTGTGCCACTTCTGCCCTATATCAAATAGGTGTGAGAAGTGCACTGCAAAGTGCAGTTCTGGTGAGTCACTTTACTTGTTCTCTGTGCCAGTTGGTGCAGAGGAGAAGCCTACATAACCCATGGGCATGCGCAAAGTGCGACAGACACTCTTCAGTTGTTGCAGTTGATGTGGTGGTGTGGTGTTAGAGAAGGTAACCACCTGGTTGTTTCTCCTTCTGTTCTCTTCTCAGTGCCTCCAACCTCATGTTTGAATACTGTCTTTCCAGAAATCTGCCAGCAGCCCTCCGCTAACCTCTTGTCAGGCACAGTCAGTTTCTGATTAGGCTGTCTGACAACCCCCCATTTGTCCTCGTTCTTGATGTGCTGGATTCTGTAGGTATCACTAATCTCTGCTCTGATGTGGGCACTGCTTTAAGCCTGCTACTTCAATCAGGAGTGAACAAAACAAAGGAAAATATCACATATTTCTTTCTTTATGTGAACCAGGAGAATACAGGGACCATTTGTATTTCCCCTGACCCCCATGTTCTTGCTCTATTATATAGAGAAGATGGTCAATCTGACAAACCTATGATTACTGTGCTGTACTCCCTGGTGTATTGCACCATATGCACACAACTGCAAACCTCTAACTCTTCTTACTACTGTGCCCATGCTTCTGCAGTATGGAGCCCAACAGTCATCTATAAATCTCTCCTGTAATGTTCTGTGACCGCGCTTTGTCCCCCAATACTTCAGTGGGCTCTTTGGGGAGGAGGGATTCTCTTTCTGTTATTTTGGAATCATTAAGAGATTCGATTAAGCAGGGTCCCAGTTCATTTAAGGCATTATAAATTCCTTGGTTAAATTATGGTTGTGTGAAAACATTTTTGCAGAACATAAGTGTCCTACATCTAGCTTATGTGATAAGGATATCACAGCTTGAAATGTGGGATAATCATATGCACAAACAAGCTCTTCTGACTGATGATAATGTACTTGTTGCATGTAAAGCAGAGTATTTAATTGACTGTGATAACTTGGAAAATTCTCCCAACACTCTAGCAGTTTTGTGTCAGTTTCATTAATTGTAGGTAATAACTTGGTGTTGATCATGTCGGCTCAGGCTTCTGAGCAGGAAGTAAACAAATCAAAGAACAGGAAGAAACTGACAGCCTTCAGGAGAAAATCCTCGAGAGAATGTATGATAATAATGCATATAAATTACTCCTGCCTGGCTATGACACCTGTCAAGAAGCTTCCAATCTGGATATTGATCTGTCTTCTGGTGCTCTGCCACCAAAGAAATGATCTGGAAAAAAAGAGGAAGGCAAACAAAGGGAAGAATAAGGAAATCTGCAGCTCTCCCGGTCATTTTCCAAAGGAGAACCGAATTACATCCTATTTTGAGATTAATTTCTTGAACTGTCTTCGGTGTGAGGACTCTTTTGTGCTGATGTAATAACAGGGGAGTGCCATGAGCCTGGTATCGAGGGAGGGGATGAAGAATGACCGCCATCTACATTTGTACAGGTCCACGCACCACTACCTTCTGGTAACACTCATCGGCAGAGTCCACAGGCTACACACAATCCGCATATAACATTGCCCCATTTTGAACTATTGTTTGCACTCACTGGTCTTGGGTCTTGAATCAGTCTTCCCTCAACCATCCTTGAGCGTGCTCACTTTTGCTTCCACAAAGTCCAAAGGCTAAAAAGTATAGACACAAGTGGAATTTGTGGACTAAATGAGGACTAATGTGAATCATATTCACTTCAAATCCAGAATTGTGGTCTCCTTGTTGTGAGAAGGAGCTCATAATCCTTTGTTGTTAGGCTATCATTTGTACAATGCCTTAAAACGATCTTTGCACTGTAGCCCTATTGACCAAGAGGAGTCGCCTCATGCATTACACATTTCTTGCCATCTAATCCTGAACAATCTGTTTGCTTTTTTAGAAGAAAGTGCCAATAATTCCTCTGAATTAACAAACTGGTCTTGGATGCCCTTGGCACTCCTAGTTGAGAGTTAACACAAGTTCTCCCGACATCAGTCTCTAACAATTCTTTTCTTTGTATTATGCCCCTCGCTTAGGACAATTACACATTCATCATTTGGCCTTTGCGGATGATATTCTCTTATCTGATTGCACGCCGATTGCCTTAACATGAGCTGTTTATTATCTCAATGCATATCTGTCTTCAAATAAACTTGAAATTAACCTAATGTAAACTAAGATAATCTGTTTCTCCCAAGGTGTCAACAAGATTCACAAATGTTAGTGGAGACTGGATGGTTCCAAACTGGAGTTAAAATATCATCTTTGCTATCTAGCCTTTCAGATCTTTAACAAATCTAACTTTACTTTATAATGGACACTTTAAAAAAAGATCTTGTTGTTTGCCACTCTTATGAAGTGGATAAAGATGAAGAAATGTGGTGATTCATTGGTAGTAGTTGTTTGTTATTAAAAAGGTAACGTCATTCCAGCAATAGTTTATGGCCTACTATGTTTGCACCTAGACGATTGGGCTTTTCTTACTCGGCTGGAGGGTATTTTGTTAATGATGATCCTCTCTTTACACAATTGTCTCCTAGTATTGATTATTAGATTAAAGCTGGGGCTCATCTCCCTGTAAGTGTGAATAAAATGGACCAGGTTCATCCTGTACCACAAAATTCTATCTTGCCCAGCCAATTCTATGTTTGAAGCCCTAAATGCATGTTTGCCTCACAACTCGTGTACACAACGAAACAAATTAGTAAGCAAGTGCAATACTCTACCGAATGACTTTGCAGTCCCCCTTCCCCTTACTGAGAAATAACCAGTATGTCATGAAGGAAAGGATGTGGGAAACTGAGTGGATTGGCACGATAGCCTCTGATTCAAATGTCCATGAATCCCAGGAACTTGGGAACCCTTGCAGCTTATTTGAAGATATTCCCCGGTACCGTTCTACGTGATATTTTCCCAAGATGTTGTCTGAACATACTTCTGAGTGGTGAAATCTGTGATATATTAGCTCTGCGTCAGCCTCTGAACCTATTTTTTGCAGATTTTACAGTAGACTGTCAACCAGAATCCTGGCAGCAGATTTATAGAGAATTTGTAGGCACCCACTCAGCTAAGGATATTTAACCTAGCTAAATTACGACATGACACTAACTATCTTCTGAATACTGTGGTATATGCTGTTAGATGGTTCTGCAAACCCATTAACAATTGCTGTCATAAGAATCATTACAGAAATGTTACGGTTGTAGCATACATACACTATTGCCTTTCTAATATAGACAATAGTGTATTATACTATGGTGATGTTTATTTTACGTAACTCTATTTTATTGTAGAATGGGTTTTTTCTCCTTTCTTCTTCTTTTTCTTGACTTACTTGTTTTTTCTATCAGTTGAATTTATGAACACAATATACAAAATAAAAATAAAAACATTGGTGTGCAAAGGCTGAAGCCAGCTTGATGGAACAGGTCCTAACAACAATGATTTCTAATGAAGTTTAGGACAGGCTCCCATGTGGGAATTGTCACAATCTAAGATTGTGACCAAAACTAATGGTAAGGTTGGTTGCATGTTTGACACCACTCCCAATACAGGCTAACTAAAAATAGGTGAACCTTCAAATATCAGAGCCTTTACCGACTTCTTATAACTTAACAGAATCTCAGTGGCATTTAGTGTAGATTAGGGAAACACTTTTGACAGGGTAAGATGGACCTTTTTGAAGGAAAGCCTATCGGGACTTCGATTTGCAGAGCATTTCTTTTAAATTTGCGGGCAAATGTTAGGCCCATGCTAGAGTGCAGGTTGTTGGGAACATCTGGTAAAAGCTTGAGTTTGGGGCATGGTACAAAGCAGGGCTTCCCCAGACTCCCTTTACTGCATGACTTGTCATTGGAACCTTTCCTCAGAAGCCTTCACAAAAATGAGATGGTCATATTAATCCCATTTTGGAGGAGTTCATTCAAGGTTCTTGCATACTCAGATGATGTCCTACTCTCACTATCAGACCCAGTATCCTACAGGAGTCCTTTTGGGAATATAGTGGGGTATCACGTTTCACAATGAACATAGGTGAAACTGAGGCAATATCAGTCTCCAGCGTGTCTTTTAGGGGCATTGAGGATGTGTGGATGTCAATGGTGCAACAATGATGAACACAACATATTGAAGATCATTGAGAAAACGGAATTAGATTAAATAATGTGTTAAGTGCTGAACTTTAGTTGTGGGCCAAAATACACAACATAAAAATGAATGCAACTCCCCCAATTGTTTTTGTGTTCTGATGATAGCGTAAAAACTAAAACTAAGTAAAAAGCTTTATTTGGTGTTGGCTAACTTCTTCTAAGGGTTACGTTCCGGTGGATGCTTCGTGTTTCCGGATTTTAAAGTATATAATTAGGCCTGGATTTTGAGCCAATTACCAGAGTGTCTGAGGAACACAGAAAAAGCACTTGAATGAAGATTAAGCGGAGCATTTTAGCCCAACTCATGATAAAGGACCAGGACAAAATGGAGATGCCAGTGTCTGGGAGATGTCTGCTGTGTATGACGAAAGAAGGTATACTTTTATGGCTTGTTGCTTTGAGGTATTTGGGCCACAGAGGGAAGGTTTAATATTTCTGGGCCCACTCAGCCTTGTGGACATTTAAAATTGCATGCAGTGGTCCCCACAGCATGAAGACGCTAACAATGGTTGTCTCCTGCGTGCAATTTACGATTTTTGAAGATGGTCCTGGTTGTATCTTTTTCCGAGAAAAACACAAATAAATGCACATCTTAGGGATATTACAAGTCACCTCCGGACATTATTAAAGCGCATGGCTTGCAGTCTCTTTTTCTACATATTCTCATAGCATACGGTTGGGGATACTTCATCCCATGTATTTCACATCATCATATAAGACTAGAGAATAAACATGGGTATTGAGTACTGTCATCTTTATAACACTATTCCTTAAACTCTGTTGCAAAATAGAAACTAAATGCAGCATGGTAAAATAATATTCTGACATTATGATGAATATATCTACCCCAACTATCTCAAAATCAAATAGACTGCCTGCCGTTGCAGTGCACGCTTGGATTGCTGTAGGCACATCATGTTCTGCATTTAAATGTATCCTCACTTTCCCCTTTTCCAGCTGCTTCTAATAAGATCGGCATACCAGCATGGGAGATTTTTGGCATGCAAGCCTTTTTCATTGAACTGTATATTTTATCAGATATCAAAATGCCAACACATCTTTTATACAGTTTGAAGGTTGAGATGGCCTCAGTGTTTTCAGGGTCAGTATGGCAGTATGGCAGCTCTTTTCTTTTCCTCCTACTTACAGACAGTGACACCTGTCTTACTCCTAATCACTGTTATTAGCCAGTAGTATTCGTGACCGATGACCCTGGAAAGGTCTCATGGGTTTTCTTGTACTTTCCCTCAGTGTTCTGGTTCCCATTAATTCTTATTGTGTAGCTCTGTATGGTTGCCCAAGAAGCTTGTAAAGCTTTTTTTCCCGTATTGCCTTGGTATGTTTCTTCCCTTTACAGATCTAAATGAAGTTATCCGAAGTTTTATTTTATATTCACATATGCATAGTTAGGCTTGTTTTACCAGACATCCTTAACACTAGCCTGCCTTGCCTGCATGTTGAGATCACAAGGCAATCAGCTCTGCATTATCCTTCCTTCAACTTGAGTAAACACCTTCCCAACGGACAATGGGCTTCATTAGGTAGTCTGCAGCCCAGCCTAAACAGTGATGGGCTACGTAGGAATGCCCCTACGCCTGACCACTCGAATTCAGAGAGTGCTGTTAATGCACACAGACAGCTTTTCTCTGCCGAGACGATGGATACTTGTGCAGTATGCGGCTATCCTGCAAAGCAAAGAAGACATTGCGACAGAGACGTTGCTTGTCTTGCTCCTCTGTCAGGCTGTGGTGGGTGACTCATTGGCTTTTCCGTTTTTTGATGGGTACATTAATTGTATGTGGCTGATATGCAAATGCTGACTACTCGGTTCTCTAACATGCATATTTGTTAGTTGTCCGTGCATTGCTCTGATGCAGGTCAGGGAACATTGGAGGATAAGTCAGGTGCTGTTATGCTCGTAGCGGAAAGAGGAGCCTACAGACAATACTTGAGACCAGGCATCACGTTTAAAACCAATTTGCAGCTAAGCTCTTCCATGGTCGGTTAGCAATGTATGAGGCACCAGGGAGGAATCATTCAGCAGCCAGTGGTCCAGCCCAGCAACCAATGTCGTAAAGCCCAGCGAGCAAGATCACAAACCCTTACACCAAGCTTCCAGATGTTATGGTGACTAATGGGGAAGGGTTATGGCAGGTCTGAGTGAGGTGAGGCAGAAGCACCGCTGCTAGACTCAGCTGCTTCCACCTCTTCCTCCATTTAGTACATGCATCAGTCACAGAGTGGATGCCAGAGAGGACTATACGTGGTGACTTCAACGAGCAAGGTACTAGACAGGGGCAGCAGAGTACGGACACTTCTTTTGGCTGTGCACCTTTCCCTTCAAGGTACCACTTGGCCCCCTGGATACGGACTTCAAAAAGGCAATGTCAAACTGCCCTTCCTCCACATACAAACCATGAAGATCTGTCTGCATGTTTAGGTACTCTATGGAACAATTACCAACCCAATAATCTCAGAGACAGGAATCCACCAACACGGTTATCATGTTTTAATCGTAGCAAATTTTCACTCTGCTTATTTAAACTGTAGTGTTTTCACCTCAGCTCTTTTGGGTGATAAAAAAAAATAATGAAATGTATATATATATATATATATATATATATATATATATGTTACACAGCCTGCGATAGCGGCCGTGTAGTTATGGTTAAGTTGCTAAACCCATAGTAGAACTCCTTTTTTGGGCAGCTTATAACTTCGCTCCCCCTGGACGAATCCTCATCAAACTTTGCAAAAAAATGCATATGGCCCACTCTGAATTCTTGGCAAGTTTGGTGACGTTTGGTCAAGAGGGGGGGCAAATTTATAGGATGGTCCCCAAAAACATTTCTGTCCATAGACTGAATGGAAAAAAAAAAACATTGCTAACTCCTGCAGCCCAAACCGCTGGATGGATTTTCACCAAATGTGCAGCGGTATACACGCATTTCACCGCGGTATTTTTCATTGCGTCCTTTTTCATCGGCATTTTTATTTTGAAAAAAAACTTGTTTTTTTTTTGAGGGGGTTAAAAAATTAAATATATGGTTGTGGGTGTAAGGGAATAAAAACATTTTTAAAAAAGAGGGCTTGGGGGGTAACCCCCCGGAAAAAAAAAAAAAAAAAACCCGATGAGCTTTTCGAAAAAAAAAACAGCGATGAAAAAACATGCGATGAAAAATACTGCAGCGAAATAACGTAGAACCTGTGCAGCAGGAGGGGTGGCTTGGTCCCGAAAGCGTGCTTTTGTAAATTTGGTGAAAATTGGTCTACTAGTTTCTTTTAAAATTGCCAGAATGTAGGTGGAAAAAAATGTATGATCTATCACAAGTGTGCCTGAACAGACTCGATACATGCTACAAAACCTTTAACATTGATGGGAACATCATCAAAGTCACCAAGGAAGTTAAAGCATTAGGCATATACTTAGACTCCACACTCTCCCTTAAAAGACAAGTTAATACTACAGCATCCACGACAGCTTACACCAACAAACTAATCAATGCATGCAAACCCTTCTTATCTACGTTCAGCTGCCTTACACTTGCCAGGAGCCTGATCTTATGCAAGCTGGATTATTCTAACACCTTATTCATTGGTACTACGGAGCGTAATCTGAACAGATTACAAGTTCTTTAGAACAACACATTGAGATCTGCCCTGAATATTTCACACTTCAACCACATATCTGCCATCAGACGTGACACACACTGGCTTCCAGTATGAGACAGAATTCTGCTACACGCTCTAGACATCACGCATAAATGTCTCTGAAACACAGCTCCCAAATACTTGACTGACAAATTCTCTAGGAACCTTCCTTTGAGACCTACCAGATCTTCATACCTTCACTGCCTCAAAATACCTACGTATAACTTGAAAACTCCAGGGGGAGTCAGCTTCCCAGTTCTAGCAGCCAAGCACTGGATTGCTCTACCCCCTATTACCAGAGGTGAACTTTCTTTTTGGACATTCAGATCCAAAGTGAAAGACTGCCTCTTCTCCCAGCAACATTAACTTACACTTCAGCCTCCTTTATTCATTTCCGCTCCTCTGAATCTAATTCAGTTGTACTTGTAGAACAGCTGTACACCACATATCTCATTATCGCTGTTGCAAGGACGGTTCCTCAGCTTCCTGCTTGTAACATAACTGTTTTGCTGACCAATCTGTAACATGATCTTCATTTTTCATTTCTTTTTTGTTTGTTTGAGTGATGTACCTGTAAATATTCCTCTACACGGATCACCAGATCCACAAATACCTCTTGCCTGACGGTCGCTAGGTATAACCTAAAAAGATCAGGCAGAGCTAGTTTTTTGGTTGTGGCAGCCCAACTTTGGAACTCCCTCCAATCTAACATCAGGGCCATACAAGTATTCGACAACTTCAGGAGAAATGTTATCTCCTGGATAATTAGCAAGAACTAAAAAACTACTGTGTGCTACCTGTATGTAGCCAAATACCTATCTGCACTTGACTTTTGTCCACGGATGTATGTACTTTACCCTTTGCCAACCTGTTTTCCTTTGAATGTATTTTCCTATGCAGTACAAACTGTTTGCCATGCTCATGTAACCGTACTCTAAAGCGCCCAGATACCGCTGGGTCAGTTACGTTACATAAATAAAATAAACAAATAAAAACAAACAATTTCTTTAGTTACTTCTTGGAAAATGCTATGCTGCTCATTGTTCAGTTGTGATTTTAGTAGAGCAAAGTTTTGTGCAGATTGCTCATACTGATACATGGTGTTTTCTACTTTAGTCATGGCTAATTCTGCCTCCTTTGCTACGAGTGGCTGTCCAAGTGGTTCTTGACTTCTTGTAAGAGAAGGTTGACTGCTCCCAGTAGTGTCTATATTTAGTTGTGCATGGAGTTCTTCTTCTTCTTGGCGTTCATTGTCCAACTTGTTTTTGTACTGTGTTTATATCTGTTATAGTGTTTTCAGTTGCATTGAAAGCATCTTCATAGTAGATATGGGCGTCCAATAAATATTCTTTTCTCCATGGTTTAAAAGTTATGGTAGGGACATGTAGTACAGTTCTTTATGTTGATGAGTTTTTAACGATAGCTTCAAATGATCAATCAGGCTGCGCTTGGTAAGTTTAACAAGGCTGCCCTCACAACTTTTGACTATGTGTTTACCTTTTTTTCTCATCTGGTTTACTATTTTAGGTTTTGGGCTATGTGGTATAGGCACATGGTTTCCAAAGCAGTATTCCTGTTTGGCTAGTATGTGTTCAATAAGTTATTTTTCAAAATGTCCTGGCTGTTGGGATTGTTTTTGGATATTGTTTCTATGTTTTGGTACGATTTGAGAACTCTTTTTCTGGATGTAGCAGGACAAAGGCTTAGCCAGACTATGTTTTTAGATTTGCCATACAAGGCACTGCCGGTTAAACGGTCTGCGGCTTCGTAGCAGCCACCTTCTCTATGGGAGAGCATTTTTATGCCAAAGCTGTACAATTTTTGAGACAGTGTTTTGTCGGATGAGATGTCATCCCAGAGGTCTATCAGCTCTGTTTTAGCTGCTTTGGTTAAGTAGGATGTGACATACCGTGCAACTACAGTGGAATTGTCTGCAATGTACTGCACATCTATGTTCGCATTCCATATGAGGGCAATGATTGCATTGTAATCTTTTATGTACTTTGATGCTTCAGTTCTTTTTATGTAGTATGTGTTAATAGGCGATTTGCCTTTCACACTGTGTCTAACAGAAGACATTAAGTTGTTTACTTGTCTTTTTTCCGAAACAGGTCTAGGGAAGCCAAAGAGGCATTTGGTGTAGTATTTGCCTTTCTTTTTATATTTGCACCAACAATACTTGCCACACTTGTGTCTTTGAAACTGCAATATTTTTGCATGTAGGTCACTATGTGTACTTTCTGAAGGGATTTCACAAGAAACATATTTATGAATGAACTGCAAAACAGTGGCATCATTGTCCTGACCAAATTTAGGAGCATTTTTAATCCACAAAAGCATGTGGTTGTGTGGTGCTCCTCTGGCTTGATATTCTTTTCTCCAAAAGAAGTGTTCCACTTCTCCAAGGTGAGGAATTGTTTTATTACAAATGAAGTGCAGCATGGCAATAAAGCGAAAGTATCTTGACACATTTACAGGGTCAAGAGAGAAGAGTTGTCCTGGTGTTTTCATGTCTATCCCAGATTTGTTTTAATTTGCTACGCATAGGAAGTCGTCCAAGTCTTCCCATGCATACTCTGCACAACTTAAAGTGACATACCATGTTGGTGGGCCAAAGTTGCGTAGCATACACCGGACGTCTGCGTGATGTCGGAACCAGTATTCTATCATACCATGTATGTCTGCCAAGAGATTTGTAATGCTTGACTATATAACTTTGTCTTTCTCTTGCGCCTTTTGAAGTAGCTGCCTAGCAGACATGTTTAGAAAATTGGAACCTGTTTTCAATGTGTGTGCAACTCCGTAACATAGAGTTGCTAGTTTACTTTCAAAGAGGAGGTGTAATATGTATTCCACGTTTTGTCTGAATCTGGGATCTTCAGAATAAATTCATTAAGAGCAGTATTCTGATGCTGTTATTTATGTGCATATTTCATCGTATCGTCTGCCTTTTCCAGCAGGAAACAGTAGCGGAAAGGCGCATGCTTCTACACTTTTTTCCCATATGCTAATTGGAGATCCTTTGGCTTATCGGATTGCATCGTCTATGGTGTCTTTGGAGTGTAGTGGGTGAATTCTACACTGGTCTCAAATATTGTAGGCTGCAGTATGATCTAGAAGTTGAAATTGTCCAGTTGATGAGGAATCCAGAATTATTTTGGTGGTTTCTCTCAGGTTTTCTTCAATGTTTATTTCTCTGTAGTATTGATTGTTCTCTTTAAGATATTGCAGGGCTTATCTTACTTTGTTTAAGTTTACTATTTGCTGCCAAATTATTTTGTCTTTTGTAGGTACACCATTCACTAGGATAATCAAAGATTGATCTATTTGCCTTTGTACTCCTAGATTCTCTACATTATCTTTGAGATCAAATAAACTGCTTTGCCACAAATGCCTTTCATAAATTCAGCGGGAGGCAGTTTTGCTGTTTTCGTTTGACAATGTATTATTGCTTGAAATGGGTTCACTGTTTAGATTATAATGCTCTCATATTAAGTTGTTGGAGTGGTTTTGGCTGTGGGAATATTTCCAAGTTATTAGTGATAGCCTGTGAAGTCATTGGGTTATTGTCAAGTTTTGCAGTGCAGTTTGTGCAAACTATTGAGGGGTAAGTTAATTCATATTTGTTTTCTGCTATAATATAGAGAGCTAATTGGAACCACTGGGATTGCTCATTGTCTTCTATTTTGTATGTTATATCTACAGTTTCTGTGCTCTTTCTATAAAAAGTTCTGCAGCAACATACACATACGTGGCTTGGTACTTGTGCTTTTAAACTTTGCTATTTTTGGTTGTCGGTACTCTTTTCTAATGTTACTGGATTTTGTAAGTGATCTTGAGTTCCAAAAGGTTTGTTTTGGAAGTGGTCTATGTCTTCGAGCAGTTCTTTGGCTGTACCATGTAGGACAATGCAATTTAAATGCTCCAGTGCTAAAGCAGGACTTTTTGCATAGTGTAATCTCTGAACAAGAGTTCGTACAGTACAATGGTGTGTTGCTAACATTTTGATGTGGTAGAAAGTGCATTTGCAAGCAGGTCCAGAAATGCAGGCTAATTAATGTCCTCGTAGTCCTGTGTATTTGCGCACTGGACAGGAGTCCATAATTTGTAATGTTTTAATTTTTAATTAGTCCTTGGCTTTAACAAACTGATTGAGGAACTGCTGCAAAGATTTGAAAGATTGTTTGCGCACGTTACACATTGATATGCACAGTCATCTGTACACGGGACGTGTTGGTTCGGTGAAATGGAGAGTTGATTGTAAGTTTGTTGGGGATATTCTTGCAAGCAGTGTTTCTTCTTCCATAATGGTATTGTCTACCTTTTCATACCGTCGCCCATTACTATGTATAGTAATTGGGTTTGGTCGCTCTTGTTTGTATGCCTCTTCATTCAAATATGGCACAGTGCTGGTGGTGTGAATCCACTTACCTGCACAGATGTTTGCAATGGTATCTATACTGATATGGCGTCTGTTGCAAAGTACTTTTGTAGTTTACTAATTAATTTTCCTAGTGGTTTTATTCTGTTTAAGCCAAATTACCTCCATCCAAGCTACTACAGGGCAGCCGTGGAAAAGTAGTATATTTACCATTGGACCTAAAAGAAAATGTTCATACTCTAGGAGTACAATGGCCAATAAATCAAACTATGATTACACTAGTAAATGGTGTGCCAACAAAAGACACACACATTTGGCAACAACTAGCCAACTTAAACAAAGTTGGACAAGCCCGACAATATCTAAAAGAAAACAATGAATGCTACAAAGATATAAACACAGAGGAAAACTTAAAAGAAACCACCCACATTATTCAAGAGTCACCATAAACTGGCCAATTTGAACATGTAGATCCAGTTACAGCACCCAACATTTTATACCAGTATACCGAACACCCACTGCACTCCAAAGACACCATTGACGATGCATTGGAAACATATTGATTGCATCAAGCAGGGGCGTGGCCAGCGCGCATGGCGTGAGGAAGCAACTCGGCTGAGCTCCTGTCTGCGATCCTGCATTAGATCCTGTTGCAGTGGATAAAAATCAAGATTTCCACACCTGATCGCAGTAACTGAAAGTAGAACCTTTCCCCTACCACCCGTTGAGCTTCCCAATGAAAATCAGAGCCGGAAAACCATTGTTACTCCCGTTTCAAGAGAAGCTCCTGTGGGCCACAAAATGGTGCCAACGGCTTGAACCGCTCTCTCCAAGGGGGACCCAACACATGGAATCACATAGAACATAGACCTGCATGGAAATCTATGGCAGGACTGGCGTTTCCTCCCCCACCAACTCATGTAACACTGAACAGCCCGAGAGTAATTCTTCGCCTGCCCAGCCACGGAGAAAGACTTTGAGAAACCCAGCGTAGCACCTGCAACGCCCCGCTCCTTGACTGGAGGGAGTGCGAGGTGAGGAGTGCCCACAGCCTCTATTGATACAGTGCCCACCAGACCGTCAACTGGAACCTGTGGAGGCGATCTCCCGAATCCGCAGCACGCAGGTCCCCGGCATCGAGCGCAAGGGGCCACCCTGAGGATTGGACACGAGCAGAAGCACCGCCGGTTTGGCAGCAGGAGACTGGAGCAGGAATAACAAGGTACCAAACACCTCCACATTACCGGCGCCTCAGTGTTAGTCGAACGGTTGAAGGCCCCGCCAAGCTACACAAACGCAGAGAACTGCAGGGGCTCACATGCCCCGAACATAATGCCCCCGATAAGAAAGCCTGAATCCCAATCTGCCAGAAACACCTGTGCCGCCCGAGCCACAGTACACAAACCCACTACAAAAGGGGACAATAAGAACTGCTAGCACTGCCACAAAAGTCCTGTGCCTAGCAGCAAGAGGTGCCCACAAACCACTGGGTGTCCCCACAAGCATCCACCCCAAATCAGCACACAGCTGGCTCGCCTCTATCAGGGAAGACACCCCCCTCCACCACCACATACCGGGACTCCCATTAAACATCACCTGCCCAGATCTGCGACTCCTGGGGCCCCAGGGGCACTGAATAATAAACATGTGTACGCGCCAGATATCTAGACCAACAAATTGAGCGTGCATCCGCACAAGGAGCTTCCCTATCAGTATGCTCCGACTGGATCACTAGGTGGGCGCAAAGCTCTGCCGGTGCACGAACGCTGCCAGATCCCATCCACAAACAGCCTACCACACTCTGACACATCGGACTGCTCCCACAGTGGGGGGGAAGGCCCGCTGGAGGTGCCGTGACCTCACCAAGGCATCTGGACTACCACCACTAAACATTTGATTCCTTAAGACTGGTCAATCCCTACCTAGCCCACCAGAATCGATAGCTGCTGACTAAAACCTTGCGGATATCCCAACATGCTTACAAGTTTGAACAAACTACTAGTGGAACACCATGGATTCGAATAGCATTCGACACACAGATCACATACCATTCAGCCAGAGGTCTCACTTGCTTAAGCTCACACTTAGAGCACCACCATTATAGCTTCAGGGCGCAGCTCCCGGGACCCGGGTGCACTCGGAGGGTATTAAAAGTAAGGAAACTCTGGCGGAATCAGTGGACGGACCCACAGCGCAGCTTGCTCAGACTCATAGGGGGCTATTGCAAGGCCACATCTGGTCCTGTCTTCAAGAGCCAGGCGCGGCCACAAACAAACTCACTCGCACCCCACGGATCACTTAATTACTGACTCTATACCGGTACTCCCCAACATTTCTTGTGACGCTTCCCCCCAACTTAACAGGAATCGCACCACACTGTCCTGGTAGGGCAAACACTAGTACCACATTACAGGAAGCCAAAAGGACACCACTGTCAGATCCCAGCCAACTTCAGCAGATGTCCCAGTCTAGGGGTAAAGCCAAATTGACAATAATGGACTCCTTCTCAGCGGCCAAGTCGAGACAGCAGCCACAGCAAGAAGCAAACACAAATCAAGAACTACAGCCCTCAGATGATAACGTCAAAGATGCCCATGTGCTACAGGCCATCGCGGCTCTCAGAACATTCATAGATGTAAAAATAGACGAGGTCAAATCTGACATGCAATTAATGCACCAGGATGCCTGTAATTTAACAGAAAGAGTAACCACTGCGGAACCGGGCTTCAAGAAAACGTTGAGACAACGGCCGTTTTGAAAGCTAGGCTGCAAGAACTGGAAAAGAAGGTGGCACGACTAGAGGCTAGGTCCGAGGACGTGGAGGGGCATGCCCGCCTCAATAACATCCGCAAAGAGAGAATTCTGGAGCACATGGAGGGATTGCACCTGACGGAATTTGTAGAGATCATGTTACAACAGGAAATCGGTGCCAGCTGGCTATTCCAGGGCTTTGCAGTAGAGAAGGTCTACAGATCCCTCCAAAGGAAGCCACCAACGGGCTCGCACACACGCCCAATGATTTCAAAAATCTTAAACTTCCGGGACTGGGAAATAATACTTAAATATTCGAGAGAGGGAGGGGAAATCAAGAGCACAACTCCAAGATTGTCATCTATCTGGATTACACACCTACGTTACAGAGCACAAGAAACTCCTCCTTTGTGCCGATAAAGCGAAGCCTCCGGCAGTTGCACCTGAAATGCATGGTGTTATATCCATCTCGCCTCAAAGTACTCTACAAAGGGAAAGCGTTATTCCTGGAAACACCGGCTGCGGCTAACATGTGGTTAGAGCACACCAACCTGGCCAGCGATGAGGAGCCCATCACATGATCGACTCTAAACTGGCAGAGTAGGAGGGGGGCTCTAGAATTGGAAATCTGCACACAAAACAGCAGCAAGATGACTTCCGCGACCCCCATCATCGCTGCAAAGTTGTTCATTCGCTGGTTCGGACGGCGTGCCCGCTGGGACACACGTACAGCACACTTAACCCACCCCACAAAAGACCAGTGCAGGCCTCTTACCAGCACATTACTCAAGCCAAATGTCCTGGACAGGGCCAGATGGTGCGGGGGAACCTGAGTGCTGCTGGACCAAGGCAGTCGCTGGATGCAGATGTCTGTTAACGGTTTTCTTTGTTTTGTTCATAATGGATAATGTTCAACTGCTTGTGAAGTCTCCAGGAAGGGAAGGGGAGTGTTTGAAGGGGTGGGGGCGGGATGGCTGAATAAAGTGTGTCAAGACACCCGAAAAGCGGGAAGTCTCCACGACAAGACTGCCATCACATTGAATAATGACCCAAGCGGGGGCGGCAATGACACTAGTCTTCGTACAAACATGGCAGCACAAACCAGGGTATTAGGTGGAATGTAAGAGGATTGGGCACTTATCTATGAAGGAACCAAATTAAATCCTTCTTAAACAGGAAAAAGTTTGGGTTAGCCCTATTACAGGATTTCCACCTAACGAAGGAATCTATGGTCAAATTTCAAGATTGCTGGGGGGCAAGGTTTCGGCGCGGCATATTCCAAGTATGCGAGGGGTGTATTCACGTGGATAAGCCCTCAGATACCTTTCAAATTGGTCAAGGCAGAGACAGATCCGGAGGGCAGATACATGATAATTTGGGGTTACATAGAGCAGATTGAAACATGCATAGTGAACTCTTATTTTCCCAACTGCAACATCCCGGACCATCTGGATCAAATGTGTACCAAGATGATACTGTATAGGAATTCTTTCTTCATTTGGGGTGGGGACTTCAATTTTGTATGAGATTTAGACCTAGATAGGTCCACCCCTGCACTGAACCGAAAAGCAACAGCCTCCACTGAACTCAACTCAGTAATAAAACAATTAGACTTAACAGATACCTGGCAGGAGTTGCACCCGACGGAGCAAGGCTATTCCTACTTCTCACCCCTGCATGGCCTTTACACTAGGATAGACCACGTTTTTGTAAGACGAGAACACCTCCCCCAAATAGAACTGATGCAATATTTGGGCCGATCTATATCTGATCACTCACCCCTTCTGGTGGAATGGAGAATGGCTGTCCGCAGACTCCCATCCCATTATGGAGGATGCCCACTGAAGCACTGAGAGATCTAGCCTTCAGAGAGGACCTTTGAGACTCCCTGGAGAAATACAGGCAGCGTAGTTCGAGTGGGCACGGTGTGGGAGGCTCTGAAGGTGGTGATACGTGGAGAGATTATAGCAAAGGGGGGAGGAATCAGAAAACTATTGCGAACAGAACTAGAATGGCCGGAGGAGGAAATTAAAAAGATAGAATCTGCAGCCCTGGCGACGACGCAAGAGGAAGAAACTCTGGGTCAGATCAGAGGTGAATGCAAAGGGACATGGGGCAGATTAGCCAAATTTGACTATGCTACTAGAACCATCAGGGCACACACGGAGGCGGACAGACCTGGTCGCCTGCTAGCATGGCTCTGTAAAAGGGACACCCTAAGCACTTAACAAATGCATTGAAAAATTCAAGCAGAATGCTCCAACAGACACAGCAGTGTATCAACGACACCTTCAAATCATTTTACAGTCAGCTATACTCACATGACACTCCAATCCCCCACAATGCAATCCAAAGCACACTAGAGGAGATAGGGCTCCCAAAGCTGACCCCTCTACAAAGAAAAAACCTAGACGCCGAATTCACCACCAAAGATATCACAGAGGCAATAAAGTCCCTGGCTACTGGTAAAACGCCTGATAGTGATGGGCTGCCCTCAGAGTTTTATAAAACATATAAAACATCTCTCACACCACTGCTACACAAAGTGTTTCATGAAGCATATGATCTGGGGATACTCCCAGAAGGCATGAGGGAGACACTTGTGATCCCGATGCTCAAACCCAAGAGACCAGCAGACGAATGCGACTCCTACCGCCCTCTTGCAATCCTTAACTATGACATTAAGATATTGACCATGATATTAGCTAATTGGCTCTCTAGACAAATAGGTGAGCTGGTGCATGCGGACCAGAGTGGTTTCGTGCCTGGCGGTAACACAACAGCAAATCTCTGCAGACTCCAACACATCATGGCCCAGATGGATCAAGAGAAAGGCTCCTACGCACATAAAAGCATTTGGCTCCATATATTAGGAGTGGCTTTTGGCATCCTTAAGAGAGTTTGATTTTGGGGAGGGATTTATTAAGTGGGTGAGAATCCTATACATTAAACCAAGGGTGAGAGTGAAGTCCGAAAGTTTGTATCTCCAGCATGGGATATATGCAGAGGCACCAGGCAAGGCTGCCCACTATCCCCCATGCTCTACATATTGGGCCTAGAACCAATTGCTATTTACTTCAGAAAGCAATTTTTTGATGCAGGAATACGGGTAGGCTGGGTGTACCATATAATCTTGTTATATTTGGATGATGTTCTCCTGTATGCGAGAGATCCACATCTGAACGTACCTAATATTCTAAGAGTCCTGAACAACTACTCCAGGGTTTCAGGCATACAGTTCAGCAGGCAGAAGTCCTGCCTATTGCCTTTAGCGGACTTGAGAGGCAGGCAAATGGAAGACTTACCTGAGGTAGGAATCCAATGGTAACTGGTCTCATCTAGATATCTGGGAGTCAAAATAATGCACACACCGGAGCTGATGCTCGAACACAACACCAAAGCTGCAATCAAGACACTACGCAAATCTACTAGCTTTTGTTCCACACTCCTTTTATCTATGATGGGTAGGGCATCGATAGTTAAGATGATTATTCTCCCTAGATTCCTCTACCATTTCAAAATGTAAGCTACTAAATCAAGGCCCCCTTCTTTCGTCTGCTTGAAACACTAATCTGAGGGTTCTTGTGGGGATCAGGTAGACATAAGCTAGCACTGACCACGCTGACCCTACCCCACAGAGAAGGAGGTATTCAACTTCCGGATATGGAAAGATATTATCTAGCAATACAACTCAGCTTTGTGGCCCGTTGGCTATCAGATGTGGTCATGACAGAATTGACACTGCTGCAACACCTAGTGGCGCCATTACATTTAAATGAACTCATTTGGGCCCCTCAGAATTGTCTAAGCAACGCCCCTATGATAGTGATCCTAGGGAGGCGGATATGGCATAGAACCAAGACACTCCTACATCTGGAACACTCATACTCACTTGAGATCCCGATGATATCAGACCTGTGCAAGGCCACCTCTGACCTAGCAAACATTAGACTTTGGGAAAGAAAAGGGGTCTACACATGGGGAGATTTATACGAGGGCAGAACATTTAGAGACTTCACCTCACTTCATTCCATGGAGGGGTTGCCGGGAGGTAAATTCCCATGGTATCAGAGGATCAAGAAGGTGGCGAGAGCAAAATGGGACATGTGGCTAGAAGAACCAACAGAGAACCCCCTTGTTACACTGCTGTACAACCTGGGTGATGAATGGAGACTAGTGTATATAGCCAGCTGATAGACAAACCTAATCCCTGGGCACCACACTGAAATCCAGATGGGAAACAGATTTGGGACAAGAAATCGCAGACAGGGAATAGGAAAGGGCCCTGCGTTCCCCAAGGAAGTGTCAAGAAACACTACATTTCGATTGATACAGTTAAATGTACTATATCGCACATATATGACCACTAACAAAATGGCCAAGCTCAAGAAGCAAGCTCACCCCAAATGCACATGGTGCAACACCGAGCTGGCTGGACTGATTCATATGTTCTGGGAATGCCCCAAGGTAAGGTGTCTCTGGTCTAAGGAGGAAGAACACATTTGCAAGAAGCCTGGGATATCTTGGTACGAATGGTCTCCTAAGGAATGCCTATTAGGGACTTATTCCAGATTGGCTAAGGTAAAGCATATTGTAAAATTCATGGATATGGCATGCATTCTAACTAAAAGGACCATTGCTATGGCATGGAATAAGGCAAAGGTGCCCACAGTACGCTGCATGGTATGGGGAACTAGAACGATGGGTAGAAGCTGAAACTAAGGCGTGGGAAGATGGTGTTTCCAGATCCACTGATGGAACTAGTATGTCATTTGATGCATGGAAATCCCTAACCTGGACTGTGTTTCATCCCTCAGATGATAAGCCCCCCTGAACAGAGAGCCCCCATTGTTAAGCGGGAGTTCAATATTGACAGACCTACTTGAGATGCAAAAACCTTCTCCGCTCACGAAAAGTCACCACACCTTCTCTTCCTCCACCCACCCACATCCACATCGAATTCCTCACGTGAAAAGAACTGAAACACCACGCGATATATAGAGACAGTTATTGTTTACTTTGTTAATCTATTTGTTATACCTCTGTTACCGTCAGATGCATCTTGAGGCATTACACGTTGATAAATAACATTCTGTGAATGATATTACAAGAAATGCCAATAAAGAAATTTAAAAAATAAATAATCAAATGCATCAAGCCAAATGATACCCAAGGAGCATATGGGAAAAAAGTGTAGAAGCACATTATTTTCCTCTACTCTTTCCTACAGGAAAATGAGGAACATATGATGAAAGGTCCACACAAATTAGTGCATCAGAATATCTTTCTTTACGAATGTATTCTGTAGACCCCAGATTCAGGCAAACTCTGGAATACATTTTCCACCTCTTCGAAAGTGAACTAGCAACTCTGTATTAAACACATTAAAAACAGGTTCTAACTTTTTAAACATATCCGCTACCCAACTACTTCAAAAAATAAAAGACAACGATGAAGTTTTGCAGTCAAGTACCACAAATCTCTTGCGTGGTTCAAAAGAATACTGCTTCCAACGTCACACTGATTACAGTGTATGCTAAGGAACATAGGCCCATCCACGTGGTTTGTAATGTTAAGTTGTGCAGAGTATGCATGGGATGACTTGCACGACTTCTTACGCACTGCACACCAGAAAATGAAAGCAGTATAACAAATGACAATTTCAAACAATACAAAGAAATGTTCCACAATGAATGCCAAAAAGAGGAAGAAATGGAAGCTCAAAGACATTCCTGAGTGGAGTCACCTTGCCTTACAGAAAGCCAAGTCCCACTTGGAGAACCACTCATTATAAATGAAGCATAATTAGCCATGGCTGAGGTACCATGTATAAATATAAACAATCTGAGGAAAACTTGTCAATTCTGCAATCTTAGCTAAATGATGAACAAGTCGCCATGTATCTGGAAGTTACTCAAGAAACTGAGCATGGTTTTAAAAATGAAAGTAAAACCTGTACCTGTACACATTATAAACCTCTGCTCCTGTATGGTGATGCTGGTTCTGGCAAAACATTCCTAAATAAAATAATCACATTAATCTACAAAACTTAACAAACAACAACCTTTCAGCTGTAGTAACAGCCCCCACTGGTTTAGCTAATTACAACATAGGTGGTGTCCCTTTACACCTACTACTATTCCGCCCCGTAGAACACCAAAACAAGTTAGAATACTACAGATGTCAGCAGAGGCTACAACTGAGGTACGCATAGCTATTTTCAAAACATTACGGAACAAAAAATGCTGCACTACTCTCGGCAGCATTGAAAATGTAAATCCCAGGCCACACTTTCACAACAAAGAACTACAAAAAACAAACTCAAAACAGTCTGCAGACCTCACATATGCTAACATTTTAAAAAGCATTAGAACTGGGCATCTTACTAAAGATGCAAAATCCATCTTATATAGTAGACTAATCCAGGAGCTCTATGGGTGAAACACATCTGCTCTTGATGTCATGGAACAATTAATGTAACAACATCTAAAGTGTATGTCCTTAATGCCAATGCTTGCAAACTGTAGTCAATTCAACAAAACAATGTTGAAAAAAGAAATGCAACCTATACTGCATATCAGCTCCAGAAAAGTGCACAGCATGACACTTCCTATGTGTCAACAAGCAATAGCACAATTAAATAGCTTAGAAAAATGTCTCTCCAACACAGCCGGATTTGAAAAAATATTAACTTTGTGTAAAACTGCAGAGTAATTCTAAAATGTAACCTTGACATAGACCAAGGCTTAGTCAATAGAGCAATTAGTACAATTGTTGGATTCCAGACATATCCATATGACAACAACATTCAGTTAAACACATTGGCCAAACAATAGGACGTCTCCTTCTTTCCTTTTTTTCAAAGACATGTACCTATGCAGAGAGCAATTTTCTCTCTCACTTGCATATGCTGTCACTGTTGACAAATCACAAGGTTTAACCCTAGATCAAGCATTGATTGACATTGCCAGCACATTCTTTAAAGAAGGTATTAGTTACGTAGCACTTTCATGTCTGCGTACACTCAATGGCCTATTCCTAGTTAACTTTGATGAAAAAAAAGGTAATGTTGACATTCCTTGCATTCGACAGGCCCATCTAACGATCCACAAACAGAACTCTCTGGTCCATTTAAATTCACAAACACAACTGGAGTAAATTGTTATGATAATGTGACAATTAATCTTCTCTTTCAATTGCAACCAATTGTTCACAATATTTACTTGTTTTGTTTTCAAATACTTGTCCTTCACAGAAACGGCACAAATAATACTGACAACAGTTACAGGGTCTCAGGTATAAGGCAAGAATTGCACTACTGTGCAGGAATGGTAACATTTACCATGAACATGCAAGAAGATCCACAAGAATTCCTAATGTACTTACAACAAGTATTGGAAACCAAAAACATCCAGATTTCATACACGTGTAAACATACATGAACTCTATGCAACCATGTTTCACAAGACCACATCTTTAATGAAGGATTCCTATATGTATCCATACCAAATTGTGAATCCATTCCATTTCACCTGTTTCTTCAGAATGCAAATCATTACCCTGTGTGCAATTCAGACAATCGTTCCACCATATAAATCAACTCACATAGCCAATATGTTAAACTAATGCTTTTAAGGTACAATGCAGATGGTACCAAGAATAACTGTAAACTCACTACCTTAACATTTAGCAAGTATCTCTTGGAAAGATAACCTTCTCAACAGTAGCTATAATATACCACGCTCGTACCACAACTAATTCAGGTCACTGCACTACATATGTGAGAAAAATAAAGTAATTGGTTTGAATGTAAAGACACCTCAGTTACCCCAAAACAAAGGTTTCCAGCAAATTTAACAAATGCCTACTTAATATTCCTTCAACCGAAATGGAGTCACTAAACTATAGCATAATTGGCAGTTAGAATAAGCCAACAGGTATCTAACTACATCCATAATACTGCAAGAACACTTTTCAGAGTCAATCTAGTTAGAATATGCCAACAGATGGGGAGCAGGTGGGGAGCAGGTGCAAGTGGATCTAGGTCACCTGGCCTAAGCCCCGTCCACCTGGTGCCTTCCTGTCTTCCGCTCTTTTTTACCACTTAGCAAGCCCCACCCACCTGGTGCCTTCCTGCTTGCCGCTCTTTTTCACCACTTAGCAAGCCCCACCCACCTGGTGTCTTCCTGCTTGCCACTCTTTTTCCTACTTAAGGAGCCCTCCAGCCTCTTTTCCTTTGCAGAGGGGGAGCAAGTGCAAGTGGATCTAGGTCACCTGGCTTAAGCCCCGCCCACCTGGTGCCTTCCTGTCTGCCCTCTTTTTCACCACTTAGCAAGCCCCGCCCACCCTTTTCCTATATCCTCCCCTTACTTTCTTCTATGCACTTACTCTATCAGAATTGTCCCTGGACCTAATATGACAGCAACCTCGTCTATTTCCTCCAACCTCCCATTACTGTTTTTTTCCTCCCCACCCCCTCCAGCACTATCTGAAATGTCGTCATGCCTAGTATGATAGTTTTTTTTTCTTCGCCCCTCTCTTTCTGCAATCCTCTCCCTCACCTTTTGTTTTCTCCGGCTCTACCAGAAATGTCAACAGGCCTAGTACGGTAGTCGCCTGTCTGTTTCCATTTCCTTCCCACTCTCCCCCTCCCTTCCTTATCTTTGTTTTAGCTCTTGCACTATCTGAAATGTCGTCAGGCCAAGTATGATAGTTAATTTCACATCCTTACTGTTCATGGCCTGTAAGAATGTCATTGTTTTTTCCCATGTTGCCTCCCTTGCCTTGAAGCGCTTTGAAACACATTGTTAATAGGCGCTATATTAATAAACTATCAAATCAAATCAAACAGGTATCTTACTACTTCAAAAACACCCTTCATTGCGAAGCACTTCAAATACACTATCAGAATTGTTACATAACAACACATCTTCTAATCTCTAATTTAGTTAGACTACACCAACAGGTATCTAACTATTCATGCATCCCATCAATTACAACATACTTCAAACAAACATACTGTCACCCTTACACTCATGTAACTGTAGTCAGGTTTTTCTATCCAGTACAGATTTTTTTCTCCCAATGACTCAATGATTATATAAAGTAAAAACAACAGTGGTGTGCCATACACTAATGTTCTAGCAAACATAGTACTTAAAATGTACTGTTTATGAGGGTCTAAAAAAGAAAATGTATATTAATAACTGTATAGCACTGCAGTTTTTGAACTATCATGCTTAACCAATTGTCACTTTTTTCCCACAGAAAACAATCCACAGAAGGCAGCTGCATGACGCAACAACACTAAGTAGCCACAGCAATCTTAATAAACGACATAGTCTTTGAGCACTATCCTCAATTGTAATACAATCATAAGTAGAGTATACAATTAAATTAAATGATTCCTCCATATTACAAACAGGTTGTACTCTACTACATTATGTTCAATTACTGTACACATATTCTGACTATGGATATTCTGGCCATACTCCTAATATAATACCTATAATTACAATATACATATTACTACTGTGGTGATTTTGCCCAGTGCACATATTCTGGGGGGCATGGCCTGTGGCCCAGAATCTGGCCACTGACCACAACACAATTAACTGTATAACAAGTATGTATCAAACACAGTAAACCAATAAAACTCACGCCTTACCCCTGCAATCGTAATGATGTATGTGGACACCGAAATTGACTGCCGGCCCGGTGGCATTTCCAAACCCTTTTTTCACATATAAAAATAGCTCTATATTGCCTTCATTCCACTTCCCCACCATGTCTACAGCCTCTTCTAAGCATCAAATAACCCCAAATGTCTTTCCCAAGCTGTCCATTGACTGCACTGCCCAGAAACTACCACAGAGTCGGTGGACAACTACGACACATGCCTGGCCTTTTTCAACCCACAAAAACAGCCCCATATCAGATTTTTTCCACTCCCCCAACCTTCCCAGCCCCTCTTTCCACCACCAAATGAACCGAAATATGTTTTCATGACTTTTTTCCCACCGTGCTGTCCACAGTCAGCGGAGGCCCGTTCACAGACCACAGAGGGAAGTGAGTGCTTGTTCCAGATCCAGATATCACTAATTTGTTTTGGCTTACTTTTTGGTGATTTTAAAAAAAGCGACTTGACGGAATTACACCAAATTTACAAAAGCATGCTTTCGGGACCAAGCCACTGCTCCTGTCACACATTTGGTGAAAATCCGTCCAGCGGTTTGGGCTGCAGACGTGAGCAAAATTTGTTTTCCATTGTGTCTACGGGAAAAACAAAATATGTTGGGATCCACTATAACTTTCCCCCTCTTAATAAAACCACACCAAACTTTGCATGGGCCATATACTTATTTTGCAAGGTTTCGTGAGGATTTGTCCAGGGTGGACGGAGTTATAAGCCACCCCACAGTGTTATTCCTATGGGTTGAGCAATGTAACCATAACTGCAGGGCCGCTACCACAGGCCCTGTTATATATTATAGGGCAGCGATAGATAAGGTGAGTCAGCCTCCCATAGGAACCCCTTAACATTATATTGTTAATAACTTATGACTTGACTCAATTGACACCCCAGACTGCAGAGTTACGTAAATATCTGTTATAAAATAAGAAAGTTATTAATAAGACAAAAAATATGCTTTTCCAAAGTTGCAGCCTACTTCCTGTTCATTTTCCCATAGACAAACAAGGTACATTTTTGCCAAAACACTAGACGGATTTGAACCAGGTCTGAAACAACTTGTGCACAAAGCATTAACTCGAGATCCATGCTTAGTTTGGAGTTATTCCGTGCAGTAATTATTAAAATAAAATATTTGATGGATATGGGGATGTCCCCAACTCCAAAATAGATAGCTATATATATATGTATCTAGAAAAGTATTGAAACTGGTTTATTTTAGAAATTAAATGACCACCATGTTTTTCTCTCAATGCAAGACATAACTTGCGGCTATAGCTAACGATAACAGGATAAGAAAAGTAGTTAAATAGCTATTTGCAGGTTAAAATAATAGAGTGGCAATGCTCTCATCTTGGAATTAAGATGACGCAGAGCAACACAGGTTTGAATCCCGGGTCTGCACTTAGAAACCTCTTTGGTATTAAGCGTGTTATAAAAAAACAATTATTATTATAATCATAATAATAAGTAACATTAATCTAGAGGTGGGAAGGTTGCTGGAGGACAAAAGTGATATTTTGGAGTTATAGGCCATCCAGGGACTGAGTTTGCAAAACAAAGCTTTCTGTAGCCGCGGCTATTGTCTTGAATAGCGGACATTTCAAATGAAACTGCATCATGGAAACAGTGTGTGTCAAGGGGGTAATTCTTACGCTCACCTGGTCTCCGCGGGGGCGTTGGGGCGCGATTGGAGCCCTCCCTGGACCTGGCTCCCGTAGATCAGCTCTCTCCCCCATCCACTGTGTTATCGAGGACCCAGGATACTGGTTCTGCTCCTGAGAGAGGATGAGAGACGGTGAAAATGGCGTGGTGATGTCGGGGCTCCACTCAACCTTTTCGTCCCAGAAGGTTGTGAGCAAGAGTTTGCCCATGTAGGCTCACCTGTTTTGATTGAAAGATGAGCTCTCTGTCCTGCTTTCTTCCAGCAGGGGCGCTGTAGATGGACCCAGTTGCGTCACTGGTCCTTGGCGTGAAGGTCCAGACCGGCTGTGACCATTCCGTCTTGAAGGTAAGTTTTGTAACTATTATTATTGTTCGTATTGATTGTGTTCATCTTCTTCCATGATTATTGTCCGTAACCCTTTATTGTCCTTTCTTTCTCCGTTAGGTATGAAGATGACCCAGGAACATGTGATGACAAAGTCTACTCTGGAGGAGCTACCAGAGGTAAGTGGCCTCTACCTGAAGCTTGCTGCTTAGAGTATGAAAGTCTATACAAGTGCTAACCTTGTGTTTCCTTTCCCTTGGCAGGTGCAGCTGATCGGTGCTTGATAGGCGGTTTCCGAACTCCTACAGGCTACCAGAGATGAAGATCCTTGAAGATGGTGCGTCGGAAGAAGATCCCGTGTTGATGGAAGTTCGGGACTGGTAAGAATGCCGGGCGGCACCCTCGAGGGGCTGCAGATCCAGGTAAGATATACACGTGGCTGCAGAAGGGGACGCGATAGCAGTGCTTCCCACAATGGTGCGGCGGAATCAGGTAAGAGGCGCACGTAGTTGCAGAAGTGAAGCGATAGCAGCGCTCTCAGCGATGATGCGGCTGACTCAGGTAAGATGCGCGCCTAGCTGCAGAAGTGAAGCGATGGCAGTGCTTCCAGCGATGGCGCCGCTGACTAAGGTAAGAGGCGCGTGTAGTTGCAGAAGTGAAGCAATAGCAGCGCTCTCAGCGATGATGCGGCTGACTCAGGTAAGATGCGCGCGTAGCTGCAGAAGTGAAGCGATGGCAGTGCTTCCTGCGATGGAGTGGCTAACTCAAGGTTAGATGCTGGAGGCTTCTGGAGTCTGAGGATACACGTGCAGAAACAGGTAAAGTCTTCGGAACGGCGGTAAGCGTTACGCTGCTCTAGCAGACTAACACGAAGCGCCTGCTTGCAGGTGGGGCCGGTTTATATAGCCTGGCTCCAGCCACTCCCTTCAGGCCCCACCCTGAGGCCCCACCTTGCCACTCCTACTGCCTTCTGCATGTGCCTTCCATGCATTGCTAGGGCCCCATCCTGTCCAGATGCACGTGCCTTCAACAGTCTGTTTGCAAAGCACACTTTATAATTAGCTTGGTGCAAAAGGCACCAAGACTGGGTCCATTGGGACCCTACAGAATGTGAAGTAACTGGCCCATGACCAGTGGCCATGACAGTAATAGGAGAGGGTAGGGGAGGTGAGGAGACCTTGGTAGCCGTGTGGGAACCTTGTAGTGAGTGAGGGGACACTTGATTTGGGTTTTGGGAGCTACTATCTAACAACGGGGTGTTTTAATACATTAGTTTGCGAGCTACTCCATGTGCATTCATTTTTTCTTTTTTACTGACGCTCAAAGTCTCCAGGTTAACAGCTTTCCTAGTAACCATGAAATATACTTACGATTTATGTTTTTTTCAATTCATTTTATATACAAAAACATGTGTGTGATGAGTGGTGGTCTATTAATCCCCAACATACAATAATACAGTGACAAAACATAGAACATCTTATATCTTATACTGTCTTCTGGCTACTCATGTATTTCAAAATTCGTATAGGATAGCATCTGTTAGATTCTAGGTCCAACAGTACATAACACATTAATCAATATGCATACATGCAGTGTACATACAGACAAACAGGGCATATCATGTTCCAAAATGATATGTAGAGAGATTCAGAAATAGCTGTACGTAACAACATTTCACATTGTGGATAAGTCTAAAGGGTACATAGACATATACTACAGCCACTACTATTTTGATGTTGTTATACAGCCCATATATTTCTTTGGACCTGAGCTCCTGGTGGTTCTCTGAGAAGTGAAGTCAAGGAGTTTCTATAAAAGTCGACATTACTAGTTTATAGCTGGGGGTATGGCCAGACTTTGTGTCGAGGTCCTGTACATTCTATAGAAGTTTCGGCAGGGTGTGAGGGAGTCTGCCTTCTTGTGGACCTGATCGGTGAAGCCCCTATGGTGGAACACCAAATAACCCAGTTACTATGAGGCATATACGCTAGCTTTAAAGCTAGGCTGGTGTAAGTACATACATACTGAAATTAAATCCTCCACCTGGGGTCTACTTGGGGGTGCTAAAAAGATATTCAATGGCACCAAGTGGGAGGGACTACACGGCAGGAGTGTATGATAGAAGGGCAAAACAATCATTATACAGTTCGGCTCTGTTGGGATACAAAAGGATCTCATCTAAGAGCGTGCACCCACCCGAGGACGCACTGTGATTTGAGATTGTCTCCTGTCACTGGCTTCTTCGGTACTGTAGGGCTGAAAAAATGAAAATAAGGTGGTATTAGGGAAAAAATTGGATGTCATGGTAGCACTGGGTGACTGTGCTGGGCATACATAGTACACGAAGGCTCGATGGGCCAACAGAACAGGCGCAGGCAGGTCATTACCATTTTCCGTTCCTCATCATCGACTTCTTTAGGTGGGGCAGGGATTCTAAATTGGCAGCCACGGGAACATTTTGGCTTAATACGCGATCATGATATCGTTACAAGCAAAGAGAGCAAAGTAGGAAAACAGACTTAATAAGAAGGTCCAGGCTGGACCAAATCATCATGTTAGAGCCCACCAACCCTGCAGGAAACTGCTTCTTACCTGAAAAAATGTCAAAATGTTGTAGTGTGGTTCGGCTGCTGGGACACGGAGAAGAGCTCAGTTCCCCTGTCACGTTGAAGGATTTATAAGAGAGTGCTCACTTGATACAAGGTACAGTGGCAACGCGGCCTGTTGCCATGGAAACTCTTCAGAGATTGGAAGCAAAAATGATAGGCAAGTATAGAACTATACTAAGAGGCCTCAATTCAGATCATGAAATGGGTAAATTTTAAAGTTTTGGATAATAATTACTGAATCATGATGTGATCGATCGTTAATTGGGCATTATTTGATACAGCATATGACTTCTTTTTTCAGTGCCAAAAGGTTGTTTAAATATAAATAGGTAATGGAATGTGTGATTACCAATAAGCTGTGATCTATGTAGACATTGGGCTTCATTATGATTGTGGCGGTAAGGCAACAACGGCGCCGGTAATGCTACTGGCGCTGTTGTTACCATACTGCCACATTACGAGTTCAGCTTGCGGGTGCCGCTCTGCACACCTGAACAGACCAGGCGTGCAGAGTGGCACCCTTAATCAGAACTGGATCGTAGCAACGGTACCATTATGAACGGTACCGCTGCTAACATCCTCCCCATTCCCATTGAGCCCTATAGGGGATCAAATGGGAATGGGGACGTACCGGCTCCAGCTCCCGCGCAAGGGGAAATACCAGGCCCGCCGAGGTCCGGATGGCCCAGTAATTCCCCTTTCGTGGGACCCGGAGCCAGACCCGAGTTTGGGGGTAGACATGCCGGTAAAAACGGCATGGCTACCTCCAACCTCATAATGAGGCCCATTGCTTGGTTGAAAGGGAATGCATACATTGGAAAATCAATACAATTTTGTAATGCTTTCAGGAATGCATTATCTTCTGATGTATAACATGTGTCTGGAACAATGCTCTGGTGTAGGGCTGTGTCCATCACCAAGACAGGTCTTTGTTTACTGTTTAATGTTATAGTTTGTGACTTGTCTGTGGACCATTGAGTAGTACCATTGTTTATGACTTAGCAGGTACAATTATAAATAATGTTAGCTCAATAAGATTATGAATAGATAGCTACGTATATCTTTAGAAATAAGTGGATATCTGTCAGTAAAGGAGAAGTTAATATATCATTGTTGAACGTGCAGCAATCGCGTTGTTTATTATTATGAATTGACGCGAAAGACCTAAGGCGGAAGATGTCATTTTATGTCACATCTTAACCATTGTGTAAGATGTTGGTATCCACACAGTGCAGCAACAATATATATATATATATATATATATATATATATATATATATATATATATATATATATATATATATATTTTATTTGTGTTAATCATCAAGATTTTTCAAAAACGAAAAGAAGATTGTTGTGTTGGTGCCGTGTATTTAAAAAATGTAAACAAAAACAGTGGATAAGAAATGCGACGAAAAAGTAAAAGAGTCTTTAACAGCTTCATTGAGTAGTCTACAGTGCTACCAGTTGCTGTTCAGCTTTTGTTGGCTGTTTAGTTGAGAGAAGCAAAGCGTTCACCTGTTCAAGGATTTTGAAAGTCGCCAAAAGCCACGGTGTTCTATCACCCGCCATCATTTTGCACCAGCAAGCGTCCTCGTTGCTTAGTGAAAATTCAATAAAGATTTGTCTCAGATAGAGAGCTCTAATCTGTCGTATTCTGGTGCAAGAAAGAAGCAGATGCTGAATGGACTCTTTCACTGTCGGCTGATCACAGAAACGGCACTCATTTGTTTCTGACAAACATCTAATTACCAGGTTTCCATTTGTTTGGAATAGATTGAGTCTGGCTCTCAGTAATGTATCACAGGCTTGTCTAGACGGAAACTTTTTGATATAAGGTTGTAGTTCATTAAGTTTCCTGATATTGCAACGAAGATGGCGTATCAGCTTGTTGTTGGCAGCTACTTCTTTGGTCCTAATGCAGTCTAGTTCTTTTAGTTTTTTTAGGACTCGAACTGGATTCGTATGCAGCGTCTCCTTGTCGCATTCAATTGAGAGTAATGTTTCATGGTTCAATTTAGTCCAGAACTTAAGCATCTTGCTGCTTGAGCCCAGACTTTCCTTCAATATCAAGTTGTAAATCAACGGCTCTTTAGACGTTCTGCATTTACAAAAGAGCATGGGGGTATTTGATTTGAGCTTCCCTCCCAGAGACATCAAGCTGAGTTCCTGTCTGATTGCCACAACTGATGTAGAATTTGGCAGGTCAAAAGCAGATCTCCAAAACAGGGCCTCCAATTTGGGCCAGAGCGCCACAGGGATCTTGGGCATCGCGTCAGCGCCATAGGTCAACGTGGGTACCACCTTGCAATATTTACCATCAGCAATTACGCAAATTACGTATAATGCAAGACATTGACGTCTGACATCATTGTTATTACAAAATTGGGATCAAAACAAGATGGCGACTCGTGCCATGTGGAACGCTGCATTCTGTTGCCACAAGATGGCCTCGAAGCTTAACAAAGCTTGAAAGAAGTAAGTAGGGGTGGATATGTTTGATTTGAGTGCTATGTGTACTGATTTAGTTTCAGTGATTGTAGAGTGGATATTGGATAATCACTGATGTGAAATTGTGCAAATCATCATTTTCAGGACCTGTGCAGCTGGGAATTGATCCCCTTGAATAGAACCATATTTATGGTTTAAGTGAACATTAGTCTGGTGCGAAGCTGTCGGGTAAGAATATTGATATTAAGTATATTTGGACAACATATAGTTGAGGTGTTTTACTGTGAGTCTGTGCAAATAATATGTGATTTTCAATTTTGAATTGGTTACAATAATCTGACACTTATGTCAAGGAATTGAATGAGGTATAAATTATCAATCTAAATCACATCTGGTAAATTAGAAAAATCAATGTTAGAGGAATATACATTTATGTAAAGATCTGGTCTATCAAAATTAAGTTAACATTCGTGGCGGAAATAAAAATACACTGTTACATTGAAAACTAGGTTCTTGTGATAAGATTAGTGATTATATGAATATGATTAATATTAAGTAGAGTACAATCAAATTAACTGAATTCTTAAGTGAAATTAATGGTCATAGTGAGCATATGTTTTTACTATGTTTTTTGAAAATTCTTTACCCCATCTATGTGACTCATTGTTCACCAGAATTCTGGTCTGTGCTTACGTAACATTAATTGTAAATGTTGTATAATATGATTTAGTCAAAATGTATGTTGTTTGATGGTGATACAATAGCCCTGAAGAAGACCTATGGTTAAAGGTCGAAACATGTGTTGGCAACAACTGTAAAGCTGTTTAGAAAATAATGACTCACTAACCAATTTTGATTGGAAAAAGAACATAACATTAATTTTAAAAGTTATTTTGTGTGAGGAGTAATATATTTTTGGTGTCTGGTGAATTGGGAAGATTTAGACTTTAGAAACTATGTACATATTGCTAAAAAAAATAAAAGAACAGAATTGACCTTGTATTGAAATTAAATCCACGACCTGGGGTCTACTCATGGGTGCTAAACAGATATTCAAAGGCACCAAGTGGGTAGGACTTCAGGGTAGGAGTCTTTGATAGATAATGCAGAGAGAAGGGCAAAAAACACAATCACTATACTGTTCAGCTCTTTTGGGATACATATGGATCTCATCTAAGAGTGTGCACCCATCTGAGGATGCACTGTGATTTGAGATTGGTTTCATGTCACTGGCTTCTTCGGTACTGGAGGGTTGAGAAAATGAAAAAAGATGGTATGTGGGAAAACACTGGGGGGCTGCGCTGGGTATACGTAGTGCGCAAATGCTCGGTAGTCCAAAAGGAAAGGCACATGGAGGTCATACCTGTTTCCGTCCCTCATCATCAACTTCTTTAGGTGTGAAAGGGATTCTAAAGTGGCAGCCCCGGGAGTGTGCTGGCTTAATACGCGATGATGATATTGCTACAAGCGAAGAGAGCAACGTAGGAAAACGTTCTTAGTAAGAAGGCTGGCCCAAATCATCATGTTACAGCCCACTGCCCCTGCAGGAACCTGCTCTATACCTGCAAAAATGTCAAAGGATTTATGAGAGAGTGCTTGCCCGATACAACGTAGAGTGGCAAAGTGGCCCTAAAAGCTGGCATGGCTCGCATTCTGGCGATGACCATTTTCATGAAAACAGAACACCCTGAGCCTTAAAGCAATTTAAAGAGCTGTCCCGCTCCCACCGTGCAGCCATATTGTGGTGCCCGTACTGTACATTTAACTGGAGTGCCGTATGAGGTGGTGATCACCCCTATGGGGGGGTTGGTGAACGGGCATATGACAGGATCTTATATGCAGTCCACAGGCCGACGCGGTACCCCCGCTCAATGCAGTGCAGTGCATGGGGGCAGAGATCCACCAGGGGTCAGTAACATATGGGGTGGCAGGTGACGCAATTGATGTGGCTAGACTAATGACAGGGAGAGTCCTGCCGATCCGAGTGCCAATGGCAGGTGGCAGCCTGTATTTATCAGTTTGTGTGATAGTTTGTGCCAGTGTGACACCTTACTGGTCCAGGATTCCACACCTGGCTCAAGCGGTTGCTGTGTGGGTATACAAACACTAGCACTAATTCATGAATGCCTGTAGTCTGGCTTTGTAGTTTGTATATCCACCATGCTTCCTTGTACAGGAGAGCATTGGTTGCATTTGTATTAGTGTTTAACTCATCCACCACCCATCCGAGAATATCAGCTGGCCTTGAGGAGTTTCGGGAATTTAAGAAGATTAGTCTCAAGATAGAGGGCAGCAGGGAGGCTATTCCAGCGGCATGCTCCTGCTGAGGCTAGGGATCTCCATCCAAATCTCTGCTTGGAGAACCAGCTCACTCGCAGAAGGTTGGAGGTAGAAGAGGGGAGGGCTCGTGAGAGGCAGTATTTAGGTAGGCAGCATTGCAGGTAGGTAGGTCCCTGGCCCCAGAAAGCCTTGTGAACAATGCAGAGGGTCTTGAACTTGATCCTTGCAGCCACAGGGAGCTAGTGAAGGGATTTCAGCACCAAAGAGATGCGGTCCCTGGCCTTGAAGTCAAGGATAAGTCTTGCGGTTCTGTTCTGGATGAGTTGCAAATGGTGCAGGGAGGTTTAGGAAGAGGCTGTTCCAATAGTCCAGCCTAGAGAGAATCAGGGCTCTGGAGACAGTGAGCCACTGAGCTAAAGTGAGAAAAGGTAGAGTACCTCTGAGGAGGTGTAGCTGATAGACTTTTTTAGAGATGTCCGAAATGTGAAAGGAAAAGGAGAGAGTGGAGTTAAAAATGACCCCAAGGTTTCTTGTCTCGCAGGTGGGTGCGGGCGCAGGGCCACGGGAGGCTGGCCAGAGTGAAAGGGGGAAAGCGGGAGCAGCAGTTCCAATGTAAACAAAATGATCTCAGTCTTATTGGCGTTGAGGCAGAGGTCATTTGCAGCATGCCATGACTGTAGAGCAGACAGTCAGATATGAGCGAGGAGGAGGAGGCGGCTGAGGGTAGCCTGAAAGTTAGTTGTGTGTCATCCACGTAACACTGGAAGTTGGAGGTGAAGTTGGAGGTGAAAGTGGCAATCACAACCTGTCAGGGCAGCCATATAGACGTCGAAGAACCAGGGGGATAGGTTGGACCCCTGGGGAACGCCACAGGTAGAGAGAGTGATAGTCGAGTGAAAGGCTTCAAGTTCCACCTGGTATGGGTGGCCGGAGAGGAAAGAGGTTAACCAAGCCAGAGCCTGACCTGTGATTCCCAGGGTGTCACAGAGACGTGCAATCAGGATGTTGAGGTTAACCGTGTCGAAGGCAGAGGAGAGATCAAGGAGAATGAGGACAGAGGGGGTGCTAGTGTCAAAATTTGAGCGCCGGTCGACGGGTATTCAGAAGAGCCTCTGGGTGCTCTGAAGCCAGATTGATGGTCATGGAAGCAATCTATAGAATCAGTGTGGAGGGTCAGCTGAGAGATAGCCAGCTCCTCCAGGAATGTACCCAGGAAAGGAGTGATGGAGATATGTCAGTAATTTGCCGGAATGGAGAGGTCGGCAGAGGGTTTTTTGAGAAGAGGGTGCACAAGGGAGTGCATAAGGACAGTTGGGAAAACTTCAGAGGAAAAGGAGAGATTGCAGAGATCAGTCAAGGCTGGGGCAAGAGAGTCAATATTGTCTTTAATGGTTTTGGAGGGGCAGGGGTCCACCTGTTTGGGTGAAGCCTTAACATATTGGACTTGTATGGTGACCTCATCAGGTGTGATGGGTGAGAGAGTAGAGAGGGTAAGTGGAGGGGGGGACAAGGGAGGCTCCGGTGTAGGTGTATGCTGTGGTGTGGAAGAGACTGTGGAAAGGATGTCTTGGGTTTTTGTGGTGAAGTGTGCAGCCGGGCTGAGGAAAGGTCCTGGATGTGTGTGACAGAAGAAGAGGCTGCTGCTGTCGGATTGCCCAGTTCATTGCAGACTTTGAAAAGTTTGGCCGTGTTGTTTGATGTGGAGGAGATGCAGGCTTGAATAAGACTCTTTCTTAGAGCGGAGTCGATATTGCCTTTGAAGGAGGCGGCAGGCCAGTTTCTCTGATGTTTCATCTGGAGCCTTCCATTTTTGCTCAGCTGCCTCACACTTGTGTTTAAGGGCAGCCAGGTTGGAGTTGTAGCAAGAGTTACACTTTTTGGAAGGCTTCAGTCAGACCCTCATGACTCTCAAGAGTGTTGGAAATAGAGAGATAGAGACATAGAGAGATAAAGGTTAGCAAGGGCTGTGTCAGGGTGGAGTCAGCCGAAGGAGTGGGTCGAGGAGAGTAGGTGTTGGCAAAAGCAGCCACTGTCACTTTTTTCATGGGTCAGGTGAATTTAAAGCCGAGTGGCTGTGCCGGATGTGTTGCTGTAAGAGGAGAGGAGAGCTTCAGGTGTTGAGAGAAGAGAGTGGTCAGTCTAGGAGAGAGAGGTAGTGAGCGTGATAGAGAAAGGGATGTCAGTAGAGATGAGAGCATTCAAGATGTGGCCTGCAACGTGCATGAAGCCAGAGGGTAAGATAGAGAGGGAGAAAGAGGTACACAGGTTGCGGAAAGTACATGAGGAGTCAGGCGATTTCAGATGGATGTTCAGATCACCCATCAGAAGCAATTGAGAGTAGGGAGGTGGCCAGGTCAGCCCATGCAGAGAGGAAGAGAGTGGACTGACCTGGTGGTCGATAGAAGGTGGCAATAATGATAGAAGATTTAGGGGAGAGTGAGAGTCTGCAAACTAGGCAATCGAAGGAGGAGTAGGCCAGAGTAGGGATGATGGCCACAGGTATCCATTCTGGGAGGATAAGCGCCACTCCCCCACCTGTCTTCTTAGGCCTTGACGCAGAAAGGATCCTTCAGGGAGAAGTGCGTCAAAGCTCATGATGGAGCTATCCTTGAACCATGTCTCTGTGATGGCGAGCACATCAAGATCCATGGGTTCGAAGAGGTTGCAGATGTCAGACAGGTGTTTGACGGCAGAGTGAGTGCTGAGAGTGGCAATGTGGAGCAGCTTGCCATCTTTGAAGGTCTTCCACGGGGGGCACAGGGGACAGTGGTCCCTCCGAGGGTGGGGAGTGGGCCAGGGGGATAGTGGAGGATGGCAAAGGAGCCAAGGCCAACAAAGGAGCCGGGACAGTAAGACAAGGCAGGGACGTCTACACAAAGGAGGAGGGAGGCACAGAAGCCCAGGGAGCGTGTGTAGAGGAGGAGGAAGGCAATGGAGCCTGTGTAGAGGAGGAGGAGGGCACAGAAGGCAAGGGAGCCTGGCTGGAGGGAGAGATGAGGTTGGAGAGGCAATAGAGGAGCCCTTTGAAGATAAGAACGTTGGGTTGAGGACACTGAACCATGATGGTTCCATTGAAATAAACAGTAATAAAGGTGAAGAGGTCAAGGAGAATCTCATAGCGATAGTCAACATTAATGGGAGAAGAGGCGATAGGGGAGAGAAAGCCGAACATATAGCGAGTCCATAGGTTCTGTCCGTTAACATAGAAGAGTATGTCAATGATAGTCTCTCTGGTGGAAGCCGTGACATAGGTATCTGCAACAGGAATGCCTGGGTTAGAGCCCAGTATGTCCTTCTTAAGTTTATTCTGGCCAGATTTAGTGATAGTAGAACGATAGGAGATAGTAAAGCAGTTGTAGAGGACAGCAGAGATAGCAACATGGTTAGCTGCATGGTAGGGGGAGATACATACCAGTCTGAGGCACTAATGCACTTGGAAGAAGGGGGTGGGGTGGGGTGAGGTGCTCAAGGGAGGGGAGAGACAGAGGGTAGAGGACCAGCTAATGATACACAAGTAGCCAAAAGGCAAAGCTAGATTTGATTACAGCAGGACAAGGTGAAAACACAATGCAGCACTGGGCACCTCTAAATTCGATTTTTTTGGCAGGACAGGTGAAAACACACGCAGCACTGGGCACAACTAGATTAGTGGGGGAGTCCAGATAAGATGGAGTGAGAGGAAGAGGATTGGTGAAGTTAAATGGAGGGAATTGACCTTCATGGAAATGTTAGATTTTCCATTGTTACAGATTGTCTGGAAAGTGTGGAGTTCTCCTCAGCCTCCATGTGCACGTGGGAATGGGGTAGACCCACAGACCCAGCCAGGCAACAGACAGGGGAATAGACATGGCCTTAAAAAGTGGGCCTTAGCTTAAGGGCCGGCTAAAGCCTGCCCGTCCGCCATAGGCCAATTTATGTGGCTCCTAGGCTAATCGACATTCAGTTATGGTGGGGGGGACCTCATTGCCTCTTGCAAAGGTGCACAGAAGAGGTGGCCATCTTGAAGGTTGCCACAAGGACCACGGGCAAATGGGCACTTCTGGTAAATCACCCCTTTGGCCAAATTGCACGCCGCCCCAGCATGTAAATGCGCGCAATGAGGTAGTACAGAAGTCGCCACGTTCCAAGGAGCGGTCCAATAAAAATATTTCTATTTATCCAAATCAACTTTTCTTGCATTTACAAAAGCCCTTATCTCCGTTTCCGAGCGATCATAACTCGTGTGTAGAACAGCGCAGAGGGGAGAGGCATGCACCGAATAAGAGATGCTGGAGCACCTTCCGGGTGCGTAGACAGTGCTGCAAAGTCATTGTGGCTCCATGGTGGGAGAAGAAGAAGGCTGGGAGCTGCAGGTGATGATGTTGGCCTTAGATGTTGGCCTTAGATAAAGCCTGACGGACCCAGATAGGCCAATTTGTGTGGTTCCCAGGCCAATTGACATTCGGCTATGGTGGGGGGAGGACTCATAGCCTCCTGCAAAGGTGCACAGTAAAGGCAGCCATCTTGAAGGTTGCCCCGAAGACCAGAGGAAAATGGGCACTTTAGGGTATGCCCATTGCATATTATATACACTAACCAGCCACTAGGCATGGTCTTCAAAACAATAGTAGCCAGTGGCCAAGGCCTTTGGCTGTGCTTACTGTATATTCTAACATATTAATGGGCACTGGCTAAGGACTTTAGCAATGGCTACGGGCTATGGATTTTAACATTCCCCACTGTATATTTTAAAACAATAATGGGGTACTAGGCATGACTTTAACGATGCACAGTGGTATTTTGCAACACTAACTGACCACTAGCTATGGCCTTTGATGATGGCAAGTAACTACAGCCTTTGACATGGCCAAGTACACAGCCTTAATTGTTATAAATATAATCAGCGTTTTTATGAACACATTTATTAATTATGTTATGTCTAATACCATTATTGATGTAATCAGTTATATACAATATAAATAGTTTGTCATCTGTGATGCCATCATTGTGGTTATAGGCTGAGCAACATGGGTTGCGAAGTTAAAGTGGCTTTAGCTGAATTTATTAAGGGTTGTGTTGTGATCATTTATCAACTTAATGTCCCAGAAACTACAGTGTTTTCCTTGAGATATATATATATATATATATATATATATATATATATATATATATATATATATATATATATATATATATATATATATATATATTTAGTCACTGAAAAAAGCATGTTAAAAGGACATTATGATTAAGTTGCACTAATTAAAAACTATAAAATACACTGAAAAACGTAGTTAAAGGGACGTTATGGTTAAGTTGCACTAATAGAAACCTATGAAATTCAATGAAAAAACTTTGTTAAAGGGATGTTATGGTTACAAATAAAACCCGAAAAAACCTCAGAAATTCACCAGTTATGGTAAGCTAAGCACCCATAACTCGCATCACCACTGTGCACTGCTAAGACTAACACCCAGGACATCAAAGATGACATCACACATATCATTGATGACATCACTGATGACATGACGTGTGAAATACATATTGATGACAAGCTGGCTGGCCTAAACTGGAAGCCTATTTCTGGCGTAAAGTCCTCCAACTCCCAAATTCAACAAGTATTTCGATCATCAGAAGAGAATTGGGAACTCTCTCCCTAAAAGCAACAATAGAAGCAGGAGAAATGGCTCTTTTCAGAAAAATAATAATGATGGACTCTCCTCCGCTATACAAAATAATCAACTCCGAAATTTCTGAAGGAATGGGCAAGGCCATCTCCAGCTGGGCAGCCAAACAGCGAGCATCTCTGGCCAATAACGGATGTACCGAAGAAGACTTAATTCAAAATCCCACGAGAATAAAACATAAGATGGACCAACTGGACTGGATTGATACCCTAACATTGGCAGGAAAGAATAAACTTCTTTCTCATATGATCTTTGAACCAAAAAAACTGCACTCACCGAATGAAGTCCTGAAGAGATTCCCAGACAGGTTGTTAAGATCCGTCTTCTTGCGCTCTCGCCTTAACTTACTACCGACAAATGAAATAAGGGCCATTAGAGGTCTATCTCAAACAAACCTCTGTCGACTGTGTGGAACGGAGCGGGAGCCAGAAACAATAAAACATCTTCTTTTGCATTGCCCGGAAACAATAAAGTGGAGAAGAGCTTACTTGAGACCGCTGATCGCCCCAAATATCTTGTATGAAGAAAATGTCTGGTGGAATCGATTGATGAGTGGATCGAGAACAACTTGGGCCCTAGCAACAGCCAAATACTAAAGAGTCTTGTTTACACAAATCAGAGTGACATACAATGCCAACTTCAATTCACTGACAGGTCCAAGTTGAAGTACAATATACCCAGACCTCCAAGCCTATGAGGGTAACTGCAAAGCAAAAATTTCAAACTTCAAATCAAACTTGAGAAGAAAGAAATAGAAAAGAAACTTTGACAGACTATTCGTCTGTTTTTTTACAAAATCATTGAATTGATAGAAGCAAAAAATAAAAAAATAAAAAAAATAAATAAATATTGATGACAAGTTCCTACAAGGGGTTGTGTTTATAATATTGGTAACAAGATGTCAGGGGTGATCGGGAGGCCTATTATGAACTACTTAATCTATTAAAGAATGTTCTGATCTAAACATTTTTTAAAAAAATGTCAAAAAGTAGTTCAAATAGAATCAGTGATATCTGGGTCAGGTGTGCTGACTCGTTTCCTGATTTGGGTTCTGCAGACTTGTCTGGGCCAATCAGGGAGCGAGGTGATGTTTGCACCCGCTGAGGGATGTTCAAAAGCGTGAGGTGCAACCAAATTTTTGAAAAAAAGTTGAAAGGATAGTGTTTTAATAGGATAAAATAGGTGGTGCAGCTGCCGCTTAGTCTGGGGTCACCACTTTTTTATAATTATGATTGAAGGTGTACTGTATGTACTTGCTATATGTTTAATTGCATTGTGGTGGTCAAGAACTGTGGCCAGATTCTTTGGGCCACTGGTAAGAAACACTATAGTAATATGTGTATAGTATTTATAGGTACTCTAGGGGGAGTATACAGTATGTGTGGCCACTGTGAAAAACAATATTGTAATATGTGTGTAGTTATTATAGGTACTGTAGTGGGAGTATACCGTAGTTGTAATATGATGGGTTGATATAATTGAAGTGTACATGGTATTTATGATTGTAGTAGAATTGAGGCTAGTGCTTATGGAATCTGTAGGTAAAGAAAGATATCACTGGGTATGGATGATTAGTTGCATATGGAAATACAGCTGGAATCTGGTTCATTTTTGTCAGGCTGAGATCCTGGTGTCTGCGGAAGCTGCTGAACCCCCGACAATCCACCCAAAATGTGGCACTCTGAGCTGATATATATATAACCGCTCAGTTTACCTCACTTTCAGGGGAAAGGGGGAAGGGACAAATAAACAAACACCAGGCTGGAAACTATCAACTCGCTGGTTCTTCACCTGTAGTTAAAACATAAACATGTAATACACCTCATTACTCAATGGGTTACTATACTAACCTTAAACTCTATATCCTTTACCAAAATAGTCAAAAAACCATACCTGGTACTTCTCTTCAGTATGCCCAGAGAAGTGATAAGCAGACAAGACTTCCTTACTTGTTGACCAGAATCTTAAAGATCATTCAGCCTTCTCAGCAGGTCCATGAATGTAATATTTAACTTTGTAGTTCGTCTTCTCAACCTCAAGATTCTTGAACAAGGTCTAAAGTTCTTCAAATAAGTTTAATGAAGTTCTTTTAAGTTCTTGTATTTGTTTTTATATTTTCTTTTTAGAGTGTCTTTTACTCAGGAACGAATTTTAAACTTGCGATGAAATCTTCACGTGGAAAAGCCAGCACACGCGCTAAAACCCAAACTGCGGGTAAAACGCAAATGCGCTGAAAATCCAAACCGAGGGATAAAACACACGCGCTTTAATCCAAGTCGCGGGAAATACGCACACG
Source organism: Ambystoma mexicanum (assembly GCF_040938575.1). Classification (NCBI taxonomy): domain Eukaryota; kingdom Metazoa; phylum Chordata; class Amphibia; order Caudata; family Ambystomatidae; genus Ambystoma; species Ambystoma mexicanum. Next base: position 1,158,299,176 of record NC_090933.1, read on the forward strand.
CGCTGAAAATCCAAACCACAGGAATAAACACACGCGCTTTACTCCAAATCGTGGGTAAGACGCATACGCGCTAAAGTCCAAGACGCGATTAAAACTCACTCGCGGTAAAGTCCAACCCACGAAAAAATATGCATACGCGCAAAAACCAAATCGCGGGAAAAAAGCACACACGCTTTTATTTTATCATGTGACACTTCTGAGAGCTCGCGCGAAAGCTCCACATAGATTAGTTCTTGCGCAGGCGCAGATACGAAAAGCGTAATATAACACACACGCGAACTCACGTAGAAAAAACCCACGCGTATATGAACAGTAAACGCGAGTCCAAAGTTCACGCTCGTGCTTCACTCTCACGCGCAGAGTCACACGCGCAAGGCTCAAAGTAACGGGAAAAAAATCACGTGCTAGTTTGAAATGATACGTAGGAAAGAAAACAAACGTACGCGCTTCAGTTTTTTAGATACAGATTTGCGATTTCAATCCTTTTAAATTAATATAACCTTTTTACAAAGTTCATCAAAACATGAAAGTCACTTATCTTGTGATTGAGACTTGAAAACTTCTTTTCTCAGGAAATTGGAAATTTCTCACTCCTGTCCTGTGTCTCCACCAAACTCCATACACGACTCCTGTTATATTTTCAAAGATGCCGCTCGACTGCTTGAAACTTGACACCCTTGAACAAGTTAAGCAGGAGCAGCAAAGCACACAACCTCTCAGCTGGGCAAAGACGATGAAAGGCAGTTTAGAATGTTCACTGTCCTCCCTATAAACAATCTCCAGCCAATTAGAATTTAGACTGAGAACCTCCATCTTGGCTTGGGGCATTTTCCATAGACTGCAATGAAGGTTAAGGGCAAAATTGGCTGTTTAAAAATATAACCCATAATAACTTCCCAAAACCTTTCTATACTAAATATGTGTCTCCCCTGACCCAATGTAAATGAGTATATGATACTGTATGTAAAGAATATGTCGCTCCAACCTGACAGTACCTGACAGTACCCCCCTCCTAACGCCCAGTCCCTGGGCCACTTTTCAATGGAAATTTTTTATGGAATCTTTCAACCAAACGAGGAGCATGCACATCACTTGCTTTCTCCCAAGTGCGCTCTTCAGGACCAAAACCCTCCCAATCAATGAGATACTGTAGCTTTCCTCTTACTCTTCTAGAGTCCAGAATTCTCTTAACCAGAAATTCTTCGGAAGCATCTTCCTCAAGCATAACGGCTGAAGGAGTAGGTGTTAATCTAGTTCCTTTAACCACAGGTTTTAATAAACTAACATGGAAAGTTGGATGAGTTTTCATATGTCTGAGTAATCTAAGACGAACAGCCACTGGATTAATCACCTTTTCGACAACTAACGGTCCTACGAAACGAGGATAAAACTTATTTCTTCCTTTAATTCTCAAAAACTTGGTTGATAACCACACCAAATCTCCCTCACTATATTGAGGACTAATCTTTCTTTTACGGTCAGCAAACCCTTTGTATTTTTGTTTACTCTCCACCAACACCCCTTTTGCCTTTTCCAAATTTCTTTTCATGACTGCTAGTCTCCTTTCGACTTCTGGGTTTCCTGAATCATTATAGATCTTAATACTAAGAAAACGAGGATGAAAACCTTGTCCCAAATAAAACAGAGACATAGAGATGGCATCCTTACTACAGTTGTTATATGCGAATTCTGCAACCCACAACAAATCTACCCACTCTTCACCTGTATGTTCACCTCAAATATTTTTCCAACTCCTGATTTATCCTTTCTAACTGCCCATTGGTTTCGGGATGGTTACCTGATAACAGACATACCTCAACTCCCAATCTCTTACAAAAAGCTCTCCAAAACTTAGAAATAAATTGAGACCCTCTATCTGAGATGACCCGACTGGGAATTCCATGTAAACTGTGAGCTAAACTATCAGCGGTAACCTCTCCCTTCATTGGAATGAAATGTGCTTCTTTAGTGAGTAAATCAACTACAACCAATACCGATGTACACCCTTTATCTTGTGGAAGATCCGTGATGAAATCTAAGGACACTGAGTACCAAGGCTGCGGTGGAACTGGTAACGGCTCCAATAACCCAGAAGGCTTTCCGATGAGATTCTTAGATCTAGCACAAACTTCACAGGTCTTAACAAAATTAAGGGTATCTTGTCGAATTTTTTCCCACCAAAAATTTCGTCTAATCAACTCAAGAGTCTTTCGATACCCTGGATGTCCTGCCAAAACTGATTCGTGACACTCCTTCAACATTTTTTCTCTAAGTTCAATTGATGGCAAATAGAGTCTGTCATCTAAATAAGGTAAACCATCTTTAATTTTGCGAGCTGGATCCAAACAAAACCCAATCTTCAAGTTGTGCCTCAGAAATGGATTCCCGTACTTTCTTGAAGATTTCGTTCTCCTTTTCAATCCCAGCAAGAACAAAACGTTCTGGAGCGATCAATGGAAGAGGCTCACAGACCGACTTAACCTCACTTTCTGGAAACTGCCGTGACAGAGCATTTGCTTTTTTTATTTTGATTACCTGGCTTAAAAGTAACTATAAAGTCTTAATCCGCGAAAAAATAAGGACCACCTAAGTTGTCGAGGTGTCAGAGTTTTTGCTGTCTTCAAAAAAGTAAATTTCGGTGGTCAGTTAATACTGTCACAGTGTGACGTGCTCCTTTTAAAAAATGTCGCCATTTTTCAAATGCTGCTTTGATAGCAAGAAGCTCTCGGTCTGAAATGGTGTAATTTTCCTCCGCAGGTGAAAATCTCTTAGAAAGGTAGGCCACTGGATGCAATTGTCCTGTAACATTATGCCTCTGAGACAACACTGCTCCCATTGCCACATTGGAAGCATCAGCCTCTACAAAAAAATGGTTTGGAAGTATCAGGATGAATCAAGATAGGAGAGGTAATGAATTTCTCCTTCAAAATTTGAAAAGCCTCATCAGCCTTAGCTTCCCAAACAAATGGAACTCCTTTTCTTAAAAGTCGAGTAATTGGAGCTACTAAACTGGAGAAGCCTTCAATGAATCTTCGGTAAAAATTGGCAAATCCCAAAAAGCTCTGGATCTCCTTCACCTTAGTTGGAGTGGGCCAATCACAAACCGCTTCCACATTTTTTGGATTCATTTCCACGCCACAAGGAGTGATCACAAATCCTAAAAATTCTACTGAATCCGTATGGAACTGACTCTTCTCAAATTTAGCGTAAAGATTATTCTCTCTCAATTTTCTTAAGACCTGCCGAACGTGAATTTTGTGTTTCTCCAAATTCTGAGAAAAAATCAAAATGTCGTCAATATAGACGATAACAAAAACATCAAGAAATTCCCAAAGAACTTCATCGATAAAAAATTGAAATGCCGCTGGGGCATTGCAAAGACCGAAAGGCATCACTTGGTACTCGTACAGGACAAATCTGGTCTTAAATGCCGTCTTCCACTCATCCCCCTCTTGGACCCTTACAAGATGATAAGCTCCACGTAAATCTAACTTAGAAAATATGGCAGCACCTTGGATTTGATTTAAGATTTCTGAAATGAGAGGGAGAGGATACCGATTTTTCACTGTCATTCTATTTACCGCCCTGTAATCTATACAAGTTCTGAGAGAACCATCAGCTTTAGGCACAAAGAACAATGGTGAGGCTGCCGGCGATTGAGAGTGCCAAATAAATCCCTTAGCCAAATTTTCCTTTAAATATTCTTTCAAATAATCATTCTATTTTTCTGTCAAGGCATAAACCCTACTGCTAGGTAAAATAGCTGCAGGCTCCAACTATCAGGGTAATTCATAGAATTTCGCAGAAAAGTGTCGCAAGCGGCTGGCGCAGAGTGTCCGCGTGCGATTGTCTGCGCCAGGCACGTGCGCTAAAACCGATTTCCGCACACAGCGTATTCATGGATTTTAGGCTCCCAAACCAGCCGTGGCGCAGAGTATCGCAGCGACCCTGCAGCAGCGCCAGTAACGCCCCCAAGAACGCCCTCGCGCAAGGAAAAGCCATCAAAATCGCTAAATCATCGCAAAGGGCTGCGCTAACCCTGGACCAGTTTACAGGGCTGCCAAACAAGGAACGCAAAGCGGGTAACGTTCATATCAGGGGTACGGGGGAAGTTTTACACGCGATTAGCCAGACTACGTGTATTACAGGGGTAAGCGGGCAGTTTTACACGCGATTGCCCAGGGTACGTGTATTACAGGGGTACGCGTGAAGTCTCACACACGATTAGCTAGGGCACGTGTATTACAGGGGTACGCGGGAATTATCAAATGCGATTTGGCTGGGTACGTGTATTACAGGGGTACACGGGAAGTTCTACACGCGATTTGTCTGGGTACGTGTATAACAGGGGTGCGCGGGAATTATCACACGCGATTTGGCCAGGTACGTGTATTACAGGGGTGCGCGGGAATTATCACACGCGATTTGGCTGGGTACGTGTATTACAGGGGTGCGTGGGAAGTTACACACGCGATTAGGCTGGGTGGGTCCTCACAGGTGTTCCCTGTACACCCTCCACGGCCCCTGCAGGCAGCCCACAAAACAGGGGACTACCCTGCACACCTGCTCATGTCCCCTTGCACCCCCACCCCCCAGCAACCAGGGGCAGCCTCCACCAGGCCCCCACCCATGTCTCCCACCACCCCCACCCCCCAGCAGTGCAGGGGCAGCCTCCACCAGGCCCCCACCCATGTCTCCCACCACCCCCACCCCCCAGCAGTGCAGGGGCAGCCTCCACCAGGCCCCCACCCATGTCCAACCCATGTCTCCCACCACCCCCACCCCCCAGCCACCAGGGGCACCCTCCACCAGGCCCCCACCCATGTCTCCCACCACCCCCACCCCCCAGCAGTGCAGGGGCAGCCTCCACCAGGCCCCCACCCATGTCTCCCACCACCCCCACCCCCCAGCAGTGCAGGGGCAGCCTCCACCAGGCCCCCACCCATGTCTCCCACCACCCCCACCCCCCAGCAGTACAGGGGCAGCCTCCACCAGGCCCCCACTCATGTCCCCTTGCACCCCCAGCAACCAGGGGCAGCCTCCACCAGGCCCCCACTCATGTCCCCTTGCACCCCCACCCCCCAGCAACCAGGGGCAGCCTCCACCAGGCCCCCACCCATGTCTCCCACCACCCCCACCCCCCAGCAGTGCAGGGGCAGCCTCCACCAGGCCCCCACCCATGTCTCCCACCACCCCCACCCCCCAGCAGTGCAGGGGCAGCCTCCACCAGGCCCCCACTCATGTCCCCTTGCACCCCCACCCCCCAGCAACCAGGGGCAGCCTCCACCAGGCCCCCACTCATGTCCCCTTGCACCCCCACCCCCACCCCCCAGCAACCAGGGGCAGCCTCCACCAGGCCCCCACCCATGTCTCCCACCACCCCCACCCCCCAGCAGTGCAGGGGCAGCCTCCACCAGGCCCCCACCCATGTCTCCCACCACCCCCACCCCCCAGCAGTGCAGGAGCAGCCTCCACCAGGCCCCCACTCATGTCCCCTTGCACCCCCACCCCCCAGCAACCAGGGGCAGCCTCCACCAGGCCCCCACCCATGTCTCCCACCCCGCCCACCCCCCAGCAGTGCAGGGGCAGCCTCCACCAGGCCCCCACCCATGTCTCCCACCACCCCCACCCCCCAGCAGTGCAGGGGCAGCCTCCACCAGGCCCCCACTCATGTCCCCTTGCACCCCCACCCCCCAGCCACCAGGGGCAGCCTCCACCAGGCCCCCACCCATGTCTCCCACCACCCCCACCCCCAGCAGTGCAGGGGCACCCTCCACCAGGCCCCCACCCATGTCTCCCACCACCCCCACCCCCCAGCAGTGCAGGGGCAGCCTCCACCAGGCCCCCACCCATGTCTCCCACCACCCCCACCCCCCAGCAGTGCAGGGGGAGCCTCCACCAGGCCCCCACTCATGTCCCCTTGCACCCCCACCCCCCAGCAACCAGGGGCAGCCTCCACCAGGCCCCCACCCATGTCTCCCAACCCCCCCCCACCCCCCAGCAGTGCAGGGGCAGCCTCCACCAAGCCCCCATACATGTCTCCCACCACCCCCACCCCCCAGCAGTGCAGGGGCAGCCTCCACCAGGCCCCCACTCATGTCCCCTTGCACCCCCACCCCCCAGCCACCAGGGGCAGCCTCCACCAGGCCCCCACCCATGTCCCCTTGCACCCCCACCCCCCAGCAACCAGGGGCAGCCTCCACCAGGCCCCCACCCATGTCTCCCACCACCCCCACCCCCCAGCAGTGCAGGGGCAGCCACCACCAGGCCCCCACCCATGTCCAACCCATGTCTCCCACCACCCCCACCCCCCAGCCACCAGGGGCACCCTCCACCAGGCCCCCACCCATGTCCAACCCATGTCTCCCACCACCCCCACCCCCCAGCCACCATGGGCAGCCTCCACCAGGCCCCCACCCATGTCCAACCCATGTCTCCCACCACCCCCACCCCCCAGCCACCAGGGGCACCCTCCACCAGGCCCCCACCCATGTCTCCCACCACCCCCACCCCCCAGCAGTGCAGGGGCAGCCTCCACCAGGCCCCCACCCATGTCTCCCACCACCCCCACCCCCCAGCAGTGCAGGGGCAGCCTCCACCAGGCCCCCACTCATGTCCCCTTGCACCCCCACCCCCCAGCAACCAGGGGCAGCCTCCACCAGGCCCCCACTCATGTCCCCTTGCACCCCCACCCCCCAGCAGTGCAGGGGCAGCCTCCACCACGACACCAACTTCCCTGGCACTGAAGCTGGTGCCCCTCTGCCTCCTTGGCCGGGGGTTGGCACTGGTGCCACCTGTTGTAGTGGCCGACATGGCAACCACAGAGGCAGGAGTGGGTGGGCAACTGGGTCCTGGGGCAGGGCTGTGGGGCAACGGAAAAGCAGTCGGGAGCCTTTGGTTCCAGCAGGGGTGGTCACAGTAACAGCACCCCTGGCTGATGTGCAGGCAGCAAATGGCAGGGCACGTGGCCAGCAGGCAGTCAGGCAGCAGCAGATGGCAGGTGGGAGCGTGCTCAGGGCTCTGGGGAGCAGTAATTTGGCCCCCTGGGCAGGAGCGTGGTCTTCCGTGTGTGAACGCGTGGCCAGCTTGATACGAGTGATTTTGCACGCGAAAATCAAACACGTCTGCGTGTAAATCGACGTGCACGCGTAGGAAAATGTTGCGTGACACGTCCCAGTGTCAAAGCGTGTAATAGTTGAAAATGGACCTACACGCAGAAGTGACAAAGCGTGTGATTGGTGAAAAAGGACCTACACGCAGAAGTGACAAAGCGTGTGATTGGTGAAAAAGGACCTACACGCAGAAGTGACAAAGCGTGTGATTGGTGGCAATGGCCCTAGCACGTACACGCCGCGTAAGTGACGCTGTACGTATGGGCCTGTATATAAGGTACGTGTAGAACACCATTTCCTTGTACGTGCTTTTCGTGGAGAGCGAGTGGGTGAATTCTGTACTTCTTGTCGTTTCACACGCGATTTACTTCACGGCGTTTCCAGTTCGTACTCCCTGTTACCTCTGACAGCTTTTTCTCTTTTTTCTCTTGTACTGGTTTACCTGGGCCTGTTCCCTCAAACAGTGTCCCCTTCTACTGTTGTCCTGTCTCCTCAGACAGCGTACAAATCTTCTTTTGGCGAGGGTGTTGCCAACCAAACGCGCTCATTTTTCACGCTCTTTTACCTGGCAGACGGTGAGTCACGCACGTATCTAACTTCTGTGCTTGCCCCGTGTGTAGCCTACCCCTTCAGAGGTCATTCTAGGCTGCGTGTGACACGCATACGTTCATTCTTGTGTTACTGGGTGCCACAGCGTAGTGCAGGTTTTTCTTTCTGCACACGTGGTCTAGGAGGGGTTGCGTGCACGTCATCTCCCTTTTTTGGGCCTCCTGTGCGTTGCGTGACCCGTCATCTTTCCCCAGGGGTTACATTCAGCCTTGCTAGAGCACTAGGGTACAATTACCATCTGGTACCCAACCCCTTTGACCCCCAATTGCCCAGGACAATAGTCTACATCCACTCCCATACGCACATTAATATCAGTGCCATGGCTGGGAGGCGAGGATTCCGTAAGGGTGGCAAAGGTGGAAGAGCCACAAGTGGTGGCCGTGGTGGATCCGGTAGGGGACGTGGTCGTAACTTGCAGGGTGAGCCTGTCCCCCCATGTGTGGAGGACCAGTCAAGGGCACCCATAATCCCCCCCCCCTCCCCCTCTCCCGTTGAGGCTGATGTGGCTGACACCATCCATGCTCAGCCCTTGTTGGACCAGCCCATTGTGGCACCAGACCTGGCTGACTCCATGGCTGACTTCCAGGTCAGCAGGGCTACGACACGTGCGCTGGTGCACGTTGATGCCATCATGCCACGTGGATCTGGGGCAGCAAGGTCATCTGCTGCCCCAAGTAGGCAGGGCGGAGAGGCTGCAGGGGCAGCTGCGGCTCCATCCAGCCCAGCTCTCACACACCCAGCCAGGACAGTGTCGGTCCTAGTCCATCCTGCTGACATTCCCCCTGACACCATTACACTAGAGCCAATGCCTGCACCAACTCCCATGCTGAGTGTGCAATCCCACACACCTGATACAGAGCCCACCAGGGCTCCTGCCCCTAGTGTCCAGAGCGGCGCAGGACACTCAGGATCACCACCACCTTCCAAGCGGAAGAGGAAGAGTGCTCGTCCGGCACAGGCTGATGCCCCAGACACGGCTACACAGTCTGGCCCGTCCAGAAAGCCCAGCTTCACGGATGACGAACTGAATGCACTTGTCGAGTATGTGTCCGGACATGATAACGAGATGGTCATTGTTGCAGGATCCAAGACCACACCTGCACAACGCCAGGCACACTGGCAGACCGTTGCGGACATCGTAAGTGCCCTTGGAATCGTGAGGCGCACAGCCAATGATTGCTATAAGCGCTGGAATGACCTAAAGCGCAGGGCAAAGAAGAAGCTGGCCTCAAGTCATGCCGCAACTCTAGTGACTGGAGGTGGGTCTCCAGTATTAGACATGGAACTCACTCCACATGAGTCAGTCGCTTGGACCTACGTCACGGAGGAACAGATCCAAGGCGTGGGAGATCTGCCTGATTACGAGGCATTGTCCGGTGAGTGCAAATGCATGTGTGTGTCATCCATGTGCATGGTGTGTGTGTGAGGGCATCTGTTTGTGTGCCAGGTGAGAGTGTGTGCGCCTGAGTCGTATGGGTCAGCCATGTGCTTCATGCAATACATCCTGCGCAGCTGCATTTGGCCATTGCAGTATCCCTTCTGCCAACAGTAGACATCTAGCCCAACAGCACCCCAGTTGCCCTTGTAGTGTCACCTTGCCACAACATTGTTGCTTATTTTTCTATGTTCAATCAGACAGATTGTTTGCATTCCACCACTTACACTAGGCATTCCTCAGTCCTCTGGTCACATGTCTGGCATGGCTATGGTAAAGTGGAGTGACTTTGTTACCTGGATATCATATGTTCACAGATGTCCCTGTGCAATTGGACCATATTGGACTGGCAGCTCCAGGTGAAAAATCAGACCTGTTTGAATTAGAAAAGCTATTGCATGCGGGAACTGGACTGAATGAATAAGTGCTGCCCTCCTCTCCATCTACACTCAATAGCAATGGTACATGCGAGCTGTGTGATGGCATGTGTGTGTCACCTGGCAATCACAGGCCAATGTGTGATGCCACTGCCAGGCAGCATGCAGAAAATGTGTTCATCTTCCATCTTTGTGTCATGAGTGTGTGCCATTTGCCTGCCCTTCATACGCAGTGAGGGTGCATGCATGGGAGGGTCTTAGTCATGTGGGACATGTGTCAATCAAGTACTGGTTCTCTTGCTTCTCAGCCCTCATTGTGTGCCATGGTGCTAATGCGTGTTTCCATTTCTTTGTCATTATGTCATTGCAGGGGAAGACGCACCTGATACTGCTGGGGTTGTGGAGATGGTGCAGAGCCAGGAGGGGTCCGAGGGCCGACCAACCACCAGTGAGGGACGTGATGTGCTGGTGGGTGAGAACCCACAGGTGCTGCAGGTCGTGCTCTCAAGGGGTGTCTCTGGCTGCACCTCCCCCGAGCTGTACTCAGCTGTTGACTCGGATGATGAGACCTACGTGCCGTCGCAGGGGAGTGTTCCAGGGAGGGATTCTGTTCTGTCCCACCCACCTGCACCAGGGTCAGAACCCTCAATGGGGATGTCAGTGTTGGCAGCTAGGCCTTTGGTGGTTACGGATGCAGGGTCACACTCCGCGACATCTGATCCTGTTCCTGGGCCAGCAGATCAGAGGGGGAATGCAGTCCTGCAGCCTCAGGCAGTGCCGGCACAGCAAGGCGCAGTCCGCCTTGCCCCAGACAGGTGTGGTGCCCGCCGACGTGGTGGCCGTACGCCACCTGGCAATACCGCATGGGAGCAATCCATTTACGGTATGGCTACCCAACAGGCAGCATCATCCGAGATGATGGCTCAGGCCACGGATAGGGTGGCCACTTCCATTGTCCCCCCTGAAAGGCTGATGGAGCGACTAGAGCAGGCAACCAACTCCATCTGCCAGTCACACAGGGAGGACATGTTGGCGTCCAACAGGGACAGGCGGGCGGCACTGGCGACTCTGCAGGAGGCCATCTCCATAGAGTCCCAGGGCCACAGGGAAGCCCTGAGGCAGGAGCTACATCAACTCAGGACGACTCTTGTTGAGCTTGAGGCTTCAACACACCAAAGGACAGAACAGCAGCTGGAGCGTCTCACCCGTACGCTCTCAGCTGAGATGCAAGCAACGCGGGCGGAGGTCCGGGCATCCCGTGAGTTGTTGCATGGGGACCTCCGCACCCTCATCCTCCAGAACAAGACCTACCACACCCGCATGCTTGCAGCCATGGAGGAACAGAGTAGGGCCTTGCGTGGGCTGCCTCCCATAGTGCAACCACCTCCGGATGCAGCTGCACAGGGTGATAATAGCGACAGCAGTGATACTGCCACAATAGGGTAGCCGTGTGGGCCATGAGCCCATGGAGGTGTTTTTTTTTCCCAGGATCCACACAGGTGGGTTTTGGTGTGCACCCTGACCTCGGACCTCCTGGGTGGCCTCCCCAACCCCCCCGGGCCCTTTAATGGCCATTTTTGATTTTTTTTTATTTTTATTTTTATTTTTATTTTTAATTTTATATTTTTCCCAATTTTTTTGGGACAATTTGTCGGCTTCCGTGGTTCCTGTGGGCATACGCTGCATTGTGGCTGGGCACATGCAGGCGTGTCATGTATTAGGTTCAGATGCCTGGGTTTGAGTCACACACAACCCTCCTGCTTCCCGTTTCCATGGGCTTGCAAAGGGTGTGCCCAAGTGACATTGAAGTACATGGTGACATTGGACTCCCACTACATGTGTGGGTAGTCTAGTCAATACTGTGTATACATTCCTAGTGCATATTGCTGTTGTGTTGTACACTGCATGTTGCATTGATGTGTAACTCATCATCTGTGTCTGCCTCCCAATTTGCAGGGCCCTACCTCATGTCTACACAAGGCCCTCTAGTCTGGAGATGGGGTCCTTGTTGGCAGCAGTGCACCTACAACTCTACATGGCGCCAACACTGTTCAGTTGGAAGTGGTGGGAGTGCAGGCATTTCCAGGTGGTGAGACTACTGATTTATCACATTAGTGAAGTCATGTCAATGGTACTACCTGCTCAAGTGTGTTGTTGGTCCTGCATTACAGTGAGTATTTCAGGTGTAGCAAGTTTCAATTGGGGACACTGTACATCGCAACACTTGTCATGTTGTGGGGATTACTTTGTTTACCTGCACATAGCATGACATGGCACGGTGTGTTGTGTGGCGGTGCTGGGGATGGGTTGGGTGACATGGCACTGTCCTCTTGTTGCATTTAGCAAGTGGGTATTCATTTTAGCTGCTTGAATGTGTTTCTTCACAACACTGCATTGGTGGTGTGTGTGGGTAGGGATGCACACATTGTAACACTTCCAGGTGAACAATCTCAGGCTGATATGCTTTTCACGGTTGAATCTCCAGACATTCAGGATCAGTGTCAGGTTGAGTCATCATTGACTGTCAGATGGAATGTGCCAGGCCAGTGTGCAGTCCACAGGGGTGTGATTACTATGTGAAGTAATTAGCCACTAGCTGTGTACGGGCTGCCTCCCCCCGTGCCCTTTCCCCTCCCATGCGCAGCGGCTGTGCATGTGGTTGGGGATGTGGGGCCACCACCATGTCCACGGCCAGGCCCCGGCGTGTTGCAACGTTTTGCAGGACACATGCTGCCACTATGATCCTGCACACTACTGGGGGAGCGTATAACAGCTGCCCGCCAGAACGGTCAAGGGAGCGAAAGCGTGACTTTAGCACTCCGAATGTGCGCTCCACTATGCCCCGGGTTGTAATGTGGGCTGTGTTATATCTTACCTCGGGTGGCGTGGTGGGGTTCCGAATTGGCGTCATCATGTGGGGGCTGAGAGGGTAGGCACTGTCCCCTGTGGAGGTGGTGATTGGTATCATTGGTGGGGTTGTGACCTTGCTCAGTATCCAACATGCATGCATGTGCAGTGGCATACATACTCACCAAGCAGCCATGTATCGCCATGCCGCCCAGCATCTAGGTCCCGGCATAGGGTGGACATTCGGTAAATGAAGCTGTCGTGGGTGGAGCCGGGATAGTTGGCATATACTGAGGTGATGATTCCCTTGGCATTACATACTACCTGCACGTTGATGGAATGCCAGTGCTTGCGGTTCCTATAGATGTGCCCAGATGCCCTGGGGGGACGTAGAGCCACATGGGTGCAGTCGATGGCACCTAGCACTTTGGGGAATCGTGCCACACCGTAAAAATCCAGGGCGACAGCATGCCTTTCTGCAGGTGTTCTGGGCAGGTATATGTGCCTGCGGACTGATGGGCGTGCAGTGATGATGTTCAAGACCTGGTGTAGGCAGCGTGACTGGGTGGCCTGTGACACCCCACCCACTATGGCACTTGTCCGCTGAAATGATCCAGTGGCTAAGAAGTGCAGTACATTGAGGACCTTCTCCAGGGGGCTGAGTGCTTGGGAGCACAGGGTGGGTGATGTGAGGTCATCCTCCCACTCACTCACCAGGTCCAGTATTATGTGTGGTGGAAACCTGTACCTTCCATACACCTGGTCATCAGGCATCCCGAAAAGGCTGGTTCTGGGTGTGAATATTCTGGCCCTGACTATCCTCCTCCTCTTCCTTTGGTAGCCCACTGCCACTGCTGCTAGGAACGGTATGTTCATCCTGGCGTCTGGCTTGTTATTGTTAAAGTGCGCAAATTCATGCTTTGCGCGTGTTCTAGGCGAGCGTGTGACCCGCGCACCCCTGGAATCCAGTTCCCAGTCCAATAGCGTGTGGAAATTCACACGCACAACGGGATACAGGTGCGCTGACGTACTTGCGTGTGTAAGTGCCCGCGCACCCCTGAAATACACGTACATAGGCCAATCGCGTGTACGCGCACTTTTGTCCAATTACACGCGATGACACTCTGACGTGCAGTATTTACACGTGTGCTCCGTCATCACGTGCTGGGTGGGGAACACCCGTGCGGGTCACGTCACATACGCGCTTACGCGCTGAGGGACTCTGGACCAATAGAATCGCGTATGCGTGCTTACGCGCTTACGCGCTAAGGGCCTTTCCTCGGATTTCATGCTGACGTGCCGAATTTTCACGTGCCAAATCACTCCGTATCAAGCTGGCCACGCGAAAACACACGGAAGACCACCATCCTGCCCAGAAGGCCGAGTTACTGCCCCCTGTGCCCCGAGCAGCCTCCCACGTGCCATCTGCTGCTGCCTGCCTGCCTGCTGCCACCGTGCCCTGCCATTTGGTGCCTGCACATCAGCCATCTGCATGGGTCCAGTTGCTGTGTCCACCCCTGCTGGAACTGAAGACTCCCGACTGGGATTACATCGCTCCACAGCCCAGCCCCAGGACCCAGTTGCCCACCCACACCTGCCTCTGGGGTTGCAATGTCGGGCACTTCCACATCTGGCACCAGTGGCAACCCCAGGCCAGAGGGGCAGAGGGGCACCAGCTTCACTGCCATCGAAGTTGGTGTCCTGGTGGAGCATGTCCTGGGGCAGTATGATGCCCTCTTTGGATCGTCCCGCGCCAGCAAGGATGGACGGGAGAGGATCTGGGCTGACTGTGTGGTTGCCATCAACGCGGAGGGGGTGGCAACCCGCAACGTCCAGAAGATCAGGAAGCGCTGGGAGGACTTGAGGTCCAGGACCCTTGTGAAGGCCCGGCGCCTCGTGGACGGGGGCCGGGGCCGCATGAGTTCCATCCAGATGAGGGTCCTGGAACGCGTACGGCCAGCGCTCCACGCCCAGATCCTTGAGAGGGAGGCCCGTCTGGAGTTGAGCGGTAAGTGTCCAAGCATTACTGTGTGACACAGGGCATGTTGCTGTGTGCTGGGTCTATGATACTTGCCTGTATGTGTGCCATAGGCCATGTATGCATGTATGTGTGCATGGACATCATGGTAATGCATGTGCAACCAGTGATGTGTGACCCACATGGTTGTTGCATGTGTTCAAATGCCGCATGGGGACCCCTATGCAGATTTTGAACATGAGAGCATGCCAGTCTCTGTACCGGGACATGGGTGGGGGTGAGGGATGGGTGCTGATGCCAGGTACATATGTGGTAGCCATGTCTGTGTGGCTAACCTGCGTGTCTGTGACTTGTGCATGCCATGGATGCATGACACATGTGTGTGACAATGCACAGATTCAGTGAAGCAGCCAAATTGCCCTTGTATCCGCTGTGTTTGTTGTGTTTGGGGCCAGATGGATGTGACTGAGGTGAAGTGTGTGCATGTGAAAGGCATGAGCCATGATGCATGTGAGTTCCATATCATTGAATGTTTCAAGAGTCCATTGGACATGCATGGAAATGTCCATGGCATGCAGCATGCCTGTTACTGTGTGTGTTTTGCCTGGACTGACCCATGTGTTGTGGAGGGACATGATGGAAGTGTACTTTGACAGTGGTGGTCATCTGCTATTGCTTCCTGTCTAGGGGACCATTGTACAGTACCCTGATGCTTGTGTTCTTTGTCTCCCTCTACGCAGCGGCTAGTGAAGAAGAGGGCGGAGACGGCGCTGTGGAGCAAGGCGGCGGGGATGCCCCCACGGCTGCAGCGGAAGGGGTGGGTGAGCCCCCACAGGGGCCTGCTACGGTGGGAGACGGTGAGGAGCCATCCAGGTTGGTGGTTTGCACAGAGGAGAAGGAGGCCGCCGCTGGGGCACACATGGGGCCTGGTGGGGGCATCCCTGCTGGTGCAAGTGGTGCAGTCCAGGGCCAGGGGCAGGAGGCAGCACAGGTCACCGTGGAGGGGCCTGTGCATGTCGCTGTCCCTGACCCTTTGAGTGCACCACCATGCACCAGCAGGGATGCCCCGTCCCAGGCCCGTCCGCAGGTAGAGGGGATGTCCATGTCACCTGACTCCCCTCCACCTGCGGACGTGGGAACCCCTGGCCGTGTGGAGAAGGTCCTGATTGGGGTCGCGATGCGCACGGCTGTGATTCGTGATGCCGTGCGTGCTTCCCGGGAGGAGCACGCACGTCATCCCGAAGTGCACCGTGCCGACGTGGCCCAATTGGGATCGGCCATGTTCGGGGGTTTCCTGCATGTGTTGGCCAATGTGGCGGCCCTCTCCTCCTCTGTGCAGGCTATCCACCAGTCGTTCTCCTTGCCGTCTTCCAGCCCAGATGCCACCAAGGCCCCCTGTGGACCTGCCCCGACCAATGCAGCCAGCTCGGTGGGGATCCCATCCCTGCCACAGTTGGGAGTCGGAGGTCCAGCAGGGGTGGACAACACAGCAACTGGACCCCAGCAGATGGAAGATGTGACAGCATCATCAGGCAGGGCACGTGCACGACGGCGTCGGTGGTTTCCATCAGCCTGGATGCCGTCGTGCTGGCAGAGGCAGTGGCGTCGGAGGCAGCAGCGGGCTCGACGTGGGAGGCATCATGGCTCGGGGCGATCAAGATCAGAGGGGCAGGCATCGGCCGGAGGGCAGGGCAACCCTGGGATGGTGGTGTCTTCCATGTGGGAGCAGTTGGTCCAGCGGATAGGTGCGGAGCGGCAGCGGGCGGAAGAGGAGCGGCTCGCCATGGTCAGGGCGGAGTTCTCCATGCGTCGGGCGTTGAGGCGGGCTGAGTGCCTCGAGGAAGCTCGCAGGGAGTTTGAGCTGAACATGGGGTTATCCCTGCGAGACCTCGGGGCCAGGATAGAGTCCCGCCTCCAGGACATCGACATGGAGTTCGATGATGCCCTGGCCAGCAACATCAACAAGTGAGCCGCAGGACTTGCCCGCTGCCTTTGTATATAGTTATTTAGTTAGTTAGTGTTATGTTTCCTTTATTTGTTTTTATTATTTTGGACCGCTCGGACAATGGCCACTTTTTTGTATATATTTTTTTCATTAGGTAGTAGTAGGTTTCCTTTATGGTGTTGGGCTCATGGACCCTGGTACATTCCTGTATTTTGTTTGTTTTTTGAAGGAACATTTTCTTTTTTTCATTATTGTGTTCACCATGTGGAAATGGTTTTTCATTCTTTTCCTTCGACTTGATATTGCTTTGGTCAACATTTGTTTTTGTATTCCTTTTTCTTTTATTGATTTTTACTTTTGTTCTCCGACATGGACCATTTATTTTGTTATCCACATAGTTGTATGTTTGATTTGTCCCTCCTGCATGCCTGACCTGCCCATGCCGGGCGCGACGCGGCACCACAGCGAGGCTGAGCCTCGATCCGGCCCATAATCTACCTCCTGCATCCGCCGGGAGGCGGATGCGCCGGCCTTGTATGAAGGCCGTACAAAGGCCCTGTTTGCGCCCAGGACCCCCTTCTTCAGCGACCTCCGACGAGGGAAGAGGGCAGGAGCCCCCCTCCTCTCCTGCAGCCACAAGCAGGATCATTAGGCAGCACGCGAAGTAAGTGCAGCCCATTGCACTACACGGCCTGCCTGACCGTGTCCCTCCTGCATGCCTGACCTGCCCATGCCGGGCGCGACGCGGCACCACAGCGAGGCTGAGCCTCGATCCGGCCCATAATCTACCTCCTGCATCCGCCAGCAGGCGGATGCGCCAGCCTTGTACGAAGGCCGTACAAAGGCCCTGTTTGCGCCTGTTCGCGGCCTGGAGCGGTATTGAGCGCCTCCAGAAAACACCTATAGATAGACCCAGAACTGCATCAGGAACTCAAACCGCCCGTTCTCTCCATGCCATCGCTGTTGTTTTTACCATCCAATCTCGGAGCATGTATCTGCAAACACCTGCATACAAGGCTCACAGCACGAAGGTAAATTTATAGACAAACGCTCAATAGTATCCTTGCAGCTGCCTGATTGTCCCTACATCCCCGCCCAAGACTAATTTCACAACCTTACCTTCCCATCGGCTGACGTACCGCATTTCTGCTACTGTGATTTCTCTAAATGATCTGCTCCTCCATAGTAGTACATATTGTGGCCCATGGTCATGTCCAATCTCCCTTTGACTTTGCTGAGCTCTGTGTTGTGCCCTATGGTCGCCATTCGACCACATTTAACCTAAACTGAGCTTTGTGTTGTGCCCTAGGGTCGCCATTCGACCATATCTTATCTAGGTTGAGCTTTGTGTTGTGCCTTATGGTCGCCATTCGACCATATTTAACCTAAACTGAGCTTTGTGTTGTGCCCTAGGGTCGCCATTCGACCATATCTTATCTAGGTTGAGCTTTGTGTTGTGCCTTATGGTCGCCATTCGACCATATTTAACCTAAACTGAGCTTTGTGTTGTGCCCTAGGGTCGCCATTCGACCACATCTTACCTAGGTTGAGCTTTGTGTTGTGCCTTATGGTCGCCATTCGACCACATTTAACCTAGGTTGAGCTTTGTGTTGTGCCTTATGGTCGCCATTCGACCATATTTAACCTAAACTGAGCTTTGTGTTGTGCCCTAGGGTCGCCATTCGACCACATCTTACCTAGATTGAGCTTTGTGTTGTGCCCTATGGTCGCCATTCGACCACATCTTACCTAGGTTGAGCTTTGTGTTGTGCCTTATGGTCGCCATTCGACCACATTTAACCTAAACTGAGCTTTGTGTTGTGCCCTATGGTCGCCATTCGACCACATCTTACCTAGGTTGAGCTCTGTGTTGTGCCTTATGGTCGCCATTCGACCACATTTAACCTAAACTGAGCTTTGTGTTGTGCCCTATGGTCGCCATTCGACCACATCTTACCTAGGTTGAGCTTTGTGTTGTGCCTTATGGTCGCCATTCGACCACATTTAACCTAAACTGAGCTTTGTGTTGTGCCCTATGGTCGCCATTCGACCACATCTAACCTATGCTGAGCCTTAAGTTGGACCTTGTTGCGTCCTAGGCATGCTTCATTAGTGAATGCTAACCTACTTATGCCTCGTTAGCGAATGCCTCACCTAGTCCAGCTGTGCCTTGCTACTAAATTGCCCATTTGTGCCTTGTTAGTGAACGCCCCACCTAGCCTATATGTGCCC
Organism: Ambystoma mexicanum; assembly: GCF_040938575.1. Taxonomy (NCBI): domain Eukaryota; kingdom Metazoa; phylum Chordata; class Amphibia; order Caudata; family Ambystomatidae; genus Ambystoma; species Ambystoma mexicanum. Next base: position 1,158,317,711 of record NC_090933.1, read on the forward strand.
CGCCACTGAACGCCCATATGCACCTTGCCATTGAACATCCATTTGTGCCGTGTTAGTGAACGCCCCACCCTGCCTATAGTCCTAAGCACCCAAGTGCATATATTTGGACCCACTAAAAATGCTGCATCCATTATTGCACTACAGCACTATAGCTGTTACTCTAAGTTTTATCACCATGACCCAAGACCACCTTACGGCATCTCCTGCCTTGATATCAGACCCGGCCTTACATACGCTGCCCAACATAGTGACTAATAACCCTACCAACTCTCCACCAAATAATATTAGCACCAGAGGTGAAACCCTCACATCCCTCCCACGCACCTTACTACACAGAAATCTTACACTTCGCGCAAGACTCACACAACTTTATGAACCACCTAGAAGAACCTTACCATCAACCAACCTAAAAACAAATTACCCACATAAACCACACCAGACGGTAACAACAAATATCACTACAATCAAAACACAAAAGTCCAAAACTTCAGATACCAACTCAACTACCCCTAGCCAAGCAAACATGCCCAAAGAGACGCTAGTACTCAAAGGAGCACTCCTGAATGCGAGATCCCTTGTCGCCCATGCCCTCGACATAGCCGACCTCATTACAGAACACAATTTGGACTTCCTGGCAGTAACCGAGACCTGGCTACATAACGCAGCTGGACCATCTCTAATGCTAGCCATTCCAGAAGGCTACACCATAACAAGACAAGATAGGGATGGCACACGAGGTGGCGGAATTGCCATCATTTCCAAATTGAGCCTCTCTCTCAGAACATCCCCTCCTCAAACCCTACAATCCTGTGAAAATATCTCGGTCAAATTCCAGATAAATAACATACAAACCCTCACTATCCACCTAATTTATAGACCCCCAGGTCCTCTCGGTACCTTCGACGAGGACTTGCATAGCCTGATCACCAACAACCTTAAACCTACCTCCCATTTTCTATTATTAGGAGATTTTAACCTTGGCTTTAATGACCCCACGGACAAACAAGCCTCAGACATAGCCAATACCATCAATGCATCAGGCCTGTCTCAGAAAGTCAACAGACTCACTCACTCCAAAGGGAGAATACTAGACTGGATAGCAGATTACAACTGCACAGCCTCCATCACTTCCATCTCTCCCCAATCATGGACAGATCACTCTCTTGTAACCTTCAACCTATCTACAGCCAGACCCTCTCCGACGGTCCCATTGCTAGCCCCGCCTTGTCTAACCAGAAACAAAAAGAGTATTACAGCGGAAAAAGTCATCCCTGCCATCCTACCCACGTTAAACGCTCTATCGGACAATCTAGACCCTAGTACTCTAGTTGAAGAATATAACAAAATTATGCTCAACACACTGGACAAAATCGCCCCGCTCAAACTTAGAAAAAGCAAACCCAAAGCGCACCTTAACAAATGGTTCACTCCCCAATTGAGAGATTTACGACTCCTAAAAAGAAAAAGTGAAAACTCCTGGAGACTATGTCCCTCTATCGAAAATAAAGCAAAACTATCCTCCATCTCCTCTCACTTCAAAAAAGAAGTGAACCTTGCCAAAAAGAACTCCTATGATGAACGTATCACCAACTCTAATTCTAGCATGAGAGAACTCTTCGCCATACTGAAGGAATTAGAGTCACCAATAGCCATACCAGACTTAGTTACCAAGGATAAGACCTGGTGCACAGATATTCAAAATGCGCTAGCAAATAAAATCAATACACTTCAAACCAAAATACAACAAAAAAAGATATGCTCAACCTTCAGCACTACCCTAACACCTCTACATATAGTATCCCACCAGAGGCAAACAACAAATTTCAATTCTCCAAAACATCCCCACTAGAAGTAGAAAAAATCATTCTCTCACTCAAACCTTCTAACTGCAAGGGTGATATTTGCCCAGCACAGTTAGTAAAAGACGCTGCCAGAGACCTCTCACCATTTATCTCTAAATTAATCAATGCCTCCTTCACATCAGGCACTATCCCAGCCAATTTAAAACATTCCTGGGTGCTCCCACTTCTCAAAACCTTCTCAGACCTTAGACCCACTTATCCCAACCAACTACCGCCCCATTACCACTGTGCCATTCCTCCTCAAAATATTGGACAAAACTGCCTATATTCAGATACAAAAACACCTTGACCTGTATAAGCTCCTAGGAGCAAGACAATTCGGTTTCCGTCCACTTCATGGAACAGAAACCGCCTTAATTGATTTAAAGACGCAGGTCGACGAGCTGAGGGATGGAGGAGGAACAGCACTCCTGCTCCTACTTGATCTCTCTGCAGCATTCGACTTGGTCGATCACAAGGTACTCTGCAAACACCTGGATTCTGCTGCCCATTTCTCTCCTGAGGCCATCAAATGGCTCGAATCCTTCCTCAGCGAAAGAACAATGAGAGTTTTTTCCCCATCGGCCACAGCTGACCCTACCCCTATATTATGTGGCGTTCCCCAGGGCTCCTGTGTCTCGCCTACCCTATACAATATCTTCACCAAGCCCTTGTTCGATGATCTAGACCTTCTGGGTATCACCTACACTAACTATGCAGATGATACACAGATTCTCCTCCCGCTTTCTGGGGATCATAGGAAGGACTCGGAATTGGTGAATAGGGTATATCTCGTTATTCAAGCATGGATGGCCACACATGGCTTGTGCTTCAATGACGACAAGACAGAGTTGATAATCCTGGGAACACATATGAACACCAAAAAATTAGGTCAGGAATTCTCCTCCTTCAATATTGATGGAAATCCTATCAGGGTCTCCAAGGAAGTAAAAACCCTCGGTTTCTACTTGGATTCCACACTATCTTTCGACAAACAACTAAAATCCTTGGCCTCTACCACCGCATACACCTGCAAACTGATAAGAGCAGGCAAGCCCTTCCTCTCTAATGACAGTTGCATGATCCTGGCTAGAGCACTTATCCTCTCCAGGATCGACTACTGTAATGCCCTTTACAGTGGTGCCAACAAATCTACCATACAGAAACTTCAAACGCTCCAAAATAATGCTTTGCGAGCAGCGCTTGGCATAAACAAAAGAACACACATCTCCACCATTAGACGCCAACACAAATGGTTATCTACAAACCACAAAATTCAATTAAAAATTATCTCCCTGACACATAAAGCTCTTAACAACGCCGCCCCAAGCTACCTCACGAACAAAATGCAAAAAAAAACCTCTATTAGACCTACCAGAGCTACCAATACTAACTGTCTGGTAGTACCTAGATTTAAACTCACCACGGTCGGTGGGAATAGTTTCCCTGTGAAGGCGGCCAAAACCTGGAATCTATTACCCAACAATCTAAGAGCCGACCAGCCGTACTCACTATTCAGAAGGAATGCTATCCAATATCTTACCTCCAACGACCACTAGAGTTAGGCTTATAATATTCCCAGACTTGACACTTGTCCCTCTCCTCCTTCCCACGATATGTTATGCGTACCATCCTCTATGTAACTCATCGACCTGCACGATGATGGTCCTGCACATTTGTATACATTTGTATACTATTACTGTAACTTGTATAATTTGTATAATTTGTATAATTTGCACAACTTGTATATTATCTATAATATCCATTACTGTATCTTGTATAATATGTATAACTTTTACTGTATCCTGTATAATCTGTAACAATGTAAGTTTCGCATTATCCTACCTGCTGCGCCCTTCTACCTACGGGTCTGGAGCGCATTAGAAATAAATAAAACAAACAAACAAACAAACAAACAAACAAACTTATTTTTAATCTTTAATACATTTTTTATTTTTACTTCCACTTGTGTTATTTTGTCTTTGGTTTCATACATGTCATGATATGGGTTTTGACATTCACTTGCAGCCATTGTGTATGTGTGTGTGACGGACATGTGTTCATTTACATACTTGCCATTGGGGTTGTGTCATGTAATTGCATTCACTATGTGGGTGGATGCAATCCTTGCCTGGGTGTTTGTGCTGGGTATGCTGCCCATTACTGCCATGATTGTGTATCGTCAGGACCTGGGGGCAGGGGGACATGGGTGGGGGCCTGTTGGTGGGTGCCCCTGCACTGCTGGGGGGTGGGGGTTGGTGGGTGACATGGGTGGGGGCCTGCTGGCAGGTGCCCCACAGTGCTGGGGGGTGGGGGTGGTGGGTGACATGGGTGGGGGCCTGGTGGAGGGTGCCCCTGGTGGCTGGGGGGTGGGGGTGGTGGGTGACATGGGTGGGGGCCTGGTGGAGGCTGCCCCGGGTGGCTGGGGGGTGGGGGTGGTGGGTGACATGGGTGGGGGCCTGCTGGCAGGTGCCCCACAGTGCTGGGGGGTGGGGGTGGTGGGTGACATGGGTGGGGGCCTGGTGGAGGGTGCCCCTGGTGGCTGGGGGGTGGGGGTGGTGGGTGACATGGGTGGGGGCCTGGTGGAGGGTGCCCCTGGTGGCTGGGGGGTGGGGGTGGTGGGTGACATGGGTGGGGGCCTAGTGGAGGGTGCCCCTGGTGGCTGGGGGGTGGGGGTGGTGGGTGACATGGGTGGGGGCCTGGAGGAGGGTGCCCCTGGTGGCTGGGGGGTGGGGGTGGTGGGTGACATGGGTGGGGGCCTGCTGGCAGGTGCCCGACAGTGCTGGGGGGTGGGGGTGGTGGGTGACATGGGTGGGGGCCTGGTGGAGGGTACCCCTGGTGGCTGGGGGGTGGGGGTGGTGGGTGACATGGGTGGGGGCCTGGTGGAGGGTGCCCCTGGTGGCTGGGGGGTGGGGGTGGTGGGTGACATGGGTGGGGGCCTGCTGGCAGGTGCCCCACAGTGCTGGGGGGTGGGGGTGGTGGGTGACATGAGTGGGGGCCTGGTGCAGGCTGCCCCTGCGCTGCTGGGGGGTGGGGGTGGTGGGAGACATGAGTGGGGGCCTGGTGGAGGGTGCCCCTGGTGGCGGGGGGGTGGGGGTGGTGGGTGACATGGGTGGGGGCCTGCTGGCAGGTGCCCCACAGTGCTGGGGGGTGGGGGTGGTGGGTGACATGGGTGGGGGCCTGGTGGAGGTTGCCCCTGTTGGCTGGGGGGTGGGGGTGGTGGGTGACATGGGTGGGGGCCTGCTGGTAGGTGCCCCACAGTGCTGGGGGGTGGGGGTGGTGGGTGACATGGGTGGGGGCCTGCTGGCAGGTCAGTGCTGGGGGGTGGGGGTGGTGGGAGACATGGGTTGGACATGGCTGGGGGCCTGGTGGAGGCTGCCCCTGGATGCTGGGGGGTGGGGTGGTGGGAGACATGAGCAGGTGTGCAGGGTAGTCCCCAGTTTTGTGGGCTGCCTGCAGGGGCCGTGGAGGGTGTACAGGGAACACCTGTGAGGACCCACCCAGCCTAATCGCGTGTGTAACTTCCCACGCACCCCTGTAATACACGTACCAAGCCAAATTGCGTGTGATGATTCCCGCGCACCCCTGAAATACACGCGCCCAGGCTATTCGCGTGTGGAAATTCCCGCGCACCCCTGAAATACACGTACCCTGCTGTAATCACGTGTGGAACTTCCCGCGCACCCCTGAAATACACGCGCCCAGGCTATTCGCGTGTGGAACTTCCCGCGCACCCCTGAAATACACGCGCCCAGGCTATTCGCATGTGGAAATTCCCGCGCACCCCTGAAATACACGTACCCTGCTGTAATCGCGTGTGGGACTTCCCGCGCACCCCTGAAATACACGCGCCCAGGCTATTCGCGTGTGGAACTTCCCGCGCACCCCTGAAATACACGCGCCCAGGCTATTCGCGTGTGGAACTTCCCGCGCACCCCTGAAATACACGCGCCCAGGCTATTCGCGTGTGGAACTTCCCGCGCACCCCTGAAATACACGTACCCTGCTGTAATCGCGTGTGGGACTTCCCGCGCACCCCTGAAATACACGTACCCTGATGGAATCGCGTGTGGAACTTCCCGCGCACCCCTGAAATACACGTACCCTGCTGTAATCGCGTGTGGGACTTCCCGCGCACCCCTGAAATACACGTACCCTGATGGAATCGCGTGTGGAACTTCCCGCGCACCCCTGAAATACACCTACCCTGATGGAATCGCGTGTGGGACTTCCCAGGCACCACTGAAATACACGTACCCTGATGGAATCGCGTGTGGAACTTCCCGCGCACCCCTGAAATACACCTACCCTGATGGAATCGCGTGTGGAACTTCCTGCGCACCCCCTGAAATCCACGTACCCGGCCAAATTGGCGCACATTTCTTACAGCCGCAGAGACGCTACCGCCTGCTTTCTTGTGGCGGTCGTGTTTGTGCCTGTGCGCTGGTTTGAGCGTGCGCTTTTTTGCCCTATTCTATTCCATGAATACGTGTTGTAGGCGAGCGTGTGGGCGTTCCGCGCACTTGTGCCCTGTACTTCCCCCGTGACGCCCACGTTTTTGCAAGTTGTTCCCCATTCCGAGTGTTACGCCCGTGTTCCGCCTACTTTTGTTGCGTGCGCCGCGCTATGTGCGAATTTCGCTGTGGCCTGTGCGATTTTCGCTGTGACCTGGCGGACGCTGTTAGTTGGCCTGTGCGCAACGTGCGCGGCGAACTTTTTATCGCACATCCGCTGGTTTTCTCGCACACGGACTTCCATGAATCGACGTGCGCTGCTTTTCGTGCGATTTTCGCACTTGCACTGCGATTTTCGCTATTCCACTCAGATTCGCACGTTTTTGCCCACTTGCGCCGCGCTAATTATTCCATGAATCGGCCTGTATATCTTGCAGTCAAAAGGTCTATGAGGAGGCAACTCTCCAGCTTCCTTTTAATCAATACATCCCAAAAATCCTGATAACAAGTTGGAAGTTCACCCACAACTGCTCCAATGTCAAAACCTATTGCCCCTCTTTCTGCAAGCGAAAATTAAACGGAATTCACAACTTTTTCTTTCTCTTCAAAAGCTTTTCCTGAAAGACAATGTTCCAGACAAAAGGTTGATTCTAAGGATACAATTCTTGCACTTCAATCAATTCTGGGATTATGAAGTGTAAGCCAGAGCATACCCAAAATAATTTTCAAGATTGGCGCGTCAATTAACTCAAAAGAGATATTTTCTTTATGACCTCCAGTCATCTCCATCTCTAGTAACTCTGTATTATGAGTGATTGGACCTGAAGAAAGAGATGTCCCATCAACTGCCCTGACCTGCTCCATTTCTTTCTTTGCAACCATAGGAACACCTAGAGTTTTTGCCAATCCCCTATCCATAAAATTACCCGTAGCTCCTGAATCAATAATAATTGGCCCAGAACCTAAAATTACTTTTTCAAACATCAAGGATACGTTCACAGTTATGTGAGGAACCGCTGTCTGTATTGTGTTAGCCACTTGTTGTACTCTGCCTGAAGATTTGGAGATCTTGGGGGTAAAAGGACAGTTTTCAAGAAAATGGCCACTCCTACCACAGTATAAGCACAAATTATTCTCCCTTCTTCTTGCCTTCTCTTCCTTGGACAACGGACCTCTCACCCGGCTCTGCTGGTCAATTATCTTTGACTTCACTTCTCTGTTCACCACCTCAACTTTAGGCCTCTCCATTCTTCCTGGAAACCTAACCTCTCCCTGAGAACGTCTATGCTCTAAACGTCTTTCTGTTAAACGAAAATCCAACTGAACTACCAAATCAATTAAGGAATCTAAAGTATTTGGTCGCTCCAAAACTCCAGCCAGAGCATCTTTTAAGTCATCCTTTAAGCCCCTATAAAATAAGGAAGCCCTATTCTCCTCTGGCCATTTACTTTCTAAAATTAAAGTTCTAAATTGAGTGATATAAGAAATCAACTCCTTTCCTCCCTGGCACAGTTCCAGTAATTCTCCATCAACCTCTAAAGATAACTGTCTCTTATCAAACATTTTCTTAAATTCGGTCTGGAAAAGGGAATAATTATTCAAAGCCAAACTCTTTTGACTCACCAAAAGACTTCCCCACGCAGAAGCTTCTCCAGATAAATATGATAAGGTGAATGTTACCTTTGAAGCATCTGTGGAAAACAACTCTGGACGACTTAAAAAATGCAATTCACACTGAGTCTGAAAAATGTGAAACTTTCTTGAATCTCCTAAGAAACGTTTGGGAGCGGCCAAAGGAACAGGCATAACTAAAGTTCCTAAACCTCCCTCTGCCCCTCTGGGAAGTCTAGGTTCTTGTTCTTCTCCTACTCTCACCAACTCAGGTGGGTTTCCTGCACTTTCCGAAACCTCAACTTCTCTTTCTTGTATTTGAGTTACCTTTAAATTTAACTCATCCATTTTTTGACAAAGACTTGAATATTCCTGATGAGCCACACAGAACTCTTCTCTCATTTCCCTAACCATTACTCCCAATGCCTCCATGGCTGTCTCGTCGGGGTTCATAATAGCTTGGGCAGACACTTTTTTTTTATTGGCCTTTCATTCTGTCAGGCTGAGTTCCTGGTGTCTGCGGAAGCTGCTGAACCCCCGACAATCCACCCAAAATGTGGCACTCTGAGCTGATATATATATAACCGCTCAGTTTACCTCACTTTCAGGGGAAAGGGGGAAGGGACAAATAAACAAACACCAGGCTGGAAACTATCAACTCGCTGGTTCTTCACCTGTAGTTAAAACATAAACATGTAATACACCTCATTACTCAATGGGTTACTATACTAACCTTAAACTCTATATCCTTTACCAGAATAGTCAAAAAACCATACCTGGTACTTCTCTTCAGTATGCCCAGAGAAGTGATAAGCAGACAAGACTTCCTTACTTGTTGACCAGAATCTTAAAGATCATTCAGCCTTCTCAGCAGGTCCATGAATGTAATATTTAACTTTGTAGTTCGTCTTCTCAACCTCAAGATTCTTGAACAAGGTCTAAAGTTCTTCAAATAAGTTTAAGGAAGTTCTTTTAAGTTCTTGTATTTGTTTTTATATTTTCTTTTTAGAGTGTCTTTTACTCAGGAACGAATTTTAAACTTGCGATGAAATCTTCACGTGGAAAAGCCAGCACACACGCTAAAATCCAAACCGCGGGTAAAACGCAAATGCGCTGAAAATCCAAACCGCGGGATAAAACACACGCGCTTTAATCCAAGTCGCGGGAAATACGCACACGCGCTGAAAATCCAAACCGCGGGAATAAACACACGCGCTTTACTCCAAATCGCGGGTAAGACGCACACGCGCTAAAGTCCAAGACACGATTAAAACTCACTTGCGCTAAAGTCCAACCCACGAAAAAATACGCATACGCGCAAAAACCAAATCGCGGGAAAAAAGCACACGCGCTTTTATTTTATCACGTGACACTTCTGAGAGCTCGTGCGAAAGCTCCACATAGATTAGGTCTTGCGCACGCGCAGATACGAAAAGCGTAATATAACACACACGCAAACTCACGTAGAAAAAACCCACGCGTATATGAACAGGAAACGCGAATCCAAAGTTCACGCTCGCGCTTCACTCTCACGCGCAGAGTCACACGCGCAGGCTCCAAGTAACGGGGATAAAATCACGCGCTAGTTTGAAATGATACGTAGGAAAGAAAACAAACGTACACGCTTCAGTTTTTTAGATACAGATTTGCGATATCAATCCTTTTAAATTAATATAACCTTTTTACAAAGTTCATCAAAACATGAAAGTCACTTATCTTGTTATTGAGACTTGAAAACTTCTTTTCTCAGGAAATTGGAAATTTCTCACTCCTGTCCTGTGTGTCCACCAAACTCCATACACGACTCCTGTTATATTTTCAAAGATGCCGCTCGACTGCTTGAAACTTGACACCCTTGAACAAGTTAAGCAGGAGCAGCAAAGCACACAACCTCTCAGCTGGGCAAAGACGATGAAAGGCAGTTTAGAATGTTCACTGTCCTCCCTATAAACAATCTCCAGCCAATTAGAATTTAGACTGAGAACCTCCATCTTGGCTTGGGGCATTTTCCATAGACTGCAATGAAGGTTAAGGGCAAAATTGGCTGTTTAAAAATATAACCCATAATAACTTCCCAAAACCTTTCTATACTAAATATGTGTCTCCCCTGACCCAATGTAAATGAGTATATGATACTGTATGTAAAGAATATGTCGCTCCAACCTGACAGTACCTGACAGTACCCCCCTCCTAACGCCCAGTCCCTGGGCCACTTTTCAATGGAAATTTTTTATGGAATCTTTCAACCAAACGAGGAGCATGCACATCACTTGCTTTCTCCCAAGTGCGCTCTTCAGGACCAAAACCCTCCCAATCAATGAGATACTGTAGCTTTCCTCTTACTCTTCTAGAGTCCAGAATTCTCTTAACCAGAAATTCTTCGGAAGCATCTTCCTCAATCATAACTGCTGAAGGAGTAGGTGTTAATCTAGTTCCTTTAACCACAGGTTTTAATAAACTAACATGGAAAGTTGGATGAGTTTTCATATGTCTGAGTAATCTAAGACGAACAGCCACTGAATTAATCACCTTTTCGACAACAAACGGTCCTACGAAACGAGGATAAAACTTATTTCTTCCTTTAATTCTCAAAAACTTGGTTGATAACCACACCAAATCTCCCTCACTATATTGAGGACTAATCTTTCTTTTACGGTCAGCAAACCCTTTGTATTTTTGTTTACTCTCCACCAACACCCCTTTTGCCTTTTCCAAATTTCTTTTCATGACTTCTAGTCTCCTTTCGACTTCTGGGTTTCCTGAATCATTATTGATCTTAATACTAAGAAAACGAGGATGAAAACCTTGTCCCAAATAAAACAGAGACATAGAGATGGGATCCTTACTACAGTTATATGCGAAATCTGCAACCCACAACAAATCTACCCACTCTTCACCTGTCTGTTCACCTCAAATATTTTTCCAACTCCTGATTTATCCTTTCTAACTGCCCATTGGTTTCGGGATGGTTACCTGATGACAGACATACCTCAACTCCCAATCTCTTACAAAAAGCTCTCCAAAACTTAGAAATAAATTGAGACCCTCTATCTGAGATGACCCGACTGGGAATTCCATGTAAACTGTGAGCTAAACTATCAGCGGTAACCTCTCCCTTCATTGGAATGAAATGTGCTTCTTTAGTGAGTAAATCAACTACAACCAATACCGATGTACACCCTTTATCTTGTGGAAGATCTGTGATGAAATCTAAGGACACTGAGTACCAAGGCTGCGGTGGAACTGGTAACGGCTCCAATAACCCAGAAGGCTTTCCGATGAGATTCTTAGATCTAGCACAAACTTCACAGGTCTTAACAAAATTAAGGGTATCTTGTCGAATTTTTTCCCACCAAAAATTTCGTCTAATCAACTCAAGAGTCTTTCGATACCCTGGATGTCCTGCCAAAACTGATTTGTGACACTCCTTCAACATTTTTTCTCTAAGTTCAATTGATGGCAAATAGAGTCTGTCATCTAAATAAGGTAAACCATCTTTAATTTTGCGAGCTGGATCCAAACAAAACCCAATCTTCAAGTTGTGCCTCAGAAATGGATTCCCGTACTTTCTTGAAGATTTCGTTCTCCTTTTCAATCCCAGCAAGAACAAAACGTTCTGGAGCGATCAATGGAAGAGGCTCACAGACCGACTTAACCTCACTTTCTGGAAACTGCCGTGACAGAGCATTTGCTTTTTTTATTTTGATTACCTGGCTTAAAAGTAACTATAAAGTCTTAATCCGCGAAAAAATAAGGACCACCTAAGTTGTCGAGGTGTCAGAGTTTTTGCTGTCTTCAAAAAAGTAAATTTCGGTGGTCAGTTAATACTGTCACAGTGCGACGTGCTCCTTTTAAAAAATGTCGCCATTTTTCAAATGCTGCTTTGATAGCAAGAAGCTCTCGGTCTGAAATGGTGTAATTTTCCTCCGCAGGTGAAAATCTCTTAGAAAAGTAGGCCACTGGATGCAATTGTCCTGTAACATTATGCCTCTGAGACAACACTGCTCCCATTGCCACATTGGAAGCATCAGCCTCTACAAAAAAATGGTTTGGAAGTATCAGGATGAATCAAGATAGGAGAGGTAATGAATTTCTCCTTCAAAATTTGAAAAGCCTCATCAGCCTTAGCTTCCCAAACAAATGGAACTCCTTTTCTTAAAAGTCGAGTAATTGGAGCTACTAAACTGGAGAAGCCTTCAATGAATCTTCGGTAAAAATTGGCAAATCCCAAAAAGCTCTGGATCTCCTTCACCTTAGTTGGAGTGGGCCAATCACAAACCGCTTCCACCTTTTTTGGATTCATTTCCACGCCACAAGGAGTGATCACAAATCCTAAAAATTCTACTGAATCCGTATGGAACTGACTCTTCTCAAATTTAGCGTAAAGATTATTCTCTCTCAATTTTCTTAAGACCTGCCGAACGTGAATTTTGTGTTTCTCCAAATCCTGAGAAAAAATCAAAATGTCGTCAATATAGACGATAACAAAAACATCAAGAAATTCCCAAAGAACCTCATCGATAAAAAATTGAAATGCCGCTGGGGCATTGCAAAGACCGAAAGGCATCACTTGGTACTCGTACAGGACAAATCTGGTCTTAAATGCCGTCTTCCACTCATCCCCCTCTTGGACCCTTACAAGATGATAAGCTCCACGTAAATCTAACTTAGAAAATATGGCAGCACCTTGGATTTGATTTAAGATTTCTGAAATGAGAGGGAGAGGATACCGATTTTTCACTGTCATTCTATTTACCGCCCTGTAATCTATACAGCTCAGCTCAGCTTTAGGCACAGCTTTAGGCACAAAGAACAATGGTGAGGCTGCCGGCGATTGAGAGTGCCAAATAAATCCCTTAGCCAAATTTTCCTTTAAATATTCTTTCAAATAATCATTCTATTTTTCTGTCAAGGCATAAACCCTACTGCTAGGTAAAATAGCTGCAGGCTCCAACTATCAGGGTAATTCATAGAATTTCGCAGAAAAGTGTCGCAAGCGGCTGGCGCAGAGTGTCCGTGTGCGATTGTCTGCGCCAGGCACGTGCGCTAAAACCGATTTCCGCGCACCGCGTATTCATGGATTTTAGGCTCCCAAACCAGCCGTGGCGCAGAGTATCGCAGCGACCCTGCAGCAGCGCCAGTAACGCCCCCAAGAACGCCCTCGCGCAAGGAAAAGCCATCAAAATCGCTAAATCATCGCAAAGGGCTGCGCTAACCCTGGACCAGTTTACAGGGCTGCCAAACAAGGAACGCAAAGCGGGTAACGTTCAATTCAGGGGTACGGGGGAAGTTTTACACGCGATTAGCCAGACTACGTGTATTACAGGGGTAAGCGGGCAGTTACACGCGATTACCCAGGGTACGTGTATTACAGGGGTACGCGTGAAGTCTCACATACGATTAGCCAGGGCACGTGTATTACAGGGGTACGCGGGAATTATCAAACGCGATTTGGCTGGGCACGTGTATTACAGGGGTACACGGGAAGTTCTACACGCGATTTGTCTGGGTACGTGTATAACAGGGGAGCGCAGGAATTATCACACGCGATTTGGCTGGGTACGTGTATTACAGGGGTGCGTGGGAAGTTACACACGCGATTAGGCTGGGTGGGTCCTCACAGGTGTTCCCTGTACACCCTCCACGGCCCCTGCAGGCAGCCCACAAAACAGGGGACTACCCTGCACACCTGCTCATGTCCCCTTGCACCCCCACCCCCCAGCAACCAGGGGCAGCCTCCACCAGGCCCCCACCCATGTCTCCCACCACCCCCACCCCCCAGCAGTGCAGGGGCAGCCTCCACCAGGCCCCCACCCATGTCTCCCACCACCCCCACCCCCCAGCAGTGCAGGGGCAGCCTCCACCAGGCCCCCACCCATGTCCAACCCATGTCTCCCACCACCCCCACCCCCCAGCCACCAGGGGCACCCTCCACCAGGCCCCCACCCATGTCTCCCACCACCCCCACCCCCCAGCAGTGCAGGGGCAGCCTCCACCAGGCCCCCACCCATGTCTCCCACCACCCCCACCCCCCAGCAGTGCAGGGGCAGCCTCCACCAGGCCCCCACCCATGTTTCCCACCGCCCCCACCCCCCAGCAGTACAGGGGCAGCCTCCACCAGGCCCCCACTCATGTCCCCTTGCACCCCCACCCCCCAGCAACCAGGGGCAGCCTCCACCAGGCCCCCACTCATGTCCCCTTGCACCGCCACCCCCCAGCAACCAGGGGCTGCCTCCACCAGGCCCCCACCCATGTCTCCCACCACCCCCACCCCCCAGCAGTGCAGGGGCAGCCTCCACCAGGCCCCCACCCATGTCTCCCACCACCCCCACCCCCCAGCAGTGCAGGGGCAGCCTCCACCAGGCCCCCACTCATGTCCCCTTGCACCCCCACCCCCCAGCAACCAGGGGCAGCCTCCACCAGGCCCCCACTCATGTCCCCTTGCACCCCCACCCCCCAGCAACCAGGGGCAGCCTCCACCAGGCCCCCACCCATGTCTCCCACCACCCCCACCCCCCAGCAGTGCAGGGGCAGCCTCCACCAGGCCCCCACCCATGTCTCCCACCACCCCCACCCCCCAGCAGTGCAGGAGCAGCCTCCACCAGGCCCCCACTCATGTCCCCTTGCACCCCCACCCCCCAGCAACCAGGGGCAGCCTCCATCAGGCCCCCACCCATGTCTCCCACCCCGCCCACCCCCCAGCAGTGCAGGGGCAGCCTCCACCAGGCCCCCACCCATGTCTCCCACCACCCCCACCCCCCAGCAGTGCAGGGGCAGCCTCCACCAGGCCCCCACTCATGTCCCCTTGCACCCCCACCCCCCAGCCACCAGGGGCAGCCCCCACCAGGCCCCCACCCATTTCTCCCACCACCCCCACCCCAGCAGTGCAGGGGCACCCTCCACCAGGCCCCCACCCATGTCTCCCACCACCCCCACCCCCCAGCAGTGCAGGGGCAGCCTCCACCAGGCCCCCACCCATGTCTCCCACCACCCCCACCCCCCAGCAGTGCAGGGGAGCCTCCACCAGGCCCCCACTCATGTCCCCTTGCACCCCCACCCCCCAGCAACCAGGGGCAGCCTCCACCAGGCCCCCACCCATGTCTCCCACCCCCCCACCCCCCAGCAGTGCAGGGGCAGCCTCCACCAGGCCCCCACCCATGTCTCCCACCACCCCCACCCCCCAGAAGTGCAGGGGAAGCCTCCACCAGGCCCCCACTCATGTCCCCTTGCACCCCCACCCCCCAGCCACCAGGGGCAGCCTCCACAAGGCCCCCACTCATGTCCCCTTGCACCCCCACCCCCCAGCAACCAGGGGCAGCCTCCACCAGGCCCCCACCCATGTCTCCCACCACCCCCACCCCCCAGCAGTGCAGGGGCAGCCTCCACCAGGCCCCCACCCATGTCCAACCCATGTCTCCCACCACCCCCACCCCCCAGCCACCAGGGGCACCCTCCACCAGGCCCCCACCCATGTCCAACCCATGTCTCCCACCACCCCCACCCCCCAGCCACCAGGGGCAGCCTCCACCAGGCCCCCACCCATGTCCAACCCATGTCTCCCACCACCCCCACCCCCCAGCCACCAGGGGCACCCTCCACCAGGCCCCCACCCATGTCTCCCACCACCCCCACCCCCCAGCAGTGCAGGGGCAGCCTCCACCAGGCCCCCACCCATGTCTCCCACCACCCCCTCCCCCCAGCAGTGCAGGGGCAGCCTCCACCAGGCCCCCACCCATGTCTCCCACCACCCCCACCCCCAGCAGTGCAGGGGCACCCTCCACCAGGCCCCCACCCATGTCTCCCACCACCCCCACCCCCCAGCAGTGCAGGGGCAGCCTCCACCAGGCCCCCACCCATGTCTCCCACCACCCCCACCCCCCAGCAGTGCAGGGGAGCCTCCACCAGGCCCCCACTCATGTCCCCTTGCACCCCCACCCCCCAGCAACCAGGGGCAGCCTCCACCAGGCCCCCACCCATGTCTCCCACCCCCCCCACCCCCCAGCAGTGCAGGGGCAGCCTCCACCAGGCCCCCACCCATGTCTCCCACCACCCCCACCCCCCAGCAGTGCAGGGGCAGCCTCCACCAGGCCCCCACTCATGTCCCCTTGCACCCCCACCCCCCAGCCACCAGGGGCAGCCTCCACAAGGCCCCCACTCATGTCCCCTTGCACCCCCACCCCCCAGCAACCAGGGGCAGCCTCCACCAGGCCCCCACCCATGTCTCCCACCACCCCCACCCCCCAGCAGTGCAGGGGCAGCCTCCACCAGGCCCCCATCCATGTCCAACCCATGTCTCTCACCACCCCCACCCCCCAGCCACCAGGGGCACCCTCCACCAGGCCCCCACCCATGTCCAACCCATGTCTCCCACCACCCCCACCCCCCAGCCACCAGGGGCAGCCTCCACCAGGCCCCCACCCATGTCCAACCCATGTCTCCCACCACCCCCACCCCCCAGCCACCAGGGGCACCCTCCACCAGGCCCCCACCCATGTCTCCCACCACCCCACCCCCCAGCAGTGCAGGGGGAGCCTCCACCAGGCCCCCACCCATGTCTCCCACCACCCCCTCCCCCCAGCAGTGCAGGGGCAGCCTCCACCAGGCCCCCACTCATGTCCCCTTGCACCCCCACCCCCCAGCAACCAGGGGCAGCCTCCACCAGGCCCCCACTCATGTCCCCTTGCACCCCCACCCCCCAGCAGTGCAGGGGCAGCCTCCACCACGACACCAACTTCCCTGGCACTGAAGCTGGTGCCCCTCTGCCTCCTTGGCCGGGGGTTGGCACTGGTGCCACCTGTTGTAGTGGCCGACATGGCAACCACAGAGGCAGGAGTGGGTGGGCAACTGGGTCCTGGGGCAGGGCTGTGGGGCGACGGAAAAGCAGTCGGGAGCCTTTGGTTCCAGCAGGGGTGGTCACAGCAACAGCACCCCTGGCTGATGTGCAGGCAGCAAATGGCAGGGCACGTGGCCAGCAGGCAGTCAGGCAGCAGC
Source organism: Ambystoma mexicanum (assembly GCF_040938575.1). Lineage (NCBI taxonomy): Eukaryota > Metazoa > Chordata > Amphibia > Caudata > Ambystomatidae > Ambystoma > Ambystoma mexicanum. Next base: position 1,158,334,608 of record NC_090933.1, read on the forward strand.
AGATGGCAGGTGGGAGCGTGCTCAGGGCTCTGGGGGGCAGTAATTTGGCCCCCTGGGCAGGAGCGTGGTCTTCCGTGTGTGAACGCGTGGCCAGCTTGATACGAGTGATTTTGCACGCGAAAATCAAACACGTCTGCGTGTAAATCGACGTGCACGCGTAGGAAAATGTTGCGTGACACGTCCCAGTGTCAAAGCGTGTAATAGTTGAAAATGGACCTACACGCAGAAGTGACAAAGCATATGATTGGTGAAAAAGGACCTACACGCAGAAGTGACAAAGCGTGTGATTGGTGAAAAAGGACCTACACGCAGAAGTGACAAAGCGTGTGATTGGTGGCAATGGCCCTAGCACGTACACGCCGCGTAAGTGACGCTGTACGTGTGGGCCTGTATATAAGGTACGTGTAGAACACCATTTCCTTGTACGTGCTTTTCGTGGAGAGCGAGTGGGTGAATTCTGTACTTCTTGTCGTTTCACACGCGATTTACTTCACAGCGTTTCCAGTTCGTACTCCCTGTTACCTCTGACAGCTTTTTCTCTTTTTTCTCTTGTACTGGTTTATCTGGGCCTGTTCCCTCAAACAGTGTCCCCTTCTACTGTTGTCCTGTCTCCTCAGACAGCGTACCAATCTTCTTTTGGCGGGGGTGTTGCCAACCAAACGCGCTCATTTTTCACGCTCTTTTACCTGGCAGACGGTGAGTCACGCACGTATCTAACTTCTGTGCTTGCCCCGTGTGTAGCCTACCCCTTCAGAGGTCATTCTAGGCTGCGTGTGACACGCATACGTTCATTCTTGTGTTACTGGGTGCCACAGCGTAGTGCAGGTTTTTCTTTCTGCACACGTGGTCTAGGAGGGGTTGCGTGCACGTCATCTCCCTTTTTTGGGCCTCCTGTGCGTTGCGTGACCCGTCATCTTTCCCCAGGGGTTACATTCAGCCTTGCTAGAGCACTAGGGTACAATTACCATCTGGTACCCAACCCCTTTGACCCCCAATTGCCCAGGACAATAGTCTACATCCACTCCCATACACACATTAATATCAGTGCCATGGCTGGGAGGCGAGGATTCCGTAAGGGTGGCAAAGGTGGAAGAGCCACAAGTGGTGGCCGTGGTGGATCCGGTAGGGGACGTGGTCGTAACTTGCAGGGTGAGCCTGTCCCCCCATGTGTGGAGGACCAGTCAAGGGCACCCATAATCCCCCCCCTCCCCCTCTCCCGTTGAGGCTGATGTGGCTGACACCATCCATGCTCAGCCCTTGTTGGACCAGCCCATTGTGGCACCAGACCTGGCTGACTCCATGGCTGACTTCCAGGTCAGCAGGGCTACGACACGTGCGCTGGTGCACGTTGATGCCATCATGCCACGTGGATCTGGGGCAGCAAGGTCATCTGCTGCCCCAAGTAGGCAGGGTGGAGAGGCTGCAGGGGCAGCTGCGGCTCCATCCACCCCAGCTCTCACACACCCAGCCAGGACAGTGTCGGTCCTAGTCCATCCTGCTGACATTCCCCCTGACACCATTACACTAGAGCCAATGCCTGCACCAACTCCCATGCTGAGTGTGCAATCCCACACACCTGATACAGAGCCCACCAGGGCTCCTGCCCCTAGTGTCCAGAGCGGCGCAGGACACTCAGGATCACCACCACCTTCCAAGCGGAAGAGGAAGAGTGCTCGTTCGGCACAGGCTGATGCCCCAGACACGGCTACACAGTCCGGCCCGTCCAGAAAGCCCAGCTTCACGGATGACGAACTGAATGCACTTGTCGAGTATGTGTCCGGACATGATAACGAGATGGTCATTGTTGCAGGATCCAAGACCACACCTGCACAACGCCAGGCACACTGGCAGACCGTTGCAGACATCGTAAGTGCCCTTGGAATCGTGAGGCGCACAGCCAATGATTGCTATAAGTGCTGGAATGACCTAAAGCGCAGGGCAAAGAAGAAGCTGGCCTCAAGTCATGCCGCAACTCTAGTGACTGGAGGTGGGTCTCCAGTATTAGACATGGAACTCACTCCACATGAGTCAGTCGCTTGGACCTACGTCACGGAGGAACAGATCCAAGGCGTGGGAGATCTGCCTGATTACGAGGCATTGTCCGGTGAGTGCACATGCATGTGTGTGTCATCCATGTGCATGGTGTGTGTGTGAGGGCATCTGTTTGTGTGCCAGGTGAGAGTGTGTGCGCCTGAGTCGTATGGGTCAGCCATGTGCTTCATGCAATACATCCTGCGCAGCTGCATTTGGCCATTGCAGTATCCCTTCTGCCAACAGTAGACATCTAGCCCAACAGCACCCCAGTTGCCCTTGTAGTGTCACCTTGCCACAACATTGTTGCTTATTTTTCTATGTTCAATCAGACAGATTGTTTGCATTCCACCACTTATACTAGGCATTCCTCAGTCCTCTGGTCACATGTCTGGCATGGCTATGGTAAAGTGGAGTGACTTTGTTACCTGGATATCATATGTTCACAGATGTCCCTGTGCAATTGGACCATATTGGACTGGCAGCTCCAGGTGAAAAATCAGACCTGTTTGAATTAGAAAAGCTATTGCATGCGGGAACTGGACTGAATGAATAAGTGCTGCCCTCCTCTCCATCTACACTCAATAGCAATGGTACATGCCAGCTATGTGATGGCATGTGTGTGTCACCTGGCAATCACAGGCCAATGTGTGATGCCACTGCCAGGCAGCATGCAGAAAATGTGTTCATCTTCCATCTTTGTGTCATGAGTGTGTGCCATTTGCCTGCCCTTCATACGCAGTGAGGGTGCATGCATGGGAGGGTCTTAGTCATGTGGGACATGTGTCAATCAAGTACTGGTTCTCTTGCTTCTCAGCCCTCATTGTGTGCCATGGTGCTAATGCGTGTTTCCATTTCTTTGTCATTATGTCATTGCAGGGGAAGACGCACCTGATACTGCTGGGGTTGTGGAGATGGTGCAGAGCCAGGAGGGGTCCGAGGGCCGACCAACCACCAGTGAGGGACGTGGTGTGCTGGTGGGTGAGAACCCACAAGTGCTGCAGGTCGTGCTCTCAAGGGGTGTCTCTGGCTGCACCTCCCCCGAGCTGTACTCAGCTGTTGACTCGGATGATGAGACCTACGTGCCGTCGCAGGGGAGTGTTCCAGGGAGGGATTCTGTTCTGTCCCACCCACCTGCACCAGGGTCAGAACCCTCAATGGGGATGTCAGTGTTGGCAGCTAGGCCTTTGGTGGTTACGGATGCAGGGTCACACTCCGCGACATCTGATCCTGTTCCTGGGCCAGCAGATCAGAGGGGGAATGCAGTCCTGCAGCCTCAGGCAGTGCCGGCACAGCAAGGCGCAGTCCGCCTTGCCCCAGACAGGTGTGGTGCCCGCCGACGTGGTGGCCGTACGCCACCTGGCAATACCGCATGGGAGCAATCCATTTACGGTATGGCTACCCAACAGGCAGCATCATCCGAGATGATGGCTCAGGCCACGGATAGGGTGGCCACTTCCATTGTCCCCCCTGAAAGGCTGATGGAGCGACTAGAGCAGGCAACCAACTCCATCTGCCAGTCACACAGGGAGGACATGTTGGCGTCCAACAGGGACAGGCGGGCGGCACTGGCGACTCTGCAGGAGGCCATCTCCATAGAGTCCCAGGGCCACAGGGAAGCCCTGAGGCAGGAGCTACATCAACTCAGGACGACTCTTGTTGAGCTTGAGGCTTCAACACACCAAAGGACAGAACAGCAGCTGGAGCGTCTCACCCGTACGCTCTCAGCTGAGATGCAAGCAAAGAGGGCGGAGGTCCGGGCATCCCGTGAGTAGTTGCATGGGGACCTCCGCACCCTCATCCTCCAGAACGAGACCTACCACACCCGCATGCTTGCACCCATGGAGGAACAGAGTAGGGCCTTGCGTGGGCTGCCTCCCATAGTGCAACCACCTCCGGATGCAGCTGCACAGGGTGATAATAGCGACAGCAGTGATACTGCCACAATAGGGTAGCCGTGTGGGCCATGAGCCCATGGAGGTGTTTTTTTTTCCCAGGATCCACACAGGTGGGTTTTGGTGTGCACCCTGACCTCGGACCTCCTGGGTGGCCTCCCCAACTCCCCCGGGCCCTTTAATGGCCATTTTTTATTTTTTTTTATTTTTATTTTTATTTTTATTCTTATTTTTAATTTCATATTTTTCCCAATTTTTTGGGGACAATTTGTCGGCTTCCGTGGTTCCTGTGGGCATACGCTGCATTGTGGCTGGGCACATGCAGGCTTGTCATGTATTAGGTTCAGATGCCTGGGTTTGAGTCACACACACCCCTCCTGCTTCCCGTTTCCATGGGCTTGCAAAGGGTGTGCCCAAGTGACATTGAAGTACATGGTGACATTGGACTCCCACTACATGTGTGGGTAGTCTAGTCAATACTGTGTATACATTCCTAGTGCATATTGCTGTTGTGTTGTACACTGCATGTTGCATTGATGTGTAACTCATCATCTGTGTCTGCCTCCCAATTTGCAGGTCCCTACCTCATGTCTACACAAGGCCCTCTAGTCTGGAGATGGGGTCCTTGTTGGCAGCAGTGCACCTACAACTCTACATGGCGCCAACACTGTTCAGTTGGAAGTGGTGGGAGTGCAGGCATTTCCAGGTGGTGAGACTACTGATTTATCACATTAGTGAAGTCATTTCAATGGTACTACCTGCTCAAGTTTGTTGTTGGTCCTGCATTACAGTGAGTATTTCAGGTGTAGCAAGTTTCAATTGGGGACACTGTACATCGCAACACTTGTCATGTTGTGGGGATTACTTTGTTTACCTGCACATAGCATGACATGGCACGGTGTGTTGTGTGGCGGTGCTGGGGATGGGTTGGGTGACATGGCACTGTCCTCTTGTTGCATTTAGCAAGTGGGTATTCATTTTAGCTGCTTGAATGTGTTTCTTCACAACACTGCATTGGTGGTGTGTGTGGGTAGGGATGCACACATTGTAACACTTCCAGGTGAACAATCTCAGGCTGATATGCTTTTCACGGTTGAATCTCCAGACATTCAGGATCAGTGTCAGGTTGAGTCATCATTGACTGTCAGATGGAATGTGCCAGGCCAGTGTGCAGTCCACAGGGGTGTGATTACTATGTGAAGTAATTAGCCACTAGCTGTGTACGGGCTGCCTCCCCCCGTGCCCTTTCCCCTCCCATGCGCAGCGGCTGTGCATGTGGTTGGGGATGTGGGGCCACCACCATGTCCATGGCCAGGCCCCGGCGTGTTGCAACGTTTTGCAGGACACATGCTGCCACTATGATCCTGCACACTGCCCGCCAGAACGGTCAAGGGAGCGAAAGCGTGACTTTAGCACTCCGAATGTGCGCTCCACTATGCCCCGGGTTGTAATGTGGGCTGTGTTATATCTTACCTCGGGTGGCGTGGTGGGGTTCCGAATTGGCGTCATCATGTGGGGGCTGAGAGGGTAGGCACTGTCCCCTGTGGAGGTGGTGATTGGTATCATTGGTGGGGTTGTGACCTTGCTCAGTATCCAACATGCATGCATGTGCAGTGGCATACATACTCACCAAGCAGCCATGTATCGCCATGCCGCCCAGCATCTAGGTCCCGGCATAGGGTGGACATTCGGTAAATGAAGCTGTCGTGGGTGGAGCCGGGATAGTTGGCATATACTGAGGTGATGATTCCCTTGGCATTACATACTACCTGCACGTTGATGGAATGCCAGTGCTTGCGGTTCCTATAGATGTGCTCAGATGCCCTGGGGGGACGTAGAACCACATGGGTGCAGTCGATGGCACCTAGCACTTTGGGGAATCGTGCCACACCGTAAAAATCCAGGGCGACAGCATGCCTTTCTGCAGGTGTTCTGGGCAGGTATATGTGCCTGCGGACTGATGGGCGTGCAGTGATGATGTTCAAGACCTGGTGTAGGCAGCGTGACTGGGTGGCCTGTGACATCCCACCCACTATGGCACTTGTCCGCTGAAATGATCCAGTGGCTAAGAAGTGCAGTACATTGAGGACCTTCTCCAGGGGGCTGAGTGCTTGGGAGCACAGGGTGGGTGATGTGAGGTCATCCTCCCACTCACTCACCAGGTCCAGTATTATGTGTGGTGGAAACCTGTACCTTCCATACACCTGGTCATCAGGCATCCCGAAAAGGCTGGTTCTGGGTGTGAATATTCTGGCCCTGATTATCCTCCTCCTCTTCCTTTGGTAGCCCTGGCTTGTTATTGTTAAAGTGCGCAAATTCATGCTTTGCGCGTGTTCTAGGCGAGCGTGTGACCCGCGCACCCCTGGAATCCAGTTCCCAGTCCAATAGCGTGTGGAAATTCACAGGCACAACGGGATACAGGTGCGCTGACGTACTTGCGTGTGTAAGTGCCCGCGCACCCCTGAAATACACGTACATAGGCCAATCGCGTGTACGCGCACTTTTGTCCAATTACACGCGATGACACTCTGACGTGCAGTATTTACACGTGTGCTCCGTCATCACGTGCTGGGTGGGGAACACCCGTGCGGGTCACGTCACATACGCGCTTACGCGCTGAGGGACTCTGGACCAATAGAATCACGTATGCGTGCTTACGCGCTTACGCGCTAAGGGCCTTTCCTCGGATTTCATGCTGACGTGCCGAATTTTCACGTGCCAAATCACTCCGTATCAAGCTGGCCACGCGAAAACACACGGAAGACCACCATCCTGCCCAGAAGGCCGAGTTACTGCCCCCCGTGCCCCGAGCAGCCTCCCACATGCCATCTGCTGCTGCCTGCCTGCCTGCCTGCCTGCTGCCACCGTGCCCTGCCATTTGGTGCCTGCACATCAGCCATCTGCAGGGGTCCAGTTGCTGTGTCCACCCCTGCTGGAACTGAAGACTCCCGACTGGGATTACATCGCTCCACAGCCCAGCCCCAGGACCCAGTTGCCCACCCACACCTGCCTCTGGGGTTGCCATGTCGGGCACTTCCACATCTGGCACCAGTGGCAACCCCAGGCCAGAGGGGCAGAGGGGCACCAGCTTCACTGCCACCGAAGTTGGTGTCCTGGTGGAGCATGTCCTGGGGCAGTATGATGCCCTCTTTGGATCGTCCCGCGCCAGCAAGGATGGACGGGAGAGGATCTGGGCCGACTGTGTGGTTGCCATCAACGCGGAGGGGGTGGCAACCCGCAACGTCCAGAAGATCAGGAAGCGCTGGGAGGACTTGAGGTCCAGGACCCTTGTGAAGGCCCGGCGCCTCGTGGAGGGGGGCCGGGGCCGCATGAGTTCCATCCAGATGAGGGTCCTGGAACGCGTACGCCCAGCGCTCCACGCCCAGATCCTTGAGAGGGAGGCCCGTCTGGAGTTGAGCGGTAAGTGTCCAAGCATTACTGTGTGACACAGGGCATGTTGCTGTGTGCTGGGTCTATGATACTTGCCTGTATGTTTGCCATAGGCCATGTATGCATGTATGTGTGCATGGACATCATGGTAATGCATGTGCAACCAGTGATGTGTGACCCACATGGTTGTTGCATGTGTTCAAATGCCGCATGGGGACCCCTATGCAGATTTTGAACATGAGAGCATGCCAGTCTCTGTACCGGGACATGGGTGGGGGTGAGGGATGGGTGCTGATGCCAGGTACATATGTGGTAGCCATGTCTGTGTGGCTAGCCTGCGTGTCTGTGACTTGTGCATGCCATGGATGCATGACACATGTGTGTGACAATGCACAGATTCAGTGAAGCAGCCAAATTGCCCTTGTATCCGCTGTGTTTGTTGTGTTTGGGGCCAGATGGATGTGACTGAGGTGAAGTGTGTGCATGTGAAAGGCATGAGCCATGATGCATGTGAGTTCCATATCATTGAATGTTTCAAGAGTCCATTGGACATGCATGGAAATGTCCATGGCATGCAGCATGCCTGTTACTGTGTGTGTTTTGCCTGGACTGACCCATGTGTTGTGGAGGGACATGATGGAAGTGTACTTTGACAGTGGTGGTCATCTGCTATTGCTTCCTGTCTAGGGGACCATTGTACAGTACCCTGATGCTTGTGTTCTTTGTCTCCCTCTACGCAGCGGCTAGTGAAGAAGAGGGCGGAGACGGCGCTGTGGAGCAAGGCGGCGTGGATGCCCCCATGGCTGCAGCGGAAGGGGTGGGTGAGCCCCCACAGGGGCCTGCTACGGTGGGAGACGGTGAGGAGCCATCCAGGTTGGTGGTTTGCACAGAGGAGGAGGAGGCCGCCGCTGGGGCACACATGGGGCCTGGTGGGGGCATCCCTGCTGGTGCAAGTGGTGCAGTCCAGGGCCAGGGGCAGGAGGCAGCACAGGTCACCGTGGAGGGGCCTGTGCATGTCGCTGTCCCTGACCCTTTGAGTGCACCACCATGCACCAGCAGGGATGCCCCGTCCCAGGCCCGTCCGCAGGTAGAGGGGATGTCCATGTCACCTGACTCCCCTCCACCTGCGGACGTGGGAACCCCTGGCCGTGTGGAGAAGGTCCTGATTGGGGTCGCGATGCGCACGGCTGTGATTCGTGATGCCGTGCGCGCTTCCCGGGAGGAGCACGCACGTCATCCCGAAGTGCACCGTGCCGACGTGGCCCAATTGGGATCGGCCATGTTCGGGGGTTTCCTGCATGTGTTGGCCAATGTGGCGGCCCTCTCCTCCTCTGTGCAGGCTATCCACCAGTCGTTCTCCTTGCCGTCTTCCAGCCCAGATGCCACCAGGGCCCCCTGTGGACCTGCCCCGACCAATGCAGCCAGCTCGGTGGGGATCCCATCCCTGCCACAGTTGGGAGTCGGAGGTCCAGCAGGGGTGGACAACACAGCAACTGGACCCCAGCAGATGGAAGATGTGACAGCATCATCAGGCAGGGCACGTGCACGACGGCGTCAGTGGTTTCCATCAGCCTGGATGCCGTCGTGCTGGCAGAGGCAGTGGCGTCGGAGGCAGCAGCGGGCTCGACGTGGGAGGCATCATGGCTCGGGGCGATCAAGATCAGAGGGGCAGGCATCGGCCGGAGGGCAGGGCAACCCTGGGATGGTGGTGTCTTCTGTGTGGGAGCAGTTGGTCCAGCGGATAGGTGCGGAGCGGCAGCGGGCGGAAGAGGAGCGGCTCGCCATGGTCAGGGCGGAGTTCTCCATGCGTCGGGCGTTGAGGCGGGCTGAGTGCCTCGAGGAAGCTCACAGGGAGTTTGAGCTGAACATGGGGTTATCCCTGCGAGACCTCGGGGCCAGGACAGAGTCCCGCCTCCAGGACATCGACATGGAGTTCGATGATGCCCTGGCCAGCAACATCAACAAGTGAGCCGCAGGACTTGCCCGCTGCCTTTGTATATAGTTATTTAGTTAGTTAATGTTATGTTTCCTTTATTTGTTTTTATTATTTTGGACCGCTCGGACAATGGCCACTTTTTTGTATATATTTTTTTCATTAGGTAGTAGTAGGTTTCCTTTATGGTGTTGGGCTCATGGACCCTGGTACATTCCTGTATTTTGTTTGTTTTTTGAAGGAACATTTTCTTTTTTTCATTATTGTGTTCACCATGTGGAAATGGTTTTTCATTCTTTTCCTTCGACTTGATATTGCTTTGGTCAACATTTGTTTTTGTATTCCTTTTTCTTTTTTTGATTTTTACTTTTGTTCTCCGACATGGACCATTTATTTTGTTATCCACATAGTTGTATGTTTGATTTGTTTACTTATTTTTAATCTTTAATACATTTTTTATTTTTACTTCCACTTGTGTTATTTTGTCTTTGGTTTCATACATGTCATGATATGGGTTTTGACATTCAATTGCAGCCATTGTGTATGTGTGTGTGACGGACATGTGTTCATTTACATACTTGCCATTGGGGTTGTGTCATGTAATTGCATTCACTATGTGGGTGGATGCAATCCTTGCCTGGGTGTTTGTGCTGGGTATGCTGCCCATTACTGCCATGATTGTGTATCGTCAGGACCTGGGGGCAGGGGGACATGGGTGGGGGCCTGTTGGTGGGTGCCCCTGCACTGCTGGGGGGTGGGGGTTGGTGGGTGACATGGGTGAGGGCCTGCTGGCAGGTGCCCCACAGTGCTCGGGGGTGGGGGTGGTGGGTGACATGGGTGGGGGCCTGGTGGAGGGTGCCCCTGGTGGCTGGGGGGTGGGGGTGGTGGGTGACATGGGTGGGGGCCTGGTGGAGGCTGCCCCTGGTGGCTGGGGGGTGGGGGTGGTGGGTGACATGGGTGCGTGCCTGCTGGCAGGTGCCCCACAGTGCTGGGGGGTGGGGGTGGTGGGTGACATGGGTGGGGGCCTGGTGGAGGGTGCCCCTGGTGGCTGGGGGGTGGGGATGGTGGGTGACATGGATGGGGGCCTGGTGGAGGGTGCCCCTGGTGGCTGGGGGGTGGGGGTGGTGGGTGACATGGGTGGGGGCCTGCTGGCAGGTGCCCGACAGTGCTGGGGGTGGGGGTGGTGGGTGACATGGGTGGGGGCCTGGTGGAGGGTGCCCCTGGTGGCTGGGGGGTGGGGGTGGTGGGTGACATGGGTGGGGGCCTGGTGGAGGGTGCCCCTGGTGGCTGGGGGGTGGGGGTGGTGGGTGACATGGGTGGGGGCCTGCTGGCAGGTGCCCCACAGTGCTGGGGGGTGGGGGTGGTGGGTGACATGGGTGGGGGCCTGGTGGAGGTTGCCCCTTTTGGCTGGGGGGTGGGGGTGGTGGGTGACATGAGTGGGGGCCTGGTGGAGGCTGCCCCTGCACTGCTGGGGGGTGGGGGTGGTGGGAGACATGAGTGGGGGCCTGGTGGAGGGTGCCCCTGGTGGCGGGGGGGGTGGGGGTGGTGGGTGACATGGGTGGGGGCCTGCTGGCAGGTGCCCCACAGTGCTGGGGGGTGGGGGTGGTGGGTGACATGGGTGGGGGCCTGGTGGAGGTTGCCCCTGTTGGCTGGGGGGTGGGGGTGGTGGGTGACATGGGTGGGGGCCTGCTGGCAGGTGCCCCACAGTGCTGGGGGGTGGGGGTGGTGGGTGACATGGGTGGGGGCCTGCTGGCAGGTGCCCCACAGTGCTGGGGGGTGGGGGTGGTGGGAGGCATGGGTTGGACATGGGTGGGGGCCTGGTGGAGGCTGCCCCTGGATGCTGGGGGGTGGGGGTGGTGGGAGACATGAGCAGGTGTGCAGGGTAGTCCCCCATTTTTGTGGGCTGCCTGCAGGGGCCGTGGAGGGTGTACAGGGAACACCTGTGAGGACCCACCCAGCCTAATCGCGTGTGTAACTTCCCACGCACCCCTGTAATACACGTACCAAGCCAAATCGCGTGTGATAATTCCCGCGCACCCCTGAAATACACGCGCCCAGGCTATTCGCGTGTGGAAATTCCCGCGCACCCCTGAAATACACGTACCCTGCTGTAATCACGTGTGGAACTTCCCGCGCACCCCTGAAATACACGCGCCCAGGCTATTCGCGTGTGGAAATTCCCACGCACCCCTGAAATACACGTACCCTGCTGTAATCGCGTGTGGGACTTCCCGCGCACCCCTGAAATACACGCGACCAGGCTATTCGCGTGTGGAACTTCCCGCGCACCCCTGAAATACACGCGCCCAGGCTATTCGCGTGTGGAACTTCCCGCGCACCACTGAAATACACGCGCCCAGGCTATTCGCGTGTGGAACTTCCCGCGCACCCCTGAAATACACGCGCCCAGGCTATTCGCGTGTGGAACTTCCCGCGCACCCCTGAAATACACGTACCCTGCTGTAATCGCGTGTGGGACTTCCCGCGCACCCCTGAAATACACGTACCCTGATGGAATCGCGTGTGGAACTTCCCGCGCACCCCTGAAATACACGTACCCTGCTGTAATCGCGTGTGGGACTTCCCGCGCACCCCAGAAATACACGTACCCTGATGGAATCGCGTGTGGAACTTCCCGCGCACCCCTGAAATACACCTACCCTGATGGAATCGCGTGTGGGACTTCCCGCGCACCCCTGAAATACACGTACCCTGATGGAATCGCGTGTGGAACTTCCCGCGCACCCCTGAAATACACCTACCCTGATGGAATCGCGTGTGGAACTTCCTGCGCACCCCTGAAATCCACGTACCCGGCCAAATCGCTTGTGAGACTTCCCGCGCACCCCGGTATACACGCACACGTATTTTTTGTCAGCGTGTCCGTGTTTGTGGGTACCCCTTTGCACGTCATTTGTCCAGGAGGGCCACAGTATAGGACATTCATCATGGCAGTATATGGGTGCTATTTGTTGACGCACCTTTTGGCGCACATTTCTTACAGCCGCAGAGACGCTACCGCCTGCTTTCTTGTGGCGGTCGTGTTTGTGCCTGTGCGCTGGTTTGAGCGTGCGCTTTTTTGCCCTATTCTATTCCATGAATACGTGTTGTAGGCGAGCGTGTGGGCGTTCCGCGCACTTGTGCCCTGTACTTCCCCCGTGACGCCCACTTTTTTGCAAGTTGTTCCCCATTCCGAGTGTTACGCCCATGTTCCGCCTACTTTTGTTGCGTGCGCCGCGCTATGTGCGAATTTCGCTGTGGCCTGTGCGATTTTCGCTGTGACCTGGCGCACGCTGTTAGTTGGCCTGTGCGCCAACGTGCGCGGCGAACTTTTTATCGCACATCCACTGGTTTTCTCGCACACGGACTTCCATGAATCGACGTGCGCTGCTTTTCGTGCGATTTTCGCACTTGCACTGCGATTTTCGCTATTCCACTCAGATTCGCACGTTTTTGCCCACTTGCGCCGCGCTAATTATTCCATGAATCGGCCTGTATATCTTGCAGTCAAAAGGTCTATGAGGAGGCAACTCTCCAGCTTCCTTTTAATCAATACATCCCAAAAATCCTGATAACAAGTTGGAAGTTCATCCACAACTGCTCCAATGTCAAAACCTATTGCCCCTCTTTCTGCAAGCGAAAATTAAACGGAATTCACAACTTTTTCTTTCTCTTCAAAAGCTTTTCTTGAAAGACAATGTTCCAGACAAAAGGTTGATTCTAAGGATACAATTCTTGCACTTCAATCAATTCTGGGATTATGAAGTGTAAGCCAGAGCATACCCAAAATAATTTTCAAGATTGGCGCATCAATTAACTCAAAAGAGATATTTTCTTTATGACCTCCAGTCATCTCCATCTCAAGTAACTCTGTATTATGAGTGATTGGACCTGAAGAAAGAGATGTCCCACCAACTGCCCTGACCTGCTCCATTTCTTTCTTTGCAACCATAGGAACACCTAGAGTTTTTGCCAATCCCCTATCCATAAAATTACCCGTAGCTCCTGAATCAATAATAATTGGCCCAGAACCTAAAATTACTTTTTCAAACATCAAGGATACGTTCACATTTATGTGAGGAACCGCTGTCTGTATTGTGTTAGCCACTTGTTGTACTCTGCCTGAAGATTTGGAGATCTTGGGGGTAAAAGGACAGTTTTCATGAAAATGGCCACTCCTACCACAGTATAAGCACAAATTATTCTCCCTTCTTCTTGCCTTCTCTTCCTTGGACAACGGACCTCTCACCCGGCTCTGCTGGTCAATTATCTTTGACTTCACTTCTCTGTTCACCACCTCAACTTTAGGCCTCTCCATTCTTCCTGGAAACCTAACCTCTCCCTGAGAACGTCTATGCTCTAAACGTCTTTCTGTTAAACGAAAATCCAACTGAACTACCAAATCAATTAAGGAATCTAAAGTATTTGGTCGCTCCAAAACTCCAGCCAGAGCATCTTTTAAGTCATCCTTTAAGCCCCTATAAAATAAGGAAGCCCTATTCTCCTCTGGCCATTTACTTTCTAAAATTAAAGTTCTAAATTGAGTGATATAAGAAATCAACTCCTTTCCTCCCTGGCACAGTTCCAGTAATTCTCCATCAACCTCTAAAGATAACTGTCTCTTATCAAACATTTTCTTAAATTCGGTCTGGAAAAGGGAATAATTATTCAAAGCCAAACTCTTTTGACTCACCAAAAGACTTCCCCACGCAGAAGCTTCTCCAGATAAATATGATAAGGTGAATGTTACCTTTGAAGCATCTGTGGAAAACAACTCTGGACGACTTAAAAAATGCAATTAACACTGAGTCTGAAAAATGTGAAACTTTCTTGAATCTCCTAAGAAACGTTTGGGAGCGGCCGAAGGAACAGGCATAACTAAAGTTCCTAAACCTCCCTCTGCCCCTCTGGGAAGTCTAGGTTCTTGTTCTTCTCCTACTCTCACCAACTCAGGTGGGTTTCCTGCACTTTCCGAAACCTCAACTTCTCTTTCTTGTATTTGAGTTACCTTTAAATTTAACTCATCCATTATTTGACAAAGACTTGAATATTCCTGATGAGCCACACGTAACTCTTCTCTCATTTCCCTAACCATTACTCCCAATGCCTCCATGGCTGTCTCGTCGGGGTTCATAATAGCTTGGGCAGACACTTTTTTTTTTATTGGCCTTTCATTCTGTCAGGCTGAGTTCCTGGTGTCTGCGGAAGCTGCTGAACCCCCGACAATCCACCCAAAATGTGGCACTCTGAGCTGATATATATATATAACCGCTCAGTTTACCTCACTTTCAGGGGAAAGGGGGAAGGGACAAATAAACAAACACCAGGCTGGAAACTATCAACTCGCTGGTTCTTCACCTGTAGTTAAAACATAAACATGTAATACACCTCATTACTCAATGGGTTACTATACTAACCTTAAACTCTATATCCTTTACCAGAATAGTCAAAAAACCATACCTGGTACTTCTCTTCAGTATGCCCAGAGAAGTGATAAGCAGACAAGACTTCCTTACTTGTTGACCAGAATCTTAAAGATCATTCAGCCTTCTCAGCAGGTCCATTCCATGAATGTAATATTTAACTTTGTAGTTCGTCTTCTCAACCTCAAGATTCTTGAACAAGGTCTAAAGTTCTTCAAATAAGTTTAAGGAAGTTCTTTTAAGTTCTTGTATTTGTTTTTATATTTTCTTTTTAGAGTGTCTTTTACTCAGGAACGAATTTTAAACTTGCGATGAAATCTTCACGTGGAAAAGCCAGCACACGCGCTAAAATCCAAACCGCGGGTAAAACGCAAATGCGCTGAAAATCCAAACCGCGGGATAAAACACACACGCTTTAATCCAAGTCGCGGGAAATACGCACACGCGCTGAAAATCCAAACCGCGGGAATAAACACACGCGCTTTACTCCAAATCGCGGGTAAGACGCACACGCGCTAAAGTCCAAGACACGATTAAAACTCACTTGCGCTAAAGTCCAACCCACGAAAAAATACGCATACGCGCAAAAACCAAATCGCGGGAAAAAAGCACACGCGCTTTTATTTTATCACGTGACACTTCTGAGAGCTCGTGCGAAAGCTCCACATAGATTAGGTCTTGCGCACGCGCAGATACGAAAAGCGTAATATAACACACACGCGAACTCACGTAGAAAAAACCCACGCGTATATGAACAGGAAACGCGAGTCCAAAGTTCACGCTCGCGCTTCACTCTCACGCGCAGAGTCACACGCGCAGGCTCCAAGTAACGGGGATAAAATCACGCGCTAGTTTGAAATGATACGTAGGAAAGAAAACAAACGTACACGCTTCAGTTTTTTAGATACAGATTTGCGATATCAATCCTTTTAAATTAATATAACCTTTTTACAAAGTTCATCAAAACATGAAAGTCACTTATCTTGTTATTGAGACTTGAAAACTTCTTTTCTCAGGAAATTGGAAATTTCTCACTCCTGTCCTGTGTGTCCACCAAACTCCATACACGACTCCTGTTATATTTTCAAAGATGCCGCTCGACTGCTTGAAACTTGACACCCTTGAACAAGTTAAGCAGGAGCAGCAAAGCACACAACCTCTCAGCTGGGCAAAGACGATGAAAGGCAGTTTAGAATGTTCACTGTCCTCCCTATAAACAATCTCCAGCCAATTAGAATTTAGACTGAGAACCTCCATCTTGGCTTGGGGCATTTTCCATAGACTGCAATGAAGGTTAAGGGCAAAATTGGCTGTTTAAAAATATAACCCATAATAACTTCCCAAAACCTTTCTATACTAAATATGTGTCTCCCCTGACCCAATGTAAATGAGTATATGATACTGTATGTAAAGAATATGTCGCTCCAACCTGACAGTACCTGACAATTTTCTGTGGAAACAAATAGTGTATAATTTGTTAAACAAAATAGTTTAAATGATATATTTGCATTGAATTGTACATATACATTTAATTTTTGCACCTTCCGAAAAAGTACATTGTAAGTCCTATGTTTGGTATTGACTCGAAATAAGGATTGGATCATTGGGAAAAAATTCATAGTTGACGATTTCTAACTGTGCTGGATAAAAAAATTACTATTGTAGTATTGTGGATGTAATTAGATACCCAATGACATTTTCTAACTGTTTATTGAACTATAGTTCAGTGAGCAAATGTGGGTTGAAGAAATATTAAGTAGCATTTGTTAGATTTGCTGGTAAACTATGTTTTGAGTAACAAATGTGTTGTTACATCTAAACTAACCACTTGTTTTTTTAACGTATGCAGTATAATGCCCTAAAGTGGTGTGTCACCAGTGTGGTAGATTATGGGCCTCATTGCACGGACGACGGTAACCATGGCGCTATTAGCGCCATGGTTGCTCCCAGTATTTTACTGAGTCCACCATGGTGAATGGCGGAATTACCGCCCTATTCCAAGGTGTGTGCGGGCGGTAAATCCCCATTCACCATGGCCCTTCCCCATTCCCATTTTAGCCCCCATAGGGCTTAATGGGAATGGGGAAGGCGGTAATTATGGTACCGCAAATTGCAGTACCGCAATTACCTCCAAGGTCCCTTTGCGGGTCCCGCCCTTAACGGCTGGTAAAACCAGCCATTAAGGTAGGGTCCCACAAAAGGACCTCGTAGTAAGGCGGTAAGGGTTTACCGGCACTGGTACCCTTACCGGTACCAGTAAACCCATACCGCCGTCCGTGTAATGAGGCCCTATGTCTACTGTTGTGAACTTTATTTGCCAAGAGATACTTGTCCGTGTGTGAAACTAGTGGGATTACTGTTATTTTTGGTACCATCTGCATTGTACCTTAGAAGCATTAGTATGATATTGGCCATGTTAGTTTATTTGTATGCTGGAACGATTGTCTGAATTGCAAAAAGGGCATAATATGCCATGATTGGCATTCTGGAGAAGCTGATGAAATGGAATGGATTCAGAATTTGTTATGGATATATACAGAAATTGTTCATTAGGGATGTGCTCTTGTGAAACATTGTTGCATGTATGTTTTCACGTGTAGGAAATCTTGAAGATGTCATTTATAGGGATGTTTTTGGTTTATTGCACTTGGAATAAGTATATTAGGAATGATTGTGCATCTTGCTGTGTGTTTATGGTGAATTTAACCATTCCTGCACAGTAGTCCAATTCTTGCCCACCTGAGACTCTATAAGCAGTGTCAGGATTATTTTTGGCATTTCTATGATGGATCATCATTTGCAAACACAACTGGTCTGAGCCATTTAAGTAAATGTTGTAAACAATTGGTGGCAACTGGAAGAGAGTATTGATTGCAATTTATTCCAGTTGTGTTTTGGAATTTAAATGGACCAGAGAGTTTGCCTCTGTATCCTTGGATGGGCCTGCAGTTCTTTTTTTTACAAGAGATATTTGTTTTCTAATGTATGTGCTCTTCTTCTTGGACTTGACAGTTTTGTGGGTGTATTATGTGATATAGTAGTAGTTCTTTCTTTTTTTAGTGGTGTTGCTGGGAGATCTGCTATGGGTTCTCTTTGTATTTGTTTTCTTTTGAATGTTTTTTTAGGTACAGGGTACATAGCTAGGTGGGGGTGTACAGTGCCTGTTGTATTCTAAGATTCAAGGAATGTCAGTGTTGACTGTGTTTGCATCAACGTTAACTAGGAATAGATCATTGAGTGTATAGAGATGAGAAAGTGCTATGTAACGCACACCTTCTTTGAAGACTATGCTGCCAATGTCAATCAATCTGTAATCTATGGTTAGACATTGAGATTTGTGAATAGTGACAGCGTATGCAAGAGATAGAAAGAATTGTTCTTTGCGTATGTACATGTCTTCGAAAAGAATGAAAAGTGCTATTGTGAGGCCTATTTTATTAACTTCTGCAAGTTTGTCAAAGTGGATGTTGATGAACTGTTGTTCTCATGTGGATGTGTTTGGAAACCAACAACTTTACCAATTGCTCCATTGACTAAACCTTGTTCTACGTCAAGTTTATGTTTTAGGATTACTTTGCAGTTTAGACATCAAGTTAATAGTTTTTCTAATATAGCAGTGTTGGAGCTACATATTTCTAAGCTATTTAATTATGCTGTAGCTTGTTCACACATAGGAACTGTCATGCATGCACTTCTAGTTTGTCAGTGGAGCTGATATGCAATATGGGTTGCATTTCTTTTTTCATTTTTTCAACATTGTACCATTGAATTGACTACAGCTGGAAAGGGTTGGCATTAAGGACATGCATTGCATATTTTGTTGAGTTAATTGTTCCATGACATCAGGGGCAGATGTGTTTTGCCCATATAGCTCACGGATTAGTCTAGTTTTTAAGCTGGATTTTGCATCTTTAGTAAGAAGACCAGTTCTAATGCTTTTTAAAATGTTAATATAGGTGAGATCTGCAGATTGAGGCATGTTTTGAGTTAATTCTTTGAAGCTAAAATATTGCCAGAGATTTACATTTTCAATGCTGACCAGTGTGTAATAGCAATGTTTGTTTCTTTTTTTTTATAAAGCACACCTTAACCCGAGGGTATCTGGGCACATTCAACGGTTGCAGTGTTTACAGGCATATAGATGATATATAAAGCAGATTTACAGAAGAAAAAGAAACATAATTACATAATTACATAATTACTATATAAACAATGCTAACATTATTACGTTATTCAAGTTTTGCAGTCATAGGTCAGGATTGGAGGTTTAGGACTATTAGAGTTAGAGTTAGAGTATTAGAGTTAGTGCTACTCGCTTAGCCATTTGATGGAGTTACTTCTGAAGTTAGCAAATGACTTAGATCTTTTCAAGGATAGAGGGAGCGAATTCCATAGCTGGGCAGCCATGACTGGGAAGCTGCTTCCACCAGATTTTTGTCATTTGTATCTTGGGACTATTAAGCCAAGTGTGTTAGTTGATGTAGTGGCTTGGGCGGATGAACTTAGCTTAAACTTTTCTGTTAAGTACACGGGGGCCGCATGATTCAATGCTCTATAGGTGAGGGACATAGTTTTTAGTTGAATCTTGTCCTTGATTGACATCCATTTATTTTGTCCGCTTGTTTCAGATATGTGAGCTCTTCTTGAGATGCTCAGAGCTGATCTGAGAGCATTGTTTTGCAAGGTTTGTAGTTTATTAAGCACATATTTACTGGCTCCCAAATAAAGTCCATTGCAAAAATTCAACTTGGACAGTATTAGTGCTCTGGCAATTGTAATGCAGCTTTCCTTAGAGAGTAGGTGTTTGCATGCCCTGATTAGTTTCCTGGTATAAGCCGTGGCTGAGGCCGTAGCGTCTCCTGTTTATGAAGATTTAGTGTGGCGTTGAGATAGAAATCTAGAGTGTTTACCTCTTTGGCCACTGGGATCTTGTTTCCATCGATGTTGAATGAGGTGTAATCTGAGTTCAGTTTTTTTAGGTTAGCTGTAGAACCTACAATCAGCAGTTCTGTTTTGTGAATGATGAGATACATTTTGTTCACTAATGCTACATCATCTTCATAAATACCCGACAGCTGACAGTTTGTGTCCTAATGTTTTAGAAATAGGTTGACCTTTTACTGGTGTTAATTGTAGGGGGTCTCCGAAAACAATGACATGTTTTCTTCCACACAGTTTTTCATAATAGGTTTTTAGGACTTCTTGCATTCTGAGATGTATTAAAGCCAGCATAAGGTTGGAACCATGCTTACTTCATCTATCAGGAGCACTTTCATTTGTTTCAGAATTCTGCATACTTCAGTAGCTGCTTCCTCTGATAATTTGCAGTATTCTAATTTGTTTTGGTGTTCTACTAAGAGGAACAGAAGTTGATGTAAAGTTACACCTCCTATGTTGTAGGCAGCTAAACCCTTGGGGGCTGTTACAACAGCTAAAAGGTTGTGGTTTGTTAAGTCTTATAGAATTGTGCTGATTATCCTATTTAAGCGTGTTTTACCAGAACCAGCTTCACCACTTACACACAGGAGCAAATGTCTATTATGTTTACAGCTGCACATGTTACTTTCATGTTTAAGACCATGTTCAATTTCATCAGTGACTTCTAGATAAATCGTGAGTCGTTCACATTGATACATGTTTTTTGTCCCTCAGTCAAGTGGTTTTTGGCTTTCTGTAAGGAAAGATTGACTTCACTAAGGAATGTCTTTATCTAGTATAGCTTTAGTTTCTTCTTCTTGTTGGCATTCATTGTCCAACATTTGTTTGCATTGTTTGTAATAGACATGTATTAAACTGCTTTCATTTGCTTTGAATGCAGCTTCAAATGAGTCATGGTCACCTAATAAGTCTTCTTCCTTTCTCCAATGTTTAATAAGTTGTGGTAGAGCCGTGCAATAAAGTTCTCTATGTTGCAGAGCTTTAAATGATAACCTTATATGATTAATTAGGCTGGATTTTGTAAGTTTTACTAGGCTATCTTCACAAATTGAGACTGAATATTTACTAGTTATCTCAACTGGTGTGACATTGTTTTTGTAGAAGTCATTTTAGCTATGTCATACAGACACATGTTTTCTAAACAAGTACTTCTGTTTGGGTAGTGTGTGTCAATAAGCTTAGATTTAAAATGTCCTGGTAGTTGTAATCATTTGTGGCTATTGTTTCTGTCTCTTGATAGGATATTAGTACTCTTTTGGGGGATGAAGCTGGACCAAGGTTTAACCAGAAAAGGGGTTCAGAATTGACATATAAGGCTTTACCTGTCAAACGGTCTGCATCTTATAGCACCTGCATTTTTTATGGGAGAGCATTTTTATACCGAAGCTGTACTATTTTTTCTGGACATTATTTTGTCAGATGATGTGTCAACCCAGAGGTATTTTAGCTCTGTTTTTCAGCTTTGGTGAGATAGGCTGTGACATAACTTGCACTTGCAGTAAAATTGTCTGCAATGTATTGCATGTCAATATTTTCATTCCACTAGAGGGCAATGATTGCATTGTGATAATTGATGCACGTAGGTGCTTCGTCCCTTTTAATATTGTACGTGTTTTAGCGGAATTCCCTTTTACACTGTGTCTAATAGAAGACATTAAGCTATTTACTTGTCCTGTTGTGCAAACTGGTCTAAGGAAATGAAAGAAACATTTGATATAATATTTACCTTTTTATATAATGACTTCAGAAGTATTTGCCCATTTATATTTTTGGAAGAATAAGAAGTGTGTACGCAGGTACTATCTGTGGTTTCTGAAGGGATGTTACAGGTAATGTATTTTTGAATAAATTGTAAAACAGTGGCACCACTGTCATGGCCAAATCTGGGAGAATCTGTTTTCCACAATAGCATGTGGATGTGTTGTGCTACTCTAGATTGATATTCTTTTCTCCAAAAGAAGTGTTCCACTTCTCCGAGTTGAGGGGTAGTTTTATTGTAGATGAAGTGCAGCATGAAAATAAAGCGATGGTGAAACCACCTTGATACATTAACAGGGTAAATTGAACAAACTTCTCCTGGTGTTTTGTTATATCTATTCCCTCTTTCTTTTGGTTTGCAGTACGTAAGAAGGCATGCAAGTCATCCCATGCATATTCTGCACAACTTATAGTTACAAACCACATGTGTGGGCCTAGATTCCTTAGCATACAACGTAGATTAGCGTGATGTTGGAACCAGTATTCCTTTGTACCATGCATGGTTGCAAAGTGATTTGTGATACTTGACTGCAAAATGTCATTTTTGTCTTTTATCTTTTGAAGCAATTGGGTCGAATATATGTTTGAAAAATTAGAGCCTGTTTTTAATGTGTCTGCAACTCCATAACATAGAGTTGCTAGTTCACTTTCTAACAGGAGGTGGAAAATGTATTCTACATTTTAACTAATTTGGGGTATCCAGAAATACATTTGTAAAGAGCAATGTTCTGATGCACTCATTTGTGTGGATCTTTCATCATATCTTCCTTCTTTTCCTGTAGGAAAGAGCTGAAGAAAATAATGTGCTTCTGCACTTTTCACCCATATACTCAATGGGTAGTCTTTGGCTTGACAGATTTGATATGTTTCTAATGCATCCTCCATGGTTTCTTTATAGTGTAGTGGGTGACTTGTACACTGGTCTAAAATGTTGGCTGCAGTAACAGCATCTGCACATTCAAATTGGCAAGTTTGTGGTGAATCTTGAATATGTGGGTGGTTTCTTTTAAGTTATCTTCTATGTTTATATCTGTGCAATATTCATTGTTTTCTTTAAGGTATTGTAGGGCTTGTCTAACTTTGTTTAAGTCGACTAGTTATTGCCAGATTTGTTTAACTAGTACAATAAATTATTGATCTATTGGCCATTGAACTCCCAGAGTTACTACATTTTCTTTATGATCTAATGGCAAATATACTACTTTGCCACAAATGTCTTTTGGTAACTCAGAGGCAATTTGGCCCTTTTTGGTTGAAGGCGTATTATAGCTTGAATTTGGTGTATTGTTCGAAGTACAATTCTCTCATACAAGTTAAGTATTTGTATTGCAATATGTGCAAACTATTGAGGGGTCAGTTATTTTATATTTATTTTCTGCTGTTAGATATAAAGTTAAATGGAACTCCTCGTTGTCTTCTATTTTGTAAGCCATATGTACTATTTGTGTGCTCTTTTTATAAAAGGTTCTGCGACAACAGACACATACTTTGCTTGGTATTTCAGCAGATGGGTTTTGAAACATAATTATTTCTTTTTTGTATGTGTGTGTAAGGTGGGTGGCGTTTGTGAGGTTTTCGCTAATGTTTTCAAAAGTTACTGAATTTTCTAAGTGAACTTCAGTTCCAAAATATTTACTTTGGATCTGCTCTATTTCTCGAAAGGAGTTATTTGGCAGTGCCATGCAGGAGAATGCTATTTACATTTCGCAGTTCTAAAGCAGGACCTTTTTCATAGTATAGTCCATGCACAAGATTTCATGCAAAGGAAAGGTGGGTTGATAACATTTTGATGTGATGGAACATGCTTTTGGAAGCAGTTCCTGAAATGCAGGCTAATGAATGTCTTTGCAGTCCAGTGCTGATGCGCACTGGACAGGAGTCCATGGTTTGTAAAGTTTGTATTCTACTTTTGTCTTTTAGTTTCACATAGTGATTTAGGAATTGTCATAAAGATTTGAAGGATTCTTGTTGTACATGAACTGCATGTTCATTTGTACACTGGACGGTTTACTTGAGCAAGAGGAACATTGGGTTGAACGTTTGTTGGGTAAGTTTTGTCTATAAGGGTTTCATTTGCCATAATGGTGTCTTCTACAATTTCATAGCCTTGCTTGTTATTGTCTTTGGCAATTGTTTTTTTTTTTTTGTTCTTGTTTACAAGCATCTTCATTGCAATATGGTTATGTGCTGCTTGTGTGAATCCATTCAATGTCACAGAAGTTTGAAAAGGTTTCTGTGTTGACATTGTGCATGTTTAAAAGTATTTTTGTAATGTATTGATTTAGTGGTTTCATTCTGTTTAATATTAATAGGAACAACTTTCTCTTTAGTAGAAATGCACTGTCAATTACAGGTTCAGGGATTCGTTTTCTGCAGTAGATTTTAAGGATAGATCGTAACTTTTTAGCTGTCTTTCTAAGATTGTTAAGAACTCTACAGTGGAAACTTTAGAGTAAAATCTATTTTTGGATTGATTGACTGTGGCTACATTAACATTGGTAGATATAGTGTTAGGTTCATTACTCGGTCTGCTTTTGTTTGTACATTTTTTACTTTTAGATTTCACAAGAGTTTTAGTGTTGGCTGGTTTACTTTTGTTGAGTGAGGTTAATAACTGTTTTCTTTTAATGTTTTCTATAAATAGTTTTAGAGGAGCATTAGTATATGGATTTTTTATCTGCTCTATTTTTCTTTGTTTTCTACAGAGTTGCTTTTAGTAGCCATTGTATTTTGTCTGTTGGGGAAAAATCAACGTTTGTGTTTGAAAGTTGTGGAATGTTTATGCATGTATTATGCATGGGTTTGTGCATGTGATTGTGCAGTGGGATGATAGGTGTGGTTGGGAAGGATGTAAGAGTAAGATGCTGTACAGGTGTGATAGGCTTGAGTTTGTGAGTAAGGGAGTGGTGGTATGATGGAATACGAAGGGACATTATGATGTTTTGAGGAAAAAAGTTGTTATAATGGTGTGATTTACTGCAAAGGTATGAGGGTTATGTGGGTGTAATGGCAGAGGGGTGAAGAAATGTGTCTTTGTGTGCTTATGTGTGTTAGTGATTTGGAATGCATTGAGTTTAAAGTTGTTGAGTTAGAATTAGGACCTTATCTACATCAGGGTATGGTATATTAAGGAAGTAAATTGTGGTATAGAAGTTGTTGAGGGATAAATGTGTTGTTAGGTGGTAATGAATGGGCAGTGTTTTGAATAAAGAACAGGGTTTAGATGGGAATCGAACGAGTGTGACTGTTGCAATATAATGAGTGAGAGTGAAATACAATGTTGGTGAGTAGAACAGAATATTTTAGGCTAATATATAGTGAAAGTAGAGCGATGCAAATGCTATTCTACTGTACTTACTTTGTTCGATGTGAAGAGTGTTCTTTCTTTGGTTGCTGTTTAATTCAATCTATTTTTTTCCCTGTAATTGTAACAGGAAGGGTGTATATGTGGCAATGGCGAAGTCATTTTAGTAAGATAGTTTGTTATTTATTAAGGTAGTAGACGGCAAAAAGAGTTATTAAAGGTGAGTTGTGGGTGGTGTAGTAAAGTATGTTAAGTATGTTCTTAGAAAAATTGGCCTATGGCTCGCATTATGAATGAGCTAGTCTGTAATTAAAGGTACAGGTAAAAAGTTACTGCCAACTTTTCAAGACTGGCTCAATCTGTGTTTAGAGGTAGGGGCACTGGACTTCCAGCAGGTGGGACTTGATGGGAGTTGAGGCCGCTAGCGTCAGGCTTTACACTGAAGCAGTGTCATCATTACTAATGGTGCCAATGCTTCATGGTTCCCATTCCCAAGGAGTCCTATAGGACTGTATGGGAATGGGAACTTTGTGTACTGATGCTGATTGTGATATTTCGGTAGCATCGGGATGTCAGGCGGTAGCAACAGTAATACAGGGTTGATATCAACAAGCCGTCTACTGGTCGGATTTACCGGCAACCCCATAATGAGGCCCTATGAGTAGTGTTGCTGGGACATTATAAGGTATATGGCAAAATGGGTGTGTAAAAAAGATGTATATCTAGGTTATTTTTGTGCTGGTGATTTTAATAAGAGAAGTGTTGTGTTTGCAGTGCAAAGTATTCATAATGTGTTGCAGTGTTTTTAAAGAATAGGGAAATAGAGCCTAGTGGTAATGCAATGCAGATTGTAGTTGGAGCAGTGTGTGATGTCTAATAGTAGTGGTTGGAAAAGAACAATAGTGTTTATGTAATGGAAATGTTTTGCACAGTGCAAAGTGACTTTAAACTTCTGAAAAGGGACTTTGCACTGTCAAAACAAACCCCAATTTATGGAACTGTGCAAACTAGTATGTTTGCACTGCAAAGTCAGTGTAAAGTTATTTTTGCATTATAAAGTAACTTTGCACTGAACAAATACACTTTGCACAGTTCCATGAATCAGGGTTTGTGTCGTCAGTGCAAAGTCACTATTCAGCAGTGCAAAGTCACAAGAATTGCATGATTCTTTGGCATTATACACATATCTGAGAGCAGGTATAGAATGTTGGCACAATAATGGATATAATGAGAACGTTTGGAAAGTATGATGTTTATAGTGATTATAGTTTCTTTTTAGGAGCATGTTGTTGAAAGTAAAAAAAATGTATATATGCATTTACACAAGCACTGTGTCTAAGTATTTTGTAAAAGAAAGGAAACGTTGATGTGAATGATGTATGGAACATTTGTAAGTGGCACTGTTGTGTGGAGGTTTAATCGTTGGCAATACATGTAAGTAATTTCCACTTGATGTGACTAGGTGCAGAAAGCTGTAATACATGGCATTTGATAGAGTGGTTAGAAAAAGAGAATATGCTTTTTGACCAGCTTATTACAGGGTAAATGGCAGCAGCCCTGTATATGTATATATTTGTAAAAGTGTAGAAATAAAATACTTAAAAACATGTAAGCATATCTGTACTATGTCTTTTCAGATGCAAATGTTGTTGAATTTGCAAATATAAATCTTGGACAGTTTCACAGTAGTATTTTATGCATGTGGCTGCGATTAACAGGAGATATGTACTCTGAGAGTTCCAAGTGCACATCTGAAGTGTTGAACTGAGATGACAGGGTTAGGTGCTGAGTTTTTGTATGTGATTGATGGATGTATGTGTGACTGTTTGAAACCAGCAGATGAAGGAGTTTTACAAACATGAAAGTATAAAGGGTAGAAGGGCTGCCATGTGCTATGGCATCCATGGACAACACAGTAGTTCGTGGACATCAGGCATGCCATCCCGGTCCTTTGAGGATGTCTGGCATGAAAAGTGGACTGCAGAGACCATGGACAGTTGTGGATGTCTGCAGCCTTTGTACGGTTCCATGAATTATGTTTTGTGGGTGTGGTGTACAGGAAGAGAGGGTAGAAGGAGTTTTGTTTGGTGAGTGCACTAAAGATAGCTATGGCTTTGTCTTTGAGGAAGCAGAGTCTATGGATTTGGCGAGACTCTTGGAACCCTTGGCTGAAGGTGTATTCTGAGCACAGTGGATTGTATGAGAATCTTGGATTAGAACAGTTAGAAGTTTTATGGTATGGAGTTCATGGAATGAAGTTGGTGGTATTACTGCCATTTTGTGAGAGTAATTGGAAGCATCCAGACATCTTTGTTGTGCACTGTGCAGGCAATAGTTTGGGCTATGTCACCGGAATTTCATTGCAGTTTGGCATAAATGATACATTTGGAAAATTGATGGAACTGTTTCCACATAAAAAAAATGTCATGGTTCACTCAGAGACAATTGTGGAAGCATTCAAGTTTATTTTGTGTACACATTGAGAAAGCAAGGCACAATGTTAACAAAGCTGCATGTGTTTTTTTGCGGGATGTTGGCCTGACAACCTGTGCTAATGCAAATATCAAATTGACAGTCTAAAAATTTCTCTGAGAGATGCAGTGCATCTGACTGATGTTGGCAATCAGATTTTTGATTGAAGCAATATCTGTGAACACATAAAATATGGATTACAGTATTGTTATGTAGTTGAAGTAAACAAAAAGGAAAAACAGAAAAAAAATTAGAAGCACGTTATGCGAAAGTCAGATCATTTGTTAGTTTAGTATATAAAACCAATAATCCCAAAAATATAGAAACATCCCAAAAATAAAAAAAAGGTTCTTTTAAGAGCCATCCATTTTTAATTAAAAACAATTTAATTGATTTTTAGTTCCCCATCCCACTCCAGGAATTTTACAGATATCCGTGGACTTTTGTATCCGTCTACAAGTAAAAAATTGGTGCACTTCCGCAAAATGCTTCCTGGAATCTATTTTTGATATTAGGATACTGTTTGTTGGCCATTGCCCTGTGCATAGATTGGCAACATAATGAAAAATATCAGATTTATCTAATAGCCAAGGATTTTTTCCTTTACAATGCTGCACTTAGTATGAGTACTTACTCCTCTACAAAATGCCGCACAACTCTATTTCAGTCACATGAATGCCAAAGAGAAGGTTTGACCAAACAAACTATTTATAAGCACTGGGAAGCGAGTGAACAAGTTTGATGAATACGGCCTGAAGAAGCTTGTTAATGAGCGGAATGCGAGGCGTTTTTAAACCGGATGCGTGGGTGGATGTTTGTATTCTGGTTCGTTGAGATTGAAGGGGCGTGCTGACAATCTTTTTTTAAACATCTGTGATACAATGTAATAAATAAACTACCTTTTTACCAAGCAATTTCTACGTGTGCCCAGGCATTCAATTGTTTCTTTAATAGCAGGTGGGGCCATTGAGACTGTTTTCTGGACATGAAAAAGTTAGTCAACCTAGTCCTTGAGCACCACCTATACAAGAAGGCTGAGCGCTACAGAGCTGGTCAACTTTGTTTGACCTACACATATATATATGGGATAGCCAGACAAAGCCCGAGTAGGGTGAAATGCGTCGTTCTCTTTTTTGTTTTAAACTGCTGCTGCCTTCTTTTGTCCATGTACTTTTATTAATAAAGGACGCTTTTGGCTGCACTGAAAAACATTAATTGGTGTCGGATTTATGAAGAAGAGTGATGTTTTTCCTCATGAGCATAGCCTGAGTGCCGTTTCTCCCAGGATTGAATTCCAGTCCCTTTCTTTTCTCAAATATTTTCAACGCGGTCTGGCCGCAGTTTGTAACGAGCACCCGTGTGGATTTCACTGATGGAATCTTGATATACTGCATCAGGAGCGCTACGCGACTCAGCCAGACATCCTTTGAAAACCGCGAACTTTCAGCGCACGCAGCCCTGTCTTTAATGCAGTGGAAGCCCTAATCTTGCCGTGTGACAGATTACTTTTGTGTCAGAGGTCAGCAGCCCCTTGTGCTGCACGAGTCGGAGGACCCGAACAACACAGGTAAGGCAGCTGTTTTCCTGACCTTTCATTTGTGTATTCTGCCTTAGCACAAGTATAGTGCACACGTATAGATCTTCCATACATACGAGGCAATACCCTCTACCTTTGAAATGCTACAAGGGGACCTTCAGCATTAATGGTCACATTTAAAGTATAGAGGAAGATAAATGCCAACAGCAACTACAGTGTTTCTTTGATTGTTTATTTATTAAATCGAACACGCCATAATGGTAGACAAGGAAGGCAGCAGGGATGCTGAGGCGTCCATTTTATTCAATGAAACTTTGCAACTTTTGCCTAAACAAAATAATACCCAACCGCAACAATTGAAAACAATACAACAGAAGATGTTTAAATTGGAGAAATTACATAAAAAGGAAACCAACAAATGGTGGGAAATTAAATCTTTACAAAACTACTTGGACAATCGGCGAATACCGAGAGGTCTGAGAATATTTACCATACCAACATATGAGGACCCTGACCCTGCAATGTTAAATGAATGGGGGGAAGCAACCAGTGAATGCTCATTTAAAATGCTAACGATATTAGTCAAATATGCTAAGAGCGATAGAAACAAAGCACTTAAAGAGATTGAAGCGCTTGAAGGAGATGTGTACAATGGCCCAGATGCAGAGTCAGCAAATAAAATCAAGATTCAAATGCAGACCAATATATGCAAATATGAAGAAGAAATAAAAGAACGGAAATAGAGAAAGTTTTTGAGGGATAAGGAAGACTATGCCACAGGACGCATTTACACTTTCGCAAGAAAATATGACAGTGTTCGCAAAGGTATTCAAAGGAAAGCAGATGTCAACGGCGAAAGTATACATTTAGCCGAATCAGAACAAGATGAAGATCCCAGCACTTCCACAGATGTCTCAAACTCTAGCGGCGAAGATACCCCTATTAGGTTAAATTTTTTAGAAGAAATTAGACTATTACATCAGGTGGGAAAAACAACACAATTGCGAAATAAAAACAAAGGCAAGCAGTGCCAAAAATCAATGTCAGCAAAAGGAGGACAACAAGGGGGCGTCGGGAACAGAGGAAGAAAACGGGATCAATCAAAAGGCCGTCTGACACGCTCTGGAAAGAGCAAGAAAAACACTTAGTCGAAGACGAAATGCAAGTAATCAATTTGTCAGATAGGAACCTAACTCAACATGAACATGAAGTATTGGGAAAGGGCCTCTCTTTCTGCCCCACTGCAAAATTTGATTATTCCCAAACTAGAATTGACTTATACTGTTTTATTCGCAAATTAAGACTAACTAAATTCCATTCCAACTTGGATAATATACAACTGCCGAGTTTGAAGACCACTCCATCGCCTTTGCACATTAAAGATATAACAGCATTAAAGGATTAAGCAATTATAGGAGAAAGTGAAGCAAGCCAGACTTTGTCCCATGCATCCCAAGATGAGTGGACAATAGAACTACCTAAAGAAATAGACACTGGCATGGCAGCTCCCAGTGGAATGAAGAATCAATGGAAATTCAATCCCTCAAATGTCTTTTGTCCAACAATAGACCTGTTTGAGGATCTTGTGACGGATGAACTCAAAAAAGTGGCGATTAAACCAGGAACAGTTTACAATTTAACTAAGCTACAACATGCAGCCATGGAAAATCTACAAGCAGACACATCCATCATAATAAGATCATCAGACAAAGGTGGTAATGTTGTAGTCCTCAACACCTAGGACTATCAAAGAGAAGCGGAAAGACAACTAAATGACATCAGTAATTACGTCAA
The DNA here is from genome assembly GCF_040938575.1 of Ambystoma mexicanum. Taxonomy (NCBI): domain Eukaryota; kingdom Metazoa; phylum Chordata; class Amphibia; order Caudata; family Ambystomatidae; genus Ambystoma; species Ambystoma mexicanum. The sequence continues at coordinate 1,158,365,083 of NC_090933.1, forward strand.
ACTATCCTGTGACCCGTATCCAGAATACAAAGTACAATACGATACAATGTTGGATAAGTGATATAATTTGGAACTCATCTCAATTAAAGAGAAACAATATCTTACCAAAAACCATCCTAAGATTCCAGTTATACACTTTATACCGAAAATTCATAAATCGATGACCAGACCCCCGGGGAGGCCTATTGTGGCATCGATAGATTCCCTATTGGAGAATACCTCGAAATTTGTAGACAATTTTCTGTTCCCCTTTGTGGAAACTTTACCATCCTATACCAAAGATACAACTGCATTTCTGAATCAAATAGCACACATCCCTTGGCAACCTAATTTTCTTCTAGTCACGGTGGATGTAGTGTCCACACATTCTAAAGGCATACAAGCAGTAAAAAGGTTTTTGTCCACCAGATCTTTAAGCTATCGAGAACATTCACTTATGCTTTTGGACATGCTTTCGTTCATTTTGACCCATAACACCTTTGTGTTTGATTCTAAGTATTACAATCAAATTTGTGGAACGGCAATGGGCACAGCAGTAGCTCCTTTCTTTGCAAATCTATATATGGGTGCATGGGAGGAAGAACTTTTTTCAAATGACAATCAGAAAGAACACACAGATAAAGTCATTATGTGGCAGAGGTACATTGATGATTTATTCATCATCTGGAACGGGACGGCTATGGAATGGACAAGTTTCTTTCATACTCTGAATCAAAATGAACAGAACTTGCAATTTACAGAACATCATAGCAAGACAGAAATAGTCTATTTAGACATAAAGGTGAAAATCATTGAAAATAACATCAGTATAGAATTACACAGAAAAGAAACAAGTACCAATACACTGTTACAAGCTACAAGTGCACATCCACAGTGTCTCAAAAACAGTATCCCGTATGGTGAATTTTTACGTATCAAGAGAAATTGCAGCGAAAACGAAGTATGGGAGACCAATGCTGAAAAGACAGCAGCCAGATTTGTAAAGAGAGGCTATAAGAAAAGAACTATAAACAAAGCCTATGATCGCAGCTGTAACAAAACCCGGAAGATGATTTTGACCAAAAACAGCAAGTCTAAAGAACAGACCAAAGATCCACTAAATGAAGATTGTTCACTTAGGTTCATTACCACATTCAATTCTGGAGCTAAAGAAACCAAAAAGATTTTGAACAAATATTGGTATCTTTTGAAACGAGATTCTGACATTAGCCCGCATTTGTCGTCCCATGCCACTGTAACGTATAGAAAACCATCATCTATACAAACTAAACTATCTCCCAGCATGTTTCAATCACCCAAACCAAGCATTAACACCTGGCTGACTACCAAACCATCAGGTTTTTAAACCTGTGCCAAACCCAAAGCGTGCCGCTATGGAATAAACACCAAAGCTTTTTTACATCCTCGAACTAGGAAAGAAGTTAAGATTAAACAAGATCTGAGGTGTTCCACTCACTTTGTCATTTATGTGATTACTTGTGCATGCAATCTATGGTATATTGGCAGCACCAAACTGGAAGCCAGATTACGAATACTACAACATTTATGTGCAATCAAGAATCACGACATGTCCTACCCCCTTGCCAAACATTTTGAAGATGACATTTGCACATTCAAGTATTTCATCATTGACTCAGTGGGAATCCATCCGAGAGGAGGGGACAGATTGCGAACTTTGAGACAAATGGAATCAAGATACATAGTTGATTTTAACACCAAACACCCGGGAGGTCACAACCGTGAAAAAGAATTATATGCATTCCTGGGGTCTTAAATTTGTGTTTGTCATGATTGCCATACTATGTTGTGCGTGCATTTTCTCCTATTTTTGACCAAGCCCTTTTAAATGTGATAATTTCCTGACCTAAAATTTCCCGATCATCTTCTTGTTGTTTGTATATATTGTGCAACAATATGAAAGGTGAAGTTGCTTAGTACACTAGGTACGATTTGGACGCCTACTCAGCAGAAAGCAGTTTTCTGCATCTATATCTTATTGACTTTTCCGATAAGTATATTTTTATCAGAGTTTTATATATGCACTTTTTTTGCGGAAAATAGGAGAGAAGGGTAGGCAGTTATAGACACGGTGCCCTGCTGTAAATAGTGCATAATTTGTATTAGTGTTAAATATAGGTGATCTCTATGGGAAACAATTTTTAAGAATACAATTATATAGTAAAGAGCCCTCCACAATGACCAATGATTCTAAAAAAAAGGGACAATGTGATAAACAATCTCAATGCCTAAACACTGACATTTCAATGCTTTAAACATACAGATTTTATAATTGTACTATTTAACATCTTGTATCTTAATCTGTAACCCCAGTTGTTTTTAACCATCTACCAAGTTTATTTGTAAAACTGTGGGCTATTCATTTTAATATGTTTGTGGCTTCATTATGAAATATCATTCTCTTACAAATAGTATTATGCAGTCGAATATACCAGATATGGCACTTCAATATTAGGAGAGGGTAACACATGGTCACAGTACCTATTACGGTTGCCCCTCTTCTTTAAATTACGGTTGTCCATTTTTCTTTAAACTATAAGTGTGATTTTATGTCAGTGTTTGATCAGAGCCAGACACCTGCATGGACAACAAACTGTATACGTTCAGTTTGTGGCAAAATATCTTAATTCTCCACTTGTTCCTTGTCTTTTGTTATATTTAGAAAGTTGTATTAGGTGGGTTAATTTATATTGTAGAGGCACCCGCAAGGGCAACATACAGCCTCCATTGTTCTAACAAAACTACTTAGGTCTTAGTAATAGCCCAAGTTTCCGATTATGGCACAATATTACCAATTTCCCTGCCACTGTTCAAAAGTACTTACTTAGGCAGGCTAATCTTTACTGTAGAGGCACCCGTGAGGACAACATACAGCCTCCATAGAGCCATGAGAATCATCTGGGCCCTAAGATTCTCAAAAAAATGTTACATTTTTTTTTTAAATATCTTTTAGTATTCAGAATATTTTTAAGCCCACACAATACACACTTAGACCATAGAGGCACCCGCAAGGGCAACACACAGCCTCCCAGGTCTATGTACGAATCACGTATATATTTTTCTAACATGCACTGTGATAGCACATAGCACTTTATTACTGAACAGTCCATCCAGGTTTACAAAGCACACAACACTTTAGCATTGAACAGTTCATCTGTGTTTACATAGCACGCAGCACTTTAATATGTATTGAGGTATATCAATACACATGAATCACCCGCAGTTTTACAACATGTATGTTGAAAAGCATCCATTATCTTGCTGTATAATGCAGCACTCAGTTATAAAATTACCGACTTGGGAAGACAAACAATAACCAAAATCACAATATTAAATAATTGAAAAATTTTAACAAACAGTGGAATAATTATTTAAACATCATCAAGCTCAAACCCACTTGGGATAATTATATTCTGGGTTGATTCTATGCACAGTCATAATAGTGAACTGCTATTATTCTACATAAACACAGACATTAACAAAGAACAGAAGCAATGTTCATTTTGTTTCAATATGGCTGCCTGTTTGTTTATTTATTTACTGAGTGCTTTTCAGTCAACTAACTTAAGTGTAAAACACTGAAGATGGACTTACACATGATTGTCTATAACACTGCAGTCCTCTCTCCATGTCACATACCAGACGAAGCCCGAGAAGGGTGAAACGCGTCGTTCTCTTTTTTGTTTTAAACTGCTGCTGCCTTCTTTTGTCCATGTACTTTTATTAATAAAGGACGCTTTTGGCTGCACTGAAAAACATTGATTGGTGTCTTTTTTTTCTCAAATTTATATATATATATATATATTCTGTGAAAAAACTTTGTTAAAGGGACATTATGGTTACGTTGTGCTACTAAAAACCTATCAAATTCAGTGAAGAAACGTTGTTAAAGGGACATTATGGTTCAGTTGCCATAAGAAAAACCTATCAAACTTCGTGCAAAATGTTTTTTAAAGGGACATTGCAGTTACTCTGTAGTAATACCAACCTATCCATATTATGGCTACATGTAAAACCAGAACACCTCAGAAATTCGCTAGTTATGCTAAGCTAAGCAACCATAACTCGTGCCACCACTGTGCACTGCTAAGACTATCACCCATGACATGAAAGATGACATCACAAATGTCATTGAGGTTAGGCTGTGTGTTTCAGGAGTCAGACTGTATGGACACATGTTTACAAGGCAGGAGACCCAAATGCAACCATCCATAGTGTACCACTACAACATAAACAGTACCGAAAGTGTCCACTTCTCTACAATGTGCAAACACAACGCCAAAACTGCACACATCGACATCGCTCCACATAGCCTCCACTCGCTCCAAATAGAATTTGTAATGGATGCCTCTTTCCAGATATGTTGGTGCAAATCTAGCATGAAGGCATCACCCACGATCAAAAATGTGCATCTCTCCATCTCTGCCAGCATCACTACGTAGAGTAATAAAAAAAATGTTACTTCCCTCAGCATCTGATTGGATGATACCCACAGTCCCATTCCCAGCATGCTGAGAAGAGCAGGATGTGGCACGTGCACTTCCCCAACTACCTTGAGGGCCACGCCCAAGTGAAGCAGGAGCAGTCCTTCTTCGCTTTCCACTATTTATTGTCCATTACTACCTCATTGGGTACTGTTAAAGAGTCACACACGCATCCACTAATCACATCCAAGACGTCAGTATCTAACACTGTCAGTTCTGTACAATACTTCCTATGTACTGTTACACATTCAGACTGAAAATGTCACGTGATTCGAAAATACCTCCAGTAGAAAGTTCAGTAAAACTATCCAAGATTTCTGCATCCACATTCATCCACAAGGGCACCCATTACCACAAATAACAGGTATGAAAACTGTTTCTGCAGTATATTTACAACTCTGTTATAAGTGCCTCTGAGCACGGTATCTGCCACTGAACATCCATAACGTACTTAAAAATCATACTGGTTTTTCTCCCATGACCTACCATCAAGTGCCACTTCAATGGTATATGCTTTCAATGTTTTCATTTACGCCATATCAGCCATTGTAACATCCCAACAGGAACTCTCGCCTTTCCTTCTGTCCATTCCAATGAATTTCTTTCCACACTAACCCATCACCTAAATTATATGTAACAATATTGCACAAAAGCATCACTGAATGTATTACTGTAAAATACAATGCATGCATACAGCAGGATGCCTAGCACTCACCTTGCACTCTTCAACCATAGGCTTCTGTATTTCTCTGTACAATTAGGCCTTCTGCCACAGTTTTTGCACACCAATACCAGAAACCTTATTGAGTAATGCCTTAGCCTCCACAGTCCCATTTCCATGCCTGCCATCCTGAAAAGGCCTGGATGTGGCACGTGTAATCCTGAAACTACCGTAGAGGCTGCAGACTTATCGTGCTAGTAATGGGAGCGGGGAAGAAATTTGAAACAGGGGAGGGGATTTCATCTTTAGTGGTGGCTCTGAAAAGATTTTTGATTATTTTTTTACGTGCTTGCAAAGACCCTTTTTTGTTTTTTCTCTTTATATGACTTTCTGTTTTCTTCTCCTCCTTACATTGTTACCGAATTCTGGTGCACGCTTCCTGCACAGTGTAAAAGAGAATAGCATGGCCAATGATGGTAAAAGAAATGCCATTTGCATGGAAACAGTGCATATTTTGCAAATTCATGATCTTATAGTGGGTGGAGAACATCCCATCAGTGCACATAAATTCACACATGATTCTGTTTATAAGACACCTTCCGAGCTCTGGCTGGGGACAAATTACACCGGCATGGTCCCATACTCCTCTTGGTGGTATGCATGAGAAAACCACCTTGGCAGTGGGAAAAATCTGCATCACTGCATTCATCAACTTCTTCTGGTGACAGAGCCCACGACCTTTGGCCATGTACACAAGAGTCTAGGCCTTGGCCACACCCACCGCAATGTAAGCAGCCATACATGAAAACATGTGACAAGTACCACAGTCCACAAACGTACCACAGCCACGGGCACTCCTACTCAACCTCTGCACTGTAATACAGCTATGCACGGAAACAAGTTACAGTTAGCAGAATCTACAAAGATAACACAGACTCCAGCACCCCTACCCACTTTCATTCACATACTATTGTATTACTGCCAACCGAACCTCAAAATCTTCACACCAGTGGCTCTGCTCCAGCACTCTATTAAGTGCACAAAACCAATACTTCATAGTGCAGTACAGTAGTCAGCACACTGCGCAATGGACACTACCCAAGCCGATAAAATATGCAGGTGAACCCTATCCACTTCTATGCACTCACTTGGCACACTGTAGGAGTGTTCACTCCATCAGCCTCAGCCATGGACTAAACACTATAGGATGTGCTAACAATCACCACACCCATGGAACCAACAACGTATGCAATGCTGACAAACCACACACACAAGACAACAATGTCAAACCTACTTGCAACCAAGGCACATAGTTGTCGGTGCAAGGCCTCCAGCCCTGCATGGAAGGGGCTACAGGCTTACCACATGCAACACACCATAGTACATGTTATGTTAAAATGTTCATGTCATGTGCAATGCACTCCCCTTCTGCAATTGACCTGCCACAAGTCACCACAGAAAGAGGTCGCTGCACAAGCTATTGTGCCGTAACGAAGGCTGCCTGCATTCACCACACAAGGTAGTCGCCTGTGGAGGTACCCCCAAATTGGCACAGTATGCACAGATACTGCGGGCAGACCACTGTCTTCTTCAACCTAATGCGATATATCAGATGTACCACTTCTCAATCCGCCGGCCTTTCCATCGATTCTTCTCACCAACACATGGATTAAAGTATGTTTGCCAGGCCCTTTCGGTGCTGGACTGTCCTCAGATAGAACATGTTGGCATAGCCCATAATTATGACGCACAGCACGCTTCCCTCCAGCCAACCACTGTGCGTATCAAATGTTCGTCTACAACACAGCATACTCCAAACCAATGAGACTTTTGACCACAGAGAGAATAGGAAAATGGGTTTGCGGATTGGAGCCACATATCACTATTGTTTTGAGCTGTATATTTCAGTTCTTTGCAACACAAGTACTGGTCGGATTTCCACCAAACATACAAAATCACGCTTTTGGAACCAAGCTCCTGTGGCAAATTTTGTTAAAATCCATCCAGACATTTGGGCTCTAGGCGTGCACAGGGTTTTTGCCCATTCAGTCTATGGAAGAAAAAAGAAAGGTGGGACCCCCTGTAATTTTGCCCCCACGAAACCTCACCCAACTTTCCCAAAAAAATCATAGTCGGCTATATACTTTTTTTGCAAAGTTTTATGAGAATTCGTCCAGGGGGAGCAAAATTATAAGCCTGCAAAAAGTTGCCTTCATATGTTTTGAGCAACATAACCATAACAACACGGCCGCTACGGCAGTCCATGTAATAGATGATTTGTGTTTAAGTAGGGGATTTGGGGGTGGTTGGTGGCAGGGTGAGGTGGTGGGGTTGGAATGGGGTTGGGGCTGCAAACCCCCTATTCCCAAAAAAGAATAAAAACAACATCACCAAAAGTGTCTAGGGTGAAAACACAGCTGTTAAAATAACTGTATTGAAAATAGTCATCATTAAAACACGTGCAGACATATTCTGATACAGGTCTGAAAAACAGTCAGATGCAAGGGAATCTCAGCATGTCATCCATCAGACCTGTTTTCCTTTTCATAGATTTGGTTTATAGTTGATGGATGAATATACTGATTTGGATACATAGACCATAATTTAAGCTCTTTGGTTACTGATTTCTTAGAAGCACTTGATTGCCACTCCTGAACATGCGTTTTCCTTTTCCTTTTCCATTTTTCCTAGAAATGGTGTTGGCCATCTTATGAAAGAGTGCCAGCCTTTTCCTTTTCTCTTTTCATTGGTATTAACATGTAAGTATGTCGGAAATGTAAGTATGTATGAAATGTGTAAAGTGCAAACCTAGCTGTGAAGCAGTAGTGCTGTACAAAGGGGGTTACTAGTAGGTACCAAAACTAGCAGAGTAGAGGGGATGGGTAGGGGAATCATGGGAGAGAGGGAACTCCACAGGGGGAGAAATAGGGTACAACTGACTGATCAGCAATTGGTGAGATGTTCTTTGTAGCGTAGGATCTTCAGGTCCGTCCCAAAGTGTAGGATGGTGGCGGTCAGTTTTATCTGCATTGGTAAATTGTTCCAGAAACAATGTGCTAAACAAGGAAAGGCATGTTTCCCATTGTTTTTCCTCTTGAAGTTGTTTCCAGACTGGCCGTGTTGTTTCTTCTGGCACTGTTCTCTGGCAATGGTGAATTTCTTGGCCTAGTAAAATGGTGTTTTGGTTGTGGCTGCTTTATAGGTGATGTAGTCAATTTTGAAGTGGAGTTCCCCCAGAGGTTCAAAGTAGAGTTTGATGATGGCAGTGCACAGAATGAAGCCTTGTGGAACTCTGCAGGTTGTTGACCACTTCCAATTGAACCAGCTGGTCTGTGTTTGAGAGGTATCAGGTGAACCACTGCAGGGCTGTTACATCAAAACCCATGCACATGGTAAAGATGCTGAGGGGGTATTTATCTGAAATGAGATTACAGGCAGCTGAGCAGTCAAATATGTAGATCTTGGATGGTGGGCTACTCTATGCTGCATTGAGGTCAGAAATTGGACAGGTATTTCAGTAGGAGATTGTACTGGGGGATTCTTTGCGCAGCTGGATGGTAACAGTCTTCTCAATCAGTTTGCAGAGGAATGGTAGATGCCTAGGTCAATATTTTACTATATCATCCAAGGTCGAGTGTGGGTTTATTCAACAAAGGTGGAAACCTCCAACTATTAGAGCAGCTAGGAAGGTGCTTTGTGTCGGGGATATATTGAAGATGTTGAGAAGTGGTGTGTATGCTTTGCCTTTGATGACCACCCTAATGGAAGAGGGACTGTTGGGTTTGTAGTTATAAGGCTTGAGGGCTTTGGATGTTTTTGTCAGATCTTCTGGTGTAATTATCTTTACTTTGGTCCATCTTGATATATTGCAGTCCGGTACATGTGGAATGTCTGTAGTTTGTTTTAAGCTGTTAATGTGTTGTGTTATCTTGTCTATCTTCTTTGTGAAAAAGGTGTTGATGGCGTTCCATTTGTCACTGAATGATATTAATGGCTCTGGTAGCTGGTCAATGTAGTGCTTCATGGCTTGCAACATTGCGTTGCTCTTGTTGGATGCTTCCATGATGGTTTCTGTGTTGTAGTTTGCTTTGGCAGGGGTTATCTGCTAATAAGAGGCTTCTCAGGGTTATGAGGTCTAGTTGGTCCTGTTATTTCCAGAACATTTCTTTTTTGATTTGTTAGGGGAAACTGACGAGTCTTACTCAAGTTAGCTTATCCATCTGCAACCTGGGAAAGTTTGCTTTGTACTCAGCTGTCACTGATCTCAGTGGATCCTATTCACTTGTTGGTGTACTCGTAGAAAGAAGTATTGTTTTTCAACCTTTTGGTATAGATAATATATATCTGCCAGGCCAGGTCAATATATAATTTAGTTTTGCTTTAATAAAACACACATATTGTACACTCATTAAACATACATAGGGTACTCTGAAAAAAGGTACTTGCAAGCTGACTGGCACGTGTCAGGAAAGAGAATGCCACTGTTGCTGATCATCTCTGAATGGCTGGCTGAGCTTGGGCCATGTCGACCTCGTGAATGAAAACATTTTGTGTTTGGCCGTAAGATCTATACAAGAACCAAGGGAAATAAAAGAAGACTATAGTATGAGTAGGATGGCAGCAGAAGTGTAAATGAGCAGCTAGTTCTGTAGGTAGTCATATGTGGTAAATTCATGATGTAATAGCAAATGCTTGGTGGTAGACTTAGAATGGATGATGGTGTTGTAGTCAAGAAGCTGGACAGATTAGTTTGAATTGATAGTTGTTTGTTCATTTACATCACAAACCAGAAGAGCGAGGCAACATGTGCAATACCTAATTGAGGAATGACCTTTAAAGAGCAGGTTGAGTTCTTCTCCGGAAGACCAGAGAAGTAAGACCTACCTATGTGTGCTAGGAAATCAATACGTAATAGCTCACAGCCCAAAATCGTTACAACAATTCAACAATTTACAGGCTGAATTCCTGGTAGACACTGGGGCCACAGTACATGTGATCAGTGAGGATATTTATAAAAGCATCCTGAAAGCTACCTCTCTCTGACTATCAGAGGTGGCCATCTACCCCTTTGGGTCCAAAACACCACTGCATGCAAGGGATATTTTGAGGCCACCTACAGCTATAAAATCCAATCATGGAAGTTACAAATACAGTTGCTGGAGGTAGCCAAAAGTGGCTGTATACAAAGTTTCAAATAAGCACTGGGCATGATAACTGTGTTATACAAACCGATGGCACACCAATTCATAGACACTCCAGAAAGAATGGAACATCCATTTCCATTGCTTTTCAAAGGACTTAGAAAATTGAAAAACAAGCAAATGCAGCTGCACATTGACTCAACTATCCATCCAGTGGGTAAACACTATTGGTGCATACCGGTAAATATACAGTGACAGGTTGAACATGAATTACAGAAACTACTTGAGCACAACATCATACAACCACCTCACGATCCACCCAATGGCTATCTCCCATTTTACCTTTGCTAGAAAAGGGGTCAGACACCATCCTGCTCTGCGTGGCCATGAGATACCCCAATTAAGTTATCCTAATAGAGCGCCATGAAGCCCTTTGCATCACAGACATGATATATTTGCTAAACAAGGCCACAGTGTTCTCAAATTTAGACCTCAACAAGGGCTGTCATCAGCTGAAACTAAGCCCGTAGTCACGACATATCACCACCTTCATAACACATCTGGGATTACACCAATATAAACGTCTCAGATTCGGGGTATCCACAATGTCATCAAGCACATACCAAACTTTCTGAACTGCAGTGATGACATTCTGGTCTTTGGCATGGACAAAGCAAAGCATGACAAAACCCTGGTGAGTGTGTGCATGTCTCTTGAAGGAGCCAACCTCACACTAAACAAAGAAACATCTGAGTTCTGAAAAGACACACTTAGGTTTTTTGGCCACATGTTCTTGGCACTTGAAATGACACCAGACCCAGAGAAGCTAGCTGCTCTGAACGAGACTCCTCAACCCACAAACAAGCTGTGGTCCTTCCTAGGGCTAGCCAGTTGTTGCACAAGATATAAAAGTAACATTGCGACTGTCAGTGATTTTTTGAGGGTTCTCACAAAACAAAATGTCTCTTTCCAGTGGTCCAAGGAATGCTGCCAGGCAATGTTTCAAATCCACTGCAAGAGAATAACGGCAGCAGAACACATGGCATATTTTGATGCAGATTTGTGCACTGTGCTAATGGTGGATGGAGACCTGGTGGGTCTAGATGGTATTCAGGCAAAGGTCAACCAGGACTTGCCCCATAGACAACATATGGTCTCATTTGCTAGTCGAAGAATGCTCTCGACAGAACATACGCTAGTCAAAGTATGCTCTCGACAGAACAAACATAGTTACAAGCTGAAAAAGAAGGGTTGGCGGAGGTTCGGGCATGCAAACTCTTCCTCCTTTTCCTATACGGAAAACCCTTCACAATCGCAGCAGACCATCAGGTACTACTCTTCATCTACGGGAACCCACAGGCAAGGATGCCTCTGAGGAAAGTCAGGTGGGGTTTAAGGCTACAGGACTGTGTGTTCAACATAATTAATCATCCAGGAATGCAAAAAAAAACCCAGCTGACTTTCTGTCAAGACATCCACTGGAGTCTGCAAACCTGGAGCCATAGGAAGCAGATCGATATATCAATTAAGTGGTGCATCATGCGACCCCAAAGTTGGTAGACATCCTATAGCTGCAGCAAGAGTCTGAAAAGGATTAGCATCGTCGCTGACTGTCTCAAAAAAGGGTGATGGAAACATGCCAAGATTGGAGGATGCAGAGTATCAAGTTGCTCCAAATGATATTAAGAACTTGCTATATTGGTCAAGGATGAATGATCCCTGTCCGAAGATGGACTGTTACTAAAAGGCACCAAACTGCTTCGGCAAGCAACCTAGACATGCCAGATGAATGACTTGGCACAAGAAAGGCATTGGGGGTATTGTGTGTTAGAGATATCTTGCCAGTAGGTTTGGTGGTAATTGTTCTTATACCAGGTTAACTAACGGTAGGCCAAGACTGGACTTAGTGCACTCTAGAACATAACTTCATGCCCTTGCGATAATTTATTAACAATACTACGTTATGCCCCTTTGGCAGTATCTAAGAATGCATTTACCATGTAAACCAAAAATGAACATTCATTCATAGCCTCTTAGAAGAATACAATTTACAGTGACCAACTTTGCTTTGTATTTTACCACAAATGGTAATATGAATTTACTGGCAGTGATAAAATTAATATACCATTTGCTTTATATCAGTCTGAATATGAACAGACTTTGGAATGCATGATATGTAGAAACGCATGCAAAATCGATATCTACATTTGTGATTTTAAAACTACTCACAACTCAATTATACTTTTTATTTTCACCTTGAAGATGCCAGGGTCAGTGTATGCCTGGACAGAGCAAGGTTGGGATTCCCCCTCAGATTGGCTGTTGCAAAACACCCCTATGTCAGCCCTCTGAACAGCGCTCACACTGGGTCTTCCTTTATCTGCCTTCTCCCCTTCGTATTTAGGACAGCTCAGCCCACACTCTTCCGAGAGATAGCCTGTGCACCAACAGCAAGTGCCCCACACTCCAAAAATAACCCAGGAAGAGCAACCCCTTTGACATCACTGCACAGTCCTTTATCTGTTGATATTTTATTTAGTTTTATTTTTATTTTTATTGATCATCTTTATAATTTCTTTTTAGTGATCTATGATTTGATTATTTTTATTCCCTTTTCTTGAAAAAAAATGGTTTTATTTTGTATCTTTTGATTATTTATAAATAAATCATTAAAAAAATAACATTAAATAAAACAAAAAAAACATGAGTCCATCTAAAGTGTGTTCTAACAATCTTAGGCCATGTCCCAATGTACGTGATTTTCTACCTAATATGTTTGAAGATACAATGTTAGCTGCTGATATTGTCATGCCCACCACAGCACCAACTATGGTCATTACAATTGTTACAACCAAAAGACCAGCCACTCTTTTCCCCCTTCTTTTCTTGACACTAGACTAATTCTAATTGCAGCACCACCTCTTTATGATTTGTGAGCCTCCCGTCTACGGGACCACAACCATTCCCCCACTTGCACCGATTTGATCTCTGATCCATTTAGAAACCTTTCAATCACCAGAACTGGGTTTTTGCTAGTAAACATGTTCTAATACAAAAGTCTTCTATCGCCTAGTATACAACCCAGTGCTTCTTCCACTGCAAATCCTGAAACTGGTCCTTGTTATATCAGAACTTGTCCTTTCACAAAAGTGATGCGTGGATTCTTCATCATAGCCATCAGTACCAACAAGTACCAGAAAATGTACTGTCTCCTTCCACCATACGCGGGACACAGCCAATTCATTTTTCCTTTGCAGGTGGAGCCTCCTTCAGAGTTACCATCTTCTCTCCGTTTTTTGGTCCAGGGGGTTTTTGGTCCCGGGGTCTCTAGAGCAGTGGCATCCTATGGAGATCTGCCGGACTCCAACTGCAAGAGCACTGGTGGGAGAATCAGTTAATTTCTAGAGCAAAAAGAAATAGACAAATTAAGAATCAAGTAGATCAATTCATGAATTTTCCCTTTTCTCTGAACCTTCCTTGGACATCATCTAACATTACCAGGATTATGTCCATGAAATGTACAATATACAATGATGATATTCGACTCAAAGATGTCTCCACAATCACCTCCCACTTCAATCATTTCAGAATGACCATTCACCTGGATCGGGATCCATGGTTGCCCTTCTCCCATGTGTATTTCTACAAGTGTTGAAATGTTTTCCTGGTCTGACTCTGGAGTAATATTTGGCTTTCAGTTTTCCTCATTTAAATAAAAGTGCAATGTATTTTCATCTATTTCTGTCTGCCAGTTTTTCTTTTTTCTGCGCACATTTCATCCTGACACTTGAGGATAACAGTGATGCTCGGCACACAGCCATTCTGAATATATACTTCCACTGCACTTTCTAATTTAGAAACAGTGTGCCATTCCTTTATGCTGTTGATTTGGGTCATTACTTTCTTAGGTCTCAATTTTCTTTTGGCTAAGCACCACAATACCCCATTTACCTCATCAATTAGTGGTTACAACCTCCTCAGACAATGTGTACCCATTAGGAAGGGCATTTCATTAATGAGTGTTACCAAAAGACCCTGTCTCATCCTATGCTCCCCTATTTTTCTGTCAACCTCAGTGACACCTTTGTCCCCCACCCAAGTTGTGCATGCAACCCTCACTCTGCCTCACCTTTACATAGTTTTGTGGGGGCCTCCCCTCATTGATGCTCTACATCAGTTCCCTTGACATTACTGTTGCTTGGGCACCTGTATCAATCATTGCAAATATATTACATTTCTCTTGAATAGTAATAGGAGCATAGCATCCCTCCTCAGCTTCTTCTAGTATGCATAGAAAGTGTGAATTGTTACTGATTTCAGGACCTACTTCTCTCATACCAGCCTGGACTTCTGCTAGGCAAAGAGGCATATGAAATGACATGTTACCCTCTGTTTTCCCATTTCTTTTTGAATTTCTTCATCTATTTTCCTAGACTCAGAATCCATTTGAAGTGTAGCCACTGACTGCCCCTCTGACTTGGGACCACCAGTGTTTACAACCCAATCTCTCATTGTTGTTTCCCCATTGTCTAGATCCTCTCTACTTATCTCCACCCTGGAACCAATTGGCTGTGCATTTGCATACATGCCATGTGACTGCATGTCCGTTTTTGGTGTGTGATACTTATCTGCATTTTGCACAGTGCCTGTCATTTCTGTCTCTTGGAATATCTATGGTTTAAAGTACTCTTCAGGTATCTGACCTGCATCTGCCCTTTGGGGAATTGTTACTTCTGTGAGGGTATTAACAGTATATTGATTATCAGGTAGGGGTAAACTATCTTCATATTGCATATTCTTTTTAAATCTACCTCTCTGTCATTTATGTGTTTCTTGTTCATTTTCATCTTTTTGTTCATCATTTTCACCCCCCTGAATGGTTTGGTTCCAATCCAAGTTAAACCACCCTCGCGTTGTGTGTCTATTATTGTTCCCTGTCATTCATTGGTTTTCTTGGTTCTAACTCGCTAGACAACTCAGTATTTTTATTCAAATGTGATTCATGGGCATTTGTGTTTTCATCATGGCAGAGGTGACTAGCTAGTCACTTGTTGTCGCTATGTGCAAGATCACTCCTATGACATTCCATACTTTCACTTGATTGTTGCTTTTGAACTGCACATAATTTCCCTATTTGCTCAGACAGCATTTTAACCTGGGCCTCTAAGCATTTTAACCTGTGCATGTCTCTGAATTCCTCTCTTTGTGGTCTGGCCATTAATGCTTGAATTCACCCTCATTAGACCTGTTCTGGTACCTTTCAGGAGATTGATTTCTGTTTGTATTTCCCCAGAATTCTTGTGACACAGGAGGTCAGGAAGGTGGGGTCATCATTCTTTGACCACGGTCAACCTGTGGTGGGGACAGACTATATTGGCGCGGTACATAATTCATACTTTGCCTTTTATTTGGTGGGACTCCTTCCATATGCTGATTTCCATTTTCAATTATTCTATCCACATACCTTGGTCTTTCTTGATGGCCATACACCACTGTGTTTGGGTCAAATCTACTCTGGGCCCCTAATGCCTAGTATGGGCCATTGTATATCTGATTTTGATTGATATTTAGGCATCGCATATCATGGCGAAACACCACTCTGGGAGAATTACCAAGGACCGAGGACTGATGTAAGAATTTCTGTCGCTAGGATCAATGGATTGGAACATAGGAGTTTGGGCTTGTGCTCTCTGTGGAGCCAAGGCCCTTTGATTAGGTGTCATTTCATTCCTTGCCTGAGTTTGGGCTGATTCTAGTGACATATTTACAGAATTTACCTAGACTTTGATTTTGTCTCTTTATTTTTAGGCCCCTCCTCTTTCTGATTATATATTACCTCATACAGTTTGGTTGCCTTTTCAATTATACATTCTAGTGGTTTTTCTCTATAAAATTCACAGATTAATTGGCTGACAAATTATTTTTGGAGCCCATAAAAATACACAGTTTTAAATTCAACAGAGTTAGGGTTGAAGGTCACATCAAAACGTGAGAATGCCCTTTTTACGTTTTGAAAGAAATGGCAAGGAGATTTATTTGGTTGTGCAGACATCCTATAAGCAGCTTTCTTGGTTTGCTGTATATACTGAAAGAGTGAAAATTGGTGTCTAATTTCTGCCCATGATAAATGTTCCTGTTCATTCAGACCACGGATAACACCAGCAGAACAGCATCTAGAGTGAGGTGAAAATATCGCCCGTATTGTTCCCTAGGAATCTGAAGAGTTTTCAATATATCATGGACTGCCTCCAAATGATCTTTTATGCAACATTCCGATCCTTTTTTGAATGGTCTAATCAAGGTTTTTATAGATTTCATGATTTTTAAAGGACTTCAGGGTGCATTCTGGGAGGTGCCATTTTGTCCCTCACTCCTGTTTTCTTGTGGATGAGAATGTGCATGAGCAGTTGCAGATGATGCCTGGCCATGTTTACAGCTGTTGGCATATTTCACTGACTAGGGCTGTGACCAAATTCATCTTCAGTGAACTACGCTCACACTGGGTGGGTCTTCCTTTATCTGCCTTCTCCCTTTTGTGCTTAGGACAGCTCAGCCCACACTATTCCGAGAGATAGCCCGCACACCACCAGCATTTCCCCCTCACTCCAAAAAGATCCCAGGAAGAACAACCCCCTTCACATCATTTCAAAAACCTTTTAAACTTACCCAAGAGTTTTGCCCCCGATATATGTTCCCTTAAAGAAAATATGAGAAAACCTGCATCTGGTAGTGACATCATGTGCTCTTCAAAAACCACATCCCTTTGAAAAGCACTGAAGAAACACATGTTCTGTCTGCCACATTTGACCTTGATCCAGGCTGCAGCAATTGATGCAAATAGCTACATCTCTCTGCTGGTTTCCTGCTCTGAATGTCTATCAAACAATGAACTACATATTAGCAAAACAGATTTCACATTCCACAATTCAGGCAGTTAGTATATCAACCCTCATAGCACTACGTGGAAGTGCCCCTCATAGGTCATATTCGGACGAAACATAAGGGCCAGATACCATATGTCACAAAGCCCACTGACTGGGGATTGGCTGAAGGAATCCTTGTAGGAAGTACTCTACTACAGTAGGTTTAGAACTCCAGGGAAGATCAGTAACCCTGGAATAACATACAGACTCACTGAGAACACTCATACTGTGTGTTTACACAATAGATATTGAGACTAGCACCTCTGGGAACGTATTACTTCTGTCTGCATTTGAGATTTCTGCAAATGTATTGTGATTACACAATTGTATATATACGTAATTCTTTTAACAAGAATGTATAAGAACATCAACAATTGCTGCAAGCTGTAAATGCATTCATTGATATCTGAAACACAGAATCATGGTTTTGTTTGATTAATTGAAGAATGCTCAGGGGTAGAAGAGCTAAGGGACCAGGAAAATGATACTCTATTATTGAATAACTAAAAATCATTTTGAAGGGAATGAATCCGACCTCTCATACCACAGTGATGCAGAAGCATCAGAAAGTTAGTTGGGGGAGACATAGGACATGAGGTATGATATGATATGATATGGCATTTGTAACGCGCCTATACACAAGTGTCTCAAGGCGCGACGAGGCGGGGGGGAAAAGGGGAGACAGACAACGATCCTACTAGGCCAGGTGTCATTCAGATCGCGCAAGTGTAAGGGTAGAGGGGACTGGGAAAAAGTGCAAGGGGAAGGGAGAGGGGGAAAGTGCTGTACATGGTTAGTAGAATACAAGATAAATAATAGGGCCAGCTGGTGGCAAGTGCAAGGAAAAGTGCAGGACATGGTTAGTAGAATACAAGATAAATAATAGGGCCAGCTGGTGGCAAGTGCAAGGTAAGTGCCGGGAGAAGGGGCTGTAGGATACAGGGACAGTCCCGTAGTGCAGGTAGGCAGTTGAGGGAAGAGTGGCTGGGCCAAGGACAGAGATCTGAGAGTGGCCCGGTAGCAGATTCAGTCCAGGTTCAGTGCTTTTAGCAGGGGAGAGAGGGAGAGAAAGCGGAGGCAAAGAGGAGTCTACCATGCACAGAGGTACCATGAGACTTGAGAAGCCATAGAGGGTGAGGACCCTGCCTCAGAGACTCATTGAAGAAATGGGGTGAGAGTAGCTGCTGATTTATGTTGGGTGTGGACCATGGGTAGGGAATATGGAACAGGATATGATGTGAGGGAAACTAAGGGTGGTGGTGGGGGGAAAGGGGTGGTTAGTACAAAGTTGGTACCTGTAAAATAAAGATGTATCAGATCTGGGCTCTGTGTCCATGTCTTTCATTAAGGGATGCACAGGGTGGGAGAGAGGGTCACTCGGCGAAGGTCCCACCCCATGGTGCAACATTCATTCATCACCCGTTTATTTTCACTCCACTTTTTGCCAAAAAGGTTTTGCTGAAATTAAACATTGACAAATATGGGGGGGCAAATAAGGGGTATGGTGGGGTTGTATAGGGAATACATAATAGGGGAGGGTGAATTTTAGGGAGACCCCCCCAAAAAAATAATCCAATGATTTTTTTCGGCAAAACATGTTCGACAAAAAGAGCCACGAAAAGAAAACAGGCCAAGAATAACATCAGGACCAGTGAAAACCTTTAGAACTAGCACCGAGAACAGGTTGCAGGCAAGAAAAACAAGCACAAGCAGCCCTAGCCAGAGCAAAAGTTAAAACAGGAGCATCCTCTTAGTAAATATGCATTCCAAACACCATATATTTCAGATTTGAAGAGCATCGAGTTGCGCAGGCCTGAATGAGAGATGCTACTGTGAAGGCAATTCGAGTCATCCCCCCCCAAACGAGTTCCAGAAACACCCAAATAAAGGAAATAATCTTTCCCCAAAATGAGTTCAGTAAGCACGCCCGTCTCCTCAAGCGTACATGATGCAGGCGAAAGGTACATGCACAAATAGATATGATATACCTCATGCAGAAAGGAAGACACAGAAGGCTAAACATGACAAGTAAAACACAGAATGCAGAGAAGCTGAAGAAAGTTTGCAGTTCAAACGAAAAAGACCTGTCTAGTGAAGACATCTGATCTTTTCAAACCGTTGCCTGTGTGATGATGGCGCAGCGTGTAGACCAAGGTACTAACACTCCGGGGGCTTTACGAACATCTATACCTACACTTATGAAAATTAAATGAATAGGCATCCAATAATCAATTAGCTCTTCCTAAATAAATCTCTCAACAAATAGTCGGGATGAAAATGCATTACAGATATTAAGGATATTTCTTACCTTGTCCTGGGGTTTTTGAGCGGCCTCACTTATCTGGCGATCATCTTCATGGTGTAAACCACAAAAACACCTTGGGGCTGATTCATGGAACAAACGTGCGTCGAAAATCTACGCGCAAGCAGGCGCAAGCAGGCGCAAGCGGAAAAAAACAGGCGCACGCGCACGCGTGCGATTCATGGAAGTCCCTGCGCGTGTACACCCCGGGATGTGCGCCAAACCCGTGCCTGGCGCACAAGTCACTGCAACATCCCGAAAGGCGTGCGCGACGCGCACAGTGAAAGCGCGCAACCTCGGCGCATACACCAGAAAGTGGGCGGGACACGGGGCGTAACACGCGGAATGGGGAACAACGCGCGAAAATAAGGGCATAACTGGGGATGTACTGCAGGGAAGCAGACGGAACGCCCACACGCACTCGAACCACACGTATTCATGGCATCGAATAGGACAAAGCCACGCACAGCCAAATACACCCACAAGCCGAAACACGTCCGCCACACGAAGGCAGGCGGTAGCGTCCCTGCGCATTACAAAAGTGGCAACACACAGCAATTGGGCCTGTGCGAGCGGGCTACGTGTATTTCAGGAGTTCGCGTGAACTTTTTCACGCGATCGGGCCTGGGGGAGCGGGCTACGTGTATTTCAGGGGTTCGCGTGAAGTTTCTCACGCGATCGGGCCTGGAGAGCGGGCTACGTGTATATCAGGGGTTCGCGTGAAGTTTTTCACGGGATCGGGCCTGGGGGAGCGGGTTACGTGTATTTCAGGGGTTTGCGCGAACTTTTTCACGCGATCGGGCCTGGGGGAGCGGGCTACGTGTATTTCAGGGGTTCGCGTGAACTTTTTCACGCGATCGGGCCTAGCGGAGCGGGCTACGTGTATTTCAGGGGTTCGCGTGAAGTTTCTCACGCGATCGGGCCTGGGGGAGCGGGCTACGTGTATATCAGGGGTTCGCGTGAAGTTTTTCACGCGATCGGGCCTGGGGGAGCGGGTTACGTGTATTTCAGGGGTTCGCGTGAAGTTTCTCACGCGATCGGGCCTGGGGGAGCGGGCTACGTGTATATCAGGGGTTCGCTTGAAGTTTTACACGCGATCGGGCCTGGGGGAGCGGGTTACGTGTATTTCAGGGGTTCGCGTGAAGTTTCTCACGCGATCGGGCCTAGTGGAGCGGGCTACGTGTATATCAGGGGTTCGCGTGAAGTTTTTTACGCGATCGGGCCTGGGGGAGCGGGCTACGTGTATTTCAGGGGTTCGCGTGAAGTTTCACACGCGATCGGGCCTGGTGGAGCGGGCTATGTGTATTTCAGGGGTTCGCGTGAAGTTTCTCACGCAATCGGGCCTGTGCGAGCGGGGAACGTGTATTGCGGGGGTGCGCGGGAAGCAACACACGCGATCGAGCGGGGTATGTGTATTTCGGGTGCGCACGAAAAGTGACACACGCGATTGAGCGGGGTATGTGTATTTCGGGGGTGCGCGGGAAGTTACACACTCGATTGAGCGGGGTACGTGCATATCGGGGGTGCGTGGGTAGTTACACACGCGATTGAGTGGGGTACGCATATTTCGGGGGTGCGTGGGAAGTCACACACGCGATTGAGCGGGGTACGTGTATTTCGGGGGTGCGCGGGAAGTTACACACGCGATTGAGCGGGGTACGTGTATTTCGGGTGTGGGCGGGAAGTTACACACGCGATTGAGCGGGGTACGTGTATATCGGGGGTGCGCGGGTAGTTACACACGCGATTGAGCGGGGTACGTGTATTTCGGGGGTGCACGGGAAGTTACACACGCGAATGAGCGGGGTACGTGTATTTCAGGGGTGCGCGGGAAGTCACACACGCGATCTCATCAGGGTACGTGTATTCCGGGGTGCGGGGGAAGTATCCCACGCAACATTAGCAGGGTACGTGTATGACAGGGGTGCGCGGGGAGCAGCACATGTGAATTGCACGTGTGGGTCCTCCCAGGTGTTCCCTCTACACCCTCCACGGCCCCTGCAGGTGGCTCACACCACAGGGGCCTACCCAGCACATGTCATGCAGGCACCCCATCCACCATGGCCATGCCCACCAGCCAACCCACATGTCAACTTGCACTACTGCCCACCAACGCATGTCCCCCTGCACCCCCAGCCACCAGGGGCACCCTCCACCAGGCCCCCACCCATGTCTCCCACAAGCCCCCAACAGTGCAGGGGCACCCTCCACCAGGCCCCCACCCATGTCTCCCATCACCCCCACCACCCAGCACTGTGGGGCACCTGCCAGCAGGCCCCACCCATGTCTCCCACCACGCCCACCCCCCAGCCACCAGGGGCAGCCTCCACCAGGCCCCCACTCATGTCTCCCATCACCCCACCCCCCAGCACTGTGGGGCACCTGCCAGCAGGCCCCACTCATGTCTCCCACCACCCCCACCCTCCAGCCACCAGGGGCCGCCTCCACCAGGCCCCCACCCATGTCTCCCACCACCCCCACCCCCCAGCAGTGCAGGGGCACCCTCCACCAGGCCCCCGCTCATGTCCAACTCATGTCTCCCATCACCCCCACCCCCAGCAGTGCAGGGGCAGCCTCCAACATGCCCCCACTCATGTCTCCCATCACCCCCACCCCCCAGCCACCAGGGGCAGCCTCCACCAGGCCCCCACCCATGTCTCCCACCACCCCCACCCCCCAGCACTGTGGGGCACCTGCCAGCAGGCCCCACCCATGTCTCCCACCACCCCCACCCCCCAGCCACCAGGGGCAGCCTCCACCAGGCCCCCACTCATGTCTCCCATCACCCCCACCCCCGAGCACTGTGGGGCACCTGCCAGCAGGCCCCACCCATGTCTCCCACCACCCCCACCCCCCAGCAGTGCAGGGGCAGCCTCCACCAGGCCCCACTCATGTCCAACTCATGTCTCCCATCACCCCCACCACGAGCAGTGCAGGGGCAGCCTCCAACATGCCCCCACCCATGTCTCCCACCACCCCCACCCCCCAGCACTGTGGGGCACCTTCCAGCAGGCCCCCACCCATGTCCAACTCATGTTCCTCATCACCCCCACCCCCCAGCACTGTGGGGCACCCTCCACCAGGCCCCCACCCATGTCTCCCACAAGCCCCCAGCAGTGCAGGGGCACCCTCCACCAGGCCCCCACCCATGTCTCCCATCACCCCCACCCCCCAGCACTGTGGGGCACCTGCCAGCAGGCCCCACCCATGTCTCCCACCACCCCCACCCTCCAGCCACCAGGGGCCGCCTCCACCAGGCCCCCACCCATGTCTCCCACCACCCCCACCCCCCAGCAGTGCAGGGGCACCCTCCACCAGGCCCCCACTCATGTCCAACTCATGTCTCCCATCACCCCCACCCCCAGCAGTGCAGGGGCAGCCTCCAACATGCCCCCACTCATGTCTCCCATCACCCCCACCCCGCAGCCACCAGGGGCAGCCTCCACCAGGCCCCCACCCATGTCTCCCACCACCCCCACCCCCCAGCACTGTGGGGCACCTGCCAGCAGGCCCCACCCATGTCTCCCACCACCCCCACCCCCCAGCCACCAGGGGCAGCCTCCACCAGGCCCCCACTCATGTCTCCCATCACCCCCACCCCCGAGCACTGTGGGGCACCTGCCAGCAGCCCCCACCCATGTCTCCCACCACCCCCACCCCCCAGCAGTGCAGGGGCAGCCTCCACCAGGCCCCACTCATGTCCAACTCATGTCTCCCATCACCCCCACCACCAGCAGTGCAGGGGCAGCCTCCAACATGCCCCCACCCATGTCTCCCACCACCCCCACCCCCAGCACTGTGGGGCACCTGCCAGCAGGCCCCCACCCATGTCCAACTCATGTTCCTCATCACCCCCCCCAGCACTGTGGGGCACCTGCCAGCAGGCCCCCACCCATGTCCAACTCATGTTCCCCACCACCCCCATCGCCAAGCCACCAGGGGCAGCCTCCACCAGGCCCCCACCCATGTCTCCCACCGCCCCCATCCCTCAGCCACCAGGGGCAGCCTCCACCAGGCCCCCACCCATGTCTCCAAACACCCCCACCCCCAGCCACCTTGGGCAGCCTCCACCAGGCCCCCACTCATGTCCAACTCATGTCTCCCATCACCACCACCCCCAGCAGTGCAGGGGCAGCCTCCAACATGCCCCCACTCATGTCTCCCATCACCCCCACCCCCCAGCCACCAGGGGCAGCCTCCACCATGCCCCCACCCATGTCTCCCACCACCCCCACCCCCAGCCACCAGGGGCAGCCTCCACCAGGCCCCCACCCATGTCTCCCACCACCCCCACCCCCCAGCAGTGCAGGGGCACCCACCACCAGGCCCCCACCCATGTCTCCCACCACCCCCACCCCCCAGCAGTGAAGGGGCACCCTCCACCAGGCCCTCACCCATGTCTCCTACCACCCCCACCCCCCAGCCACCAGGGTCAGCCTCCACCAGTCCCCCACCCATGTCTCCCACCACCCCCACCCCACAGCAGTGCAGGGGCACCCACCACCAGGCCCCCACCCATGTCTCCCACAACCCCCACCCCCCAGCAGTGCAGGGGCACCCTCCACCAGGCCCCCACCCAGATCTCCCACCACCCCCACCCCCCAGCACTGTGGGGCACCTGCCAGCAGGCCCCCACCCATGTCCAACTCATGTTCCCCACCACCCCCACCCCCCAGCACTGTCGGGCACCTGCCAGCAGGCCCCCACCAATGTCCAACTCATGTTCCCCACCACCCCCATCCCCCAGCCAGCAGGGGCAGCCTCCACCAGGCCCCCACCCATGTCTCCCACCACCCCCACCACCCAGCAGTGCAGGGGCACCCTCCACCAGGCCCTCGCCCATGTCCCATCCATGCCCCCCTGCACCTGGGTCCCACCAATCCCCAATCATGTCCGTAATGGCCATCCACCCCTGCCAAAAGGCCCAACCAACTATCACATCCACCCACATATCAAAGGCAATTACATGTTACACACCCAATGTAAATAATGCAAATGAACACATGTCTGTCACACACAATGGCTGCAAGTGGATGTTAAAACACCCAACATGACATGCATGAAAGCAATGCGATGATACGACACATTGAAGGATGAAAATATAAATGTATTTAAAATCAACTTGAATGGAAATGAAATGAGAAAAACCACAAAGCAAAACAAACAAAAGAAGATGAATGTCCATGAAAAAAATCAAAAACACACAGCACAATCAAAATAAATGGTGTCCAAAGTCACAGTCAGAAAAGAAATCCAAGGGTAAATGATAAACAAAAACCATTGTTCCATGGCGATGAAAAAAATCCATAAAAAAGAAAAATCCATTGAAGAACTATTTACAAGATAATCCCGGGTCCATGAGCCCAACCAAATGAAACCTAACTATGACAACTAACTAAAAACTGAACTACATACAAAAATGTGGCGCATTGTCCAATAGCAACCAAATAAAAAAAATAAATAAAGGAAACCTAACACTAACTATATAACTATATACAAAGGCGGCGGGCAAGTCCAGCGGCTCACTCTGTGGTGTTCTGGGCCAGGGCATCATCGAACTCCTGTTCGATGTCCCGGAGACGGTCCTGTTCCATGGCCCCGAGGGTCCGCAGGGACGACGCTGTCTCCTTCTCCAACCCCCTGCGGATTGCCTTGAGGCACTCGGCCCGCCTCAGGGCCCTCCGCATGGAGTTCTCTGCCCTGACCATTGTGAGCCGCGCCTCTTCCGCCCGCCGCCACTCCGCACCTATCTGCTGACCCAACCGCTGCCACACAGAAGACACACCCCGTCCTGGGTCCACCTGCCCTCCGGCCGATGCCTGCCCCTCCGATGTCGAAGGCCCCGAGGCTTCATGGCTCCCACCATGTTGCTGCTGCTGCTGTGCCTCTGCCCATGCACTGCCTCCTGCTGCCTGCACATCCTCCGCCGGCTGGGGTGCAGTTGTTGATGTGGCCACCCCTGCTGGACGTCCGACTCCCGACTGTGGCAGGGATGCCTCCTCCACCAGCCTGGCCGCACCGTCAGAGGCAGCTCCACAGGGCACCCAGGTGACTGATGGGTGGGAAGATGGCACAGAGGACGACTGGCGCATAGGGGGTCCAGTTGAGGAGGGGGTCGGAGCAAGCCCCATCAAATGGAGGAATCCGGCCTGGTTGACCTATCCCAGCAGGCTGACGTGGTCAACGAGCCATTTGAGATGACTCGCAGTCTCTTCATGAAAAGACTGCAGGTCACCTCGCATGGCCCGTTGACGCAACGCCACACCAGCCAGGACAGGCTCAACCCGGACCTGGATAGCCACGATAGCCACGTCCGCAGGCAGAGGAAGGCCAGTTGATGTGAGCTCATCCCCTGCCTGAAAACGGGTCTGGACGTAGGCATCCCTGCTGGTGCAAGACGATGCAGGGACAGGATCGGGGACAGGATTGCCCACAGGCACCTCCGCGGCGGCCTGTGCTGCCTCCTGTCCCTGGTCCTGCACTGCACCACTAGCACCAGTGGGATCCCCACCTCCAGACCCCGTCTCTGGTGCTTGCACGGCCTCCTCCTCCACCAAACCCCCCACCAACCTGGATGACTCTGTGTCATCATCCCCTGTGGGACCCTGTGGGGTCCCAGCTGCCCCTTCTGCTGCCGAGGAGTCCAACTCCAACCTCCGCCTCTTGGACCTCCCCCGGCAGCTGCGGCCTGGGACGCGGCACCGGACTCCTCACTCCCCAACGAGATGACATCCTGGGAGGGGAGCCGGGCCTCCGGCTGGCGGTCGGATCCCCGCCGCTGTGCTCCACAGCACCTTCTCCGCCCTCTTCATCAGTTGACGCTGCAGACAGGGAGAAACAAAACACAGGCATCAGGGCACTGTACAATGGACACATACACACATGACAGTTGTACATGAGTGGCATTGGCAAACCTCAGACATGTCATCACAATCCCCAACACACATGTCATTACAACTCGCACACATGAGCCATACCACAGCCATATCGCAACTGCCACCACCATCCATACACATACAACAGCATGAGCAGCCAAAGGTGAGCCAGACATCACATGCAACACAGGAAGTGCACCACACATGTACACAAACCACCACACTTGCATGCATGTGTACACCTCTGCCAAGTGTCGCACTGTTCAGACGGGCATTCATGTCACATCTGCCAATCAGGCTTCCACATACCGCTGTCACATGCATCCATGTTGCATCACTGTTGCACCCTTGTCAAATACACACACATGCACATGTACACAGTGCTCATACATGCAGCCGAAAACAACATACATGCGTGACATCACGGACATGTCAACTTACATACACATTCATCCAAACATGTGTGCCCACACAACTGCATATGGCATGCAAGCCTACACACACAAGCACCATCCATGTCTCACACATTACAGCCCTCGCATGTGTCAGCCCCACGGCCCTGTACACCCCCACCCATACTCGACCCCATACAAACAGATGTGCAACCTGCACACTACTGAATAATCACCACACGCACTGCTCACAATCAGGATGCATGTACACTCACCGCTCGACTCCAGACGGGTCTGCTTCTCAAGGACCTGGACGTGGAGCGCTGGGGATATGCGTTCCAGGACCCTCATCTGTTCTTCTGACAAGTGGTCCCGGCGCCCCTTGGCATCCGCTGCCTTCAAGAGGCGCCAGGCCTTGTTCAGGGTCCTGGACCTAAAGTCCTCCCAGCGCTTCCTGTTGTAAGTCGCGGACTGCCACCCCCTCCGCGTTGATGGCAGTCACGATGTCAGTCCAGATTCGAGTCCGTCCTTCCTTGTTGGCGTGGGAACTTCCGAAGAGGGCATCATACTGCCCCAGGACTTGCTCCACCAGGACACCAACTTTGGTGGCACTGAAGCTGGTGCCCCTCTGCCTCTCTGGCCGGGGGTTGTCAGTGGTCACAGATGGTGTTTGCCCTGACATGACAACCCCAGAGGCAGGAGTGGGTGGGCAACTGGGTCCTGGGGCTGGGCTGTGGAGCGATGGAATCCCAGTCGGGAGTCTTCGGTTCCAGCAGGGGTGGTCACAGCAACAGCACCCCTGGCTGATGTGCAGGCAGCAAATGGCAGGGCACGTGGGCAGCAGGCAGTCAGGCAGCAGCAGATGGCAGGTGGGAGCGTGCACGGGGCTCTGGGGGGCAGTAGTTCGGCCTTCTGGGCAGGAGCGTGGTCTTCCGTGTGCTTACGCGTGGCCAGCTTGATACGGAGTGATTTGGTACGTGAAAAATCTGCACGTCAGCGTGTAATTCGAGGAAAGGCCCTTAGCGCGAAAGCGCGTCTGCACGCATACGCATTTTCATTGGACAGAAGGCCCCTCAAGCGCAATCGCCCCTGTGACGTGACGCGTACAGACGTGCCTGGGCATTTCAGCGCACGTGAAAAACTGCACGTCCGCGTGTAATACGAGGAAAGGGCCCATGCGCGTAAGCGCGCGTGGAAAACTGCACGTCCGCGTGTAATATGAGGAAAGGCCCTTAGCGCGTATGCACGGCAGCACGCATATGCGATTTCATTGGACCAAAGGCCCTTAGCGCGTGAGCGCGTCTGTGACGTGACGCGCGCAGGTGTTTCCCTCATTGCACATGATGACAGAACACACGTGGATTTCCACCAATCGCGTGTGAAAGTTCCCGGCACCCCGAAACACACGTACCCAGGCTAATCGCGTGTGGAACTTCCCGCGCACCCCGAAACACACGTACCCAGGCCAGTTGCGTGTACGCTCACTCCCCTCCGATCACACGCGATGACACTCGGACCGTATCCGACTACGGGAAACCCGCGCACGGCAAAAGACGTGCACAGGCGTCAACGCGTCTGCCACACGAAGGCAGGCGGAAGCGTCCCCGCGCACAGCATAAAAGTGCGCGCAAACAACAAACACGTATATACAGCTACGATGAATGCCCCATTTGTTGCTGCACTGATCGTGGGACACCGCAGGAGGAGGAGAATAGCAAGGGCACACATTTTCGCACCACGGATAAGCCTTTTTGGGATGCCTGACGACCAGGTCTATGGCAGGTATAGGTTTCCACCCCATATCATCCTAGACCTGGTCAGGGAGTGGGAAGATGACCTCACATCCCCCACCCTTTGCTCCCAAGCATTGAGCCCCTTGGAGAAGCTGCTCAATGTCCTGCATTTTTTGGCCACTGGGTCATTTCAGCGGACCACTGCCATAGTGCGGGGGGGTCTCACAGGCCACCCAGTCACGCTGCCTACACCAGGTACTGGCAATCATGACAGCGCGCCCCTCAGTCCGCAGGCACATATACATGCCCAGAACACCCGCAGAAAGGCAGGCCGTTGTCCTGGATTTTTTCAGGGTGCACACTTCCCCAAAGTGCTCGGTGCCATAGATTGCACCCATGTGGCCCTACGTCCACCTAGGGCCATTGAGCACATCTACCGAAACCGCAAGCACTGGCATTCCATCAATGTACAGGTGGTATGTGATGCAAAGGGAATCATCACCTCTGTCTATGCAAACTACCCTGGCTCCACCCATGACAGTTTCATATAGAGAATGTCCGCCCTGAGCTGGGCCTTGGAAGCTGGGCAGCATGGCGACACATGGCTCCTAGGTCAGTACAAATGCCCTTGCACATGCATGCAAGTCACACACAGACAAATATCCAAACCCAAATAATCTCAACTATTATCACCTCCCCAGGGGACAGTGCCTACCCTCTGAGCAACCACATGATGACGCCAATCCGGAACCCCACCACACCACTCCAGGTAAGATACAACGCCGCCCATATTGTAACCAGGGGCATAGTGGAGCGCACATTCGGAGTGCTCAAGTCACGTTTCCGCTCCCTTGACCGCTCTGGTGGGCAACTACTCTATGCACTACCAGTAGTGTGCAGGATCATTGTGGCAGCATGTGTCCTGCACAATGTTGCAACACGGCAGGGCGTCCCGGTGAACATGGTGGTGCCCCCACATCCCCAACCACAGCCACAGGCGCTGCCCATGGGAGGGGACAGGGCACGTGGCGAGGAAGCCCGGACCCAGCTTGTGGCCACATTTTTCACCTAAACTCCCACCCCTACGGAGTGCACACAGGCCTGGCACATACCAGGTGAAAATCGATGATGACAATGAGACAGTTAACTGTCACAACCCTACCACCCTGAGAAAGTTGCCATGGAAGTGCCACATCATCTGCATCCCTAGCTACTTAAACACAAGCTATCCTGTGTGACCAAAAGGCACACATATGACATATGACATGATATGGACCATACACAAGTATTCCAAGGCACAATGAGGCAGGGAGGGGGGAACAAGGGAACACAGAGAACGGTACTACTAGCCCAGGTGTCATTGGGATCGTGCAAGTGCAGGGGTAGGGGGAATGGGAAAAGTGCAAGGGGAAGGGTGGGGGGGAGTCCAGTACAGGGGAAGTAGCCCAAAAAAACAATACATAGGTCGCCTGGTGGCAACTACAAAGGTAAGTGCAGACAAGTGCTGGGAAGGGAGGGCTGTAGGGATAGAGAGACAGTACTGCAGTGCAGGGGTTGCCAGGCAGGCAGTGCAAGTGGAGAGTGGCTGGGCCAGCGACCGAGGTCGGTGAGAGTGGCCCAGTTGTAGCTCCTGTGCAGTTCCAGTGGAGAATTCTGCAAGGGAGAGGCAGACAGTAAGCAGAAGCAAAGAGGAAGGTCTTGAGGTGCTTCCAGAACTGGAGATGATTCCCCTGAAATTCAAGTCAGGCCAGAAGTCTGTTCCAGGGGGAGGGCCCTGCTGCGGAGAGAAATCTACCCCCAGGCTAGTTGCTCTGAGAAGCGGATGACCCGGACATGCAACGTGTGCATCACACACACCTGCAAACCAGGCCATGGCCATCACTGTCATGTCACTCAAACCCTCCCAAACATCAACATGACATGGCACGCAATACCCATACACCAACGCAGTAACAATAAGGTACACATTGCCATGTCCTAAGTGCACAGTGGCATCGGACACTGCTGCCTGACCCGGAATCAGATGAAATGACAGACCAACAACCTCCCACCCAAAATAAGTAATTTTCAAATGCATTACAACAGTCGTAGACGTTACATCACAATGAATGCCTGTCTACATGCACATTATGCAGTGCAAAATCAACACTGCAGCTCATGTGTGCAGTGTCCTACTCCTGCATCACACTGCTCAGCGCACAGCACAATGAACAGATATTGTGTGTGATGCACAACCTGAGCATCACATCTAAGTGACAGACCACGTCAAACATCAAATTAAGCATGTACTGTATCCATGATCGGTCACAGAACATGTGCTGCCGGGACACAGTGGGCACCAGAAGGCAAACAGTGTACACGTGGATATGCAAGGGTGGGAGTACATGTAGTGCATCAGAGTGCAAGTGTGTGGTTCTGCAAGGACATGCACTCCACATATGCATGTGCACTCAAGTGACCATCAGTGTTCCCTACACATCACATGTGAACATCCACCATGTGTACACCCCAGCATGTCAAACCACAACTATCCCCTCGCACCTGAAAGGAAAACACAACACATGAACAGGCATTGATCAGCAGAACACAACATGCACATAGGATACCACCATTACTATGTCAGAGTTCCCATCACACTGCAGGGCAAGGCAACTATCAACAACAACCCCCCCCTCCCTCACAAATGACCACTGAACAACTGCACCTGGGTCATGGAGCCTCCAAACCTCAATTCCACCTGGCCACAGGATCACCTTTATCCTTTGTCACCATCTCCCACCTTGTGTGTAAAAAGATGCCTGAACCCTCAGAATCCACACTCATTTCCAAAATCACAAAATCCAAGGCATATAAACGAACCCGAACACCCTCCAGTAGATGACTTGACATAGCAGTACCTCACAAAGGCCAAGTACTACCACAATGATGCAACAACCAAGGTAGCACAGCAAAACAATGTCACGACAGGATGTGAGACATGTGTGGTACATGACATAGGATGATGCACCATGAATGGATGTGTACTGTCACAGGTCCCCTGTACAGGCGCGGGAGTGTCACGAAACAACCACCCCCACCATGCCCCGGGTGCCTGCAAGGTCAAACTCACACAGGCCCCTGAGACCCTGGTGGGGAATGAGGTTCAGGGATATGCAGTCGGGACAGGTGTTGACACACTGGATGACTGGAATGAGCGGCAGGAGAGGGGAGGAGGAATGACACATGAAACTAGGGAATGCACGAAAATGTACAACCTGCATGAACACATACACAATCCAAACAAAGTTGGACATCATTGTCATGGCCTTCTGTAGTCCAGGCTCAGGAGTGGTACGAACCAACCACCCCCTCTAGGGTTTTGGCGCCTGCAAGTTCAGGGCTCACACAGGATTCCGCAACCCCAGTGGGGAAAGAGGGTCAGGGAACGTTGCTTGGATAGGCACGATAAGCAGGAACACCGGGTAGAGGGTACAGGTTTCAAAATTGCATAGGATCACGGGTGATTAGGGAGAAAAAAACATACCAAATTGAACCACACTTACATCCATGCATCAGTACACTCCCCAGCAAGCCTATGCAGAGCAGTTCGTAAGAAAAACAACAAGACACTTAGCTCTGGTTTTGAGTGCTGGCCTCCTGCCTGCGCACTCTCAGGTCCGGTTACAGGAGCACTGCAATGCTGCAAAGAGAGATACAGTGAACAACCTGTACGTGCCAATTGCACAAAAACACAACACCAAACATGCCCCATAGCAACAGACTACTCTACAAACAGACAATCTGTGGTTGATGCTTCGTACCCATATATAACATCACCCCTGTGACGGGTCATACACAGTCAATGCAGTAAGGCAGCCGCTGCTGGTTGCGTGGCAAATGGAACACCAATGTGTCACAATTCACACAACATGCAATGTTCCCTGGGTAAGCAGACAGACCCATATAGCAAGCCATGACTACAGAGCAAATTGCGTACCACCATGACCGAAACAAAGTTGGCAGTGCATTTATCATGAAGTACGTGGAAAAGACATGCACTGCACCCGAGTATGTCCCTTGCTGTATGTCCCTGTGAGCTGCCCCTTTCCATGTCTCGGAAGGCTACATGGTTGATACAAGTGCCTCAATAGACCTTGGTGTACCGGAGGGTATGTGCCACTGCCCCTGCATGTGTCCCAGACAACCCTACTATCAGCAGCCATCAGTCCACAAACATATCTGAGCTGCATTGTGTGCTTCAACACCAATATTCGTCTAAGCTCACCCTCAGTGCTGTGACTAAGCCTGCATGTGCAACTCGCCTGGTGCAGGCTTTGCTGTGTCGTGGCCCCCCTGTGATGCTCACCTTGCCTGGAGTTCCTTGGAACATGTCAGCAGTTCTAGGATGTGGGTCTGCAATTAGTGTGCCTCTGCTTCTGCACACATGTGCATGTGGGCACCAACAAACAGGTCCAGAATTCCGTCGTCCAATGGGCCATGTCTGCTGGCAAAGGTGCTCTGGAGGCTCATCCCCCTGCAGAAAGGGCATGAAACACATGATTAATGCTTCAAAGTCATCTGTGTGTGTCTCATCAGGCATCTCATTACTTGACCATGTCAGAGAGTCACATCACAAATCACACCATCAGTCCGTCTTTCACCTCCAAAGTGTGGAACACTATCTACAGCATGGATTGCAACAAGCACATGTACAGGAAATATATGAAACATACTACACAATGCATAGCAATCAATGTCCACATTAATCATGACACACCCCATCTAGCAAAAGGTGAACAGTGGACAATGACACCTAAATCATCCCCACTAGGGGTGTCAACACAAGTCACACAGCACCAGACATGCCACAGATATGACAGTCCAAAGCCCTTGTGTAAAATGCTGTAACACTGAACCATCCTTGGGAGCCCATGGATAAGGGAGGCAGGAGTGGCATATGTGAGTCAAGGAACCCAAGCAGCAAACACATACACAAGACAACCATGAAGGGCCCAGCTGGAATAGACAGTGGATGCCTTCAAAAGCCACAAAGCACCGCACCGTCACATGAAAGCACAATAGACTAGCAATTTTAAACTAAATCAACTATTAACTAATTACACTAACTATGGAAAACCTACATTACCTATTTAAACTAACTATCAAACAGAAACTTAACTAACTAAACTAAAAGAAAAATCAAAAATGGCCACATACGACCCGGGGGGGAGGGGAGGCACCCAGGAGGGGGGAAGTACAGGGTGCTGCTCAACATCCACATGCGATGATGCTGAGCCACAAATAAATCCTCCATGGGCTCAACGCCTGCACAGCACGACCTATGTGGGAGATAGATGGTCGTCCGAGTCTGGCTCATCCTGGAAAGGAGGACGTGGCACAGTAGCCTGGCCACGCCTAGCCGCAGCTTGCCCCTCGTCGGCAGCAAGTCTGCCGGACGGGTGAGTCTGGTTCTGTGTGGTGATGTGACGTAGGTCTGCATGCAGAACCTCCCGTGATACACATGCTTCCTCTTGCAAGGTAGCATGTGTAACACGGAGTTCCTCCTGCAAGGCCTGGCTGGACAACCACTGCACCTCCCGGCAAGCCTGTAGCTCAGCCGAGATGGTACGCTCAAGCTGTGCAAACCTCTCCTCTGCCTGCTGCCTATGGGACATCATAAGGACACCCAGAGTGGATCTGAGGGAAGCATACTCCTCCCTCAGGGCATCCATGTGCGCCTCTGCGTGAGCAGCAATTGCTTGACGCAGATTCGACATTTCAGCCTGGCGTGCCCTGTCTGAGGCCGCCATGCCCAGCCTGAGCGAGCGGGCCATGGACCGTGCCGCCTGCTGCTGGAGAAGCACCTGCCTAGCAGTGGGGAGCACAGATCGGGCCACACGCTCCATGCTCTCAGCGATGTTCTCCATTGCTGCCCCCTGCCGTTCAGAATTGCCAGTCATGTCTTGCTCCCACTCAGTATACAGCGGATGCGCGCGGCGACCGCGTTGCCGGGCTTGACCCCTGCGGGACCCAAGGACCGGGGGTCCTCGCTGTGTTGGCACCGCCTGCGGCTGCACGACTACATGCCCCCGTCGACGTGATGTCCCAGGCACATCAGTGACTGGTGTGGAGAGTGACCCTGCGTCCCGATCCACCACGGGCGGAGGAACCAAGACTGTCTGATCCCTCAGTGCAGGTGTCGCAGACAGAGGAGTGTCCACATCAGAATCACTCACCCCTGACACATGGACTTGATGCTCATCCAACTCAACATGGACGTCAGAGTCGTCATCAAGGCTGGACTCATAGGCAGCCAGAGACAAGATGGACTGCAGCACTTGGGGGTTTTCGTGGCCTACCACCCCACGACCCCCACTAGAGCCGGGTTGATGTGGCGTTACCAACCCTGTGTCTGGCATGACAACACCATCCTCTGCCTCCATTGCGTCATCACCTGAAAAATAGAGAGAAAAAGGTCAATACACATGTCAGAAGCACACGACACACACACACACCAACAGCAAAGGCATCCGGCAGACATGTGACACACAACATATGACCTGGCATGCATGCTGGGTATACTTTGAATAGCTTCTGTGATCAGACCAGTTGAAAGGTGGCAGTTTCCATGGAAGTGGGCCTATGCAGTGCAGAAAATGTGTACGCCACTCACTACCTACATGTACAAGCACTACATGGTGTGTGCCAGGAAATGTGAAGGCAGTGCAATGTCAAATTCAGACATCACGTGCATTGTGCATTCAATGTGTACCATGTCCAGAAGCCAAGCACCCCTCCACACCAGTACCAAAGCAGGGATGCCTAGCATGGTATCAAAAGGCTGACCATACACCTGTGTATTGACAGGCAGTGTTGACTGGCATCAACAGCTTAATGTGATTCAAATTACAACACTGCAAATGATGCTGGGACAGTGGGCAGGACACATGATGGAAACTCCGGAGGCCGCCCACGTGTGAAGAAGACACAACAAGAGTTGGACAGAGTCATTGGCCATTGAACAGGCTGAGGCTGTGAGCCACACAGATTGTCAGAGCCTAAGCATGTGTGCAACGCAGGACTGAGCCACAGTTGACATGGGAAGGCTGATGAGATGGCAGGCAATGTATGTTACCAAGGACTAATATTACAGTGATCATCCAGTCAAGGACATATAGGGGCATGCGTGCAATGCACATGGAGCATGAATGGGCACTCATGTCCCTGCGGGACATCTGACCCATGCACAGTACAAGTGAGATACCCTGCATCGAGTACTAAGGCTGTACCACACAGCATATGTCTGGCAGATTCTACGCTGGAAGTTAGCATCTACACAGGACACATGAACAAGAAAGTACACATTGGCAAGATTGAAGCAGACCAGTGCAAAGGTGGAACTGGGGTGCAGAGTGGCAGAGGAGGGGCAAGGGAGCATGCCTACATGGAGTCCCGCATGCAGGCAGCGGAGACATGCATGAGGGTAGCATTGCATTACTTACACATCAGAACCATGTGCATGTCACATGTAGCAGCAATCATGCACAACACATCCCACAAGTGAAACACACACGTCCTCAACAAACACGCATCAACACTCACTGGACTGGGCATCAAAGTCCAGCTTCTCTCCCACTCCTTCGACCAATTCAGGTGGTATGAACTCCGCAACGAGATCCTCATGCGGAGTGAGTTCTTCCTCCTCTGGTGCAGGCCCACCGCCAGTCACCAGAGTCAAGTTGTAATTTGAGGCACGCTTGGCCTTAGTGCTGCGCTTGATGTCATTCCAACGCTTTTTGCACTCCTGCGCCGTGCGCACCTCATGGCCGAATGAACTGACATGTTCCGCAACATGCTTCCAGTGGGTGTCACGTTGGGCACCCGTGGTCTGACTATTGGCACCCACTAGCATGTCACGGCTGTGGCCCCGCACATAGTCCACGAGGAAGCCCAGTTCCTGCTTACAGAAAGGCTTCTTCCTCGACGTGCAGGAGGTCGTGGCTGTGTGTGGAGTCCCAGCCTGTGCTGCAGGTGCAACCTTCCTCCTCTTGGACTGTGGCGCAGACCCTGGCTGGCTAATGCCGCCCTGACCAGTATGGCCAGTGGGTTCGGTGGATTGAGCCAAGGGAGTGGCAGGTGGAGGGATGACCAAAGGCCTGTGGCAGCTGGGTGCCCACTAATGGACCCTGCGCAGCAACATCAGCTGTGGCAGGGTCGTTGGCCGCAACGGTCCTGGTTGGCAGACTCACAACCGGGGTGCTGTTGGGTGCATCTGCCCCTGCACTTGCCAACACCCGGCTGTTCGGGGCAGCAGATGACATGACTGCCCCAGGGACACGTGTCTTGGTCTGAGCAGCCCGGCCTGCCCCTATGGTTTCCCCCCTGGCCTGTTGGAGATCTACCAAGGGCTCTTCAAGTGCCAACGCAGCCTGCGCTGGCAGACCCTGAGCCTGGGTGGCGGTGTTCACAGCTGCACCTGCAGCTACCACTACCCTTGGGCCCGTGGCAGTCGATGGAACGGACTGCCGGGTCATATGGGTGCCAGTGCCAGATGCAGGAGCTGCATCCCCCGGAACCACAGGGGGTGGTGGCATGGCTGCACCGACACAT
This sequence comes from Ambystoma mexicanum, assembly GCF_040938575.1. Taxonomy (NCBI): domain Eukaryota; kingdom Metazoa; phylum Chordata; class Amphibia; order Caudata; family Ambystomatidae; genus Ambystoma; species Ambystoma mexicanum. Next base: position 1,158,402,201 of record NC_090933.1, read on the forward strand.
GGCACAACATTGTGCTCAAGTGGCGCAGCCCTGCCTCTTCCCCCTCTGTGGCTGCCCTGGACACCCTGGAGTCCCCCTATTCCCTGGTCACCACGGCCACGCCCCCGACCATGCCCGCCACAAGGAGTACGCCCAGCTGAGGCGCCCCTCACCTTTGGTGGCCTCCCAACCATGGCACAGATGTAGTAGTGCTGGCACAGATGGAGTGGTGCCAATGGGAGGTGTACACCACAATTGACCTGGGCAATTGGGGTGAAGGGGGTGGGAAGCAAGATGTTAACAGCCCCTCTGCACCTGCAAGGCTGTATGTGACCCCGGTGATGTGGTGACGGGTCACGCAACGCTCAGGCACTCCAAAACTGCAGTAAAACCGTGCACGCAACCCTGCAGCCTACGTGCGTGGATTCCACCTCCCGCAGTACGCGGTGGCACCCAATAACATGAATAACGCGTACGCGTGGGACACGCAGGCTACTATGACATCGAAAATGGGTGCGATACACCGGGGCACCCGCAGTGGGAAAAAGAGCGTGTGCGACTCACCGTCTAACTAGCGCAATGCAGAAAAACACGCGTAGCCAATACACCCGCCAAAAGAAGAGAAACGTCCTTGATAACTGTGAAGTTGTGATGGCGCGCGAAACAACAGGAAGCAGCAACACACGTCGGTCTCCACAAAAGGCACGTACAGCGAACTGCTGGGCCCGCTCACCTTTAACCCGTGCTGAGGGAAACGCACGCGCGCGTCACGTCACTTACGCGCATGGGCCCTTTCCTCGTATTACACGTGGATGTGAAGTTTCCACGCGCGCTTGCGCGCATGGCCCTTTCCTCGTATTACATGCGGACGTGCAGTTTCCACGCGCGCTTACACGCATGGCCCTTTCCTCGTATTACACGCGGACGTGCAGTTTTTCACGCGCGCTGAAATGCCCAGGCACGTCACAGGGGCGCTTGCGCTTGAGGGGCCTTCTGTCCAATGAAAATGCGTATGCGTGCAGACGCGCTTACGCGCTAAGGGCCTTTCCTCGAATTACACGCTGACGTGCAGATTTTTCACGTGCCAAATCACTCTGTATCAAGCTGGCCACGCGTAGGCACACGGAAGACCACGCTCCTGCCCAGAAGGCCGAACTACTGCCCCCCAGAACCCCGAGCACGCTCCCACCTGCAACTGCCTGCTGCCCACGTGCACTGCCATTTGCTGCCTGCACATCAGCAAGGGGTGCTGTTGCTGTGACCACCCCTGCTGGAACCGAAGACTCCCGACTTGGATTCCATCGCTCCACAGCCCAGCCCCAGGACCCAGTTGCCCACCCACTCCTGCCTCTGGGGTTGTCATGTCGGGGCAAACACCATCTGTGTCCACTGACAACCCCCGGCCAGAGAGGCAGAGGGGCACCAGCTTCAGTGCCACCGAAGTTGGTGTCCTGGTGGAGCAAGTCCTGGGGCAGTATGATGCCCTCTTTGGAAGTTCCCGCGCCGACAAGGAAGGACAGACTCGAATCTGGACTGACATCTTGACTGCCATCAACGCGGAGGGGGTGGCAGTCCGCGACTTACAACATGTCAGGAAGCGCTGGGAGGACTTCAGGTCCAGGATCCTGAACAAGGCCCGGCGCCTCTTGAAGGCAGTGGATGCCAAAGGGCGCCGGGGCCACTTGTCGGAAGAACAGATGAAGGTCCTGGAACGCATATCCCCAGCGCTCCACGTCCAGGTCCTTGAGAAGCAGACCCGTCTGGAGTCGAGCGGTGAGTGTACATGCATCCTGATTGTGAGCAGTGCGTGTGGTGATTATTCAGTAGTGTGCAGGTTGCACATCTGTTTGTATGGGGTCGAGTATGGGTGGGGGTGTACAGGGCCGTGGGGCTGACACATGCGAGGGCTGTAATGTGTGAGACATGGATGGTGCTTGTGTGTGTAGGCTTGCATGCCATATGCAGTTGTGTGGGCACACATGTTTGGATGAATGTGTATGTAAGTAGACATGTCCGTGATGTCACACATGTATGTTGTTTTCGGCTGCATGTATCAGCACTGTGTACATGTGCATGTGTGTGTATTTGACAAGGGTGCAACAGTGATGCAACATGGATGCATGTGACAGCGGTATGTGGAAGTCTGATTGGCAGATGTGACAAGGATGCCCGTCTGAACAGTGCGACACTTGGCAGAGGTGTACACATGCATGCAAGTGTGGTGGTGTGTGTACATGTGTGGTGCACTTCCTGTGTTGCATGTGATGTCTGGCTCACATTTGGCTGCTCATGCTGTTGTATGTGTATGGATGGTGGTGGCAGTTGCGATATGGCTGTGGTATGGCTCATGTGTGCGAGTTGTAATGACATGTGTGTTGGGGATTGTGATGACATGTCTGAGGTTTTCCAATGCCACTCATGTACAACTGTCATGTGTGTATGTGTCCATTGTACAGTGCCCTGATGCCTGTGTTTTGTTTCTCCCTGTCTGCAGCGTCAACTGATGAAGAGGGCGGAGAAGGTGCTGTGGAGCACAGCGGCGGGGATCCGACCGCCAGCCGGAGACGCAAGGCCCGGCTCCCCTCCCAGGTTGTCATCTCGTCGGGGAGTGAGGAGTCCGGTACCGCGTCCCAGGCCGCAGCTGCCGGGGGAAGGTCCAAGAGGCGGAGGTTGGAGTTGGACTCCTCGGCAGCAGAAGGGGCAGCTGGGACCCCACAGGGCCCAACAGGGGAAGATGGCACGGAGTCATCCAGGTTGGTGGGGGGTTTGGTGGAGGAGGAGGCCCTGCAAGCACCAGAGACGGGGTCTGGAGGTGGGGATCCCACTGGTGCTAGTGGTGCAGTGCAGTACCAGGGACAGGAGGCAGCACAGGCCGCCGCGGAGGTGCCTGTGTGCAATCCTGTCCCCGATCCTGTCCCTGCATCATCTTGAACCAGCAGGGATGCCTACGTCCAGACCCGTTTTCAGGCAGGGGATGAGCTCACGTCAACTGGCCTTCCTCTGCCTGCGGACGTGGCTATCCAGGTCCGGGTTGAGCCTGTCCTGGCTGGTGTGGGGTTGCGTCAACGGGCCATGCAAGGTGACCTGCAGTCTTTTCATGAAGAGACTGCGAGTCATCTCGAATGGCTCGTTGACTACGTCAGCCTGCTGGGACAGGTCACCCAGGCCGGATTCCTCCGTCTGATGGGGCTTGCTCCGACCCCCTCCTCAACTGGACCCCCTACGCGCCAGTCGTCCTCTGTGCCATCTTCCCACCCATCAGTCACCTGGGTGCCCTGTGGAGCTGCCTCTGACGGTGCGGCCAGGCTGGTGGAGGAGGCATCCCTGCCACACTCGGGAGTCGGACGTCCAGCAGGGGTGGCCACATCAACAACTGCACCCCAGCCAGCGGAGGATGTGCAGGCAGCAGGAGGCAGTGCACGGGCAGAGGCACAGCAGCAGCAGCAACGTGGTGGGAGCCATGAAGGCTCGGGGCCTTCGACATCGGAGGGGCAGGCATCGGCCGGAGGGCAGGAGGACCCAGGACAGAGAGTGTCTTCCGTGTGGCAGCGGTTGGGCCACGCCATAGATGCGGAGCGGCAGCGGGCGGAAGAGGCACGGCTCACAATGGTCAGGGCGGAGAACTCCATGCGGAGGGCCCTGAGGCGGGCCGAGTGCCTCGAGGCAATCCGCAGGGGTTTGGGGGTGGAGACGTCGGCGGCCCTGCGGACCCTCGGGGCCATGGAGGAGGACCGCCTCCGGGACATTGAGGAGGAGTTCGATGATGCCCTGGCCCGGAACATCCACATGTGAGTCGTGAAACTAGCCCGCTGCCCTTGTACATAGTTTCTAGGTAGTGTTAGGTTTCATTTTTGTTTTTATTTTATTTGGACCTTTCGGACATTGGCCACATTTTTGTATATAGTTTATTTTATTAGTTAGTGTAGTTAGATAGGCTTCCTTTATTTTGTTGGGATAATGGACCCTGGATTGTTCCCATGTACAGAGTTGACAGTTGGATTGTATTTTTTTTTCTATTTTTGACCATGGAGCAATGGCTTTCTTTTTTATTTCCCATTGGATTTTGTTTTGTGGACATTGACTTTGGACATTACTTTGGATTTTTATTTTTGGTTTTGCTTTTTTTGACGGACAGGCTTCTTTTCATTTGTGTACATTCACGTTTCTGTTTCTTAATTTTTTATTCTATTGATGTTTCCTTTAATACATATTATTTTTGGTGAACTTCAATGTGTGGTATCTCATTGGTTTCATGCATTTCATGATATGTGTTTTGAGATTCACTGACACCCATTGGGTGTATGTGAGGGAAATGTGTTTGTTTCGGAACTTGCAATTGGTGTTCTGTGATGTAATTGCAAATTATGAGTGGGTGGATGCAATACTCGGGTGGGTGTTTTGCATTTGGAGGCTGACCATAGGGACCAGGGATCTAGATTGTGATGACATGTTGGCTGGGGAACATGAGTTGGACATGGGTGGGGGCCTGCTGGCAGGTGCCCCACAGTGCTGGGGAGTGGGGGTGGTGGGGAACATGATTTGGACATGGGTGGGGGCCTGCTGGCAGGTGCTCAACAGTGCTGGGGGTTGGGGGTGGTGGGGAACATGAGTTGGACATGGGTGGGGGCCTGCTGGCAGGTGCCCCACAGTGCTGGGGGGTGGGAGTGCAGGGGTACATGAGTTGGACATGAGTGGGGGCCTGCTGGCAGGTGCCCCACAGTGCTGGGGGGTGGGGGTGGTGGGGAACATGAGTTGGACATGGGTGGGGGCCTGCTGGCAGGTGCCCCACAGTGCTGGGGGGTGGGGGTGGTGGGAGACATGGGTGGGGGCCTGGTGGTGGGTGCCCCTGCACTGCTGGGGGGTGGGGGTGGTGGGAGACATGGGTGGGGGCCTGGTGGAGGCTGCCCCTGGTGGCTGGGGGGTGGGGGTGGTGGGAGACATGGGTGGGGGCCTGGTGGTGGGTGCCCAAGACACTGCTGGGGGGTGGGGATGGTGGGAGACATGGGTGGGGGCCTGGTGGAGGCTGCCCCTGGTGGCTGGGTGTGGGGGTGGTGGGAGACATGGGTGGGGGCCTGGTGGTGGGTGCCCCTGCACTGCTGGGGGGTGGGGGTGGTGGGAGACATGGGTGGGGGCCTGGTGGTGGGTGCCCCTGCACTGCTGGGGGGTGGGGGTGGTGGGAGACATGGGTGGGGGCCTGGTGGAGGCTGCCCCTGGTAGCTGGGGGGTGGGGGGTGGGAGACATGGGTGGGGGCCTGGTGGAGGCTGCCCCTGGTGGCTGGGGGGTGGGAGGGGTGGGAGACATGGGTGGGGGCCTGGTGGAGGCTGCCCCTGGTGTCTGGGGGATGGGGGTGGTGGGGAACATGAGTTGGACATGGGTGGGGGCCTGCTGGCAGGTGCCTCACAGTGCAGGGGGTTGGGGGTGGTGGGGAACATGAGTTGGACATGGGTGGGGGCCTGCTGGCAGGTGCCCCACAGTGCTGGGGGGTGGGGGTGGTGGGAGACATGGGTGGGGGCCTGGTGGTGGGTGCCCCTGCACTGCTGGGGGGTGGGGGTGGTGGGAGACATGGGTGGGGGCCTGGTGGTGGGTGCCCCTGCACTGCTGGGGGGTGGGGGTTGTGGGAGACATGGGTGGGGGCCTGGTGGAGGCTGCCCCTGGTGGCTGGGGGGTGGGGGTGGTGGGAGACATGGGTGGGGGCCTGGTGGTGGGTGCCCCTGCACTGCTGGGGGTGGGGGGGTGGGAGACATGGGTGGGGGCCTGGTGGAGGCTGCCCCTGGTGGCTGGGGGGTGGGGGTGGTGGGAGACATGGGTGGGGGCCTGGTGGAGGCTGCCCCTGGTGGCTGGGGGATGGGGATGGTGGAAGACATGGGTGGGGGCCTGGTGGTGGGTGCCCCTGCACTGCTGGGGGGTGGAGGGGTGGGAGACATGGGTGGGGGCCTGGTGGAGGCTGCCCCTGGTGGCTGGGGGGTGGGGGTGGTGGGAGACATCGGTGGGGGCCTGGTGGAGGCTGCCCCTGGTGGCTGGGGGATGGGGGTGGTGGGAGACATGGGTGGGGGCCTGGTGGAGGCGGCCCCTGGTGGCTGGGGGATGGGGGTGGTGAGGAACATGAGTTGGACATGGGTGGGGGCCTGCTGGCAGGTGCCCCACAGTGCTGGGGGTTGGGGGTGGTGGGGAACATGAGTTGGACATGGGTGAGGGCCTGCTGGCAGGTGCCCCACAGTTCTGGGGGGTGGGGGTGGTGGGGAACATGAGTTGGACATGGGTGGGGGCCTGCTGGTAGGTGCCCCACAGTGCTGGGGGCTGGGGGTGGTGGGAGACATCGGTGGGGGCCTGGTGGTGGGTGCCCCTGAACTGCTGGGGGGTGGGGGTGGTGGGAGACATGGTTTGGGGCCTGGTGGTGGGTGCCCCTGCACTGCTGGGGGGTGGGGGTGGTGGGAGACATGGGTGGGGGCCTGGTGGAGGCTGCCCCTGGTGGCTGGGGGGTGGGGGTGGTGGGAGACATGGGTGGGGGCCTGGTGGTGGGTGCCCCTGCACTGCTTGGGGGTGGGGGGCTGGGAGACATTGGTGGGGGCCTGGTGGAGGCTGCCCCTGGTGGCTGGGGGGTGGGGGTGGTGGGAGACATGGGTGGGGGCCTGGTGGAGGCTGCCCCTGGTGGCTGGGGGATGGGGGTGGTGGGAGACATGGGGGCCTGGTGGAGGCTGCCCCTGGTGGCTGGGGGATGGGGGTGGTGGGGAACATGAGTTGGACATGGGTGGGGGCCTGCTGGCAGGTGCCCCACAGTGCTGGGGGGGTGGGGGTGGTGGGGAACATGAGTTGGACATGGTTGGGGGCCTGCTGGCAGGTGCCCCACAGTGCTGGGGGGTGGGGGTGGTGGGGAACATGAGTTGGAAATGGGTGGGGTCCTGCTGGCAGGTGCCCCACAGTGCTGGGAGGTGGGGGTGGTGGGAGACATGGGTGGGGGCCTGGTGGTGGGTGCCCCTGCACTGCTGGGGGGTGGGGGTGGTGGGAGACATGGGTAGGGGCCTGGTGGTGGGTGCCCCTGCACTGCTGGGGGGTGGGGGTCATGGGAGACATGGGTGGGGGCCTGGTGGAGGCTGCCCCTGGTGGCTGGGGGGTGGGGGTGGTGGGAGACATGGATGGGGGCCTGGTGGTGGGTGCCCCTGCACTGCTGGTGGGTGGGGGGTGGGATGACATGGGTGGGGGCCTGGTGGAGGCTGCCCCTGGTGGCTGGGTGGTGGGGGTGGTGGGAGACATGGGTGGGGGCCTGGTGGAGGCTGCCCCTGGTGGCTGGGGGGTGGGGGGGGTTGGAGACATGGGTGGGGTCATGGTGGAGGCTGCCCCTGGTGGCTGGGGGGTGGGGGTGGTGGGAGACATGAGTGGGGGCCTGGTGGAGGCTGCCCCTGGTGGCTGGGGGATGGGGGTGGTGGGAGACATGGGTGGGGGCCTGGTGGAGGCTGCCCCTGGTGGCTGGGGGATGGGGGTGGTGGGGAACATGAGTTGGACATGGGTGGGGGCCTGCTGGCAGGTGCCCCACAGTGCTGGGGGGTGGGGGTGGTGGGGAACATGAGTTGGACATGGGTGGGGGCCTGCTGGCAGGTGCCCCACAGTGCTGGGGGGTGGGGGTGCAGGGGTACATGAGTTGGACATGAGTGGGGGCCTGCTGGCAGGTGCCCCACAGTGCTGGGGGGTGGGGGTGGTGGGGAACATGAGTTGGACATGGGTGGGGGCCTACTGGCAGGTGCCCCACAGTGCTGGGGGTGGGGGTGGTGGGAGACATGGGTGGGGGCCTGGTGGTGGGTGCCCCTGCACTGCTGGGGGGTGGGGGTGGTGGGAGACATGGGTGGGGGCCTGGTGGTGGGTGCCCCTGCACTGCTGGGGGGTGGGGGTGGTGGGAGACATGGGTGGGGGCCTGGTGGAGGCTGCCCCTGGTGGCTGGGGGGTGGGGGTGGTGGGAGACATGGGTGTGGGCCTGGTGGTGGGTGCCCCTGCACTGCTGGGGGTGGGGGGGGAGACATGGGTGGGGGCCTGGTGGAGGCTGCCCCTGGTGGCTGGGGGGTGGGGAGGGTGGGAGACATGGGTGGGGGCCTGGTGGAGGGTGCCCCTGCACTGCTGGGGGGTGGTGGGAGACATGGGTGGGGGCCTGTGGAGGCTGCCCCTGGGGGTGCAGGGGGACATGTGTTGGTGGGCAGTAGTGCAAGTTGACATGTGGGTTGGCTAGGGGGCATGGCCATGGTGGATGGGGTGCCTGCAGGACATGTGCAGGGTAGGCCCCTGTGGTGTGAGCCACCTGCAGGGGCCATGGATGGTGTAGAGGGAACACTGGGAGGACCCACACGTGCAATTCACGTGTGGTGCTCCCCGCGCACCCCTGTAATACACGTACCCTGATGGAATCACGTGTCGAACTTCCCCCGCACCCCGAAATACACGTACCCTGATGGAATCGCTTGTGGAACTTCCCGCGCACCCCTGGAATACATGTACCCTGCTGATTTCGCGTGTGTAACTTCCCCTGCACCCTGAAATACACGTACCCTGCTAATATTGCGTGTGGAACTTCACGCGCACCCCTGAAAAACACGTACCCTGCGGAAGTCACATGTGTAACTTCCCCTGCACCCTGAAATACACGTACCCTGCTGATATCGCGTGTGGAACTTCACGCGCACCCCTGAAAAACACATACCCTGCTGAAATCGCGTGTGTAACTTCCCCTGCACCCTGAAATACACGTACCCTGATGGAATCACGTGTGGAACTTCACGCGCACCCCTGGAATACACGTACCCTGCTGATTTTGCGTGTGTAACTTCCCCTGCACCCTGAAATACACGTACCCTGATGGAATCGCGTGTGGAACTTCCCGCGCACCCCTGGAATACACGTACCCTGCTGATTTCGCATGTCAAACTTCCCCCGCACCCCGAAATACACGTACCCTGATGGAATCGCGTGTGGAACTTCCCGCGCACCCCTGAGATACGCGTACCCTGCTCGCACGGGCCCAATCGCGTGTGGAAATTCCCGCGCACCCCTGAAATACACGTACCCTGCTGGAATCGCGTGTGTAACTTCCCCTGCACCCTGAAATACACGTACCCTGCTGATATCGCGTGTGGAACTTCACGCGCACCCCTGAAATATACGTACCCTGCGGAAATCGCGTGTGTAACTTCCCCTGCACCCTGAAATACACGTACCCTGCTGATATCGCGTGTGGAACTTCACGCGCACCCCGAAATAAACGTACCCTGATGGAATCGCGTGTGGAACTTCCCGCGCACCCCTGAGATACGCGTACCCTGCTCGCACGGGCCCAATCGCGTGTGGAAATTCCCGCGCACCCCTGAAATACACGTACCCTGCTGGAATCGCGTGTGTAACTTCCCCTGCACCCTGAAATACATGTACACTGCTGATATCGCGTGTGGAACTTCACGCGCACCCCTGAAATACACGTACCCTGCGGAAATCGCATGTGTAACTTCCCCTGCACGCTGAAATACACGTACCCTGCTGATATCGCGTGTGGAACTTCACGCGCATCCCGAAATACACGTACCCTGATGGAATCGCGTGTGGAACTTCCTGCGCACCCCTGAGATACGCGTACCCTGCTCACACGGGCCCAATCCCGTGTGGAAATTCCTGCGCACCCCTGAAATACACGTACCATGATGAAATTGCGTGTGGAACTTCCCGCGCACCCCTGAAATACGCGTACCCTGCTCGCACGGGGCCAATCGCAGGGTACTTACCGTGCACCCCAGTGATACACGTAGCCCGCTTGCTGTGCTGGTACAGGGTTGGCGCAGCCCTTTGCGCTGGATTGGGTATATTGATGGCTATTCCCTGCGCGAGAGGCGTTCTTGGGGGCGTAACTGGCGCTGCTACAGGGTCGCTGCGCCACTGTGCACCACGGCTGGTTTTGGTGGCTGGAATCCATGAATACGCTGTGTGCGGAATTGGATTTTAGCGCACGCGGCTGGCGCAGGGATTCGCACGCGCACACTGTGCGCCAGCCGCGTGCGCCACTTGTGCGCTGGATTCTATGAATTACCCCCCTTGTGTCAAGCCCAAAATCTCAGGAACCTAGACCGGACTAGTGCAACTAAAGGGCTGCACAAGCTGGCATGCTCATCCCCTTCTCTTGGATGCACCCAAGTGCCAATTCAGCCATTGGCTGTATTGGTGCCCTCTGCCTACGAACTGCAAATGCTACCACTAAGCCACTTGGTGGGAGGAAAAAAGACTCACACCATAGACAAATCAGAACATCTCAAAGGAACTCGTAATTCCTGCATCAACAATGGTCTGTGTGATGCAGCAATAGCAACATCTTAGCGCGCAATGACCAAAAGGTTACAATTGATCACAATCACTGACACAAACACTTAAATCTGTAACACCTTGAGTATTGATATTGATATTGATATTTTATTTCTATTGCGCTCGTACACAAGTGTTTCAGAGCGCGACAAGGCAAGGGAAGTGAACAAAACAACAATCTTACTAGGCCCAGTGACATTGAGAACGTGCAAGTGCATGGGAAAGGGATAGGGGAAAAGAGCATGGAAGGGGGGGAAGTGGAAAGTGCGAAGCAGAGGAGAAACAGATAAATAACAATAAATAAATAATAAAGGCAACAAACAGTGGTAGTGCAGCCAGCAATTTGCAAGTGCTAGGTTTAAGGCAGCAGACAGAGTAGGTCTGATAAGTTCAGGAAGAAAAAAGGGGGGCTGTATGGGTACAGATACAGACCCCAGTGCAAGGGATGGCCTGGAGGCAGTGCGGGAGGGTGGCGGGGTGAGCATTTACTTGGGCCCGGAGGACTGAGGGTGGCCAGGTTCACAGTTCCAAGAGAGAACAGATCAGCAGGGGAGAGGGGGAGCGAAGGCAGAAGAAAAGAGGAAGGTCTTGAGGTACTTCCGTAACCAGAGATGGTTCTCCTCAAGTTTTAAAGTGACAGGGAGGCTGTTCCAGAGGGAGGCCCCAGCCGAAGACAGAGATCTACCCCCAGCTCGTTTCTTTGAAAAACGACTGACCCTGAGGGAGTGAGAGCTAGAGGAGCGAAGAGTTCGAGAGGGGAGGTATTTGCGGAGGGATAGCTGAAGGTATTTTGGACCCTGGCCCAAATGTGCAAATGAAAATGTGCACAAAATACATTCAAATATTCACAATGATCTCCTTCCAAGGAAAAAAGAAACATTTAGACTGGATGGCAAGATTTAACTCAGATAAAAGGCGGATTCCCTTAACTTCCCTCTGTAGTATGAACAGTGTTTACTTACCTGACTGCCATCTTGCGGGAAATAGCCCAATCTGACAAATGCTGACGAGGGGTGAGCATTAAAAGGAATGATCACACAACAAGTACAGGATTAAATCATTTGCTTTCCAGTGAGACTCCTGATCAGGAGGATCATTGTAAAACAGCCAGAAATAACATTTCCTGATACAGCGACTTCATGTCCAGTTTATATGTCAACCAGATATCCTGCCACTGAACACCAATGCTTTTTACTTGTGTTAGCAATACTTTGCCACAAAAGTGGCACTAGAACCACCATACGGGCAAAACTAATTAATTGAATTGATAAACATAGTACATATTGCGAGGTGAATATTTATTGGTGAGTACATTTTAGTGATAGCAATGGGTGTTTACATCTCGTTAAAGTGTGTTCTACTGTTTTCCTCTGGTACACATTTAATTTGTTGGTGGACTAAATTCTATTTCTAGAAGGAGAGAACATCGTGATCTGCTTCTTGCGTATCCAATAAGTAAAAGACATTGATTTAGGGAGTAATTGCGCTATGCCACAAAAGGAACGCACATACGCTGCACTGCTGTTATAAGCACTGAAGACAATCTTTATCCATGAAAGCAAATTTCATTATCTTAATTACATGTTGTCTATTCTTTGGTCTTCAAATGCAATAACATTCTTGTTGTGCAAATCCAAGATGCCTGGCCCAATGCCTCTAAAATTAATTGTTTTTCTTTAATAAGTTTGCTTCTCTTTCATGGTGTCTCTCTGCAATCCTCTGTGAATAAATGCAGTTAGTTCCAAACAAGCAGGAAGTGGCGCACAGCCTTTGCGTCCATGTGAAGTGGGGCAGCACACGGCTAAAGATCTGAAGTTGTTTAAACCCTGTGTAATTGTTAACATGATTTCATCCTCATTATTTGGAAAAACCAAGCCTCAATGTCATGGGAGTCGAGACTTTCGCCGCACTTCCTGCCATTGAGTTTGTGAGAGTGTTGTGGGAATTGGGCTGAATTTTTAATTTGAGCTGCCACAGTGGGATTTCTCCAGCAAAATCTTACTTTCCATGGTATTAGTGGCTGATTTTGGATTTCTTATTGTACTGCAGTAAACATGGGCTACCAAACCTGGGTTTTTAAAACAGAACTATGCTGGAACTATACTGGAATTGTAATAAAAATAAATTAAAAAAAAACAGGCATGCCATCTCTAGTGTTGCGTGTGCCCCTGCAGACGAAACCAATGATAATTAATATCTATATTGGTAATATAAATAGTCAGTATCTGAGTGTACAACTTTCTTTAATGATAATACAATTCTAAAATGCAAATTTCGTTGGCGACAGAAGAAACATTACAATGCATTTTGGACATCTCAGGTCCTTCTTCTGGAAAAACATCTGTCTTCTTCTGTATATGTTGTGTATTGTCAACAGGATCTGATATGCCATGCGTGTCTACCATAACCTTATAATATTTAGGAGAAAACAGAGATGTCATGGTGTTTTCTACTATGGAGGCACTTTCATCAGCAATTCTAAACTCTGGAATCCGTGGAATTATAAAAAATGGAAAAGTACTGGGATTGTCATACTGGGAATTTGCTCGAATTTTCAAGAAGGGAGTATAGTGGATTGTTCCAACCTGGGAATAGACTAACCTGATTTTTGTTGTTTACATTTTTTCATATTTTTATTATCATTTTTCAATAAAAACACAACATAGTCCATGTTGTTCATTGCAAAAAGTAACACGACATAATCATCGCCACAAGTGGTTAGTGAGGCAGGCAATCATCGTTAGGCTGTTGATAGACTTACACCCATCCAACAAACCTTTCTATACTATTTCATAAGCACTTTTCCTAAACAACAATACAGCCCCCTTCCTCCCCCAAGAGGGGGAAACACCCATCCAAAGCCAATCAAATCCCTACCATGACTCCCTTGAGTTTGAAACCTATGGTGGCATCAGGGCAGGTCATTTTAACGTTGCCTCTATAAATGTGTCCCTTACAGAATGAACCATGAGAGCCTGTCTTAATTCCTAGTTCCTAATTCTGATTTCTGTTTCACCTGTGTCCCATTTCACTAAATATTATATAGGTTTCTGACTGTTTCCCTTGTTGTGTGATTTGACATTTCATTGGTACCAGCTACAACATGGGGAACTTCGTGACATAAAGTATTATACATCTCTAAGTATGTTGCTGCATTATGGAATGCCCTCCTCTTCTGAAATGATCTTTGGAAACAGGAAGGAGGGCATCCCTCAGACCCCAACAGGGTCATAAATGGTGCAGCCACTGCTTTATCCAAATATCAAATTCTGGCATTATTTAAATAGGTACATATGGTTCAGGGTTACAATCATTTTCATGTTAGGGTGAGAGTTTTGAAAAATAAAATGACCGCTACACCTAGTATGCAGGTTGTATTCTAAAGATTCAACAAAATAGCCCTTAATCCCAGAGAAATGTGTAAAAAATAAAGATCCGGCCTCATCCCTATGTTCCCAAAATGCCTTTTGATTTTATGCAAATCAGCCAAGAGCTCTCTCTGAACCTATGTGTTTAATTCCTCTGTCTCATATTGGTATTTTGAAAATGTAATCTAAGTAATCATTGATATAGTTCTTCTTGATTCTGAAAGGGTATGTGTCCCCTATGACAAGTGTAACATTCTCATGTCTACAATATAAATTGGAAGTGATCTTGGAAATGAGCATTGTACTTTAAAAAAGCAAGTTTCAATGTTAGTACAATTAAATAATTTACCTTCTTTAATATTACATTCTTGAATACACATTATTCTGTGCCTTAAAATGTCCATCTTTCTTGGAAAGGGTCACACTCAGATTAAAACTAATAATCTGTTTCTTTATTTGGGCCAAAAGTCATTTTTGCATGCTGGTCACTTGTTGGTGGGTAGTGCTGCTCAACTTGTGTAGTTCTTTCATGTGGAAACACTAATAAATAACTTGTGTGACACTTGCTATGATTGCACAGACGTAACTAGGATAGTTTTCCCTTGCTTTGTTCTAGGCCAGCAATGGTTCATGAGTTCAATGATCATTCCTAGTGTGGTTGCACTATTGCTGAGAAGCTTTACTTTCATCTTCTTTGTATCATCCCCCAGTCACATGAAACATTCCAGAAAACCAATGTAATGGCAATGCATGTGTCAAAACCACTTGCAAGGGAAGAATTTTCGACACTCTCCCCCGAACCACAGAAGCCGAATGGATTCGACCCTCCCACTGTGGTTGGCACAGGCACCTGATTTTATAAACACAGGTAACCACGTGGCAGCCAGTGGGGGAAGAGGGATTGGGGAGAGGTTGTGGATAGGGTGGGGAAGATAGGAAAACTGGAAAGCAGTAAAGGGAAAAAACCTAGTTGGGTCAGGTATGGAGGAAGCACAGGGTAAAACCTAACATACCTCAACAAAACCATACATACTCTTATCCTCCAACACCTGACCGCCTACACACTCGAACCCCTATAGCATATGATCAGCATAACATACCTTCCACCTACTTAAGTATAGTCAAAAACAACATATCACAAGTAACAAATAAACATGAATGCATGAGGACATTTTGCAGCAAACTGAATGAAACAAAGGGAAGCTTACCAAATGAAATGACAATATACATGGTCCAGTGGGCAGGCATGAGCAAACATATACAGCAGGGGAAAAAACATAACATCACTTCTTTAGCAAGAACCATTCTGTTTGCACCTAGCTTTCTGTGCCATAATGACACGTGTTATCTCATCACACGTGGCCCCAATGTAAGGGAGTATTTGTCTCCTCGCTTCTCATAATCATTGTCTATGATACTTAAAAGTTCTGTGTTTATAATCCTAAGGACACTCTCCCCACTTGTCGGAAGACGTGCGGTCCACAACCTCTAATGCAGTATTTCTAGAAGTAACAAAGAAAGCACAGAGTAGACAACATAGCATGACATGAATTAATGTGCCTAACCACCCTGGATTTTAGCAGTCGGTACACCGACTTTGCAAAGCATAATATTTTCGCATCAGGAACACAAGTACTTATCTTGTATCCGGAGTCCCACAGATTACCCGGGCGGAAGAAGTAGCGCATAGTTAGAAGCCAATGTTGATTCACCACTGCATGGCCCGTGGTCCTTCTTCCCTTTGCCTGTCGATTACTGCGTTCAAAATAATCTGCACCTGAGCTATGCCGTTACCTGCTGATAAGCTGTCCCAAATCACAGTCAGCTGACGATGCGCGCGAAGAGTGAAATTACATTTAGTCCCAGGGACTGCTGGGAATTGAAGTTCCTAGGCTAGTTGTCTTGCTCCAGTTAGCCTGTGATCCTTGCAAGCCCTATTTTAGTGAACAAACTGCAGTACCCCATGTCTGCCCCAGCCCCTATTCCCTACAGCATGCCAACGAATACCAGGCAGTTCCCCACCTCAGCTGATACCTCTGCTTCTGCTGCTCTCATTCTACTTGTAAGTCGCTTTTCAATTTCTATGACTTTTGCTGTGGGCGAGAGGAGTGCCGGGACAGATCACAAAGCTCTGGTCCATCAGGTAAGTGGGGAGGGAGGAAGTGGGTGGGAAAGAGTAAGGTTTGTTTTTGGAGCTGGGGAGGGTGGGATGTGGCAAGGCAACAGGCAGAGGCTCCCTGTTGCCTCCCCACAATCAAGATGAAGCCACCCAAGGGAGGTACACAGTGTATTCTCGCCCGCTGTTTCAACCACCTGATTGGCTGAGTGCTGTTCCCCAGATATAAATGGTGAGGCCTTCATCCTGCCTTCTCACATTAAGACAATAAAATTGAGCAGCAGTCCTGGTCTCACCCTGGAAGGTGGAAATCCTGTTCCCCCCGTCCTGGGCAGACCTGGGCCATTATGAAGGCCACATAAAGTCTGAGCATGGTTTGTTACTGTGTCCTCAGGTCGGCTCGTTGTTTCATGTGACTATAAGAACCTGAAGCAAGCCCTCTTCATTTCTTTGGAGTTCAGGAGAGGGAAATATGCCTAACCCCAAACAGTGCATTACTTTTTTTTCGTTGCAGTCAATGGAATCTGTGTCAGGAATAGTCTCAGGATATCTGTAACGGGTTTTGCATTAAACACACTACACATCTCTTTGGGTATCAAAGTTAAGGGCTCCCCGAAGCCGACAGACAAAAAGGGTTACTTGCCTTATCATTTCTGCTTAAAGTTATTATACATACTGGTTTTGCTTTAAATGTCTTCAATTGAAACTATCAATTTGTTTCAGGGTTGTTTTGACTCTTGTGGCAAATGCTGTATCGGATCCTGTTTTGGTTTGATCTGCTTCTATTGGCTCTAAATCAGAGGTTGGCATAGACACCAAAAAGGGCTGTGGCACACTATTGATGCAGTCAAGTAAAATTCAATGGCAGATTCATCTGGAAGGTTCGACTTAAAATAAATCCCACCAGTCTACAATGTTACTGTTGATTACATAGTTTAGTATTTTTCAGGCATTGATGACCTGCTACCCTCGTTGCTGCAATAATCTACGTTTAAAAAAGAAACGACTGAAAACCTGTTATTTGTTTTAGTCTGTTCTGTTTTTTTGAGGGTCTTAATGCACATCACTGTATAAAGCTGCACCAACTGATCATGTATCACCAGGAACACCTTCACCATGCCGTGGTTGTTTCATCAATGCCTTTACCACAGCATCACAAGTGCTGGTACAGCAGAGTTTTGGCTCATTTTCAGAGTCTGTAGGATCCATGCAGATTTTTACAGATTGTCTGTAAATAGTAATTCTGCTGCAATAATTCCACCAATTTCTGGAGTGCACAATGTGGCAAAATTACTGTCACTCTGCTGACGTTTGTACCTGCACTGTGGTACTTGTAATGAGTGGCAAAGTGTAAATGGTTGAGGCTAAGGTTCCAAGTATGATATTTGGAGAGTCTTCACTGTCAGAGTCTATAACCTAATAGAGGCGGTTAATGTGGTATATTCGGTGGATGGAAAGCTTGCTCCACTCATAGATCCATAGCACTTCCACTTGGACTCACCTACTCAGGTGTGGCAATTGTTCGCAGATCATGTTGACCGTGGGGGCAGAACATGTCCCATGGCTTGCACGAGCAATGCACCTCCAACAGTTTACTTGTAGAAACGTCTGGTTCTTTTATTCTATTACTTAGCACTGGGCACTGTGAGCTAGCTCCTTGTACAGTATGTGAAACCATTTTAATAATGCTCAAAGCAATATTTATGAATGCTATCATCTTTACTGTTAAATCATTTCTGGTTGCCATGTGTCTTCAATTTCCTAGAACCAAACTGTATCAGGCACTGCCACAATGTTACAAAAATATAATCAAGTACACAATTTTCTTATACTCACGCTAATAACTGGCTGTGTAGAAATGCACATGTGCACTGAGCCAGAAATGGCAACTGAAGCATTATAATGTAGCTTCAGTTTGGCTTAAAACTGATTACACAGACTATGGCCCTCATTCCGAGTAGGGCGGTAAGTATAGGCGATTACCGGCATGGCGTAAAGAGTGTTTCCGTGCTGGCACAAGACCGTAAAAATCGGCCTATTCCGGCAAGGAAGTGGAGCACAGACACTACCTTCAGTAGAGGGGGGATGGCAGTGCTGATTTCTATGAGGCTCACTATATCGTCATGTATCAGGTCCACTATGGTGGTAATGGTGTCCCAGTCAAGCCGGTACAGGGTGTGGATCTGCTCTGGTGTGAGGTTGAAGGGGGTGGCTCTGATGCGGGGGATTGGGGCTGGCGGCGTGGTAATGGTGGCTGCACCGGTAGGGCATGCTGGGCCTGTCTCACCCTCCTTCTCCTCCTGTGTATCCTCTGTGGTGGGGGCTGTGGTTGTTGTTGTTGCTGTTGTTGTAGTTGCTGCCTTGCAAGCAGGGCCTCCAGCTCCAGGAGTGCTGCTACAATTGGTATCATCTTGGTGTGGGAGGGGGTGTGGTGTGTGGGTGTGCTCTTTTTGTGCTGTGCCAGACTCCATTGCCTCCACCTGTGCTGATTGAGTGCACCTGTGCCTCTTGGAAACACTGCTCATGGTTCTTAACACCTTCTCGGCGATGTCGTTATTTACTCCATGCCGGTAAGGTACTTGCGGCCTTGTGGAGGCCGTTTTTTGCATGTCCGCATTACTTGGGATCAGCTCCGGTTTACGCCATGCCGCTAATTTCGGCATGGATTGTCGGGCGCGCGCCACTAGACCGCTATTTATGACCTCGTACTTTACGGCTCCGTAAATAATGGTCTGGTAGGGCAGAATAGTCCGTAACAGGAAACGATGACGGTAATCCTTTTCCGGCATCGTTTTCCCCTTACCTCCTAACTCGGAATGACCCCCTATGAGTTCTGATCTACTGTCTTCTGGAAATTATAAAAATTAAAAGCATTATTTGAGCCAATATTTGAAAAGAATTTGTAGGAATGGTACCCACCTAGTCTTGTTCACATTCTTAGTACGTATTTACATCGATGTAAAAGGTAACTATTGCCACTGGTGTAAACATTTTCCAATGTCACAAACAATCAGGAACTGACACTAAGGTCTTGTTGTCTAGAAGACGCAGAGTGGCTTAATCTACAAGTGTAACGTTAGCTATTGAAGTGAACTACTTTGTTGTGCCTCCCTTCGACAAAATAACATTGTGGGGATGAATATACCTATGTTATCTACCAGTGGCGGACATTAATCCATCAAGATTACAGACTTAGCATTCACACTGGACGCATCTGATTTTTTTTTTAAATAGTTGTATTGATCATGAGAAAATAATTACATACAGGTGATGTAGTCAATGTGATATCAAAAGAGAAGCCTGAATGCTGAAAACAAGATGAAAACGAAAATCAGAATATGAAAACAACATAGAAGAGTCAAAGACACACTAAGCATTCACAAGCAAGGTAAGTTTAAGATTCAGCATTTTTTCTTGACCTGCACGCCGCTAGAATTCCCAGGCCCAGAGATCCACAATAATATATGGGCACTTTCCATCTCTCTATCTCTCTCCATCACATGGGCGCGTGCGCGCGCACGCACGCACGCACGCACGCACGCACGTGCACACACACACACACACACACACACACTTTCTCTCACTCTCTCTCTCTCTCTTCTCTCTCTCTCTATAGGCCTCATTGAAGGTCTGGCGGTACGGAAATAAGGGTGCCGGTAGCAATGTACGGCACCCTTTCTAGACAAACAGCCTATGAGAATGCCCGCAGGGGCTGCTGCTCTTGGCAAGTCTGACCTCCCAGGAGCACCAGCCCCTGCTGGCATGGTATTCAAATAATCACTGGTATCATTAGAAATTGTGCCAGTGCTTCTGTGTCCCCATCCCCATAACATGTTCCCACAGCCTGACATCCCGAGCCGCCGGGAATTGTAATATCCCAGTGGCACCAGTATATCAGGCAGCAGAAGCGGTAATACCAGGTCAGCAGCAATCTGCTGATAGCACCGGTGGATTGCCACCGACCTCGTGGTGAGGCCCTATGAGGGCTTTACGTGGGCCGGGGCCTGCCGGGGCCAAGCCCCGGCAGTCTCCAAAAAGTAGGACTGAGCCGGGGCCCTGCCGGGGCCCCCATCCCACTGCACGCAACATTGGCGCGATGCATTATCCCGTCGCGGCGACAGCCGCGACGGGAGATGCGCCTGCCATGAAGTCAGGCGATCTGACAGAAGTGGCAGGCAACCACAGCGATGCTGTGCCTGGCTGCCACCTCTGTAAGTCATAGTAACTGCCTCTGGTGACCTCTCGCGCGAGGGGTCACCAGAGGCAGTTACTGTCCCTTTGTTTCCCCAGGTCGCCGAGGCGTCTTTAACCCTCGGCGAACCTGGGGATTCCTTGACATTTTTCGAGGTTTATGAAAGATGGCTTGAAAAGTACACAATTCAAGCCATCTTTTATAAACATAGAAATACATATTTCTATGTTTAGAAAAGATGGCTTGCAAAGTACACAAACCATAGTAAGGTACGCACACAGATATATAACATGCATATATATGTGTGTGCATACCTTACGATTTGCGTACGTTTTAGGCCACGCCCCCCACAAGCCACGCCCCCAAATGAGGCCCCCCCCTCGATTTCTTACCCCACTTAAAGCCCTGGGCCCTATCTCTCTCTCACACAAAAATACACACATTGCTCTCTCTCTCTCTCTCTCTCTCTCTCTCTCTCTCTCTCTCTCTATCTCTCTCTCTTTCTCTCTCTCGACTTCACTGTACCGAATATTGACGACACAACCACTAGGATATTCTGTACTTATTGAACTCGATAAAGCTGTCAAGTACCACAATGGTTTCCACACATTCAGAAAACAGGCGCCATTCACCTAATAAATTGCAAAGCAAGTGCTGTAACACTAACTCTGAGTGTGCATATCAGGGATTGAACACTTGACAAGCTTTTTGCCATGGATTGTGAGGAAACGTTGAAAGCCCAGATGCATCAAGCAAGGACATTGAATAAATGCAGGGACACTGCTGCAGAGCTGTAGCTTAGGACTGAGCGGCTCACAAAAGGGTGATAATGACCTGTTTGATATTTTACAGCTTTTCAGGCCAAAGGCAATTCATGAAGGAGTATGAATATAATAGGTGCCTTCAAATTATGTGGACAAAAGGGACGTCCTAGTCAATGTAAATAAAATATAATAATTAATGTATAGTAAGTACAGTACACCAATTTATCAAGGTGAAAACACAGATACAAACCAAAGGCAATCGCTTTAACATCTGATGACACGACCTTGTGGTCAATCTAAAGACCCTGTTCGTGAGAAATGTGCATGTAACTAATATTGCTCCTGACACAGTGTGGTCCAAACAGAAACAATGCCTTTTGGGTTGTAGTACAATTATCAAAGATTTTGGAGGAATGTGTCTCTGCCTGAGGTTTTAATGTGAAATACGAACCTTAGTACGACTAGCGAAAATGAAACAAACTTTAAAAAGTAGCATCTTTAGGACATAGGATGTATGCATTCTGGATCTTGTTTCAAAATATTCAGAAGCCATACACACTAAACGACATGATCTGTTATCTGTTCAGTCTCAACCGAAAGGCAAGCTTATGTTGACATTGTCTGCCTCCCAAATTATTTGCCAGCCCTCATCTGGAGCACGTTCATAATGGCAAGCTATTGGGCACCAAATAGACTGCATCAGAGACTACCAAGAGAGGTGAAGGGGACCCTAGCCTATTAGATTAACGTTAACACTGCTAGTTAAGCAATGAACCCCTCCGGACGGAGGCATTATTTTATTTATTTATTTATTTGCATTTTTAAAGCGCTCACACAGCCCGCGGACATCGAGGCGCTTTTGCAGGAATTGTTTATTTTTAGTTGCGTAATTATTTTTTTTGTTTTGTTATTTGTCTTAATTGCGTATTTATAACACGCTTAAATACCCAGAGGTTTCTAAGCGCGGACCCTGGGATAAAACCTGTGTTGCTTCGTGTCGTCTTGCTTCCAAGGCAAACACGTTGCCGCTGAGCTATCCTCCCGGGAACCCGATTACTAGACCATTACTGGGTCTGGTAAATCCCCCGGGAAATGTTAAGGCCCTCACTTATGTTGGGCCTGTAACTCGACCCGGGCATTACTAGACTCGGTAAAGCACCCACCCAGAGTTCTCTGTTGCTATTAGAATCCTGAAATGCTTTTCTCGGGTGATAATAGTTGTTATTTTTTAAGTTGAGAAACGACATGGCTGCTGTTTCTCAACTGATAACACTACAAAACATAATGGTCGTCATGCACACTGGATAAGGGAACTACATGTAGGCCCTTCTCCCATTCCATGGCAGTGAGGTACCAGCAAGGGTCAAGGAAGCTGCAGGTAAGTGGTGCCAAAAGGGGATTCGGGGGAGGGTTAAGTGAGGTGGAAAATGTGAGTTGTGGGGATGATGGGGAAGGGGTTGCAGGGAGCACTTACCTGTTGTCCTGATGGGGAAGATGGGGGCCTCCTGCCTCTGAGGAGGCTCGGAGTGCAAGCTTTACTATGAGTTTACAATGGGAAAATTCAATGAAAAGCAGCAAAGGTAGCTGCCAACTCGCGTTCTTACAGTATCACTTGGCAAGTTATACAGCTTGTTATTAACTGGATAATCTGTGGCTGTTTAGACTTTGAAGTGGAAATGCAAAATTATCTGTGCACTGGAGCAGCTTTAGCCCCGGTTCCGAACTTCCTGATAGGCTTGGAGAGAATTTTGCATTTCCACTTCAAAGTGTAAACAGGTAATAAATAATAAGCTGTATAACTTGCCAATTGATACTGTAAGAACACAAGTTAGCAGGTGCCTTCACTGCTTTTCATTTCATCTTGAAATTAATGTGGCAATGCAGAGTAGATTCTGCACAGATGTTAGGTTGCCCTGTGACAGGTGTGGCATCATTATTCGTCCTGGATGTTGACTCCCCCCCCCCCTTTGCATTCTGGTATAGTGCTGTATCTATGCATTTATCATGGGAAATAAAACTAAAATGACTCAGGTGAGATGCAAAATTACTTGTAGTAAAACGATGACCTTGCAGAACACAACTTAAGAGCTTTCTTTCTGTTTGTTTTTTTTAGAAATTAAGGTGAATTAAACAGTGCTGAGGTGAAAATGTAATCAGTAGTTTTTCAACAGTACTAGAATGTACTTATTCTGCAGTTACTTTTCATCAATGTACTATTGTGTGCGTGGATATTAAGATTTGTTAATTGCAGTGAAATTCAACCCTTGAAGCCGGACACTATGGCTAGATCTACATAACTCCCCTGAACTTCAGCCTGCACTTACATGTTAATATTCTGTTTTTATTCTTTTAGGGCTGACTCCAGTTGCTATGCGTGTGTGGTCTTAATAAAAACAAGTAGCACTGAATATCTTAATCGTGAAATGAGTGGAATATTAGCAAAAATTGGAATTTAGAGGAAAGTCGGGGCTCCTTGCAGCCAGGTGGCTTTCTTTGGTTAAACCTGGCCGCGCTGGACATTTCCTGTGGCTACTATGTTCCTTTGCTTAATTGCCTCCCAATCGTCATGCCTTCCTACCTTTTTTTCAGCTTCATGCATTCTGTTTTAGTGGATGGCCGGCACCATAATGGCACATTGCCTGTTGTCACGGTTTATTACGCAGTCACACTCAACTCAGGAAGTTCCTTTCCCCCTAATCAAGGTCGCGCACAACAAATCACTATTATTTTGATTCATTTTGGTAAGGCCTCCAACCCCTCTCGCCCCAACCCCAACAAATACCCGGTGCTACAATGGACTAGAAACAAGCCAGAGTGTAGTAAGAATATAGATGTATTCATTTATTTAAACCAAATTTGACAAACAGACTAACATCAGCCACCAATGATGTGGCAACACGGAAACAAAAATGACTTCCACAATGGCACCAACACAGAAATAATAATAGGTTACACATTCACAATTTCCTGCAGCTTTCCATTTCAAATCACTCACCAATACAGAAAAAGAACAAGTCAAGGCCCACAGTGATTGCTGATTTGGTTATAATACCTTTTATCCCAGCAACTCCCACCATCCAAACATCAATTAAACTTGACCCCTCTGAATTGAAGGCTAGTAGCAGAGAGTGGTAACACAATGGGAACATTGTTTTGGGTACTGATAGAAAAATGCACCCTTTGGAACAGAGATTCAAGGGGAGAAATTGTGTTGCACTTATTACTACAGATGCAATATGAGGGAAAGAAAAACAATGGGAACATTTGTTTTGCCAAACCTAAAAAGAACAGGCAGGGCTTTGTGGTTTAGGTCAGAGCACAATGGGAACAAAGGCCCAACTTCATTTTTCCCACCAAACATGCAAAGGAAATACAAAGCTTCACACATCTGATTTAAAATGAAGGGGATCAGAAGGGAATTTTGTTTTGCACCCTGCACACTCTCTTGGAAACAGGGTTTTGGGAATAATTCTTTTGAATTCAGGACCCCCCTTTCTGTACCAGAGTCAGGGGTTTTCTTACAAATAGTCAATCAAATCTTTATGTCTATACCGGCTCAAAACACAAAGAGAGGAGCTTGTTAGTTTTGAATGCTAACAAAACACATCCTGTTATTTCTATAGGGGAGTTAATTGATTTACTTTAATTAAATATGCTAAGGATCTACAAAGACAAACAGGGTATTTTGATATACGGAAATAACCAGAACAATACTTGATAAATGCAGCATCTACACAGTTTATGGCTTTGGAATAGTTTTACTTACAGGAGAGGCCTTTTAGTTGGCATCACGGAACAGCAAGCAGGCACCTTTGGGACAGTAAGGGTGTCAGTCAAGTTCAGCAGCAGGTTACCTCCCAGAATAAAATGAAAAAACCCATTTGTGATGCGAACTGATGCACTTTTAGGGAAAATTACATCACAATCTTGTCATGATTCCCGCGGTATGGATTGGTTGGTTCCCTACACCCACATGTGTGCTAATAGGACATGGAATTGAGGGGTGTGAGTTACGAAAAGCTGGTTGAGGAGAAAGCTTTGTCATCCCAAAGTGATATGTGGCAAGTACCCCAATTTTTCAAATCTTTACATGTATGGATATATTTTAAGAACTACATTTTAAGGAAAATCAGATGTTGCTAATCTGAAGTCGGCACACCCTTCCTATGCAGAGATACCATTTTTCTTAGTTTAGTCAGGAGCCGTATCAGTGAAAGATATGACACTTCATAGTTCCCATGTTAATTTTGTCCTTCACCCTCACACTAATTTTTGAATCTCTCAGAATCATGGAAAGGCCCAAATCAGATTTTCCTTAATAACTTCTGTAATGTTTATCACACAAACATCATGTTGGCGTGGTTATAAGAGGATTACTGTCACATTTAATAGAAAACTGGAATGAGTGTTGTGGCATATACTCTGGCCTTTATATGCAATAAAATGTATTTTTCTGTTAATCTCACCCCAGCCTCACATGCCTCATTCACTCTAGCCCCACCATTTCATTTACCCTTAAACAGGCGACCAGCCAGATGCTGGATCATGTTTATCTTAGCCTATCCCTCCTTGGCCTCCCAATGGTACTGGCTAAAGCTTTAATGCATCTTTTATGGAAGTTGTGACCTCAAGGTCACTTCTGCTGAAAAACAGGCAGTGCTTTATCTTTTTCCACCGTGGTTTCCATCAATGGCAGTGTATTTCTTTGTATTTTTAAGCAATGGATCTGATTGATTGTTGAAAACTAGACCACGCTCTCTGGGACAATCAGAGGAAAGGTCTTTGAGGTTAAAGCTTCATTTTAGTAGAAATGCCCAGATGCATGTCCAATTCAGCAAGAAATGGCTTTTAACTCCCACACACTGCATTTTACATGAAGAATTTTATAAGGCATCCGGTTCTTATATCTATGTGGAATGTATGTCTTTAATTCCACAGTTGCAAAAGACATTAGTATCACTTCTGGTATTACATTGAAGATAATGTACACGCTGCTATCGGTCTCTTTCAGTAAAAATTGTAGCTTTCTATGGATTTAGTAAAACAGCATTTTCAGCCACATGCCTTTCTCGTTCCTTCCTTTGAGATGTAGGCCTGTTTTTGGTTCAATAGGCCTCATGTCTGACATCACCATTTCTGTGCTTAATGTATACTTCAATGGTACTCCACCGTAGCCAGTTTCCTTCAAATCACTCTGGCCTCTTTATTTCTGGCATTCAGGGGCTATATTTTACCCCACAGTGTGCATGAGTTTGGGTGGTGGAGGGGGCAGCAGGGGCTTGACATCTTATTTATTCAAACAGAGCAGTCTTTATTACTGCCAAGGATGACAAGAACATTCAGTTGACTTTCACAACCTGAATTTCCTTAACAAAACTTGCCTTCACATAGTTGTTGTGGATTACTAGAGTATCACACCTGGGAGTACACGATTTCTTGTTCTTTCTCTCTCTTGGGCACTATCAAACTACTTCTCTGCCTAAACCTCAAACTTTAATTCTATTAAATTTACTCTCTTACATTTCTGCAGCAAATAAACCTATATGTATAATGTATACATTTTTGTTTAAGTAAAAATGGATATATCCAGGAAACTACCAATTGTTCATCACTCAAACACAGAGGAAAACACCCCAGTGATTTATAAAACATGTGTAATACTTTAGAGGTCACTTTTGTCAATTTTTTATTACTTTAACTTTGAACACTGTTTTTGACAAAAATGCGATGAATGCCTTGAGTATTTATTTTGTTATTTTCATAAAGAGTGATATGGAATAAGCTGAGTACCATTTTCCACAAATGGATGCTCTGGAAATTGCATGAATAATTGTTCAATGAAATGATTCTCCAAATGGATTAGGCATCATTATAGCGCCAGGATAATTGCCTATGGATGTCATACTTCATCAGAAGATACTCTATCACACAATCGTAAATCAGGCCCAATGTGTCCTGTGTATGCATCCAATAAACACAACCTATTCTTTTGGACAATAAAATAAATTAACAATCTCATTCTTTATCTCTGTTGCATGTATGTATTACTGTGCTGTACCCACTTAAATCTCACTTTCATTCATAAGTCCACTGCTAAAAAGCAACATGCCAACATGTGTGCTAATACTAAGATCAGTCAATACAACTGAATACATTTCATCTTTTAACATGAATGGACAAATACAAATCCCCATGTTTATTATATAGATTGTGCATCACAAATAGCAGTAAAATGTTAAGTGTCGCATCCATGTTGGCTGTCCTGATACTCTACTTATCAGATATAGTATTATGTCAACAATGTGACGTCTCATTTATTTAAGGTCATGTTACACCTTGGACAATTTCAAACTCAAGAACGTAACTGCACAATATATGTTTATCCCCAACATTTTCTATACTTACTTCTGATTAAGAAATATTGTTGTTATCTATTACATAAAACAAAGTCAAACAGAAAAGGGGTCAGTAAGTAGCCTTTTTCATTACTCGCTGACACAGATACTCTGGCACATCTTAGGGCATGGAATTTGATTTTGGTGGTCTCCACTTTTTATGGGTTGCAGGAAGACACTTTTACCATATTAACCTATTAATAAAACAACTGTGGAATGTGTCTTCATTCACATTTGACATAAACAAATAACACTAGATACATATTTATTGCAAAGAATGACTAGTAAACCACAACATGGCAAGCATTACATTTCAGTGTGTAGAAAGAGTGCACAAATAGATTTACCACCATAAATGAAACAAGGGAGTTATCTTAGAATTGATATGTTCCTGTTTCTCAACTTTCAAAATAATCTTACAGTCTATTCAGTGATTCAAAAATCGGCAAAACTGTGGTTTCCAATACATTTGTTTTTTACAGGGCATGCTTTCTATGCCTAATACTTTCAACACTCTGTAATTAACAGTTTTTTCTCACATATCTCACTGATGTTTTAAATTGTTAATGAGTGTTGTAGCTCGTCATCAACAACAGAAGTCATGGAGAACCCTGTCACGTTGTTAAGGCTTTATTGAAAGAATTGGAACTTGCAAAGATTCAATCAATGTCTCCTACATTCTTGTCACATCTCTGGGATTGTATCCGTTTTTCCGTAAGCCGTGTTCCACCTGTTGCTCTACTCTTACTTTGGTGAGGATTTAAGAATATGCTCTATCTCCCAGAATACAGGACTCCACTTGCCACAATCCTCTTACTTTGCTCCAGCCCCGGAATTGTACTCAATCTCCCAGTGTGCAGACTTTCACTTGATACCTTTCTCCTCTTATGCTCCTGTCCTGGTCTGGCTCTCACTCTAACAGATTGCAACCTTTCATTTGTGTCATTTATCTTACTTTGCTCCAACCCTGGGATTGGACTCACCTTTACATAATAGCGTTTTCCCTGCTGCCCTTCTCCCTCTTGGGCAACAAGAAAGGTAGCTGGTGCACACCAAATATTTGTTATGAAAGATTCAAAGTGTAAAGGTCGAGCACTGCTGGTTTAAAAAAAGTGACGGTGCAAGGGAGGAATTAAGGCCTTGGCACAATACCCCACCCCACTATACACACGAAGAGAGGAAAAGTATCCACAGTAGGAATCCTCCTGTCCCTTGCACACTATCTGAATCCACCAAAAAGGCACTTAATTATTCATGAAGAAAAATCCCAAGTTATTTTGTATAACATAGCAAACAATTCATTTCAGATAACATTTAATTAAGAAGTCTATATACCAGTATGTATAAAACAAGGGTATTTTAATCAAAAGAACAATATAACAATAAGCAAAACACATCCCAAAAGTCCAATATCAATAGCTTAACGTGTTTCGAGGTGTTCCCTCTTCATCAGAAGCCTAATGGGACTGTTGATGGTTGACAATCATAAAGGAGAAGAAAGAAAACAAAATACTATCTGTTACATTTCACCTATATTGATAAGGTCATTTACATGAAAATAATTGAATACACCTCCAATTACTCAGATATAATCCCTAAACATATCAATATATTAACACTGACTCAAGACTGGATCAATGGAGGCTTTTCCTATAGCTCCAACTGATTGGCATTGTAATCTTGTACCATGATAGCTCCCCCTCTAGGGAATCACCTGCTCATAACCCGTGCACCTACTGTCTAAATAGTTACAGGGCAGATTTATAGTTAGAAACTCATTAGGCAGTGGTAAAGTGTCAACCAATTAGAGACATCAGTCTATTTTATACACTCCTAATGTTTCAACATAGCTATACTACAGTTCTGTGAGGTGTCCAGAGTGCTACTTTATCTGCTGTGTAATAAGGTCAAGAATCATCTGTTGTGCCAGGAAAATGCTATACTCAAAGTGGTCCTTATCCTCTAGGGTCCATTCCAAGGGATATTAGATGTAGCATAAGAGGAGAATATAACAAAAGCTAGTATCAGTGAGAGGACATTGATTTATAAAAAAAAGGCAAAGAATGATGCCAGAAAATAAATATACTACACTTGTGGGCACTCACCCTTAATAGAGCTGGGTCTACAATGCTGACGCAAGACAATGTGGTGTCAGGTACGGTAGATCCTGCAACCTCTTTCCACCATTGCCTCTATACATTTAGCCAAAACCATTCATGATCAAGACAGAAAATACAACCGGACACACATGAACAAGAAAGGGAGCACACAATATGGGTTCCCAGTATTCTTGGCAGAACTGATCGTTGGATGGGCAGACAATCAAATGGTTTGAGCCCTTTCATCAATGTGACATTTTGTAGCTATTTTAGGAAACAATATGTTTGGTGTATCTCACATCTTTGAAATATTCTTCCATATGCTCTTACAGAAAATGTACTGCAGGTTTCACCTTAGTAAGGAGGCATCCTCCCAGTAATGCACAAAGGTTCAGGGGTTACCCCCAAAGGGATAGGTATGCTACACATCCAAGGGGACCTTGTCACCTCTTTGGATACGACATTGGAAAGCCGAACATTTGCTAATCTCTTTGTTATGTTGGAAACTTCAAGAATGGGTTAGAAAATGGCAAGCATGTTCCTAAGAAAATGGGTGATTTCAGAATATTAGGAAATAGCTCACATTCCCCTGTCACCTATACTACTGTAGAGATTAAACAGATGAGTGGAGGCTTCTAGGGCAGGGGCCCTAGGTGTGCCGATGATTGGTATGTTCCATGCTGCAACATATGCCTCTCCTGATACATTCATGTCCCACTACTTGTTAAGGGCGGGGACTGATAGGGCATCTTCTGTGGGGTCTTCCATCGTGGAGGGTTCAGAACTCCCAACACATTGGTGTTAAACACTGGGGGGCTGATCATGGGATACAGCCCAACTTTGTTTGTGTTAGTGCCACCCACCTGGCAGTATTACCGCCGGATCTCAGGTTGGACGCTTTTAGTCTCCAGTAATACCGCTGGCGGTAATATCACCGAAAAATGACAGCTCTGAACTGGGGGTTAACACATCAAACTTGAGATTGGTTGGACCCTTAAATGCAGCGGTAACATTTAAGGGCTACCGCCCAACTTGTGATCAGGCCCTGGGTGTGCATTTGTACTAATTGCTTTGAGTTAGCAACTATTGAGACCCAATGAGCTTGCATTGGTACGTCCTAGGTAGATATATATCTTGCCCCTCAACTAGTCATCACCACACGTTTCAGTGGAATTGTGTGGGGTGCAACATTTCTAGACCACTCCATGCAATAAAGTGGAACCGTTATCAACTGCTGCAACTTATAACTGGAAGACTGTCCTTGAAACCTCACACACTTTGGTATCTTTAAAGTATTGACGACTGTGACAAGGGTCTACACGCGCACACACAAAGTAATGCATTGATAGATATGAGAATCCTCATTAGACTGAGGCTGATATATTAAGTCACAGTATTCATGTCCCACCCAACCCAGCCGCCTGTGGTTGTGGCCATTTTGTTGGCTTTTGATTCTTGAGGATTAGAACATGTACCACTAGTTTACAGGAGAGGCGAGAGGCAGGACCACATTGGTAGACCCACAAGACCTACTAGAAAGAGCACTGAAGTATCTAGGGCAAGGTCAGAAAACCTCATTATTAATTAATGTGATGAGAGCTAGAGGCCTCAGTGTAATCAGATTCGACCACTAGTAATCAAGGTCTTCCTTAAGCTAGAACATCATCATAGTGAAGGCTTGTAAACGTGTCACCCATTTTGTAGATGCCAGGGCTAGATTGTAATAATATCCGTGCCAAGGTTTTCCTGTGTACTTTGGCTTTCAGACTGGTATACGGATCCATGATATTATTCAATTCTCCTTTTCCTTTATGCTGTGCAAGATTGCAAGGGTAATGCATGCTTCCTATCTTGCTGTTTCCTTCCTTGGGTGCCTGCACCCAATCAGCCTGCTGTTCCCTACCTTTCTCTATTCTTCCTCTCCCAACAGATATTGGTGCAGGCACAAGAAAACAAAAGACACCTAAGTGGCTCTTTAGTTTACAGTACATTCTGGAGTCTGACTAACAGTTTATTTCCATCCTTAGTCTGTTATCTCAGTCCTTCTGCTTTATCCTCATTCTTTCAGATTTCAGATGCGATGTTGTTGGTCGTGGAGTTTTCTCATTCATCTTTCACATGCATTCATTTATTTTCCATTCAGGAAAGAAGGAACAGAAGGCGGTGAAGAGTTCAAACCAATCTCTGCAGCAGGGGTTTGGAGGTGAGGGTGCATCATGCTTGGAGCCAGCAAGGCTGATGATGAGTGGGATGCCATGGTGGTGCTACTGGGTTGGAGGGGAGTGGGCGGGGTGGAGGGTTTTATTGTTAGGTGGAAGGAGGTTATGACTCAGGTATTGGGAGACACACATTATACTGGCTGGCAGAATGCACATTTTGTGTCTGGTCAGATAGCACAGCAAGTAGAGCGCTCGTTTTGACATCTCTACAGAGCCTACTGACACACGTTCGAATCACAGCAGGGCCAAACTCAAATGAGCACCGCAGACTGTCGGTGATAAGCAGCGCTAACATACCTGAGGGTTTCTACCGCTCGATAAATGCAAAATTATTATTATTGCTCCAAAGGGCAGGGGTGTTATTGTTCATAATTAAGAACTTGTTCTCTAAACCTGGACTCCCCAAACCTTAATAGCAGGTTAACATGTAACCTTGCTTTGGAATAGGTACTATCCATATTGACCCTGAAACACAAATGCCATTTTCCTGAAGAAGGCTTTGATTTAACTTACCATATTCCACTGTTCTTATTCGAATGAGGATATTTGGTGATGTAAAATCTTTGCTGCTTCACCATTGCACACATACTGCTAGTCAGTCACAGGAATGTAGAGCATGATTGGTTATTATTTATAACACATTTAATACCCAAAGGTTTCGAAGCGCAGACCTGGGGATCGAACCCATGTTGCTCCGGGTCGTCTTGCGTCTTGCTTCCAAGGCAAGCACGTTGCCCCTGATCCATCCTCCTGAGACCAAATAGGTGTTTCTGGGAATGCTGCCCATGCCATTCTGTGTTGTGCTACATGTGGAGGTGGCTTTAGTACTAGGATCAGAATGTGCATTATGTGTGCTAAGGCATTTGTGGATTCTCTGATGCAGGATTGGAGTTGTGATTCATAGGGTTGTGCAGGGGAGTCAACTCTGAAATGTCTCGGTCTGTGGCCAGACTTAAGTCTCCATCGTAAATTGACTCGCGACATAGGTAGGGAGGTGTGTTGCACGGAAAAGTGTGTATGTGGTTTGGGGTACATCCCCATTGCATGTACCCCAGAGAGAAAATGTGGATCGAAGTGTGTACATTAGTTGATTAATTCTGCATTAATTTCTTGAAAAAATATCTACCAATGATTCAAGTCCCAGTCATTTATGCAATATTAATGCTATATGTTTTCTCACAACATAAGCATCACGTGTTTATTATTTGTATGTGCCTTGAAGTGAGTGAATGCCTTTAGTAAATGCTACTGTGCACTGTGTGTGGCCTTGCTCCTACCACATTTTTCATGTATTACCCTTCAGTGCCCAAGTTGTAACAACACGTGCTGTGAAATGACCCTTTTAATCCCCAATCCCTCCCTATACCACAAAAAAACCTTTGCTGATGTTGGTGATATTATCCATTTTGCAATATTGCTTTATTGTCTTAGGTTCCAGGGGATACTTGTCCCAGAACCTATTGTTCAGTGGGTGCTTAGGCACCAGAGCACCCGCATACTCAGTACACCTGCGAGTTTGTGTGTCTAAATCATGGGTACTGAAGTGGAGCAAAGAACAGTTGAAGGGGCACTTACAGAAACAACGATGCTAGCTTGGGTTTGTGACAGTAAAACACATGACACTCAACATCATGGGCGGCTCCTCAATGAAGCAGAATAAGCCTTCCATGTGGAGTTCTGGCGTGGCAACAACTGACATTCTGTCATGCAGTTCTTTGCATTTCTTGCCATTGACACCCATTTGAACAACACTCAGCCTCAGGACTAAGCCCCTACTAGAGCAAGGATCTAACTTTTAGTTCCTGAGCTAGCACAATACATTGATTTGACATTCAACCAAGCACCGGGTCACGAATGACATCCCCGTTATTGTGTATTGACCTGAGAGTCTTTCAATGAGCCCCATAGCTGCTGTGACCCCTCACGGCTGATATTAACTCTATTCATCAGCGTCTCTTGAATGCCCGATCTTAAAGGCATTTCCCTGCACTTATCCATAGTAAATGCATTTAACCTACAGACAGTATTTAAAACCTACACTTGCCTGGACATACCTTGAAGTGATAGTAAACATGTAGCTACTCTAGTCCTCATTACTATGTATCCTCACAACATACAGCATGCAACACGAATCTTGAAAGCCCCCACTCTACTTCTGAAAGTGAAGGCCTGGCCACCCTGCCTGCCGCTATCAGTAGGCAAGCAAGGGTGCCTGATGCATGCTGCTATCATTAGGCAAGCAAGGATGCCTGATGCATGCCGCTATCAGTAGGCAAGCAAGGATGCCTGATGCATGCCGCTATCAGTAGGCAAACAAGGATGTCTGATGCATGCCGCTATCAGTAGGCAAACAAGGATGTCTGATGCATGCCGCTATCATTAGGCAAGCAAGGATGCCTGATGCATGCCGCTATCAGTAGGCAAGCAAGGATGCCTGATGCATGCCGCTATCAGTAGGCAAACAAGGATGCCTGATGCATGCCGCTATCATTAGGCAAGCAAGGATGCCTGATGCATGCCGCTATCATTAGGCAAACAAGGATGTCTGATGCATGCCGCTATCATTAGGCAAGCAAGGATGCCTGATGCATGCTGCTATCATTAGGCAAGCAAGGATGCCTGATGCATGCCGCTATCAGTAGGCAAGCAAGGATGCATGATGCATGCCGCTGTCATTAGGCAAGCAAGGATGCCTGATGCATGCCGCTATCAGTAGGCAAGCAAGGGTGCCTGATGCATGCTGCTATCATTAGGCAAGCAAGGATGCCTGATGCATGCCGCTATCAGTAGGCAAGCAAGGATGCCTGATGCATGCCGCTATCAGTAGGCAAACAAGGATGTCTGATGCATGCCGCTATCAGTAGGCAAACAAGGATGTCTGATGCATGCCGCTATCATTAGGCAAGCAAGGATGCCTGATGCATGCCGCTATCAGTAGGCAAGCAAGGATGCCTGATGCATGCCGCTATCAGTAGGCAAACAAGGATGCCTGATGCATGCCGCTATCATTAGGCAAGCAAGGATGCCTGATGCATGCCGCTATCATTAGGCAAACAAGGATGTCTGATGCATGCCGCTATCATTAGGCAAGCAAGGATGCCTGATGCATGCCGCTATCATTAGGCAAGCAAGGATGCCTGATGCATGCCGCTGTCATTAGGCAAGCAAGGATGCCTGATGCATGCCGCTATCAGTAGGCAAGCAAGGATGCATGATGTAGGCATGTGTGTGCAAACCCAGCCTCCACAACAGAGCCTGGGGAGAAATCCTGTCACGCATCACTCACATACTTGACACATTTCATACTGCAAGCCTTTTTCTCCATGTCAAGATACTCTCTATCCACTTGTGCACCCATTATTAGTATGGGAAACACCCTTAAAGCAAAACAAAACATCTGTGTCGCCTCTAACTCTCATGCATCATGAAGAGAAAGACAATGAGGAAATCATGCTGTCCCGCTAAAGAGAAAACGTGTCTGCATGTCTATGTTTATCTGTGAATGTGTGAGCATTGAATAAGCACTTACCGGTGTGAATTAAAATAAATAAACAATAGAATCCTTCATCACCCTTGCATTTACGTGTGACTGTTTTATACAACCTTCATTCTCCCTATCTATCGTAAAGCCACTGCTAAAATAAATGCAAAAGTATGTCCTGAAAGTGACATTCAGTACAGCAGAATTTGTTTCAGCTTTTGACATGCAGAGTCAAACAAAAATCACAAGGTGTATGTATAGATTGTGCATCACAAATAGCAGGCTGTCCTGACATACTGCTCATCAGATGTAGTATTAAGTCAACAATGTGACATCTAATTTATTAAGGTCATGTTACACCTCAGATACTTGCAATAGCAATCCCAAGAACATAACTGCACAATATATATTCATCGTCGTCTGTACTGACCGTTACTTCTGATCAATGACCATTGTCCTTAACTACTACCTAAACTAGGTCAAAGTGAAAAGGGATCAGTGAGTGTCCTATTCCATTATCCCTGGGCCCAGAAACTCTGGCTTATCTAAGGGCGTGGAGTTTTCGTTTGGTTGGTATTTTCTTTTTATGGGTTACTGGAAGACAAATGTACAATATTAAACTATGAATAAAACAACTGTGGAATGTTTCTTCATTTGACACAAACAATTAGCACTACATATTTATTGCAAAGTGTTACTGAAAAACCGCAGAAAGGCATACATTGTAATTCAGTGTTGCCTGCTTTTTCACTTTGAAACTAATCTTTGATCACATAAAACGTTCAACCTCTCCATTAATCCAAACATCTGGTAAATTATAGTTTGTAATACATTTATTTTTATTTTTATAGAGCATCCTATCTTGGCTTTCTACTTTCAAAACTCTGCAAGTAGCAGTTTTTTCTCACCTATCTCACTGATGTTTTAAATTGTTAATGAAGGCTGTAAATCGTCATCACAACAGAAGTTATTGAAAACACAATGACGTTGCTAAAGATTTATTAAATGTAAAGCAATGTAATATGGCATTTGTATCACACATGTTCCCATTGTTATGGCCTCAAATCACTATAGGTGAACGCCCTTGAGATTGATCAGAGGAATTTACGATCTGTGTGTAAATTTTAGCCAGTGCTTAGATAGGTAGGAGGTGGCTAAGTCCCTGCTAGTGCGCAATGTAGAGCTGGCTTGTGAATGGATGCTGTGAAGACTATTGGGAGCGTATGGAGGTTAAGGAGACTAATTATGTGTCCAGTTAGACCACATTTTTATCATGGGACTTATCTGCATTCTAGTGGCAGAGGCAGGGGTGTTGCTAGGTCTGGAAAAGATATGGGGCTGCGCTAATTTTTGGACTGTCAGGACTGGGGACTAGCTAGCCTTTTTGGCTGTAACCCCTGAGCTTCTGTCCGCGGCTACAGCCAAAAGACCCGGGGCTATAGCCCCCTCAGCCCCTCTATAGCAACGCCTCTGGGCAGAGGTTTGTGAAATGTGTCATCATGTGGTGTATGATTGCAGATAAGTGCAGGGAGGTGGCTGTGCCTGTGGCTATTTTCCATCGGCATGGAGTTGGCCCTAAAGTGGTGTGCTTGAACACCCTTGGAGAACCGAAGTCAGAGATATGAGACATTGGTCAGAGGAATTTACAATCTGTGTGTGCATTTTAGCCAGTGCTTAGATAGATAGGGGGTGGCTAAGTCTCTCCTAGTGTCAAATGTAGAGCTGGCTTGTTAATGGATCTTGTGAAGGCTGTCAGGAGACTATGCAGGTCAAGGAGACTAATTAAGTGTCCAGTTAGACCACATTTCTATCATGGGACTTAGCTGCATCCTAGTGGCATAGGTGTTGTGCAATGTGTCACCATGTGGTGTATGATTGAAAATGCGTGCACGGGGGTAGCTGTGCCTGCGACTATTGTCAATCGATATGAAGTGTGCTACGTGAAGAGAGGGTCTCTGGAATGTCCCTCCTCACCCACAAGAACATGACAGCCTGAAGAGTCAAAAATGCACGAAGCCACTCAATATTAGGCCAGTCCCCAGGAGGACCAGTGACTGAAACCTATGCAGAAAGATATTCTCTCAGACATTCGTTCAAACCTTATCCAATCAATGGGGGTCATTACGACCCTGGCGGTAGAGGGTTAACGGGGCCGATAGAGCTGCCAGCCCGTTATACCCCTACCGCTGCATTACGAGGTTTTCTTGCGGGACCTGGTAAGGACACCTGGTAAAACCAGCGGCATGGCTACCTCCAGAGACGTAATGACTCCCAATGTCTTTATGGATACAGGTGCTTCAGCATTGGTCATGGACCCAAATGCCTCGATGGATGACGTTGACTAATTCTGAGAGACTAATGTGCTGACATCACTAGTGGGTTCCATGTCATAATGTCCCCACAAAAATATCGCTAAGCAAAGAAATTGCCAAAAATTGCTGTTTTTTGTGGGGACATTATGACATGGAACATAAGTGGGGGACCCCCACAACCCCCAAACCTTTTTTATTTTCATGGGGAGCTGGGGACACCCCCGCAACCCTTGGTGCCCCTGTCCCTGTATATTTGGTCATCTATGTAATGTTGCCACAACCTTTTTTAGGCGAAATTACATACGGCAACTACATATATAGGGATATTATTACCTGATACCCACTAGTGACACCATGACATACCAATGTTAGTCACTAAGTACACTCAAAGGCATGCACAAAGTTACACAAACACACACGTGAACACACGAAGAACATGCTTACACAGTTCTGCAAATAGAGGACAGATAGATACACACACTTTCAAAAGCTTGTATTATTTTCCTCATTAACTAAGTGCAGAAACGCTGAACGCAATGCAACAAAGAGTTGCAGAGCAAGCTTGCAGATGCTTATGGCATCTAATACTATGGAACTACAGGATCACTTAAGAAGCCTGGAAGGACCAATTACAATTAACCTATGGAAAACATAGCATTGTATAGATATGTAGAAATCATACTATAAGTATAACGAGAATTACACAGAGGTCACAGAGGTCACAAGCCGCAGGACGCAAATGAGGGAAAGCAGAAACAGGCTGCACAGAACAGCAGACCAGGGCATGCAGCCAAGGTCAGAGACAAGCAACACTTTCCATTCCTAAAATGACAAGGGACCATCTACAAAAGAACTGAACAAATCCTCAACCATTTTCGGACCAGAAGAGCTCAATTTCATGGTCCTCAACCACGTGATGCAGCCGAGCTAGACAATGGTCATTCACCCACAGTGGGAAGACATACGGTTTTCAGCAACACAGACATGAAGTGAAGCATGGTCGTGTTAGCAACGTTGCAACGTTCAGGGCACTCTCACAGGCAAAAGTGGTAAAAGGCCCGATGGACAGTGCAGATGGATTTAAACAGAAAAAGCGATGTTGCTAACAGATACATTGGGGACACACAGTCATTCTCATCACCTTGAAGAGGTGCACAGAGCGCTGAGAACAGAGCTGGGACCCAGGCCTAGGGAGACCAGTTCCAGTCAATCAGGGGACAGAAATTCAGGGATAGATGGCAGGGTGCAGGGCCAATGGTAATCCTGCAACCTTGCAACAATGTAATAGTTCATTTCTTGGGAAGAGGCAGGCCAGCCACCTGCCATGTAAGGGCCAATCAACTATGATCTATAGGGGTTATCCATAAGGGATACCACTCTGATCACCTAATGAAAAAGAGTTATAGGTTTTTCGGGGAAGGGCTCATGTTGTGATGCAATCGGACCGCAAAACGGCCCTACATTGGCTTGGGAGGTGTGATTCTGGGAATGCTCAAATGTCCTGTATGATCCCTATCGGTTTTTGTAATAAATGGCAGTTCTAACTTGCCTTTGGCTGAGTCCTTCGTCTGTTACTGGTGGGAGGGTTATTGGGCCCTGGTAGCTGATCGGGTAAGCTCATAGTAACCCCCAGACTTCTGGAATGCCTAAGCCAACATATGTACAACTGGTATGACCTCAACACCTTGTAGGTGGACGCCCTTAGAGGACAAAAGTCCAAGGTATGAGAGATTGGACAGATGAATTTACAATGTGTGTGTGCATTTTATCCAGTACTCAGGTAGGAGTGGCTAATGCCTGCTAGTGACCCATGTAGAGCGCTTGTGAATGGGCGCTGTAGAGAGCATGTGAGTCAAGGGGACAGATTTTGTGTCCAGTTAGAACAAATGTTTATTATGGAACTTAGCTGCCTTCTAGTGGCAGAGGTGTTATGCAATGTGTCATCATGTGGTGTATGATTGCAGATGTGTGCTGGAGGGTGGCAGTGCCTGCAGCTATTTTCCATCAAAATGTTCTGGGTGGTTTCTTATCTTGTTGAATTTAAATTCTAAAACTTAGCTGGATTCAAAACAGTGTCGGAATTCTAAAAGCACAGCTGGATTCAGAACAGTGCCTGGATTCTTAATCCAGCTGAATCCAAAATCGCTAAATACTAAAATGCAGCTGGATACAAAACAGTGGCTCGATTCTCATTGCAGCTAGATTCAAAACAGTGGCTACCTTCTAAACATGCATCTAGATCTAAAACAGTGACTACATTGTAAAAGTGCAGCTAGATTCAAAACAGTGGCTTACATTTAGAACGCGTAAAGGAAGAGGTGAGGTGGTAATGCGCTTTACACTCAAAACAGTAAGGCACAATGATGAGATTGTTGATGCTTTAATTGAAACAGAAACAGCCGACACGTGTTTCGACAAGCAGGTCGTTCTCAAGGCAAACGTAAGTCAATTGTAATAATGTATTCTTAAACACGCTCTCTGTGCTAATGGAGCGTTCGAGTAATCAAATGGGAAACTGGCAACCCGTGTCAAAGAAGTGTAGACGCCACAATGGCAGTATCAATATATAACTCGTAAAATCGAGCATCTAATTGTAGAAGGGAATTCCCAGAAAGCAAACATTTAGAATACAGCAGGATTCAAAACAGTGGCTACATTTCTAAAAAAACACCAGGAGTCAAACAGTGACAGGATTCTAAATGCAGCTACAATTCAAACAGTGGCTGATTTCACTGGTGTAGTTAAATTCAGCACAGTAGCAGTATTCTCGGTGCAGCTAGATTCAAAACAGATGCTACATTTATAAAATGCAGCTAGAATCAAAACAGTGGCTAAATACTAAGATGCAACAGGATTCAAACATTGGCTACATTTCTAGAGTGCAAATGGATTCAAACCAGTGGCTATATTCTTAACGCAGCTAGATTCAAAACAGTGGCTACATGCTAAACATGCAGCTAGATTCAAAACAGTGGCTAAATTCCAAAAGTGCAGCTAGATTCAAAGCAGTGGGTACATTCTCGAAACAGTGGCATGCTTTTAAATGCATCTACATTGAAATAGTGGCAGACATCTAAATGCACCTGCATTTAAACAGTGACAGTTTCTAAGTGCCACCAAATTCAAAACAGGGCCAGGCTTCTAAATGCACCTAAATTCAAAACTGTGGAAGGCCTCTAAATGCAGCTACCTACAATTACAGTGCTAGGAATCTGAATGAACCTAGCATCAATCAGAGGCTGTATTTCAGCTGAATCCTCGAACTCTAGTACACCCCAGGTTGAGAATGAAGGTGAGCCTGAATACCCACAGAATGCTTTGGGGCTGAATTCTGGTGAACCTACACATGGTCAAAGGGCACTTTGACTGTGTTACATGAATGTCCTTATAAACAGGCCTTTTACAAATAGGGTCCGCTCAAAGACTGACCCTGAATTATTTACCTGCACCAACCTCTTAAGTTACATTTAAGATACAGTATAGCACCAGTTTGGCAACAACTTAGAAGAAACACCTACCCTGAATTTGTGCATTTCTCACACCACTGCGCAGAGAGCTGATGTGTCACTGCACAACTGCTAGATGTGTCAAGGGAAACTAGGAATTGTCATCTTGCCTGGGTTTAGGAAGGTGATAACCCCCACACAAATTATTTTGGAGCAACCGGCTTAAAATGTACCAAATAAATGCCAGCTATAGGAGCTACGAGAAGGCGAGGCAGAGCCAGAACAGGTGCAGTCGCCATAGTGAAGACAACTAAGCCTTTAAGCATGAAAGGGCTAACTGATTTTTTTTTTTTTTACAAGAGATATGCAAACAATTGTTTAAAGTACAATCCAAAATATGTCTCACATATAAAAAGATGGACACAGTATCATGTGCAAGTTTCGCCCTTAAAGTGTAATCATTCCCAT
The DNA here is from genome assembly GCF_040938575.1 of Ambystoma mexicanum. NCBI lineage: Eukaryota > Metazoa > Chordata > Amphibia > Caudata > Ambystomatidae > Ambystoma > Ambystoma mexicanum. The sequence continues at coordinate 1,158,443,367 of NC_090933.1, forward strand.
TATGTATGGCGTAGAGGTTAATTGTGTTGAGGTGTCTTCAGCAGGACTTGTGTACCCAAATCTATTTTATAACCTCTGGGGACTCAAGTTCATGAAGGACCAAGGCAGAGAAGGCACAAGTGCCAAACTAGCTATGCAGTGGGCCTGAAAGTGCTAGTGAAAAGATGAGGCAGCAATCTCAGGGGTCTCATTACAACCCTGGCGGTAGCCGTTTCTGTAAAACAGGCACGGCTGCCGCCGGAGTTGCATTTTTTCCAGCGCCCAGAAATGGGCAATTACCCGGTCATTAAGGCCTTGCCGGACCCGGTATTTGCCCATTCCTGGGCGCCGGAATAAATTCTTCCACATTCCTATTTGAGCCCCATACGGCTCAACGGGAATGGGGAAGCCGGATGCACAGGCACCGTTATCAACAGTGACTGTGCATCCAAAATGCTGTGCTCGCGGGTGCCTTTCATTCCGCCAGGTCAGAACTGGCCGAATGAAAGGCACCCGCGAGGACAACTGAGTTTTCCGGTCCGGATACAACAGTACCGGCAAGTTTACCGCTACCTTTGTATACAGACCAGCAAACTCGTAATGGGGCCCAATGTATTTCAGAACCGTAATAGTCAGTTTACAAATTCTGGCCTGGGCAGTTACAGAATCTCTCAACAGTGAGATACGCCCTTCTGGCAATTTGTATTTGTATTTGTATTTATTGGTTTATATAGCACTTTACACCAAAGTGCTGCACAATTGAACAACTAATACATGAAACATAAATAATATAACAGTAGAAGCAAATTACCATATGAATCAGTCAACAAAACAGTAAGAAGAGCAAATAACTGAAGGGAATAGGGAGAGTAGTGGAGTAGGACTGGGTGGGAGGGGGAGGGGTGAGGAGTAGGAGGAGGGAAGGGGAAAACGTGAGAGTGGGGAGGTAGGGGAGGGGAGGGAGATAATCAAGGGGAAAGATAAAGGAGAGAAGGGAGGCAGGAAGAGGAAGGGGTTTCAAAGAGGAGAGTGGAGAAGGAGAGATTTAAGGGAGGTGCGGAATGAGGAGAAGGTGGGGGTAGAGCGGATTGCAAGAGGAAGGTAGTTCCAGTGCAGGGGGGCTAGGAGTTGGAAGGAGCGGAAACAGGAGGGGGCACAAGGGGACAGAGGTACAGTGAGAAGAAAATGGTCAGCAGAATGAAGGGAGCAGGAGGGAGAGTAGAAAGGGAGGAGGGAGCAGAGATAAGGGGGAGCAAGACCATGGAGAGATTTGAAGACAAGGCAGAGAAAGTGAAATTTAAGTTGGGAGTGAAATAGAAACCAGCCAAGGGAAGAGAGGGAAGTAGAAATGGAGTCACGGGAGGTAAGGAGACAGAGGGTACGAACAGCAGAATGGTAGATGGATTTGAGGGGAGCGAGATGAGAAGTAGGTAGTCCAAAGAATAAGGAAGAGCAGTAGAAGAGGCGGGAGAAAATAAGGGAGGAGATTAAAAGTTTGGTAGCATTGAAGTTGAGAGAGGGACTGACTTTGTGAATATTGAAGAGGTGATAGCGACAGGTACAAGAAGTGAGAGAGATATCGTGGGAGAAAGAGAGAGAAGTCAAAGTGAATGCCTAAATTACGAGCATGGAGAGAGATAGGGAGATTAGAGGGAGAAAAGTGAATGAACGGCAGAGGAGAGGGAGGGGGAAGAGAGTTGGAGGGAAAGAATACAACTTCAGTCTTGTCAGTGTTAAGGGAGAGAAAGCGATCTTTGCGGTATGAATGTTTAAAAAACCAAGAGTGTTATTACACCTTGACGGCCCATGCCTTTAATATGAATTGAAAACTGGAGGAGACTGCACACTCGACACCGTTCATTGAGACATTTGGAGAATTCAGCAAAGAATGACTATAGGGGATCCGAGCAAGGGTCAGGACTCGAAGGATGGGTACGATTCTGCCTAAGATGACTATGCACTTCATTTCGGGAAGTTCAAGGGACTACATTTCGGTGATTAAGTTAAAGTGTCATTCTCCTTTGAAGTGCGGGTGACACCTGGGACTAGTGCAGAGTAGATGGGGATTGTTCTCACTGTAAGAACTATAACAGTTTCTTGAGGAAACTGCCATACATTGCCCAACTCAGAGCCATGTTCACACTAGCTAAATAAATGCATGCAAGCAGCACTAATACTGGCATGTAGACACTACATGCCACTGTAGTGCTGACAAACCAAGATTTTAAAGGTGTATGGCCTCACAAGGTACTTCCCCCATCCTGAAGAAGGGGGGAAAAGTTATCAGAAAAGTATAAGTTAAGGATCAAATCTAAGAATTCACAGCTTTCAATTATAACAAGAATAGTATTTGCTTGTCTTCCAGGAGCATAAACTGGTGTTAGACATTACTGGCTTGCAACATGAAGTCAAGCATATAGGAAAGGCCATGTGTCGAGCATTACAACGAAATGAGATGCAAAATGGACAGGTCATTTGAAGCCTGCAGTGAGGGTTTGGGATTCCCATGTTCCATCCTTTGACACTTCTTGACCTTAACCAAATGTATATGGTTTGACTGCCAACAGCCAGCTTCACTTTTAGTCAGGCGAATAATGGGCGAGGTCAGAATTGAAGGAAATAGTTATAGCTTTATATTGAAATGGTCAATATACATTATGCCTTGCAAGAAAACAAGAAAAACAAATCGATGGCATCAAGTGTAAACATGCAAAATCAATGTGGGTATGGAAAATAAGTATGCCCCGACGTCCCTGCAGCGTACACGGCCCCTGTGTTCTAAAAAGTAATCAGTTTTAGTCTCAGTAATCTCATCCATAATCTGAATAGCTCTAGCGTTCTCAAAAAGGTCAATTTTCAATCGTTTAAAACAAGGAAAGAGAAAGGACCAGCATTATGTTTAACCAGCAACATCTACCCCCACTAAACCAGTCGGGCCACTTCAAAGTCTCACAATCTACTATTGTTAAACTGGAGCAATTTCGCAATCTCAATCTCATCAGTAAAGTTTAGATTTCTTTGGGCTGGGGCAGCAGGGGACTTTAAAACACTGATGGAGAATTGGTATTCAATGAAAACCTAAACATCGACTCTCACAATGTGCGGAATCCCACTCCTTACAAATACAAAATATACCTCAATGTATAAACCAGTAAGGAAGAGGTAGCAAGTGCTACCTTTGGGTAGTAGGAGAATGCAGTAGTACCTGGAGTGTTCCAAGTGCTGATAGAGATTACCACAATAAAAGATCTCAGGCCCAAATAACCAGACAAACTCAAAGAATATGGCAACATACTACTTTATTATCAGTTCAATAAAGTAGGGACACCTGGTGAACAAACAGATTGCAACTCACACACTCTCAAGGCATTTCAGTTACACGAAAGGTGTTATACCTTGACATGTCAGCTCTGATTTCAACCTACGTGGCAAACAGTAAAAACCTACTGGGAGCAGGGATTGGTTAAGGGAAAAGTATACATATAGTTTGTATACATGTTAGTATCATCATTGGCAGTCTCTTATCTGGTAGGCATGCCTTGAAGCATCTCTAACTATGTAAAATACAGACAATGAAATAATACCAGCAGTGGAAAGTGCCGTACAGCAATGTGTGGTCCACCATTACATAGACTCTCATGATTGGTTGGCGTTCTCTTACCAAACTTGAACATTCGGATTGTTAGCAGAACATAAGCAATGAAACCCAGGTGCAAGGGATCAGTGTCAGACAACTACCTTTCTTAGCTAATTAGCCTACTATGTCTCATCAGTTAGGCCCTATGCCAAGGCTTCTTCTTTGTAGTTGAACTTGCCGATTGTTCTCTTGCTCAGAACATTAAAGGGAGTGAAGGTACATTTCTATCTTTGTGTGGAGCCTTATGAATAGGCCTTGTCTTCCAGTCCTGAAACAAGTGTGAGGAGACTAGCATTTAGTCCATTTTGTCCTTCTATTTAATGTAATTTGATTCAATTATATTGGGTTCTATTACTCTCCATGGCTTCTGGAGACTTGGTTGCTCCATTTTGAATGTGCTTTCTGCATCTTTAATTGAACAGTACTCCGCACTCACAATTGTTCACTCCTTTACTTAATCTAAGAGAAATATACAATGTGCGTGTAGCTTATCCTCTTTAACTTCTTTTGAGCCATGTAGTTGCTCTTACTGTGACATCCTTGATTCCTAGCCAAGAAAATTTCCTTTGTTCTTGCTCGAGTTTGTATTCCAGTGCCTGTCAGCATTGCAGTCTTGGTTTCCCTTCTCAAGGCTTCTTGCTTGCTATTATGCGATGGCAACCTCCATTTTCTTAGCATGGCTGCTTTACTTGCATTCCATTTCCTACTGTTAGCAAGCTTCAATATGTCTCATCTACCTTGCTGTTCTTCATATATACATCTATTACATCTCTTGTCACTTATCTTCTTAGTGTATATGGTTTTCTTCGTAATCTCACATATGTTTATTTCAATCACATCTTCGTTCTTTAGTTATCCATACATCGAATACAGTGCCCCCATGGATCTTCTTACTTTAGTGGCATCACTTTACATATGTCAATCTTAACTTATAGTTCTTCTATGTCCAGTGGTGTATGCAGGTACATGTCTACTGCATCAGTTTGTGGGTACATTTGATGCAGTTGTCTAAGCGCATATCGTCTCTCATACCGTCAATGTGGTATTTGGATGATACTAGGTGTCAAGCACAGTGCTTTCTTGTTGTTCTTCCAGTATGGTGGAGGTGAGGGGGTGGGCTGTATAAATGACGTGTACATCTGCCTCTCTACAGAAGCCAGCACATTGCAAGTCGAAATGTAACTTCTGCATGATAATTAGTACCCCATGTCCTTTATTCAACAGATAATGCTTTACAATACTCTGGGTTACACATTTCCATACCCAGAGTTGGTCATGCAGAGGTCTGTTAGTACCTTTTGGCCTGAGATGTTCCCTGTAGCTGTTGAGAAACCACGCTCTTCTAAGCTGGGAGCATGAGCTAAATAGCTCCCAGCATGCACATCACTGGTAGTTGAAGTCTGTTTTGTTTACCTCTCTGAGGGTCATGAAACACGCTTGCTGCCCCCTCTCCAGTCATTCAATATCTTTCATCCCGCCCACTTCAAACAAAAATCAAGCTTTGACACATTTTATAGACCAAATGAAAATACCTGGCCGGGATGGCAGAACACTAGCTTTCAAAGTCTTGGACTTAGTCATCGGATGGCGTCCCCTGGATAATCTGGGACTTCGAAAGTCAATGCATCCACCATCTCAGTCTTTCAGGTTGTTCAATGGTATCTACTATCTCAGCCTTTCAGGTTGTTCAATAAAAAGCTATCAAACTTGGATTACATATTATTATTATTATTATTATTATTAGTATTATTATTATTAGTATTATTATTATTATTGTATTTATTGAGTGCGGACCTATCTTCGAGAAGCAACAGAGTGCCTTACAGAGGTAGAGAATAATACCGATAGATAATGGAATGCTTTACAGAGGTGTACAACATGACAGGTGCATAGCAGAGCGCACAGGGGGGCACAGGGGGGCACAGAGGATCGGTACAGTTGTACCTGGTGGTGGGGAGCAGAATGCGGGACAGCGATTAGCGAGTCAGAAGGTGCATGAGTGACATGATGGCCAAGGTGTTGAGGATGAGAGATTCCTTGAAGAGGTGATTTTAAAACTGGACTAACAAAGCTCCAAACCCTTTCCTCTGCACAGCCTTACCTTGAGATTGAATGTGTAAGTTGAGTAACAGTGTTGAGGGGTGCCCAATGTGTGCAAGCATGCCCTATAGGAAACAAATACAGAAGTCATCAGGATGGGGATAGTGGGTCTACCTCTGGGAAGGATAGGGTTCATATAGCCTCAGCCGGCCTGCTAACAAACCCAAGGCCCATCATTCTGGGGAAAAGGCACCCAAGGTGCATGACAACAGTTAAACCCCCATCCTTACTCTTGATGCCACTTCCTGCTCCACCTAGTCAGATTACTTAAATGTAGCAACCTCACTCTCTCTTGACAGGATTTCACCAATAGCAGGGCATAATATTCAGAGGCGCAAGAGGTCTGCTTTGAAGGTAGACAGCAGGTTTCTGAGAAGAGGAAACCTCTGCAGAGGGGGTCATTGCTGTCATGAACCCTACACATAATACATGGTCAGTATTAAATCAATGTTCCTTAAATTCTTCTGGGATTTTCTCAGTTTTTCCTTAAACAGTGTCACACCCCTTTTTCTACTCTTACTTTTATGAGGAGTTAGGAATATGTTCCAGCTCCGAGAATACAGTGTTTCACTGTATTCCTTGTTCCCATTAGTCTCTTGTCCTGGGATTGCACTCAATCTCACAGAATGAAGAGTTGCACTTGCTTCCTTTCTCTTAGAATGCTCTTCGCCTAGGATTGTGCTTAATCACACAGAATGCAGAGTTTCATTTGCTTCCTTTCTCTTAGCATGCTCCTCACCTGCGATTGCGCTCAATTCACAGAATGCAGAGTTTCACTTGCTTCCTTCTTCTTAGTATGCTCCTGCCCTAGGATTGCACTGAATCTCACAGAATGCAGAGATGCTCTTCCTTCCTTTCTCTTAGTATGCTCCTCACCTGGGATTTCAATTAAGCTCATAGAATGCAGAGTTTCACTTGCTTCCTTTCTCTTAGTATGCTCCTCACCTAAGATTTCACTCAATTTCACAGAATGCAGATTCACAGGCTTCCTTTCTCTTCTTATGCTCCTGGCCTGGGATCACGCTCAATCTCTCAGCATGTAGAGTTTCACATTCTACATTTCCCTTAATATGCTCCTGTTTTAGGATTGCACCCAATCTCACAGACTGCATAGTGGCACTTGCTTCCTTTATTTTATTATGCTCCTGTTTTTGGATTCCACCCAATCTCACAGACTGCATAGTGTCATGTGCTTCCTTTTTCTTATTATGTTCCTGTTTTGGGATTGCACCCATCTCACAGACTGAATAGTGTCACTTGCTTCCTTTTTCTTATTTTGCTTCTGTTTTGCGATTGCACTCAATCTCACGGAATGCATAGTGTTGCTTCCTTTTTCTTATTTTGCTCCTGTTTTTTTATTGCACCCAATCTCACAGACTACATAGTGTCACTTGCTTCCTTTTTCTCTTTATACTGCTGTGTTGGGATTGCACTGAATGTCACAGAATGCATAGTGTCGCCTTCTTTCTTTTTCTCTTCATGCTCCTATTTTGGGATTGCACTCAATCTCACGGAATGCATAGTGTCACGTGCTTCCTTTTTCTTATTATGCTCCTGTTTTGGGATTGCACCCAATCTCACAGACTGCATAGTGTCACTTGCTTCTTTTTTCTTACTATGCTCCTGTTTTGGGGTGCACTCAATCTCACAGAATGCATAGTTTTGCCTGCTTCCTTTTTCTATGCATGCTCCTGTTTTGGGATTGCACTCAATCTCACAGACGGCATAGTGTCACATGCTTCCTTTTTCTCTATATGCACCTGTTTTGGGATTGCACTGAATCTCACCGAATGCAAAGTGTTGCCTGCTTCCTTTTTCTCTTCATGCACCTGTTTTGGGATTGCACTCAATCTCACCAAATGCATAGTGTTGCCTGCTTCCTTTTTCCCTTCATGCTCCTGTTTTGGGATTGCGCTCAATCTCACAGAAAGCACAGTGTCACATGCTTCCTTTTTCTCTATATACTCCTGTTTTGGGATTGCACTCATTCCCACAGAAAGAGATTCATTTGATCCCTTATTCTTATTTTGCTCGAGCCCTGGGATTGTACTCAGTATCCCAGAATGCAAAGCTCCACTTGCTTTCCTTTTGTTACTTTGCCAATCCCCTGAGATTGCACTTCCTCACACTCAACACAGCATTTCAGTGGATGTATTTATCTTGTTTTGGTTAAGGTTTGGGTCTATTCCTTTTCTGCAAATGTGTGTTTGCGGTTTTTCTTCTCTCAGTTGATGCTTTTTCTATTCTACAGCATCTCCCAGAAAGAACGTTAACACGTTATGTCTTCCTATTACTTTGGTTATGGTCTTGGATTCTTGCCCATCTCCCAGGCACGCTTTTCATTTGGTTAGAGTACTTAATGTTAAACAAGTCAACATTTCACTCATTTTCTGCCTCTCAATTTGGAAATGTCCAAATTCCTTGCATTTTGAGATTGTATTTTGTCCCCTTACTTGCAGCAATGTGCTTGTTTTGTTTTTCTTTACCACACCCCTTGGCATTGCACTCTGTTTCCCAGAATGCAGCATTCCAGTTGCTCTCCTTCGATTACTTTGGCCATGCTTTGAGATTTTGGCAGCATTTCACTTGCTTTCCTTCTCTTACAATGGAGAAGCTACGGAACTGGACTGCATTTGCCAGGCATTTGCCAGGCATTTGTCTTTCAGTGGCTTTCTTTCTTTTACTTTGGTTTTGCTTTGGAAGAGTACTCCGTCTCCCACAGTTTGGCATGGCACTTACCTTCTTTCTCATATTTTGGGTTTTGCTTATGATTTGTGCTCTGTATCCTATAATACAGCGTTTTAGTTGCTTTCATCCTCTTATTTTAGTTACACCTTGTCCCAGAATGCAGCGTGTCACTTGTTTTCTGTCTCTTTGTTTGGGATTGCGCATAACTCCCAGTAAACAGTGTGTCTCTTGATTTGGTTATGCATTGGGCAGAATTCCATTGAGTTCTGTCTCTTACGTTGGTTACATTCAAGGGTTCTACTCTGTTTTCCACAATGCTATCTCTCAATAGATGTTAAGGTGTTACCTGCATGTCCCAGAGTGCAGAATTCCTCTTTTCTCCACTCCTAGTATCTCCCCACAGATTCCCAGGTTTTACATCTCTCCTCTCTGTTGTTGGCCTCATAACCTTCTTCCTTCACTGAGCTGAAGGCCAGAAAACGCTTCTGGCCTTCCGACTGACTGCGTGTCTTCCAGGCCTTCTCAGCCAGCAGCACCGTTCCTTCACTGCATCTGATGCCCAGAACACGCGTCTGGCCTTCCCACTGACTGCGTGTCTTCCAGGCCTTCTCAGCAGCACCATTCCTTCACTGCATCTAATGCCCAGAACACGCTTCTGGCCTTCCCACTGACTACGCGTCTTCCAGCCCTTCTCACCAGCTCCGTTCCTCACTGCATCTGATGCCCAGAACACGCTTCTGGCCTTCCCACTGACTGCGCGTCTTCGAGGCCTTCTCACCAGCACCGTTCCTTCACTGCATCTGATGCCCAGAACACGCTTCTGGCCTTCCCCCTGACTGCGCGTCTTCCAGGCCATCTCACCAGCTCCGTTCCTTCACTGCATCTGATGCCCAGAACACGCTTCTTGCCTTCCCCCTGACTGCGCGTCTTCCAGGCCTTCTCACCAGCACTGTTCCTTCACTGCATCTGATGCCTAGTACATGCATCTCGCTCTCTTTTATCCTGTCTACCCTCCCAGCATCTGGTTTTTTTACATGCCTCCTGTGTTTGACATTGCATCAGCTCTATTCTTGCATTGTATCTGATGTCTCGTACATGCAACATGCAAACTAGGTCTCCTCAGTGACGCCATATCTTCCCAGAATCTAACACCTGTGCTGGATCCCGTGTCTTCCCTCCTGGTCGCAGACTCCATGTATGACATCCACCAAGAGGCAGCCTCATCATTCTTTCTCTCTGCAGCTCCTATTACTTTGTCAATGAGACTGAAGTTGCAATGCTCCATGCTGAGTCTGTGTTCCCTTGTTATACTACTCCAGTAAGCTGCCATACTATCCCCATCACAACTCCAGGCATCTCAATCAGGGATCATGGGGCACTAGCCCTACCCATTTTGCTTTAAGTCTCTGGCTGAACATGCCCATTACGAACATAGAGATAGGACTCTTGGGTCAAAAAAACTATATATTCATAATTATATGTTCCTTGTCATTAGCATTTAAAATATACAAATAAAGAAGAATACATGTGCCATCTCTTATATCATTTGCCTTTTTTAAAACATTGCAACTTATTAATGTAATCTGCATGTGATAGTGAGTGAGTGAGTGAGTAAGTGAGTCAGTGAGTCAGTGAGTGAGTCAGTGAGTCTGCGAGTTACTGGGATCACTTGTATAGTTCAAACTGTGAATTAGGTGACCTCCTGGCGTTCTCAGGATTGCATCCCTACCTAATGCAGCTGGAGAGTTACTCGCTGCCTGCCTGTGAGATACCAGTGACTAAAGTGAAGTCATGTGGGCCTGGCAAAACAGGTATGAGTCCCTGTCTACCACCAGTGTGTTATGTTTTTACTTTTCACTGACATCTGTGTCCCTTCCATACAATACAGCAGATGCAATGCATTGCAGTGCACCCCATCACACGTATGTTCATCTCTGCCAGGACCAAGATCCTTGAAGGGCTCTTCTGCATCACATCCCCAGTCTGCCCTCAGAAGAAATGTCATATCTAGACATCTTTAGCTACATCCATTATGCCTTTGAGGGGTACTGGTCACAAAAGGGGGATAGGCACTCCCCATTTCATTGCACATGATGAAGCAAGAGCGCTTTGGAAGACTTGGTGCAGGAATGTCTCTTTCTGTGGTAAACAAGTTAGGTACGGAATATTTGGGGGGTCAGAAACTGTGAAAAGGGTGGCATGAGTGTCCTTCACTCACTTAAAATCAAACAATGGACAGTATCTCCCTCACACTTTCAGTCACCCTTATTATTGTTTGTTTTCAAAGTGTAGTGTCTTTGCATTGGGTGACTTGTAGTCGTATATTTCCTATTTTAGAGACGAAATCCAAAGTTGTAACAACTTTTATATTCATTGTAAATCCTCCTTCTATTAAAGTATTAAAACGCCAAAAAAGTGTGTGATTTTCTTATGATGGGTAAGTTGTAAACAGGTACATTCTATAATTTAAGGTGGAAAAAATGTCCTAAGTGAATGCAGAAATGATAACTATACCGGTTGACTGTACAGGCCTCAGGCTACTCTACAAGCACATAAAGTACCTGCAAAGGTCACATTGCCAGTTTGCTGCTGGCAAAGAAAAGATACAAATGAAATAGGGCGTTGAAGGGGAGTTAAGTAGGTGTTGAGGGAGACAAAATGAACTACACTTTAATGTTTCAAACCATTATTTATTAATGTTATTTATAGACGTAATTCGAAAAGAATCTCTATGAGAAGTGTAAAGCGTGAATACTTAACTTACTTACTTGAGTATCCACGTCATGTTCTTTGTCATTCTGCAACAAAAATAAAACATAGGTGGGTTGGAAATCAGGGAAGGGCCGGGAGCAGCCATTATAGCGGGTTATGTGAGTGTTTGTAGGATGTTTTAATCAGGTGACATCTAATACAGGGGAACCTTTATTTAGTCAAGTTCTTTTTTTTTAAATCTGGAGCCCCCAATTTAATAACATCGATGACTTAGAGCTTCCCTCACCTTTTGGGACAACAAACACTCAGGGATGTAAAGAAGGTACCTTTATTAACACAATAATACTAATTAACTCAAATTCAAGAAAAATTGTGTTGCCCTTCCAATAAATCTAAATGCAATGATGAAAAATAATCAAAATGCTAGTCACGTCAGTTTCCAAGGCTACAGTTACAGAGATAGATAATCACGTGTCTCTGTTTGATTCTGTTATTTATAAAAGGAAAAAAAAAAACAATGAATATAGCTATTCGTAAGATTTATAGGTATGTGGACATAGCAGAGTGAGAGAACAAAAAAGAATTTATCACGTCCCTATGTACATACGGGCTACATAAATTGGGTGCAGGCTATAAATATAGTTTGCACTCCTCAAACTGATACAGACCCAACTAAGAACACATGATTCGCATAATTTTTGGTACTTTTATGTCAAGCGAATCAGCTCAATAGGTCCGTGTAACTTCTAGTGAGGATCGGGATGCCCATTTTATAGGCATGGGCTGGGACAGCACCTTGACGCCTGAATAGGTTGCATCCGTCTAAGCCTGGAAATCCCACGTTCTATGATCTTGAGGATATCCTCATGGTCACCAACAAAATGAAGGCATCATGAGCACTGGCCCCGACGGATTGGCCAATGGAGCAATTAAAAGCAGTCCATCACTATGGGCTGGTCTCTTGTATGAATTAACATTGTGATTACCACTGGCAAAAATTGTCCACATAAACTCGGCAGCGAGAGCATGATATGGCTCTCGTATGGTGATGACAAAGTTCTTTTGGACCAAACGCCCAGTGGTTTGCAGCACACATTGGCTGCCTTGTATTAGTATGCCAAGTTTACAATTTAAAAATTAATATGAACAAGACCAAAGTTATTTGTATTTGTATTTGTATTTGTAATGCGCTCCTTGCCCTGGGGCATCTGGGCGCAGAATTTAGGAAGTGGTTACATACATAAACAAAAGTTTCCCACGAGGGATAAGTCAGGCCAAAAGGACGTTACGCGGCCAAGAACACGAGTTACACCAATAGTTACAGTGAAAGCGTTGCATATAATAGAGTCAGCATATCCCGTAGTGTACAGTTAGACAGTTGAAATTTACAAGGCAATTGTGTCTATACATATCATAGGTGCTGAGGAGGGGGGCAAAGGCACCTTAACCAACCTAAGCAAATTAGTTAGGACGAGGAGGCAGAGGTGTCAAGCTCATGAAGCCAGAGTTTAGTTTTGTTCTTGAAGGATAGAAAGGAGGGTTCGGCTCTTATGGAAGTGGGAAGTGTGTTCCATAGTTTGGCCGCTAGGACTGGGAAGCTTGATCCTCCTGCAGTCTGGAGCTTATATCTAGGTACCGTGAGTGAGTTGACTTGGGCAGACCTCAAGGGTCTTTTGGCAGCATGCCGTGTGAAGCGATTGGTTAAGTAGGCCGGGCCAAAGTGTTCTGGGCCTTATGTGTGAGAGCAAGGGTTTTAAGCGCGATTCAGTGATAGACGGGAAGCCAATGTAGGTTGTGACTCGTGTCTGAGATGTGGAGTCTCCTAGGGAGGTTGAGGGCTGCCCTAATGGCGTTATTCTGCGTGACTTGTAGCTTATCTAAGTTTCTTTGGCTGGTTCCTAAGTAAAGTGCATTACAATAATCAATTTTGGCCATTATGAGGGTTCTCGCAAGGATGATGCAGTTGTCAGTTGTCAGAAAGGGTCTGCAAGCGGTGATCAGTTTGCATGTGTATGCCGCGGCAGAAACAACAGCATTCATTGTAGTTTAGAAGGTGCAATAGCATTAGGGGCTTTTAGCATGGTATGGTTGTAAGTATCAACTAAGGCTGTGGGGTCAGAGCACGTGGTAGATGCAGTATTGAGCAGAGGGAGAATCAGAGGGAGAAGTTTCTCCATAGTAATATCCTTCTTGTTGCAGGTGTGGATAGGGGGTGCAAGGTTAGTTTTAGGGGTGTGAGGGTAAGAGTTGATAGAGAAGATTATTTCGTGGTGATCGGATCATAGGCAAGGTGTGATCAAAGTCAGTTTGAGCTCACAGTTCAGGTCAGCTACCCAATCGAGGGTACGTCCTTTATTGTGGGTAGGCTCTTTGATAAGTTGGGTAAGGCCGTAGTCCGTTAATGTACTGGCTAGTTCTGAGGCTTTGGTGTCGTTGGCATATAGGTACCCTAAATTGAAATCACCAAGTAGAAGTATTTGCGATATGGATTTAGTGTTGGTGGCAAGGATGGATGAGATGTCCTCAATGAACATAGAGATAGGACCAGGAGGCCTATAAATAAGGTGCACTGTTGCGGTTTGGTTAGGAGAGATGGGTAGTTTGATGGAAAGGAGTTCTACTGATGGGATTTGGAGGTTGGGGATGGTTCTGAGTTCGATTGCACTCTTGAATATGAAGGCTAACCTCCCCACTTTGTTTGATTGGTGTCCCTGTCACATCTGATGATCGAGTAATTCTCGGGGATAGCCAGAGACAATGCTGGGCCGGACGCCGCATGCAGCCAGGTTTCTGAGATAGCAAGGAAATCTAGATTTTCTGAGGTGACAAAGTCTGCAATGTCCAGGGCATGTGCAGGGAGGGATCGGGCATTGATGAGCGCGCCTTTGATACTAATGTCTTTGGCGTTGGTATGAGAATACAGTCTGTAGGTTGCATGGTATAGTCTAGAAGCTAGTCGGAAGGCAGACTTCTTGTATATTACCATATTCCTGGCATTTGGCTGATGAGAAATTGGAGGTCATGAAAAACTACATCTATTTGGGCCTACATGTTTGTAATCTTCCCTCAAGGGACTTTTATGTGGAGACTGTGCCCTTAAAATCTATTCATAAATAGCAGGCAATTAAATGTGCCATACACTCAATTGAAGGCATGGGGGAAGTGTACCGCAAATGTATCATACCTGGAATTCTATACTGTCTAGAGGTACTGCTGGCATAACATGTGAGCTGGCTGGTTATTGCGCTTCCTACTGGGAGTACCTACTGCCACCCGTAGAGGCACTGAGATTGGAGTTACAGTTACCTTTCCTTACCTCGCTATGGTTTATGGCAAGGTGCAAGTTATGGGTGAAGAGTTTGCTATTGTCTGATTCTAATTCCCTTTTCGGTCTCATAGCTAAACACGCTTGTACTCTGCCAAATAATACTGCATATAGGTAGCTGATGGGTACAGTGAATATTCATATTAACGAAATAAGGTTGGTGCTGCCTATTGTATGTGAAGTAGCCTCTTTCTTGGAGAAACTGAAAGAGAAAATGTTTGGCTGGGTTTGTTGTTGATCTATCCAGCAACGGACAGAAAAGAAGATATATACACAATACGCAAGGCAGGGCTAATTTTCAGCCTTCCCTCATAGTTATTTGTTTAAGCACTGCATCCCATCTTTGATAGGCTAATCATTTACTTGCCTTTTAATATTCTTTCAGTGATAGACTACATGGTAGCTTGGATGGGTAGATAGACTTTGTCTCCTCTGTGGATGTAGTATTGAAACCTCCAGGCACATACTAATGGAATGCCCATCCCTGACTGAAGCATATGGTAGAGCGTACAACATATTTTCGGACTTCGGCTCGGAACAATTCCGGCCAGCAGCACATGGAGCTGAATCATTGGTCATTACAGCTTCTCACGTATGGGAACAATTTAAAGAGCTGATTAATCTGTAATATGTGCCTTATAATATGTGACTTGTTCCTTCAATGTGGCATAATGCTGAACTATGTGTATGTATAAGATAATTGATATCTCTTTTTTGTATGTTGTTTTAAGTATTATGCTTTTTATAGTGTTAAAGGTTTGCATGTCAAGCCATATACATTTAAAGACAAAAATATATAGATAGATACCTTTGTAACACACCAATCACCATAGGTATACATGCAGCTAATTCACCTGGAGCATGCATGCACCGTGGATTGAATGCATGACAGTCTAGGAAAAACAAAACAATTCAGTGGCATTCCACAAATTCAATTGCAACAGACTACTAGAACCTTTTGTATTTAAGTGTCTTGCAGAAAAGACAACGTGTGTAGGCTAAATTCCCTTAAATGGTGTTTCTATTTAGTTACTGGGTAATACATACCTTTCTCACTTTCAATGGGAAAATGTAAACAGCAAGTGAATTGGTTGTGAACAATCACCCCCTCCCTTTTGTCTGGAACAACTTATCTTTAACAACAATATTCTCCTTGGCGGTATACTTATATTCTTTGTCTTGGTATGCTCACAGTGAAATGTCCATTTTACTCCCTGAGAATTCTTCTGTGCTAGACGTCATCACCCAAGGAAAGAGTGAGGGGATCTCACTGTAGACACACTATGGGAACTAATCTCTAAACTATATCTTTTTCCAGAAGCACATACACTTCTGAAATGTTCCCTAACTTCTCAGGAATGCTCAATCAACATATATTCCCAGCCTTCAGTATTGATGAATCACAGGGCCAGGATTTAATCTACTTCCCTTTATAGTATCAATGCCCTCAGGATTATTTCCACTTTAGGTCATACTCACGTATGAATTTCGTTTGGCTTTATCACAGACAGTTGGTCACCCTCTTACAGACTGATTCAATTCTCCCCCTCTGGGAAGAGGTGGTTGTGACGCTGCTCGAGCAGCTCAACTGCCTCCAAAATGCCCTTAAAGGTTGACGCTGGTTGAAGCTTGTTGGTGCACTCCTCCTAGCTTCTTTTCTGGGCTCTAATCATCCTTTAAGGTGGATGGTCCAAAGCTGATGAGAGTATTGCAGGCAACAGCCTTGTCCTTGTTTCGGTTCAGAGACTCTCTTGTAAATGCAAGGGAATATCGAGGCTGAGTACCACAAAAGGAAATACACCAAACACGGGCTTATAAAGATTCACAGACCTTTATTCTATTACTGCGCAGTTTACAAAGAAACAAAACAGATACAGATAGCTATCTTGCCCTCAGTACATCACAGTGAATACCAGCCCTTCAGTGTGAGAAGTGAGAGGTACTGGACATCTAGACATTCGTGCATTTTATACATTTTTGGTAATAATGTCCAGCCCCTCTGCAAGTTAATCATCAATGGTCTAGAGTTTGTGCCGAGTTCACTTATGGCTTGTGCGACAATATGCACACAGATTATCTTTGAGTCACATACAAACAGGTTACAATGGCAACAGTGTATTCCTAGATTTAGCAGTAAGCCTTAGCACATGTCCCCTACAATGCAGTTCAGCCAGTGTCCACGTTCGATATTTGCTTAACATTGTGTTAGTTGTATGTCCGTGGATCAGACTTATTGGTGCAGACAATCCTTAGACTACAAGTCAGGCATGGGACAAGGTCTCTTTACTCAGCCTAAACATTCGGCCAACAGAGAGCACAAACATTAACTATATATAGTGCAAGGTTCAGGAAGGCTTGGTTACAAGCGGGAAATACTGTCCACCATTTTAGAACACAGAGTTACATTTGAATGGAAATCAAAATGGCGGACGATCCCAAAATGGCGGCAAAGTCGATCTAAAATTGGAACCTTTCAACAGGGTTTTCTTCGCAGAGCGACTGGGCTTAGGCCAATATATACAAGAAAAGAGGCACAACATTAATTCCCGTCAAACACTCTGGCACTACACACTTAAGAAGCTGGCTTGCAGAGCCTAGCATTGCACGGTGCATGCTGGCTGGGTACCTGTTCTGGAGCTGCTGGAGGGTCCTCTGGATTCAGTATCTCCCACTGTTCCCTGGAAGAGGTTTAAGGGAGGGATCCTGCTTCCCTCTTGGAAATCCTGGCCTTCCTTCACTGGCGGACACTGTAAAGCAGACTATACCTTCAGCCAGAGTCCAAATTAGTCCTTCTTCTTACTCCTTTCAAAGTCATTGGATGATCTGTCAAAAGAGGGGCTCAACCCTCTTTTAAAGCCAAGTGGGCCCGGTGATTGCTGCAGGCTAAGCCTACCTTAATGAACCAATCCTGGGTTCACCAGCAATCTTCTGTTATGCGTGAGGTCATAACCAGAGTGCTTTGCAACAGGAAAGGTAAAGGGAAGACAGCATGAACTACCAAGTCTCACACATATTCCTGTCTGTTGTGGATCAAAGTATCTCTATGGTTACTTGAGCTCTCTGTGACTCCTGATCAATGCACAGGTCTCCCTTGAAGTTATGACGAGAACAGACTTTCTGTCTCCATCAAATTACATACTCGTACCTTCCTGAATGGGGTCCCCATGTGGGGATGACCACTGTAAACAGTTGTCCCAGACATGACAGTCACTGCCCTTCATACTAACAGGCGGGTGCTGACTTCAAGTTGGCACAGATGCATATCAAAAGGGTGTTGGGTATCCCGTCCTTTGTCAGTCCTTTGACCATACCTCCTGCAGGCTTGCTTCAATTATTTAATTAGGCTGGCTATAGCAAGAGGAAGGTGTTAACAGTTCATCTCCCTGAGAAAGCATGAGACCTGTTTTCACATCTCATTTTGGGGGGGTGGCATAGGCAGAATACAGATGTCAGAGTGTAGTTCTGGCTTCCTTTAATGTGGTCCCATTCACACTTTCAGGTTTTAAATACACATTTTCTGGTTCCCCTTGATGAAGCCAGGGCTTTACACCCTTGCCAGATAGCAGTTCCTCACAGAATACATTAAAAATAAAATGATAATGGGAGCACGCTCCAATTTTAAATCAGCTATCTCCTCCACGTCCTTGCACCAGAAAAAGGGGCCTTATTTTTTATTTTTTATTTATTTGCTTTAATTGATTACCACATTTGCAAAAGGTTAAAACAAGCTTTCAACTGGCCTTAGTTGCATGTCCTTTTTTAACTATGGAAGGATCCTAGTCATAAATGCCATTGGGCCTCATTACGAATCAGGCGTTAAGGGGTTAACGGCGCCGTAAACGGCGCCGACCCTTAACGCCTGATTACAAGGTCCGTTAGCGCCATGGTGATATTAACGCCTGCTTTTTGCAGGCGTTAAAATCAATGGTGCTAAGGGACCATGGTGCTAATTACGCCACCGTAATTTACGGTGGCGTAATTAGCGCCTTCCCCACTCCCATTATGCCCTATGGGGCAAAAATGGGAATGGGGATGGGTAAAATGGGAAATGGGGATTTACCGCCCCACTCACCTTGGAATGGGGCGGTAAATCCGCCATCCACCATGGTGTAAACATAGTTTACACCATGGTGGTAAGGGTACGACCCAGGCGGTAACTTACCGCCTGGGTCGTAATGAGGCCCATTGTGGCTAATACCAATGGAACCCTCATCCCATTCACAAAGAGCACCCACCAACCCTCAGCGTCCTGTGGCACATCCTTCAACAAGGATCCAAATTGTTTAGTTCTCTCCGAGGTCAGCCCTGAGTAAAACATGAAAAGTTGCTTTAGGGTTTCAACTCTGCCCACCTCCATGCAAAAGTGACATTGGTTGGTTATCGCGGTGTTGGGTGGCAGTCTTGATGCTGTTATTTCATTTGTTGGTAACACATTCAATCTAATCTGGAAGAATTGGTCCCTGAGAAATCTGCTCAGGAACTTCTCCAAGTAATTTGGTAAAACACTCAGTTTCTTTGCATCCGGAGCCAGGTGGATCCTTCGGCAAATGTAGTGATCCAATCATGCTCCCTAATTTGGTCTTTACCCTACAAGGGTTTTGTTTCAGGTCCTCTTCTGTGCATCATTAAATCTCCCTCAACTTATCTCAGTTGATAGTAACCCAAGTTTTTAAGGTCCAATTGGTCCCTTCTGTGATTTCCTTATGAATAATCCCGATAATTGTTGACAGTCTGTTCCATTCCACTGTTGCCTTTAGTGATAGAAGGCCAAGTTCCCTATGCAAGATCTGGATAGGAGTGGATGTTGTGACTCTCAAGACCTTCTTCCAGAAAAGGCCTTCAAGCAGAGGTCAGGGGTTATCAGGACATGTTAGAATTGCCTCAGCGCATAAGTCAAGGTAGGGACAGCGTTTGATCTATAATATCCAGGACAGCAACCAGTGAGAATCATCCACATTTCCTATTAACTGCTATTGCATGGCTTGCCAGTGTTTTAGCCTTCCTTCAGAGTAAGTCAGCGACTGGGGTTTTCGATGGTGCTGTTGTAAATCCAAACAGCCAGATACCTAAATGATGATACCTGCTCAATTTGCATTTTGCCCAGATGTCACTCGGGTTTGTCCTTAATTTGCTCAGATTTTTCAAATACCAAAATCTTTGTTTTTGCTATGTTTATCTGCAGGTCGTTCTCCTCCATGTAGGTCTTCAGTGTGTGCAACTGACGCTGCAGACAAACCAGCGTTTGCTTTATTAAGACCAGGTAATCGGCATAGACCAGCCGATTTAGATGGGCCCTGTCTGTATGAGGGGGGAAGCGTCTTGCTGTATCCAATGTCAAATTGATGTCTGCCAGAAAGAGATTAAAAGGGGCTGGGGCCAATGGGCAGCCTTGTTTTAGGCTTCTGGAAGTTTTGATCTCTGATGAAAAAATACCTGATCTATTAAGTCTTACTCTCCTGCTAGTATTTGAGTGCAGTGAAATAAGAGGATCCAAGATTGACTTTGGGCAGTTCCAGGTCGACATTGTTTTACACAGATGTGAATGACCCACCACGTCAAAAGCCTGAACAAGATCGACAAAGGCCAGGTAGATCTTTGATTTACCTTCACATACCATTCCTTTTAGTGTGTTCAGGAGCAGGATGATAACCCCTGTACCAATACCCCTTACAAATCCAGACTGGAAGGGATTGTTTCAGCCCTCATTCATGGAACATTCATTCAGCCTTGTCAATAACATGGAGCCAAAATTCTTGCCAATCACATCAAGAAGGGCAATTGGGCAGTAGTTCTACAGGTCTGCCATTTCGCCTTTCTTGAATATTGGTACCACTATCGTGCTCCTACACGGGTTTGGGAGGGTGTGGTTCTGGGTAATTTGTTCAACCAATTGGAGAATGAAGACAGCCAGTGGAGCAATCATTCAGCCTCGCCAATTTCTCTGTCATGTCCTCTATGTCGTGGGGGACGTCCCATAGGGGCGACTCTTCGCTCATCTAGATTGTACTAATGTCTTTCTTCTCTCTGTCAAGCCATACCCATGCTTTCTCTCAGACACTGTTCAACTGAACTGAGATGGCCTTCCCTGTGCAAGTGTTTACCAAGGAACAAAAAAACTCAATTGCTTTTCTGCTGCAGATGGTTTTCAGCATTGTTTCAAAGTTGTGTTGATACATTTTTAGCCGATGGGAGCGCAGCCAGTTCTTGTAATGCTTGGCTGCCATTCTGGCTCTAAGGAGGTCATCCGGGTGTTTGGAGTTTACAGCTCTACATTTAATCTTTGTCAGTTCTTTTCTTTTTGCAACCAGGAGAACATCCCCAGTTGTTTAAACAACAAGATTCCAGTAGGGGCATGTAGTCCATGATGCCCTCTTTCTCCCTTACCCCTACGATAAAGTAGTTATGCACAAATTAGGCTGTGAGGGTTTCGATTGAGTTCTTTGAGATTTCTATTCTGGTCCATCTGTTACACTCAGTTACAGCGGTCTCCATTTTGTTTTATCTTGGGGCCAATCGGTGCTGCCCAGGATGTTAACAGCAGGTTATTGCTGCTGTGAATCGTTTTCACTACTTTAAAGGATATAATGGATGGCAAGATATTCCTGGAGACAAGGACATAGGCCCTCATTACAAGTCAGGCGTTAAGGGTTTAACGGCGCTGTCGGCGCCGTTAACCCTTAACGCCTGATTCACACTTTAACGCCTGCTTTTTGCAGGCGTTAAAGTCCAAGGCGCTAAGCAACCTTGGTGCTAATTACGGCACCGTAATTTACGGTGCCGTAATTAGCACCTTCCCCATCCCCATTATGCCCTATGGGGCAAAAATGGGAATGGGGAAGGGCAAATGGTGAATGGGGAATTACCGCCCCACTCACCTTGGAATGGGGCGGTAATTCCGCCATCCACCATGGTGGAATCCGGCATGGACCATGGTGCTAATAGCACCATGGTCCACCGCCTGAGTTGTAATGAGGGCCCTAGTCTATTATAGCCGCTTGGCTTTCCCTCGACCGGGTTGTGTGCGGGGTGACATCCTCCAGCATTTGACCATTTAGCATGTGCATGTCTCTTGATGCCATGAGGGATTGTCACAGAGCTCCTCTACTCACTGAATAGTTTCCCTATGAGCACCTCTTTGTGGTGGAGCTTCGAAACAGACATCTGGAATTTGGATTGCCACATAAGATGATATTGGCGACTTCATGGTTTGTGTATGCATCACCTCTCAAGGATGCCTCCAGGTCCTTTGTTTGAAAAGGCCCTAGGATTCTAGTATAGGTTTACAATTGCCAGGCGAAGTATCTTGGCCTGACTTTGCTTGTCCGTAGGAAGCAGCCACCAAGTATAATTTCCTGGGAGAACAAGTCTGAGAGTGTCACCTTGATTAAGTTGAGACCATTTCCTGACTTACTTGCTGTTAGAAGGCCTGATGTTGGTCTTCCTTTAGGGCCTTTGGTGGCGGGGCTGAGTATTCTTTCGAATCCATTCAGACTTGGCCTCTGGCACAGCCAGGTCTCCTGGAAACACAAGAGATTATAGATATAATGGTTCATTCACAAGGTCTGTCCTAACCTCTCTCTTGATTCCAATGGTTTTGTCAGTCAGTATTGTGATATTAAAGTTGGTTTGGGGGCCTTGGGGCACTTGTTGTGTCTCTAATGGGTCTTGAACGTTTTGTCTTTCAGGTTGATTGCATGGGCCCTCACCCTTTGATCGGTCAGATTTCCCAGTTTAAGCATCTTTCCGGTTAACACAGGATCTAAGCACCCCCTGATCGATGAGGGGGGTCATACCTCTGTAGGGTCTTTCACTACTGTAAGGTCGAAACCCATCATTAACAAGCTTACTGATGCATCCATCAGCATTCCCTTCACCACTGGGCAAGTTAAGTGGAGGTAAATGCTGCCTGTACACGACTCGTCCACAAGTTCAACAATCATTAGGTCCCTTGATGCCACTTGACAAAGGTTCGAAATACAGTGTAACAAGTCCATTACACTTTTTCTGTTCAGTATTAAATCGTCATCCTTGTCCAGTATTCGTTCCATCTTAACTGAGCGAACGCTTGGCCCTTTTTGTGGCCGGGCTTGTGGGGAAGGATCTCGTGAGTTACCCGGAAATCCTATTCCCTAATGAAAATGTTGCGTAAAAGGTTCCCACATGGATTGATATTGGGACCTCAGCTAGTCCTACAGATGAGGCGTCCTGATGGAAATGTACCTGCCAGGTGACTGAGACCGAGGAGGCCATGACCTGGCCCAAGCTCTGACTACTTCCCTTCGGCAGTAAGCCTAACTGGCTGGGCCTTTGGTCATTTCCAACTCAGTCCACCTTCTCCACAGGCTGTCCTGCTTGCTGTTATTTTTCCAGGACTCTGACTTTTTTCAGCCAATGTTAGAAATTCGGGAGAATTGTCTCTCGCAGGAATGAACCCTGCAAAGATAGACAGGCTTTGATTCTGGGTTGGACCTGGCACTGCTAGGGCCTACGTAGCCTCTTGTTTCATCTCCGAGTCCTCTATTGAATAGGTTGACAGGTGTATAAGGTCCTGAGAGGTTGGAGCCTATTCCTCCAGGTCAGCTGGGTCTTCTAAGCCACATGCCTGCAGTGTAGGATGGAAAGGTTCTGATGCTTGAGGTGCGCTCTTTGTAGCATTCTGGGCTGCAACGTTAGGTGCTGGGACTGATACATCGCTCACTGGTACTAGTGGTTCCTCAGAGTTAGGGCAGTGGTGAAAAGTCTGAGCTGGCATGTTTGTCGGCAGCTGGTCTTCGCTTTTCTTTTTCCATTTCTGAGTGAAAATAGGGAACTCCTGGTTCCAGTTGCCCAGATGTCCTTTTTTTGTTTGATGGCCCTGTTCCTCAGGGTCTTTATCCGTTTGGCCCATTCCCCTCTCTCCTATCTAGGGGCTTACTAACAACCCCTTCAGCTTGGTTGTTTTAGAAGTCATCATGAAAGGCCTTTCTTCATGAGCCGGGTCTTCATAAGTTGCTGAGGTCTGCGTGTGTTCACCCTGTGTCATCAATGGTGCCTTTTCTTCTGCAGTTGCTGAGTCAGCCGTTGGGTCTTGAGATTTTTTCTTAAATTCGGGTTCCTTAGCTCTGCAGCAGTGAAGAAGCCTTCAACAAAAAGTAGTTTGGAATGGACCATTGCCATCAAAGTGGTTTGGCCCTTTAATGTGTCATTTAATGCCTCATATAACTTTGTGAATGGTGCCAGAACGATGGTCAAGGAGGACATGATGGTTAAAAGGTCTGGTTTGGTAGGCCGAGGTGGCGGGAGGGTCTTGGGCAGTCTATGTCCTTCATTGATTGACCCACATTTTGAGTACTCTGTTGATTCTGGAACAGTACCAAAATGTTGCTTCTAAAATTGCGACTATTTCAATACCGCGCCTTTGCGCGGTAATGCAATGCCATCCCTCACTACACCGACTAATGGGAGCAAGGGTTACGAGGGTGTACCCTGCTCCCTTTTGTTAGTGTAGTGGGGGTCAGGGGATGCGGGGGTGCCCCACACTTCCATTAGATTGGAACGGGGGGCAATAAAGAAAAGAAAAATTAAAAAGTACCCTGCAATTCCAGTTTAGACCCACGTTAGTGGCCGAGAACTGATGCCGTGAAATGTGCTGCTGGAAAGGTAAGTGGGTGGGCAGAGGCAGTTGCAGGGGAAGCAGGGCACAATGATCTACGTGATCACCGCACCACGCTATAATGTCGAAATTTATTTGGCGACATTATGGCATCACAGTGATCACATAGATTCTTGATTCTGAGGTAGATGCAAAGTTCTGAGATTGATGTGCGTAAGGTGGCAGGGCAATGAGGACGGGGCATGGATTACTAGGGTACACATGGTCCACTTGTCGCTGGTCGCCCAAGTTGCTCTGTCTTTCTAGGGCTGGTCTGCTCCCCACCCTTCTAACATTGTTAGAGGTGTCTCAGGGTTAGGCTTAGCTATGTTCTCACCTCCACAACCATAGTCCTTTCGACCAGTGGCTAGTCCATGAGGAATTTTAGTCATTGTGGTCTCCTGGTAAAGTTTCCCCTCTGGTGTGACTAAGGGCCCGGCAGCTTCCAACTCACTGGTAACCATATGTTGTATCAGCAGCAGTGGCATCTTTGCTAAATGCTGCTGTTTTCGGTTGTCATGGTTAAGCTCCTGCCCTTGTGGGGCCCCTCTGGCCATTGGTGATGCTCTATGACTGATACCGATGGCCGGGGCATCTTTGTTAAATGCAGCTGTTTTTCATTCTCGTGGTTATGCTCTTGCCCTTGTGGGGCCCCTCTGGCAGTTGGTGAGGCTCTGGTGACTTGTACCCTCACCTCCTTTATGAATGTAGATGGTTTTTCATTTGGGGGAGGCTGCTCCTCTCCTGCTCCTTCCAAGATCTCTACATCCGATAGTTCCCCTGAAGTATCGAAAACGCTGGTTCTTGTAGATTTTAGCTTAAGTAATAAAATGCTGTTAATTTAGCACTAGAGCAGACTCCCCTCGGGGCGTTGTTTCTATGGGAACGTGCTGCTGTGGATGATATCATGCCTGTGTTGGATAAAAAGTTTGGGGGAGTGCATCTGAGGCCTGGACAATAGTCTCTGAGATGTCAGCAAAGCCCTCCCAGGCTGCCTCCCGTTCTCTAATGATCGTTTCTAGGCTTTTTGATTGGTTGCCCGGTTTATCCTGGGGGCCCCCAAATTGGGCAGCCTGTGAGTTTGTTTGAGGGAGGCACATCTAAATGAGGCTGCCAGAGAAGACGTCCCTTCGCGTAGAGGCCGAGGCTACCGTGAGATCAATACTTGTTAGGTTGGGCATAGGTAGGAGGGCTCTATTGCAGGGAAGGTGCGAGCATATTGTGCATCAAGATAGAATGGGGTCTGCACACTGAGTTGTGAACCTGTAGAGGGACCTGCATCCACTGGGGAGAGGGTTTGGACAAAACCAGCGAGGCCCCCGTCAAGTTCTCGAAGCACATGGGCCCGGGGTGTGCGCCCAACTCCACCTGTTAAAGTGGTGCGACAATCGCCCGGTTAAAGCCAAAGTCTTTTGACAGTGATTCTTCATTGATACAATTGCCGCCCTGGAATCTGTCAGTGTGGAAATCTGTGAGGCTTGTTGACAAGGGGAGCCGGATCTCATCTGCCGCTCCCCATGTTCATGTCGGAGCAGTGGAGACCAGCACTGCTGACTCCATTTCAGCTAAGGCGCGGCAATGCACAAGCGTGTCTAGGGACCTGTTGAGTGCAGGGGGATTGTGTTCTTTTTCCAATAGGGGGGTCAGCTCTCAGGCTTGTTGGTAATGACAGTATAGGTGTCTGTGGACAGTGTGACCACTGGGGACCATATGTTATGGGAGGGTTAAGCATTTAAGCTTCTCCAAGCAGGTACCGGTTTCGCGGTACAGGGTCGGGGTTTGATGTTAAAAACATGTTTATGGTGGCGACTTTTCTAATACGCTTACCAGCAACCCTTGGAGCTGAAATCCCTCTGGCCTGCTGGACGGAGAATGTGGGTAGAGCGATGCCGCTGTCCCCACATAGCTTTGTTCTCTGGAAGTGGCGTCGCTCTTCCCTCCTTCCTCCGCCCTTCCTGCCAGGTAGCTGACCTGCGACTGAACTCTGCGCCGGCACTCCACGCCACAGCATCCTTCAATGTCGTTAAAGTGATATAGAAGCAATAGGGCAGTGGCAAAGGTAACACTGTGCACTCATTCTCCAGCTAGAACACAAATGTGCCTTATTGCCAAGTTGAGCTTTTAATGTTATAATCAGGGAGCATTCTGCCTCATCCCTTGAGACCGCTTACACTCATCATCCTGATTGCTTTTCCAGGTTGCTTATATTTTAAAACTTGTTCTCACTTTCTGTTTTCAGACGTCTATGTTTTCAATTTCTTTTCAAACCATAACCTTTTGAAAATGTCTTTATCTAGCACCTGATATCTTATTTTCTTTCTTGTCTTGTATTTTGTCTTGTATTTTTTAGTTCTTCACTCCTTGGCAGTTCAAGACCAACTAAGCTTTTGCACAATTACGGTTTGCTTGCCTGTTTTCCATTGACTCTGGCTATTAGATTGTGATCTCCTCTCTTTGGCCCTTCATGATGTGAGCAGTGGAGGGAAGAGTAGGTCTATCTAGAGAAGGGTGAGTAACAGAGGCTAGTGGGCCTCATCGTTCACTCCCAGCAGACATCAACTTTCGGGATCAATACATGTATATGACCATAATGTCTGCATTTACCCAGTTTTAGACTATAAGAGACCCATGGTATGGCAAGATGGAGTGATCGGCCAGAACCACATGATGTGGGCAAGTGGTTAGACTGTGACTACATCTTTGCCCTCATGTACCAACAAAGGAGACTTTAGCAATAGGCTGTGTCGTTTAGTGGCGACTGGTCCTTGTTTGGGGCTGCTCATATTGCATTGATCATGTAATTAAAAGTCTCCACACATTGAAGTTGTTGTCTTGGATTATTTACTTTTGGCACTCATCTTAATACTTTTTGGTGTGCCCAGGGCACTAGTCTGTCACCCATGCTCTTCAACTAATATATGCGTGCACTGTGTGATATCTTGACGGAAGCTGGAGTTGTGTTTACCAACTAAGCAGATGACACGCAGCTCATAATAGAGTTAGAAGGATCTCATGGGGTAGACAGCGCAAAACTCGGTTTAATATATAGTAAAATTGACGAGTGGATGCAATCCAACTAGATGTGCTTAAACGACTCCAAAACGGAACTCATGGTGTTCAGTTCTAGCCAACTACTAGACAAATTGGGGGGGGGAGTACAAATCATTCCAGATCAAGGAGGCTATTATAACAGTATCTGATCAGGTCAAGACTCTGGGTATGATTATGAACTCTTCTGTCAACTCAGAGGCTCAGACCAATTTTCTGTGAATGTTAACAAGGCCATGAAATTGCTCCATTGGCTTGGAGTTGAACAAAGGATCAAGTTCAAATCTCTTACCCTGGTGCACAAATGTATTTTTGGAAATGCACCCGATTACCTAAAAAAGAATTTAGTAATTCATACACCAAAGAGACTACTGCGCTCAGAAGGAAAAAACCTACTGGTAATACAAAAATATAAACTCAAACTAGCTAAGGGCAGGTCATTTGTAGTACAGGCAGCTCAGTTGTGGAACTCTACTCCCTTGAACTTGAGAATACAGGAGAACCATTTAGAATTTCGTAAACTCCTGAAGACTCATTGTTATTTGTCATACACTCCCAGAATGCTCATATGTTCTGTTGGAATGCCCGCGCGCATTGAGAAATGAACTCACATGTCTGTGCGATGAGAACATTATCCAGTCCATAGAAAGCTCTGTATGGCTCGCCGCTTTCGTCTTGGTAAGAAAACCCAACAACTCCATACAAATGTGCGTCGATTTGAGGGATCTGAACAAAAACATATGGATCCACAGGCACCCTCTTCCCAATATATCTGAACTTCTCTCCACCATGAAGCCAGCAAAATACTTCAGCACTCTGGATCTCTCCTCGGCATATCACCAGATTGCCTTGGAGGAGAACTCAAAAACTCTCACGTCCTTTGTTACACCGTTGGGAGCGTTCATGTTCAACAGAATGCCCTTTGGACTCGCTTCGGCGGCGGCAGTGTTCCAGAGGTTAATGTCACACTTATTCAGAGGTCTTGATGGAGTACAATGTTTTCAGGACGACATCCTCATATCAGCCAAAACTGAAGAGGAGCATGACGCCAAACTTATGAGTGTCCTACAAGTGATCCAAAAAATGCGGGCTCACCCTTAAGCTGGAGAAATGCAATATAAAGTGCAACCATGTTTCCTACCTCGGCCATTCCATTGATGCCAGGGGCATCAGTCCCAAGAAGAAACTCTTGGACACCATATTGAATATTGCCGAACCTGAAAATAAAGATCAGTTGAGAAGTTTTCTCGGCATGACAGAGTATTACGCCAAGTTTGTAAGTAACTATGCCAACAAAACAAAAAACATGAGAAACCTCATGAAGAAAACAATCAAGTTTGACTGGTCCACAGAATGCAAGAACGAATTTGATGAACTCAAGTCCGACATTAATCGAGCTCCAGTCTTAAGCATGTTTGACTATAAAGCCAAGACAATTATATCGGTTGATGCCAGTAAGATCGGGCTTGGTGGGGTCCTGGAACAACAACAGAATGGAAACACTGTGACCATCGCCTTTGCATCAAGGATGCTAAGAGGTTCCGAGTTGAACTATTCCACCATCGAGAGGGAGGCCCTCGCTGTTAAGTGGACTCTACAACACTTCAGGAACTTAATCTGGGGTCTGCCCATTCGACTCAAAACAGACCACAAACCTTTGGTGAATGTTCTTCAATCCAAAACAGCTCACCTCATATCACCAAGGATTAGACGTTGATTCCTTGACATCATGCAATACAATCTCCAAGTGTGTTACACCCCTGGTCCACAAAACGAGGTAGCTGATTGCCTCTCTAGGTTACCGGCCAACCAAGACACTCCAGACATTGAGACTGAAGTTCCTGATGAGGACATCATAGCCGTCATCAATCCCACAATTCCCACAGGTGAATGGAAAAACATCACCAGCATTGACCTAGAACAACAAGAAATCAGGAGAGTCGTAGCCAATGACTGGGTGGGAGTTGGGCAGGCTCTAGCGGACTTTGCACCTTTCAAGGAAGTAATATCCATGGACGAAAAACCTATCTATAGAGGCAACAGGGTAATTCCAGCTGTGGCACTTAGGAAGAGACTACTTGATCTGGCACACGAGGGACACCTAGGGAGGAGTTTAACAAAGAACAGAGTGAGGAACAACTATTAGTGGCCCAACATGTGGAAGGAAGCAGAAGAGGTAGTCTGCTTCCTGCTCCACCAGCGACAAATCAAAGGTATTAAGGAAGACCCCCCTTCAACCCATAGAGCCCCCAAGAACTGTTGGGTCAAAACTTGCAATAGACATCATGGGCCCTTTCGAAAACTTAGAGGCAGTGAGAATATTCATAATTGTGACCGTAGATTATACCTCCAAATGGACTGAATGGGGGGTAGTGGAAACGAGTGTAACCACAAAAAAAGTCACCGACTTCCTAACTGAAATCTTCAACAGAGAGGGTGACCCTAAGGATCTAGTCTCGGACAACGGGTCCCAGTTTACATCATCAGAATTTCAAGAGTTCCTCAGAAACAGATCCATCAACCACACCACAACGTCCCTGTACCACCCGATCTCCAATGGACTGGTTGAAAGAATGAATAGACTTGTGAAGAGTGTAATCCAACTCACCACAGCTAATGCCCTTCCATTGAGGGAAACCCTCAAGAAAGCTCTATATGCAGACACTACTACCACTCCACACACTACCACCAACGTAGAGCCCTTTACCATGATGCGGGGCAGAGTCGCAACCAACCAACTGAGGCCAGCATGGATCGTGATGGAGACCAGCGAGGAAAGAATGAACATAGACCAAATTCGGAAAACAGTGAAGGAGAAGCAGAAAAAGTACAAACATATTACGATTCTAGGAACGGAGTAAAAGAAATGTCCATTCAGGAAGGAGACTGGGTCTGTGTCAAAGAACCGAAGAAAACACTCCAGCTTCAGGCCTCCACAAAGAGTCGCACTTTGTCAGGGAAAATCTGTCATTTTGGACGATGGAAAGGGATGGTCTGGAGATGATCTTGTGAAAATAACAAACGACATCTACAGACCCAGCACATCCAAAGACATTGACTGTGGCACACTGTCAAGAAAAGACCTCATTCCGGATGGTACATCATACCACAGGCACATGGAAGGTGACGAGTTTCATTCCGACAACGATGAAGCCCCTGTAGGGAGATTGTCGAAAAGAAATCGGAAGACCATCCGCAATTTCAACAGTGACTACATCTACTATTAACCAGCAGCTGCCACACAAATGTTTCATTTTACCCTTTCACCTCCCTTTCTTTCCCTGTTTGCGTTTCCCCCCTTTCCCCGCCTCCCTCCCTTTCTTTCCCATAGGTAAGGAGATGTTATATGTCATACACTCACAGAATGCTCATATGTTCTGTTGGAATGCCCACGCGTTCCAACAATCTCACCTAGAACGTATTGTGTCATTCCTGTACTGGCAGTCCTCACCTCCGGGGGCCTTATATAAAAGCTCATCCTAAGCTTATTTGGTGTCGTGCCTCTTTATTACACTCATCTTTTCAAGTAACCCTCCTCATTTACAACACAGCGCTACTAGCAGTTTAGCGAGTTTCCCTAGATAGTCTACGTCTGTCTTTGTTTACGCGCCCTGATGCCTGCGGGCTATTGGCGCTAAAGAAGCTTACACATAGGATCATCCTTCCTTCTCTGTGTGCTGGTTCCCATACGTGTACCCTCCTCGTGATGTCAGACGCCCACTCTGCTTTGCGTGTAGCATCTTGTACCACCCCATTCCCTTATGAGATGACTAATGCTGTCAAAATGGAGGACATGAACTGCAGGACTTCCAGAATGTGGACTTGGAGGAGAGGACGGCTATGCACCAGATCCTCTATTTTCTCTTTACTGGCACAAAAAAACAAAACAAATAACGGTATATTCAAAAAGTCTAGGAGATTCATACAGCATAAGTACAGTTTTTGTTGAACGTTTTAGGCGAATGTTTTACTGTATACACTCCGTTGGCTCATCAGCTTTCCAGGACAATAACTAATACAGCGTCATTGAAATATAATTAATCAGGTATCCGTGCTCTTTCTTTTTTTTTACCTTCTCTATTAAGATCGTTCGATGACGTGAAAGCTGACAGACCAGAAAGATGGAATGACTCACTTCTAAAAATGAAAAGAGGCGCCTGTTTTCTGATGCACCAACGTCCCTTCCACGACACGGAGAGCTGACCTGCACTGTTCTGACAGGAAAGTAAAGAGACAACAAGTCTCGGGGATACTCGAGCCTTAGACCCCACCGTGACCTCGCCAGGTTCAATAGCACTGGCAACGGGCTCTTTTGAATGATTGAAGGATACAGTTTTCGCAGACGTCACAGAATTGTAACATTATGCGTTGACTTCCGCGTGCCATCGCTGCCAACAAGAGCTGCACTGTGGTATAAAAAACAGCAGCAAGACACGTTAGCTTTGCGGATCGTTTTGAAGCGACTGCATTACACGTGCCCTCTCTTCAAAAGGGTGTTTTAAAAGCCCTGAGGTCACCAATAAAGGGAAACTATTTAAATATTAAAAAGGGTGGAAAAGCACAGCTGTTAACCTGTCAATTCATCTTTCCATGCGAC
Organism: Ambystoma mexicanum; assembly: GCF_040938575.1. Classification (NCBI taxonomy): domain Eukaryota; kingdom Metazoa; phylum Chordata; class Amphibia; order Caudata; family Ambystomatidae; genus Ambystoma; species Ambystoma mexicanum. The sequence continues at coordinate 1,158,475,084 of NC_090933.1, forward strand.
TGTGAAGTAGACAGAGAGCCCGAATAAATAAATCATCAAGTCCATAGACAAGAGTCGCTGGCGGGCCTAATCTTTCCGGATATTGATCTTCAACTAGCTATATTGCCTGATAAAATCTATGTTATGAAATCTGAGATTGGATCAATAAACTGACTGACATTTCTTCAACTTTTATCAAGTTTTCCTACAAAACTATATAGCAAAATGTGCATATAAAAAAGTATATTCCTTCATTGCTTTCACATATTTTAACATCATATTTTCTTTGATGGGGCATCTCGCCATTTGGAAAGGGGACCGGGTACACTCGATGTTTGCTGAATAGTTATTCTGTTGACTTGTAGCGGCAGATTCACAAAGAAATTATGAGGAGTCACACTGATTTACATGTGATGTCTGGAGAGGTCCAATTAAATTCACAAATTCATAAAGAAGTTACTGTAGGGTGAGTATTCTGCATTATTCCAGCAAATGAGAAGAATTGAGAACATCTGAAAAAAAGATGAAACTAATGAGAAATCAATGACAAATTCAATACAAATGAAATAAAAAATACTCGATTTGTAAAGGTTAATTGATTCTTCTTTTGCATTGTGTGACAATACCGGAGAAATGACCTCTTATTTAGTTGTAATTGGTTATTTATAACACGCGTAACACCAAGAGGTTTCTAAGCACGGACGGGGATGGAACCTCTGTTGCTCTGCATCATCTTGCTTCCAAGGCACATTGCCCCTGAGCTATCCTACCAGTAAATTGACAATCACTGAGCCTGCATGCAGGGGCGTTGCTATAGCCCCTGATCTTTTGGTTGTAGCCCCGGATAGAATCTCAGGAGCTACAGCCAAAAGACTAGCTAGCCCCCAGTCCCAACAGTTCCGACATCAGCTCAGCCCCGGGTCTTTTTCAGACCTAGCAACTCCCCTGCCTGCATGTAAAGAGAACAGTCATTACTGAGTAGCAAGAAATGTGACTAAACATTTAAAAATGCCCACACAGGAAACCAATGTCCGATCTGCTACTTCACTCCAGCTCTTTCATATTCTCCTTCTCAAATATGCATCTGCCTGCTATCCAATAATTTGCCTACATCTATGCGGCTTCAAACAACCCTGAATCAAACCCTTGTTAGGGACCATTCCAGTGGGCTTTATTTTGGTAGTTTGACAAACTGACTTCTGCCCTTCAGGAGTATAAGGATAATTGGTGGCGAAAGTGCCAACTCAGCCCTCACGCTTCTATAAAACAAGAGTGACTTTTGTGGTTATGTGGGCCGAAAGAAGGCTATATTCTCATGAGGGGTGTGACTGTGATTCAGTAGCAACCCAAACAGCAAAGTCTTACAGTCCAGGCAGAGCGCGCCTCGCAGAAGTTATCATTTCAGCACTTCTGGCCCAGTATTAAAGTGCAGTTATAAAATGTAAGGCTGCTGTCAACTTAGCTAAATCTTCATTCCATAACAAACACATTTTTCAAGCTGAATCAAACTCCAAGTAGCTGTTTTCTCTCTTTCAGAATTTAATTCCAACACAGAAACTAATGTCAGGGCCACGCAATACGCTACATGGTGTCACATATTACATGAGGACTTCTCTGCGAAATTTGCCACACACTTATCGCAGATGAATGTCACAAAGGCTGCCTTGATTGCAGCTCCTTCTCATGTGTCTTGCTCCCCTGACATTAGTTCTCTTGCTCAACAATCTAATGTAAATTTATCTCATCAACAGGTTAATCTCTGGCTTCGGTCCACAGGTCGCCAGGCCAGAGTCTGCCGCCCCTAAATTGTTTTTTTCTTTCATCCCCAGCACAGTGGCCGAAGTAACCAAGATTATTCTAAAACATGACCCAACTACATGCGTGTCCTGCTAGGCTATTAGTGAAATGTCTTGACTCCATTGGCCTGTGGGTGACTAAACTAATCGATCAGTCTTTTCTTGAGGGTCTTGTACCAAATGACCTCAAGGAGGCATGGATCACACTGCTCCTCAAGAAGGACAATCTGGACCCGCTCTTGCCTAAACATTACCGCCCGATCACAAATGTGCCATTCCTTCTTAAGGTGATGGATCGGGTGGCTTACCTCCAATTACAAAAATTCATTGAAGAGAATTCCATCGTGGAGCCTCGCCAATCAGGCTACCGTGCCCGACACCGCCCTGAGACAGACATGCTGGATTTAAAATCCAACCTGGTGGCCATTATCGATTGCAGTCTTCCGGCACTACTCATGTTGCTGGATCTTTCGGCCGCGTTTGATTTGGTTGACTATGAATTGCTGCCAGCCAGGCTCCAAACTGTTGTTGGCTGTACTGACCTAACCACTCAATGGCTAGTTTCCTTTTTGGCCCTCGCAATGCTCGCATGGTTATTCACAATGCTTCATCCTCTCCTTCTTTTCTAACGTGGGGTGTTCCTCAGGATTCTTCACTCTCGCCAACTCTTTTCAACATTTATATTCTTCCTTTGCTTTTGCTGCTTGATGACCTTCGTGTCTTGTATACTAGTTATGCTGATGACACCCAGGTCATCCTTGAATTGTCTGGTGTTTATTCTGTGGATTCTGATGCTATTAATGCCATCTACACCCTCATTCATTCTTCGATGACTCAGAACTCCATGGCATTGAACACCCATAAAACCGAGATTCTCATAGCCGCTACCGGCCATATGTTAACATCTCTATCCTCCGATTATGGAACCTTTTCCATTTCTAACATCTCCATTACTGTGGTCCAGACTGTTATAACACTCAGGGTCACTAGTGACGCAGAACTCACCATGAGATCTCATGTGACCAAGACTTTTGCCTCCTGGGTCTGGATTAATAAGCAACTTTGTTCTCTGCCCCCCTTTTCGTCAGTTAACAATATGTCCATCCTAGCCTCGGCTTTCATCAACTTGAGGCTAGATTATTGTAACCCTCTTTAGCAGGCACTGCCCAATCCAATTTGGCCTCCCTTCAAATTATGCTAAATGGTGCGGTCATGGCAGTTCTGGGTCTTCCAAGATGGCAGACTATTACCGAAGCCATACAAAAACTGCACTGGCTGCCCATCAAACATCGGATCGCTTTCAAGACCCTTACACTTACCTTTAAGTGTTTGAATGATCAAGCTCCTAGTTACCTTACGGAGCGCATTCACCATTATGCACCGGCACGACTGCTTAGGTCATCTGAACAGGCAGGGCTCTGTCAGCCTATATTTCCCCTGGCCAAGTTTGGGAAAACCAGGTTTGATGTCATCGCCCCTGTCATGTGGAACCTAATTCCCTTGCACCTCAAGCTCTCTTTTTCACTCCCTGACTTCAAAAAGAAGCTCAAGACCTTTCTTGTTACTGCTTCATAGAATCTGTCTCTCTTTTCTAGACTGTCTGTTCTGTCTTTGTTTGGTGTGTGCCTTGAAGCCTGCAGGGCGATTAAGCACGTTAAAAGAAATAAAAAACAATATATACATAAATAAATAAATAAATAAAGGGAATTCCCAATTAATGTTCTAGAAAAATATATATACTTTAACTAAACACATAATCTGCAAAACCATTTAAATAGAAAAGCACTGTATAAAACCCACTGCTGTGGAACAAACACAGACTAGGGAAGCTTGCAAGATGTAGCGCTCTGGGTAAATAGGCAGGGAGAGAAAAGGCAATAAAAACCACAATGCTCAAAAAGGATATGTTCTTCATTTGCAAAATGTGATTAATGTGACCTAGCCAGTCTCTAGGGCCAGGCACCACTACCAATGCAGTGTCATGGCATGTTCGAAAATGGAGAACAAGGGTTGCCAGCAATGTCCAGTGGTTCTTTTTTCGGTCCAAAGTGAAGTAGTCACGTTGGTCACGCAGCAGGCACATGTCAAGGTGGGGTAAAATAGAACAATGCTGCAGTTCCAATCACTACTCAAGCGATTAGGATGGTGGAGGTAACCAGGTTTGTTTTGAAGGATGAGGTTCGTGGGCAGTTGAACTGGTGACAGGATGGAGAGGTGTGGGGGTTCAATGCAGAAGCTTGTAGGATGCAGTTCAGAGAGAACGCCAGGGTCTGTTTGATCATTGATTGGAGCATCAATGAAGAGACTGGTGGTCTGCACAATCATTCGATAGATGCAAGTGCAGCAACGCTTCCTTGTTTGAGCTGAAGTGATGAAGTGCTCCTGCTGGTGCAGTGTGGTGGTGCACTGGTATGAATGGGGCTAACTGCGTTTCAAATGACCAAGAGCGCCAAAGGCAGCTCCGGAGAGCAGACAATGCAGATCAGACTACAGCTGTACACTATGCTTTTATCATGTAGCTTCCGGAAAGGGGGACCCGGTTAACAGGTCACCCTTTCTGAGATGGAATTATGCACATCCTTTTATGTGTTGAAAAAAACAAAGCCGCTCCAATAAGCACAGCGAGTAGAGTGCTCTCTTTGACATTTGTGCAGAGCCTGCTGACGCAGGTTCGAATCCCGGCAGGGCCAAACTCATCCTTTCATCCTTGCGAGGTCAATAAATGAGCACCACACACTGTGGGTAATAAGCAGCGCTCAGATACCTGAGGGTTTGTAGCGCTATATAAATGATAAATTACTATTATTAAAATAACAGGGCTAAGACACACTTTGCAGATAGCAGTTCCTCACAACTTGAACCTCTGGTAATGATCAGACCACTATGACAGGCCACACACCAATTCCTTCCCCTTACCTTAGATTGAAGGCACATACTTAAATCACTTTTCACCAATATCTGTTCTTATATGTTTCTCTTTTCTCTCCCCAGCCACTCCTGTTATTAATGACCAATATGTTACAGCAGGGACAGCTGAATTACAACTTGGTTTGCTTTGAGTTACATAGAAAAGTATTGCCTTAGCCTTAAACTCACTCATTCATTCACTCACAGACTCACTCACGCTTCTTCACTCACTTCACCAAACACACACTCACACACACACGCATGTACAACCCCATTCACTGAATCACTCCCTAACACAACCACACATTCACACACACACACACACGCACACACACAGAGACACACAGACACACAGACACACACATTCACTCACTTTGTCATGATAAACGTTGCTAATAGTGTCATGAAAACTTACCACTGACTAGTATCTTAACTCAACTGTACTTTCATATGCCTGCTGTCCTCAGATGTTGTTTTTGTTTCGTGTGTAATGGTTTCTTTAATAATCCTCAGAGTAGCTGTTGTGTCTGCTCACAAAGTTATTGATCAAATCACTAATTGTATGAGTCACACATCCTCCCTGATGTGTTATGATCCTCGACGAAAAGGCACACATTGTATTACTAAGTATAAGTCCCTATTATGGGATGCAAGATATCATTATATTGAATTTAAAATGTTCGTCTCTCTCTTGTACATCAGAGCAGCAAATTACAAGTCTTATTGAATTTTTTAAAACAGAAATCGCAGGAACATTTCGCACCTTTCATAAGTAATAACACAATTAACATGTATTTTTACACTGCCTTACATCCTTTGAACAAATGGCAATTGTCAAGCAAGGGGGAGCACATTCTTTTTTATTACCACTTAATTATCATAATTACCCATTTTATCTGAGGCAGATGGATGTCAGACTGAGCTGTCAGCCGTGACATATTTTACGCTAAAGCACAGGTTTACTTATGCACCGGCCCTGTGCCAAAGGCAGAAAACAGCTGCTAAATCATGATTCTTGTCTATGCCTTTTGAAACACATTTCTACAAAGCACATGTTTGCTGGTCGACGGATCTACACTTCAGAAGATCTGTTACTATGAAACAAACAGATATGTATTATGCAACACATCGAAATCAACAAGTGATGATCTGTTAACCCTTTTATAGAGGCACACATAACAATTAGTGAGACTTTACTTAAGAATAACGATTATTACTAAAAGACATCACTTGCCATACAACAAAGACTTTGTGGAAGACATTGAACTTGCTGTAATGAACACTGACTCGACAAAGCAGAAGCTATCATCTCACAGCCTATTCAACCACTGCCCGAACCATCTCAAATGCCGACTCTACCCTTTGTGAGTCTGCATCATTGAATTAACTTGCCTCAAAATGTCACGACATGTGATAAACTGCAGCTAGGGCACCAAGAAGACCAGTTAAACACTGCTGTCAGTCTCCCAATAACAAGAATGGCCATTTATGAAAAGTTCTGGTAAACTTTTGGGACCATAGTGACTTTTAAGCCCCACCTTTTCTACCTTGTTCTTCAAAGACATATCCTTAATATTGTCATTGTAGCCAGCTATTACCTTCTCATCTGCACAGCATGCCATTTGGCAAAAGTCTGCATTTTCTTTTACAAAGGTTGGGTTTTTCTAGTGTTTTCATGCAGTGGTCAATTTTTATTATTTGAATAATAGTCTATATTTGTCTAGAACCTTGAGTGAACATTCTTTTATTTATGAATCTTTGTACTATTTCTGTTTGGATTGCTACTGTTATCAGCTCACACCCCACTGAAAATATACCCTGCCCTTGAACTGCACAACAAAAAGGTGAAGGTACCTTTCGACCTGTGGCTGTTTCACCTTTATGATTGGCATCACTGCTGGTTTAGAAGTAGCATGCTGCTTAGCAGGTGGTATAGCTGCTACTCATCACTGTACTCCTGCAGACTAGTCAGTCCCATTAGAAAACAGTTATCTGAGAGATACCAACCAATGGGGCTATGTTTAGCATTCAGCAGCACCAAAGGAGTAATTGCCATTATTGTTCTCCTAAATGGAATTTGTATGACACAACTACAAATGGCATTGTCCGTGGCACAGACCTTGGTTGCTATGTTGTGGATCAGTAGTTCTCAAACTGCCCAAAGATAAAGCTAATTAGGCCACACAGGCTTTCAGTGTGCCAACAATAGAATACCAAATACAGCCTACCAGTCCGAAATATAGTTAAATGTGTGCTGCCCATGAAAAATCTAGCCAGGTAGAGAACCGAATACTTGGCTACACTCCTAGTCAACTGAACCACATACCGAAGGAGGGTTTTCTGCCCTCACACTGATCTATTGCCATTCTGAGCAATGGCAACATGGTCGCAAAACTGCAGTAAATCTATGCCAGAACCAAAAGGGGAACTAAGAATTTCCCAGCAGAGATGTACTCTCCCAAGCTACTACCTGAAATTGGGGTTATGCACTAAATGGTCCAATGGAAGGACCACACACACCATAGATTTAAGCAAGCATACTGTGAAGTGACTTGTAATACTTTTTGGCAGGCTTACATGCTTCAGTGACACAGGACTGGTAGAAGGGTCAGTGAATATGTGTTGGGATTAGGCTGCACTTGAAGGACTGACACATCTCCTCAAGCACGTGCAAGGTTCTGCTGAACATGGATATGCAGGCAGCAGGCAGAGTGGAAGCAATGATAAAGGTACACATAGCATAGATAGATCATATGGATTTGAAGGTAGCATGCATGTGCACATGTCTGACCACAGGCTGAGCCCCATGACTGGAAATTGGGGCAGGTTAGGAACTATGAGCGTAAATGTGTTGTGCAGGGTCACATACTACAGCAAAGTGTTGAATCTCGGATGTGAGCCCAGTCTGAAATGGCAGCACTTGACTGTTATGGTCACCCTCTGGTTTGCGGGGAAAGCAGGAAAAAGCCCCCTTAACAAATGTTGGGAGGGGCCTTGTGGGTCTGGTAGTATCCATGTGCAATATTAGAGGAGAGTGGGGCTGCAGGGTTCACCATTACTAAAGAAGGCCTCCAAGGATCACTCTTCTCAATATACCTGCAAATCTCGTGTGTGAGTGAGATTGTATGAGACTTTCAGATGGAACGGCTAGAGTCTATATAATGCCCCACCCACACGTGCTCAATACCAGTCATTCCAAAGGACTTATATGGATGCTATGTCCTCTGCAGAAACCAACACCTAGACTGGAAAGGAGAAACAACAAGATAAGGACATTGCAGAGGAAACAAAGAAAGAGAAACGCATGCTCAGATAACACATCTGGTTTTGACATACCGCTCCAGCAGTTCCCAGATCTTGGCCACTCCAGAATTCTGAATCAGACTATCTGAAAGGTCAAAAGAGAGCAGGTTAGTCATATAAATGGTTTTCTGCAGAGGACAGGAAAGAAAGCATAACAGAGAGCGATTCTGAATCCTAAAACCAAACTTCAAAAAGACCAAAGGAGCAGCAAGATCCACGGAACAACAATGGACAAGCCTCACCGGAACAAGGTGCTTAGAAACTACTTAAGGGCACATATCAAATGTTAGGGAGAATTCTCAGAAATGTGCTAATTCCCTCCACCTTAGAGAACCCCAGAAACTTTGCTGGATTTTGAGGACTTGATTTGTCTAAACCTAGAGAGAGTGAAACCCTTTTTCACACTCTCTCATGTATTTTAATGTGATTTTTGAACTCTGTACTTCTTTTGGTTATGGAGCCTGAAAAACATCATCTTTTACATTGTGTCACAAAGCAACTTCAGTGCAGTGGCACAGGGAAGTCTTCCAGATTTCCCCTAGGTTTAAATACCTTCTCTGGGATAAGCTACTGTTGGTGTCCGGTTAAAGGATCGAATACAAAAGGATCGAATGCAAAAGGTGAGAGTCAATAGGATCGAAAACAAAAGGTTCAACATTTTTTTTTTTAATTATATATTTTTGGGGGGTTTTTATTTAGGTAAAAAAGTGTTTTTGACCACAAAAACAAGGGTTGGGGGGAACCCCCCAAAAAAAAAAAAATGTACACATTTTTTTTTAGAACCTTTTGTTTTCGGTCCTTTTGATTCGACCCTTTTGTCATTGGATCCTTTTGATTCTATACTTTGACCTATAACCACTACTGTTTCTCAGAGCAGTAAAGTGAAAATAACTTTACTTAAATTTGTAACTTTCTAGACCCATCAAACACTCTCTTACAATAGGGTGCTGGAGGGGTTACTTTTCCCCTTCGTCTAGCTTCTCATGTAACATTTTTTTAAGTTACTCTTTCCTCACTGAATGGCTGGTGTCAGTGGTTTACTCTGAACTACTGCAGTGTGCATTTACCATGGGCTGCGTTTGCAGCTGCAGTAAAGCACCCAAGGGTGCCATTTTTGTCAAAATGTACCCACTCTTCTTTTTTCACCATTTCTTTGTGGAAAGGTCCTTCTTGAGATTTACTCTGCACACCAAACCAAGTTTGGTCCCTTTGTTCGCTTTGCCTTTTGGCAGGATTCACGAATGAAGCCCGCCTCTGGCTCCAGGGTGTCTAGCAGGGGCAGGAAGTGAGGGAGGGGCACGAAACTCCTTGTGCTTAGTCTTCAGGGAGACCCAAATGCACTCTGTAGTGATTGGCTGGCTGACTGTCCGGTAGGACCGCCACCCTACTGAGTGACTGTCAGCTAGGCTGAAATTAATGGGAGCGAACTGAATAAAAGGCAAGGCTTTTGGCTTGGAAGGCAGAGTCAAAAACAGGACGAAGTAGCCAAACAAGAACTTGAAGAGGACGCCTGCTGCAACTCCTGGACTGTTGGTTTGCCCGCTGAAGCCCTGCTGCTGTGCTGAAACTCAAAATTCGTATCGACAGAAAAGCCCCTGCAAGGACAACATCTTCCCTTGAGTTGGTGGGACCAATCAACTCCAAAGTAAGCCACCTGGACATCTTCTCTGAGCTGGTTGAATTGTCACAGAGTTGCTGCTGGAAACCAAATAGCCAGGGAGAGGAACACCAGATTGTGTGCGTTGCTTTTAAGTTGTCCAAGAGCTCCAGGAAGATCCTCTGGACTCCCAGGAAGCAGGCCTGCTGCAACTCCTGGACTGTTGGTTTGCCCGCTGAAGCCCTGCTGCTGTGCTGAAACTCCAAATTCGTATCGACAGAAAAGCCCCTGCAAGGACAACATCTTCCCTTGAGTTAGTGGGACCAATCAACTCCAAAGTAAGCCACCTGGACATCTTCTCTGAGCTGGTTGAATTGTCACAGAGTTGCTGCTGGAAACCAAATAGCCAGGGAGAGGAACACCAGATTGTGTGCGTTGCTTTTAAGTTGTCCAAGAGCTCCAGGAAGATCCTCTGGACTCCCAGGAAGCAGGCCTGACCGAGCCTGAGCCCCCTCAACAGAGTGCGGGAGCCCAGAAGTGAGGAAAGTCCATCTCGACAGCCAGAAACCACAATGTTGCTATTTGCGGTAGTCACAAGGAGCTGAAACACTGAAGTGCCACTTGTTTGAAGATTGCCAGTTGCGAGTGGTGACCATCCCATTGCAGTGCAGGAGTCCCCAGAAGTCCTCACATTTGACCCCACGACTGAAGCCCAGGAACATTGAGATCTGCAGAGCTGCACATGAACAGGAGTCATCTGCTGCACTTTTTCTTCAATCCAAAGGTAATGTAAAGTCTGAGAGAACTAACCTCTTGTTGTAGAGTTGCTTGCATCTTCTACTACTCACAAGCCTAAACAGCTTGTGGCCCTACATTGACTCTTATTTTCTTCAAAGACTTCTAAAACATTATGCAGCGACTTTTCTAATTACCTACCAGAAGTGCTTCAGCCCATATCGACTTTTGCCCATTGACTTTGGCTTAACCTGTTATATTGAATGACTCTGCTTAGGGGATCCAAAAGTATTTGCCTGCTTAAGCATATTTGTGATCTCTTGTTCGTTCTAATAACCTTTTCCTTTGACCAATTCCTAAGAATGTTCTAAATGCAACAGTAACCCTAGCTATTGAAGTCACCTGAGGGTGCAGGTTGTGACTGTGGGCCATCCCAAACGGGTCTTTACTGATTTAAGAATGTTAAGAGTGTGTGTTTGAAGTGTATTTGAGTGTTAATGTTGTATTGCTCTCTGTAAGTGATTTCAACCCAGCACTTCACCTAAGTCAATGCCTAGTGTGGGATGCACAATTGAAACCCTTAATTATATATTTTTATGTCTATAAGTTCTTTTATTTCTGAATGATGTACCCTTGTATCACGCCCCTCTCTTTGAATCCCCCCCGGTCTCACTGAACCAGGAAGCAGGTTTTGCAAAGTTAAAAGATTTATTTTATGGATTCGCACAATATATATCACACTATTTTCAAGCCGATTCATGGAATAAATGTGCACTGAAAATCTCTGCGCATGCGTGCAAAATTGTGCGAATCGCAGCGCAAGTGCGAAAATCGCAGTGCAAGCGTGCGAAATCCGCGCACATTGATTCATGGAAGTCCTTGCGCATGTAAATTCTGGGATGTGCGCTAAAATTCTTCATGGCACATGCAGGCACACACGTCCTCAAATGGCGTGCGCTACACGCACAGTGAAAGCGCACATAGCGTGGCGCACACAACAAAAGCAGGCGTAACACGGGGCATAACACGCGGAATGGGAAAAATGCGTGAAAATGTGGGCGTTATGGAGGATGTACAGGATGCAAATGCGCGGAACGCCCACACGCGCGCCTACAACACGTATACATGGAATCGAACAGGGCAAACGCGTGTGCCAAAAAAGACGCGCTAATCCGGAAACACGTACGCCAGCAGGAAGCAGGCGTACGCGGACCAGCGCAGCATAAAAGTGCGCGCAAACAACAAACAAGCTCAGACGCTACAATCAATATACCGTTCCTCGCAGCAGTGGTCGTGGGACACCGCAGGAGGAGGATAGTCAGGGCCAGAATTTTTACACCCAGGACCTGCCTTTTGGGATGCCTGATGACCAGGTGTATGGGAGGTACAGGTTTCCACCTCACATAATACACGACCTGGTGAGTGAATGGGAGGATGACCTCACATCACCCACCCTGTGCTTCCAAGAACTGAGCCCCTTGGAAAAGGTGCTCCATGTACTGCACTTCTTGGCCACTGGTTTATTTCAGCGGACAAGTGCCATAGTGGGGGGGTTGCACAGGCCAAGCAGTCACGCTGCCTGCACCAGGTGTTGGCCATCATGACTGCATGCCCATCAGTCTGCAGGCACATATACCTGCCCAGAACACCTGCAGAAAGGCAGGCTGCCATCCAGGATTTTTACGGGGTGGCACACTTCCCCAAAGTGCTAGTTACCATTGATTGCACCCATGTGGCTCTACGTCCTCCCAGGGCAACTGAGCACATCTATAGAAACCGCAAGCACTGGCATTCCATCAACGTGCAGGTAGTATGTGATGCCAAGGGAATCATCACCTCAGTATATGCCAACTATCCAGGGTCCACCCATGACAGTTTCATCTACAGAATGTCAACCCTAAACCGGGACCTAGAAGCTGGGCGGCATGGCGATACATGGCTGCTTGGTGAGTATAAATGCTGCTGCACATGCATGCATGTCAGATACTGAGTAATGTCACAACCCCACTAATGATAACCATCATCACCTCCCCAGGGGACAGTGCCTACCCTCTGAGCACCCACATAATGACACCAATTCGGAACCCCACCACACCACCCGAGGTAAAATACAACACAGCCCATATTGCAACCCGGGGCATAGTGGAGCGCACATTCGGAGTGCTCAAGTCACGCTTTCGCTCCCTTGACCGCTCTGGTGGGCAGCTGTATAGGCGCTCCCAGTAGTGTGCAGGATCATAGTGGCAGCATGTGTCCTGCACAACGTTGCAACCCGCCGGGGCCTGCCGGTGGACATGGTGGTGCCCCCACATCCCCAACGACATGCACGGCCGCTGCGCATGGGAGGAGAAAGGGCACGTGGTGAGGCAGCCCGTACGCAGCTGGTGGCTAATTACTTCACCTAAAATCACACCCCTGTGGAGTGCACACAGCCCTGGCACAGACCAGCCCACAATCAATGATGATGACATAAGAGACAGTCAACTGTCACAACCATGCCAGCCTGAGATTGGTCACCTGGAAGTGTTACATTGTGTGCATTGCTACCTACCGAAAGACAACCAATGCTGTGTCACAAAAAGACACACATTTATGCTGCATGAATGACTACTCCCTTGCAAAATACAACAAGAAAATAGCACCATGTCACCCAACCCCTCCCCATCTCCGCCACCCAACACACCATGGCATGTCATGCAATGTGAAAGCAAACAAAGGAATGCACAACACATGACACAAGTGTCACAAAGTGCACTGTCCCAAATGGAAAGAGACCACAGACAATATGCTCCCAGTAATCAATAACAAAGAGCACACATGACCAAATACTTACCAGCAACACAATACAGCAACACAGCATGAAACATTGCCAAAATATGACAGTACAAACTCAAAGTAGTGCAAGTCTTACAACCTGAATAATCCAGCACATCCACCCCTTCCAACTGCAGAGTGTTGATGTCAGGCAAATGTGTCAGTGTACTGCATACAACATGAACTGCATCTGCAAAGGAGACGGCCTTGTGAAGACATGAAGAAGGTACCTGCGAATAAGGAGAAAGACATGGATGCACAAGCACATATCGATACACCATGCAGTGTTCAATACAAAAACAAACCCCACTAGGTATGTCCACACAGTTATGACTACAGACTGCCCACACAGCTCATGGGAGACCAATGTCACTGTGTAAGTCACTGTCACTTGGTCACACCCTTTGCAAGCCCATGGAAACAGGAAGCAGGAGGGGTGTGTGTGTCAGGAACCGAAGCATCTAACCCAAACACAGGACAAGCCTGCATGTGCCCAGTCGGAATACACAGTGGATGCCTACAGGAGCCACACAAGGCAACACACTGTAAAAAAAAAAAATAAAAATGGCCATGTGGGGGCTGGGGGGGAGCACCCAGGAGGTTCAAGGAGAGGGTGCACACCAATAGCCACCTGCGTGGATGATGTGAAAAAAAATACCTCCATGGGCTCATGGCCTGCACGGCTACGCTAGTGTGGGAGGAGTGCTGCTGTCGCTCTCATCACCCTCTGCTGCTGCATCAGGAGGTGGTGGTGCTATGGGAGGCAGCCTACGCAAAGCCCTGGTATGGTCCTCCATGGCAGAAAGCATGCGGGTGTGGAAGATCTCGTTCTGGAGGATGATAGTATGGAGATTCCCATGCAGCACCTGATGGGTTGCCTGCATTTCTGCACGCATGGCCTCCCATGATGCCTGGATCTCCTCCCGAGTTGCCTGCAGCTCAGCTGAGAGCGAACGTGTGAGCTGCTCCAGCTGCTGTTCTGACCTTAAATTTCGGGAAGCCTCAAGTTCACCCAGAGTCTCCCTGAGGTTATGGAGTGCTACCCTCAGGGCTTCCCTGTGGCCCTGTGACTCTATAGATATGGCTTCGCGCAGAGTCTCCAGTGCTGCCCGTCGGTCCCTGTTGGACGCCAACATGTCTTCCCTGTGTGATTGGCAAATGGAGTCTGTTGCCTGCTGTTGTTGCTCCATCTGCCTTTCAGGGGGGAGAATGGAAGTGGCCACCCTCTCCATTGCCTGAGCCATCATTTCAACCGGTGCTCCCTGTTGGTCTGCTATACTGTAAATGGAGTTTTCCCATACAGTATTGCCTGGTGGCGTATGGCCACCGCGTCGGCGGGCACCACACCTGTTTGGGGCAAGGCGATCTGCACCTTGCTGTGCTGGCACTGCCTGAGGCTGCAGGACTGCATTCCCCCTCTGATCTGCTGGCCCAGGAAGAGGATCAGATGTTGTGGAGTGTGACCCTGCATCCGTAACCGCCAAAGGTGGACTTACCAACACTGACATCCCCATAGAGGGTTCTACCCCTGGTGCAGGTGGGTTGGACAGAACAGAATCCCTGCCAGAATCACTCTCCTGTGACAGCACATAAGTCTCATCATCCGATTCAGCACCTGAATAGAGGTCTGGGGAGGTGCACCCAGAGACACCCCTGGACAGTATGGTCTGCAGTAAGATTGGGTTTTCACCCACTACCACACCACGTCCCCCACTGGTGCCCGGTCGTGCCTGAGATTCCTCCTGGGTCTGCACCATCTCTTCAACCTCAACAGCATCAAGTGCGTCATCACCTGCAAAAACATGAAAGACAAAAAATGGAAACAGGCATGAGCACCATAGCACACACATAGGCCTGACAAGCCAGAGATCCAGTACATGATTTACACATGTCCCACATGACTATAACCCTGGCATGCATGCACTGTCAATGAGTTGGAAGGGGAGGCAAAAAGCAGACACCGAGGACACCAAGATGGAAAAGCAACACATTTGCTGCATACTGGGTAGCACTGGCATCACACATTAGCCTGTGAGTGGCATGTCCAATACACATACATGACACATGCCAGCACACAGATGGCATGTAGCATAGCCATGGTACATTTGACAAGTACAGCCAAATGTCAGTGAATGAGTACTGTCATCCATCCATGTGAGATGGACATGATGAGATGAAAAATGCTACATAGTGTGACATCCAGTGTACAATAATACAGTGATGGCAGGCAGATGTACACATCAATGGTTGGTCACTTCAGCATGACAGGAAACAACTATCATGTACCACATTCAAACAGGCCCCAAAAATTAATGTGAGCAGGCCAATATTCAATCAACCTGAATGGTCTAATCATTCACATAACAATGTAACAAATGTGGGCCAATGTGGGGTGTAATCAATGACAGAAGCATGTCACATGAGTGGCGTTAGGGCTGATAAATGTGTTGCAAACATGGGAGAATTGAAACAATCAGCCTGAATGAACCCTGAAAAAATCTGAACAATGTTGTTGCAAGATGACAGTTCAAGGGCAACTGCAGTAATGTTGCACTAATTGGCTACTGTGGGCAGACGGGATACTGTCATACCCAAATTCAAGGTTGGTGAATGTTTTGGAGGAAGCACATGGGGGACCCATACCACTCAGGAGTACACACCCTCACCTGGCACTCAATCAGAACCCGTCACCCAAACAACATACACATGGATTGCACACACATGCATGGGCACTCACCGGACAATGCGTCATAATCTGGTAGGTCTCCCATGCCTTGGATCTGTTCCTCTGTGACGAAGGTTCCAGCAACAGACTCATGTTCAGTGAGTTGGTTGTCCTCTGGTGGAGACCCACCGCCAGTCACCAGAGTAGAGGCATGATTTGAGGCCAGCTTCTGCGTTTCAGGTCATTCCACCGCTTGTAGCAATCATCAGCTCTGCACCTCACAAATCCAAGGGCACTAATGATGTCTGGTGCCGCATCCCAGGCCGCAGCTGCCGATGGTAGGTCCAAGAGATGGACTCCTCGGCAGCAGAAGGGGCAGCTGAGACCCCACAGGGTCCGACGGAGGAAGATGGCATGGAGCCATCCAGGTTGGTGGGGGGTTTGGTGGAGGAGGATGCCGTGGAAGGGACACACACAGGGTCTGGAGGTGAGGATTCCACTGGTGCTAGTGGTGCAGTTCAGGGGCAGGGATAGGAGGCAGCACAGGCTGCCGCGGAGGTGCCTGTGTGTAATCCTGTCCCCGATCCTGTGACTGCATCATCCGGCACCAGCAGGGATGCCTACGTCCAGACCCGTTTTCAGGAAGGGGATGGGCGCACAACAACTGGCCTTCCTCTCCCTGCGGACGTGGCTATCCGGGACCGGGTTGAGCCTGTCCTGGCTGGGAAAGCTTTGCGTCAACGGGGCATTCGAGGTGAGCTGCAGTGTTTTCGTGAAGACACCGCACGTCATCTCGGATGCCTCTTTGACCGCGTTGACCTACTGGGACGGGTCACAAGTGCTGGATTACTCCGTGTGCTGGACCTTCTTGCGACCCACTCCTCACCTGAACCGCCTACGCGCCTGTCGTCCTCCATGCCATCTTCCGTCCCATGTATCACCTGGGTACCCTGTGGAGCTGCCTCTGACCCAGCGTCCAGGTTGGTGGAGGACACATCCCTGCCACAGTCGGGAGTCGGACGTCCAGCAGGGGTGGCCACCACGACAACTGTAGCCCAGTCGGAGGAGGATGTGCAGGCAGCAAGAGCCAGGGCGCAGGAACAGCAGCAGCAGCAACATGGTGGGAGCAATGATGGCTCTGGGCCTTCAACATCGGAGGGGCAGGCATCAGCCCGAGGGCAGGAGGACCCAGGATTACAAGTGCCTTCCGTGTGGCAGCGGTTCGGCCATGCCATAGATGCGGAGCAGCAGCGGGCGGAAGAGGCACGGCTCACAATGGTCAGGGTGGAGAACTCCATGCGGAGGGCACTGAGGCGGGCCGAGTGCCTCGAGGCAATTTGCAGGGAGTTGGAAGTCAACATGTCATTGTCCCTGCGAACCCACGGGGCCATGGAAGAGGACCACCTCCAGGACATTGAGTGGGAGTTCGATGATGCCCTGTCCCGGGACATCAAAAAGTGAGCCATCGGACTAGCCCGCTGCCATTGTAAATAGTTAGTTAGTTAGTTAGTGTTGGGTTTCATTTTTGTTTTCATTTTTTTTTGGGGCGCTTGGACAATACCCCACATTTTTTGTATATAGTTCTTCATTAGTTAGTGTATTTTTGTAGGTTTCATTTGGACAGTTGGGCTCATGGACCCAGGATTTCATCCTTGTAAATAGTTGGAGTGTGGATTTGTCGACATTTTCTTTTTTGATTTTTCCATGGAGCAATGGATTTTACTTTTTCATTTCTGTTTGGATTTGCTTTGTTGGAGCGAGACCTTGGAGACATTTTTAATTTGATATATTTTGGACTCTGATTTCCTTTTTTTATCATTATGTGACATTCTGCATTGTTTTCGTTATGTCCATTGTTTGGTGTTTAAATTTGTTTCACCAGATTTTTTTGTTCAATACATTTTTTCCTGTACTTCAATGTGTGGTATCCTCTCATTGGTTTCATGCATGTCACGATGTGGGTTTTCACATTCACTGGCACCCATTGTGTGTGTGTGACGGACATGTGTTGATGTACATACATGCCATTTGGGTTGTTTCATGCAATGCGCATTTCAATGTGGGGTGTATGTTATGCTTGGTTGGTTATTTGGGCAGGGGTGGCGTGCGGTGGGATTTGGGTGGCCATGAGGGCCATGATTGTGGGTCATGTTGACGTGTTTGGGGGGGACATTAGTGGGGGCCCGCTGGCAGGTGCCCTTCACTGCTTTTGGGGGGACATGAGTGGGGGCCTGCTGGCAAGTGCCCTTCACTACTGGGTGGGTGAGGGGACATGAGTGGGGGCCTGCTGGCAGGTGCCCTTCACTGCTGGGTGGGTTGGTTTTGGGGGGACATGAGTGGGGGCCTGCTGGCAGGTTCCCTTCACTGCTGGGTGGGTGGGTGGGGATAAATGAGAGGGGTCCTGCTGGCAGGTGCCCTTCACTGCTGGGTGGGTGGGTGTTTGGGGGGACATGAGCGGGGGCCTGCTGGCAGGTGCCCTTCACTGCTGGGTGGGTGGGGGTACATGAGTGGGGGCCTGCTGGCAGGTGCCCTTCACCGCTTGGTGGGTGAGTGGGTGGGGGGACATGAGTCAGTGCTCACTTGTGTGTGGTGACATGTGGACTGGCTGGGGAGCTTTGCCAGGGTGGATGGGCTGCCTGTGGGGCATGGCCAGGGGTGCAATGTGTTTCCCTGTGTTGTGGTCTGTCTGCAGGCCATGGGGAGGGGTGTGAGGGCACACCTGGGAGGACACACACTGCCAATACGTTTGGGCACCCCAGAAATACACGTGCCCCGCTCGCACAGGACCTACCACATGTGAACCTCCCCGTGAATCCCAGTAATACACGTACCCCGCTTGCACAGGTCCTACCGCGTGTGAAACTTCCTGCGAACCCCAATAATACACGTACCCTGCTCGCACAGGGCCTACCGCGTGTGAAACTCCCTGCGAACCCCAGTAATACAAGTACCCCGCTCGCGCTAGGCCTATCGCATGTGAAACTTCCCACGAATGAGCGGGGTACGTGTATTCCGAGGGGTGCGCGGGGAGTTTTACACGCGATTGGCCTAACGCGAGCGGGGTACGTGTATTCCGAGGGGTGCGCGGGGAGTTTTACACGCGATTGGCCTTGCGAGTGCGGGGTTGGCCTAGCGCGAGCGGCGTACGTGTATTCCGAGGGGTGCGCGGTGAGTTTTACACGTGATTGGCCTAGCGCAAGCGGGGTATGTGTATTCTGAGGGGGCACAGGGAGTTTTACAGGCGATTGGCCTAGCGCGAGCGGGGTACCTGTATTCCGAGGGGTGCGTGGGGAGTTTTACACGCGTTTTCATGGTTAGGGGGCTGTATGCTGGTCCACTGTCCTGTGCGCCATGTACTAGATTTGTGCGCTGTTCATGGCATACGGGGCGGGGTTGGCGGCGTAACTGGCGCTGCTGCAGGGTCGCTATGCCACTCTGCACCACGGCTGCTTAGGGATGTTAAAATCCATGAATACGCTGTGCGCCAAAATGGGTTTTGGCGCACGCGGCTAGCGCAGACTGCCGCTCGCGCACATTGTGCGCCAGCCACGTGTGCCACTTGTGCGCTGAATTCTATGAATTACCCCCTTAATATTTATACAATGATCACCAATGGGGTGATGTTACAATCAACAATCTCTTTAATCAAAAGGAGTATGGATAAGAAAAATAATGCAGCATAGAATAATACTTTGTGTGGGTTCAGTCAAATGCAATGTCACTCTTTCCCCCTGCACACTTCTCAATCCCCCCCATATGCAAGATACAGAGATGGAAGGAGAGAAAACAGGTTTCAGGAATACACTCAACAAATACAGTTTCAATCCCAATTTCCCCCAGCAAGCTCAGAGAGAAACAGGAATGATTGCAAACAGGTCAAAATGCTTTTGAATGTGGCTGCTTTGAATGAATGGTTAAAAACACTGAAAAATTGATATAATTCAATAAATTGGATTGAAAACTAGTGGGAGCCGCTTGGTATAGTATCAGATCAACACTACCAATGATTATTGAATAACTAGCAGATTGAAAACTGAATTCTGAGGTCGGATGCAAAGAACAGCTGTTTTACACGTGATGAAATTGAGCCAAACGAAAAACTTGCGGCACCCTTTTCTGCGCGCCAGAAACACGATTGCAGAAAAACTACAAGGAGTTGGAATGCGGTTTTGGATTTGCTGATCTTTTTTGCGCTAGGGCAATGTTTGCCCTGGTGCTTTTAATATGCCAAACTGCACTTGTTGAGGTTCAATGGTTTTTTAATGTGCTGCAGTGTTTTTAAAAAAAGGCAAACTTTGCCCTAGTGCTAATACCATGCAAACTTTGCACTTGCACCAGTACAAAGTTTCTATATTTTGGCCCCAGGACATCAAACTAAGGGAAATGGAAATGCAACATGCTCTTGAAATGAAGAAATTGTCTCTTGAAAATGTTTCTATTCCAGCGTCTACTAGGTCTTCCAGTCCAAAGAGACCTTGCATGCCTAAAGAAGCAGTGAGTATGTATGATGTGAAACTTGATATTTTGGATTGGTTGGGCCTTTTGAATATAACTATGGGATTTAGGGTTTCACAGGGAATCAGTTGATTCATTGGCTTTTGTCTAGGATCCCCCAGGTTGCAACTGATGCTGTAATGGAGGCGGGGGAACTTGAAAGATTGGAGTATGAAAATGTGAAGCTTGCTTTCATAGCTAGATTTGCGAAAACTCCTTCCCAGTACCATAAGAGGTTTAAGACCTTCAAAAAAACTGATGTTACACCTTGGGATACCTGGGTGTGTGAATGTTTGAAAAACTTAGATGGTTGGGTTAATGGTTACAGAGTAACTACTTTTGAAGGAATGAGAAATCTGTTTTTGTTGGAGTCTATTTTTGATGCCTGCTCTCCTGAGCTGAGACAGCACTTGTCTGACTCAGAGATTGATCCCAAGAAGCTAGCAAAAGCTGCTGACTTGGGGTTGCCAACAGGGCTACTCACAAATATTCTGGGGCCACTCACAAAAAGGATGGGGGGAAGCAGCATAAAAAGATGACAAAGATAATTATAAAACCTCCCATCCAAAAGAGGGCCACAAACATAAGGAGGGTAAGCCATTTGGGAAACCAGGTCAGACTAGTGAAACCTCTGCTGCCAAACCAGAGAAAGGTCAACAGAAGCTCCCATTTGTCAAAACATTTGGAAAATGTTATGCTTGTGGGTCAACTGACCATGTGAAAGGGGATCCCAGATGTAAGAGGTCCACACTGCCTCCTTAGCATTCATGCCTGAGGGAGAAGTACATGTGGCAAGTGGACACTTTCATCTATTGGCTGAAGACCCCATTGGAGTCTCTGGCAGTGTTACTTTAGTGTCCCTGGGTCTTTGGGAAAAGCAGAATGTAGATGTGTATAACTCTATACCACATAACACAAAAGAATACTACAAGGACAGTGTACTTGTAAATGGTCAGGATACCCCTGCCATTAGAGCCATCATTACAGTGGTGGATGAAACCTTTTCCAAACCTGAGGATGTTGCTAAGGCACCCAAAGGCCCCCCACTAAGCTTGCTGGAGGCCCTCTCCAGATGGTTCCAATACTACCAGCTCTCATCCAGTGCAACAATACGACTGTAGGAATATCTGTCAGTGTACAAAGTGAGGAGGCTGGGAGAGTGCTGCTGGGGAATGACTTAAAAACTCTTGGAGTTGTATCACGCACCCCCCGGCCTCCCAGTGAAAGGAACCAGAATAGGAAGGCCAGAGAGCTTACTTTAAATGACTCTGAGTGGGTTTTTACAGAATAACCTATGACACCCAGTCCACAGGAAGAGCCAACTTCTAGTTCCGAGAAGAAAGAGACAAAGGGTAGACCCAAGTTCTCAGGAAACAAGAAAGATAGCACTCCTGTTCATCAAACCAGGACAACCCAGAGAGGAAAGTCCAAAGGCACACCTGTGACTCCTCCACCAGCTGGGGCTGAGTGTGAGGTTCAACCAGAAGATGGTGAATCAGCTACTGATGACACAGAGCTGGAAGACGACCGTCCCCCTGTTGGAGATCTGGATCCTAAAAAACATCCTGAGCTGCAGACTCTGCTTGCAGAACGTGGCCCCTGTAGGGCAGACTTCAGTAGAGGTCAAAGAGAGTGTCCTACTCTTGAAGGGCTTCGACAACAGGCAGCGCACCCCAGCTGGATGGACAAGAGCCAGAAAAGGTTGTACTGGGAGGATTGCCTTCTCTACAGTGAACCTATTGAGTCTACCTAGGGGACTAGAGAAGACGTGTCATACCTCACGATGTGGGCCTTAGTTTCTACAGTTAGCCCATGAGATTCCTTTGGCTGGTCACTTAAGCTTTAAGAAGACCAAGGAAAGGATTTCTCTTTATTTCTACTGGCCGAAGATGGGGTCTGATGTAGACAAATTCTGTAGAAGCTGTCACACTTGTCAGACTTCTTTGGTGACTCTCCCAGTGGTGGGTGTCCATTTGGAGAGGGTAGGAATTGACATTGTTGGTCCCTTAGACCCTCCCACATCTTCAGGCAACCGATTTATATTGGTTGTGGTAGACCATGCTACCAGGTATCCTGAAGCCATACATATGAGTGGCTAAGGCACTACTTGGTATTTTTACCGGAGTAGGTTTTCCCAAGGAGGTTATCTCTGACAGGGGATCCAACTTTATGTCCCACTACATGCAAGCCATGTGGAGAAACTGTGGAGTGACCTACAAGTTCTCAACAGCCTACCATATCCAAATCAATGGGTTGGTAGAGAGGTTTAACAGAACTCTGAAGAGCCTTAGAAGAAATTGGGACCTTCTACTGCCATGACTTCTCTTTGCTTATAGAGAAGTCCCTCAAGAAGGGGTTGGCTTCAGCCCCTTTGAGCTCCTCTATGGTCATCCGGTTAGAGGTCCATTGGCCCTAATCAAGAAGGGGTTGGAGAGTGCTCCTTCCCACAAGCCAGTGAGAGTCACTGACTATGTGTTAGGTCTCTGAAGAAGAATGACACAGATGATGACAGAAGCTTCAGATAACTTGAAAGCAGGTCAGGCTCTGGTGAAGCATTGGCATGACCAGAAGGCCGACATGGTTGAGTTTACTCAAGATCAGCTAGTTCTAGTTATGGTACCTGCAAGGCAGAGTGCCTTGCAGGACAAATGATTTGGACCCTTCAAGGTGGTTGGAAAACATGGAGAGGTCAATTATTTGGTGGACTTACGCAATTCTAAGGAGGCCCCCAGGGTCTTTCACACCAACCACCTAAATGTCTCTAGACCAGAACCGGGAGCTTTGCTTCGAGCCCCTGCTCAAGAGGAGGAGGAGAGTGAACCTCTACCTGACCTCCTCAGGGGCCAACCTTTAGATGGAAAGATAGAAGGAGTCGATCTCTCTT
Organism: Ambystoma mexicanum; assembly: GCF_040938575.1. NCBI lineage: Eukaryota > Metazoa > Chordata > Amphibia > Caudata > Ambystomatidae > Ambystoma > Ambystoma mexicanum. The sequence goes on from NC_090933.1 coordinate 1,158,498,258, forward strand.
CTGATCTGACACTGGAACAGCAGGAGGAGTGTAACATTCTGTTAAAAAAGTTTGCCCCTCTGTTTTCACTATCACCAGGCTTGACCCCTTGGGGCCAGCAAGAGATTCTCACTGGTGACTGTTTACCTGTTAAAAGCAGAGGTTACAGAATGTCAGACCATGTAAGAACCCACATAAAGAAAGAATTCAACAATATGCTTGGGGTAATAGAGCCATCTACAAGTCCATGTGCTTGTTCAGTTGTATTAGTGTCAAAGGCAGGATCCAAGGAGTTGAGATTCTGTGTGGACTAAAGAGCCCTTAATGCAGTCACCACGACTGATGCCCATCCTTTACCTAGGACAGATGAGCTGGTGGACAAAATTGGTTCAGCCAAGTACCTCAGTGCATTTGACATTTTCTGTGCTGAGTTCAGTCTGCTGCAGGGAGACTTGGTGACAGGAGCTGCAGCTACAGTGTGTGAACTCTGTTTCAGTGACCTGGTTGGTGTGGTGTGGCTTTAAGGAAAAAAAGCCCAATTCACCTTAAAAACCCCTGGAAAGCACGGAGCGTGCGCAGAGTTCGTGCTGAGTTCAGTCTGCAGCAGGGAGACTTGGTCAGAGGAGCTGCAGCTACGGTGTGTGGACTCTGTTTCAGTGACCTTGTTGGTGTGGTGTGACTTTAAGGAAAAAAAGCCCAATTCACCTTAAAAACACCTGGAAAGCGGAGAGCGCGCGCAGAATTGCAGCAGACAACAGTGACAGGAGGTAAGAGGGAAAGAGGGAATCATGGCAGATAATGGGCCATTGACCCGCCTTAAGTCTAAACAAGCCCAGAACTCTCTTTCCTCTCTATTCTGTCTTATGGCTGATAAGGTACTGCATACGGATATAGACAGTGAAACTGACACTGACGCTGCAACTGAGAGAGAATTGGAACAGGGCGTGGGTAAAACTGTTACGAGATGCGATCTGAGGTGGAGGGAGCCTCTGAGTATTGCCTGTGAAAATCAGACACGGCTGGCTCTCGACGTGCAGGAGGTGCCCCCATTTCCAACAGAAACAGTGCCGTTGAATATGGTGCCCACGACTCAGAATGACGAAGCCGTGTTAGACGATGTTGACATTGTAGCGGCTTCAGCTTCGGCTGCGGCCCCAACTTTAACAGTGGCACAGATCCGGAACTGCCTTTAACACCGCAGCAATCAGATTCGGGACCCGTACAAGTGCACGAGAAGCCATGTAGGGCGAATGACTTTACATCTAAATTCGGCAGAGAAAAGGAAAACATGGAAAATGTTTTCCAACGCGCTCTCCCAATCACTCTCCCCTCCACTCATGAAGTCAGCCCTGATGTTAGAATAACTTCCGGCGCAGGAAATAGTGCGGACATTGCGGACATATCTTTATCAGATACAACTTTAAATGGTCCTCCCTCACATGTCGTCAATCCGGAGGTGATTGAGATAAATGCTGGAGCATTTCAATAGCCCTTTGATGTGACAGACATGGAACTGCTGGCACTAGATGTTCCACGCATCTCCCTGGACACAAACTTGCTGAGGTTCACTTTTCCCCAAGTACACGCAGCTTACCCAAATTTAGGGAATGAGAGCAATCCCATACACAAGACCGTAAGAAGCAAGAATGATGGTGGCACTTATAGCTTGAAAAATAATGTTTGCAGCAGAAGAGTCGAAAACTGAATGAATATGCAAAACAGTTTGGAATCAGACACTGGTGGTGAGACCAGTGGACTTGCTGGTGACATGCATTGGGGGCTTGAAATGGGTACATGTAATAAGGGGATTGACCTAGTGGGGCGTGAAGCACGCTTGACGGTGAGACTGCAGGCAGACTTTGAGAAATGAAAGCAAGATTGGCTGAAGTTTTACAAAAGTAAAATCGGGAAAGATTACACTCCCTGGAAATGTCACTGCCATTGAGACTAATCCCCCGCTGATAGAAGGAGTGGGAGAAGCTGAGCAAAAATGTCAACCTACCACACCAGATCTGGCTGCGTCGGTGGGACGCCTGAAAAGGGCGGGAGGCAAATGTGACACGCAATCAACTCATGAGAGTGTAGAAGGGTCAACATCAGAGAGACATGACAAACAGCAACAAAAAACGGCAGATTTTTGTCATAGGGAAAAAAGATCTTCAAATTCCTCGATGGTGATAAATTTTGGGGCAAGGTGTGTGGACCAGCAACAACGGCTAAGGCCGAAAAGCCCGTCCTCCATGGAACGTGTGATCAGAGAAATATGAGCAATGAAAATACATGTAGTCCTGCCAGTAAAGACACAGATTTAAAATTGAATCTGTCAGCCACAGCAGCGATTCAGATTCATAATAATGTTTTGGCTGCCGCAACATTGGCCCTAATTCCATTCATAAAACTGTATGAAAGTTTAAACAAGGCTATACAAAACAACAGAGCTGTATTGGGACATCTGAATGAAAAAATAACAGAAATGGAATCTCAAATTCTGGCCTGTTAACCTCGACAAGATACAGAAGGAGGTAGGTTTGAAGAGCGAGTAAACAGGCAATATGAGTTGCCTTTGAAAGATAGTACAGAAAAAAATACTCTAATGGAGGAAATGTTTGGTGTTTTGAAACAGATGGCTGGGCAGATTACTACGCAGTCAACATTAACACCAAGCGCGGTGGAGCGTGGAACAGATGTGGCCATACAATTCTCCACGGACACAGATAACCTGAACAGGCTGAACGGAAAAAGTACCACTGCTACAAAAATAAAGATCGAAAACTTATTCAGCGATGACATTGATGTCAACTTGAATCGAGGTAACATAATGCGTTTGTTGCACTCAGTGCCGGTGCTACGAACCATTAGGTCTGAAGACATTTGCAAAGTTGAATACACATCGGAAGATCGTGTTGGTTGTGTATTACTACACATTAACTCACAAGCAGTTCGTAAGTTATTGATGGCTGCAAAAGATGAGCTCTTGTGCTTGGGGTTTGAGATTTCGGAACAGGAAGTGTCTGGAAGCAAAACCTCAGCAAAAGGCAATGAGAAACAGGGTGCGAATGTAACCATGGAACAGCGACGAGAGGATTTTAGGAGGCATTTAAACACTGAATCATTCCCAAATGGGAACTCCATGTTCAAGATGAGGAAGCACTAGCTAGAGAATCCTAGCCTTAATGTTCCAGTAACACTGATCTCTTGGAACACAAGGGGGTTCAGTCACCTTTATAATGACTTCCGAGCGCCCTGACTGATAATTTTGCAATTTGTTTGCAGGAAACTTGGATGCCTTCGCCTCCAGCAAAGGATGCTTATCGAATGCTGATAAACCCGGCTGAGAAAAATTCAAAAGGTCGACCATTTTCCGGTTTAATAACTATGCTGAAGTCAGGCACAAACTGGGAAGTAATCGAAGAAAAGAATCCAAATAGCCATGTTCAAGCGACCTTACTTCAATATTCCAACGGACCCAAACATAAAGCACAAACCTTGCTCTTGCTTAATGTCTACTGGAATCCAGTAAAGATCTCTGCTGGAACATTTATATCCTCGGTGATGAAGATAATTGATAAAAATCAAAGGAGTTGTCAAGATTTATCAATCATCATATGCGGAGACTTGAATATTTCCTGGTTCCATGGAAATAAGGAGCTAATGGAGGAGAGGATAAAACTTCAGACGGACATAATGGAAATACAAGAAGAACTCAGTCGTATGATGAAATGGAAGCACATGACTGTCACATGGTAAATGGAAGTGTCAATGGCGACATACCACCAAATTACACCTGGCATAACATGGGACACAATAAGATCCTAGATTACATCTGGACGTCAAGAAATGTGTTCGATAAAATCAACAAACTGACTATTGTACCAACTGTAAATAGCGACCATCACGTATTGGTAATGTCATGGTGTAAACGTGAGTCTGGGGTGGAAGGCCAAGCCCTGGAAGTGAACTATGGGCGAAACAGACTTAGAATAAAAGAAAAACAAATATACAAATTGACTACTGAGATACAGGTGGCAAACAAAGAAAGCTCTGATCCGACAGACTACGTTGCACTTTTGCCATGTTTGAGTCTTGGATTTTCGCAAAAACATCATACTGATAAAGATCATAAGTATAGCTGGAGTATGACCTTAAGGAAGGAAAAGAAGCTGTTAAAGAAAGACATATCCGAATTAAAATCACACTTTGGTGCCAGCGCTTCCAGACCGATGAAAAAGAGAAAGCAAAGATATCGAAACTGGTTGAAAGCTTTCTCCTATCAGAGGGATCAAGAGCGTGGGGAAGAGATACTGGCCCTAATTAAAACAAACAACACGAGAGCTATATGGAAAATCTTGAATAGAGGCTCTGTCAACCAAGTTGCTTCGCTGGCAAATGGCGTGGCTGAAAGTGATTGGCTGCTGCATTTTCAGAAGGTGTTTTCAACAACCGAGAAGCCAATGACGAAGGCAGGTGTAAAAGATTAAATTACTTGGGACATAAATGAGACTAGCGAAGACATTTGTACTGCCATCATTAAGCTAAAGAACTCAAGAGCGGCAGGACCGGATGGCATCACGAACGTGATGCTTAAAGAACACAAACATGCGTGGTCCATATTCATCAAAAACTTGTTCGCAGTGATGGCGGAAAGACAAAAAATTCCAGCCTCATGGAATAAGGCGATAATAGTTCCAATTTTTAATAAGGGCAGTCGGGACGATCCTGACAACTATCGCCCGATTGCCCTTCTGGACAATATTGGAAAGGTGTTTGCGACGTTCCTACAAAAAAAACTTTCAGCTTGGGCTCTGAAAACTGACACATTCGATGCAAGGCAAAGAGGTTTTACCAAGGGCATCGGTAATGAGACCAACTTAGCCATGGTGAACCTACTGAAGTTGGAAGCCTTGCAGAGGAAGGATAACCTATTCCTTGCCTTTATTGACATGCAGCAGGCATTTGATACTATAAATCGGGAGAAACTATGGCAGAAATTGGAAAACTGGAAATGCCCAAAGGCTTTGCTGCAGCCAATAAAGGCCCTGTATTCAAAAACATCAATCAGAATCAGGTTAAATGAAAGGGGAGATCTGTCTGAGCCCATTGACACCAACAAAGGGCTGAAACAGGGATGTCTCTTGGCAGCAGCCCTGTTTAAGCTATATATTGCTGATGTGCCAATTGCCCTAGCTAGTGCAAATTGTTTTCCACCAAAAGTCAACGGACAACACATAAACTGTGCAATTTATGCAGATGACTTGGTACTGTTTGATTGGACCCAAATAGGTCTACAGCGGCTGTTGTCAAAATTAGAAACTTATATGGCCGAAAATGATTTAACAATAAATGGGAAAAACAATAAAATGATGAAGCTTGGGCCATTAAATGGCAGCAGAAATAACAACTTCAAGTGGCAAGTATACAAGGACAAGATTGAGGAAGTCACTGAAATCCGTTATCTGGGGATAATGGTGAATGCCTTAATACGTGAGTGGAGCCGGTGAAAGATACATATCATTGGACTAGAACTCACTTTACAAGGAGCAAGAATCCAGACTTCATTTGGAAAATTCACGTTAATACCGATAAGCACGTTCTAGTTGCCGATAGTAGTCCCTGCAATAAAATTTGGGGTGGAAGCAGGATGGAACATTGACCAAAAGATATGGTCTCAATTGGAAGGAATCTTTTGGCGGCGTGTCCTGAGATTGCCAAAGTATTTATCCATGACCATTTGACAACATGAGCTAGCCCTGGAGGGCTTACATGGAATAGTAATATGGAAGTCTATGGCACTATTGAGAAAGATGGTTATCTCTAACTCTGAACCAGAGTTTAAAATACTGGCACCTGAAAAAAATCATCCATATACAGGCTTACTTCTGTCTTGGTCAGAAAAGGTGAAAGTATCCATGCAAGCCGCAAATATTTCAATGGACATGTTGTTGGAACGTCCACAAATTGCAAGAAAGAAACTGAAAGAGTGGCTATGGATTGAAAATCTTGATAATTATGGAAAGCTACCCACAGTTTTAGATCTGGGGACGACAATGAACAAAGTTGACAATATGCCAAAGTACCTATTACAATTCCCATCTAGATACCATCGAGACAGCTTGTTTTGATTACGAACAAACTTATATAAATCGAAACAAATGATGGTAATGTGACACATTGGAAATGTAAAAGATGATGCTTGCAGACACTAGTACACTCGGAGACAATAAAACATCTATTAACTGAATGTCTGTCGCTCAGGGATTTAAGATCTGTCCATCTGAGTAAATTCATGGCCAAAACTAATATGATGGACGATTTTTGGATTCACATTTTAAGTGGAAGCTCCGTACACTTAATTTGCTCGGTCACAAACTTTCTTGATAAAGCCGTACATTGATGGGTTAGAGAAACATCATCCAGAATCGACAAATGAAGTAGGACTGAAGTAACTAAATAAAATGTTGTAATAAAAGTTTGAAATAAACTAGATGTTACAACAAAACAAAACAAAAATGACATTTTCAACCCCAGGAGGCCTCTACCAGTTTAAGGTTATGCCTTTTGGACTAAAGAATGCACCTGCTACATTCCAAAGGATGGTGAATAATGTTCTGAATGGGATGGAGGACTTCTGCATGGCATACTTGGATGACATTGCAGGATTCAGCCCTACTTGAAAGGAACATATTGACCACTTAGGACATGTATTGCAGGCTCTTGAGCAGGCCAGTCTGACCATAAAGGCAAGTAAATGTCAAATTGGTAAGGGTAAAGTGGTCTACCTTGGTCATCAGGTAGGTGGAGGTGAAATCAGGCCGTTGCCTAGCAAACTATAAGATGTACAAGACTGAGCCACCCCTACTACTCAAACCCAAGTGAGAGCCTTTCTAGGTCTCACAGGTTACTATAGAAACTTCATTGAGAACTATGTGACCACAGCTTCTCCCTTGAATGTGATCTCCTCACCCAAATTCCCCCTGAAGGTCAGGAGGAATGAGGACTGCACTAAGGCATTTGAAGGACTTAAGAAAGCCCTTTGTAAAACTCCAGTCTTAAGAGCTTCTGACTACAACCAATCCTTTATTGTACAGACAGATGCTTCCAACACAAGTATAGGTGCAGTTCTGAATCAGCTGGATGAGAAAGGCAGGGAACATCCAATCTGCTTCATCAGTAGGAAACTGAAGGAACATGAGACAAGGTGGGCAACCATAAAACATGAATGTTTTGCCACTGTGTGGTCTTTGAAGAAGTTTAGACCATACTTGTATGGATCTACTTTTGTGATTCAAACAGACCACCAACCCTTTGTGAAAACAGAAAAAGAATATCGAGGCTGAGTACCCCAAAAGGAAATACACCAGACACGGGTTACAAAGGAACATACAAAGTACTTTATTCTATACTGAATCCGATTACAAAAACAGAGCAAAATCAGATAGCTATCGCCCCTCAGTACAACACAACGAACTCCAGCGTGGTTCAGTGTGTTCAGTGAGAGAGGCTGTACATTAGAATGCATTTGCTTTTTATACATTTTGTGGGCGCGATGCCCAGCCCCACTTCGGGTTAATATTCCTTTTAATATATCACCAATCTAGGGTCGTGCCAAGTCTTGAATAACCGCATATAACTGGCTTGCCTTTAATACATGTATCAACAAGCGTATGCAATAGCTATGTATTTTAAAGTTTTCCATGCAGGCCTTCTTAAACATTAATACAATGTAGTTAAACAGATGTTCTTTGTTCAGTATTTGAATACATTGTCTCGACATATGCTCGTGGATTAGTTTTCATTGCACGAGTAATCCTTCTACACATAGGTCAGTGAATGACACGGTCTCAGTTCATGACCTCAACAAGTGGCCTGCAGGCAGATTACACATTAGCTATGTACAGAGGTCAAGACGGCCATGTTGTATTTTGCAATGACATCGTCCACCATTTTAGCTCACAGGGTGACTTTTACACAACAAATCCTAAAATGGCGGTTTGACCTAAAATGGCGTCCTACATCGATTTAGGGTCAGGACCTTGCAACACAGATTTCTTTCGCAAGAGACTTTCGAGCAGCTTGGCGTAGGCCAATATTAAATATAATAATAATAATAATTAGGCATTTATATAGCGCTACAAACCCTCAGGTATCTGAGCGCTGCTTATTATTACCCACGGTGTGTGGTGCTCATTAATCGATCTCTGAAGGATGAAAGGCTGAGTTTGGCCCCGCCGGGATTCGAACCTGCGTTAACAGGCTCTGCACGGATGCCAAAGCGAGCGCTCTACTCGCTGTGCCACTTAACCTGCTAAATATATTTATTACAATAGGAGGCATGATATACTTTCTATTTCGACACCTTGAGATTGTTAATACAGATGAAGGGGGAACATTCTAAATTGTTAAGATGGTCAATCATCCTTCAGGAGCTTGAATGTACCTATTGAACACGGGTCAGGGTGTAATCACCAAAATGCTGATGGTCTCTCCAGAAAGTATGACCGACTGGAGTAAGGAGATTCATCCAGGCGTGGATTAAATCCTACTGTCCCTTAGTCTGGGGAGACGAGAGTTAGGGAGAATTTTCATAAATGTGCTAATTCCCTCCACCGTGGAGACCCCCAGCAACTTTTCTGGATTTTGAGGACTTGATTTTTCTAAACCTGGAGAGAGTGAGACCCTTTTCCCCACCCTCTCGTATATTTTGATGTGATTTTTGAACTCTGTGTTTCTTTTGGTAATGGAGCCTGGAAAACTCCATAGGCATCATCTTTTACATTGTGTCACATAGCACCTTCAGTGCAGTGGCACAGGGTAGTCTTCAAGATTTCCCCTAGGTTTAAATATCTTCTCTGGGATAAACTACTGTTTCCCAGAGCAGTAAAGTGAAATTGACTTTACTTACATTTGTAACTTTCTAGACCCATCACACACAATAGGGTGCCGGAGGGTTTATTTAGTATCCCCTTTGTCTAGCTTCTTCTGTAACATTTTTTATGTTACCCTTTCCTCACTGAATGGCTGGTGGCAGTGGTTTACTTTTAACTACTGTGGTATGCATTTACTGCGGGCTGCGTTCGCAGCTGCAGTAAAGTACCCAATGGCGCCATTTTTGTCAAAATGGCCCGGTCTTCTTTTTTCTCCATTTCTTTGTGGAAAGGTCCTTCTTGAGATTTACTCTGTGTGCCACACCAGGTTTGGTCCCTTTGTTCGCTTTGCCTTTGGTGGGATTCACAAGTGACGCCCGCCTCTGGCTCCAGGGTGTCTAGCGGGGGCAGAAAGTGAGGGAGGTGCCTTAAACTCCCTGTGCTTAGTCTCCTAGGAGACCCAAATGCACTCTGTGGTGATAGGCTGGCTGACTGACCGGCAAGGACAGCCACCCTACTGGGTGACTGACACCTAGGCTGGAATGAATGGGAGAGAACTGAATAAAAGGTGAGGCTTTTGGCTTGGAAGGCAGAGTCGGCCACTGGACGGAGGAGCCGAAGCAGAACTTGAAGAGGACACTTGCTGCAACTCCTGGACCATTGGTTTGCCAAGTTAAGCCATGCTGCAGTGCTGAAACTCCGAATTCGTGTTGGCAGAGAAGCCCCTGTAAGGATGAGTTCTCCTCTTGAGTTGGTGGGACCAAACAACTTCAAAGTAAGCCACCTAGACATCTTCTCGGAGCTGGTGGTGAATTTCCACAGAGTTGCTGCTGGAAATCGAATAGCCAGGGAGAGGAACACCAGATTTTGAGCGTTGCTTTTAAGTTGGCCAAGAGCTCCAGGAAGAAAGCAGGACTGACTGAGTCTGAGTCCCCTCAACAGAGTGCGGGACCCCAAAAGCGAGAAAAGTCCATCTCGACAGCCGGGAACCGCAGTGTCGCTATTTTCGGTAGTCGTGAGGCGCTGAAACATTAAAGTGCCACTTGCAGTGCATGAGTCCCCAGAAGTCCTCCCTCTTGTCCCTACGACTGAGGCCCAGGAACAGTGAGATCTGCAGACCTGCACAGGAACAGGAGTCATCTGCTGCACTTTTTCTTCAATCCAAAGGTACTGCAAAGTCTGAGAGAACTTACCTCTTATTGTACAGTTGCTTGCATCTTCTACTACTCACAAAACTAAACAGCCTGTGGCCCAATCTTGACTCTTCTTTTCTTAAAAGACTTCTAAAACATTGTGCAAATACTTTTTTACCTACCTACCAGAAGTGCTTCAGCCCATATAGACTTTTGCCCATTGACTTTGGCTTGACCTGTTATATTGAATGACTCTGCTTCGGGGATCCAAAAGTATTTGCCTGCTTAAGAATATTTGTGAACTCTGTTTGTTCTAATAACCTTTTCCTTTGACCAATTCCTAAGAATGTTCTAAATGCAACTGTAAGATATTAATGTCCCCAGCACCCTAGCTATTGAAGTCACCTGAGGGTGCAGGTTGTGACTGTGGGCCATCCCAAAAAGGTCTTTACTGATTTAAGAATATTAATAGTATGTGAAGTGTATTTGAGTGTTACTGTTATATTGCTCCATTCTGAAGAAGGCTTATTCTAACTGACTGATAAATAAATTAATAATTGTTTATTCAAGAAACCTTGTGTGTGTTTATTTGAATACTTGTCACTGTGAATCTCTGTGTAACTCCCCTACAGCTCACTTTCACCCCTCTTGAGATAATCCTGGCTGCTCAACACGCCACCAATCTGTGTAGTACAGACTTATACCAAAGGATGGGTTCCTATTGCCAGGAGGTCAGGGTTGTTGTAGTAAACCCAAAGTGTACTGCATACAATCGTGCCTAACATCAAGAAAAAGCAGAAAGTGTAACACTCTCTACTCAACAAGGACACTATGGAGTACCTCAAGTTTGTGCAGGTGCTGCATGGGGAGAAGGAATGGCTCCATACTCAAGTGTATAGTGACATCTAGGATGGTTAGATACTCAACTGTATTGAAATTGTCTTTCAGGGGAAAACCAAGGGGAAGGAAGACATTAACTAGAGAATCCCACAGAAATGCCCTGATGTCTCGGCCTACTCAACCCAACAACACATGCCCTGCAAAATACTTCAGAGGATGCTCCCAATTTAACTGCCTTATTTTAATGAATCTTAATTTTGTGACATTTATTTCTGCTCTTAATATGCATACTGACATTCCTTCCTTGCAGCCTCCCTACACACTGTACTCTTCGCTCTCTCTCATTTCTGTTTCATCCAAGAGCAAGGCAAATATTAGTTTGTTTCTGATGTTCTGGATAAGCGCCTTCTGGCTTCCAGGGAACACACCTCTATTTGCTCCTCTGTGTCTGCATGTTGTTTTCCTCCCCTTAATTGCAAGCTCTCTTATTAATAGTGCCACATCCAAATTACATTTCCCAGCATCCGCTGCTCTGCATCATTTTATCTTCTATCCCACTAAAGGCAAGGTATGATGACTTGCATCCGTTTTAAGGGCTAACACAACGCCGGTTTGTGTCGGGAGGGCCAGATTCCTTGCCCCTCAAGGTAAAGCCCTATCTCGCCACCTATAAGTGCCACCACAATTAGCTTCTCCAAGCTCTTGTTGTTTCTTTGCTCTTGATTTGATTTAATTTACCTATAACGTGCATTTGTCCAGCAGAGCAAATTGATGAGTGTGAGAGAGAGAGAGAGACCACAGCTTATTTAAAAAAGTAATGTTTAAGAGTTTTTCTTAAGCAGGTTAGGGACTCCATAGTTACTCCACTGATGGGAAGGTAGTTCAGGAGGCGAGGTTCCAGAACCGAAAATTGTCAATCACCTCGATATATATAGCATGACGTAGGGACCGTGAGCATGTTTTTTCTGTGCTGAAGAAAATATCTCGAGTCTGCTGATAAGGTTAGATTCCGTGAGACAGATAACATGGTGACAATCCATGTAGACATTCAAAGATAAGGCACAGACATTTGAATTCAGTCTTCTCTTTGAATGGCAATGAAGGGAGGTATCTCAGAGATTCAGGGATTGGAGAAAGGTTGGGCATATGGTGAATAGGTAAAGATGGTGCATTTTGGGGAACATTTAGATGAGATAGTCGCCTTTGTGCAATACCCTCTAGAATAGCATTGGCATAATCCAATTTGGAGTTAAGCACAACCCCAAGCACAGCTGGATTACCTGCAGTCGCAATATAGGGAAGAGCACATGGAAGTCTGTAAACAATCACTGCAACCATTTTATTGCAGCCAAAATCGAACTGCCCATAACAACCTAGATTATTCTCTGTAATGGCAAAAGCCATCTGGAGGTCAAAACAGGAAGGAGGAGATGGCAACCGCAATGGATTCATAAAACGATGTTTAAATCCAAACCACATAATCTAGGTTTTGGGTTGATTTAATTGCAATTTATTTATAATCATCAATTTTTAAGTCCCTCCTGGCTGTCAACAATACTATGAAGAGCATCCACAGGGTTTTTCACTTGTAGATATATCTGATTGTCATCAGCTATGGAGTGGTACTGAAGATCAAAGTAGGGGAAAAAAGACTACATGCAAGATATGATGGACTGACTTAAATGATCTATGTTCTAGTAGAAAATGGTGGGGCTTTACTGGAGTACACGGGCAAACATGGACTGGAGCTTTTCCTTTGGGAGATTCTTCTTACGGAAGTAGCTGTCCTTTACCCTGGGAGCCTTATCCGTGGACCACCCAAGCAGGGATTGCCCATAGTGTGTCTCTAAAAGGGCCTCTCTGTCCAATGGAAGGGCGTAGGGCGGAATGGTAAGTGGGCTGGTGATTTAAACAAGGCAGTTAGTAGGGAAGGGGAGAGGGGAGGGTGTCTGAAGCACCCATGGTGCAAAGAAAAGGCCAAAATAAAGTAAAATATGGGTGCCGGGGTCACAGGAGCTTGTGCAGTACTTACCCCGATGCTTGAGTCCACAGAAGTGGCTCAGATGCTATGTTGAGGGTAAGAGACCCCCGTTTGGAAAATGTTGGGCCTCTCTGGCCAAACGGAGGATGGTACGCGGGATAGGATGTGGGGTTGCTATTTAAACAAGGAAGGAGGTAGGAAAGGGGAGCAGGGACTGGGGAGGGGGTCTGCAGCACCCATGGTACAATGAAAAGGCCAAAATACAGTAAAATATGGGTGCTGGGGTCGCAGGAGCTTGTGTAGCACTTACCCCAATGTTGGAGTCCACAGAATTCCACATATCAGAAAACGATTAGACCATGACAAGTGCAATTTGGCATGGTATAAGCACAAGGCTAAAACTTGCTCCCGGTCAAAATAGATATATTTTCAGTCCATTATTGCAACAGGGCAAAATTTGCTCTAATGCTAATACGGAATGGTATTAGCACTAGGGCAAACTTTGCCCTGGTGAACAAACGCATACAAAATGTATCTTTTTTGCACTAGCCCAATTTCTGCCCAGGTGCTTTTACCATACGCAAGTGCACTTGACATGGTGCAATGGTTTTCTAATATGTCCCAGGGTGTTTAAAATTAGGGATAGCTTTGCCCTAGTGCTAATACCGTGCAACTTTGCACTTGCACTGGCCCCTGGTGGGCATGGCTAACTGTGGGTCTTCACACCTCCACTGGTAGGCCTGGGGAGGTTCTTTGAGCCCACTCAGACAGAGCAGTGGAACCAACTACTGCTATGTGAGGCTTTGGAGGCAACAGGTAGGTGCACTGCATACACGTGTGTCTGTGTTTTTGATCGTATGCACCCACAGTTCACACATTGACAATGTTTGTATAATTGGCTCACATCCATTGCGTGCAATTAATTTAAAAATCCACCCCAATGCAATGTTTTTTTGGATTCTTGAATGGATTATTAGAAGCCAGGATTCATAGTTATAAAAAAAAAAAACATAGATCCCTCCCCACACTCGATAATAGAAATGCAGTTTTTTTTTAAAAATAATGTTATTTCAGATGTAAAAATCTTACGGTAGATCAGTTATAAAAACCTGACAACACAGGACTAGACAATGTAGTTCACGGTTTCAATGACATCAATCATAGAAATAATACAATGAATCACTGCTTTCTTACTTTTTATATCTCGCTACATAGAATTGCCAGGCAGCAAGGACAAAAAAAAGTTTAGATTTGATAGAACACCACACCTTGTCAGATGCTCTTTCAAGTCTATATGGGTAGGAATACTTGTTCTAAATTATTATTTTTCTAATATCTTTAGGGAACTCACATGACATGTTGCAGCATTCACAAAGGCAATCTCGTCATTCCGAATGTGCAAACACTGAAATCAGATGCATTAGATCAGAAATAAACATTGGGTTGGATTTAGTAAAAAAAATAAAAACACCTATATGTTGGCTATGTTTTCTGAATTCCTGTATAAAAAAGGGGCTGGACAATTTAAAATCATGTTTTATTTTTGCTACGGGAAACGCTAGTGTAGCTATGACTAAGAAGAATATGTTATTCACTGTTATTCTTCATAAAACATTACTTTCACCCAAGCCCCCTAGATGATGTGCAAGATAAATGTGTAGTTGTGTGGTGCACGCACTGACTAGGTTTAAATAAACTATTGTATTTTCCTTTTAAAACTATTTTATATCATTTTTCAAAAGATGTTGCTTCATTAATTTTGTGTGGGTGGTGTTTCAGCACATGCATAAAGTCTCTAATAAACCCTTTGGAACTTTGTCTGTCAGGATGCAATGTCTGAGACTTTTATTCTCACACTGTTTATATAATGCTTCAGTAGAATGACTACATTTCCTGCAAAGCATTATCATTATTGGACATCCTCTTCTCTCACAGGTTTCCTTTGGTAATTGAACTACATACAACTTATTTCAGTTGTCAAGCTTTTCTTCCCTCAAAATCTTTACTAGACATGTTGGTACTGTGACTGCAATTCACACAAGGGGATGTTAAAGCTCACATTATTTATTATACACTTTGGTGCTTGAACCATAATTCCCAGAATTCTGTTTCTGAGCTCTTCTTCTCTCACAGTCGTTGACATACACTGTAGTATTTTGACTACAATTCCCATATTGCAGTGCCAGACCTCTTCTTCTCTCAATGCTGTATTATTATACTGTATTAATGCTCAGCCTAACATCATGGATTTCATTTTCCTTTCCTTCCAGGTTGGTGTTTCGTTTACCAGGTAATGAACGGTAAGTGGCTGTGTTTCTGCTGTGTTTCTGCTTCCGCCAATGTCAATTATCCTTTGCAATTTTTTATATTTCCCTCTTCCGGGCCATACATGAAATTCTGGTGGTGGCAACGAGTTTTGTTCTTCAAACGCATGAGAGATGGTTGGGTCTTTGTCAGGTATTGGCTTCACTTGCAGGTACTCATCTAGGATAACTAATAGCACTGAGTGCAACATGGCCATAAAACATGAGCCCCTCCATGATGGTGGAGGTGCAAGTACTCTTGTTGGCCACACACCCAGTAGTAATCCATCACAGCTGCCGTGCCCTACGTTAGGATTGGCGGTTCATAACTGCTCAAGCACATACTCTAAATCTGTTTCAATGAATGGGGTGAGGCAACAACAGCCATCAAGGGGCATTAAACTCTTCAGTACTGTACCCTGATGTCACAAGGGATGCACATGTCCAATATAATGTCTCCATCATTGACATTGTTTTCAGATAGTTCTGCATCTTCCACTTCTTTTAGGGGCACATTGGGGTTGATGCAAAATACTGTACGCAACTCCCATGCATGTCTGTCCCTAACACAACTCTTCCTGCGGACACTAACAATCCTTGAAAATCTAAGGACAGGATGGTACCTCTAACCAATTCTGGGGACACCACAGGGTGGAAGATCAAATCAATTTGTGGCACTGCCTCAACGAACACTTTTATTCCATAGATGAACATGTCTGGGTCCACAGGTATTTCATGGACTGTCACTTCTCCTACCATTGAATGTATCACTACCATCGCCCTCATTGCACACGTCCCCGTTGTCGTGCAAACAATACCATGGTCGGTAAATGATATTGTCATATTTAGCTTGCTGAGATCCCTGCGCAGCAAGTTGACAGATGTTTCACAATATAAGAAAGGGGCGCGTTCCTCCCACTTTTATGTCTAGATCTTTGGTATATGGAACTGTAGAAATTGCCACAGAGAATCCCTGCAAGTGGAAAGTTTTGCCTGATAATGGGAAGTCCCCTTTGTAGATGCATGATATTGCAGCACCTGAGTCGGCTATAAAAAGGAATTGTTTGTTTCCTATCTCTGACCCCATCAAGTTATGTCAAGTTAAGAGGAGGTCAGAATCCTGCCACTACAGGAAACACCACAATTATCCATTCTATTTCAGACAAATTCCTAATGGACCAATGATTGACAAATACGTTGAGAGGTATCCACTCAGCCTGCCATCCAGGCCAGGTGCAGTACACATCTATCCCTGTGTGGATGAAGAGCCACGGACCATGGACAGAGAGACCTATATGAACAGCCTGGACTAGAGCATCAAGAAGCCATGTTGCTGATGTCGTTAGAGACACCACGACATAGTAGTGTGAGACATGAAGCACGCGTGCCATTCGCACTTCAGGACACAAACACACACTGGAATACATGACGAACATGAGCATACAGTTTTGTCGTTAGAAGACGGATACATATAAATAGTGTCATTGCTTTTATTATTTTTGCCATTAGCCAAATGCAGCAACGAAGAAACTGCAAGGCGCAGATGCTTAAACTTGAATAACTGTATGGAACTGCAGAAGCACCTATGGGACCTTACAGAGCCAAGTGTGGCTAACCTATGGAGAATATAGTATTGCATGGACACTGTAGAAACCCCATTATACGGTTTAGGAAAAGTACAGCAGGCCTCAGGCCTCTGAGGAAGAGACACGCTGAGCTAATTCAGGCTGAACAGAGAGCAAGATGTGTGAAACATGATCCGCAGTCAAGGTCAAGAGATACAGGTGACATTCCAAACCCCAGATGACAAAGGGACCAGCTGCAGAAAATATTTATGAATACTCATAATCCAGAGCTTCAGAGCTCAAATTCGTGGTATCTGAACACGTGACACGGCCATGGCAAACAATGGCAGCAATACGTGTTGGGAAAGGAGATCCAGTCTCAGGCTGCACAGATACAGACTGCAACAAGTATGCGACAGCATGCAACAAGTGCTGTGCCAGACAGGAGAATTGTCTCATATGGCAAACGTGGTACACAGAAGTTACAATACAGACACATCATCGTTCTCATTACCTTGAAGAGGTACACAGTGGGCTGAGAATCATTGCGGATCCCAGACCTGGGGACATCATCTCTAGTCAATCACAGTGTAGTACCTTAGGGGTGAGTAGCAATGTGTAATAACCAATGGTAAGTCCACAACACTGCAACAATGTTATAGTTAGTAAACTGGGGATGGGACGGGCCAGCCAATTGACATGTGAGGGCCAGTAGAATAACAACTGCTGTCCAGTATAGGATGCAGAGTGCTCAGCACCGAATCAGCTGGTCTGATAGGTTTTCTGTAGAGGGGACCAGGTAGTGACTGACACCATTTGAAGGTAAAACCGGCCTGCGAGCTGAGGAAGAGCGAGATGTGCATGAATATTCTCTGTTCCTGTGCTGATCCATGTTGGTTTTGTCTGTAATAAACCACAGTTTGAACTTGCCATTGACTGAGACCTTCATGTATCCTGGGGGGGGTGTTGGGCCTTCCAAGTCTTCAAACTTCCAGTGTCCCTCTGGCATACCTGGGGCTCCTCCCAGCAATTTGATAGCTGAATGTACGGTTGGCTGCATCAGCCCGGCACCAGGTCATCTCCTCCACCCCGAAGGCTGCAGGACCCTTGCATTTTTTGAGAAGATGGGAAAACGCATGCCCGTGGAAAGGCCGTCAGGAGCCAGTTGGAAAGCATCCTGGCCGAAGTCAGCGAGAAGTCCAGGCAGACTAGGGGAAGTGAGCACCTTCTGACGGAGTCGGCAGCCTAGCATCTCCAGCATGCCACCCAGTCTGATGGTAACTGTGAGTGTGAGGGGAGGGTATTGAGTATTTCAGAGTAGTGTTAAGTATCGCTGAGTATTGTAAACGTATTGTCCAGTATTGTCAAGTTAGTAGGGACAGGAGTGGACATAGAAGTCCTTTCTCTATGTTGAGGGCATATTCGGTTTTAGAGGTAAACAGTTCTGCTGAATAACCTAGACTATTGTTTCGAGGATACGGATGGCAAAAGTTATGTAAATAAGTGGATTTCCTGTGGGTTGGGTGTTTTAGCTCGGGTAATAGATGATGGTATCCCTTTGAGGTTTAGCAAGGGAGCTGGCCTAGATTGCGGAAGGTGGGTCGACTGATTAAGTCTTATGGAGTGAGTCGTTTTGCACGATAGTCGACGTAGCGGGTATAGTTCGAACTCAAGAGAATATTGGTATACATTGCCTGGAGGTGGGAAGACAGCTGTGGGGTTGTTGTATTGTTTGGGAGTAACAGGCTATTATAGAGTGTGTGCAGTATTTGATTATTCTGCACTACCTTTGTCAATAGATTGCTGACATCACCTGTAGGGTTGCACGTAGAACACAGAGAGCATGAGACAATGAGAAACTAGTTTTGGAAAATCGGGATTGACAGACAAGTGGCGGTGCGCGGAAGGCACATGCACAAGATTTTGGGTGTGCCTGAAAAGACAGTGATTGTGAAGGAAGGGTGGAGTTATGGAGCTATAGAGGCTTGTAGAAACTGAGAAATATTGCCGTTATATTGCACCTTTTCCCCTGAACAGCGGATTGTCGAAACCCTCGACTTGAGATCAGGTAAATGCACCAAAAGACGAAAAAGATGTACCAAGGGAAATGCGGTGGGCCACACCCCTTCAGCACTTGTGTAAGACACTCTCACCTTATCGGGAGAAGATTTGTAAATATAGCATAGAATGGTCCGAAAGTACAGAGGGAAAGTTAACTAAACCATGGCCACCTTGTGGAAGTTTCTCCAAAAGTTTCTCCAAAGAGGTGCAGTAATCACTACTGACACACATACGGGGACCAAGTTAACAAAACGCATGGCCACATTCAAGTTTTGGCACATGTTTCAGGAGGGCGAGGAGGATGCTGCGAGGTGTCAGTGGATGCTGAACCAGCAGGAGGTGACGGAGCCAGGGGCTTAACCCCTCCACTCCTCTCCATATCCCTCCGAGTGTGAATGCGATGACACAGACGATGAGCAAGGGATGTACCAAATACAAGAATTAAGGGCAGCAGAGGGGCACTCAAATCCGACATATAAGCCACCACCATACACAAAGGAGTAGAGACCGGTAGGGCCAGGGCAGCCAGCTATTGAGCAAGAGACAAGCAGCGAGACGCAGAAGGGTGTGAGGGAGGGGCTCAGGAGCATAGCCACAAACAAGTGGATAGGAGGACAGATACTTCTGAAGCTGGAAGGTAAAACAGATGGAGAGGCAGAGGGGGCAACAAAGGTAATGGAGGGTCTGAAGAGAAGCAGCGAAGCATCAGACTGGTGGGAGATAATGGACGAGGAGGACAGGCAAGAGAAGGAACGGGAGGAGAAATTCGAGAGAGTGGACAGGGAGAGGAGAAGAAAAGTTGGTGAGAGACAATAGGAACGAAGTAAGGAGGAGGAGAAGGAGTGCATGGAAAGGGAAAGGGAGAAGCGAATCTAGAGGGATCTCAAAGAGAGGAAGAGACCCGAGCGGGAGCAGTGGGATAGAAAGACAAGGGAAGTGGAAGAGATTGAAAAGCAAAGGGAAGTAGTAGGTGGGAAAAACGCAAGCTGGTTGAGAGGGAACAGAGGAAGTTACAGTTGGATAGACTGGCAAGAGAACAAGCATGAAGAGAGGAGGATGACCGATTGGTAAGAGCGGTAAAGACATAAGGAGAAATAGGTAAGAGAAATGACAGACTGGAGGCGGACAGATGGACAGAACCAAATAGTACAACCTTGCGGGGCAGGAGCACAACTGAGATAGATGATGCAGTCATAGGGGACTGGGGGAGGAAGTAGATATGACTTCAGCATTGACCTCAGCACAAAACCTAACACATACCTGACATCGAGGAAACTGAGTTTCACAGACTGTTTTTGTCACAACCTGGACACAGGGTCCCACAACGAAGACAAGACCCCTGGGGACCAGAGGGTGAGCAGTACCGGCCCCAGTCAACGGGGACAGGGACAGACAAGCAGGTGTCATGGGAGTTTAGGACACGCACAGGTAGAGAAAGGGGGGGCAGCTGACATGAGCAGGCATGACTGACAAAGACTCACACACTCTAAATGACACCACTACATATGTTGATATACTTAGAGACCTCCCAGGATGAAGGAAAGGGGAGACAGCAATGGCCTGTTCAAGGGGAAGGTTAACAAGGAGATATAACAATAGTATCCAGGTACCCATACTAGAACCGGTGGACAGCAGATATTGACAGCAAAAGATGGGACAGACAGTTTAGACTGACCAGAAAATGCATGAGGAGGATGGGTTTAAACAAATGCCCTTATCAGAGAGAGGAGGAGTGCAACACCATTATATACCATGGAAGCATGCAGATAAGGAGAATTTGACGTGTAGACTACCCTCATTGAGTGCAGGAGCTGGGAAATGGATTTATAAATTAGAGAAGATGACAGCAGGAAATAGGTTAGCTGTGGGGGATGCAAAGGGACTTCTATTGTCGATCATAGGGGATGCAGCTGATGACGTGTGGAAAAGGGCAGGGTTCCCTGGGGTGATGACACAAAACACAACACATAATGGTCCACCATTTTCAAACTGCAGGTCAGCAGTGTGGCAAGCACTGAGGACACAATACCCATACACATTAGACATTGGGGTGATTAAGCCCCGGAAAATGAGGGAAGCCGAAGACCCTATGCAGTACATTAAAGAGATCCAAGAATTTTGGCGCCTTGAAAATTGAGAGCCATGGGACAAAATGTAAGCAATATTTTATCAAATGCTAGTACAGGGGCTACCAGAGCCCGTCCCGAAGAGTTTGAGGAAATTGGTAGGGATGGAGGCGAAAGGGTGGCCAGATACAGCTCACAATACTTCAGCATTGTAGACTATGGCAGGAGAAGATTAACAAAAAGGCAGAGGACAGGAATATAGACAAAGCAAAACTAGTACTGAAAAAACTATCAAACTACGTGATTGAGGAGGCAGTCTTAACCAGCCCCACCCCATAGGGACAGCAGCGGCAGCAGCAACAACGACAGCAGTTGGCACCGCCCACGGGGGAGGGTTCATGGGGCAAGGTGGTCCACAACATGGGTTCCGAGGAAGGGGGGGGGCAACAGAGAGGGTGTGGTTTTGGACCACAGATGCATCACAACCAAGGGGGCTTTCCAGGAGGGTTTCGGGGATATGGGTAACAGATGCAGCAGAACCCTGTGGATTTTTTTCAGTGGTTTCCAAGTGAAAAGGAGTGAGCCACCACAGTGTTGGACATGTAGGCAGCTAGGACACATTTCGAGAGTGTATGGGTACAGGAGGATGCAACAAAACTGGGGGGCGCAGGGCCAGCAGCCCTATCAAGTGGACCAGGATGATTACTATGAACAGGACCACCAACAGCAAGGACAGATGGAGGGCACACATCAGCAGATGCCACAAGCTCAAGTACAAGCCCTCACAAACACAAATGCAGGTACCACAGATGCCAACATCGGTACTGCAATATTTTCAAGCACCACAGAACCGAGGGTAGACACAACAGTTAGCACAGATACAGAACAATTATGCAGTAGCACACATGGACTCAATGG
Source organism: Ambystoma mexicanum (assembly GCF_040938575.1). Taxonomy (NCBI): domain Eukaryota; kingdom Metazoa; phylum Chordata; class Amphibia; order Caudata; family Ambystomatidae; genus Ambystoma; species Ambystoma mexicanum. The sequence goes on from NC_090933.1 coordinate 1,158,519,965, forward strand.
CTACAGTTCCCATCAGACAACTGGGAGGAATTACCATGATGGGAACAACCCCATTACAGGGAATGGAATATCCTTATACCCTCGTTGCGAGAGAGGACTGGATAGCAGTGCATGGGATGGATGACACAGGACGGGCATGGAGAGTAGTGATCACAGTGGCAGATGGGTGCAGGTTGACCACAGTGGCAGATGAAGAGCTATTCAGGGAAGGAAGAGTAGAAATAGAGATAGTGTTTAAAATGAGTGTAACTTATTGGTTACAAATACACTACAGGGAAGAAAAACAAAGATGTTCCCAGTCTCACTGCGCCAAGAAATTATAATTAGTTGTTTGTGCAAAGAGAAACCTTTATTGTTTGTGCGAAGAGAAGCCTGACACGTGTTTCAAGCTGTGTACAGCTTTTCATCAGAGGCTTAAATTGCATAGTACATCATTTAAATACAAATTGGGTAAAGTTAAAAATAAAACATACACATGATTGTTTTGTGCAAAGAATTGTTACATAAAGAACATAGGCACAAGTTGTGAGCAAGCAGTCCAGGGCGCGATGCAACCACAAAAAATATAACACATGTACATCACATGTAGGAAAAGTAAAAAAGTAGAAATTAAGTTACCACAAATTAACCAATTTCATTCATAGTAGTCCGTTGACAGACAAACAAAAAGAGAAAAAGAAACATAATTTTAGAAACAAAAGTTGGCCATAGCAGCGCAATCAAGTTCCACTTAGTAAGCTAAGTCTTAAATCAAAGACTGTAATGTATTCCAAAAATAAGTACCTTAGGTTGCAGCAATGGGAACTCCACATTTAAAGTAGGACAATGCCAGATACAGTTCTGTAGGCAGATAGATTAAGTAATTACTGGTTATTTTGAGAGGTTGGGTCTTTGCCTCCGACACCATTTCGTAAACTCAAGCATAAATCAGGTGCACGTTTGAATCTAAGTTGGTAATCAAAACCCCACTCTCCTTCAAGTTCATTCTTCTCAGTACCACTGCTCCCAGACTCACAAGACTTGACCAGCTTTATATACAGAAATCAGAATTGGAAACATACAAGACTTCCTCAGGGGTATTGCGAGTCACCATCTATCTTTAACAGAGTGATACAGATATGTGTGAGCAATATACAGATAGAGAGCCCAGTTTTGCAGTACATAGATGACATTTTGATTTGTAGCAAGACAGAAGATCAGTATAGGCAGGGCTCAGAACACATGCTGACTGACTGTGTTAGCTGACAAAGGATACAAGGTGGACAAGGACAAGTTACAGTACTGGTAGAAGGAGATGGTATACATTGGACATACAATATCCCAAAATGGCTGACAGATCACCCCAGTAAGTGCAGAGACAATATGCAAAACACCTAAGCCCATGACAGTGAGGGAAATGCAGTAGTTCTTAGGGTTATGCAACTACCGCAGAGTATGGGTCTTTGACTACAGCACATACACGAGGCCCCTGAAGGAAGCACAGAAAGGAAACAAAACACTGACATGAACCACAGAAATTACTGAGGCATTTGACATGCTGAAAGAGGAAATATGCACAGCACCAGTGCTATGGATCTCAGACTAGAAAAATTTAGTTTTTCCTGTTCTCACACACTGACGGTGTAGTGATGAAGGCGGTACTGACACAAAAGACAAGCATGGGACACAAGCCAATAGCCTACTACAGTCGGAAACTCGACCAAGTAATGAGAGGACACTATCAATGCGAACACGTTTTGGCAGCTGCCGCATTTTCAGTAGAGAAGTCATCAGCAATAACCATCGGTTGCACCACGACTCTCTTTGGAACACATCCTCTTTGGGATCTTCAGAGGCCAAAGAGCACTGACAACGCAAAGAGCATCAGGATATGAAGTTATACTATCGAATGTAGGACTGAAAATAGTGAGATGCAGAATTGTCAACCCAGCAATATTTCTAGCAGATTTCCTACAGGTAGGAGACTATGCACACGATTGTACAGAAAACATAGAGATGTTCAGTGACACTTGCAAAGTAGAGGAGGATGCAACTGAGGGGGGAGATGTGGTCTACATTCAAGAATTGATCAGACAGATGGGGTCAGCCATACAGGAACTGGATTACTAAAATTGAAGGAAGACTGGACACTGAAGAAGTATCCAGTACTGACTTCTATCCCATTACTCAGCACAAGCAGCAGAACTAGTGCCCCTAATACTAGCATTGGAACATAGCGAAGAGAAGGAGGTGACAGTGTATTTTTACTCTGGCTATGTGAACTCCACAGTGCACTCTGGACTGTCACGATGGCTCAGGAGAGGATTCAGGAGGGCAGATGGGACTCCAGTACAGCATGCACTTCTATTGGGCAGATTGATCGAAGTAATTGCTTAGCCAAAAGGGATAGCAATAGAGAAGTGCCAGGCACTCACTCAAGGGGAAAACCCCATCTCAAGGGGAAATGTAGTTGCAGACTTTGAGGCAAAGTGCGCAGCATATGTTGGGGAGCCAAGGGACTAGAAGGGGCTCCAAATGTGTGAGAGTGCACCACAAATATGATACTTAAGGAAGGGTACAATGTACTGCTAGAAGCACAGATCATGGAGTTGCAGGGAGCTGCACCTAGGGAAAAGAAGGAATTGTGGACCAGGAGGGGATGCACAATGTCTCCAACAGATGCCCTATGGTGGCAGGATAACACAGGGAAAGTGGTGATGTCACTAGCATTATTGAACACTGCATTGACACAATTGCACTATCCAACACACACGGGGAAGGAACTAATTGCTACACCCATTGGAGAAACATGGTTCTGTCCTAATTTGGTGGAACATGTGGCAGACTTTGTGAGTAATAGTTTGACCTACTAGCAGTTTACCACAGGGCATACCCTGAGAGGAGCCATACCTGGATCATTAGTTCAATTTCAGCATTTATATGTGATTATGTAGACATGATCCAAGTTTGCCAAGGACACCGCTACATCATTGTGGCTGTATGCCCATTCTCCAGGTGGATTGAGGCAGGCCCCTGTTTGCTTGCAGATGCCCATAGAGCGGCTAAGTTCGTGGTTAAGGAAGTGTTCCCAAGATGGGGCGTGTGTGAGTTCCTGCGGTCTGACAAGGGTCCTCACTTTGCCAAAGGAATTTTCCAGCATATCACAGTGTTGTTAGTCATTCAACATAGGTTTGCCTGTGGATACCACCTGCAAGCAAATGGGGGGTGTGAACGCCTGAATGGCCTCCTGAAGGAGTGCATAGCCAAAGCACATCAGGCAACAAAAAAGAATCGGCTACACTGCTTACCTCTCGCCTTGTTTGAATTGCACAATAATCCTGGGTCAAACCACCATTTAATGCCCCATGAGATGGTGAAGGGATGGCACATGCATCTCCCACTGGCTCCTCCTACAAGTGCTCTGAAAGACTGTGATAATAGCGCAGATGTGTTAGGACAAGACATGCATGCAAACATCACATCTCTTGCTAGATTCAACGAGATTGCAGAGGCCCAGAAGATAGCCAAGAGAGCAACTGCAGCAGTGCACCGCATGTCTCTGGATTTAAAAACCCTGTGAATGTGGAGGACATTGTCCTCCTGAGGAATTTCCTGAGGCGCTCAAATGCGCTGCGGTTCATGGGTCCGCATGTTGTTGAGAAGGTGGCACACTGTACTGTTGAACTCGAGGGGAAGCATGTTTGGAACCACTTTGGCAGACATTAAGCCCTCAAAAACAGCGGCACCCAGGAGAGCTACAAACACGTCTGAACTTACACGAGCAGGAGGAGGCCAATGGTCACACACTAGTGGGCAACAGAATTAGGGACAGAACTGCTCATCGACTTACAGTGAGGGCCCACTGTCTGTTTGTTATTTTCCTTTTCTGCACATAACCAACGTGAAAGCTGATGTCATTGTTCATGAATGTCCATGTTGCCCTCTGCCTATCCCCAGATACTTTCTCAAACCAATTTGTCCATATTGTGAGGAGACCCAGCAGATTACAAGCTTGATCCCCCGGAGTATACTTTCTTGCCTTTATAAAGAATTTGTCCCAAGCATACCCACAGCTTGAGCATGGCAATCACCCTTTCCTCGCCACACTAAGAGGCCCATTAGTAAGAAAAGTGTAGTAAGAAGTGTTTGCATTTGCCATAAGCGATTACTTGGTCTGCAGGGTTTAAGAGCACTTACAATACTAAACAAATAATGCATTTCTTTGCGCATTTCAGGCAGGCAACTAAATCTTCAAGCTGCAAGGATCAGCAGCGTAAGTGAAAATGAATGGCATATTAAAAGATGTAATGCACTGTTTGTCTAACTTATTCCTAGCGATGTTATTGTGATCATAGTCTGGAAAATAACCTGCTTTGCTAGTGTTACCACTGTACCCTCCACTAACATTCCCCTGACCCAAACAGGTGGAAGGACCATGTCAGGTGGACAGGAGAACACTGCTGATAATGTAATGAGAGGTAAGCGCAGTGTTGACATAGACATGAAAGGGGTAGACATGTATCTCACCAACACTGCTCGAGTGTGTAAAAACAAGTGGTACAAGCACATGACAAAGGTAGGCAAGGAAACCACCAGGGAGAGCTGTTATGTCTGCTCCTTAATCCCCTCTGACATGAGTGCCTCCAGAATGTTCATAGCAACAGAAATAGCCACAGAAAAAGCACAATGCTTAATGTACCTCTCGATGGTGACAACTCGAGGAAGGTTCCAGGGGAAGACAGTGACATTCAGATAGATGTTCAGAGCGACATTCCCGTATGAAGACAAATACATAAAGACATTAGACATGATGAACAATTATTGGCAGCTAGATGAAGCTATACAGTACATAACTGATGGGCCTGATAAAGGAGAAACAAAGACTGTCACTCTGAAGGAACTACCATGTCCATGGACAAAAGTGAAGGAGACAAGAGGAGAGCCTTGTTTCCGGAAAAGAGCGCAGACACATGTGTATGGCCAAATATACACAAAAGATGGATGGATGGGCGGAGTTGTAGGGAGCAAGGCACTGACACTAGCACAACCACAAGTGAACAAGGAATAGGAAGAAAATGTCAAGTGCCTGAAGGAAGGGGAGACGAGTGCAAAGCTACTGACATGGGTCAAAAATTAAGCTGGTCTGATGCCAATAATACCCTTGAAGACACCAGCACTGTGTTATCAGAGTAATGGTGAAGTTGAAGTTGGCGAGAATGTCAAATGAAGGAGCTTTGAAAGGCATGCAGCTATGAAGGTGGGAACAGCAGTACTGATGGATCATTATTGGGCGTGCGGCTCGAAAGCATATGAGAAGCTGCCATCCAACTGGGGAGGAGAATGCTCATTGGTGCACATTAACATGCCTTCGTTGTTTGTGCCAAAGAAGGATGTGGAGCTTGATGAGTTCCTGAAGATGGACAGTAACAAAAGAAAGAAAAGGTTGATTGAAGTGGTAACAACAGCCAAGACAGAGAAGGCAGAGCCTTTAGCTGGATTAAGCAGAGTAAATAGAGAAGGACATTACTTCTCAGAAACTCAGAAACAGAACTAGATTAAGTATCAGAAGAACACAGATTGTTCAGCAGGATGCATCTTTGCATCATTAATACCATCCGTACAGACATACACAAATGTGAAATGGTTACAAATTACCCATTGGAAGCTGATGGTGATGATCAACTCTACAGTGAATGGGTTCAATACAATAAAAGAAGAGCTCCGAACAGTAAGGCTGGTGGCACTCCAGAATAGATATGTACTGGATCTGCTCACAGCTATGGAAGAAGGAGTTTGCACAGAAATTGGGTGTTCCTGTTGCACCTTCACACCTGGCAACTACAAGGACAATAATACACTGTCATAAGCGATACTACAGCTCTAGCAGATGCATTCCAAAATGGAAGAAGAAGCAAGGGGGACTGAAAAGGAATAGGGCTGGATAGCATACATTTGGTCATGGATGCTGTCATGGCTGTCAGACGGACTAAAAGTGATAATGGGCACATCAATATTAGCAGCGACTTCAATGTGTGGGATCAAAATCTTCATGGCAAGGTGCAAGAAAACGGTGGAGGAAGCAATTTGGATGCAGGCACAGATGGATGTGAATATAGGAAAAGCAAAGGACAAGATTGTGGCAGAACGGAACAAGATAAGAGAAATAAATTCACAAAGTGAACTGTTCCCACTTGAAGCAATGAAGCTGGACAACCTATTTGATGCAAAATACTATGAAGGAAAGTGGGTATGGTGTAACCACGAAGGACTGAGTTGTTACATGAACTGGTCATTTGGTGATCACACAAACTACTATGGGCATCTCAGAGGAATAAAGAAGATATGGCAGCCAAGAACAAACTGACTGTCATATAAGGATGTGGTCGACAGGTTGGCCAGAGGGAGGACTGAACAGGGGATCAGAATCCTGCCACCACCTCCTCCTGCTAAATGACAAGAAAGAAGGCCAGGAAACATTGAAATCATCCATTCTATATCAGACAAATGCTTTACACACCAATTATAGACAAATACATTGAGAGGTATCCCCTCAGCCAGCCTTAAGACCAGGTGCAGTACAAATCTATCCCTGTGTGGATGAAGAGCTGCAGGCCATGGTCACAGAGAACTATACGGCAGCATGGACTAGAACACAGTGAAGCCATGTTGCTGACATCATTAGCGACACCACGACATAGCAGCGTTAGACATTAAGCACACGTGCCATCCTCACTTTGGGACACAAACACACACTTGAATACATGAGGAACACAAGTGTACAGTTCTTTAGTTAGAAGACGGATACATATACATATTGTCATTGATTTTATTATTTTTGCCATTAGCCAAATGCAGCAATGCAGAAACCACAAGGTGCAAGAGATCCTGAGCAAAGCTTGCAGATGCTTCAATATGAATCACCCTATGGAACTGCAGGAGCACCTATGGGACCTGACAGGGCAAAGTGTAACTAACCCATGGACAATATAGATCATATGGACACTGTAGAAACCACATTATAAGGTTGAGGAAAAGTACAGCAGGCCTCTGGCCTCTGAGCAAGAGACGAGCTGAGCTGATTCAGTGTGGACAGAGAGCAAGACGTGTGAGACAGTACCCGCAGCCGAGGTCAAGAGATGCAGATGACATGCCAATCCCCAGACAGCAGAGGGACCATCTGCAGAAAATACTAATGCAATCTCAGAATTCAAAGCTGCAGAGCTCAAATCCGTGATTCTCTGAACACCTGACACGGCTGAAGCAGACAATGTACAGCGATGGACTGTGGGAAAGGAGAACCGGTCTCAGGCAGCCAGACACAGACTGCATCAGTATGCAACAGTAACAGTGCCGGACAGGAGAATATTCTCATACGGCAAAGGTGGTATGCACAAGTTACAATACAGACATATAATCGTTCTCATTGCCTTGAAGAGGTACACAGTGAGCCGAGAATCATTGCAGATCCTTGGTCTGGGAACATCAGCTCTAGCCTATCACAGTTTAGTACCTTAGGTGTTGGTAGCAATGGGCAATAACCAATGGCAAGTCCACAACACCTCGACAATGTTATAGTTAGTGAACTGGGGATGGGAAGGGCCAGCGACGAGACATGCGAGGGCCAGTAGAAGAACATCTATAGTGTCCTGTATAGGATATAGAGTGCTCAGCACCCAATAACCTGGCCGATTGGTTTTCTGGAGAGGGGCCCACGTTGTGACGAAGTTCTGGTGCCATTTAAGGATAAAACCAGCCTGCAAGCTGAGGAAGAGCCAGAGGTGCATGAATATTCTCTGTTGCTGTGCTGATCCCTGTTGCATTTGTCTATAATAAACCACAGTTTGAACTTGCCATTGACTGAGTTCTCTGTGTATCCTGGGGGAGGGTGTTGGGCCCTCTAAGTCTGCAAACTTTTAGTGTCTCTCTGACATACCTGGTTGTTCCTCCAAACAAAGGGTTCCTTGTCTCGGCTGAGGGTCATTGACAGGACCGGACATGCAAGAGTTCTCTGTGGGCTGTCCTGTCAGGATATGTATTTGTTGTGGCAAATGAGAAGGGGTTTCCCCACACCACAGCTGCATTTCCGAAGGGGACGACCGTACCATTTTGTATTTCATTGAATGGTGTTTGGCCAGTGTGCTGCTGTATTGCTTGCTGATGTGTATGCTGCGGTGTGTATTGTTGCACTGCCTGCTGCATTTGCACAGGCAGACCAGGTATCTGTGGGGGTAGCTGTGTATAAGCCTTGTGTGTATTTCATACGGGATAGAGGTCTTTCAAGCTGGCTGGCCTTGCAGGGCGCTTGGGGTGGTAGGCCATAGTTGTACCCCGTTACTTGCCTGCTCCTAAATTCTCTTGAAAAGTGGGCCCATTTGCCACAATTCCAGCATAGCGACAATCCCATCCCCCTCCTCTGGGCCCAATTCTCCCCAAACCCTGCTTACTCCTCAGAAACCACCTCTCCTTCACTTTTGTCCTCCTTGTTGCCACTGTGGGGTGGTGGGGTATTGTTGACCTCTGCCCCACTGTCCTAGACCTCCTTTCGACCATATTGCAACTATTCTGGCAATGGGAAAGTCTTGGGGGTTGTGGCCACCTCTTTGTCTTTTTCCTTGTGTCGATACTGATGCCGGCACAGTAGTTTTGGCTAATTTGTTGTGTACTAGTTTTGCTTCCTCTGCTTGTTGCCTCTGAACCACTTTTCTGTTGTGCTCTTTAATTATCTTACACTGGTGTATTATTATGCTTTATATTTCGAGCCATCCTTTCGCTTCAATGCCCATAATCTTTTCTAATGCCTTTTATACTTCTTTAGGTGGACCTTTTTTGACGATAAAGTAGAACAAATGTATAGATTGATCCCAGGAGTTGTCCGTTTGCGCTCTCCACATCTCCTGAATTCTAAGAATAAATTGAGAGAGGTCCTCTTTATCACCCATAGTGCATTGCATTATTGATTGTAGGTCGGGAATGTTTGCTATAGCACGTCCCATATTTTCACTCAAATCTTCCTAAAGGATGCTCCATCATGTGCAGAGTTACTCCCAGTTATCCTGCTTTTACCCACACATCACCAGCCTAGTCACGATAGTAGCTACCCCTTTTAATGTCCCTGACCGCTAGGGGCACTCCTGCTGTCTGCTTTTCAAATAGCATAGATTCAATTACTTCACCTGCCGTAAAGGGCGTAAGGGCTTTTATCATATTGTTTTTGTCCATCTGCACACTTTGCACATAATGAGGCCTTCCGGCCCCGTTATTTATAAGGGGCATTTGCTTTCATACTTTGTTCCCCTCGGCCTTCTTCCCACTTCCCTTTTTCCTTGCTACCACCATCTGCTCCTTAACCTCCCATCCCAAGCATACCCACAGCTTGAGCATGGCAATCACCCTTTCCTCGCCACACTAAGAGGCCCATTAGTAAGAAAAGTGTAGTAAGAAGTGTTTGCATTTGCCATAAGCGATTACTTGGTCTGCAGGGTTTAAGAGCACTTACAATACTAAACAAATAATGCATTTCTTTGCGCATTTCAGGCAGGCAACTATATCTTCAAGCTGCAAGGATCAGCAGCGTAAGTGAAAATGAATGGCATATTAAAAGATGTAATGCACTGTTTGTCTAACTTATTCCTAGCGATGTTATTGTGATCATAGTCTGGAAAATAACCTGCTTTGCTAGTGTTACCACTGTACCCTCCACTAACATTCCCCTGACCCAAACAGGTGGAAGGACCATGTCAGGTGGACAGGAGAACACTGCTGATAATGTAATGAGAGGTAAGCGCAGTGTTGACATAGACATGAAAGGGGTAGACATGTATCTCACCAACACTGCTCGAGTGTGTAAAAACAAGTGGTACAAGCACATGACAAAGGTAGGCAAGGAAACCACCAGGGAGAGCTGTTATGTCTGCTCCTTAATCCCCTCTGACATGAGTGCCTCCAGAATGTTCATAGCAACAGAAATAGCCACAGAAAAAGCACAATGCTTAATGTACCTCTCGATGGTGACAACTCGAGGAAGGTTCCAGGGGAAGACAGTGACATTCAGATAGATGTTCAGAGCGACATTCCCGTATGAAGACAAATACATAAAGACATTAGACATGATGAACAATTATTGGCAGCTAGATGAAGCTATACAGTACATAACTGATGGGCCTGATAAAGGAGAAACAAAGACTGTCACTCTGAAGGAACTACCATGTCCATGGACAAAAGTGAAGGAGACAAGAGGAGAGCCTTGTTTCCGGAAAAGAGCGCAGACACATGTGTATGGCCAAATATACACAAAAGATGGATGGATGGGCAGAGTTGTAGGGAGCAAGGCACTGACACTAGCACAACCACAAGTGAACAAGGAATAGGAAGAAAATGTCAAGTGCCTGAAGGAAGGGGAGACGAGTGCAAAGCTACTGACATGGGTCAAAAATTAAGCTGGTCTGATGCCAATAATACCCTTGAAGACACCAGCACTGTGTTATCAGAGTAATGGTGAAGTTGAAGTTGGCGAGAATGTCAAATGAAGGAGCTTTGAAAGGCATGCAGCTATGAAGGTGGGAACAGCAGTACTGATGGATCATTATTGGGCGTGCGGCTCGAAAGCATATGAGAAGCTGCCATCCAACTGGGGAGGAGAATGCTCATTGGTGCACATTAACATGCCTTCGTTGTTTGTGCCAAAGAAGGATGTGGAGCTTGATGAGTTCCTGAAGATGGACAGTAACAAAAGAAAGAAAAGGTTGATTGAAGTGGTAACAACAGCCAAGACAGAGAAGGCAGAGCCTTTAGCTGGATTAAGCAGAGTAAATAGAGAAGGACATTACTTCTCAGAAACTCAGAAACAGAACTAGATTAAGTATCAGAAGAACACAGATTGTTCAGCAGGATGCATCTTTGCATCATTAATACCATCCGTACAGACATACACAAATGTGAAATGGTTACAAATTACCCATTGGAAGCTGATGGTGATGATCAACTCTACAGTGAATGGGTTCAATACAATAAAAGAAGAGCTCCGAACAGTAAGGCTGGTGGCACTCCAGAATAGATATGTACTGGATCTGCTCACAGCTATGGAAGAAGGAGTTTGCACAGAAATTGGGTGTTCCTGTTGCACCTTCACACCTGGCAACTACAAGGACAATAATACACTGTCATAAGCGATACTACAGCTCTAGCAGATGCATTCCAAAATGGAAGAAGAAGCAAGGGGGACTGAAAAGGAATAGGGCTGGATAGCATACATTTGGTCATGGATGCTGTCATGGCTGTCAGACGGACTAAAAGTGATAATGGGCACATCAATATTAGCAGCGACTTCAATGTGTGGGATCAAAATCTTCATGGCAAGGTGCAAGAAAACGGTGGAGGAAGCAATTTGGATGCAGGCACAGATGGATGTGAATATAGGAAGAGCAAAGGACAAGATTGTGGCAGAACGGAACAAGATAAGAGAAATAAATTCACAAAGTGAACTGTTCCCACTTGAAGCAATGAAGCTGGACAACCTATTTGATGCAAAATACTATGAAGGAAAGTGGGTATGGTGTAACCACGAAGGACTGAGTTGTTACATGAACTGGTCATTTGGTGATCACACAAACTACTATGGGCATCTCAGAGGAATAAAGAAGATATGGCAGCCAAGAACAAACTGACTGTCATATAAGGATGTGGTCGACAGGTTGGCCAGAGGGAGGACTGAACAGGGGATCAGAATCCTGCCACCACCTCCTCCTGCTAAATGACAAGAAAGAAGGCCAGGAAACATTGAAATCATCCATTCTATATCAGACAAATGCTTAACGCACCAATTATAGACAAATACATTGAGAGGTATCCCCTCAGCCAGCCTTAAGACCAGGTGCAGTACAAATCTATCCCTGTGTGGATGAAGAGCTGCAGGCCATGGTCACAGAGAACTATACGGCAGCATGGACTAGAACACAGTGAAGCCATGTTGCTGACATCATTAGCGACACCACGACATAGCAGCGTTAGACATTAAGCACACGTGCCATCCTCACTTTGGGACACAAACACACACTTGAATACATGAAGAACACAAGTGTACAGTTCTTTAGTTAGAAGACGGATACATATACATATTGTCATTGATTTTATTATTTTTGCCATTAGCCAAATGCAGCAATGCAGAAACCACAAGGTGCAAGAGATCCTGAGCAAAGCTTGCAGATGCTTCAATATGAATCACCCTATGGAACTGCAGGAGCACCTATGGGACCTGACAGGGCAAAGTGTAACTAACCCATGGACAATATAGATCATATGGACACTGTAGAAACCACATTATAAGGTTGAGGAAAAGTACAGCAGGCCTCTGGCCTCTGAGCAAGAGACGAGCTGAGCTGATTCAGTGTGGACAGAGAGCAAGATGTGTGAGACAGTACCCGCAGCCGAGGTCAAGAGATGCAGATGACATGCCAATCCCCAGACAGCAGAGGGACCATCTGCAGAAAATACTAATGCAATCTCAGAATTCAAAGCTGCAGAGCTCAAATCCGTGATTCTCTGAACACCTGACACGGCTGAAGCAGACAATGTACAGCGATGGACTGTGGGAAAGGAGAACCGGTCTCAGGCAGCCAGACACAGACTGCATCAGTATGCAACAGTAACAGTGCCGGACAGGAGAATATTCTCATACGGCAAAGGTGGTATGCACAAGTTACAATACAGACATATAATCGTTCTCATTGCCTTGAAGAGGTACACAGTGAGCCGAGAATCATTGCAGATCCTTGGTCTGGGAACATCAGCTCTAGCCTATCACAGTTTAGTACCTTAGGTGTTGGTAGCAATGGGCAATAACCAATGGCAAGTCCACAACACCTCGACAATGTTATAGTTAGTGAACTGGGGATGGGAAGGGCCAGTGACGAGACATGCGAGGGCCAGTAGAAGAACATCTATAGTGTCCTGTATAGGATATAGAGTGCTCAGCACCCAATAACCTGGCCGATTGGTTTTCTGGAGAGGGGCCCACGTTGTGACGAAGTTCTGGTGCCATTTAAGGATAAAACCAGCCTGCAAGCTGAGGAAGAGCCAGAGGTGCATGAATATTCTCTGTTGCTGTGCTGATCCCTGTTGCATTTGTCTATAATAAACCACAGTTTGAACTTGCCATTGACTGAGTTCTCTGTGTATCCTGGGGGAGGGTGTTGGGCCCTCTAAGTCTGCAAACTTTTAGTGTCTCTCTGACATACCTGGTGGTTCCTCCAAACAAAGGGTTCCTTGTCTCGGCTGAGGGTCATTGACAGGACCGGACATGCAAGAGTTCTCTGTGGGCTGTCCTGTCAGGATATGTATTTGTTGTGGCAAATGAGAAGGGGTTTCCCCACACCACAGCTGCATTTCCGAAGGGGACGACCGTACCATTTTGTATTTCATTGAATGGTGTTTGGCCAGTGTGCTGCTGTATTGCTTGCTGATGTGTATGCTGCGGTGTGTATTGTTGCACTGCCTGCTGCATTTGCACAGGCAGACCAGGTATCTGTGGGGGTAGCTGTGTATAAGCCTTGTGTGTATTTCATACGGGATAGAGGTCTTTCAAGCTGGCTGGCCTTGCAGGGCGCTTGGGGTGGTAGGCCATAGTTGTACCCCGTTACTTGCCTGCTCCTAAATTCTCTTGAAAAGTGGGCCCATTTGCCACAATTCCAGCATAGCGACAATCCCATCCCCCTCCTCTGGGCCCAATTCTCCCCAAACCCTGCTTACTCCTCAGAAACCACCTCTCCTTCACTTTTGTCCTCCTTGTTGCCACTGTGGGGTGGTGGGATATTGTTGACCTCTGCCCCACTGTCCTAGACCTCCTTTCGACCATATTGCAACTATTCTGGCAATGGGAAAGTCTTGGGGGTTGTGGCCACCTCTTTGTCTTTTTCCTTGTGTCGATACTGATGCCGGCACAGTAGTTTTGGCTAATTTGTTGTGTACTAGTTTTGCTTCCTCTGCTTGTTGCCTCTGAACCACTTTTCTGTTGTGCTCTTTAATTATCTTACACTGGTGTATTATTATGCTTTATATTTCGAGCCATCCTTTCGCTTCAATGCCCATAATCTTTTCTAATGCCTTTTATACTTCTTTAGGTGGACCTTTTTTGACGATAAAGTAGAACAAATGTATAGATTGATCCCAGGAGTTGTCCGTTTGCGCTCTCCACATCTCCTGAATTCTAAGAATAAATTGAGAGAGGTCCTCTTTATCACCCATAGTGCATTGCATTATTGATTGTAGGTCGGGAATGTTTGCTATAGCACGTCCCATATTTTCACTCAAATCTTCCTAAAGGATGCTCCATCATGTGCAGAGTTACTCCCAGTTATCCTGCTTTTACCCACACATCACCAGCCTAGTCACGATAGTAGCTACCCCTTTTAATGTCCCTGACCGCTAGGGGCACTCCTGCTGTCTGCTTTTCAAATAGCATAGATTCAATTACTGCACCTGCCGTAAGGGGCGTAAGGGCTTTTATCATATTGTTTTTGTCCATCTGCACACTTTGCACATAATGAGGCCTTCCGGCCCCGTTATTTATAAGGGGCATTTGCTTTCATACTTTGTTCCCCTCGGCCTTCTTCCCACTTCCCTTTTTCCTTGCTACCACCATCTGCTCCTTAACCTCCCATCCCAAAAGCTTTCCACTCTAGGAGTCCATACAGTTCCTTGTTCTGCCTCCTCATCCTCGCCACCCTCAGACTCGTCGAATGTATTCCACTCATCAGCATTGCCATATCCTAGGCTGTCCACCTCTTCACTTCCTTCCCCCTCTCTTTCTACATATACATCATTTACCCATTCTGAACAAAAAATCTCCTGCCTTCCATCCATCTGGTACCTGTTCAACCTGTCTGTCTGCATTCAATTTGTTTTGCACTGTTCACAGTCTATCCAACTCTGCTCTTGCTGAGACCAATGCCACTTCTAAGTCTCTCTTATTGATTTGACATTTGCATGTGCTGAGGTGTTCAGAGGATACACATATGGGGGAGGTGAAGCTCTCGCTGCTGTGGATACATATGTTGGGTTAGTAAAGCCCACTGCTGGGAGGGTAAGCTATCAGTGGGTATATCCCTCCATGCTCTGTTTTTGCCTTATCCTCTTAGCCTGGGCAATCGCCCTTGCAGCCGTCCTGCCCGTCCTCTCCTTTACAGTCTTCTGTGTCTTCAAACATTTTCCAAAGATCTAGTATTTCCTTCCTTTTTTGTAATTGTTCCCCCTTATATTTAGCTGCTAGGTATATGGACACGCGTTCTAACATACCTTTGTTATGGGATCCCTGCTCTGGCCATGAGTGGGGCATCTCCCCTTCTCTTGGCTCTGTCACCCAATGCTTATGGTACTTCTCAAGTCTGTCTCAGTACAATGATAGACCCTTACACATAGACTCTAAAGGGGTTTCATGATGATAATGATGGTTGCACCATTTTTGCCCTTACAAGTGTGCTAACATGCAGCGCACACTATTAATGCTTGTCAAAACACTAAATGAATGCCCCTCCCCTTCCCCCATTTCTTTTCCCACACTCCTGCTCATGCACTCCACACACTCAGAATGTACTGCTAATTACACAGTGCCCCTACTTGGGCCTTCAGTCTACACAATAAAACACAAATAAAACAAGATAAAATACCAAGCTAAAATAAAAACAAATACTATTCCCGAGCCCTCTAATTATATGGGACTCCTATATATTTCCTTTTATCCTCCGTTATACAGTGCTTGCAGTACCACCTTTTCCCCTCTCTTGGGGAGGCTCCCTACCATTCCATTTTCCTTTCCATAACACCTTAAGTGCCAAGGATGAGCATGTTCGTCCTTTTTGCATAAACTTGCATAATAGCCTGACAGTTTATTAATATTCTAATTAAAAATTAATATTACCAAAAAACCAAACAAACCACATACATGCCACACCCACAATGTGAATGTCCGCGCATTCACACCTTTCACACTCTCCCATACACTTGTTCCCTACTTGTTATCACTTGCAAGTTTATACTCACATGCCCGTGTTCATCCAAACTCCTCCGTCACAGGGTTCCAAAAACACCAGCCTGAACTCTCCTCTGACCGCACCCCGCTCCAAAGAGCATGCAAGAATTCTGCAAAGACGGCTCCTGCTAAGCCACTCAGGGATACACATTTTTTGGAGCTGGTCGCTGTAGGTCGGTTGCGCAGCCCCTGCAGAGAAGCGGCCTGAATACCTCCTTAGGCACAGGGGTGCTGGGATCACATCGGGGTCACCAAATGAAGGCACGTCCGTAATCACTCACACCAGAAGAAATACAACCCACTGGGGAAAAAGGCCCAAGAAACTCTTGCAAGGATAATCAGTTTTTATTTCTACAAAAAGTAGGTGTGCCAGCAAAGAACTCTGCTGCCAAGTACAATTCTAGCTAAAAAGGTGCAAGCAGAGACTTAAAAGGGGGCACATCATCACTCACAGTAAAAACATGCCCAGCTGGTTGGTGTGGCCTTAAGCCAGACCATTGGACCCAGCCCCATCCATCCGTCTTCCATCACGTGGGGTCAGCTGGGCTCATCAGCTCTAGGGATCCAAGGTCCATGAGACAATTAAACACATTTGAAGAATAGTGCTACTTTATCGCTACACAGTGTGCCTGACAGGCTCAAAGATGACCACAGGGTGAGTTTCTATGCAATGCTACCCCACACACACACATTTTGCTCAACCCAATCATGTCTCTTGGCTTACAAGACTCCCAACCTCGCTTTTGAGCTATAATGTATCCCTCCCTGTACCTTGCATTACAAATCATGCTTTGTGGAATAGAGATGGGACCAGGGTACTCTTAGATCGTTTATGGTTGATTGGTTTATGGTTGGCAATCTGGTGTCAACTAGTATCTTGGAATTCAGGGGTTTTAGGCTCGGTGGGGGTCAGAGGGCTGCTTTAATCTGTTTGTGATAACATGCACACCCTGGCGTCCAGCACTGCCTTGTGGCCTTGCGGGGCACGTTCCTCGAACAGAGCAATATATTAGAAGCACTTTGAGAAAAAAGGGGGATTTCTGTGGAAGTTAGCAGCAGTGTGGCCTCTCTCATCAACGCATGGGCCTATTCGGTTCTTCCCCTTCAGGCTTGCGGCCTGTGCTTAAAACACTAAATACTGCTTGGCCATGCAGGCCATACACTTCAGCCTTGACTGCATAATGGCATCTACTTATATGCACGTGCTATGTCCCAATCAGCTAGACTATGTATAATATTATGATCATGTGGGGATCTTTGGGATGCCCCACTAACCTCTGCCATGTCAAAGGTCTTCCAATGGGATTCGCCTCACCCTAAATCGCATAGGGGTTTGGGATGAGGTTATTCCCTTCCAAACAATATGCCTTCATAGCTGAATAATTCATACTACTCTAATATGTATTTTGTGTTGCCTATGAATCTCTGGATTTATAACATATCACTGTTTTAAAATACTAAAGGTACATCTTTCTGCACCCAAAGTAGAGATTTGCCCTTATCATATAAGTGGAATTGTATTCCTTGGCCAAGGTCTATGTAAAGTTTTTAAATGATTCAGGACAACTCCTGTAATCCTTGAATTTGTGGAATTGCATTTTGCAATGGAGCCTGTACTAGCAACAATACTCCAGTTGCTTACTATAAAATCTTTGTCTCAAGAGAAAAATATATTAGCCTTTATTTGATTCCGATGCCAACCTAAGCTATCTGGAATATGGTGCTTCTTGGGGTGACCAATCATTTTCTGCAATATGCCTAGCACACTTTAAAGGGAAATCCTAGTAAATATGTTGAAAAACCACTTTTTCAGTTTTATAAACACAGAGTTCCCCCAAAATATATGCAATAGGTTCCTCTGATCACTTTTACATGAGGTGTTGTGAGGTGTTGATCGTAGGATGGAAGAAAAGGGCTGCATTGTTTCATGATACGTTGGCTTTAAGGGATTGAAACGACCAGGTGTGAATGCCACTAAAATGACCAATCAATGGCCATGAATGCATACTGAAAGATCAAACACGCTTTGCGCCTTACACACACACTTGCCACTGACGCAGAAAAACGATGGATAGCAAACTAATACACAGCCTGTGTGCACCAGAGAGGCATCCTCAAGCTCCTCTGGGCAGTATTCACAATGGTCATTGATCCGCCAACAAGCATCATTAAGCAAAATGCTGGCCCTGAGAAAATAGATGTAGTTCTTCCAAATCTGAAGAGTCCAGTAACCACAAGTGCACAACAAATTGGCTGTGCCTTACTGCTTATCCCACCATTCGAGCCGTGCAGTACCAGACACACAGCACAGCAGTTCATGCACATGAACGGTGTCTACCTATCAACGGCAGGGTTTGTAAACACCCATGTTCATGCCCAGTATCGACCATATATGAGACCCAACTACACACCCCATCATCACTCAACAAACATGCCTAATGCCAACAGAATAAGGCCCAGTTGTGTGTTGTGAGGACAGCAGCTAGAAGCACAAGCAGACCGTTACAATCAACCACAATGCATTATGTGTGCTCCAGAACAAACACAATAGGACATTGTGGAGATGCATTGTCCACCCCAGTCAGAATTTCATGTAGAAAAGCCTTGTTGAAGACAGCAAGTTGTGCTATCAAAATTACTGATGAAACTGAGAAGTGAAGGCTATGTGTGGACATCGCATTGAAGGCGAAGGATACACCATGTAAATCCTCCTTCCATGGAGAATCCACCCAGCAAACACAACTGTAAGTGCAAACTGTAAACCAGTCCAACTCAAACAATGGAAGGCACAGGAAACAGACCTTTTACAATTGAATCACATGACAGCACTGACAGCAGCACCCAGCCATTCCACTTGAGACAAAAGTGATGCCAGTCAGTTGGAGAGGGGCTTGGAAATGCCAGTCCTCTGTAAAGCTAAAATGCTGATACAGGCCAGAGAAGTACATTCACCTGTCACATCATTGCTGTGCCACAGAGGATGCATCAACCTCAACCAACAAGAGGATACTTCAAAAGGCATTTGTGGACCCTTCTCTGCAAAGAGCTTCGTCCCCAGCAGTGCTGCAGAATTCAATATGATGTACCACCAAATGTACTTAACGCCAATTATCAGATGGTGAGAAGGAACACATACGTTTCTGCAAAATGCACTGGTGAAGAGCCAGTCTTTTTATTGAGCATGCATGTCAGCCAAATTTCATCATGTGAAACAGTGTATCATTGCAACATGCACAGTCATGCAAGGGTGGCTTGTGTTGAGGACATTAGTTATGAGTAGTGTACTCAAACACACTGTGCATCATGCACTTCATTCATCACTGAACCAATGCTTGAATGTGATTGGAAGAGTGATGTTCTGAATGTTGTGTGGAATGTCCTGTCAAGTACATTCCTCAGGATTGTTACAGGATTGTCCGTTGGAAGGATACAACCTGGGTGGTTGGCTCCAGTGGGTTTAGCTCAAATGTAACAATTAAAGTAACTGACTTGGAAATACACCTGAGAGTATGACATGCCATTGCACAGTGTGATGGCTGACCCAAATATCTGCCTGCCATATCTGTCATGATTTTCATCATACTCTGTATGACAAAGCCTAATGTCCAGCCCAAATGGGGTCTAAATGCAGGTTTCGGAGCAGAGAATAGTGCTGCATCTTACACAAGGCTATGGTGAGGGTTGGAATGTTTCCCTTAGTGCAAAAGAAACCACTGCCCCATAGCACATAGTACATTGGCAGGCTTATTATTGGACTGTAATATTCTCTTGGGTCTACCAATTTGTATTATGTGAGTGTGTGATTAACATTCAATGTTATCTGACCAATACAGTTGTATAACTAAACCATGAAGGATTTACATATGCAATATAGTGTCTTTTACACTCATAAACAGAAACACATTAGGAATGTGTTCACTCTCTTGTTGAGCATTGGTGTATATATATTCCCTTGTTGAGATAAAATATGAGCATTACAAATATTATAGTAAAACAACATACAATTCCCAATATTAGCCATAACGTATATAAATAGAGACCCAGCATCCTACCCTTCTATTCACTTTTTACATGTTAAAACAACCTACAACCAAAAAGCGATGTGTGTGCAGTAATTGTGCTAGAGTAAAAATCAAACTAACAATAGTGACTGTGTCAGGTTTGAGGAGCCAGGGAAAAGGGAAGGTGATGGATATTTTGTGTAATTCAAATACAACGGAAAGTGTTAAAACAATGTCAGAGGTTCATGGTCTTTAATGGCAGATAACTGAGAGCCACCTAAAAGCAACCTAAATCTATGGATTACAAAAAGTACAGGTACATCATTTTAAATCCCCCTGCAAGGATTACTCTCTTCTCTCCTATCTGCTTTAACAGAAAACTGATCCTAGCCAAAGAAATATGAGGGTATATGCGTGTTACAAATGCCATATCATATCATATCAGGGGCAGTACAGGCTTGTATTATGCACTGTGCTCATTACCAGGATGAACTCAGTTGGCCTCATTACGAGCATGCCGGTCCGGTAACAATGGTGCTGGTAAGCCTATTGGCAAGGTTGTTACCAGCCCGGCACACTCCGAGTCTGCAGGCTTTCCGCGAAGCACCAGCACCGTTATTAATGGTGTCGGGGCTTCCGTCATCCCCATTCCAAGGACTCATATGGGAATGGGGATTTACATTTTTCCGGCACCTGACTTCCAGGGACACCAGTGTCGTAATCCCCCGGTGTTTCCGTGGAGCCAGGCGCTGGACAAAAATCACAACTCCAGTGGCAGCCTGCCAGATTTACCGGCACGGCTACCGCTGGAATAGTAGTGAGGCCCACTGTTTCACCAACAAAGGGATAGTTGAAAGAGTTGCCTAATGAAAATATATGAGGAGGAAATAATTGCAACAATAGGTGCACATGGTTATTTCAACCCCCAACATATTGACAGAGTCAAAAAAGTAGACCTCGGAAAAATTGCCAAGGTGCCAGATTTTAGGCCAACGAGCAGATACACAGCCTCATGATAAAGGCTTTAGTCTAGCCTCCAGATTGTTGAATCAAGCACACAAATCAGAATAAGGAAACACTGCAAAGTGCCATTTCTGCACCGACAGGCAGAACTACTGTCAAGGCCCATACTTTAAATGAGCTGCTTGCTTTCTCTTGCTCACACCATCATACTCTGAATCAGTAACATCCTCTAAACATGCCCCATCGGCTATTTGAGGGGCAAGGCTCCTGGTTGCCTCTGTGGTCTGTGCTTCAATTCTGTCTTTTTCGGTTATTATATAAACTACACGCCCATCTTTTAGGCTCATCCGAACCACCATCATTTCTGTGATTGCCAATCCTGACTCAAATCTGACTAGTGTGTGTTTTTATATTATACTTGTTAGACTATGCTAATCTGTTGGTGTGATTCTTCTAATCGTCAGATTTGATCAATTGCCCTTAGTGCTAAATTCTCTGTCCGATAGAATAACAATATAGTTTACATTTCAAATGTCCCCCATGTTGGTCTTATCTTCAAGGAAGTGTTGTCCCACTGCCGTCTGTTATCATCTGCCCCTGATCAGGCTGCCTTAACTGTGAGGTTGTTTACACTATTGAATAATATAGGTTTTTAATAGCTGTTTATTTTGAACTTCAGATTAAAATGCATATATCACACTCGTTATAGTTGCAGCCATTTAGCATCTGCTCGGTATGACTGACACCCAATACCAAGTACCGTTTCCTTTAGATTTTAAAGATGGCGTATTAAAAAAATTATACAACTTTCACAAAATGTCCCCAGCAGGCATAAAAGCAATGCATATTGCTTTTACGCCTCAATGTACTGTTCTGCCCCATTTTCGTGCTGATACAAGGCGGAAAAGGGCCCTGGAACTTAGTTCACATCCTGTTGGAGCACTGTGTTTTACACCTGCATGAGGTTTTCATCAAGAAAATTGATTCCTGAAATCCAGCTCGCATTAAAACCTGCCAATAAGTAGAATCAAAGCTGCCTGCTATTTCCTAAAAAGAAGAGTACACGCTATAATTTACTCTTTACATTTGCATAATGTGTGTAAAAGTTTAACAATGCATGCATGATGTACAACAGTTAAAAAGTGCAAATATTGGCGGTCTGCTGTATGCTATTTGAATTTGTTTCAATGACCCCCATCGTCGTTAAAAAATAGCCTTGAAATGCTTTTGAATACTGTTTTCTCTGTTTTGTAATAAAAAGAGAATAGCGTGATATGGTTAATTTAGCACACACTTTTACTGGCATGACGCATGGATCAAAGCTTTCACAATTTAATGCATAAATCGCCACTGCACTATATTAAAAAAAACGTAATAGAACTTTTCTGGTTAGTTGAACACTTTCCATGTGTCATTTGCATTAGACTCTTGTTTACCATCTTCAAATGACATTTTAAAATCTATTTGTGTATATTACCTGTGTTTACAAGTAAGACACTTATTTGATTTTATTCTGTGTTATTAATTGCCAAAAACCCAATAGGAATCAGGGTGTGAGACATACACACTAAAAGACACAACAGAAAACATGAAACATGACTACAGTGAACCTGGAAGTTGGTGCTGTCAAGGATTTATTCGAACAGGTATGTTTTCAAGGCTTTCCGGAACAATAGCAAATTACTTTCCAAGCGCATTGCTGGAGGCAGATCATTCCAGACTGTAGTGGTGGCGTAAGGGTTTACCATTCTCTCTCGCACTCTTAGGGCACAGCATCATATTGCTAGATCACAATGCTTTATTCGGCTGGTAAATAGTTGTCCTCTTTTCAAGTAATCTGGGGCTGCACCATACATTACTTTGGGAACTAGGACAGCCATCTTAAAGCGGATTCTGGCCCTAATTGGAAGCCAATGGAGAGATTTATGGTACACAGTGATATGTCAACCTTCTGGTACTTATTTTATGATACAAATGGCACCATTTTGCACCGCTTTCAGTGTATGCATGTCTTTCTTGGAGGTTCCGCCTCACAAAGCATTACAATAATATATTCTAGATAAAATAGTAGCTTTGACTAATGTTTCGCAGCCTTTATCGGAAATTAAAGGTCACATTTTTCTCGATCTGTTATTTTCTGGAGTTCAATTTTACCTGAACATGCCATTATATGTCCTTATGCTACTACACAATGGCATGTATTTGCTTTTGTAATAAAACATTTGCAGGGTAATTCATGGAAATTCGCACGAAAGTAATAAAATGGATAAAATCCATTTCAGCGCACAGCGTATTCATGGATTTTAGCCTCCAAAACCAGCCGTGGCGCAGAGTGGCGCAGCGACCCTGCAGCAGCACAAGTTATGCCCCCAAGAACGCCCTCGCGCAAGGAAAAGGCATCAAAATCCCCAATCCAGCGCAAACGTCTGCGACAACCCAAAACCAGTTTACCAGACTGCCAAACAGCAAACGCCAAGCGGGGAACGTGTATTACGGGTTTCGCGGTAACTTCCACACGCGAAAGGGCCTGTGCGAGCGGGTTCGTGTATAACTGGGGTTCGCGTGAAGTTTCACACGCGATTGGCCTGGGTACGTGCATTTCAGGGGTGCGCGGGAAGTTTTACACGCGATTCGGCTGGGTACGTGTATTTCAGGGGTGCGCGGGAAGTTTTACACGCGATCGGGCCTGGGGGAGCGGTGTACCTGTATTCCAGGGGTGCACGGGAAGTTCTACACGCGATTGGCCTGGGTACGTGTATTTCAGGGTTGCGCTGTGTTTTCACATGCGACTGGCCTGGGTACGTGTATTTCAGGGGTGCAGGGGTGTTTTCACATGCGATTGGCATGGGTACGTGTATTTCAGGGGTGCGCGGGAAGTTTCACACGCAATTTCAGCAGGGTACGTGTATTACTGGGGTGCGTGGGAAGTTTCACACGTGATTTCAGCAGGGTACGTGTATTACTGGGGTGCGCGGGAAGTTTCACACGCGATTGGGCTGGGTACGTGTATTTCAGGGGTGCGCGGGAAGTTTCACATGCGATTTCAGCAGGGTACGTGTTTTACTGGGGTGCGCGGGAAGTTTCACACGCGATTTCAGCAGGGTACGTGTATTACTGGGGTGCGCGGGAAGTTTCATACGTGATTTCAGCAGGGTACGTGTATTACTGGGGTGCGTGGGAAGTTTCACACGCGATTGGGCTGGGTACATGTATTTCAGGGGTGCGCGGGAAGTTTTACACGCGATCAGGCCTGGGAGAGCGTTGTACGTGTATTCCAGGGGTGCGCAGGAAGTTCTACACGCGATTGGCCTGGGTACGTGTATTTCAGGGGTGTGCGTGTGTTTTCACAAGCGACTGGCCTGGGTACGTGTATTTCAGGGGTGCGCGGGTGTTTTCACATGCGATTGGCCTGGGTACGTGTATTTCAGGGGTGCGCGGGAAGTTTCACATGCGATTTCAGCAGGGTATGTGTATTACTGGGGTGCACGGGAAGTTTCACACGTGATTTCAGCAGGGTACGTGTATTACTGGGGTGCACGGGAAGTTTCACACGCGATCGGGCTGGGTACGTGTATTTGAGGGGTGCGCGGGAAGTTTTACACGCGATCGGGCCTGGGGGAGCGGTGTACGTGTATTCCAGGGGTGCGCGGGAAGTTCTACACGCGATTGGCCTGGGTACGTGTATTTCATGGGTGCGCGTGTGTTTTCACACGCGATTGGCTTGGGTACCTGTATTTCAGGGGTTCGCGGGAAGTTTCACAGGCGATTTCAGCAGGGTACGTGTATTACTGGGGTGCGCGGGAAGTTTCACATGCGATTGGCCCTGTGCGAGCGGGGTGCCTGTATTAATGGGGTGCGCGGGAAGTTTCACACGCAATTTCAGCAGGGTACGTGTATTACTGGGGTGCGCGGGAAGTTCCACACACGATTTCAGCAGGGTACGTGTATTTTGGGGGTGCCGGGGAGTCCTACATGTGATTTGGCAGTGTGGGTCCTCCCAGGTCTTCCCTGTACACCCTCCACGGCCCCTGCAGGCAGTCCAAATCACAGGGGACTACCCTGCATCCCTGGTCATGTCCCGCAGGCAGCCCACCCAACATGGACATGCCTCCCAGCAAAGGCACATGTCTCCTTGCACTACTGATCACCAACTCATGTCCCCTTGCACCCCCACCCCCCAGCAATGCGGGGCACCTGCCAGCAGGCCCCCACTCATGTCCCACTCATGTCCCCCTGCACATCCACCCCCCAGCATTGCGGGGCACCTGTCAGCAGGCCCCCACTCATGTCCCACTCAAGTCCCCCTGCACCCCCACCCCCCTGCATTGCCGGGCACCTGCCAGCAGGCCCTGACACATGTCCCCCAGCCAACACGTCATCACAATCTAGACCCCTGGCCCTTATGGGCAGCCTCCACATGCCAAACACCCACCCAAGTATTGCATCCACCCACTTAGAAATGCCAATTACATGATACAACCCCAATGGCAAGTATGTAAATGAACACATGTCCCTCACATACACACAATGGGTGTAAGTGAATGTCAAAACCCATATCATGATATGCATGAAACCAATGAGATGATACTACACATTGAAGTTTGATGAAAAAAATGTATTAAAAGCAACATAAATGGAATTAAAAATAAACAAATGACAATGGGAATTAAAAACCAAAAGCAGCATGTCCGTAAAATAATGAAAAACCACAAATCATAATCCAAAGGAAAGGTGTCCAAAATCACAGTTCAAAAAAGTAAATCCAAGGGAAAAACAAAACCGAAAACCATTGCTCCATGGGTAAATCCAAAAAAAAAAACTAAAATCCAACAGTCAACTATATACAGATAAACAATCCAGGATCCATGATCCCAACTAAAGAAATGAAACCTATCTATAAATACTACCTAATAAAAAAACTATATACAAAAATGTGGTTGATTGTCCAAAAGGTCCAAAATAAATAAAAAAGCAAAGGAAACCTAACACTAACTACATAACTATTTACAAGGGCAGCAGGCTAGTCCGACGACTCACTGGTTGTTGTCATGGGCCAGGGCATCATCGAACTCCTGTTCAATGGCTTGGAGGCGGGCATGTTCCCTGGCCCCGAGGTCTCACAGGGATAATGCAGTGTCCAGCTCCAACTCCCTGCGAATACCCTCGAGGCACTCAGCCCGCCTCAGCGCCCTCCGCATGGAGTTCTCCGCCCTGACCATTGTGAGCCGTTCCTCCTCTGCCTGCTGCCGCTCCGCACCTATCTGCTGGCCCAACCGCTCCCACACTGAAGACACTCCCATTCCAGGGTTCTCCTGCCCTTCGGCCGGTGCCTGCCCCCCTGATGTTGATGGCCCCGAGCAACTTCCTGTGCCAGCACAACGGCATCTAGGCTGATGGAATCCACCGATGCCGTCATGCACATGCCCTGCCCGATGATGCCGTCACATCCTCCATCTGCTGGGGTCCAGTTGCTGGTGTGTCCACCCCTGCTGGACCTCTGACTCCCGACTGTGGCAGGGATGGGATCCCCACTGAGTTGGCTGCGTTGGTCGGGGCAGGTTCACAGGGGGCCATGTGGCATCTGGGCCAGAAGACGGCATGGAGAACGACTGGCGCATAGCCTCCACAGAGGAGGAGAGGATCGCCAGAGTGCACGACACATGTACGAAACCCCCGACCACGGCCGCTCCCAACTGGGCCACGTTGGCACGGTGCTCTTTGTGATGACGTGCGTGCTCCCCCCGGGAAGCACGCACCTCATCACGAATGACACCCGTGCGCAACGCGACACCAATCAGGACCTTCTCCATACGGCCATGGGTCCCCTCGTCCGCAGGTGGAGGGGAGTCAGATGACATGGACATCCCCCCAACCTGCGGACGGGCCTAGGATGGGGCATCCCTGCTGGTGCATGGTGGTGCAGTCACAGTGTCAGGGACAGTGACATGCACAGGCACCTCCACGGTGAACTGTGCTGCCTCCTGCCCCTGCCCCTGGACTACACCACTTGCACCAGCAGGGATGCCCCCACCAGGCCCCATGTGCGGCTCAGTAGCGGCCTCCTCTGTGGAAACCACCAACCTGGATGGCTCCACCCCGTCTTCCGCCGTTGCAAGCCCCTGTGGGGGCTCACCCACCCCTTCCGCTGCAGCCATGGGGGCATCCCCGCCGCTTTGCTCCACAGCGCCGTCTCCACCCTCTTCTTCACTTTGCGCTGTGTAGAGGGAGACATAGAACACAAGCATCAGGGTACTGTACAATGGTCCCCTAGACAGGAAGCAATAGCAGATGAGTGGCACTGTCAAAGATCACTTCCATCATGTCCCTCCACAACACATGGGTCAGTGCAGGCAAAACACATGCAGTACCAGGCATGGCGCATGCTATGGACATTAGCAAACATGTCCAAGGGACTCTTGAAACATACAATGTTGTTTTTGAACTCACATGCATCATGGGTCATGCCTATCACATGCTCCCACTTCACCGTACTTTCATCCATCTGGACTCGTACACCCCAGACAAAGTGATGCAAGGATAACTAGGCTGCATCAGTGATTCTGAACATTGTCACAGACATGTGTCATGCATCCATGGCATTCACAAGTCACAGACACGCAGGTCAGACACACAGACATGGACACCATATATGTACATGGCATCAGCACCCATCCCTCACCCCCATTCATGTCCAGGAACAGAGACTGGACAGCTCTCATGTGTCCATTCCGCATAGGGCTCCCATGTTGCATTTAAACACATACACCAACCATGTGCTTCACACATTACTGATCTCACATGCATGACCATGATGTCCATGCACACACGCAACCGTACATGGCCTATGTCACACATACAGGCAAGTATCAGACAACCAGCACACTGCAACATGCCCTGTCTCACACAGCAATGCTTGGCCACTTACCGCTCGACTCCAGACGGGTCTGCCTCTCAAGGATCTGGGCATGGAGCGCTGGGCATACACGTTCCAGGACCCTCAGCTGGATGGTACTCATGCTGCCCCGGCCCCCCTCCATGAGGCGCTGGGCCTTTATGAGGGTCCTGGACCTCAAGTCCTCCCAGCGCTTCTTGACTTGCTCGATGTTGCGGGTTGCCACCCCCTCCGCGTTGATGGCAACCACAAAGTCGCCCCAGATCCTGTCCCGTCCTTCCTTGTCGGCGCGTGATGATCCGAAGAGGGCATCATAATGCCCCAGCACAAGCTCCACCAGGACACCAACTTCCTTCTGACTGAAGCTGGTGGCCCTCTGCCCCTCTGGCTGCGGGTCGCCAGTGGTCTCGGATGGTGTTTGCCCCGACATGGCGACCCTCCAGGCAGGCGTGGGTGGACAACTGGGTCCTGGCTCTGGGCTGTGGAGCGATGGTATCCCAGTCGGGAGTCTTGTGTTCCAGCAGGGGTGGACACAGCAACTGGACCTCTGCAGATGGCTGATGTTCAGGCACCAAATGGCAGGGCACAGTGGCAGCAGTCAGGCAGGCAGGCAGCAGCAGATGGCTCGTGGGAGGCTGCTCGGGGCTCTGGGGGGCAGTAATTCGGCCTTTTGGGCAGGAGCGTGGTCTTCCATGTGCTTACGCATGGCCAGCTTGATACGGAGTGATTTGGCATGTGAAAATTCTGCACAACCGCGTGTAATTCGAGGAAATGCCCTTAGCGCGTAAGCACGTCAGCATGCATACGCGATTCCATTGGACCAAAGGCCCTTAGCGCGTAAGTGCGTCTGTGACGTATCGCGCACGGGCATTGCCCTGGCAGGGCTTGAAGATCCCACATGGATTTCCATTGCTCTGTACGTGCTTTTCGTGGGATGCGGTGCGTGTGTTTTGCAGGCGTTGGGGTTCACACGCTATTACTTCACAGCGGGTGGGTGTTGGCTACACGTTCTTCTACACGCAAGGCAGACGGTGAGTGGGACCCTGCTCCCTCAGGCCCGATCGCGTGTAAAACCACCCGCGAGCCCCTGAAATACATGTACCCTGCTCCCCCAGGCCCGATCGCGTGTGAAAACACCTGTGCACCCCTGAAATACACGTACCCCGCTCACCCAGGCCCGATCACATGTAATACCACCCGCGAGCCCCTGAAATACACGTACCCGCTCCCCCAGGCCAATCGGGTGTAAAACTTCTTGTGCACCCCTGAAATACACGTACCCAGGCCAATCGCGTGTAAAACTTCTCGCGCACCCCTGGAATACACGTACCCAGGCCAATCGCGTCTAAAACTTCTCGCGCACCCCTGAAATACACGTACCCAGGCCAATCGCGTGTGAAACTTCTCACGCACCCCTGAAATACACGTACCTAGGCCAATTGCGTGTAAAACTTCTCGCGCACCCCTGAAATACACGTACCCAGGCCAATCGCGTGTAAAACTTCTCGCGAACCCCTGAAATACACATACTCAGGCCAATTGCATGTGAAAATTCTCGCGCACCCCTGAAATACACGTACCCAGGCCAATCGCGTGTGAAAATTCTCACGCAACCTTGAAATACACGTACCCAGGAGAATCGTGTGTAAAACTTCTCGTGCACCCCTGAAATATACGTACCACACTCCCCCAGGCCCGATCGCATGTTAAACTTCCCACGAGCCCCTGAAATACACGTACCCTGCTCCACCAGGCCCGTTCACGTGTTAACCTTCCCGCGAGCCCCTGAAATACACGTACTCTGCTCCGCCAGGCCCGATCTTGTGTTAAACTTCCCGTGAGCCCCTGAAATACACGTACCCCGCTCCCCCAGGCCCGATCGCGTGTAAACCTTCTGGTGCATCCACGAAATACACACACACGCTATTATTCACACAGCGGGTGTCCGTGTTTGTCACGTACCCCTTTGCATGTCATTTGTCACAGTATGGGACTTTCATCAGAGCTGTGTATACGTGCTTTTTGTTAGCGCACATTTTGGCGCACATTTTTTTCATGCACAGGGACGCTACCACCTGCTTTTGTGTGGCGGACGTGTATGGGCCTGTGAGCGTCTTTGCCCGTGCACTGGTTTGCCCTATTCGATTCCATGAATACGTGTTGTAGGTGAGCGTATGGGCGTTCCGCGCACTTGCCTCCTGTACTTCCCCCGTGATGCCCATATTTTCACGAGTTGTTCCCCATTCCGCACGTCATGCCCCGCGTTGCGCCTACTTTTGTTATGTGTGCCGCGCTATGTGCGATTTCGCTGTGGCCGTGGCGCACGCCGTTAGACTACCTGTGCGTCGGCGTGCGCCGCGCACTTTTTTAGCGTACATCCAATAATTTTCTCACGCACGGACTTCCATGAATCGATGTGCGCTGGTTTCCCTGCGATTTTCGCACTTGCACTGCGATTTTCGCTCTTTCACTGTAAATCGCACGTTTTCGCACGCTTGCGCTGAAGTTTTCGGCGCACATTAATTCCATGAATCGCCCTATTGTTCTGTTCATTTTTGGTGGAGTTTGTTGGTCAATTGAGCTATGTGTTTGTCTTTCTATGTTTGGAGTTTGTTCCTTTGGGTGTTCATTTGAAAACATCTGCTTTGAGCAAACTTATTGTTTGGGTTTGATGGTTGTTCTATGAGTGGAAAGTGACAGACAGTGTTTGCTATTTTCCTGGCCAGACACATTTCCTCACATTTCCTCAATTACTGTTGTCGCTTTGGGCAAGGCTATATTGAAGAAGTGCTAGTCGCTGTACTCTCTTCATGCAGGTGTTTTGTGACTAATGCTTCATTTCTTATACATTTTTACATCCCTTGATTCAGTAAGCACTTAGCAAGTGTAAAGAAGATTGACACTATTCTGATCCACCCCAAACTAGGAACCGGGGATGCCCACACACTGTGTTATCAGTAACTTGGAGGTGGTATTCAAAGGATTCCCTGAGTCCCTCTTTCTAGACCCTCTTTGTACCTTTGATCATTAGATTTCATCAGAGAAGGACTTAACTTGGAGCCTGAGGGTGAGAAAAACCAAGAGGGGGCCCCATGTATTTACTCGTGCACCAAAATAGTGCGCATGTCATGCTGTTGCCTTTACAAAGATACCTCTCCTTTTACATCTTGATGCAGGCCCACATCAAGGGGCCTACAGTGGCAGATAAAGCCAGTCAACAACCTGTATCCATCCATGACCGTATTTAAAGCAGACACTGTTGTCCTCAGGTGAGACCCCAAGCAAGCGGTTCAGATCAGCTGGAGACACAGAAAGATAGCTCTCTGGACAGGAGTCTTGAAAGCACTGTATCATGCCTGAAACAAGAAACATCACACAAACTATAACACTTCCTCCCCTGTTGCAGTGAAGCTCAAGGAATAGTCTACAGCCAGTCCCCTTATATGCTGCATCCTGCAGAGAGATTCTAGCTCTCACAACAGAATGTCAGTGTCATGTTGTAATTCTTCATTCACTGACACAGAATGTCTTGCTAAGCAATATGATGAAATGAGAATGACGATTAAGGAAGAGATAGAAATCCTTAGTGAATCAGGAGAGACACCTCTGAAACCCAAATTGACAAGATGAATAACCAATGAGCGCCTAGGGTTTGAGAAATTAGGGGGAACAAACCGTTAAAGGGTAGATTGAACAGTCAGGGCAATCAACCCCCCTTTGAAAGGGCACATCATGGGTACAGGAGAAGACAGACAGATAAATACTGTGGAAGAGCCAAGCACTTGGAAAGTACAGAATTGAACATCTGTGGAAGAAATCCTCTTGCTTACTGGTGGCTAAATATCAGACACTAGAGATACCGAGATCCACTAGAGGAGCAAAAGGTATCATCGCCATTATCAGCACACAAGCGTGATCCCTGGAAAGAATATCTGTGCACATCCCTGGAAAGAATATCTGTGCACCGTAAAAAATGGAGGAGAAATTATTGTTGGTTTATAGCAGTTCCTCTACTTCCCCAGGAAGGTAAACCCAGGAACATCAATCTACAAAAATGCCTGGGGTAGTAGAAGTATCATCACATACTCAATAACATCAGACCTTTGATCCTGATGATATCGCAGTAAGTGAAAAACCAAAAGTTTAGAAAGCTAACACAAGGTATGATTAATAAAATAAAAAAAGAGTACTAAAGTGGGCAAGGCACTGTGTTTAGTTTTCAATCATACATTACCTATGGTGCTGCCTAAATACATAATTGTTGCAGTCTTCATGTGCCAGAGTACACCCACCTGATCCATCATGCGCCAGTAGTGCCTCATATAGTGATTTACTGATATCTTAAAGCTGTTATAGAGTCATATGCCAGATACAGTCATAATATACTAAATACTACCTAACACGCCAGGAACTGGTATATGACAAACATATCCTCATTAAAGATAAGCAGTACAATCTTTTCTCAGGTGAAGCTCCATACACCATGTGTAGTCACCATAAGCAAGGTATAGCAAGACAAGCCCATGTGCTGTAATCACACTCCAAGTGCTGCCCCAGTTGCTCAAAAACTGTCATCATATGGCAGGTCAATGCTGATGTGCTAGACACATGATTTCGGGCAGTGCTTAATTTGTAAAAAAATCAATGCTGGGGCTCAAATATTTTATAACACGCCCATGAGACGTCAGGATGGAAAGCTCCCCATCCACTGTTGCCCCCACCCACGGCTGCTCCCCATTCTGTCAACATATATGGGGTTAAAGCTGCAACTCCCGGATTACTGTGTTGACGGATGTACTAGCTAAGGCAGATGCGTGATTTACAAATGCCAACCACCATACATAATATAAAATACTCCTCGTGTCTTGAGATGAGACACATGTTTAAGTGTGTCTTCAAACACAATCATCATTTACATTTTGCTCTGATTCTACAAGTGTTTATTATGTGACTGGCAGTTAAAATAATAAAGTTGACAGAACACCACATCATAATCAAACTGAGTATGAGACAATGGGCCTCATTCTGAGTTGGGCGGTAAGGGGTACCGGACACCAGTAAGTAGACCGGTGACGGTATACCCTTACCGCCCAATTCCGAGGTCCCTTAGCAGGAACCGCAAGGGACGTGTGGTCGGACCACACGTTCTTTACGGGTCCCGTTAAGGGACCAGGACGCTAATAACGTGCCTGCTATTCGCGAGCCCGTTATTAGCGCCCTCCCCGTTCCCATTGAGCCCTATGGGGGCTCAAATGGGAATGGGGAATGGTTGGTTCAATGGGGACTTATCGGTCCCTCCAGGGTCGGAATGCACTGGTAAATCCCCATTGAACCAGACCGGTGCCGGACCCGGTAATGGAGGCAGCCATGGCGCAAATAGCACCATGGCTACCTCCAATCCCGGAATGAGGCCCAATAAGTGCCGCGGCTGAGACTCCACCCCCACAAATTAATCACTGATTGATGGAGTCTTTTATAGTGCAAAATCCACGGAATCACTTCCATGTGATCTCAATATGGGGAAAAAAGGAATCCGGGATTTGGGCCCATGGTACCTGTTTCACTATCTTAAATGTATCAGTAGCTCAGATCCCCTTCTGTACCATCTTTAGTCTTACACCAATATGCAAAGAATTCTGCTTTGTGTTCATTCATAGGTAGAATCATTTGTTTGTGTCTAATTATATGGATATGCAAATCGCCAGAGCACATTATAAATCAATTTAAGGAATATAAAAGAAATAAGCTCGTGGGTAAAACAAGTATAATTTATTGTAACTGAATGCAGGATGAACACAGTCAGTAGCAGTTACATAATTGAGGAGCTGTCTCTAGACACTGCATAAACAAAGGTAATGTCCTAAATGTCACAAACTATAAAGAGATGCCTGCTTTGCACAATGCCTGCTTTGCACACTTTCCAATGCAGTGTCAATCATGAGACATGCAATATCACGCTTAAGCTACCTGGGAACACAAATATGACACGCACAACCACATAGATACATCACAAAAAATGATGAGGAATATTTCTCCCAACGCAACAATAATTCTGAAATGCTATATATTCTTTTTTTCAAATGTATAAAGTGTGCAAACAGCCCGAGGGCATTGAGGCGCTGTTTGTTACAAGAGGACCGCTTAGTTACAAGAAGACAACTTAGCATTGTCAAGTGCTTCCGTGGAAAATGTTTAGTTTCCTTACGCAATGACCAAAGCATGTACTTGTGGCGATGTCTTCCACTGTACATGCAGTCATCATTTTGAAAAAAATAATGAGAACAAACATTGAGTGTGAAAACCAAAGTTATTTATTTTAGCCCAACTGTGCTTATTCACTAAGCAGTAAGCCACTCTTTGAGATCTATGTGCAAGGGCCAATAGGCCTCGGTGGCAGGGGTTTAAAGGAGATTGCCACAGGTAGAGACTGGTACCCATAGCTATGCCTAATTGATGTCCACGGGTAACCCTTGGCTAGAGGGTGATTATACCTATGCCTGAAATGCACCCTAAACATGGGGGTGGAGGGGTGAATGATTGCTGGAGGACTGTATCAAGCATTTTGCTAGTAAACCCAGAGGATGATCCATGGCTAGAGGGTGATAGAATGTGTACTTGTTCTGTATCTTAAAACACGTGGGAGCTCTTACATGTAGGCAAATCCAAGAGGTGAGATGGGTTCTATAACTCTCAGCCTGTGCGTGAAGCAAAGAAGAGACTGGCCATTGTTAACCCGAGAATGGGAGTTGGGCCAAGAAGTTAACCAGGTGCTATTCCCCAGACACTGTGCATCAGAGCAGGTGGTCTACAGAGCCCTTTTGAACTAATTTAGAATAGCCACATCTATTGTTTGTGTTGTTAAAATGGGTATATCCTGTAGGCATTATCCTAAATCATCGTGTAGTGCATGATACAAAGTGTTGAACCATATGCACAGAATTTGTGTGCTTTGTTGATGACTTCATCACTCAAGACACAGCTCTTTTTTACTTGCAAACTAGCACCCATTCACAGATTCAGTGGTCACACATTTTGCCAACTATGAGTTGCCTCGATCTGTGACATTATACATGATAACCTTTGTATCCTGAACTGGAGGGAGCCGTAGATACTGCCTATCATCAAAATACAAGTGTGACTTACAATTTCCTATATTACTCATGCAGTCCTACTGTTGCCAAAGACAGATATACCAAAGGTTGTGCAGGTTGGTTCATGAATAAGGAAAGTTTAAGTGTCTAACATTGCCTCCAATTAAGTCCTAGCTAGAAGGAAACTGAACACTGTAAGACACAGGGATACAAAAGTAGGATACAATATTATTGATACAGTTAGAAGGATAGCATATTAAGAATACAGTTTGAAGGTTGCGTAGAAATGGGACTAAAGGGCTACTGGGCCTCATTCCGAGGTGGGCGCAAAGGGATACCGGGCACCGTTAAGGACATCAGTGCTGGTAATCCCTTTGCACCCTATTCCGAGGTCCCTTAGCGGGTCCCGCAATAGGCGCCTGGTTTTACCAGGCGCCCTTAGCTGGAGCCGTTACGGGACCAGAGAACTAATAACGCTACCGCAAATTGCGGTACTGTTATTAGCTACTTCCCCATTCCCATTAAGCCCTATGGGGGCTCAAATGGGAATGGGGAATGGATTTTTCAATGGGGACTTACTGGTCCCTCCAGGGTCGGAATGGACCGGTAAGTCCCCATTGAACCATGTCGGACCCGGACCCGGTATGGGAGGTAGTCATGGCGCATATAGCGCCATGACTTCCTCCATACTCGGAATGAGGCCCACTGTTTTGGAAACTGGTTAGAGAAAGCAAGGTGGTCCCGGTCTGGATCGTTGAGGTTAGGCAGCTCTTCTTCCACCAAAGCTAATATTTCTGTGAGATTCCTATGATCTGACTGCTCTATTAAGTCTCTGGGTCTGGATGGGTGATATTCCCGCTCCTCCCTGGCTTCTTATGCTAAGATTGAGCAAGCTTCTAATTCCCCTATGGAATCCAATGGGCACAAATTCATTAAGCAGCTGTGCCTACATTTTCCACACCTTTTCCCCCATTTATTTCTCTACATGATTTGCCACTTCTGATTACATTCACTTACTTTCATTTTCAACTCATTTTAGTTGGATATAATCAGGAGGAATAAAGAACTACTTTCTGTACTCGGGTTCCGTATGATAAAAACATTGCCCAATTTGTATGCTAAAATGACAAATAGCAGTCTGACACAGCGTTATGGAAGGAGTAACAATACAACTACAGATGCCAAAGGGGGACTTTTCTCCTCTCATTCCAACCCCATTTGCACCCCACAACTCCCCACTGGAACTCCTC
Source organism: Ambystoma mexicanum (assembly GCF_040938575.1). Lineage (NCBI taxonomy): Eukaryota > Metazoa > Chordata > Amphibia > Caudata > Ambystomatidae > Ambystoma > Ambystoma mexicanum. The sequence continues at coordinate 1,158,556,162 of NC_090933.1, forward strand.
TTTCACCCCCCTCATCCTCTTCAATACCCATCAGTCTCAGTCTTAGGCTCTTGAATGTTCAGACACTATTTAAAAAAAAAACGCATTCCTCACTGATCATTGTGACCTCCTATTTCTTGTAATTTTCATGATTGAAACATGCATCATCCCTGTGACGCGGCCAACCTTGTTGCTCTGGACAGAGATTTTGTCAATATCCTCAGTTGCCAATGGGAATGCTTAAGGTTGCTTGACAAATTCTCCACTGATCATGACTTTCTTCCTGATTCTCTACCAACCATTGCCCTAGTGGATGACATTAACCTTGATAATATCACAAATGTTCACTGTCTTGAGCTAAACTTAATTCCTTCAGACCACTCACTAGTATACTTAAACAACTTACACACAATCATCTTTTCATCTTCCTTTACCTGGACTGTCCTTTTAATGAACCCCAGCCCATCCACAACTCCTTTTTACATTTCGTTGATTCCATGCCTTCTCCCTCCACTCTTACTCTAATGCTCTAAGCTGAAGAAATGAAAATTCAAACATGGGTATCTGGCTCCCTACCTAACCTGTATCAGGTTCCCTCATTTTTCTCTCCACCATTCACCCATGTTTCCATGAGCTTAGCTCTGCTCTTAATTCTGCATTTGAACATCGCTAGTGGTCGCCCACTTTCACCACATCTCACAATCGCACACAACCTTGAATCAACTCAGATCCAGCAACTCAAGATGACCACATACCTCCATTTATGATGATGTTACAATTCCAGCCCCAGGCATGTGTGGCATCCTCCAAGGACTCCTCTCTTTACTGCCCTTAAAACCACTAACACCACCAAACTAGTGGTATGTTTCCTCCACAGAATATAAAATGCATTAGCGGATATTAAATAATGAAACATAATGTGCATGTCTAATGTGAAAAGCAGTGTTCTGCAAATTACCTTTTTTCTCAATGAATCACCCCATGTTCCGTAACCTTAGATACATAATACTCATTATGATATCCATTTTTAAAAGACTTTATATCCCATCAACACTTCCATATTGCACCCCATCTGCATTGCCCCTAATGACTCGGAACATATTGATGTAAGGTAGTTAATCAGATTACCGGTGCCTGGATGCAAATTATCTTTGCAATCAACATGAAAATTGACTCCTTTGCTGCAGCTTCACTGAACTGTCTTTAAGTACGTTTAATTTCTAAATTTAGTACAGATGTTCACTTCTCTGAATACTCTCCCATTTTCATCCTCATTAACCTGTTAGTTTCCTGTGGGAAACACCACTCCCTCTTTCACACCCTTTCCGACCCTCATATCCAAACACTGCCTTTACAGTATCTGGATTGCCTAGAAGTGATCTCCCTAATTATTCTACTCCTCTTGGAATAAGTGGACCTCCGACATTGCAAATCTCCCAGTAGGTATCCCCCAAGGGTTCTCACTTCTCTTTTTCCTATACAATCATCACTTGGCAAGTTCATACCCTTCTTTGGGTTGTCCTACCATCTTTTAGCTAATGGCATTTAGATCTCTGAATGCCTCTTTGATATATAATCTTTAACTCTTGACATTATCTACCTACCTGTCTCGAATGATGCAACCATCTTGCCATCCTCTGTTATTTCCATTAGTTTCTTACAACATTCCATGAAGCCTGAAACTTTGTTTTCCCTTTTACAGTGAACTTATACACCAAGATTTCACCACCTCCACTAACACAGCTATAAGGCTAAACCAACTGAATATTAGATCAGCGCCCAACCCACCTGTCACTTGAACAGCCAGGGCAATCAACCACCCTATAAAAGGGCACATCATGGGTACAGGAGAACAAACGAGACAGATACATCCTGTGGAAAGTACAGGATTGAACATCTGTGGAAGAACTCCACTTGCTTACTGATGGCTAAATATTAGAAACTAGAAATACAGAGATCCACGAGAGGAGCAAAAGGTATCATCACCATTATCAGCACATTATCACTATTTCTTTACTCCTATTTCCATTATTACAATTCACAACTTTGTGACTCACACTATCAGCAACTTCCTTTAATTCTTGCCCACCCCCACCCATTGCCTCTATACTGGCCAACTATCTATATATCACAGATCTATCTACATTGACCTTTATTCCACACTATAGACCCTTACCTCTACTCCACTTCTTAATCACTGTGTTTTGTGCTCTCCCTATGAAGCCTTGTGTGTCTACTACTGCACCAGTCTGACTCCCTTACATTGTTAATTGTTGACCCTTGTGTTTCAACATCAACACCGTTCCAGCTTTACATGTTGACATAAAAAAATAATTCTCCTTTAAAGGGGCTACTTCACTGCAAGATATATTTATGGGGCCGCCGGTAATATGGGAGCACTTTCTCCCCAATCAACAGTGCCACACAAACAGACCTTGATATTCTATCTAGCACTATCTGTGACTCATCTAGAACTAGTGAATCCTTTGATCTTTAGCAATGTTAAGCCAAGAAGCAGGCTGGTGTATAGAAAGAAAATATTTGAATTAATTATTATGGAAAATGTTATAGCGACACTAATTCATAGGATACATCACATTCTCTGTCGCACCAAGACAAAGATTCCATACAAATCATTCACCTTTTGGAGATAAACAATAACAAAAGATCTGAGATTACACCATATTTGTGTTGTTGCTTTTAAGTCTCCAGTAAAAAGAATACTGGTCAAGTGAACATTTCAATTCTTCAGCAAAAAAATCCCGGACTGCCAACATGATGCAGCACCTGAAAACATGACAAGATCACACACTTGGCATTGGATGTACGTGATTTCACTGCATCTCACAATGTCAAATTCGAAAAAGTGAATTCGAAATGCACGCTGCAGAGAAATCATTTCCGACTCATTCCCCTCTCTCTCGTCTATGAGGAGTCACCTTCCCACTCTCAGTACAGAGTATGCTTTTCAATTAGGGACTACACTTTGTATAATTTAGGCAAAACACGTTTCTGCCCTAGCACAAAAACCCAGACATTCAGTTTACACTCAGCACCCCTCTGCTTAAAGGGAAGTTGTGAGGAATGGTGAACAGTTAGGAATTTCGTTTAAATGCCTACTGCCGTTGGGGAATTTTGGGGATTGCAAAAATAAATAGGATTACCCAGTTACTTTACAGACTATATTTCTATCCACACTAGGACAATGTTGTTGATTTTGAATTTCAACAAAATCGCCCCGTGCAATTTGGATATATAGGAGTTAATTACATTATTGTTTAATAAAGTGCTAAGGTTCTACTCAGTGTGTCTCCACCCACTAATTACGGAGAAGGTATTAACTCAAACAGATACCCAGCAACCTTGGTTCTGTTGGCCACATTACTTACATAGAATGTATCCACATTTGGTGATCAGGAAAGACATCAGCATGTCGGGACTCTCTTGGGGAAAAACAGTGGTCTGGTCAGGCACTTCAGTAATGGATAGTGACCAGCATTCAACCCTCTATTTGGCTCTCCATGCAAGGA